>NC_054740.1:73756884-75098399 GCF_018143015.1 Lytechinus variegatus
CTAGAAGCTGTGGGACACCGCTAATGATATCAATATCTGTTATTAAACTCCACACCCATCCGTTAACATATCATCGATTTTATTCACCACCTTGAATTGTCTGTTAAAAAACTTGGTTAAAAAAAAGATTACATGAATTGTGAATTTTAAACAACTAAAATGGGTGGAATGATGGGCATTGCAGAAGAAACTACAGAGTGTTGTTATCATGGTTATTTTCATGAAATAAAGTAGAATATTCTTATGACCCATGTACATAAAGCCCGGTTATTGGTCGTCTGAAATTGTTGTTACGATTGATTACATTCAATATAGTAAACGAACAATCGTGAAAATCAATCGCACGATAAGTCGCAAAGCTGTGTTTTACGAAACTGAAATATCAGACGAAATCTTTACAAAAATGCATAAATAGTCTTGTTTAACATGAAAATAATCCAGATCATTATTCAAAATCATTTTTGAAATATTGTGTGTTTCAAACAAAATGGGGTAGCGTGCTGTCAGGCTGTGAGTTGATGAGGGTTGGAGTTCGAAAAAAAAAGAATTCCACATTTTTTAAATCATACGGTGTATCAAGAATATAATATATTTTCAACATCATACTTCATATTGTCCTACGAAGCTCCTTAAAAAATATGAATCATTCAACTTTGCACATGCCAAGAAAACAGTGGAACTAAATATAAAAAGGCTCGCTTGTTTCCCTCGCATACGAATTTCCAGAAATAGGAGTATATATCGATTGGACAAATTCGTGTAATACACCAATGACCAATAATGTTTACTAAACAGATTGATATTGAAATATACGCCATTCATTTCTTCCAATGTTTATGGTTTGCCAATAAATGCTGCTTCACAAAGGCATGGTGACTTATTTAGTCAGTATAAAAGTGATTCTCCTCGTTAGCACATGACAGGGATGGACAGGATCTTAACAAACCCCAATAATGACCAAGATAACAGTCATTACCTCGTCATTAGGACATGCGAACTCTAGATTCAAAGAATAGATCAACACGCAAGAAATGAATGGTTGACAGGAGAAAGGAGACAAGAAAAGCACCCTACGGTGTGAGGTTATAAAAGAAGATCTATCAATAGAAGAGAAAAGAATTGAGGCTGATGGGGCGGAGACGGGAACAAAAGGGAAAGATTTAGCAGAGACAATGATGGTACGCCTGATTTGGGTTGATGAAAAAGAACTTCAATACACGGGACTAAGGAAGCAGACTTTGGGTCCCCAACGTGTGGAGAGTTATTCCCTCCAATATCGACTTAGGTTTTTGAGACCCCTAGATCATACTGATAGAAGGAAATAACACGTATATAGTGTACAATAATGTGTTGTTTGTAATGATGTCCCTTTTATTGTAAACAGATGATGTCACACCCGTATCCCTAATGATACGTTTTTTTTATACATTACACATGGACCTTTTATTTTCTATTAATCACGGTTTTTTTTTTAAAATCTGAATCTGAAGTTTGTATGAATTGGCTTTCTTTTTGCAAGAATTCGAGTCTCCGTAAAATTTGGCACCCCCTCTCTGTATCTCTTAACTTCCCATTTCCTTATGATCGCAACCTCTTCTTTTAATTATCTTTCATTACCCCCCCCCCCCTCCTAAGTCAATATTTGTGAACGATATCATCATAGTTTAACTTCCGCGTGTTTTTTTAAAAAGTCTTTCGATTTCCTTATTAGAATTATTTTTTTAAAGAAAAATAAAAGTTTCGTCAAACGATGTAAACAATCATACAGAAGTAATATTTCTATAATTTAAAGTAGTCTCAATTGTAATACCAGTTTGAAGTATTTTCATTGGATTGGGAAGCTTAGATATTGCTATAAAACAAAATATATATCTATCTATTCTTGTACTGAATTTCTATTAACATATCATTCTCAAAATTTGTCTTGTTACCTATCTCATTTTGGTTCATTCATAATATTTTTCCAGAGTCCTTTGATTATGATAGTATAACAAAATGTACCCATAGATCTCATCCAGGCTTTGATCTAAAGGTCATAATGTTCCCTCTCGCCAATTGCCAATATAATTATGGAACCCTTCTTTCTAACAACCCCTTCCGTTTTTGAGGGGGTGATGTATGTAATAATATTTCCCCTTATGTATTCATGTTTTTTTGGCAGTCTCATTGTGCAATATCAACTGCGTATAGGTCCTACTGATTTAGACTCAATAAAACATTACCCAACCCATCATGCCAATTGCGAACTGTTAAACTATCATATCCATGAATGTAGCCAAAAGGGGTACTGTACCTGTATAAGTGGGTTTGAGGCCGAGAGAAACAATTCTCATTTCAAGTGTGTGTAAATATACTTACCCCAAGCAATTGCTACCAAAACGAACCTAAGCAAAGCCCTCGCTCACCTGGATTATTGCCCAGAAAGACCAAACCTTTTGTTAGATTTCCTCTCTAGCCAGTACCAAGAGGAAAGAAAATAAAACTCTTGAGTGAAGAGGAAGGGGACCCCCTCCCTTCCCCGAAACCATTATCTTAGCAACAATAGCGGTGGAGTGGTAGGTCTTTTTCATTTGTCCACCACTTTGATATTCTTGTCAACAAAAGGGATAAAACGGGACACCCTAATTGCGCATTCATGCAAACTTCTATTCTCTTTCTTAAAAGAAGATACGAGCACAATGGGGGAGGGATCCGAGTTTGATAGAACCATCAGAATGACAGGTCTATTTTAGCCACGTGACCGGTGCATGAGTGGGGAGGTAGGGGGGCACTTTTCATCCCTTTTCTTCAGCGATCACCTTTTTCCCCAAACCTTTTGTTAGATTTCCTCTCTAGCCAGTCATTTTGCCTCCGAAGAAGATTCTGCTAGGATCGAAAGCTTAGGCCCCCTTTGACTCTCTCTCTCTCTCCTTTTTTCCAATTAACATAGTTTCACAGTATGTTTACATAGTAAAACCACTAAAAGATTGGACAATTATTGAAATGCACTCACACAAAGAGTATATATGATATCCATATCAGTGGCACAAATGGCCCAAAAAATGAGGGGCACAACAAGCCCTGTGTGGCAAAATTTCGTTAAATGTCAGAGCGAGCGAATCGAACGAGCAAAACAAAATTGAACACATGAATTTATCTAAAAGATTGTGACAAGTAACATTGTATCTTACTAATTTCTTTTCCTAAACTTTCTTACTTCCCCCCCCCTTCCTTGATCGCGGAACTTTTTTCTTTGGGGGCAGGCGCAGTTTTCGGGGGGGGGGGTGCTTTGGGAACTGAAGCCCCCCCCTGCAAATCGCTCAAGCCCCCTCAAAAAAAAGGAAAAAATATATATCTATAGGCCCTATTAGCGTATATATGTATTAATTGATGCAGTATTTCCTTCATGTCGTCAAGCGCTATAAAATCAAAATAAAATCTCGCTCGGTCGCTATAAACACTCTCTCGCAGAATATCATCTAAATGAAAAATACACTAATGCTCAATGATCTCCTGCATAATAGTAGACTGCCTCGCAACCTTTTCCCCCCAAACTACACCCACCACTAATATAACACTACTAATGCCAAACACTAAATCTGCCGTGTTTTGCCAAAAGCGCTCCGAAGTTTTGTTATTCTTTGGGATATTTTTCTTTAGAAAATGGCTCTGTCGCTATATAATCTCTGATTGAAGCTAAACTAAATATTAAAACATATTTTAAAGTCAGTACAGCCAATACATGATTCGTATGACGAGAGGGAGTAAAGACAAAGTCCAACATTACGTGAAGCACACCGAAAAATTTACAATGTTATAGTATTTTCATGTCAAGTCTGATGGTTTTATAGCGCTTTCAGATGTTTTGTCAAAACACATTTTTTGCAATGGATTCTTAAATTTTTCATTTTGTCAAAATTATTGGGTAGGGCAAATCGATATGTTTGTCGAATCCCCAAGATTTTCACGGCGGTTACCCCCTGCCCCCACCCTGTAATAGAAGCAACAAGTAGAATGATTTGACTCTATTCTCTACAATATGTGTATACTTCTAAGTTATACAGGGCAGTGATCACTGGGTCGTATTTTTTTGTAGTCTTTATGCATGTTGAGTATCCCATTCAATAATGTAAAGATGTTGCAGATGTACATTTATTTACAAAGCTCATAAAGTGCTCAAAATGCTAGGTTTTACTTTAAAAAATTCTCCCTTGTCACCACATTCCCTCCTAATATTTTTAAGGGGTGTCATTGACATTAAAACCCCATCTCATGCCATGTTCTATTATACCTCTTTACGTTCAAACTCTTAAAAAACGCCTAGATAGAGTAACTACACAGACACAATTAAGGATAACAGATCCTACCTCCCCCTTATCGTTAAATGCCCCGTCTACATTTACATGTATAACACCAATCAGGCCCTGATGCACAATATAATAAATAATAAAAAAAAGCTGTTTGGTCTGTACAAGGCTACACACAATAGGTAGTTTTCATTGTATTGAATAAATCAACGTCGAAAAATTTTCAAGCCCAGAAGGCCCCCCCCCCTCCCCCCCCCCCAAAAAAAAGGTCTAAGGTATTTAGCAGAAACCATCGGTATGCCATTGTAAAACTAAAGGAATGTGTAAACATATATTGATGATATTGTAAATAGATAGCAAAAATAAGAAAAGCATAACACTGGAAATGCCAGTGATATTGCCTTGTGAAAATAAGAACTTAAAACTTTATGGAATGTTTAAGTTGCGCTGTAGAAAAAAAAGATTCTACAACAAAGACAAAGAAAAAAATAATAAGGAAAAGAGAAATAAAAGAAAGGAAAAAAATATCATGTAGTTTTCTGAATATTTTGTCAAAATATTTTACAAAATTAGATTATTATTTTAAAAGGTAACAATTTGTGCTCGCTCACGACTTTTAAGAATTTTTGTCAGGCACGGAATGTTGTGTCCCTTCATTTTATTTATTTTTTGCTCATTACGCCACCGAATTACGCAACATACCCACCGTATTTTTTGTATTGTATTGATATGAAATCTCATTCAAATGCCTAATTCTCACAAGATTGCATAAAAAGAATTACGATCAATAACAATAATGGCGATTTTACATGTTCAATAATGGAAGAAATCAAATGTAATATAATTCACAATTTATTAATGCATCATTTTCATCAAATAATCTAAAATTGTAGGAGGATTGGTTCTTATATTTGGATATAGTCTTTGTTGAGTATTTTTCGACCTCAAAAATGTCACATATTTTTCATGCTGACTAATGCTTGTATTGTCATTAAATAATTGAAAGAAACAACGAAAGAAAGAAAGAAAGAAAAAAAAAGAAAGAAAGAAAGAAGAAAAAAGAAATTGCGTGCATATTTACTTATATGTACTTATTTTTTATCAAAAGGGCGACATATTCAAATGTCAAAACTTATTCATTTATATTATTTTTACTTTATTAATTACATTCGAGTGTGATGAAAATTTAAGCCATATGATTGTTCACCCTCTTCTCTCTTTATTTAATATTCAAATCAACTATTTGTTGGGGTAGATCTCCCTTTCAAGAAAGGACTTGTCAATATGTAGGGTTGAATAATTTTTCCAAGCTAAAATATGTGTAAAGCCTAACAATGTCTTCATCACAATCGTCGTGATGATTATCATCTTCATCATCATCCCCACCATCACTTCAACACCACCATCTCCATCATCATTACCATAAGCATGATTTAGGAGCATCATCACCACCATCATCATCACCATCTCATTTACCATAAGCATCATCCCAAGACGTATCTTCAGCGTTAACACCACCATTACCATTACCATCACCACCACTATCATCATCATCATCATCTTCATCATCATCATCATCTTCTTCATCATCATCATCATCATCATCATCTTCATCATCATCATTATCATCATCGTCATCATCTCGAACCCTACAACCATTTACGACAGAAACATCATCACCGCCTTTATCATAGCTACCATCACTAACACCAGATCCAACAGCATCACAACTACCAAACACAGAACGCTGTCATCATGGTCATGGTAACAGCAACATCATCGCTACTAATCCCATGATCATCATCGTTACCAATCCCGTTTCACAATCATCCATATAATATTTTCATCACAATTATTCATCGTAACATACGTAAAACTCCCCAGATATCAACTAAAATAAGATAAGAAATCAGAAACATATTTTCTTATAGCCATATACACAGCAAAAACTGTGGTGTTAACCGGTGTACATAGAGGACCACACCAGTTATTTTACACCGGTGTTAAATTGGTGGTGTTAGTTTTACACCTATAGGTGTTATTACAACACCTATGGTTGTTACATTTACGCTCTTTGGTGTTATGTTCAATCTCTAGGGTATTATTTTAACACCTCAGGGTGTGGTCCTCTATTAACACCAATTGGTGTCAGTTTTAACACCACAGTTTTTCAAGTGTACCCTCACCTAGTCCCAAAATACTAAACATGAAATATGCGGTGTCTGAAAATACAAAATACAACAAAATATATATATTTAATTTGTGCAATATGCATCTGGCTGTTTAATCAGTCGTTTCATGAAAAACAAACATAAAGTATCATCAACATAAAAAAAACATCAACATGAACAATAAAATGGAATATCAAATGTCATTAAATATCGGAAGTAGGGGTTTCTGATGAATCAAATCGATACATTCCATGGAATTCATCGTTTTCAAAATAAAAATTGACGGGATATATCGTAACCCTCTCCTCTTTTCTGAACAAGAACACCTATTATTAATGGACTTTCTTCTGGACAGAAATATTACATTTGTATCATGGTTATGGTCAAACACCTCAAAGATAACTACAATGTTTTACATTTAAGTAAGTTTCCACCTGTAAAAGTCTAGTATATTTTGGATAGCTTGGTCAGTGCAAAGTTATACATAACAAAGTTAGTATTACCCTTTGAGTGATAATTTCACCGAATATGATGGTATATTATTTTCTTATGATTTGAAAGGAGCAAACCAAACCAATAGGGAGTTTGGTACTGAACATCCACAAACATTATATCATACCAGACATAAATGATTGTTTAGAAACATTATCTAATAATAAAAGTGACTTTTTAGATATTCATTCGAATTATGTCCATTTCAAATTAGAATTTAAAGCCTCATATTAAATTTTAAAAAGGACATTTACACAAGCTACAGGGGCGCAATATCGTTACTTATATCCTCCTAATTTCTCTGTCCGGGTCGGGGGGAAAACATGCTATGAAATAAAAGGGAGAAAGCCATTTTGTTGACAATCTAGATTAACTTAGAGCATCTCAAACAATGAAAAGTGATGGTAGCAAACAAATGCTGGTATCAGAGGAGAAAGGGGGTTGTGTTTGCGTCTCAGGTTTTTAATGTTGACCCCGTGATGTAACATTTATTTGATCTGTATCGGCTGTTTAAGTGCCAAGATGCTGGACATGGTGCTCACTAAGTAGCATGTTTGATTTTTACTTATGTGACTAAAGGAACGAGAAAAGCAAACTCTCAAGTAAGATATGGCCGCTAGTGACGGTTATTATAGTAAAGGGTACTCGGTACCGTGGTATTCTACTCCTGTATTAGCATAGGGATCCAAATTAAACAAAACACGAAGAAAAGGGGAGCACCAGTCAATGGCGGTCCACAGTGAAAATAGAATGCAACGGACTCTTTCATCGTTGAAAATGCTTCCAAACTTGTAATCACGATTTTTCATAAAATTATTATATATGTCAATTAATATTCGAAAGCATTTATCGAGGTATAGGTCAATGTTTTGATATAGTAATAAGGACAGACTTCGCCATAATGCTTTACATTAAAACAGGTTCACAAACATGGGATTTGCTGGTGTTATACACAACCTGCAACTTTCTTAAAGAAAAGTACACCAATTTTTTTTTACCCCCAGCCTTCATCTTATATATGATTTTCTTAACAACTGAATAAATTGATACAGAATCAATAAAAGTTTCCATGTCAATTATTGAATAAACGTATATCTACCTTTCGACACTTTCAGTTGCATTTTGACTGAAGCATATGTAATATTATTCCTTTGAACTCGGTATGTCAGCATACAGGTCTGAGATATGTACGTTCCTAAGAAATGTGTTTGATGGTATTCAAACATGTCTTGTTATCTAGTATTACAGAAGACATACAGTTTCTTTCGAATAGTAAGGCGTTGTTTGCCGTTTGGGTCATTGAGTGCACGACAAAAATATCATAAATAGACGATCATCAACAAAAAAGACAACACCAAACAATATAGCAACCAAATTCCATCATCACATGTACTGTGAAAATAGAAACATTGTTCATTGTGAAGGACATACTTGAACCTCTCTTTTTAAGCTAAGAGGACCAAGAGAGATGTTACAAAATAGTGGCAAGATAACAACTAATCAATCTTTCTTTACCCCGAACACAATGGCCACGCAAGACTGAAGATGGATCAATATGAAAATATAAAATCAACACCGCTTTTGTTTCAAAGACAAATTTCAAGGTATTGTGATGGTACGAGCAAGGTAATCGATATGGTATCGCGAAATAACAAAACGCAGTTTAATATTTTACTTATTTTGTCCGTTCTTTAGAGTGAGCCAATTAAAGAAAAAGTGAATTCAGACTACAAAAATATGTCTTTATAAATAATGACAATGTATTTAGTATATTGTGTAAAGTGGTCCGATCGAACTGAATTTTACAAACGGCAATAATAATTTATCTTTTTCTGTATACATCCAGAAAATACTTCTCGCAGTTTACACATTTAATTCAAATGCCTTTTGACTAAAAATGTTAAAGATTCGTGTTTATTCTCAATAAAATAGTTAATGACTTGGGAAGGAAACCGAAATGAGTGCATGTATAATCTGATTTTTAAAAAGGCATCATCAAATCCTCTTAAACAGTCCTTCAAATTGTAGAAAGAAAACACAGAGTCATTCGACATTTCTGTGTTTACACACCGGCAAAGATTGATTCCAATCATTTATTTTGTCCCTGTGTTGTACTTTAATGAATAGTTTTGATTGAAGGTTATATGAAATCACACCTGTGCGTTTGGTAAACTCTTCAGAATCACTGGTTTGCAATTGAAAGTTCTTTCTCTGTTTGGATTTGCCTTTCTTCCAAGTAACCTGTTGATAAAACCTCGCCACGAACTGAGCGTCTTCCCGGTCCATATCCACACCCCCGATGTGATACCAACAACAAGGCACATAAAATATTTGAGCATAAATACTGAGTATTCTGGTTTTGGTAAATGTTCTGCGAGACAAGGGCATGTGACGCCCCGCTCCCAGTCGGGCCTCGAATGCTGCTCGTAGATGTAGATAGCAACCACAATGGTAGCAGGCACGGTGTAAAGGACGGAGAAAATACCGATTCTGATCATGAGTTTTTCAAGCTTGTCCGTCTTGCGTCCTCCTTGCTTGATTACGTTCCTGATGCGGAAAAGCGAGACGAATCCAGCGAGGAGGAAGGAACATCCGACGATGAGGTACATGAAGAGAGGTGCAAGTACAAACCCGCGGAGTTTGGTGAGATCATGGTTACCTACATAGCAGATTCCTGCAATGGGATCGCCATCAACTGAACTGAGGGCAAGTACTGCGATGGATTGGATACTGGGAAGCAGCCAGGCAGCAAGGTGAAAGTATTGAGAGTAGCTTGAGATTGCCTCACTGCCCCATTTCATCCCGGCGGCTAGGAACCATGTAAACGCGAGAATAACCCACCATATTGAGCTCGCCATACTGAAGAAATAGATGAGGAGAAAGACGATGGTGCAGAGAGCTGGACCCGTCGATCCTACGCGGACATATTGGCCTGAACAAGCGACCTCGTCGTGCCCGACGATGAGTCGGATGATGAAGCCAAGTGAGACCATGAAGTAGCAGGCACTGAGGAAAATGATAGGACGTTCAGGGTATTTAAATCTTCCCATGTCGATCAGGAATGTCGCGACAGTCATGAGTGTCGACACGAAACACAAAATGGACCATAACCCGATCCAAAATGTCGCAAAGGTGTGTTCGTCCTCTGAGAAAAAGGCACTTTTACAAGGAGTTGCACAATTGGAGATCTCACCAGTCGAAACGCGATTGTAGTATGGGTGGGTTTCGGGGACGGGTATTAAAGGTTCGCGACAAGAACAGTCACATGGTTTTCTGGTTGGAGGGTGAGGTCGATGGCCTCCTGGTCGTGTCATGGGTGGGTTGGTCGGCGCACTTGTTCCAGAATTAGTGTGGTTCGAATCCATGCACAAATTATCGGGATCGCCAAACTCTGGAAGGTTCTCACATTGCATGCGATCCGGCCAAGCGAACCCGTACTGGCGCATCAACGGAGCACAACCGGCTTTCGCTCTCTCACAGACCGACCGACACGCCATCAGAGGTTTGTGGTAGTCCGTCAAGCAGATCGGAGTGTACATGCTGCAGAGGAAGAATTTCAGATCTGGGGAACACTGGATCTCGACAAGAGGATAAAACTGATGAACTTCTAGTCCTGCTTCCTCCTGGTTATCATGGTTAAAATGGTTTGGCATGTAGGTCATATTATAACCAATATCACGGCACATTGGAACAGTTATGATTTCACATTTAGCATCTCGGTAACTCCAAGCAGTGTTAAAGCAAGACGATAAAGCCGCGATGAAGATTATCAGTGTCATCCCAGGATAATGAGAGATAGTTCCCTGGATAGTTCCACTGAAGGCTGCCATGTTTCTGGCCATGGTGGTGTGATGGAAACCGCTGTTAATACAGTTGCAACCCACTCGATAAAGAAAAGGGTTTTGGAGACTGGAGTGGTATGCCTCTGCTATTCAAAATGAGAATTTACCAAGTATTCGTGTCCTTTTGTGTTGCATCAGGCGAGCTTCCAGCTCTGGTTAAACACTCACTCCTCACTGATCAAACAAGCCTTTTACTTCGCTACCGTACATCACAGGTTTACTTTAGATTCACCCCACTCGTCTCAGCTCGACTAGGGTCCCGGTTCAACCAACTGAACTTTCACCATAGCCACCACAATTGGTCCTCTTTACTATACAAACACTAGTCCGCTCCAACACACATACCTTTCAAAAAATTGTTTTCTAAGCTGGGTCGAGATGTGTGGCACAAGCAAAACGTCTACACTAAATCCACACAGCCGTACATGAGTGGGGAAAAGAACAAAATAGTCACTTCTTCTCTGTTTGCCTATATTTCCGATCCTCTCCTCAATAAGGGTGCTTCGAACAAAACTGATGAGGCGCTTGTACTTCTTATGTATTCACATGCGAGTATTATCGCCTGCCGTATATACAATGTGTATACTCAAAATGCCTTCCTTATCTCTGTTCTGATTTTCATTCCTCGGGTTGTCACTCTCAAGAGCGCTGCTAGAAACCATTTGGCGTCATCCAAAGGTTCCTCCCACGTCCATAGAACGAAAGATAACGCGTGTGCAAATAATAATGATAAAAAAGTATATGTCCTCAGACTCCAATAGCCTCCTATGGAATCAATGAGTTTGGTGTCCTGATCAGTCACTGAGCAAAATAATTCTCTGTTAATAATAATAATCGTCTGAAGTGAATGATGGGAGGTTAGCTGTATTCGGCAGTATGACACATTGAATTTCAGACGTCGTTGATTTATGCGTTGCACTCGAACTCCAACCAAAAGTGATGACCCAAAATGAAAGCAAAAAACATATATCGTCTGTGCGAGGAGTGGAAGAAAAAACGGTGTGCACGGAACGACTTCTCGACAGAGTTGTGGCTTCAGTCAGCGACTGTTGTAAGGCTTGAATAGGATCCTCAACCCCCCTTTCTGAGTGACACCCCTTAGCTCTATGACAAGCTCGTCACTTCATTATGTCCCCATTGACTGGCTCACTGTTGGCTGCCTGTCAATCAAGCACCGAGACAGTCCCCCCAATTAGCGCATTGTTATATGACGTCACGGCTCAGCGCCTCCTTTCGGTGAGAGAAGCTGGAGTTAGAGACATCATGAATTAGTCTGAGGATTTAAACACTTTGCAGTTATGTTCTGAACTGAGTTTTCCGTAGTGACCATAATCAATGATAAAACAACAAGTTGCAGTGGTACTTAGAAGTAGAAAACAAAACGAAATCATGTATTTTCACATCATGGTGAAATATAGTGGTTTTGCAACGTGAGCATAATATTCGACACATGCTCATAATTCACTCATTACATTGATTAATTCATTATTATGGTATCTGAGGCAAATTCATACTGCTGAATTCAATACTTTACAAAGGTTGATATAAAACTGTGTACATGAACATTCATGATAGAACTAATTACTGAAAACTGATTCGAATGTGTTATAGAGAGTCTTTTGATTACTATGCGCTATATAAATTCCAAATATTATTCTTATTATTACTATCATCTCCTCAACCAACTTTCTTTCCTCTTCTTAAAATATTTTAAAAGCGTTGAATAAAAACAAAAAATATAAAGCGTTATGTGAATATTCTTACCAGTTGCTAGTTCTTGATTATGTTGAACAAGTAATGATTTTAACACTTTTCACGGGTAGGCACCAACTTTCGTTTTCTATCTGGACTCAGATGATCGAAATCAGTTCAAAACCAAACAGTATTGTGAACCATTAAAAAAAACATGTACACTTAGCTTGTGAAAAAAAATAAACTGAAACCCCTAACAATATTATCAACAATACAAGAACAGGCAATTATTGTAGCCACTATTTATGTAAGCGGTCCAAATACAGTATAGCAATTATATTTTATCATGAAAATTAATTATAACCTCGCTCTGCAAGCTGTATTTTATCGGAGTCTGTAAGATTATGAAAATTGTAATTCAAGCCACCCTTTCTTTTTATGGAGGTTATTTATTTTGGTGGTCATTTTGTCTTGGGGTGTGCTATTTTATGTGAGGTATAATGCTGGGGGTGCAGGGTGCTATTCATTGATGCGATGGTAATTAATTTAGCAATGACCACGCACTCACACACTTCGGCTGTAATCGCAGACTAGCAACAACTTGCTCCGAACGCATACAGGTGCATACTTGTGACAATGGGGGGGGGGTGTACAGTAAAACGTTTTATCCCACCCCCGCCCCTTCTATATGACACATTACCTTTGTCTTTTCTTGTATTTTCTCAATCGCACAGTTTGTTTCTCCAATCTCTCCTACAATCACGGATGTGTAATACAGTACTGCGAACTTCATGAAGATATTTGGGACATTCTTCAACTCCCTACTAGATGGGAATTATTTAACTGCTTCTTTCTTTCTTACATTGATATTATGAATCATTTCGACTATGTTTTGATTAAAAAAAACCCTCAGTAAATGAGATCAAAATTGATAGGTCCGACCTTGGCTAATAGTCTGTGGAGTGTGGACAACGCATTTCTCTTTTGCAAATGGTAGCTGAAACATACTTTTTCACGTTATAAGGTGCATTGGTCGATTTCAGTTTCGAAATTTCCTTTACATGCATTTCATTTCAAACTGATCGCTTCTGGAAATTAACTTCGACTTGTATGACAATGTACATTTACCGGCAAATCATATACGACCAGATAATGAAATAGTGGTGAAAGAAATAGAAAAGTTTTGAAATCATATAGATGCATCTCCGAGTACCAGGAAAATTTAAACATGAAATAAAAAGGTATTGTGCCCTGAGATACAAGAAACACATCAAAGTATGATTTAACATGTTTGCAGTTTTCCTGTTCAAATACCGATCAACTGCTTGCATAAACCACTGTTTTTAGAGAAGACAAAAAATCCCTGAATATTTCAAGAGAGATAAAAGAAATGGAAACACCTCTGTAGAAACGAAGGAATTTAGAACTTGAACTTTTACCAGTCGACATGAGAGGTCTGCATAGTTTGTTTTGATAGAGTCTTCTCACCATCGTGTATAGTTCACTGCCAAAGCTTGCCCATGTCAATATTGTGGGGCTTGTGAAGAAATAACATCCCCTTTGAATTGAGACAATCCCATTTTTGTTTGTCAAGTTCTATGTCAATTGTTAATGGGGAAGTTTTAACTTAGGAATGTATGAGTTTTTAAACGTTTCTCTGTTGAATAGACAAAAAATAAAAGATGTTTCATGGTTGATGGAATTCTAATGAAGGTCGTATAGTAGTTCGAAGGTGGTTATCATTATGAAAAGAATCGCCTCGATCTTTATTTATCGATTCAAATTTGGTAGACAAATGAAAAAAAAAATGAAATAAAACAACGATGCAAAGTACTCCTGCTGATAGGAATCACAATAAGTGAAAGACGGTAGAACATATTTTTTGTTTTATACATTTTGTATGTCAGTTTTCCCCAAACCATTTGGAATCACAACATATACAGTCCATAAACAAATACTATAGAATTCCAGTGAATTTGAACTCGGCCAACATGTATATGTCATAGCACTTAATATTTAATAACAAAATAATTTTGAAAAGTGAAAATGATGCGCAATCCTCAATAACTTTTGAACGGAAGACTTTTTTTCCGCATCGATTAATTGGTAAATTTAGTTCAAAATTTTCATAAAATTTTATACAAATCCATGGCATCGTGTAACAACATGAAAAAAAATGCATAGCAGGCCTACATAATCTTTATACAACATAACTTTGCATACTGTGTGAAATCATTTTAGTTACTTTATACAGGAATGTATAAACAAATAACATGACAAAGAGATCCCCTACCCCTACTGCCCCCCCCCCATAAAGAAAAAAATAGTAAATGAAATAAAATACAATAAACTTTACGAAAACAGATATATAGTGAATCACAAACGATTCTGAGCGAGCAATCAACACTGAATGTAAAATTCGAACAAGCAAGGTTCTTTGACGGATGGGGGGGGGGATAATACAGTAAGCTACATTTTGTCCATTTATGAATATTTTTCATGGCTTCTATTGATCGGCTCTGATTTCCAATTAACCGCAATACAAATGTCCTAATACCGTAGTAATGAATTTCAATTGAGAGTCACTGGGACGGAATGAGATACAGCGTTCAACAAACTCTTTGCTTGTTCATTCACAAAAGAAAACTGCATGGAGAAGAACAGGAGGGTTACATGTTTGAATGAAACGGGTATACATCATGCCTATTGCGATGATAATGCCGAATATGACAGTTTTTGGTCTGATAATAGAATATTTCTTTGGAACAGCGATCACACTATGTTTATTTTGATGATTTAGGAAAGAAAGGTGTTCGAGGCCAAAAAAAAAATGAAGACGATGTAGAATAGTGGTAAACATGGATTTCCGTGATTGGGAAAGTTCACTCCCCTTTGAGGTGGGGGGGGGGCGTCTCACACTTCGATAAGTACGATTGCCACTTTGTTTCCCCATGGAGATATTAAAGAGCGGAAAGGAATATATATCTCGCATAAATATAACTCTTCGCAATGTATTAAGGCCTATATGTAAGCGTGTTTTTTATAGGACACCTTATAGCGACCCTGATATTAACGAGGCGATTATTATCATAACTGTGTGTATTGGTGATTAATATCATGCTGTTCCAGGTGAAATGAGGTCGAGGTAGTGTGTCTTGATTGACAATTCAGACTTCAACAAGTCTTACTTGAACCTGGAACCATTTTCACGCAGCGAGCAACAATTTCAGAGAGAGGGACGGATAGAGAACCGACCCCACACAAAATGATTCTTACAAGCGGAAACGCAATAGGAATTCTTGGGTAATTTGGTACACATGTTTGTGGAAAAACTTCCGAATTGAAACATGTGCAAGACAAGAGGGTGAGGTGACGAATAGAGACGGATGAACAGAGGGAGAGCCCCCCCCCCCCCACCCACCCACCCACCTCCGGACTGAACATTTATTCTAATACTGAATCAGATGTACAATGCACTACCAGAAAAATATGTACAAATTCAGTTGATCGGGGAGCAATAGAGCCTGACGTGTTAATGGTGTCAAAAAATATTGAAAAATTAGATCGAGGGATATGTTTCTGGATGACTGTATTCATTAGTTTGTCACGCCATGTATTTCCTCCATATTGTTCTGTATTTCGATGCGACTTTGAAAAAAAAAATCCAGAAAATGAGAGAGTGGAATCCATACAGCACGTACAGTAAACATGGCTCCTTTTCATATCATACAAAAAAAGTCTCAATCTGTATCTAACAATTTAGATGAAATTCAGGCGGGTGATCGTCATATACAACTAACGGAAGGACAGTAGTCAGCTATTTTCACTCAACCTTCAACCTTATCAAGTAATTCATACAATTACAAACATGGGTGCAAAATAAATGTATTCAAACGTTAAGAACTTTTCTGATCTTAGACGATATTCTTGGACAATATTTGAGGCCTGATTACATTAACCATTTTAACGATGTTATTTCATCAACATAAATAATCAAGTCCAACTGAATTCCTATCTGATCCTCTTACATTAATGATTTGATATTTGATCCTCTCACATTAATGATTTGATATTGATATATTCTGGCAATTACCTTGCCACAAGTCAATCTTAGATTTTTAACACATTGAAATAAAGCAACAAGACTATAACATAAGGCCGACAAATGTGTTCATGTCATTAGTTAAAATAAGTATTATCCACTACAGCTTCTTGAAAAGTATTACTTTTGTATGAATATGAATAATATTCAAAGATGCATTCTTCATTCTCTCCTTTTCATTTTCATATCTCGTTTATCGATGCAATATATAATACAAAGCTACTAAACAAAGGTGATATGTAAAAGCTGAAATTTGATATTTTGTTTTATCTTATACTAGGTTATAACATGGTCATAATGTGTCTTTCCAGTTTTCTGATTAGAAAGTTAATGTTAATTTTCTACACTTTCAAAACCGTTTTATATTCCTTGTCCGTAATTTGTCTTAAAACTTTTTTTTCTCGGAATTTGCCTGTTTCTTCCAAACAATTTTGGGTTGTATTCTAGTTGAAAAAAGCAAAAGTACGCGTCATTCACATGAACCCAACGTAACCACAGTAATCCTTTACTCCTTCGTTGGCCCGTTCCCCTGGCTTGTTCGTTCATCATGTTCATGATGGAATACGTATATGCAATGCGATATCAAACAGTGAAAGACTCAAGTTCATGGCTTTCAGCAAAGATGGAAATAATGATGATGATGATGATGACTGTCTTGCCCTGAAATGAGGTCGGGTGTATACAAGCCATCCATCAACGGATTGGGGGTTACCCTCCCCATGACATTAACTAACCCCATAGGGTAAATATTAACCTAGTCTGTCTCCCAGCTGTAAAATACATTCCTGACATCCCCCTAGCCCCAACCATAGCCCTGTACGTAGTTGATGTAGCAGGTGTGGGGTTCGAGAAACCCCTCGACCTTTGTTTCTGTGCAAATTTTTTAAAGAAAAAACTCTCCGCCCCATCTCGTTCAGTATCCCCTCAGGCTTCTTTTTTTTGTTTTTTTTGTTCATTATTGGCGTATAGATGGGAGTGCTTTCGGGGCCATGCACGCACCCCCCCCAAGAAAAAAAGTTTCACGTTCAAGAAAAAAAGGGACAGGGATATGAAAAAGAAATGGTAAGAGTGAAAAAATTTATGAATTATGTCATAACATATAAAAATAGTACAAATTTTAGCTCGCTCGCATATTCTGGTCTCCTCAAAATGTCCGCCCATTGCGCCACTGGTGTTCATCTCCTCCCACTAGGGACTACCCCCTCCCTTAATATATCAAGCTCTCGTTATATCTGTTTTTCTCAGACTCTCATCTTTTCCAGTCTCTTTGCCCTTCGTCATAATTCCTCCTGCCTCATCCAACCCCCACAAATACGCCTAGTGAATATGATATCAATGTCCTATGACATTCTTGTAAAAAAAAAAGAGTCGAATATCATTTTGCAGTTTTCCATACCGGAGAGACCCTTCCTTCCTAAAAAAACCCCTCAGTAATTCCTTACAATAGAGACGAAGTAAATGGATGTAAATTGACGGAATTGCATTTATCATGTTGATGGGCACACATTGCATAAATTCGGGTTTGAAATAAAATCAGGCATTTGATAAAATTCATGACAATTTTGGAAACTCGGTTAAAACATACAATTTTTCCGTCGATGGTGGGAACGTCTGGTGACCATGTTCACTACATCCACATGGGATCCCATTCTCACTCCCAACCTTGTAAAAGAAAATGAAGACAATACAACAATATTTTCACAAGGGACATCGAATTCAAACGAGTCTGCTGCTATAGCAAGACCTCCTGGTTATGACGAAGTGTAAACTACGCGGACGACGAATCCCACGTTTATCCGCCTTTACATTTTTGCTGAAAAACAGATCCCCAACCTTTTTATTTTGTACTCTGTGACCGAAATACCGAGTGTACGACTTTTAAAAGTTGGTTCTCATGGCATGTACATAGTTGAAATTCGCTTGGGGATTTTCACAATGATTGTTTGTTTCTCTAAATGTGTGTCATGAAAACACGAATGTCATTGAGTGACATTTGGCTAAAACATCGAGGGATGGGAGTGATGTAGAGCATAGAGATGGGTGAACTTGATGGTTTGTGGTAGAGGGTGAGTCTAAGATGGGGTTCATGGCGCCCTGGTAATAGATCGATACACAAATCATCATGTCTGACGACACAGGCGGATTGGTGATGTTTTGGGAGCCAGGAAAGGTGTTTTCCCTAAAATTAGTATGGCCGGCTAGTTCAGTTCAACCATTGTGTTGTATTTTCACTAATTATATTTATTATTTATGATTTATTTTTAAATGGGTAATATCGATGAAAAGGGGGCATGAAATCATTTTATCTTTGCTAAAATGAAGAATTAGCCGTATGCATTTTTGATTGCATCATGGTGTTTTAGTATGAAAAAGAGACCAGAAAAAAAGCAAACCTAGATTTTCAAATAACCAATCCAATCGTACATTATACCATGGTCACATTTGTTCTACGGCGGCCGTACGGCGAGTTGAAAACAGCCGTTTTTAAGCTTGTGTATAGTTTTGGTAAATCCACCAAAATGCACCTATCACTATTCCAATTCATTGCTAGCTAATATGAATGGATATACCCAGTTATGATGTGGAGGATATGAAATGAAAATATGTTTTACAGGATAAATTTTGCGATTTTACATGGAAATTTAACTTGATCGGGTCACCCGATCAAATTAAAATATCTGTGTGTTTTTGTCTTTCAATTAAATCCTATTCCAAATCATGAAATGGGCTGAAACTTTCAAGATATGTTCTTTGTCTGTAACTTTTGGATATCTAATCACTAAATTTATAAGATAAGTGCTTGAATGCCCATTTTCTTAATTTAAAACAAGCATTGCCGAGAGAGGGCGCTATATATCCAAGATTTGAATATTTGAAATTTTCTCAGAGAAGTGCAGTTGGAAAAATATCTAACGGTCTCTACGCTTCAGTAAGACTGTCATATTAGATGATATTCGATTATCAATCACATTATTGACCCTTTACCAAAGCTATACACAGGCTTTAACATTTTTTGTCCAACTACATATAGGTGGTTAGAATCAAAATTAATAAAACGGCTGTTTCCGACTCGCCGTACGGCCGCCGTAGAGCAAATGTGACCAAGGTATATACTTTATTTTTGGTTTTAGTTAGCTGCCTCATTGAAAACAAAATCGGAACAGAATCCATGCAAGTTACCAAGAAAGCTCTGGATGGGCAATGAAATGACCAGTAGGGCCAACTTTAAACAGAGACTATCAAAATTGGGTTATTAATGGGCTACCAAGCCCCCCAAACCCTGTCACACTAATATCTACCTACGTGAAGATGGAATTGTGGCGCTTCAAGGTATGTTCAAGGTTTGTTCATAATATACACAAACTGGCTCTACACAGACCATGGCATGCACATTGACAGATTGACATGCCTTTACTGAAGTGTTGCACAAGTTGAATCCTTACACTGACATATCGTCATTTTATCTTCTTTTAAAAAAAAAACTAAGAGAGAGAAAAAAAATTATTATATCAAGATTGATCATTAATTAGTCGAATCAGAATTATCGGAGTCGTTAGCAGATGAAACAAATCAACCTTCTTATTCGGCTGACTATACACGATCCTATTTCAGACCAGTTATCGTGATACGACAACCCAATCGTTTACTTTACGTCTACAGCTAACTTGTAACCGTTGGGTCCCGTAACACAAAGGCTAGTGATTAATCATACGCATGATTTCCACGACTGGATGTCAGTGCAATCAATCGTAAAAAAATATATATACGATGTTTGCTAAGCTTTGTTTTACGCCCCCCTGTTTCCATCAGTATTGACATGCTGAAAGCTTCCCATATATCATCGGTGACAAGTGTCATAAATACAAGTTTACGACTTTTATTTGATTTTAACTCAGAGACAACATAGCCCGTTACGCTTTACGCTGACACCTTTATTGCTCACTAACAATAAAAAATGTTAATAAATCGAGAATGCCTGTCGTAACTTTCTTGCATTTCGATAACTGATATATGATATCACATTGAAATGTTTGCAGCTTGTACATAATACCAGATAACCAACGAAACACGAAGTCGTTTATACTTGCATTTTCATTCCCCAGTCACATTTGCTCTACGCGGTGGTCGTAGGCGAGTCGAAAACAGCCGTTTTAACATTTTTTTTACCAGCCACAGAAGTGTGGTTTGAATAAAACGGCTGTTTTCGACTTGCCGTATGGCCGCCGTAGAGCAAATGTGACTGAGATATTATACCAATATTTGTTTCATGTGTTTCCTACCAAAAATAATGGTCAAACCAACTAGATTTTAGGTAGATTCTAATCCAACGGTATGGTTAACGTTTACCATGTTTATCATCGGGCACATTATATTCTCCCGTCATATTGATCCTTACGACTAATCCCTTTTAATAGTGTAGTTAATGTTTATTCTCTATATCTTTTTTTAAATACCCGCAACATAAAACCCGGAAAGCTGCACAACCATCATTTTCTTTGTATCATGTTCTTTCACCTGTTGGTCTTTGTATTAATGTCTGTCCGTCAAGTCCGGATAAAAGGAACATGAGGATTAAGCCGGGATTAAGAGAGGGCCATCATTATAATTACGATAATCTTCTTAGTGAGATTGAATAACGCTCAACGAGGGAAGTTTATTTGAGCATGGACCTATAGGTACATGGCTTGATCGACACTTGGTCGTGATTGGGAAAAAGAATGGAATTGTAACAACCGGAGTCGAATTCACAGTACACATGATATTGGCCTATTTCATCGTAACACCATGGTATTCAGTATCAGCCAATTATGTACTCTTTATATAGTTTTGAACGTGTCCTTGCCTATATTCATGTCAGATGTCTGTCAGAAACGAAAGAATAGAGGGGAATTGGTTTATAAACATATTACACTAAACAATCAACTCGCAGGCTGGAAATGTTCACCTACTTATCATCTTTGACTTCTTGGTTATTTGATTTTCTAACACTTTTCAGCTCTCAAAATTCAGGCCCCTCGTACATATTTATGCGTCGGCTTTGAGTGAGCTATATAAACCATGCCTTGTTTTATAATTTTATACACTGTAAAAACTGTGGTGTTAAAACTGACACCAATCGGTGTTGATAGAGGACCACAACCTGAGGTGTTAAAATAACACCCTAGAGATTGAACATAACACCAAAGAGTGCAAATGTAACAACCATAATAACACCTATAGGTGTAAAACTAACACCACCAATTTAACACCAGTGTAAAATAACTGGTGTGGTCCTCTATGTACATCGGTTAACACCACAGTTTTTGCTGTGTAAATGTATTTATTGCTGTTTCCCCCCTTAGTTTTCTTCATTTCTGTATCTGTATCTGGTTGTTTTTTAAATTGATACCCACATTTTCTTTTATTATAATGAATAATTATTTCAAAGTTTGATTTCAATCACATGTTTACATCTACATGATCATATCACTGTATTCCATGACTTGTATGTAGCAGCCTGCTAATTTGCCAGTCTATATTTGCAGCCTGTTTTATTACCATGATCATAGCAAATAAACTTCACGTATAGTCTCCTACCGGACTACAGGGAAGCCGCCCCTGACTCTCTAAAATGAATACCCCTCTTCAGTTTATGTGCATCTTCCAGTTTGTAAGAGGATGTGATCGTGTCAATATTTTTTAGGGTTGGGCTTTGAAAAAACAGTTGTGAGCGAGCGAATTGATTGAGCCAAAAGTCGATTTTTTTAAACATTTATTGTTGATTTTGTAAGAAATTCGGCGTGTTATATAATTTTCAAATTTTGGAACAAGAAAGACTATGTTTTATTCTTTCCTGCGTGTGATGTAACAAAGTATTTTTCAAGTAATGTTAGATGTTATGTTAATGAGATAAAATAATTTAAATGGTATTATTCCAAAATAACTGATTGATCTTTAGTGGGGAAAGACCAGTATCCACAGACAATACAGCATATAGTGGGTATATTTTGTATCTTCTCATTAATATCTTTACTGTTGTAGGGGAGGGGGTGGAGAAAACGCTTTCTACATTCTCTCTGTAATAATACGGTTTGCTCTTCATATTTGTACCACTTCTTCCTCGCATTCTGTTCTTTGTAACATTTGATTGCACGGTACTGTCTGAATGACATTGTGTATGCTCGCTAATGAGTGCAGTCACACGCTGTGAAGTCTCCCCATTAACCCCCAAGGTTACGTAATATCTTTGGCGGTACTTTTTCTAATGCTCTTCAACATCTTTAAGATCAAAGCTTTTTGGAATATATTCATATACAGAAAGCTTTGTGAATTTATTCTCACCGGGAATTCTTTTCACCGTTCCACGTCTTTTAATATTTCTATAGAACTTTGATGATGATTATGCATCATTTTATGTACAACAATAATAATGGTGCACTTCTACCAGTGCTGCTATTTCTATATATTTATATTCTGTTTCTTTTACGGCGGTTTTTAGAAAGTATTTTTTTATATATTTATTTTTTTCAATAAGCTATTCGCATTCCGAAATTCCAACATAAAAAATACCCCTATAGTATTATCGTGCAACCATTGAAAGTATATCTGAATGAATTGTGAACGGTTTCATTTCCAATATTGATAAAACCTGATCATACTTGAATATATTAGAAAACTCATTTTTCAAAATTAATGATATCACTACTTACTGTATTAGTTGTATGAATCAGACACAAAGTTTATACTTTTCTATTGTCTTATACTTAAAAATCATTCTTCTTGAAACTCACTTTGATAGCATTCCTAGTCATGCTATTATAGTGCTTGAATTAAAGTAATAACACCAACAAAGAAACAAGTAGCAATATCATAATAATAGGTAGGCCTACTCATATCTGTTCTGAGGAGGTAGGAGATTAATACCCAGTCCTTCGAAGAGCCAATTTCCGTCTTTTGTTTAAAAACTCTAGTACAACAGCCGTTATTTGATATGTCGCCATGGTAACTAATGGACGCAATCTTCCAGGGTGAATCGCCTGAAGAAATTAACAGACACGTTTATGCAAGAAGACAATTCGCATCACAGTTTTTTTTTTAAATATAGAAATGGAGGTGAACATAGTAAAGGAACAATCTTAAACATCAAAATAAAATTTCACACGTCCTAGTTATTATTTCATGAAGGTTTACCTAAAGTTACACCGACTGGAACATGTTCTTTGGTGCTCAGTCAGTAACATAGGAATATATCATTTAGTACAAAAAGGGTCACCAGTTCGTAATATAAGAACAGCTTTATGACACACCCACCAATGGCCTTACGCAGATTTTTTTTTTTTTAGGGGGGGGGGCGCAAGACGTATACAAATTTTCGAAAAAAAAACTAGAAAGCGAGGAAGCGAAACGACCAAGCTTGTCATGGGGGCACATTTGCGTTCTCTAAAGTAAAATTGAAGGATTTTGTGCACAATCCTGGTGAATTTTGTGAAAATTTTCAGTAAAAAAATATAGGTTTTCAAAATATCTTGGGGCCCCCTCCACCAACCCCGCTGAGTACGGCCAGGCACGCACCTGGTGTTTATATGCATAATCATATATTGAATGAACTATGATTTCATATTTCAGAGAAATATCAATTAAGATATTTTCAGAGTTGTCATTCACTACCAGGCGGTCACGACGTGGGGTTTTGGACCTGTCTGACGGGCTTAGCACTGGGTATGAAGGGGGGGGGGGATGTCCAGGCAATCAAGCCTAACATAAATTATCATCGACTACAGAAAAAAAACATAAACCAAAATCGTCTTGTCACGAAACTGATTTTTCTTTTTAATCGACACAAGGGTGAATTTATTTCTTCATTATAATTTATATAAATTCATAATCGCTACATACGATATTATGTTAAGGTTGATCTCTGTCACCAAATTAAAATCTGACATTGATATTAAGGCTTCATATCATTTTCATTCAGAGAAAAATGATAGATTTTGACAAAAATATTGGGTACCAAAAAATCATTAATATTATTAAAACGTGAATTCAACGAGAGACCAATTATGAGGAATGAATGCATGGCAAGTCCTTGGTGAAAGCGGAGAAAAATGTGTTTTCTTGGTATCTTGCATCAACCATTTTCACTCATCGAAGACTCTTCAGACTTCGTTTTATCAAGGCAGTGGTGACCGATTTCTCTTCGCTAATGAGCTTTTGATTTTTTTCCTTGCACATGCTCGAAAATAATTTTCATTTCTTTTGATTAATACCCTGAGGTCTAACCTCTCGTGAAGGATTATCAATAGTAATCAGATAACAAACACACAATGATGAGAAGATGGAGAGTTGTTTGTCGGAACTTTAGGCACGACTGGAGTGAAGATGGATTACGTAATCTCAAGGCAGTGCGTGGCGTCTTTCTGTGTGATCACGTGGTAAGTACTGGTGATGGATACAAGCAGAGCGCCATCCTATCCATGCTTGTACCTACACGTTGTATAGTAAAAGCCGAATTGTAAGTTCATTCAATTATGAAACGATTTCAGTATGACTTTTCGTTTAAATATTCATTTGATTGCAGTAAGAATTTAACAGCATTTTTATTTAAAATCATAAAGCATTACGATTGCAAGTTGGAGTAATAGTATGACGGTCATGATTGTCCAATAGGGTAAGCCTTTGAATGGAAATTCAGCTTGTATTCAAACCATGTCAGTTAAAGAACATTGGTCAGACACCACGTACCTCCTTGGTTAAACCAAAAAATAGGGTCTATGTATACGTCTGCATTAATGATGACACAGAAGCAACTTAGTGTTATTCCAAACTATAATGGAATGTTGTTCCTTATCCCTTCTATCAAAAACATTTCTTTAGAAAAAAAATTAACAAATATCTCCCTTTCTTCATAGCAAATACCATACACCTGCATAAACATATTCAAATCCACTTGCTAAACAGTTGGTGGAGAAAACCAAACACACGCATCCACGTTTTAACACCTCTCGACCAACGGAGGTGAACCGGCTCTGCTCTCCGTTAGTGACACCATGAAACATATTTCTATTCATCAAACACGGATTTACAAATAACTAGAGCTCCTCTGTTTGTTTTTATTTTGTTCAAACTTAAGATTGCATTTATACTGGTCACAGTGACCCCAACCCTTTACCCAAGAAGAAGGGTTCTCGTAATATCCACAGTCTTCTCTGAACGAAAATCGCTTTTCCGTCATTTCGATTTATAAGGTCAAGTCAACCAAAAATATAGACATCACTTTAAAACATAGAGAAACGCATCAAACAACGACAATTTTCACAAGGGTGGATGTACGACGAAATGAATTCTGTAAAAATAACACTAGCATGCTATAGATATAACAATATCGCAATGTTGCTATACCTTGGTCACATTTGCTCTACGGCGGCCGTAGATACCTGAATTCGAGAGATTTCTGCATGCGGCGGCCGCAGGGTCGACGTACGGCGGATTCCTACTTTTTACAGGCCGTAGGGGTGGCCGTAGAATTTTAACGCGGAGTTATGACATTTTTTCTTTTCTACGCTCGCCGTAGAAATTAGACTAGCCGTATATAGGCATGGCGTAGAACGGTCTACGGCGGCCGTACGTCGAGCGTACGGTGGCCGTGCGGCTGCCCTCGTGTTTTTCTTCCCTCCTTTCCCCTTCTCCTTTTGTGTTATCTGCTCGGGAGCCACCAGGCACGTATTTATAATTTTGCACCTCGGGGGCCCGACCTATAATTTTGGCCCATATGCCTGTGAACTTTTTGAAAAAAAATCCCGACCCCTCCTCGTCAGGCAAACAGGTGCCTTAAATGCATGTTAAATTATCTTATTTCATAATCACATGAAAAAGGGCAACTGCAGACCACTTTTTTAATAACTTGATAAAAAGCAAACTATCCATGTATATGATGGAATGAATGTGACCAGGAAGCACAGATATTGCCCTTTCACCAGCGGCTAACTTGGGTAAAATATGACGTTATTATCATTATCGTTATTATTATTATTATCATTATCATTATCATGGGGAGTTAAATGCTGATTTTTGTTGATGCTTCCTAGGGTGTAGTTCTTACTTAAGACTATAGCGTTTATAAACATCTTAACTTTATTCATACAAACAAGTTAACATGGTTAAGGGAGATTTATTTCATAAGTCCAAATAGATAATGCGAACGCGATTTTTGATAGCTTGTGTATAGACCTGAAAATAGAATATTCTGAGAAGTTTTGTAAGCATGAGCAGGATGGGTATCTATCTATCTTTCTGTCAGGGCGAGCTGAAAATTGTTTATATTCCAAAATGACCAAAAGTTTGGAAATTCTAAGCATTATTGGTAATCATGAACAGGATGGGCACTTAAAAATTATTCGATGCGAGCGCAAAGCGCGAGCTGAACTTTTTTATATTCCGTTCCAAAACTAGACATTCTACGCAATTTAGGTAATCATTCGGTAATCATTAACAGGATGCCCCCGCACTTTTATTACTACCCCTCCTTTCTCCTTTTTTCCTCTCCCTTTTCCTTTCTTCTTGTTTCTTTCTCTGCTTCTTTTCTCCCTTTTCTCTTCTTTCCCCCTCCTTTTTTATCTCCCTTTTCTTTCCCTTTCTTCCCTCCCTCTTTTTGGCGACCCCATTTTTGCCTATCCAGGGGCCCGGACCCCAAAACCCACCCACTCCCTCCCAGAATACGCGCATGGGCATGGTACGAAACTTTGAAAACTTTCTGAAATGAAATGTCTAATATAAAATATCATGATGAGTGCGACAAGCAATTCATGGTATACTCACTGTATAGTCCCCCTGCGGCCGCCGTGAGGGCGCCGTGCGGCCACCTCGCGTCTGCCGTAGTATTTGTCAAAAACCTACGGCCAGCGCAGGGTCGCCCTAGGGCGACCGTACGTCATGATTTCAAGGACATACGTCAGCCGCAGATTTTTTTCTCCATAAATTATAAAATACGCCGTGCGGCGACCATAACATATGTGACCGCTAGAGTAAGTGGCCGTGGAAATTCTGAGGCGACCGTAGAATTTTAGAATCTACGGCGGCCGTAGCAAATCTAGGGCGACCGTACGTCATGATTTCAAGGACATATACCCTGTATACGTCAGCCGCAGATTTTTCTTCTCCATAAATTAAAAAATACGCCGTGCGGCGACCATAACATATGTGACCGCTAGAGTAAGAGGTCGTGGAAATTCTGAGGCGACCGTAGAATTGCTACTCGCCGTAGAAATTTTAGAATCTACGGCGGCTGTAGCAAATGTGACCAAGGTATAAATGACAACGACTTCTGCGATTTTATTTCCGTTTTATAAGAAAGTGAGTTACGACAAGACTTTTGTAAAGAAATTATGAGCAGATGTTACAAACCTTTATCATGTTGATAAAGGAGGTGGTTCGTGCCTTATTCATTGTAGAACATGTAATAACCACTCACGGGGGGGGGGGGGGCTCCATGGAAGACCAGCTACAGATTTCTTGGTATGGACTTTCCAATCGTCTCTCATATTTTTATATTATATCTTAATTAGCTTAAGGTTCTTTTTTACAATTGTAGTTTATTTTCTTTAGAATAGTTCTTACCATTATGTTGTATTTTCGGGACTCTACAATGTTGATCCCCTTTATGATTGTAAAGAGATGAAACAATGAAACGAATGTTGCAGTGGATTGCCTAATTGCTTTTAACAAGCTCTGGTATTCAGAGTTTGAAAGACTTATTTTTAAAGCTGTTGCCACGTGCACTGTAAAAACGCTGTTTAAAATTTTAAGCACGTTGTTTAAGCCTGTCACTCTAACAACTTTTTAAAGTAGTCTTTTTTAAACAAGCTGTTTAAAAATTTTTAAACAACTTTTTGTTCGAATGACAGGCTTAGACAACGTGCTATTTATTTTACTGTGTTTGTAGAAAGCCTGCCTGACGATTGGTATGGATAATTCGATGGTGTTATGATTTGACATAATGCAAGTTGAACTTGTACTTGACTAAGTGGCTTTTTGAGTCACCCCAAAGATTTTACATCGAACATGTCGAATTATCATCAACTTGGCCAGACAACCACATTCCCTAAAGGATATAATTTGTCGCCTTTGCTTTTTAGGCAAATCATGGATCCTACAGTAGGATCCGTGGATTTATCAGCTTTTTGGCCTGTATGAGTAACTAAGTACCCCTAAAATAACAAGTTTATCACATATACATTAATCTAATACAATTATTTAGACAAAGAGCGCAGAATCAATGAATAATAATTTTCCAACTGAAAGGTCAAGTCCATCCCAGAAAAATGTTGACCTAAATTGATAAATAGGCAAAATCAAACTAGCATAACACTGAACATTTCATCAAAATCGGATGGAAAATAAGAAAGTTATGACATTTCAATGTTTCACTAATTTTTCACAAAATAGTGATACGCACAACTCAGTGACACGCAAATGAAACAGACGATGACGTCCCTCACTCACAATTTCGTTTTTTTTTATTGTTTGACTTATACAGTATTTCATTTTTTTACCGATTTGACAATAAAGACTAACTTGACTGAACCATATAGTAAAACAATGCTAATTCCACATGTTCACGGAGGAATTAATTAATGTTTCACTTGTTAATGAGGAAAAATTTCATATTTCATGTAATAAAATACAAAGTAAGAAGTGAGTGGATGACGTCATCAGTCTCCTCCTTTACCGACCAGGATGTGCATATAACTGTTTTGTGAAGTTAAGCGAAAATTTAAAATGTCATAACTTTCTTTTTTTACATTTGATTTTGATGAAGTTTTCAGTGATATGCTTGTTGGATTTTTCTCTTTTTATTAAAATCATATTTTTGTTAAGGTGGAATTGTCCCTGAAGAAAAAAATTCATGGTGTTACAAAAATTGTTGGCTCGCGAATATAGGCTATATGTTGTCCATGACTATCAAATTAATTTGATGCTATAATGCCAGTTCGACCAAGAGAAGGCCGAAAGAGAGAGGGGAATTAGGGGGCTCGAAAGAGATGAAAAACCTAAACTGCAAACAAACCACATTGCACATAATGGTTAGAGACAAGAGAGACAGAGGGAGAAAACAGATATGTAGGAGAGAAGGGAAAGAGAGAGCTGGTAGCGTGTTCATACGAACTTAGCACCGCAAACAGTCGAATGAGAATATCTTTTAATATGATTCAAATATTGTTAGGAAAGAGATAAGCTTAGATAAAGCAGTATGGAAGTGAGGACCGACCGCCCACTAGCGTACCTAAGGGAGGGGGGGGGGGCAGACTGCCCCCCTGATGAGTCACAATTGATGCAGGGGACGTGCCCCTTTCCCTTGAGAAGCAAAATTAATAATATGTAATGTAAAACTGCAATGAAAACAGACGCGTGCCCCTCTTTTGAACTTAATGATTTTTTAAATCTATTTTTTAAATTTTTATTTTGTTTGCTTATCATTTTTCTGGTACGAAATCCTTTCTTTGTGGTTGAAGACCTTTTTTTTTGGGGGGGGGGAGGGGGGCCTGTAAATTTTTTTCGCGGACGAATTATTCACCAAAAAAAATTTGCCCCCCTTTGGAAAATTCTGGGTACGCCGCTGGGACAGCCTGTCTATTATTATGCATTGCATACAGATATCATTCCACCCGAAACTAGAAAGTTCACCCCCCCCCCTGAATCAGAAATCGAGTATTATTTTCAAGGAATAAAAAAAACTCGGAAGTGCCATGAACTTATTTCCTGCGTAAAATAAAAGAGAAATAATTTGCAGTTTGACCAATTTTTTTGGAATCAATAACTGAAGACAAGTATAGGCAAGACATGATAAGCAGAGTATCGAACATGCCGAAATTGAATCCCAAGATTTCTCCTGAACGGCCTCCCATATATGCCAGGTCAGTTTACCGCGGGCTAGATTCAAAATGCCATCGACAGGATTTGGCATTCTACGGTTAAATAGAATGTTTGTTTTTCGTGAGATGATATTTGTTTTCTAATCGATCACGTACAAGGTACAGTATGGTCTATCAAGTGCAGATTCTTTGAATCTGTGGTCGACATCTAAAAATCAATTGGGGAATAATTGCATGACCTTTTCATCATATCTTTTGGAATGTAGTGCATAAAATGAGCTAGCAAAATGAAGAGGAAAACGGAAATATTAACGTACTTTTCTAAACAAATAATATATATTAACAATGGCATTAGTTAATTACTGTTTGCCCGATAGGACAAGAATAAAGTCGATGGTATGGACCCTTGATCTAAGAAGTCAACTCCTTGTTGATCGCACCACCCCATCCCCTCCTGCTGACGGCGTTCACGGAACCTTAACCTCGATCGAGCTGTGAGCGCCAATACCAGAGAAATGTGTATAGCATTATGCTCTACAAAAACACATACCTTGATTATAATTATAATCTTTACTCTCTATAAAATTACTCAAAATATTCGTTCTTTAAATTAGGTGCATTTCATACAATAAAATAAAAATGAAAAAAAAAAACCCAGAGAATATACGACTTCAATACTTCCCTCTTTTGCCTACTGACCAGGTTCAGGGGCATGGGAACTATTTTTAAAGAGGGGTGCTGGTTTGAATTGTCTCCATAAAAAAGGCAAATAAAGGAGGGGGGTATACCCCCCCCCACACACACACTTTCCAGCTCCCAAGGCCATGACCAGGATGTGCATAAAGGCAAATCCTGGTCGGTATGCATTGCATAAATAACCAGTATAAAAGCTTCAGCAAAATTTAAGATATCATAGCCTTCCTATTTTACATACCATTTTTTATGAAATTCTCAGCGTTATGCAAGTCTGTTTCCCCGCCCCCTCTCTCTTTTCATTCAAATCAACTTTTTGTTGGGGTGGGCTTGCCCTTCAAACCGTACGCAACAAATACGTTACTTTTATGGTGATTGAAATAACCACCAACAATACAAAAATGGTGTATATTTCCACTTTTGTTAGTTTGGGTGCACGGTAGCACACAAGAGGTGCTGTTATTTTAACAATTAGGGTGCAAATCTTTATTAAGTATTACCGTTCATTCCGACGCATGGCTTCATGCTCATTATCATTGAATTCGCTTTTCATCCATCTAATTTGTTTTTCTATCTCCCTTTCCCTGTCAGTGAAATGTTGATCTACGGAACAAAATTCAGGAAATTGATGTCAGAGATGCCGATGCGACGTGTCGTGGATGTTATTTTGATGACAGATATCTGCCTTTGCCCACAATAACACTCAAATACACGGAGAGCCCCCGGACCTTCCAAAATCATGCTTACGACAGAGACACTAGCGTACCTACGGGGGGGGGGGGGGGGGGTGCAGGGGTGCAGTCCTGACGAGTCACAACCCGTGCAAGGGACGTATCCCTGCCCCCCTGGCGAGCTTGAAGACCTTTTTTTTTTCTTGTCAATTTTTTTTTCTGGTACGAAATCCTATATATTTGTGGTTAAAGACCCATTTTTGCTTGTCAAATTTTTTGGTGGACGAATTTGCCCCCCCCCCCCCTGTAGAAAATCCTAGGTACGCCACTGGACATAGATATAGTACAAGCGATCTGATCAGGGCGATTATTAGTACATTGTAGTTCGTCTATTCATGGGGAACTTTAAGCAGATGAGTTTAGCAAAAAAGGGCGTATATATGCCTATCTTAACACCGCTAAAACCGAGACCATTAGGGGCGGATCCAGGATTTCCAAAAGGGGACATTTTTCATTTAATAATAATAAAAAAAATAATAATACCCTACTAATGGTGATATCTATCAGGAATAATTTGACAAGCAAAAAAAAGGGTCCTCACTTGCGTATGCACTACGTCCCCCCCTTCTCTGGGGGAGGGGGGAGGTGGGATGTTGGTCATTTGTCAGAGTCGGACGTTTTCATTGGTATGGCATAATAAGCTGACATAGGAGAACACTTTGAGCATGCAGACCCAATATTCACCAACAACAAAACAACAAATTCAGTCAAGATTACATAATATTAAGAACTTTATCGTAAGATAATACCTTTAAATTTTTTTTTCACCTAAAAAATAATGAATCTGGACACATATCGTGTCCAACCACCATTGCTCATAATTATATTCACTAGTACTTCCCTTTGATTTCACAAATTATTATACACTATCTAAATTAATAAAACAAGTTCTCTTTCAAAATAATCTTACAAGAACAAGAGTGTCGCTAAGGCGAGCACATAATACGCCTATGTAACGCGGAAAATGGAGTTATTGGTCAAGCAAGAAAAGTGGAAGGTGACGACCTCACCTTTGACCTTCTGACATCAAAATCAATAGCATTGCTGGGATCTATGCTAGTATCATACATACCTAATTATATGAGCCTATAGGTAATTTTCAACTAAAGTTTTTGCGTTGACAAGAACTTCAGAAGGGCAAAAAATGCCACTGTGAAAAACGGACGGACACCGAGCGTGATACCATAATACGTCCCGTCTAGGACGGACGTATAAAATTGAAAATAAATTTCGAAGTGAATAATTCATTCCTGAATATAAGGACATGTGAGTTGATTTCTAGAAATACGGATTTTTTTTTTACAAGTAATTTGATTTTAGATTTTTCGTTCAAAATTCATTTGGAATTTTTGACGACACCATATCACTTGTCGCATGTAGTGGCCATATTTATATGTAGAAGAAAGCCAGAAATGTTGTTTTGAAACCCCGGTCTGAAACAGAATCCATGTCCTCAAAATGCATCTCAACGTCGAGTGATTGCACCGCCAAGAGAGTGAGTTTAAATCATAAAACATTCATTATTCACATTTTGAAGTATGAAATGGTGTAGTTATGTAGTTATGTAGAAATGTGTGCAAAATTTTGTGTCATGTCATCATGTGTAGCAAGTTCATTTTGATTTTGAATTGACCGCAATTTGTGGTACCGGTAGAGAGCTAGAGGGCAGTGTTTATAAATTGGGCGTTTCATGGAATTTAAAGGGTGCCGTAGCCGAGTAGGCGCCTGGCTACACATTGAAAGTCCGGGGTTCGATCCCCGGCCGCGGCACCTATGCCCATGAGCAAGGCATTTAACCTACAATGCTCTTTTATCCTGTTTTCAAATAAATGGAAATGCTATAGGCATTATTGGTAACTAGGTGTGCACTTGTTAAAAAAAATTGAATTTGCAAATTAATTTCTAGGTTCGAGCCCTGGTCGCCTCTTTCAGATAGTGACGTTAAATAAAGGTCGGTCCCAGATATAATTATGGACATAATATCTATTATCCAATTATTTGTACATCCTTTACCTAAAACTTGGGCAACTATGTTTAAATTAAGTCTAGGAAATGATTTCACGACAAATAAATTATGGCTTGGAAAACAAGACGCCTCATGTTTTAGGGTCATGCATAAATAGAACTGATAATGGTTGATCATCGGAATAAAGAAAAATATAATTATCCGATTCATGCTGATTTGAAATTATACAAAAGCACGTTCTTTGTTGAAGAAATAAAGCAATTCCTATTCAGGAATGTAAGAATTAGAACATTCATATTATCATGAAATGAAATGAAAAGAGCTATTAGATGAGTTTAGCTTGGAAGCATAAAAGCGCATATGAAAATTGTTTGAAAGTTAATGACTTTCTGGAAAAATATTTTCGATTACTTTTTGCGACACTGATATCAAAATTGGGCCGATTTTAACCGATAACTGATTTACCTTCAGAATTGAGGTGAAGTGATTCTTATGAAATGCATATGCAGTTACTCCACAGTCTACAATAAAGGTGCTTATCCTGTTTTGGTACAATCTTTGATAAACTTCTGACGTCTTACATCGTTGATTAATATAACATTTTACAATATACATAATACTCGGCTTCAACACTTAGGCCCATATATTCTTAAGTCTGGCCATGGTCTATCTCTGCTAATATTATGGGGCGTCAAATATGTCAAATTTTGTATGCTTTGTTGTGCATTTTCGCCATGCTGTAATGTCGAAGAAATCTAATTTACTTACTATTCTCAGACAGTTATGAATGATCTGAGTGACAGATAAGCTGATGAATTGAACCGGTAGTGTTAGAGATTTGTGTCACATCTGGCTATCCATAGTTAAGCCACAACTTTAGACCAGAGTTTAAATCAAACCCTAATTAAAAATACAGGCCGTAGAATGCGATGAATCAATTAATGAGTAAACTTTTTTTTTAAACTGGATTTTCTGGAAAGCATATATCCAATGAATAGCAGCGTCAGTTCCGTAATTAATGTTTGTCGACTGATCCAATAATAACAATAGTAACAATAATAATAATAGAAACACACTGTAAAATGCATACTGTCGAACTCACATTCCAACATAATTGTTTAAATAAGTGCATTCAGATTTATTTCCAACAAATATTATATTGATACAAATCATTTTCATACATTTATCACAAAAATTTTCGATACATATTATTGTCATTATAATTATATAAAAAAAATAAATGGTGATTAACATATAAAGATTATACAAAATATATTTATGCTGCATTTTGCAGAAAAAATTATAATATATAATTCAAATAGAAATAAGGTATCTGTGGAAATGGGAGATTCACTCAAAAGGATAACTTGTATAATGTGAATCCCCCTAAAGGAAGAGAAAAAGGGAGAGAGAGATACGCAATGGTTGCTATTTGCCTTCGGAGACTTACTGAATAGATTAAAAAGAACAAGATAACCCATAGAACAAGAAAAAAAATTAAGAAAAAGAGTAAAATAAACGCAAAAAATAAACAGACGACAAAAGGAGAAATAAACATAAATAGAAACAGAACGAATTGCGACCGATAAGGGAGAACAAAACAAAATGATAAAGACTATGCATGTGGAATGCTGAAGGGACATGAACTCTTAAAGGTCAAGTCCACCCCAGAAAAATGTTGATTTGAATCGATAGAGAAAAATGAAACAAACATAACGCTGCAAATTTCATCGAAACGGATGTAAAATAAGAAAGTTATGACATTTTCAAGTTTCGCTTATTTTTCACAAAACAGTTAATTTCACAACTCAACGTTTTGCTGATGTCCATCACTCACTATTTCTTATTGTTTGAATTATACAATATTTCAATTTTTACAAATTTGACAATAAGGACCAACTTAACTTAACTATAAACTGTTAAAATAATGGTAATTCCACATGTTCAGGGAGAAATAAAACTTTGCTTCACTTGACAAGGAGGAGATTTTCATATAATAAAATACAAAAGAAATAATGAGTGAGTGACGTCATCAGTCTGTCAATTCACATACCGACCAGGATGTGCATATAACTGTTTTGTGAAGTTAAGCGAAATTTTAACTTTCTTATTTTACATCCGATTTTGATGAAATTTTCAGTGTTTTGCTTGTTGGATTTTATTCCTCTTTTTCAAATCAACTTTTTGTTGGGATGGACTTGTTCTTTAAAATCATATTTTAATTTGAGTGATCTCTAACATTCATTGCCTTGTTGATAATATGAATTGGCCATGTTCCCGACCCTGCATGATTTTGAGTGTTTTTAGGCATTCGAGTTGTCTTTAACTCGTTCGTTCGTTTTAACATTGTGTATTGCAGTTACAGGTTCAACTTACGTGACTTTTCGTATGATTTGAGTTTTGCAGACTTTGCAGACGGGTGCAATGTATCATGTGTTTGGTAGATATGTTATTCATATCTGTTATCGCAGGGGGAAGTCATTGACCGACAATCCTGGGCAAATAAAGCTATCCATCACAAGCAAGATATCAAATAGAAATCACAATTGGTGATGGATTACGAGGATGTCACACGCTGCAATAGAAGCTTAGGCATTTTAGGAGTGGGGAAAACATATGGAAGAAGAGAGAGAGAGAGAGAAAGACTGAGAGAGGGAGTACATGGGGGGGGGGGTAAATAAATAGGGATATAGACAGAGGTATGGTATGAACACCGTCTGTTTGTCAGGGTCCGGGTGGAGTAAAATACAATCATAGAGCTATATATCATTGAAATACACTGACTACCGTGATTTAGTAGAGAGAGTGATGAGATACTCAAATCAGTGGCGTATTATAGACGGGGAGCTTGGATGGGGGATGTCCCCCCCAAAAAAAAAAGAAAAAATAAAAGAGAAAAGGAAAGAGAGAAGACTCCATATAATTTTGGCGCATTATACCACTGACACAGATAATGAAAATGCAAACAGACACGCAGACAAAAACCTTTACCGTTAAAAAATACAATTAACGGAGTAGCCGGGCATCCATTTGGTAAAAATATACAATGTTCAAGTAAACGTCAGTGATCAGCTAACTTTTACATTTTCTCTTTTTTATGTTTTAGAAGAATATTTTTCTCCTTCTTTCGTAGCGATGTTTTTTTGTTAATGTTTTTATTGGGGGGGGGGGGGGGGCGGGGGCAAGGGCCATTTTTGTGAGGAGTGAGTAATGCCCCTATAGAGAAGGGTATTACTGTAGATCACAATCGGTTGTATTGTCTTTCTTTTCATTTTTTGAAATTTTCCTATCATTTTCAGTAAAATTTTACCTGGTATCATTGGTGACGTAGAGACACTCAAATATCTTTTTTTTATTTGCTTGATAAATAAAATATTTTAGTATATATTTTGAAATAATTTTCGCAGTATTTTTGATACCCTGAATGAACTCATACTGCGTTTAGTATTCTCTATCTGGGCTTTTTGAGTTTTTTAAGCCTTCTTCAATAATTATACATAATTTACATAATCAATGCATTTTATATTCAATGTTTTTGCAATATATTCATGATATTATTGATTTGTAATCTATATGAAATGGATAAATTGTCAAACGGAAGAAAATACATTAAATTACATTTAATTGACTTAAATTGAAAAATAGTTTACTTAAAATTGATACACCGTCGTAGCTCTGGACACTTACTGAGATTTCTAATAAAAATAACATAGACTGTTAGATATTTGTCTCAACGAATGGGGTCTTACATTATTTTCATTGAAAAGTTTTTGAAAAATCAATTCCATCATTTTTACAAGGAACTTTTCAGTATTTTCATTAAAATCTTGATTGATTTCCCAATTGGATAAGGTATTCAAATCCGAGTAGAATGTTTTAAGTGTGGATCTACAGGCCGTTTAGATAGTGTTTTATACTGCATTTTAATAAACTTTTACACGCATTCAGAGTGAATTTCCAACGATACACGCTAGAAAAAGGGAGTGAAAAAATATAGCACATAGAAGAAAAGGACAAGTGGAATGCCTCTGGCCGTCTCACCTGCATAACGCGATTCAACATAGCAGCATTGCTGACTTTGAAAACTATTATAACTCGCACAAGATGTTCAGTGATACTTGGTTACTCTTATTTCCACGTTTTATGAACTAGACCAATACACTTACAGAGATAGGATGGTAATTCAACAAATACCCCCAATTTGGCCAAAATTCATTGACCTCACATGACCTTTAACCTTGATCATGTGACCTGAAACTTGCACAAGATGTTCAGTGATACTTGATTACTCTTATGTCCAAGTTTCAAAAGTCAGATCAATGACTTGAACTGAAAAGAATTTGATTTATATATAGGACAAGTCCACTTCGACAAAAAGTTTATTTGAATAAAAAGAGAAAACCCCAACAATCATAACACTGAAAATTTCATCAAAATCGGATTTAAAGTAAGAAAGTTATGACATTTTAAAATTTCGCTTAATTTTACACAGCAGTTATATGCACATCCTGGCCAGTATGCAAATGAGGGGACTGATGACATCATGCACTCACTATTTCTTTTGTATTCTATTATCTGAAATAAGAAATATTCTGATTTTCTCACCCATGTCATTTGAAATCGAGCTTTATTCCTCCCTGAACTTTTGGAATTAACATTGTTTAGCATTATATTTCAGTCAAGTTTTACATTATTGTCAATTCTGTATAAATTGAAATATTGTACAATTCAAACAAAAAAAAAAAACCCAAAAGAAATAGTGAGTGATGGACATCATATATACCCTTATAATAACACGAATATTTTCATTCAAATACTATTTTTTTGTTTTCCTCGGGGTGTTCGTTCTTTCTCGCTTGATACCCTGTGATGTCATTTTTCAAATACAAATGATACTTTATCCGCCTTAATGAATTATGGTTTTGCTTGTTTTTTTATCATATGGAATAGAATAACATATTTGCAACCCGAATTGTGAAGCTGCAACTCCTTTGACGAGCCGTGGAGGTGAATGTTGCCGTATGCCGTAGATGGCGATATTACAGTGGGGATATTCTTCTACATACATGACTTGGAGCACCGGTGATTTTGTAGAATGAACAGGTCGGTTTTTTTTTTCAAAGGTAAGCTATTACGTCTCTTAGAATTTAATATAATCATTTGAAGCTAAAACGCATATAATTCGTTTTGTCTTCTCCCAGAACGAATCATTCATCATGACTCTTCAATATGTTTTAATAGTTTACTTAACATGGTACACTATGTGTGAGCATCACTGTGAACCCAGGGGGGGGGGGGCACTTACATTGACGAGTGGATACCATGCGCGACCCCCGAAACAGGTAAAATGGATGTCTTTTTCAAGATAGGGCACGTTACGTACGTAACGTGATAAGGGTGTCAAAAACACAAAAATAATGAAAAAAGGGTATCTATTTCGCTAGGAAAGTTACGTGCTTAGGGTCAAATTTGTGGGGATGATAAAACAAAATTAAAATGTTTTATAAAGGATGTCCTTTTTGCCCCAACACTACGTGTTTAGAGTCCAATTTAGGCGAGGTGTGGAAAATGATGTGTAAAGGTAAAACCGACGACCGAAGGACCCGTGACATAACAATAAAATATGGCTGTACTTGTTTAGGGGTTCATTTCATGGAATACTTGCCAAAAATATCGTTTTGTTTCCAATACTTGTTAAGGGTAGGATTTTACACGACAATACTTGTAAAGGGTGCATTTTCAATATATGGAAAATACGTGTTTAGGGTGCTTTTCGAGACCCCATGGTCGCGCATGGTATCCACTCATGAATGGAAGTGCCCCCCACCCGGGCTGTGAACGCACTGTGTCACTTGTTGATTCAAGTATCCATCTCTCTCTCTCACTCTCCCCCTCCTCTCCCTCAATCTCCCTACATCTGTCTCCTTTTCTCTCCTCCCTATCTCCGTCAAAGTATATTTCAACCAATCACATGCAAAACACACCACATACTCTCTCTTTTCTTCACAAAATCTAATGAAAGAACACATTGACAAACACTTATTTCTACACATTATTTTAATCAATCCTCATGATGATGCACATTTGGCGACTTAACAATGTAGTTAGCATAATTGATTTCATAATGTAGTGAAATTCGAGTCATTATCGGGCAAGAAACTAATAAAGAAATGAAGTGTGCAGTTTACTCTCATTTTCTACTCGATCGTTTGATGATCGTTTAAATGCTGGAATAATGATCACTATGGGAAAATAAGGATATATTATTAAAAACGATTTCACATAAAAGTGCATGATAAAGCACGCCGAGTCAACAGTCGATGGCATTTGGACCTTTTTTGAATTTCTAAGTGACAGAAAAATGAACTATTTGACTGTATTTTTTATTTCGTTGTACAAAAAATAATTATGCGGATTCTCGTTAATTCGATAAATCACCCTCCCTTGATTTTGATTATCAAGACAATAATGAACAGTTGTAACCCGTCAAATCTCTTATTCAAACTAAATTGTGGTAGCGTGTGCTCTGAACCAATAATTATTTTCATTACGATCCGCTTCATACTGCTTTTCTTTTTTATCTACAGCATATCGTCAGTTGAATTAATTAATGACATTGTATGATTCAAAAGTTTTAAGTTGACATAAGTAGAGGGATCATTATAATGTATTTAATTTATGGATGGAATAGATTACTGCTGGAGGTTTAGTATTGTTGATGGTGCGTGTGTGTGTGTGTGTGTGTGTGGGTGGGTGGGGGGGTAAAGTACTTCATATTCACATGTGGATGGTGAGGAGGATTAATTGTAGAATAATTACTGTGTAGAATAAAGTTATGTTCATTAATTCAGCATGTTCAGTAATATGCTCTGGCAGGCATCCTGATACATGGTACTTGTTGGTCCATGGTACTTGTTATTCCAAGCAATCTATATGGGAATGAGAAGAGTGAGTGAGAGCGAGGGAGAAGGGGAGGGGAGAGAGGGGTGTGGTGACAAGAAGATATTTATCACATGTTCAAAATGCCAACAGGAAATTATAATCTTTCCATTTATCAGAAATCCATCTAAGAATCTAATGGTGAAACACATGTATACAAATTCTAACACAGAACGAAGCGACCAAGCTTTAACATACGGGCCGCACTGTTTAACGTTGGTAGTGGAATCGTAGGGTTTAGTACACAAATTTGGTTAATGTCATATCAATATATATTTTTTTACAATAATGTGAAGTCGCACCAAACGTTTCGTTTCCCGCACTTGCCCATTGGCTCATGTACAAATGGATTTCCAAAATCACCAAGAAAAGTTCCAAAAACCTCAAAAGTGACAGAACTTAATTTGGCTAAAATTAAATGAAAATCATATCATGTTCAAGGTGAGAATCTGCTCTATTCTATTCTGTTTTGATAGATCACCTTGTTGACGCGTTTGGGAGATATCTTAGCAAATCCCTCAAAAACGGCGTATTTTCTATTATTCTCCATAGGGAAATAATTTAACACGCTACGCACTGCAAAAAAGGAGCGCAAACAAATTGATATGAATATCAATACAATTTCAGCTCCCCCCTTTAAGAAAGTGTTTACTTCTTTTTTTTTTATATAGCTAGTTGATGGGGTGGGGAGGGCGACTGACAGGCGTCTGACGACACAGAAGAAAATCAAGGGTTCGATTCCCGGACAGTGCACTATGCCTTAAAGCAAGGTAATTCGTATAGGTCTACATGGCTCTTTTTTATCTTGAATAAAAAAAAGTGCTGTACAGTAAAAAAAATGTTTGGTAATAAATGTGTTTTATTAAAAAGGGGTTAAATCACAATTCCATCTTCTGCTCCTCCTCCCTCCTTTTTTGGTGTATGTGTGTGTGTGTGGGGGGGTAATTGACACTTCTTTTGACCCGGGACTTCCGATGACCCTGCATGCTTTCCTTAATGTTTATAATGCTAGGACTTACGGATTGCGCAATAGTTCCCATTGATGCAAGAACCATAGATGTATCTGAAATCACTCTCATTGATGCTGTTAATGGCGAGTACAGCACCACGGTCGTTGGTGACATCGCATCTATACCTGCTGATGGTAACTGTTACCCGGTTGGGTGTATTCTTTAGAAGGAACGGTACCGGGACTGGATCGCAGACGCCTACCGATCCTAGGTTTACAACTGATGCCACAGTGGGGATGGCACTCAGCCCTAAGCACAACAAACAAAATAAAAAGAATCAAATTGCAACCCAGATTTCGACAATAAGCCGAAATTTCAGGCTCAATAGTGCAATGTTCAGCATCATATCAGAATATTAAACCAAATCATTCAATGATCAAATTTGTGATTTAAAAGTCATAAGACACGGAGGGGGGGGGGGGGTATCACCGCCTCCGTTATATTTCGTTTTCCCAGCGATTTGGCAAAATAAGATGATCCAAAGTGGACAGGAATCGAAAAGGGATAGCATAAAAGAAGGGAAATAAAAGAAATATGCACAAAATGGAGCATGGGAAACTCAGACGACTTAATTGTGTAATAAAATCATCCCTTTATTTCTATATCATGCAAAAAAAATGCCTAGGGATTTTCTTGTTCTTGCGTCATTCCTGGCAGTGTTTTACTCAGTACTATTCCCGCTGTACCACATGATTCGACGTAGTGTTCATTTTGATACGTCTTACGTTTTATCCATGGATAAATATATTCAAATTTGGATTTACGTTTATGACGCATAAGATTACTCGATCAACAGTCCATTTATTTTTTTCCTATCGGATTACTCTACCATAATATATTTCTTTCCAAATCCCCAAATACCATCGTCTGATTGTGATTTTTTTGCACGGTCAGCCCCCTCTTTCAAAACCGTTCCAAGGATGCCAACTTGGAAAACAACACATTACACAATTACCGAATGCGCCCCTCTTTACGTCTTTCATGCTATTAACTACAAAAATAGTAAGCAATTTTATTGTAACCACTCCCATAAGCTCAAGTAGCACCACCACTGTCATCTCCTAACATGCCTAATAGCATCCGTGTGGCAAAGGAAGATCCTATTTTCAAATCCAGACATAAGAACATTCCTGGCAGCGTTTAATTATAACACTCTCAACATCTTTACTCTTCAATGCAATGCGAAAATGCAATGCGAAAATGCGAAAATGTTATACCACATTCCATTTCCTTGGTATTTACTTCACTATTCCGACAAAACTGGGTTGGTACTGGGCAAATAACAGGTCGCAGCAAGCACCCCACCAATGCGAGTATCGGCATATATCATAAGGAATGAAATAATCGCAATTGGTTAAAGAGATTGTCGTTAACATGGAAATTTACATCCATACAAACATACATACATATATATATATATATATGCATATGAATATATTTACTTACTCATCTGATAGACTTCAGGGCCAGAATATGTATATTTCGGGGAAAATGCGACAATGAAAACATCAGCATCGGTGACAATAGTGAAGGAGACGGTGATGCCGTTGACTGGGTCGATTGCACCGATAAACTGAGGACCTGTGGCACACTCAACCGGGCCAGGAGCTGTTTACAAATACCAAAATGGATTGGTTTTATTAGGAACAAAAACAAGTTTCTTGCATTAACATAGACAGTTAAGACCTCGGGAAATATAATGTAGAATATACGAATACCATAATTGTTAATAGTACATTTATCATTATGATTTCTCTGTATATTTACAATTATATGAAAAGGAATGATTTAAATCATAAACGAATAAGCTTTGTATAACTTTTTTTTCAAATCATGATCTCACAGAAAACATTTGATGAAAAAGACACGTACTGGCTGAAATTAAATCAAATGAAATAAATTTTCATCTTTTCGCGCGATTCCGCCTCTTCGTTTCTGCAGGCTTTTTCAGTTGGTTATATCAAATTCAACGATTGACGTTCCAATTTAGGAGAAATGCACAAACGGCAATTAGTGACCATGTATACAGGAATCACACAATACACTGGAATAGGAGCAAGATCCTAGCTCGAGGTGAAAATTAATACACAAAAAGTGGATTTTGTAGGCCATTCACATCCAGAAGAACAAGGCACATTCCATGAACAGAGACGCTGGACAAAAAATAAACTAATGTGTGGCGTCGCGCGATACCCAGACTATTGGTGAAATACAATAAATGCGCTAGGACGTCATTTAAATACGCGTGTCATCAAACTTTTGTCTGGCGCGCGTCGCGAGGAAAAACAAAACAAACAACCCGCGGGAAATAAAAAAAAATGTCAGGCGCATTTTCATTTTTCGGAACTGGATATCGGTTCGATATATTTGGTGGCGGGTTCGGATATATGTTGATTGGATTTAATTCCCCTGGCTCAAATCCATGAAGGTAAGTTAAATTATGTTGCAGATGGAGTTGTTTTGTTAAATTCATTGATAATTGCGATGCGAGGAACATGGCAACTAAACACGTGAATGTGAATTTTATGTTGCGTGTTTTTGTGGATCGATAGAGAGCTTTTTAGGAACGATTTTAAACTCAAATTACATGCGACTGCTGCAGTGATTCGTGGTATTTGTCCGGGCCTTTGACGGCCTTTTTATCATCTATCTTATGTCTGCCTAGGCTATCAACTAGATCTAGATCTGCACCTACTTAGATAGGCCTTCGCTACATACTTGTAACCATTTAAGTTAAATCTATCACATGCAACAGTTTGTAAAAAATGTATTTAAAAAAAAAAATCAAAATTGGACAAGGAGTAAAAAGGCTATGATAATTTAAAGTAATTTAAAATATGGAATCATTTCGGTGACACAGTTCTATGCATGTTTTTATGAATTTACTTGACAAACTGATGCAAATATGTCTCAGCTTGTTATTTCGTATTTCATTACATGAAATTATGGTTGTTCTATTGCCCCCCCCCCCTCCAAGATTAGATTTTGATTAATGCAAAAAGGGTGATTCACACGTATGACAAAATAAAATAAGTATGATTTCATGTTTTGACATAGGAAAAGTTAAAGTGGGAATGTGACATCATCAGCCCATCTAACAAATATTTATTAATACATGCATATAACTGTTTTATAATGCATGAAAAACCCTTTTAGATCTAGTTGTTATCAGATTTTGATGAAATTTGCAGCATTTGCTTACATTTGATGAGATCATTTTCAGCATGGAATACCCTTTTTAATCGGTTAATTATGGACATTATTCAAATCCCCTCTCCAAACAAATTGTTATTTGTCGGACTTCTGATTTCATCTTCTTTTTTTGGAGGGGGTGGGGTCCATTTGCTGATGAGGTTCACCAGATATCGAAATTATAAATAGAAAAAGAGATTGTCATTATTTATAAGAAATTTATTCAAAAATAACAATATATTTTTGGGGTGCGGGAGGGGGGTATTTCTTATTTTTTTTCTACCATCTGGCCGAGCTACATTACATGAGGTTCGCCAACTTTCTACACAAAATCAGAAAAGAAAAGAAATATTTTTGAAAAAAAAGTTATTATATTTTTGTCTTTTTAAAGTTTTTTTTTCTTAAGTAGTGTTTTTTTTAAAATAAACTTTAACTCTGGAAATTTGTTAACTAATTGGCCTTGTCTTCTCTCGTTGTGTTAAACATGTTAAAGGTACATCATGGATCTAAAGAGCAACTGTATTAGTGCAATGAGGACAAGACATCTCAGAACCAACATACAGCTGACAGCAGTCCTTCAAGAAGTATATGGGATATGATATGGGATTCACCAATACCACAGCTTCAGTTAGCTTTCCATACTTTATCCATATTCTATATGGAAATAGTATGCCAGTTTTGTTTTATCATGTCAGTTGTAACCGATTTCTTTAATCGATTTCTCCACGAATTTAGTTATTTGTCGTTTTAAGATATTGTTATAAAATTGATATTACCGGTATTAATACGTGAAATCTAGAATCATGGAAATATAAAAAATATAAAATGATAAAAACCATAAAAAATGGAAAAAAATATAGAATTTCGATAAAGGCTCATGTAGGGAAAGCTGTTTGCAAGTGATGTATGAAAATTAAACATTTAAATATGAACATCTCTTGAATTTTGGAGGGATTTTTTTACCCATGCAACAATAGTTTAATCTTAGTATTTTTGGTTGGAAAAAAAAAATCAGTGAGTACTTCCACCTTTATTAGAAATATATTAGAAATACAAGTAACATTTACACACAGTCAAAGAGTGAAAAATTAATGTATGTTAAATATCATGTTGTTGATGAATGTCCATGAATCATGAAGAAATGAGAATGTAATGTGACTGTTTTTATAACACATTAATATCAGTGAACTTTTCAATTGCATTCATCGAACATGCAGATTCGAGTCATCAGAACGTGGCATTTTTAAGACTGGAACATGAAGAAAGCAAACGATACAGAGGAAGAAAATTATCCCTTTTGGTGAACCCTGCTGACATACTCTCAGATACTCCCAGATATAAACCCCTCAAAAAAGTTTTGCAACTCAGTTTTGGGGGATGATATCTTTTTGGTTAATGAAGTATAAAAGATGAAACTGGTATCATTGGAAAGCTGAATTATTCCTCTTTACAATGACATGCCATTTGTTGTGATTATGTAATCATGGAATATGCAATCACCCTGAACATTGAGAAAAGTCAGAAGTGAAATGTTGCAAAATGCATTGATTTCTAACAAGAGTCTCCATTTCTATAGAATTTCTACCATGCAGGTGACAGTGAATGCACTCGGCCCATCTTCGATACAATTGGAAATTCGCTATTGGAAACGACGCATTTTGCAACATTTCATTTCTAACATTGCTGTGTATTATCATGTCTGTGTATTTCATGATAACACTAGCATTACAAATGACACATGATTGTAAAGAAGAATAATCATGCTTTCCAATGATACCACTTTTACATATGATGATGGCACACTAAGAAATTTATTAGCACTCAAACTTGAGTTGCAGAACTTTTTTTGAGGGGTTTATATGCTATCAACTTGATTTTCCAAATAGAGGGAATCTGATATGGAAAGATCTTAGATGAAGACAAGGCACCTCGGCCTCCCCGGTAGGGGATGATATGGAACAATGAATACATGTTTTTCTTTGGATGAACAAACTTTTTGTATTTTTCCGATAAAAAGCCTTAGACTTAATTTGTAACATTTGCTGACCCATTAGAAGAATGTCATTGTTGAAATGTGGTTAGTTTGCCGCTGTATTAAGAAGTCTGTGATAATGTTAAAGGCACACACTAAGGAGAGATTATCGTGTTTTATATCCTGTTTAGTGCAAATTTGGACATTGGAGAGCGATGCACATCCCTGAGTTTTGCTAATACTGCTGCATAGAAAAGAGTAAATGTATAGTCTCTTCCATATAAAGAATTAAACTCTGATATTATTTTTTTTATTTAAGCATAAGATGTTTTCAACGCATTTCATTACACACGTGTTTACAGAGTGTAGCAGAGAAAAGAAGATTATGTATTTGTGATTATTTGATAGTTATAATGCCTGTCGTTTGAATATGTGGAGCCAAGTTTTTATGCACAGTTTTTTTTCTTCTTTTTAAATGAAGTGACAAAAAGAAAAATATTCTTCAGTGATCCAGATAATTTGACAGCAATGTGTGAAATATATTTCCATGACTACCCATCCCTAAAAAGAAACCAAATGTGGCCCATGTTGATATGATCCCTTGCTCGTATGAAAACCACCATGAAAACAGTGAAACTTCTGCCTCCTGATTCGCTCGTTCAACGAAAGGTGATATTTCATATAAGAGTTGCTGTCACACTGAATCTTTATGAAATGTAGCTCGCATCAGCTTTTCACTATTGTTTATTGCCAACAGAACTTGGTTTTGCAAAATTGAATTTTGTTTGTGTTTATTTTTCAAAGATTAAGCATGATTTTTTTTAGATTTTACTTTGCGAGAAAGTGAAGTATGGACAAACAGCAAGGTGGCGTCTTTTTTTTCGGGGGGGGGGGGGGGGTTATGGGCAGGGGCCTTGGCCCCACTTTTTTTCCCAGAACGCATGTATAAACATGTAAAAGAAAATACCATTTTGATTGTGATTTTTTTTGCATGGAAAGCCCCCTCCCATTTTCGAAAATGTTCTGCGGCGCCTGTGGGAGTGGGCACCCCCCAAAAAAATTGATAAGCTGCCCCCCCAAAAAAAATCAGATAAATAATCCAACCCCATCTGCCCCTGGTCATTGGATCTGGTGACCTCCCATGTCAAAACTACGCGCTATGAACTATATATAGTATGACAAATAGTCTCCATAAGGTTTTTTTTTCATGTAATGTGAGTGTGTGGGTGTGGTTGAATATGTAGAATAATTATTGTATTCGCCTAGCTGTGTATGTATGAAATTATGTCTGCACTACAAAAGATCACCTCGCCTATGCCAGGTATGTTGGGCGTTAGAAAAGAACAATTTTTTTCCCTATCATGAAAAGATGAATAATAAGCCCGACTTCCATGACTACCCTTACAGCCAGGCAGGGGGGGGGTACCCCTGATTCAATTGGCCATATCTCTAATTTAAACATGAATTAGACTCTAATATTTTGTATACACATTGTACATGTGTCCAGGTACCAGAAAACATAAAAAAAACAAAATCCAAAATTTCACCTATAATACCCATTTTCCCAGGATGGCTCACTGTCTTTTAATCCGTATATTCCCATTCTCACCGACTGTCGCGCTGCCAATACTACCCCATCTACGGCGTGTAAGCGCTAGTCTGAAGAAGCCTCAGAGGTTATTTCCGTGGCAGAAACAAGTACATGAAGTATGCAGAGGATCACAAAGTAAAAACCAAATTGATTGTGAAGAGATGAAAAATTTGTTTATTTTAGTTCTACAAATCAGATGAATCTCTTTACGGATAACTGGCTAATATTATTTAGTAAAACATGACTTTGATAAAAATTGTAATATTGTTAAAGGACAAGACCATCCGAATGAAAAGTTCATTTGAATAAAAAGCGGGGAAAATCCAACAGGCATAACACCGAAAATTTCATCAAAATCAGATGTGATATGCACATCCTAGTCTGTATGCAAGTGAGAGATTTCAGGACGTCACACACTATTTTTTTTGTAATTTATTGTATGAAATATGAAATATTCTAATTTTCCTAATTTTCCTGTGAAACCAACTTTTATTCCTCCTAGAACAGTGCTTTGACATTTTTGGTGCAGTCAAGTTGGCCCTTATTCTCAAATCTGTAACAATTGAAATATTGCATAATTCAAACAATGAAAAAAAACCAAAGGAAATATTAAGTGGGAGACATCGACTCTTTCATTTGCATGTCACTGAGTTGTGCACATGACTGTTTTGTGAAAAATAAGCGAAACCTTGTAATGTCATAATTTTCTTATTTTACATCCGTTTTTTGATGAAATTTTCAGCGTTATGCTTGTTTGATTTTGCTCTTTTTATTACAGCCAACATTATTCTGGGTAGAGTTGAGATCTTTAAGTGTAACTTACGAGGAGGAGGTGGTGGATTAGCAACTGCTGAAAAAAAGACATAAAAAACTCATTATTACATGCAGCTTCTTCAATTTTCACTGTCAACTCCAATATACAAAAAATAATAGGCCAGAAAAAAAATCATATAGGGAGACCAATTTTGCTTTATGTTATTCAGGGTCCAACGTAAAAAACAGTATTTACTGCTGATGGAGCTACCAAAAACATTACATTACAGTACATTTGTACTTTACTATTTCCGTCATATTCCTTCAGATGTGTTGCATCATCAGACTGTTTTCAATGTGATTATAAAATTAGACAAAGGATTTCTTTAAATCCATATATTTTAACATTATATCCAAAACAATAATCATCAATTTATGTTATATTATTACTTGCGCACTAATACCAAACAAAATTAAATGCCATTGACCGGATATGCTTGATCTCTGTTACTACTTTGTTAAGAAAATAATTCTTAATATTTATCTTCAATAAGATACTCACCAACGCCACTGTCACCAGCGACAGCGTCAGGGCCTATGGGAAGATGAACGCAAAATAAGCAAGGCATAAACGATTTTGTGTCTCGCCAACTTATAAAGATAAACATATATATTGTGATTTGCGAGGACACGCAACAGAGATGGAAAAAAAATCTTCATTGTGAAATAACATTTTTCATAAGAATCTTGCATGTAAACTTTAATGTTAACCTCAAAATGAACGTTAACCTTACCATGTGACCTCCAAACTCAATAACATACAGGGATCCTAAGTACACCTACATGAACTCAAGTTTGGTTTAAAAGTGAATTACGGTTACAGTTATGTGTCATAACATTGACATCAAAATGACCTTTGACCTTACCGTGTGGCCTCTGATTGCGCCATGACATGCAGGTCTCCTCAGTGCATCTACAACCCAAGTTTAGGTGAATAGTGACTTACGGGTGCAGAGTCATAAGAGAGTCTTGCACGTAAACTTAAACGTTGACGTACTGGGGGTCTTAAAACACCCCTAAGACTTGTCGGGGGAGGGGTGCTGCGTGTGTTATTCACAATGGGAAGCCCATTCTGGAAGGCAGATAGGTATGTTAAACAGTAAAAAAATACACTTTCACTTTTATAGTGAAACACTTTTTCCTTTTTTATTTTTTGCTTTTCAAAATTTTGCTGACCAAAATCACCTTCGTTTTGGAATGACCCCCCTTTTTATTATAAAATTTTCCTACCAAACCAGCACCCCGTAGTAAAAAATTACATTGTTCCCTTGGTCCTGGTAGACATCGAAGGGGAAAGACGATCCACGGTGATCCACGTTAAAATCTTTGAATGTGTAAAGCCCTTTTTACCCTAAATGACAATGAATATAAAATCCATCGCTTCTTTTGAGAGAGGTATACTCATTTTCGTTATATCTATTTATTAATTCGACAAAAAGCAACCGTCGGGGCCTTGACAAGAGGCTAGGGCGACGCTGGTGTACTCTAATGGGGGGAGGGGGAAGAATCCATTAAATGTGATTTATTTTTGCTGATCTTAAAATGAAATTCTCTTTTATCTTACAATCCCTATAATTTCAAATAATTATTATTATTACTACTATCATCACCACCATCACTATGGTTACCCACTATCCCAGATTTTAAATTAAAGTTACAACAATTTTTTGTTATTTAATAATTTGTTGCTACGCATATTTTGTATCTAGCCTTCATTTTTTTATATGCCGACCTTACATTCTTTCCCTTGCAAGAAATACTAACCTTCGTCACCACCGTCGACGCTAGGATTGCTGTCTTCAACTATATAAATCAACACAAAATCAAAATTATAAGCTTCATGTTGTAAATATTATACTTCTCCTGTTGTCATCATCAGTAGGATGATAACTAGATAAAACACCATCGTTTGCTCTACATTTTTCTCAAAATCTATGTTTCGAAGAGCAAAATTAATTATCAATTTTTGTGCTTGGTAATGTTGTCTGCTTTTATTTTAATTCGATTGATAAAGTTGATTGCAAAGTTGCTAAAATTGCCGTTTTGTCCGGATAAGTAACCCGTGTGACACACAGCAGACAGAAAGCATTGCTTTATAGGCAAGCCTCCTGCGTTTGTGTTACTTCATTTTTAGCTTAGATTCATGTTAAATTGCTAAAACACAAATTCAGGTACTGATTTTTATGCTTCTTATGTTACTTTATGTTTGATTGAATTTTCTATCAATATTTGAATTCGCGATTTTTGTGTTTTGATGACAGAAAATGATTTTTTGATATAAAATCTAAGCTAATCAAGCATTTTGTTCTTCACGCAGCCAATCTGTATAAAGCACCAGGACTGGAACTTAAAGGAAAATGAAACCATTGGAACAACATAGCTTGTGTGAAAACAGAAAAATCAAGGAAACAGATCAACGAAAGTTTGAGAAAAATCGGACAAATAATGAGAAAGTTATGAGCATCTGAATATTGCAATCACTAATGCTATGGAGATAGCAAATTGGCAATGCGACAAAGATGTGTGATGTCACTTGTGAACAACTCTCCCCATTACTTTAGTATATATTTCACTTGAATTGCCTCTTTTATCACATCTATCCATAGGTCATGTGTTCTTTGTACATGAGGGCATGTAATACATATTTTTTAAGAATACATCATGGATAAAGAGTTTGTATCATCATGAGAAAAAGCAAAAAGAGACATTTTGAGGTTATTTTATAGTCTACCAAAGGGAAAGTTGTCCATCAGTGACATCACACATCCTTGTCGCATTGCCAACAGGAGGATCTCCATAGCATTAGTGATTGCAATATTAAAATGCTCATAACTTTATCATTATTTGTCCGATTTTTCTCAAACTTTCTTTATTCTTATTCTTTGATTTTTCTGTTTCTACACAAGCCTATTAGTTCCAAAGGTTTCACTACCCTTTAAACTCTCAAGTTAAGCGAGTAATACATGAACAAAATGTTATTCTCAATTACTGTACTAAAACTGTTTATGGGAATGTGACGTGATATCCAAACTACTCACCGCTGTTACCGCTGTTACTACCTATAAAAACAAACATGAAATAAAATGCTTATCTTAGTTCAATGTGTTTTGTTTCAACATTTCATTCAGGGGCGGATCATAGGTATTTCAAGTTCTGGACATTGCCGAAGTCTCCCACCCTTTAGCTTATATTGCGTATGTATTGGAAAATCTGCTATTATGGAACCCCTATTGAGGCAAAAAAGTTTCTTTTATGTAGTAAAGCCACTTTGACTGTCATGAAACCACTCAGGGACGGAGCGAGTGTGCTTCAAGTGGAGGGGTCGAGGGAACCATCATATTTACATTAAATAGTTAAACTCTAACTTCACTTGATCTACGATTATGAAAATGAATACCGGAAGATTAAAGGGTCAACTTGTGCCGATTTTTTAAACTACTTGAACTTCAAAACTACATGTACTTACCGCTGTTACTACCTCTAACAAAACATGAAATAAAATGCTTATCATCTTTTAATGCATATTGTTTTAACATTTCATTCAGGGATGGATCGTAGGTATTTCAAGTTCTGGACATTGCCGAAGTCCCCTACCATTAAGCTTATTTTGCGTATTTATTGGAAAATCTGCTTTTATTGAATCTCTATTGAGGCAAAAAAAGTTTTTGCTATGCAGTAAAACCACTTTTATTGTCATGAATTCATCCAGGACGGGGCAAGTGTGCTTCAAGTGGAGGGGTCGAGGGAACCATCACATTCACATTAAATAGTTATACTTTAACTTCACTTGATCTACGATTATGAAAATGAATAGCGGAAGATTAAAGGGTCAACTTGTGCCGATTTTTTAAACTAATTGTACTTCAAAACTATTTACCGCTGTTACTACCTCTAACAAAACATGATATAAAATGCTTATCATCTTTTAATGCATATTGTTTTAAAATTTCATTCAGGGATGGATCGGAGGTAATTCAAGTTCTGGACATTGCCGAAGTCCCCTACCCTTTAAGCTTATTTTGCGTATTTAGGGGAAATCTGCTTTTATGGAATCCCTATTGAGGCAAAAAAGTTTCTTTTATGTAGTAAACCCACTTTGACTGTCATGATTTCATCCAGGACGGGGCAAGTGTGCTTCAAGTGGAGGGGTCGAGGGAACCATCACATTTACATTAAATAGTTCAACTCTAACTTCACTTGATCTATGATTATGAAAATGAATAGCGGAAGATTAAAGGGTCAACTTGTGCCGATTTTTTAAACTAATTGTACTTCAAAACTATTTACCGCTGTTACTACCTCTAACAAAACATGAAATAAAATGCTTATCATCTTTTAATGCATATTGTTTTCACATTTCATTCAGGGATGGATCGTAGGTATTTCAAGTTCTGGACATTGCCGAAGTCCCCCACCCTTTAAGTTTATTTCGCGTATTAATTGGAAAATCTGCTATAATGGAGCCCCTATTGAGGCAAAAGAAAGTTTCTTAAATGTAGCAAAGCCACTTTTACTGTCATTAAACCACTCAGGGACGGGGCGAGTATGCTTCAAGTGGAGGGGTCGACGGAACCATCACATTTTTATTAAATAGTTGAACTCTCACTTCACTTGATTTTCGATAATGAAACTAATTAGCAGAAGATGGAAAGGCCAATTTGTGCCGATTTTAAACCAATTGTACTTCCAAACTACTTACCGCTGTTACCGCTGTTACTATCTATAAAAACAAACATGAAAAAATAATGCTTATCATATTCTAATGTATTTTGTTTTAACATTTTAATTAAGGGGCAGACCGTAGGTATTTCAAGTTCTGGCCACTGCCGAAGTCTCCCACCCTTTAAGCTTATTTTGAGTATTTATTGGAAAATCTGGTATTATGGAGCCCCTATTGAGGGAAAATAGTTTCTGCTATGTAGAAAACCCACTTTTACTGTCATGAAACCACGCAGGTACAAAGCGAGTGTGCTTTAAGTGGTGGGGTCGGGGGAACCACCACTATAAAGATAATCACGTTTTTATTAATTAGTTATACTTTGAATTGACTTGATTTTCGATTATGAAACTAATCAGCAGAAGATGGAAGGGCCGAATTATGCCGATTTTTGTAACCAATTGTACTTCTAAACTACTTATTGCTGTTAATGCTGTCACCTATAGCGCCGGGGTTGGGGGAAGGATCACCTTAAAGATAATCCCATTTTCATTTTTAAAAAGTTATTTTGATTACACTTAATTTTCGACTAAGAAACTAATAAGGAGAATATAGAGAGTCCATTTTGTTTTATTTTTGATTTATTGTCATATAGAATAACTGGGCTTGTACACATTTAAGGATTTAAACGTGGATCACCGTGGATCGTCATTCCTCTCCGATGTTCTAGCCACCTGGACCCTAGGAACGATTTTTTTTACTAGAGGGTGCTGGTCTGGAACAAAAGTTTTATAATAAAAAAGGGGGAGGGTCACTCTAAAATAAAGAAAATTTAAGTTAAAGTAATATTTTTTCATTTATTTATTTGTTATCCAGCTTATTTCGTGTCCAGCCTTTATTTTCTTTTTTTTAAGTGCCGACCTCAAATTGTTTTCCCTTCTCGGAAATACTAACCTTCGTCACCACCGTCGATGCTAGGATTGCTGTCTTCAACTATATAAATCAACACAAAATCAAGATTATAGGCTTCATGTTGTAAATATTATACTTCCTCTGTAGTTGTTACCATCAGTAGGATAATAAAGAGATAAAAACACCATCGTCTGCTCTACATTTTCCTCAAAATCTATGTTCTGAACAGCAAAATCAATTATCAATTTTCTTGCTTGGTTAATATTGTCTGCTTTTATTTTAATTCGATTGATGAAATATTGATTGCAAAGTTGCTAAAATTGCCGTTTTGTCCGGATAAGTAACCCGTGTGACACATAGCAGACAGAAAGCATTGCTTTATGGGCAAGCCTCCTGCGTTTTCTTACTTCATTTTAGCTTAGATTCGATCTTGTTGAATTGCTAAGTCATAAATTCAGTTAATGATTTTTATGCTTCTTATGTTACTTTATGTATGTTTGATTGAATTTTCTAATATTGAAATTCGCAATTTTTGTGTTTTGTTGACAGAAAATGAAATCTCTTTCATATAAAATCTAAGCTAATCCAACATTTTGTTCTTCACGCAGCCAATCCGTATAAAAAAAGACACCAGGACTGGAACTTAAACTCTCAAGTTAATCGAGTTATATATGAACAAATGTATACATTATACGTTAATGTTCAAAATGTGTAAATCTTATTCTCAATTACTGTACTAAAACAGTTTGTGGGAATGTGCCGTGATATCAAAATTACTTACCGCTGTTACCGCTGTTACTACCTATAAAAAAACAAACATGAAATAAAATGCTTATCATCTTTTAATGTGTTTTGTTTCAACATTTCGTTCAGGGGCGGATCGTTATATTTCAAATGGAGGAGTTGAGGGGAAAAAACCTTAATGATGTTCGAATTTTTAGTTTATAGTTTCACCCGCCTATAACCTCTGTTCTTTCTATTGGTCTTGCCGAAGTCCCCCACCCTTTCTGCTTATTTTGCGTATTTATTCGAAAATCTGCTTTTATTGAACCCCTATTGAGGTCAAAAAAGTTTTTCCTATGCAGTAAAACCACTTTTATTGTGAAAAATTCATCCAGGACGGGGCGAGTGTGTTTCAAGTGGAGGGGTCGAGGGAACCATCACATTTTTATTAAGTAGTTATACTTCACTTGATTTTTTATTCTAAAAAAATAAATAGCGGATGATGGAAGGGTCAATTTGTGCCGATTTTTAAACCAATTGGAATTGGAAAATCTGCTATTATGGAGCCCCATTTGAGGCAAAAAGTTTCTTTTATTTAGGAAGGCCACTTTTAAAGTCACGAAACCACTCAAAGACGGAGCGAGTGTGCTTCAAGTGGAGGGGTCGAGGGAATTTTCATTAAATAGTTATACTCTGACTTCACTTGATTTTCGATAATGAAACTAGTTTGCAGATGATGGAAGGGCCAATTTCTTCCGATTTTTTAACCAATTAACACACGGGGTGAGTGTGCTCTAAGTGGCGGGGCCAAGGGAACCATGACATTTTTATTAAGTAGTTATACTTCAACTTCACTTGATTTTCGATTATAAAAATAAATAGCGGAAGATTAAAGGGTCAAAAATATTTGTGACGATTTTTAAAACTAATTGTACTTCCAAACTACTTACCGCTGTTACCGCTGTTACTACCTATAAAAAACAAACATGATATAAAATGCTTATCATCTTTTAATGTGTTTTGTTTTAACATTTCACTCAGCATGTTCAGGGGCGGATCATAGGTATTTCAAGTTCTGGACATTGCCCAAGTCCCCCACCCTTTAAGCTTATTTTCCGTATTAATTCCGTAGGCAAAATAATATTAATGATGTTCCCATTTTCAGTTAATAGTTTCACCCGCCTATAACCTCTATTCTTTCTTCTGGCCACTGCCGAAGTCCCCCACCCTTCTTACCTTATTTTCCGTATTTATTGGAAAATCTGCTATTATGGAGCCCCTATTGAAGCAAAAAAGTTTCTGCTATGTTGTAAAGCCACTTTTACTGTCATGAAACCACTAAGGGTCGGGGCGAGTGTGCTTCAAGTTGCGGGGTCGAGGGAACCATCACATTTTCATTAAGTAGTTATACTTCACTTGATTTTCGATTCTAAAAAAATAAATAGCGGATGATGGAAGGGCCAAGTTGTACCGATTTTTAAACTAATTGTACTTTCAAACTACTTACCGCTGTTACCACTGTTACTACCTACAAAAAAACGAACATGAAATAAAATGCTTATCATCTTTTAATGTATTTTGTTTTAACATTTCATTCAGGGATGGATCGTAGGTATTTCAAGTTCTGGACATTGCCGAAGTCCCCCACCCTTTAAGCTTATTTCGCGTATTATTTGGAAAATCTGCTATTATCATGATTATGGAGCCCCTTTTGGGGCAAAAAGTTTCTTTTATGTAGTAAGGCCACTTTTAAAGTCACGAAACCACTCAAGGACGGAGCGAGTGTGCTTCAAGTTGAGGGGTCGAGGGAACCATCACATTAACATTAAATAGTTATACTTTAACTTCACTTGATTTACGATTATAAAAATAAATAGCGGAAGATTAAAGGGTCAATTTGTGCCGATTTTTTTTAACTACTTGTACTTCCAAACTACTTACCGCTGTTACTACTTATAAAACCATGTAATAAAATGCTTATCATCTTTTAATGTGTTTTGTTTTAACATTTCATTCAGGGGCGGATCGTAGGTATTGCAAGTTCTGGACATTGCCGAAGTCCCCCACCCTTTTTAGCTTATTTTCCGTATTAATTCCGTACGCAAAATAACCTTAATGATGTTCAAATTTTCAGTTTATACTTTCACCCGCCTATAACCTCTGTTCTTTCTTCTGGCCACTGCCAAAGTCCCTCACCTTTTTTACCTCATTTTGCGTATTTATTGGAAAATCTGCTATTATGGAGCCAAAATTTAAGCAAAAAAGTTTCTGCTATGTAAGTAAAGCCACTTTTACTGTCATGAAACCACTCAGGGACGGGGCGAGTGTGCTTCAAGTTACGGGGTCGAGGGAACCATCACATTTTTATTAAGTAGTTATACTTCACTTGATTTTCGATTCTAAAAAAATAAATAGCGGATGATGGAAGGGCCAATTTGTGCCGATTTTTAAACCAATTGTACTTTCAAACTACTTACCGCTGTTACCACTGTTGCTACCTATAAAAAACAAACATGAAATAAAACGCTTATCATCTTTTAATGTATTTTGTTTTAACATTTCATTCAGGGATGGATCGTACATATTTCAAGTTCTGGACATTGCCGAAGTCCCTGACCCTTTAAGCTTATTTCGCGTATTAATTGGAAAATCTGCTATTATGGAGCCCCTTTTGAGGCAAAAAAGTTCTTTTATGTAGTAAGGCCACTTTTTAAGTCACGAAACCACTCAAGGATGGAGCGAGTGTGCTTCAAGTGGAGGGGTCGAGGGAACCATCACATTTACATTAAATAGTTATACTTTAACTTCACTTGATTTACGATTATAAAAATAAATAGCGGAAGATTAAAGGGTCAATTTGTGCCGATTTTTTTAAACTACTTGTACTTCCAAACTACTTACCGTTGTTACTATTTATAAAAACATGAAATAAAATGCTTATCATCTTTTAATGTGTTTTGTTTTAACATTTCATTCAGGGGCGGATCGTAGGTATTTCAAGTTCTGGACATTGCCGAAGTCCCCCACCCTTTAAGCTTATTTCGCGTATTATTTGGAAAATCTGCTATTATCATGATTATGGAGCCCCTTTTGAGGCAAAAAAAGTTTCTTTTATGTAGTAAGGCCACTTTTTAAGTCACGAAACCACTCAAGGATGGAGCGAGTGTGCTTCAAGTGGAGGGGTCGAGGGAACCATCACATTTACATTAAATAGTTATACTTTAACTTCACTTGATTTACGATTATGAAAATAAATAGCGGAAGATTAAAGGGTCAATTTGTGCCGATTTTTTTAAACTACTTGTACTTCCAAACTACTTACCGCTGTTACTACTTATAAAACCATGTAATAAAATGCTTATCATCTTTTAATGTGTTTTGTTTTAACATTTCATTCAGGGGCGGATCGTAGGTATTGCAAGTTCTGGACATTGCCGAAGTCCCCCACCCTTTTTAGCTTATTTTCCGTATTAATTCCGTACGCAAAATAACCTTAATGATGTTCCAATTTTCAGTTTATACTTTCACCCGCCTATAACCTCTGTTCTTTCTTCTGGCCACTGCCAAAGTCCCTCACCTTTTTTACCTTATTTTGCGTATTTATTGGAAAATCTGCTATTATGGAGCCAAAATTGAAGCAAAAAAGTTTCTGCTATGTAAGTAAAGCCACTTTTACTGTCATGAAACCACTCAGGGTCGGGGCGAGTGTGCTTCAAGTTGCGGGGTCGAGGGAACCATCACATTTTCATTAAGTAGTTATAATTCACTTGATTTTCGATTCTAAAAAAATGAATATCGGATGATGGAAGGGCCAATTTGTACCGATTTTTAAACCAATTGTACTTTCAAACTACTTACCACTGTTACCACTGTTACTACCTATAAAAAAACAAACATGAAATAAAATGCTTATCATCTTTTAATGTATTTTGTTTTAACATTTCATTCAGGGATGGATCGTAGGTATTTCAAGTTCTGGACATTGCCGAAGTCCCCCACCCTTTAAGCTTATTTCGCGTATTATTTGGAAAATCTGCTATTATCATGATTATGGAGCCCCTTTTGAGGCAAAAAGTTTCTTTTATGTAGTAAGGCCACTTTTAAAGTCACGAAACCACTCAAGGACGGAGCGAGTGTGCTTCAAGTGGAGGGGTCGAGGGAACCATCACATTTACATTAAATAGTTATACTTTAACTTCACTTGATTTACGATTATAAAAATAAATAGCGGAAGATTAAAGGGTCAATTTGTGCCGATTTTTTTAAACTACTTGTACTTCCAAACTACTTACCGCTGTTACTACTTATAAAAACATGAAATAAAATGCTTATCATCTTTTAATGTGTTTTGTTTTAACATTTCATTCAGGGGCGGATCGTAGGTATTGCAAGTTCTGGACATTGCCGAAGTCCCTGACCCTCTAAGCTGATTTCGCGTATTATTTGGAAAATCTGCTATTATCATGATTATGGAGCCCCTTTTGAGGCAAAAAGTTTCTTTTATGTAGTAAGGCCACTTTTAAAGTCACGAAACCACTTAAGGACGGAGCGAGTGTGCTTCAAGTTGAGGGGTCGAGGGAACCATCACATTTACATTAAATAGTTATACTTTAACTTCACTTGATTTACGATTATAAAAATAAATAGCGGAAGATTAAAGGGTCAATTTGTGCCGATTTTTTTAAACTACTTGTACTTCCAAACTACTTACCGCTGTTACTACTTATAAAAACATGAAATAAAATGCTTATCATCTTTTAATGTGTTTTGTTTTAACATTTCATTCAGGGGCGGATCGTAGGTATTGCAAGTTCTGGACATTGCCGAAGTCCCCCACCCTTTTTAGCTTATTTTCCGTATTAATTCCGTACGCAAAATAACCTTAATGATGTTCCAATTTACAGTTAATAGTTTCACCCGCCTATAACCTCTGTTCTTTCTTCTGGACATTGCCGAAGTTCCCCACCCTTTTTAGCTTATTTTCCGTATTAATTCCGTACGCAAAATAACCTTAATGATGTTCCAATTTTCAGTTAATACTTTCACCCGCCTATAACCTCTGTTCTTTCTTCTGGCCACTGCCGAAGTCCCTCACACTTTTTACCTTATTTTGCGTATTTATTGGAAAATGTGCTATTATGGAGCCCCTATTGAAGCAAAAAAGTTTCTGCTATGTTGTAAAGCCACTTTTACTGTCATGAAACCACTCAGGGTCGGGGCGAGTGTGCTTCAAGTTGCGGGGTCGAGGGAACCATCACATTTTCATTAAGTAGTTATAATTCACTTGATTTTCGATTCTAAAAAAATAAATATCGGATGATGGAAGGGCCAATTTGTACCGATTTTTAAACCAATTGTACTTTCAAACTACTTACCACTGTTACCACTGTTACTACCTATAAAAAAACAAACATGAAATAAAATGCTTATCATCTTTTAATGTATTTTGTTTTAACATTTCATTCAGGGATGGATCGTAGGTATTTCAAGTTCTGGACATTGCCGAAGTCCCCCACCCTTTAAGCTTATTTCGCGTATTATTTGGAAAATCTGCTATTATCATGATTATGGAGCCCCTTTTGAGGCAAAAAGTTTCTTTTATGTAGTAAGGCCACTTTTAAAGTCACGAAACCACTCAAGGACGGAGCGAGTGTGCTTCAAGTTGAGGGGTCGAGGGAACCATCACATTTACATTAAATAGTTATACTTTAACTTCACTTGATTTACGATTATAAAAATAAATAGCGGAAGATTAAAGGGTCAATTTGTGCCGATTTTTTTAAACTACTTGTACTTCCAAACTACTTACCGCTGTTACTACTTATAAAAACATGAAATAAAATGCTTATCATCTTTTAATGTGTTTTGTTTTAACATTTCATTCAGGGGCGGATCGTAGGTATTGCAAGTTCTGGACATTGCCGAAGTCCCCCACCCTTTAAGCTTATTTCGCGTATTATTTGGAAAATCTGCTATTATCATGATTATGGAGCCCCTTTTGAGGCAAAAAGTTTCTTTTATGTAGTAAGGCCACTTTTAAAGTCACGAAACCACTCAAGGACGGAGCGAGTGTGCTTCAAGTTGAGGGGTCGAGGGAACCATCACATTTACATTAAATAGTTATACTTTAACTTCACTTGATTTACGATTATAAAAATAAATAGCGGAAGATTAAAGGGTCTATTTGTGCCGATTTTTTTTAAACTACTTGTACTTCCAAACTACTTACCGCTGTTACTACTTATAAAAACATGAAATAAAATGCTTATCATCTTTTAATGTGTTTTGTTTTAACATTTCATTCAGGGGCGGATCGTAGGTATTGCAAGTTCTGGACATTGCCGAAGTCCCCCACCCTTTTTAGCTTATTTTCCGTATTAATTCCGTACGCAAAATAACCTTAATGATGTTCCAATTTTCAGTTTATACTTTCACCCGCCTATAACCTCTGTTCTTTCTTCTGGCCACTGCCAAAGTCCCTCACCTTTTTTACCTTCTTTTGCGTATTTACCTTCTTTTGCGTAACTTAACTTGATTTACGATTATAAAAATAAATATTTACCTTCTTTTGCGTAACTTCACTTGATTTACGATTATAAAAATAAATAGCGGAAGATTAAAGGGTCAATTTGTGCCGATTTTTTTAAACTACTTGTACTTCCAAACTACTTACCGCTGTTACTACTTATAAAAACATGAAATAAAATGCTTATCATCTTTTAATGTGTTTTGTTTTAACATTTCATTCAGGGGCGGATCGTAGGTATTGCAAGTTCTGGACATTGCCGAAGTCCCCCACCCTTTTTACCTTATTTTGCGTATTTATTGGAAAATCTGCTATTATGGAGCCAAAATTGAAGCAAAAAAGTTTCTGCTATGTAAGTAAAGCCACTTTTACTGTCATGAAACCACTCAGGGACGGGGCGAGTGTGCTTCAAGTTACGGGGTCGAGGGAACCATCACATTTTTATTAAGTAGTTATACTTCACTTGATTTTCGATTCTAAAAAAATAAATAGCGGATGATGGAAGGGCCAATTTGTGCCGATTTTTAAACCAATTGTACTTTCAAACTACTTACCGCTGTTACCACTGTTGCTACCTATAAAAAACAAACATGAAATCAAACGCTCATCATCTTTTAATGTATTTTGTTTTAACATTTCATTCAGGGATGGATCGTACATATTTCAAGTTCTGGACATTGCCGAAGTCCCTGACCCTCTAAGCTGATTTCGCGTATTAATTGGAAAATCTGCTATTATGGAGCCCCTTTTGAGGCAAAAAGTTTCTTTTATATAGTATGGCCACTTTTTAAGTCACGAAACCACTCAAGGATGGAGCGAGTGTGCTTCAAGTGGAGGGGTCGAGGGAACCATCACATTTACATTAAATAGTTATAATTCACTTGATTTTCGATTCTAAAAAAATAAATATCGGATGATGGAAGGGCCAATTTGTACCGATTTTTAAACCAATTGTACTTTCAAACTACTTACCACTGTTACCACTGTTACTACCTATAAAAAAATAAACATGAAATAAAATGCTTATCATCTTTTAATGTATTTTGTTTTAACATTTCATTCAGGGATGGATCGTAGGTATTTCAAGTTCTGGACATTGCCGAAGTCCCCCACCCTTTAAGCTTATTTCGCGTATTATTTGGAAAATCTGCTATTATCATGATTATGGAGCCCCTTTTGAGGCAAAAAGTTTCTTTTATGTAGTAAGGCCACTTTTAAAGTCACGAAACCACTCAAGGACGGAGCGAGTGTGCTTCAAGTTGAGGGGTCGAGGGAACCATCACATTTACATTAAATAGTTATACTTTAACTTCACTTGATTTACGATTATAAAAATAAATAGCGGAAGATTAAAGGGTCAATTTGTGCCGATTTTTTTAAACTACTTGTACTTCCAAACTACTTACCGCTGTTACTACTTATAAAAACATGAAATAAAATGCTTATCATCTTTTAATGTGTTTTGTTTTAACATTTCATTCAGGGGCGGATCGTAGGTATTGCAGGTTCTGGACATTGCCGAAGTCCCCCACCCTTTTTAGCTTATTTTGCGTATTTATTGGAAAATCTGCTATTATGGAGCCCCTATTGAAGCAAAAAAGTTTCTGCTATGTAGTAAAGCCACTTTTACTGTCATGAAACCACTCAGGGTCGGGGCGAGTGTGCTTCAAGTTGCGGGGTCGAGGGAACCATCACATTTTCATTAAGTAGTTATACTTCACTTGATTTTCGATTCTAAAAAAATAAATAGCGGATGATGGAAGGGCCAATTTGTACCGATTTTTAAACCAATTGTACTTTCAAACTACTTACCGCTGTTACCACTGTTACTACCTATAAAAAAACAAACATGAAATAAAATGCTTATCATCTTTTAATGTATTTTGTTTTAACATTTCATTCAGGGATGGCTCGTAGGTATTTCAAGTTCTGGCCACTGCCGAAGTCCCCCACCCTTTTTAGCTTATTTTGCGTATTTATTGGAAAATCTGCTATTATGGAGCCCCTATTGAAGCAAAAAAATTTCTGCTATGTTGTAAAGCCACTTTTACTGTCATGAAACCACTCAGGGTCGGGGCGAGTGTGCTTCAAGTGGAGGGGTCGAGGGAACCATCACATTTTCATTTAGAAGTTATACTTCACTTGATTTTCGATTCTAAAAAAATAAATAGCGGATGATGGAAGGGCCAATTTGTACCGATTTTTAAACCAATTGTACTTTCAAACTACTTACCGCTGTTACCACTGTTACTACCTATAAAAAAACAAACATGAAATAAAATGCTTATCATCTTTTAATGTATTTTGTTTTAACATTTCATTCAGGGATGGATCGTAGGTATTTCAAGTTCTGGACATTGCCGAAGTCCCCCACCCTTTAAGCTTATTTCGCGTATTATTTGGAAAATCTGCTATTATCATGATTATGGAGCCCCTTTTGAGGCAAAAAGTTTCTTTTATGTAGTAAGGCCACTTTTAAAGTCACGAAACCACTCAAGGACGGAGCGAGTGTGCTTCAAGTGGAGGGGTCGAGGGAACCATCACATTTACATTAAATAGTTATACTTTAACTTCACTTGATTTACGATTATAAAAACATGAAATAAAATGCTTATCATCTTTTAATGTGTTTTGTTTTAACATTTCATTCAGGGGCGGATCGTAGGTATTGCAAGTTCTGGACATTGCCGAAGTCCCCCACCCTTTTTAGCTTATTTTCCGTATTAATTCCGTACGCAAAATAACCTTAATGATGTTCCAATTTTCAGTTTATACTTTCACCCGCCTATAACCTCTGTTCTTTCTTCTGGCCACTGCCAAAGTCCCTCACCTTTTTTTACCTTATTTTGCGTATTTATTGGAAAATCTGCTATTATGGAGCCAAAATTGAAGCAAAAAAGTTTCTGCTATGTAAGTAAAGCCACTTTTACTGTCATGAAACCACTCAGGGACGGGGCGAGTGTGCTTCAAGTTGCGGGGTCGAGGGAACCATCATATTTTTATTAAGTAGTTATACTTCACTTGATTTTCGATTCTAAAAAAATAAATAGCGGATGATGGAAGGGCCAATTTGTGCCGATTTTTAAACCAATTGTACTTTCAAACTACTTACCGCTGTTACCACTGTTGCTACCTATAAAAAACAAACATGAAATAAAACGCTTATTATCTTTTAATGTATTTTGTTTTAACATTTCATTCAGGGATGGATCGTATATATTTCAAGTTCTGGACATTGCCGAAGTCCCCGACCCTTTAAGCTTATTTCGCGTATTAATTGGAAAATCTGCTATTATGGAGCCCCTTTTGAGGCAAAAAGTTTCTTTTATGTAGTAAGGCCACTTTTTAAGTCACGAAACCACTCAAGGATGGAGCGAGTGTGCTTCAAGTGGAGGGGTCGAGGGAACCATCACATTTACATAAAATAATCATTCTCTGACTTTACTTGATTTTCGATAATGAAACTTGTTGGCAGATGATGGAAGGGCCAATTCCGATTTTTTAACCAATTAACACACGGGGCGAGTGTGCTTCAAGTGGCGGGGCCAAGGGAACCATCACATTTGTATTAAGTAGTTATACTTCAACTTCACTTGATTTTAGATTATAAAAAAAATAAATAGCGGAAGATGGAAGGGCCAATTTATGCCTATTTTTAAACCAATTGTACTTTCAAACTATTCACTGCTATTACCACTGTTACTACCTATAAAAAACAAACATGAAATAAAATGCTTATCATCTTTTAATGTGTTTTGTTTTAACATTTCATTCAGGGGCGGATCGTAGGTATCGCAAGTTCTGGACATTGCCGAAGTCCCCCACCCTTTTTACCTTATTTTGCGTATTTGTTGGAAAATCTGCTATCATTGAGCCCCTATTAAGGCAAAAAAGTTTATTTTATGTAGCAAAGACACTTTTACTGTCATTAAAGCACTCAGGGACGGGCCGAGTGTGCTTCAGGTGGAGGGGTCGAGGGAACCATCACGTTTACATTGAATAGTTATACTTTAACTTTACTTGATCTACGATTATGAAAATAAATAGCCGAGGATGGAAGGGTCAATTTGTGCCGACTTTTAAACCAATTGTACTTCCAAACTACTACCGCTGTTACTACCTATAAAAACAAAATATAATGCTTATTAATTTTAAATGCATTTTTTTTTACATTTCATTAAGGGGCGGATTTCAAGTGGTGGAGTTGGGGTAGGATAACCCTAACGATGACCCCTTTATTCAGTAAATAGTTTCACCCGCCAATGAATAACCTCTGGTCTTTTTTCTGGCCACTGCCGAAGTCACCATCCCCTTTTCCTTATTTTGCGTATTTAGGGGAAATCTGCTTTTATTGAATATCTATGGAGGCAAAAAAGTTTTTGCTATGTAGTAAAGCCACTTTTACTGTCATGAAACCACTCAGGGTCGGGGCGAGTGTGCTTCAAGTTGCAGGGTCGAGGGAACCATCACATTTTCATTAAGTAGTTATACTTCACTTGATTTTCGATTCTAAAAAAATAAATAGCGGATGATGGAAGGGCCACTTTGTACCGATTTTTAAACCAATTGTACTTTCAAACTACTTACCGCTGTTACCACTGTTACTACCTATAAAAAAAACAAACATGAAATAAAATGCTTATCATCTTTTAATGTATTTTGTTTTAACATTTCATTCAGGGATGGCTCGTAGGTATTTCAAGTTCTGGCCACTGCCGAAGTCCCCACCTTTTTAGCTTATTTTGCGTATTATTTGGAAAATCTGCTATTATCATGATTATGGAGCCCCTTTTGAGGCAAAAAGTTTCTTTTATGTAGTAAGGCCACTTTTAAAGTCACGAAACCACTCAAGGATGGAGCGAGTGTGCTTCAAGTGGAGGGGTCGAGGGAACCATCACATTTACATTAAATAGTTATACTTTAACTTCACTTGATTTACGATTATAAAAACATGAAATAAAATGCTTATCATCTTTTAATGTGTTTTGTTTTAACATTTCATTCAGGGGCGGATCGTAGGTATTGCAAGTTCTGGACATTGCCGAAGTCCCCCACCCTTTTTAGCTTATTTTCCGTATTAATTCCGTACGCAAAATAACCTTAATGATGTTCCAATTTTCAGTTTATACTTTCACCCGCCTATAACCTCTGTTCTTTCTTCTGGCCACTGCCAAAGTCCCTCACCTTTTTTTACCTTATTTTGCGTATTTATTGGAAAATCTGCTATTATGGAGCCAAAATTGAAGCAAAAAAGTTTCTGCTATGTAAGTAAAGCCACTTTTACTGTCATGAAACCACTCAGGGACGGGGCGAGTGTGCTTCAAGTTGCGGGGTCGAGGGAACCATCATATTTTTATTAAGTAGTTATACTTCACTTGATTTTCGATTCTAAAAAAATAAATAGCGGATGATGGAAGGGCCAATTTGTGCCGATTTTTAAACCAATTGTACTTTCAAACTACTTACCGCTGTTACCACTGTTGCTACCTATAAAAAACAAACATGAAATAAAACGCTTATTATCTTTTAATGTATTTTGTTTTAACATTTCATTCAGGGATGGATCGTATATATTTCAAGTTCTGGACATTGCCGAAGTCCCCGACCCTTGAAGCTCATTTCGCGTATTAATTGGAAAATCTGCTATTACGGAGCCCCTTTTGAGGCAAAAAGTTTCTTTCATGTAGTAAGGCCACTTTTTAAGTCACGAAACCACTCAAGGATGGAGCGAGTGTGCTTCAAGTGGAGGGGTCGAGGGAACCATCACATTTACATAAAATAATCATTCTCTGACTTCACTTGATTTTCGATAATGAAACTTGTTGGCAGATGATGGAAGGGCCAATCCGATTTTTAACCAATTAACACACGGGGCGAGTGTGCTTCAAGTGGCGGGGCCAAGGGAACCATCACATTTTTATTAAGTAGTTATACTTCAACTTCACTTGATTTTAGATTATAAAAAAAATAAATAGCGGAAGATGGAAGGGCCAATTTATGCCTATTTTTAAACCAATTGTACTTTCAAACTATTCACCGCTATTACCACTGTTACTACCTATAAAAAACAAACATGAAATAAAATGCTTATCATCTTTTAATGTGTTTTGTTTTAACATTTCATTCAGGGGCGGATCGTAGGTATCGCAAGTTCTGGACATTGCCGAAGTCCCCACCCTTTTTACCTTATTTTGCGTATTTGTTGGAAAATCTGCTATCATTGAGCCCCTATTAAGGCAAAAAAGTTTATTTTATGTAGCAAAGACACTTTTACTGTCATTAAAGCACTCAGGGACGGGCCGAGTGTGCTTCAGGTGGAGGGGTCGAGGGAACCATCACGTTTACATTGAATAGTTATACTTTAACTTTACTTGATCTACGATTATGAAAATAAATAGCCGAGGATGGAAGGGTCAATTTGTGCCGACTTTTAAACCAATTGTACTTCCAAACTACTACCGCTGTTACTACCTATAAAAACATAGAATATAATGCTTATTAATTTTAAATGCATTTTTTTTTACATTTCATTAAGGGGCGGATTTCAAGTGGTGGAGTTGGGGTAGGATAACCCTAACGATGACCCCTTTATTCAGTAAATAGTTTCACCCGCCAATGAATAACCTCTGGTCTTTTTTCTGGCCACTGCCGAAGTCACCATCCCCTTTTCCTTATTTTGCGTATTTAGGGGAAATCTGCTTTTATTGAATATCTATGGAGGCAAAAAAGTTTTTGCTATGTAGTAAAGCCACTTTTATTGTCATGAAACCACTCAGGGACGGGGCGAGTGTGCTTCAAGTTGCGGGGTCGAGGGAACCATCATATTTTTATTAAGTAGTTATACTTCACTTGATTTTCGATTCTAAAAAATAAATAGCGGATGATGGAAGGGCCAATTTGTGCCGATTTTTAAACCAATTGTACTTTCAAACTACTTACCGCTGTTACCACTGTTGCTACCTATAAAAACAAACATGAAATAAAACGCTTATTATCTTTTAATGTATTTTGTTTTAACATTTCATTCAGGGATGGATCGTATATATTTCAAGTTCTGGACATTGCCGAAGTCCCCGACCCTTTAAGCTTATTTCGCGTATTAATTGGAAAATCTGCTATTATGGAGCCCCTTTTGAGGCAAAAAGTTTCTTTTATGTAGTAAGGCCACTTTTTAAGTCACGAAACCACTCAAGGATGGAGCGAGTGTGCTTCAAGTGGAGGGGTCGAGGGAACCATCACATTTACATAAAATAATAATTCTCTGACTTCACTTGATTTTCGATAATGAAACTTGTTGGCAGATGATGGAAGGGCCAATTCCGATTTTTTAACCAATTAACACACGGGGCGAGTGTGCTTCAAGTGGCGGGGCCAAGGGAACCATCACATTTGTATTAAGTAGTTATACTTCAACTTCACTTGATTTTAGATTATAAAAAAAATAAATAGCGGAAGATGGAAGGGCCAATTTATGCCTATTTTTAAACCAATTGTACTTTCAAACTATTCACCGCTATTACCACTGTTACTACCTATAAAAAACAAACATGAAATAAAATGCTTATCATCTTTTAATGTGTTTTGTTTTAACATTTCATTCAGGGGCGGATCGTAGGTATTGCAAGTTCTGGACATTGCCGAAGTCCCCCACCCTTTTTTACCTTATTTTGCGTATTTGTTGGAAAATCTGCTATCATTGAGCCCCTATTAAGGCAAAAAAGTTTATTTTATGTAGCAAAGACACTTTTACTGTCATTAAAGCACTCAGGGACGGGCCGAGTGTGCTTCAGGTGGAGGGGTCGAGGGAACCATCACGTTTACATTGAATAGTTATACTTTAACTTTACTTGATCTACGATTATGAAAATAAATAGCCGAGGATGGAAGGGTCAATTTGTGCCGACTTTTAAACCAATTGTACTTCCAAACTACTACCGCTGTTACTACCTATAAAAACATAGAATATAATGCTTATTAATTTTAAATGCATTTTTTTTTACATTTCATTAAGGGGCGGATTTCAAGTGGTGGAGTTGGGGTAGGATAACCCTAACGATGACCCCTTTATTCAGTAAATAGTTTCACCCGCCAATGAATAACCTCTGGTCTTTTTTCTGGCCACTGCCGAAGTCACCATCCCCTTTTCCTTATTTTGCGTATTTAGGGGAAATCTGCTTTTATTGAATATCTATGGAGGCAAAAAAGTTTTTGCTATGTAGTAAAGCCACTTTTATTGTCATGAAATCACTCAGGGACGGGGCGAGTGTGCTTCAAGTGCATGGCGGGGTCGGGGGAACAATCACTCTCAAGATAATCACATGTTGCAATTTTGCACATTCGTACAAATAAATTCAACAATCGCAATAATTAGTTTTCTCTCCTACCTTCAAATTAGATTAGGTAATAAAAGGTAATAGTTCTTAGATAACAAGCGTATTATAATGATACGTATCGATGGTGCAATATGGATATCTTGAATTAAAGAATTTAACATGGAAAATATTATTTTTATTACCCCCCCCCCCCCGAAAAAATCTATTCAGCGTGCAAAGAATTGAATAGTTATACCTTGACTTCACCTGGTTTTCGATTATGAAACTAATTAGCAGAAGATTGAGGGGCCAATTTGTGTCGATTTTTAAACCAATTGTACTTCCAAACTACTTACCGCTGTCACCGCTGTTACTACCTATAAAAAAAAACATGAAATAAAATGCTTATCATTTTTCAATGTGTTTTGTTTTAACATTTCATTCGGGGGCGGATGGTAGGTATTTCAAGTGGGGGAGGTGGGGCAAGATGACACCCAAGATGATTCAACTTCCAATAAATAGTCATTAACCTCTGTTCTTTCTTCCGGCCATTGCCCATTTATAATGTCAAATCGACCCCAGAAAATTTTTGATTTGAATCAAGAAAAACCAACAAAACCACTTTCTTGTTGAATTCTATTCTGTTTATTCAAATCAACTTTTGTTTGTGGTGGGTTTGTCCTTTTAAATCTATAGATGGCGGGTATCATTCAATCAAAGAAGGAATTCTTGGAGACCAATCTTTCATAGATCAATGCATATGACATAACTCTTTCTCTCTGTAGTATTACTTTTATATTCTCTGTGGGTTTTTTTTTTCACCTACTTCCTCCACATTTTCATGATTGTCTTTGTTGTGTTAGTTCGTCCTCTTATCTACTGCCTGTTTCTAATGTCTGCATTTAAATAAGGCTATTACAATAATTATTTCAGTGATCAACACTCAATAAGCCCTGAAATTTCAGTGGATATCTTTATTTCCTTTTTAGCCAATGTGCTGTGAATAAAACAGATTGCCCCCTTGCAAAGCTGCCAACTAATGTCTTAATTATATTTAATATGTTTGTTCATAATCAAAGGTGACAAAATATGATTTTTTTTTATTGCAAAATATTTATTTTTGTTAAATTTGATTGGCCTGCTTCATATGCGTAATTTATAATTTTTTGTACGAAAATACCTTTTTCCCCCTAAAATATGACTTTAATTATGAATCATTATGTTTTTTTGTCAACAGAGGTCGGCAGCTCTGCCTCTTGCATTTTTTTGTAGGAGATTTTTTCAATATATTCCAGATTAAGTGAGGAGGAGATGATAACCTGTCAGAAAAGAAGAAATGACAGTAATGACATTGATAAATAGAGCGGTGTTGATGATCTAACTAATTTGATCTAATTAGTTTACTTACCCTCACTATCGGGAACTAGAAAGAAAAAGGATAAAATTTTGAGAGAAAAGAAAATCGTAAATAAGAAATACGTTGACTCACTCTAACTTGCAAAGTTATTTGTCATGAACATTCCCTTGTATTAAAGGATCTAAAAGATGTAAAAATGTAGATGAAGAAACATGTCTTCTAATAATAGGCACTTTGGGGTTTGTGTGAGAAATTGTTGTTCCTACTATGGTAACAGCGACATCTCTGATTCGGAATGATTTTTTTTTTGCACACGCGAGATTTGTAATGTACACACCAAATGGCAAGAGTAGCTTTGCACACACACACCCACACACACACACACACACACACACACAGGTAGTCGTACCTTTTTGCTGTTCTGGAGACCAGTGACGGATTCAGGGGTATCTCCGGCCCGTGCCCCCCCTCCTATGAGAGTCATAGTCAATATATTTCATGTAAATATGTCGTAAATACACAAGTGTGCCCCCCTGGAATATCTTGGATCCGCCTAGGCTTTAGTCTTAATCGAATGGGAACATCAAAATTCCTCCACCGAGAATATATATATCTAGAATATTTCTTCTTCCAGATTTCTATTTCGAGTAATAAAATATTGATTTTAATTTTTTTTATTTCATATTTTAATAGTCAAAAGCAAAAGCAATTAGCCTAATTAAGAATTTCAAGGAAGAAAAGAAAGCTGAGATCTGTGACGTCCGCCAATTCCATAATTTTAATCTTTCTCGTACAGTGGCGTGGATTTTTACTGTTTTTATGTAGATTGTATATTTGCAGTATACTCCAGCAAAATTTTGACGACAGACGCTTCTTAGGTACATGTGCGCTGATTGACTGTCATTTCCACAGCTAGCTTGAGCGCTTGGACGACACACGTGTGGCTCTTGAAAATCATCCCAATCAGAGATGCCGCTGTTACCATAGTAGGAGCTAGAATTTTGCACACGCACCGCAAACTGAATGTTCCCGTTGTGGATGCGAAAAGTTAAAGTTTTCTATGTCACACAACTTTTTTTTTACTATGGGGTCAAAAGTGTCTTCCAAAATCATCTAGCGTCGTAGAGGTCCGTCTACGTCTTTGAGCGAAAAGTGCCTACCCATGATGATGACAATGGCGAATACATCACTAAACCTAGATAACCTCAACGGGGCCATTATCTTAGAATAAAGGGCTATGTGCTAACACACTTGCCCCCCCCAAAAAAAAAAAATAAAAAAAAATAAAAATAGGTTGTACACCGTTTTGTCTTCACACATCTTGTTTCCTGCTTTCTGTTTTTTCCCCCCTGGGTAGTGGTTTTATAACTCTATCATAGACCTCTTATTTTATCGATACACACATATGTCACGTTGCCCCTATAAAAAAATCTCTGCAATGTTTTTCAAAGATATAAGTGTGATGTAATAATAATAATAATAGGCATTTGTATAGCACCATCTATCTAGAAAATATTCTATTCCGAGGCGCGTTGTTATTATCATTATTACCCCGGCTTTAGCTCGAGCTGCCTTTCAGCGCTCATGCATTCAAAGAACTAATCCCGCCGGGTACACATTCATCTCACCTGGGTCGAGTGCAGCATAATGCGGATAAGTTTCTTGCTGAAGGAATTTACGCCATGGCTGGGATTCGAACCCAAGACCCTCTGTTTCAAAGTCAGAAGACTTATATCATGTATATACAGTGTAAAGCGCATCATCGCATTGGTCAACTCATTCAAAGTGCACGCGCTGTATTAATCAATCAATATCAAGATTGTGCGTAAAATATAATGTGTGCGTCGGCGTGAGCTGCGTGAGTTTTAGTCACAATTAAGTATTTGTATAAAGAACACCCCCTAGATAGAAATATAATAATTGACTACCTTCCTGAGCATCTATTGTTGATCTCTGTCCTGTAGTCGTTGATACATACAAGTACCTAAAGGAAATTTCGTTTGGTGATTCGATTGGTATCTCGATATCGTTGTTTTTGTTCAACACCGTGCATTTGGAAAAGTCGATAGTGATTTCAAGTACAGTCAGGACCCCTTTCTCAAAGAATGGCTGTGGTGCAGTCTCCTGGATAATTTGCCCGTCCTTCCACACTCTGGATGGAGCATTTGTTGAGCTTATCTCTGCAAATGTAATTTTATCAAATGAAAAGTGTTTATTTGGGTTTTTACATCAGTAAATAAGAAATGGTACATGTATCCTGATGACATATTCTACATCATCGTTTTTATTTTTTTGTATTTGTATTTTATTTATTGTATCACGGTTAGAAAGCAAGCTATTATATAAATCCCGTTTTCCCCATGGCCATGGACAATGCAAAAGAATACAAAATCTAAATCCAACAGCAACAAAAACGTAATGCAAAAAAAGTGAAAATATTCCAAATTTATGAAAGTCATGCCTTTATCGTTTCTTTTTTCATGTTTTTTAAATACCAGATCAGCTTCATTGAGCATCCCCAGGCCCTGTTATTCATGAAAACTATCAGATGTGGAAGACATACCCAAGTCATAACAGTCAGCTGTATCAACACTTGTTGGGTCAGTAGTGTCGAGTTGATTAGCGCAGAAATTGAGGATTGCAGTTTCGGCGTCGCTATTGAAATTAGCCGTCACAGTGCAGGGAGGTTGGAGGCCAGTCAGGAGCTCTGTTCTTTGTAAAGGTCCTCCATCACTTTCAACCCTATTGCTGCCTGTATGCAAAAAAAGTCATAGCATCAAAAAATAAAATCTTCCACCTATAACATGTCTTAAACCTGTCTAAACTCTGCAATTGTCACTGTTACAGTTTTGTAACTGCGATCTTTAAATGGGTTGCTTTACTTCGAAATACTCATACCGAGTCTGCGAGTACAATGAACAAAATTAACGACTAAAAAATTACATGTTCATGAAACTTATTCAGTTTTTCTTTCGAATGCTTTTTTAATCAGGAGGTATTCTCTGCTGGTTCACGTTCAGCTGCTGCGGATCTCCTGAACGCAGAACAAGACGCCGTCTAACGCAGAGGCCTTGCATCTTAGCACGATAGCTGTTTTTAAACATCCGCAACGCACGAATGGCAAGCCGTTTTAACATTTAAGCTAATTTCTTGATATCAGGAATTCATTTCTTGACATCAAGAATTCGACTTCTTGATATCAAGGCTTATCATTGCTTAACTACACAAAACCATTTTTTACATGAAGAATTCGATTTCTTGATATCAAGAGTTCTAGTTTTTATATCAAGAAATGAATTCTTGACATCAAGAATTTGATTTCTTGTACCAAGAATTTGATTTCTTAAAAAAATTTGATATAAAGAATTCGTTTCTTGATATAAAAACTAGAATTCTTGATATCATGAAATGAATTCTTGATATCTTTGTGATTTCGAATGCAAGACCATTGCAAGTATTCTTTGAATATCGAGCTCAAATGTTACATTTATTTCCAGCTCAAAAGTTGTGCAGAATTAAAATTCATGGTTGATTTCCAGCGCACAAGTAATGCAGAAATTCATTCTGATTTCTAACTCAAAATCTTGTGCACGATTTTGCAGTGATTCGATTTCGGACTCAAAACTTGTGCACGATTACATTGTGATTCGATTTCGAACTCAAAACTTGTGCACGAATTCATCCCGTACCGAGCGGCCATGTAAGTGTACGTACGCAATTTTTTGGTTCGAAATCATGTAGCCAGCTTGCAGTTCATTTACTGTCTTTTTGATATATCCTATAGAATATTTTTATTTTATAGTGTTTAAACATGAATTCTTGACTACTATTCTTAAAACGATTATAAAGAAATTTTTGTCCCATCAAAATTACTTGGTGTAAATTATATGAAAAGATGATCCCCCGAAATTTGTTTGCTTCCGCCGCCAATGACTTTAACCCGTTCCATAGATTCATTATTGTCTAACATTCAAGATTACTGGAGGAATCAACAATATTCGTGGATTTGTTTCTACACAGCAAAAACTGTGGTGTTAACCGATGTACTTAGAGGACCACACCACTTATTTTACACCGGTGTTAAATTGGTGGTGTTAGTTTTACACCTATGTAGGTGTTATTACAACACCGATGGTAGTTACATTTACACTCTTTGGTGTTATGTTCAATCTCTAGGGTGTTATATTAACACCTCAGGGTCCTCTATAAACATCAATTGGTGTCAGTTTTAACACCACTAATTTTACATTGTACACAATTTAGTTTACAATTTAGTAGTCTATATTCAATCTTCTTGCAATTTCTATTACAATCCAGTGAAATGGTGAACTAGCGTCTTGATTAGAGTCACCGAGGCAGAAAAATATAAGATTGACAACCTCTGGAGTGAAAACCCAAAATATGTACTCAAAACTGAGAAATTTTGTCATTAAGGGCAACATTGGCGACCAAAATTGCAAGCAAGTAGTCCGGCATTTTAGCAATCATTTCGCAGGAGCTTTCTATATCGCTGGTAATCTTTTGCCAGTAGTCCTTAGTTGTCAAAAATTGGTAAATCAAAACAGCCGTGTCATCATGGACTCTGGACACACTACATATTTGCAATTTTCGTCCAGTACGAATCTTTAAGATGATGTGCTGTCTCCGTTCACCCAGCTTTCGACAACGACCTCGCATGTATCCATTGTGATTTGACGAGCATTTTCAAACGATTCTTAATGTTGCAAAACTAGTGTGCGGAGAGGATGATAACCTATGACGGACAGTACTTCAAAGTTATCATTACAAAATACTCACCCCTTCCTCCGGGATTGGTGATTGATCTTGTTCCCCATTGGATTCGTTCTTGTTTGAAATAATAAAACAAAATGATAATAAATGTGCCGTTATAAGAACACCCCAACGCCCAAGTCAGTAAGCAGCGTTTTTTTTTCTAGCAAAGGTTTAGTCTACTTTAAAGCCCTGAGTATTGGAGAAAAGTGAACGTTACAAGGAAATAAGTATTTCGAAATATAGGCATTGGTTAACTTTTACTTACTTTTACTTTTAAGAAAGATGAGATGTAAGTTCCCAGTTTTTGCAGGTCTGCGATATGTTTTTAGAGTATTCACATTATATGGTCCTTCGAAAATATACGAAGACCCAAAATACCATCCGAAATTCATGTCATATACAATTAGACTTTCCAAGAGACAACTTATTATCATTATTATTAATTTTATTATTACCAAGATTATCATTATTATTACCAATTAAGACTATTATTATTATCATTGTTAAATATAATTATCATTATTGTTGTTGTTACCGTTGTTATTTCAGTCACAGTATTCACGGATTTGATATGTTCTTCCATGAATAATACAAAACATACCACAATACAGTAAAAAAAAAAAAAGTTGTTGCACTTCCAAAAATAATGATTTTTGATTTATCCAATTTCTTTAACTCCAAATGATGGAAATATAGCATTTTTCGATGACGTCACTCACCTCGACTGTTACTTCCGCTTTCACTGCTGCCGCTACCTACATTTTGAAAATGTTAAAAAAAATTAATAAAATTGTGGGATCGCTAAATACACCACATATCCCTTATGAATTCTGCTCACTTTGTTGTGATAGCCAAACATACCAAACGTCATTATAAGACACGAGTACGGGAGCACATGTGGAAGGATATCACAGCGACAATCATCACCCAAGTACTGTCTTGTAATAGTGCATTTTCCATGAACTGTTTAAAAAGTTATTCAGGGACGGAGCGTGGGTATTTTAAGTGGAGGGATCGGGGGAACGTTCACTGATAAGAAAATCACAGTTTCATGAAATAGTTACACTCTGATATCCCTTGAATTTCGATTATGAAACTAATTAGCAAAATATGGAGGGGAAATTATGTTATATTAGTTTGTAAAATCTAAGCTAATCTAACATTTCGTTCGTCACGCACCCAATTCGTATATTTACGTTTTCATTGATTAGTTATACTTTTACTACTCTTGATTTTCGATTATGAAAATAAATAGCGGAAGATGGAAGGGCCAACTTGTGCCGATTTTTAAACCAATTGTACGTCCAAACTACTTACCACTGTTACCGCTGTTACTACCTATAAAAGACAAACATGAAATAAAATGCTCATCATATTTTAATGTATTTTGTTTTAACATTTCATTCAGGGGCAGATCGTAGGTATTTCAAGTTCTGGCCACTGCCGAAGTCCCCACCCTTTAAGCTTATTTTGTGTATTTGTTTGAAAATCTGCTATTATGGAGCCCCTATTGAGGCAAAAAAAATCTGCTATGTAGTAAAGCCACTTTTACTGTCATGAAACCACTCAGGAACGGAGCGAGTGTGCTTCAAGTGGAGGGGTCGAGGGAACCATCACATTTTCATTAAATAGTTATACTCTGACTTCAATTGATTTTCGATAATGAAACTAATTAGCAGGAGATGTAAGCCAAATTTGTGCCGTTTTTTAATCAATATTGTACTTCCAAACTACTTACCGCTGTTTCCGCTGTTACTGCCTATAAAAAAACAAACGTGAAATAAAATGCTTATCTTTTAATGTGTTTTGTTTTAACATTTCATTCAGGGGCGGATTTTAGGTATTTCAAGTGGTGGAGTTGAGGCAAAATAACCTTAATGATGTTCCAATTTTCAGTTAATACTTTCACCCGCCTATAACCTCTGTTCTTTCTTCTGGCCACTGCCGAAGTCCCACACCCTTTAATTAAGCTTATTTTGCGTATTTATTGGAAAATCTGCTATTATGGAGCCGCTATTGAGGCAAAAAAAATCTGCTATGTAGCAAAGCCACTTCTACTGTCATGAAACCACTCAGAGACGGGGCTAGTGTGTTTCAAGTGGAGGGGTCGAGGGAACCATCACATTTTCATTAAATAGTTATACTCTGACTTCAATTGATTTTCGATAATGAAACTAATTAGCAGAAGATGAAAGCCAAATGTGTGCCGTTTTTTTAAACCAATTGTACTTCCAAACTTCTTACCGCTGTTACTGCCTATAAAAAACAAACGTGAAATAAAATGCTTATCATCTTTTAATGTAGTTTGTTTTAACATTTCATTCAAGGGCGGATCGTAGGTATTTATCGTAGGTAGGACGGGGCAAGTGTGCTTGAAGTGAAGGGGTCGAAGGAACCATCACATTTTCATTAATCAGTTATACTCTGACTTCACTTGATTTTCGATAATGAAACTAGTTAGCGGAAGATGAAAGGGCCAATTTGTGCCGATTTTTTAAAGCAATTGTACTTCCAAATTACTTACCGCTGTTACCGCTGTTACTACCTATAAAAAAAACAAACGTGAACTAAAATGCTTATCTTTTAATGTATTTTGTTTTAACATTTCATTCAGGGGCGGATTTTAGGTATTTCAAGTAGCAAAATAACCTTAATGATGTTCCAATTTTCAGTTAATACTTTCACCCGCCTATAACCTCTGTTCTTTCTTCTGGCCATTGCCGAAGCCCCCGCTCTTTTAGCTTATTTTGTGTATTTGTTTGAAAATCTGCTATTATGGAGCCCCCGATTGAGGCAAAAAAGTTTCTATGTAGTAAAGCCACTTTTACTGTCATTAAACCACTCAGGACGGGGCAAGTGTGATTCAAGGTCGAGTGAACCATCACATTTTCATTAAATAGTAATACTCTGACTTCACTTAATTTTCGATAATGAAACTAGTTAGCGGAAGATGGAAGGGCCAATTTGTGCCGATTTTTAAAAGCAATTGTACTTCCAAACTACTTACCGCTGTTACCGCTGTTACTACCTATAAAAAAAGGGGAAATAAAATGCTTATCATCTTTTAATGTGTTTTGTTTTAACATTTCATTCAGGGGCGGATTTTAGGTATTTCAAGTGGTGGAGTTGAGGCAAAATAACCTTAAGCTTATTTGCGTATGTATTTGAAAATCTGCTATTATGGAGCCCCCGATTGAGGCAAAAAAGTTTCTATGTAGTAAAGCCACTCTTACTGTCATTAAACCACTCAGGACGGGGCAAGTGTGATTCAAGGTCGAGGGAACCATCACATTTTCATTTACTAGTGATACTTCAATTTCACTTGATTTTCGATGATGAAAATAAATAGCGGAAGATGGAAGGGCCAATTTGTGCCGATTTTTAAACCAATTGTACTTTAAACCTACTTAACCGCTGTTATTACCTATAAAACAAACATGAAATAAAATGTTTAACATTTTTAGTGTGTTTTGTTTTAACATTTCATTTAGGGGCGGATCGTAGGTATTTCAAGTGGTAGAGTTGAGGCAAAATAACCTTAATGATGTTCTAATTTTCAGTTAATACTTTCATGCGCCTATAACCTCTGTTCTTTCTTCTGGCCACTGCCGAAGTCCCCCACCCTTTTAGCTTATTTTGCGTATTTATTGGAAAATCTGCTATTATGGAGCCCCTCTTGAGGCCAAAAAAAATTCTGCTAGGTAGTAAAGCCACTTTCACTGTCATGAAACCACTCAGGGACGGAGCGAGTGTGCTTGAAGTGGAGGGGTCGAGGGAACCATCACATTTTCATTTAATAGTTATACTCTGACTTCACTTGATTTTTAATGATGTGAAACTAGTTAGCGGAAGATGGAAGGGCTAAATGGTGCCGATTTTTTAAAGCAATTGTACTTCCGAACTACTTACCGCTATTACCGCTGTTACTACCTATAAAAAACAAATGTGAAATAAAATGCTTATCATTTTTAATGTGTTTTGTTTTAACATTTCATTTAGGGGCGGATTTTAGGTATTTCAAGCGGTAGAGTTGAGGCAAAATAACCTTAATGATGTTCCAATTGAGGTAAAAAAAAGTTTCTGCTATGTAGTAAAGCCACTTCTACTGTCATGAAATCACTCAGGGACGGAGCGAGTGTGCTTCAAGTGGAGGGGTCGAGGGAACTATCACATTTTCATTAAATAGTTATACTCTGACTTCACTTGATTTTCGATAATGAAACTAATTAGCAGAAGATGAAAGCCAAATTTGTGCCGTTTTTTTAAACCAATTGTACTTCCAAACTTCTTACCGCTGTTTCCGCTGTTACTGCCTATAAAAAAGAAACGTGAAATAAAATGCTGATCATTTTTAATGTGTTTTATTTTAACATTTCATTTAGGGGCGGATATTAGGTATTTCAAGTTGTAGAGTTGAGGCAAAATAACCTTAATGATGTTCCAATTGAGGCAAAAAAGTTTCTGCTATGTAGTAAAGCCACTTTTACTGTCATAAAACCACTCAGGGACGGGGCGAGTGTGCTTAAAGTGGCGGGGTCGAGGGACCTATCACATTTTTATTAAGTAGTTATACTTCAACTTCACTTGATTTTCGATTATAAAAAAAATAAATAGCGGAAGATGGAAGGGCCAATTAGTGCCGATTTTTAAACCAATTGTACTTCAAACCTACTTAACCGCTGTTACTACCTATAAAACAAACATGAAATAAAATGTTTATCATTTTTAATGTGTTTTGTTTTAACATTTCATTCAGGGGCGGATCGTAGGTATTTCAAGTTCTGGCCACTGCCGAAGTCCCCCACCCTTTAAGCTTATTTTGCGTATTTATTGGAAAATCTGCTATTATGGAGCCCCTATTGAGGCAAAAAAAATCTGCTATGTAGTAAAGCCACTTTTACTGTAATGAAACCACTCAGGAACGGAGCGAGTGTGCTTCAAGTGGAGGGGTCGAGGGAACCATCACATTTTAATCAAGTAGTTATACTCTGACTTCACTTGATTTTCGATAATGAAACTAGTTAGCGGAAGATGGAAGGGCCAATTTGTGCCGATTTTTTAAAGCAATTATACTTCCAAACTACTTACCACTGTTACCGCTGTTACTACCTATAAAAAACAAACATGAAATAAAATGCTCATCAATTTTAATGTATTTTGTATTAACATTTTATTCAGGGGCAGATCGTAGGTATTTCAAGTTCTGGCCACTGCCGAAGTCCCACACCCTTTTAGCTTATTTTGTGTATTTATTTGAAAATCTGCTATTATGGAGCCCCTATTGAGGCAAAAAGATCTGCTATGTAGTAAAGCCACTTCTGTCATGAAATCACTCAGGAACGGAGCGAGTGTGCTTCAAGTGAAGGGGTCGAGGGAACCATCACATTTTCATTAAATAGTTATACTCTGACTTCACTTGATTTTCGATAATGAAACTAATTAGCAGGAGATGAAAGCCAGACTCGGGGACGGGGCGAGTGTGGTTAAAGTGGCGGGGTCGAGGGAACCATTACATTTTCATTAATTAGTGATACTTCAACTTCACTTGATTTTTGATAATGAAACTGATTAGCAGGAGATGAAAGCCAAATGTGTGCCGTTTTTTTAAACCAATTGTACTTCCAAACTACTTACCGCTGTTACTGCCTTTAAAAACAAACGTGAAATAAAATGCTTATCTTTTAATGTAGTTTGTTTTAACAAAAACAAACGTGAAATAAAATGCTTATCATCTTTTAATGTAGTTTGTTTTAACATTTCATTCAGGGGCGGATCGTAGGTATTTCAAGTTCTGGCCACTTCCGAAGTCCCCACCCTTTTAGCCTTTTTTGTGTATTTATTGGAAAATCTGCTATTATGGAGCCGCTATTCAGGCAGAAATGATTCTTCCATGTAGTAAAGTCACTTTTACTGTCATGAAACCACTCAGGGACGGGGCAAGTGTGCTTGAAGTGAAGGGATCGAGGGAACCATCACATTTTCATTAATCAGTTATACTCTGACTTCACTTGATTTTCGATAATGAAACTAGTTAGCGGAAGATGGAAGGGCCAATTTGTGCCGACTTTTTAAAGCAATTGTACTTCCAAACTACTTACCGCTGTTACCGCTGTTACCACCTACAAAAAAGAAACGTGAAATAAAAATGCTTATCATCTTTTAATGTGTTATGTTTTAACATTTCATTCAGTGGCGGATTTTAGGTATTTCAAGTGGTGGAGTTGAGGCAAAATAACCTTAATGATGTTCCAATTTTCAGTTAAGACTTTCACCCGCCTATAACCTCTGTTCTTTCTTCTGGCCACTGCCGAAGTCCCCCACCCTTTTAGCTTATTTTGTGTATTTGTTTGAAAATCTGCTATTATGGAGCCCCTATTGAGACAAAAAAATCTGCTATGTAGTAAAGCCACTTTTACTGTCATGAAACCACTCAGGAACGGAGCGAGTGTGCTTGAAGTGAAGGGATCGAGAGAACCATCACATTTTCATTGAATAGTTATACTCTGACTTCACTTGATTTTCAATGATGTGAAACTAGTTAGCGGAAGATGGATGGGCCAATTGGTGCCGATTTTTTAAAGCAATTGTACTTCCGAACTACTTACCGCTATTACCGCTGTTACTACCTATAAAAAAACAAACGTGAAATAAAGTGCTTATCATTTTTAATGTGTTTTGTTTTAACATTTCATTTAGGGGCGGATTTTAGGTATTTCGAGTGGTAGAGTTGAGGCAAAATAACCTTAATGATGTTCCAATTGAGGCAAAAAAAAGTTTCTGCTATGTAGTAAAGCCACTTTTACTGTCATAAAACCACTCAGGGACGGGGCGAGTGTGCTTAAAGTGGCGGGGTCGAGGAACCTGTCACATTTTTATTAAGTAGTTATACTTCAACTTCACTTGATTTTCGATTATAAAAAGATTAAATAGCGGAAGATGGAAGGGCCAATTTGTGCCGATTTTTTTAAAGCAATTATACTTCCAAACTACTTACCACTGTTACCGCTGTTACTACCTATAAAAAAACAAACAATAAATAAAATGCTTATCATTTTTTAATGTATTTTGTATTAACATTTTATTCAGGGGCAGATCGTAGGTATTTCAAGTTCTGGCCACTGCCGAAGTCCCCACCCTTTTAGCTTTTTTTGTGTATTTATTAGAAAATCTGCTATTATGGAGCCCCTATTGAGGTAAAAAAATCTGCTATGTAGTAAAGCCACTTCTACTGTCATGAAACCACTCAGGAACGGAGCGAGTGTGCTTCAAGTGGAGGGGTCGAGGGAACCATCACATTTTCATTAAATAGTTATACTCTGACTTCACTTGATTTTCGATAATGAAACTAATTAGCAGGAGATGAAAGCCAAACTCAGGGACGGGGCGAGTGTGGTTAAAGTGGCGGGGTCGAGGGAACCATTACATTTTCATTAATTAGTGATACTTCAACTTCACTTGATTTTCGATAATGAAACTGATTAGCAGGAGATGGAGGCCAAATGTGTGCCGTTTTTTTAAACCAATTGTACTTCCAAACTACTTACCGCTGTTACTGCTTTAAAAACAAACGTGAAATAAAATGCTTATCATCTTTTAATGTAGTTTGTTTTAACAAAAACAAACGTGAAATAAAATGCTTATCATCTTTTAATGTAGTTTGTTTTAACATTTCATTCAGGGGCGGATCGTAGGTATTTCAAGTTCTGGCCACTTCCGAAGTCCCCACCCTTTTAGCCTTTTTTGTGTATTTATTGGAAAATCTGCTATTATGTAGCCGCTATTCAGGCAGAAATGATTCTTCCATGTAGTAAAGCCACTTCTCCTGTCATGAAACCACTCAGGAACGGAGCGAGTGTGTTTCAAGTGAAGGGGTCGAGGGAACCATCACATTTTCATTAAATAGTTATACTCTGACTTCACTTGATTTTCGATAATGAAACTAATTAGCAGGAGATGAAAGCCAAACTCAGGGACGGGGCGAGTGTGGTTAAAGTGGCGGGGTCGAGGGAACCATTACATTTTCATTAATTAGTGATACTTCAACTTCACTTGATTTTCGATAATGAAACTGATTAGCAGGAGATGGAGGCCAAATGTGTGCCGTTTTTTAAACCAATTGTACTTCCAAACTACTTACCGCTGTTACTGCCTTTAAAAACAAACGTGAAATAAAATGCTTATCATCTTTTAATGTAGTTTGTTTTAACAAAAACAAACGTGAAATAAAATGCTTATCATCTTTTAATGTAGTTTGTTTTAACATTTCATTCAGGGGCGGATCGTAGGTATTTCAAGTTCTGGCCACTTCCGAAGTCCCCACCCTTTTAGCCTTTTTTGTGTATTTATTGGAAAATCTGCTATTATGTAGCCGCTATTCAGGCAGAAATGATTCTTCCATGTAGTAAAGTCACTTTTACTGTCATGAAACCACTCAGGAACGGAGCGAGTGTGCTTCAAGTGGAGGGATCGAGGGAACCATCACATTTTCATTGAATAGTTATACTCTGACTTCACTTGATTTTCGATAATGAAACTAGTTAGCGGAAGATGGAACGGCCAATTTGTGCCGATTTTTTAAAGGAATTGTACTTCCAAACTACTTACCGCTGTTACCACCTACAAAAAAAGAAACGTGAAATAAAAATGCTTATCATCTTTTAATGTGTTATGTTTTAACATTTCATTCAGTGGCGGATTTTAGGTATTTCAAGTGGTGGAGTTGAGGCAAAATAACCTTAATGATGTTCCAATTTCCAGTTAAGACTTTCACCCGCCTATAACCTCTGTTCTTTCTTCTGGCCACTGCCGAAGTCCCCCACCCTTTTAGCTTATTTTGTGTATTTGTTTGAAAATCTGCTATTATGGAGCCCCTATTGAGACAAAAAAATCTGCTATGTAGTAAAGCCACTTTTACTGTCATGAAACCACTCAGGAACGGAGCGAGTGTGCTTCAAGTGGAGGGATCGAGGGAACCATCACATTTTCATTGAATAGTTATACTCTGACTTCACTTGATTTCGATAATGAAACTAGTTAGCGGAAGATGGAAGGGCCAATTTGTGCCGATTTTTTAAACCAATTGTACTTTCAAACTGCTTACCGCTGTTTCCGCTGTTACTGCCTATGAAAAACAAACGTGAAATAAAATGCTTATCATCTTTTAATGTAGTTTGTTTAAACATTTCATTCAGGGGCGGATCGTAGGTATTTTAAGTTCTGGCCACTGCCGAAGTCCCCCAAGCTTTTAGCTTTTTTTGTGTATTTATTGGAAAATCTGCTATTATGGAGCCGCTATTCAGGCAAACATGATTCTTCTATGTAGTAAAGTTACTTTTACTGTCATGAAACCACTCAGGGACGGAGCGAGTATGCTTCAAGTGGCGGAGTCGAGGGAATCATCACATTTTTATTAATTAGTTTTACCTTAACTTCACTTGATTTTCGATAATGAAACTAATTAGCAGAAGATGGAAGGGTCAATTTTTGCCGATTTTTAAACCAATTGTACTTCCAAACTACTTACCGCTGTTACCGCTGTTACTGCCTATAGAAAACAAACATGAAATAAATTGCTTATCATCTTTTAATGTATTTTGTTTTAATATTTCATTCTGGAGCGGATCGTAGGTATTTCAAGCTCTGGCCTCTGCCGAAGTTCCCCACCCTTTTAGCTTATTTTGCGTATTTATTGGAAATCTGCTATTATGGAGCCCTATTGAGGCAAGAAAAGTTTTTTTTATGTAGTTGGGCCATTTTTACTGTTATGAAACCAGTCAGGGGAGCGAGTGTGCTTTAGGTGGTGGGGTCGGGGAACCATCACTCTAAAGATAATCACGTTTTTTATTTATACTTTGAATTTACTTGATTTTCGATTATGAACTAATCAGCAGATGAATGGGCCAATTTGTGCCGATTTTTAAACCAATACTACTTCCAAACTACTTACCGCTGTTACCGCTGTTACTACCTATAAAAAAAACCAACGTGAAATAAATGTTCATTATCTTTTAATGTATTTTGTTTTATCATTTCATTCAGGGGCGGATCGTAGGTTTTCAAATTCTGGCCACTGCCGAAGTCCCCCATCCTTTTAGCCTTTTTTGTGTATTTATTGGAAAATCTGCTATTATGGAGCCGCTATTCAGGCAAACATGATTCTTCTATGTAGTAAAGTTACTTTTACTGTCATGAAACCACTCAGGGACGGAGCGAGTATGCTTCAAGTGGCGGAGTCGAGGGAATCATCACATTTTCATTAATTAGTTTTACCTTAACTTCACTTGATTTTCGATAATGAAACTAATTAGCAGAAGATGGAAGGGTCAATTTTTGCCGATTTTTAAACCAATTGTACTTCCAAACTACTTACCGCTGTTACCGCTGTTACTGCCTATAGAAAACAAACATGAAATAAATTGCTTATCATCTTTTAATGTATTTTGTTTTAATATTTCATTCTGGAGCGGATCGTAGGTATTTCAAGCTCTGGCCTCTGCCGAAGTTCCCCACCCTTTTAGCTTATTTTGCGTATTTATTGGAAATCTGCTATTATGGAGCCCCTATTGAGGCAAGAAAAGTTTTTTTTTATGTAGTTGGGCCATTTTTACTGTTATGAAACCAGTCAGGGGAGCGAGTGTGCTTTAGGTGGTGGGGTCGGGGGAACCATCACTCTAAAGATAATCACGTTTTTTATTTATACTTTGAATTTACTTGATTTTCGATTATGAACTAATCAGCATGCAGATGAATGGGCCAATTTGTGCCGATTTTTAAACCAATTGTACTTCCAAACTACTTACCGCTGTTACCGCTGTTACTACCTATAAAAAAACCAACGTGAAATAAATGTTCATTATCTTTTAATGTATTTTGTTTTATCATTTCATTCAGGGGCGGATCGTAGGTTTTCAAATTCTGGCCACTGCCGAAGTCCCCCACCCTTTTAGCCTTTTTTGTGTATTTATAGGAAAATCTGCTATTATGGAGCCGCTATTCAGGCAAAAATGATTCTTCTATGTAGTAAAGTTACTTTTACTGTCATGAAACCACTCAGGGACGGAGCGAGTATGCTTCAAGTGGCGGAGTCGAGGGAATCATCACATTTTCATTAATTAGTTTTACCTTACCTTCACTTGATTTTCGATAATGAAACTAATTAGCAGAAGATGGAAGGGTCAATTTTTGCCGATTTTTAAACCAATTGTACTTCCAAACTACTTACCGCTGTTACCGCTGTTACTACCTATAAAAAAACCAACGCGAAATGAATGCTCATCATCTTTTAATGTATTTTGTTTTAACATTTCATTCAGGGGCGGATCGTAGGTTTTCAAATTGCCGAAGTCCCCCACCCTATTAGCTTATTTTGCGTATTTATTGGTAATACTGCTATTATGGAGCCCCTATTGAGGCAAAAAAGAAGTTTCTGCTATTTAGTAAAGCCACTTTTATCGTCATGAAACCACTCAGGGACAGAGTGAGTGTGCTTGAAGTCGCGGGGTTTGGGGATCCATCACGTTTTCATTAAACAGTTATTATACTCTCACTTGATTTTCGATTTTAAAACTAATTAGCAGAAGATGGAAGGGCCCATTTGTGCCGATTTTTAAACCAATTGTACTTACAAACTACTTATCGCTGTTAATGCTGTCACTTATAAAAAAGGTAATAAACACAAAATCGAAAGTTTATCAGCTTTTATTGCACTCGCTTTTTATTCATGGACGGAGAGAGGTTGTTAGAAGTGGCGGGGTGGGGGAACGATCACTCCAAAGATAATCACATTTTCATTTCCCATTTGCCCCTGATGTTGCAATTTTGTACATTCTTACAATTTATTTCAACAATGTTAAGAATTAGTTTCTTTCTCCTACCTTCCAATTAGACATGGTAATAAAATAGTTCTTGGATGACGTGTATTCTAATGATAGGTATCGATGGCGCAATATGGATATCTTGAATTAAATTATTATGGAAACTATTGTTATTATTACCCCCCCCCGTAAAATATCATTCAGCGTGCAAGGTGTTGATTGGTTATATTCTGATTTCACCTGGTTTTCGATTATGAAACTAATTAGCAGAAGATGGAGGGGCCAATTTGTGCCAATTTCTTAACCAATTGTACTTCCAAACTACTTACCGCTGTTCCCGCTGTTACTACCTATAAAAAAACAAACACAAAATAATATGCTTATTATCTTTTAATATACTTTGTTTACAATTTCATTAAATTGTGGATAGTGGGTATTTCAAGTGGTGGAGTTGGGGCGAGATTACCTTAATGATGATACCATTTTTGTCTCACCTGCATAGCAGAGTGAGACTATAGGCGCCGCTTTTCCGGTGGCGGCGGCGGCGGCGTCAACATCAAATCTTAACCTGAGGTTAAGTTTTTGAAATGACATCATAACTTAGAAAGTATATAGACCTAGTTCATGACACTTGGCCATAAGGTTAATCAAGTATTACTAAACATCCTACTAGAGTTTCATGTCACATGACCAAGGTCAAAGGTCTTTTAGGGTCGATGAACTTAGACCATGTTGGAGGAATCAACATCAAAATCTTAACCCGAGGTTAAGTTTTTGAAATGTCATCATAACTTAGAAAATATATGGACCTAGTTCATGAAACTTGGACATAAGGTTAATCAAGTATCACTGAACATCCTGCATGAGTTTCATGTCACATGACTAAGGTCAATGGTCATTTAGGGTCAATGAACTTGGGCCGAATTGGGGGTATCTGTTGAATTCCCATCATAACTTTGAAAGTTTATGGATCTGATTCATGAAACTTAGACATAATAGTAATCAAGCATCACTGAACATTTTGTGCGCATTTCAGGTCACATGACCAAGGTCAATGGTCAATTAACTTTGGCCGAATTTGGTGTATTTGTTGAATTACCATCATAACTTTGAAAGTTTATAGACCTGATTCATGAAACTTGTACATAAGAGTAATCAAGGACCACTGAACATCCTAAGCGAGTTTCAGGTCACATGATAAAGGTCAAAGGTCATGTAAGGTCAATGAACTTTGGTCATGTTGGGTTTTGTTGTTGTTGAATAACCATCATATCTCTGTAAGTTTATTGGTCTAGCTCATAAAAAGTGGTCATAAGAGTAACCATGTATCACTGAAATTCTTGTGCGAGTTAGAGTAGTTTTCGAAGTCAGCACTGCTGCTATATTGAACTGCGTGATGCAGGTGAGACGGCCAGAGGCATTCCACTTGTTAGTAAATAGTTGTGCACAAAACCAATTAACTCCATTCACTAGCGTACCTACGGGTGGGGGGGACTGCCTCCCCCCTGACGAGTCACAACCCATGCAAAGGACGTATCTCTGCCCCCCCCCCCCCGACGAGGCAAAAGTGGCCTCCTGCCCTCTACTTGAAGGCCCTTTTTTGGCGGACTAATAGCCCCCCCCCCTGTGGAAAATCCTAGGTACGCCACTGCCTCTATTCTTTCCTCTGACCACTGCCAAGTTTTACGGTAAAATCCATCCCAGATAATTGTTGATTTTAATCGAGAATAAACAACAAAATCACCTGCTTTACTTTTCTTCCGTTTATTCAAATCAACGTTTTGTTGGGGTGGGTTTGTCCTTTTAAAGTAAAAGTTGGCGGATATCATTTAAACACAAAATCGAAACTTTATCAGCTTTTTAATGTACTCGCTTTTCATTCATGGACGGAGAGAGGCTGTTACAAGTGGCGGGGTGGGGGGAACGATCACTCTAAAGATAATCACATTTTCTTTTCCTATTTGCGCCCTGATGTTGCAATTTTGCACATTCGTACAATTTATTTCAACAATCGTAAGAATTTGTTTTTTTTCTCCTACCTTCAAATTAGACATGGTAATAAAATAGTACTTGGAAGACATGTGTATTCTGATGATAGGTATCGATGGATATCTTGAATTAAATTATTATGGAAAATATTGTTATTATAACCCCTCCCCCGAAAAAAAATCAATTCAGGGTGCAAAGAGTGGATTAGTTATATTCTGATTTCACCTGGTTTTCGATTATGTAACTAATTAGCAAAAGATGGAGGGGCCAATTTGTGCCAATTTCTTAACCAATTGTACTTCCAAACTACTTACCGCTGCTACCGCTGTTACTACCTATAAAAAAATTAAACACAAAATAACATGCTTATTTTCTTTTAATATACTTTGTTTTACATTTTCATTAAGTTGTGGATAGTGGGTATTTCAAGTGGTGGAGTTGGGGCGAGATAACCTTAATGATGATCCCATTTTTAGTAAATAGTTGTGCACAAAACCAATAAACTCTATTCACTAGCGTACCTACGGGGGAGACTGCCCCCGACGAGTCACAACCCATGCAAAGTACGTATCTCTGCCCCCTCCCCCCCCCCCCCGACGAGGCAAAAGTGGCCTCCTGTCCTCTATTTGAAGGCCTTTTTTGCGGACTAATAGCCCCCCCCCCCTGTGGAAAATCCTAGGTACGCCACTGCCTCTATTCTTTCCTCTGACCACTGCCAAGTTTTACGGTAAAATCCATCCCAGATAATTGTTGATTTTAATCGAGAATAAACAACAAAATCTCTTTTCTGTTTATTCAAGTCAACGTTTTGTTGGGGTGGGTTTGTCCTTTTAAAGTAATAGTTGGCGGATATCATTTAATCAAGGAAGGAATTCTTAGAGACCAATCTTTCATAGGTCAATGCATAACACATTGCTCCTAGTCTCTGTAGTATTATTTTTTTATTCTCTGTTTTTTCACCTCCACATTCATTACTGTCTTTGGTGTGTTTGTTCCCTTATCTATTTCCTGTTTCTAATTTCTGCATCCAGCTTAGGCTATTGCAATAATTATTTCAGTGATCAACAATCAACAAGCCCTAAAAATTCAGTGGTACTTTTCATTTTCCTTTTAGGAGATGGTGTTTAGCCGTTGTAATGTGAACTAGGACAAGATATTACTCATAGCATCTTGCTGTTGGGTTGGGGTTTCTTTTGTCAATATTTTCCACATTACATTGAGGAGGAGATAGTAACCCGTCAGAAAAGTGATCAATAGATCTGTGTTGATGTTTGATCTGATCAGTTTACTTACCCGAACTATCGGGAACTAGAAAGAAAAAGGATAAAATGTTGAGGAAAAAAATCGTTAATAAGAAATACGATACACTCACTCTTGCAAAGTTAATTATCATGAAAACTTCCTTGTCATGCTTGTGAAAGGATTTAAATGATGTAAAAATGTAGATGATGAAACTTGACTTCTGATAATAGGCACTCTGCGGTTTGTGTGCGAAATTGTTGCTGCTACATTGGTAACTGCGACATATCTGATTCGGGATGATTTTTTGCACATGTCGAGAGCCACATGCCCATGTAAAATGCACACGCGAGACGTGTAATGTACACACCAAATACCAAGAGTAGCTTTGTACACACACAGGAAGTCGTACTTTTTTTTTGAATGCCACACTTGCAGTTCTTGAGTCATCAAACCATCATAATACCTCCATTAATTGGGTAAATTAATTTTCTGAATATTTCTACTCTCAGATTTCTATTTCGAACAACAAAATACGTATTTTTCCTTTTTTAAAGTTTCATTATAGTTTAATAATCAAGCACAAAAACAATCAGCCTGATCTTACAGTAATCAGCTATAATCTCACTCTTTCAACCTCTGCCACGGCTACCATCCATCTTCCTATTAATTAGCTCAGGTTTAACTGTTAGGGTTAGGTCATATATAGGCTTGCGTTGCATGGATCCCATGAAATGTCTTTACACTAGCCATTGTGGTAATAGCAAGTTCTTAACTTCAAGCAAATGTTAGTATTTCAAGGAAGGAAAAAACACCGAATTAAAGCTGAGATCTATGACATCCGTCAATTCCATAACTTTAATCTTTCACATATGATCAATGTGTGGTTGATTTTTACTCTTTTCATTTAGGTTATAGAACTGCAGTACTCCAGCTAAATTTTGACGACATGCGCTTTAGGTACATGTGCGCTGATTGGTTGTTGTTTCCCCAGCTAGCTCGAGCGCTAAGACGACACACGTGCGTGTGGCTCTCGAAAATCCTCCCAAATCGGAGATGTCGCTATTACCATAGTAACAACTAGAACTTTGCTCATAACATTTTCTCATGTCACACAATTTTCACTGCAGGACATTTATCTACAACGGGGCCAAAAGTCTCTTCGAAAATCATCTAGCGTCGTAAAGGTCCATTTCCAATGTTGAGCGAAAAGTGCCTACCCACGGGCCCACGATGATGACAACGATGAATACATCACTAAACCTTGATAACAGGGCCATGCATTAGCCAAGAAAAAAGGCTGTGTGATATGACCCTTGCCCCCCCCCCCCCCGAAAAAAAGAAGGGTAATACACCGTTTTCTCTTCTGAATCTCACATCTTATTCTCCTATTTCCTGTTGTTGTTTTCTCTGGAGTGTAATTCTATCATAGACCTCTTATTTTATCGATAACACACATTATGTCCCATGTCGAATTGCTCCTATTAACAAATAAACACCAATGCAGTGTTTCTTAAAGATATAATTGTGACTCAATTATTGTCGTACTTAAATTCCAAGTTGCATATAAATTTAACACGTCATCGCATTGGTCAACTTGTTATAAGTGCACACGCGCTATCAATCAATGGATCAATCAATCAATAAGTTCGCGCGTAAAATATCATGTGCGCGTCGACATTGAGCGTGACTTTTACTCACAGGTAAATCTTTATGAAACACCTCCTAGATAGAAATTTAATAAATGACTACCTTCCTCGGCAACTATTGTTGAATGCTGTCCTGTGGTGGTTGATACATACAAGTACCTAAAGGAAATTTCGTTTGGTGATTCGATTGGTATCTCGATATCGTTGTTTCTATTCAACACCGTGCATTTGGAATAGTTGATAGTGATTTCAAGTAAAGTCGGGACCCCTTTCTCAAAGAAGGGTTGTGGTGCAGTCTCCTGGATAATTTGCCTGTCCTTCCACACTCTGGATGGAGCATTTGTTGAGCTTATCTCTGCAAATTTAATTTTATAAAATAAAGAGTAATTGTCTGAGTCTTTTCATTTGTAAATGATAAATGGTACATGTTCCCTGGTGATAATCATTGTTTTAATATATTTCTATTTCATTTATTGTATACCAGTTAAAAGCCAGTTATTATAGGTGAAACTTGCTTTTGCCTAAGGCCATGGACAATGTAAAAAATGCAAAATATATATATAAAATTACAACAACAAAACTGTAATGTAACAAAACAAGAAAATAAGGCAAAGTTACAAAAGTCACATCCTTTATTGAGTGATTTTCGTCTACCATATCACCTTCATTCAGTACTTCTGTCACTGGCGGATCCAGGGGGAGAGAAAGGAAGGGGGCACTGGCCGACTTTGCCCCCCCCCCTTCCTCTGAGAGGCACAATTAAAATTTGTAATGTAAAAATGCCGTAAAGCAGAAGTGCGCAGACCTTTTTTTCTGGTTTTTTTTTTTGGTTGTCAAATTTTGCCTTGGGGAAAGTGTGCCCCCCCCCCCCTTTGCACAATCCTGGATCCACCCCTTACCCACATAAACCATCCCCAGGCCCTGTTATTCATGAAAACTATCTTATGTGGAAGACATACCCAAGTCGTAACAGTCTGCTGTATCAACGCTTGTTGGGTCAGTAGTGTCGAGTTGATTAGCGCAGAAATTGAGGATTGCAGTTTCGGCGTCGCTATTGAAATCAGCCGTCACAGTGCAGGGAGGTTGGAGGCCAGTCAGGAGCTCTGTTCTTTGCAAAGGTCCTCCATCACATTCAACCCTATTGCTGCCTGTATGCAAAAAAAGTCATAACATAAAAAAAATCTTCCACCTTAAACATGCTTTAAACCTGTCTTAAGACTAAATTACCACTGTTACAGTTCTGTAACTGCATGGGTAGGCTTTACTTCAAAATACTCATACCGAGTCAGTGAGTACAAAAAAAATTAACAACTCAAAAATTACAAAAACTACTCAAAAAAGTTTAATGAAGCTTTTTCTGAAAAGTTTATGGTATATATCATGAAAGAGCATACTATCTTCGAAAGCTTCCAAAACTATCTTTCGAATGCTTTTATAATCAGGAGGTATTCTCTGCTGTGAATTATGTGTGAAACTCGACTGAAGTCTGGCTTACGTTTAGCTGCGGATTTCCCGAACGCAGACCAAGGAACACAACGCAGTGGAACGAGCTAATACGAGGTTAACACGCAATCTAAAGGCCCCTCACACCGAACCGATTTGCCTAAAGACTCCTTCACACCTAACCAAATTGAATAAAATACGCCTTGCGATGCCTGGCGAAAGGCATTTTCTTAAAAATCGTTTTGAATGGTAATCGATAGTAAATCGTATTTACCCTTCGTGTTTGGGTTAGTACACCTTCTGAATTAACAGCTGCGATTATTCAAATTCGCGCGGAAATTTTTGAACATGTTTAGAATTTCACGACAAATTGAAAAATCGTTGGTCATCTGTTTGAATTCGCATCTCTTATTTAGTCTACGCGGTGATAGTTAGTTTATCGTTTGTGTTATTGTCGCGCATAGTCCCTCATCGCGTTTTTGCCAAAGTGGACGATCTCAAAAGAACCCTTAAAGAAGCAACACGATGACAAAATATGAGTTGCGCATGGAACCGAAGATACTGTGACAAACGGATTTTCGCTTGCCATCTCCTATGCGAAGGGAAACCAATACTAAATTCGATAGACACACGAAGACAAGGCTAAGAGATACCAAGACAAACTATGGATTGCGAATGCGAGCGAATGACCAGACGAATGATTTGGCATGTTTCGTGGATGACTTCTCTGGCCGTACTGAAATCCGAACGGATCTGGTCGCTTTTTTACACCCCGAGGAGTGCACACAACGTACAAGAAAGCCCGATCTATTCCCTCGCCTTGGTTTCTTATCGCGCGCCAAATCAAACCATTGCTCACTGTTCGTTCGTCTGTTTGGGTTATATCAAACTTTCGCTCGCCTTCGACTGCAATTTACTTAAATAGGTGAACCGAAAAATCGATATCCTTCGGATGTCATATTTATCCTTCGCTTAGCGTTCGTTGATAAAATTGTACAATAGTTAATGATCGCATAATTTGACGGAAAATTTATTTGAATTCGTTGAATTCGCGTGCATTCCGTGCATTTTTCCCATTCGTCACCCTTTGTCTGCCTACATTCGGTCAGGTGTGAATGGACTTTAAAATATACCTTGCGATGGCTGGCAAAAGGCATTTAAAGAAAAATCGTTTTCATTGGTAACTGATAGTAATTAATGTTTACCCTTCGTGTCTGTACTAACAGCTGCGATTATTCAAATTCGCGTGGAAATTTTGAACATGTTTAAAAATTTCCCGACAAATTGAAACTTCGTTGGTCATCTGTTTGAATTCGCATCTCTTATTAAGTCTGCGATAGTCGTTTGTTTATCGTTCGTGTGTTATTGTCGCGCATAGTCCCTCATCGTACTTTTGCCAAAGTGGACCGATCTCGAAAGAACCCTTAACGAAGCAACACGATGACACAAACGTACAAGAACGCCCGATCTACTCCCTCGTCTTCGTTTCTAATCGCACGCCATATCAAACCATTGCTGACTGTTCGATCGTCTTATTGGGTTATATCAAGCCTTCGCTCGTCTTCGGCTGCAATTCCCGATCTTTCGTTAGAGAACGCGAACGCTTATCGACGGTAGTTTATTTTGGAAGAGACTTTTGGGCCCGTCGTAAAAGGCTGTCCTGCAATTTAAATTATGTGACATGAGGATTTTGTTAAGCTTTCGCATCTGCATCAATCTGCGGTTCGTGTGCAAAATACTATAACAGCGGCATATCCGATTAAGGACGACTTTCCAAAGCCACATTTGGTTCCTCCCAGAGCTCGAGACGCCGCACGGGGGGGCCCCACTTCCATTGACGAGTGGATACCAGGCGCGAGCACGCGCAAATACGTTACGTATCGTACTATATGTAACGTTTAGTGTGTCAAAAACGATGTTTAAAATACTGAAAAGGGGATTCATTTCCAGTGCAAGTCTTGTATGGTTTCACAAGCCAAATTTTTGTTAAGGGATGCATTTTCATAATCTGAAAAAAAATTGCTTCCCTTGTTTAGTGCGCTTTTCGAAACCCCATGGTCGCGCCTGGTATCCACTCGTCAATGGAAGTGGTTCCCCCAGAAAATTTTAATCTAATCACCCATTTCGGGGGAAAGTAATACATAATGCCCATTACCTTGTGTGCTTGAGGCATATCGTTTGTGTAGGAGGAGCAAGGAAAGGGGGAAAAACGCAAAGTTGGGTAAGTTTCAGACGAATAAGCCTATTGCATATGCTGTGTACATATCAGCGCATACGAAATGGTTCAACTGGAGAGGTGATCTAACCCATTGAATCAATTGCCAGTGATCCACCAATAATCCACTTTAAATGCAACATCGATTCGATGGACTATAACGAATTATATCTGAATAGTCTGAATTCAGTAAGTTTTTCCTCACTCAATATGTACTCGATTTGTTTGAAAAACCACTTTCTTATCCACGTCACAATCTACATTTTGCATGTCTCCAGCCAGCTGGAGTCATGATAGTCATGATAGTATAGTCCCGCCGGGAGCTCAGGCAGGCAAATGGCATGGCATGTCATGCTGGTATCGTATGAAAGAATTTTGCGCACGAAAAGCAAGATCTATAGGGCCTTCACTTACCGTTCGTTGATAAGGTTTGATAATAGTTACTGATCGCATGATTTGACAGATATTTTATTTGAATTCGAATAATTCGCGTGCATTTCGTGCATCTTTCCCATTCGTCACCCTTTGTCCGCCTACATTCGGTCAGGTGTGAGGGGGCTTTAACGCAGAGGTTTTGTATTCTAGCACGGTAGTTTGAATTTTTTCAAACATCTGCAACCGAACGCAGGCAAACTTCAAACGAGCAAAGACAGAGGGCAACGAACAAATGCGAACAAGAACGAGCGATTTCCATTATTTAGCTCACATCACCTAGTTTCACTGCAGTCTATTGATCTTGGCTGCAAGATCACTTGGAAAGACACGCTTGGTGTTTATTCGCTTGATGAAGCCGAAAGCGGTTGGTAAAACGTCGCGACCATAGAGAACTATGAGATTGCTTCACAATTTTGACCCATTCCATAGATTCATTTTTGTCTAATATATTCAATATTACTTGAGGAATCAATATTATTCGTGGATTTGTTTCTATACACTTTAGTTTACAATTTAAAAGTCCATATTTAATCTTATTGCAATTTCTATTTCAAATCCAATGAACGAGCGTCTTGGTTAGAGTCACCAAGGCTGAAAAAAGACAAAACAATGGACATTCTCTCGATTAAAAATTACAAACACAAACGAATTACAAACGGCCGTATGCAGCGGCAGGCCCCCCCCCCCCTCCCCAACCAAAGGAATTTTGACACTTTTTTGAAAAACATTTCGACCAAAAAAAAACGAGATTCACCAAAACGTGCAAGAAATCCTATAATTTCACTATCAAAATGCAAAAGAGCCGACAAACTAAATCTCTTTGCTCCTTTTAAACTTTTACGAGTCTTGATAAAAAAATTACTTTTACTGCCAAAAGTACAAACTTGTGAGATTGATGATCGCTGGTCGCGAAAGTCACCCAGCGCGTAGTAGGGCATTTTAGCAATCATTTTGCAGACGCTTTCTATAACGCTGATAATCTTTTGAGCTATAGTCCTTAGTTATCGAAAATCGCTAAATGGAAACGGCAGTATCGTCGTGGACATTGGACTCACTGCATATTTGCAATTTTTCTTTCGGTACGCATCCTTTAGACGATGTGCTGTCTCGGTCCACCCAACTTTCGACAACGACCTTTAATCTGTCCATTGTGTTTTTGACGAGAATTTTCAAACGATTCTTAACGTTCCAAAAATAGTCTGCGAAGCGGATGCTAAAATACCCTCTGATGGACATTACTTCAAAGTGATCATTAGCAAAATTACCTACCTTTTCCTCCTGGATTGGTGACCGATCTTGTTCCCCATCGGATTCGTTCTTATTTGAAATAATAAAACAAATAATAATAAATGTGCCGTTATAACACCCATGGCAGTAACAGCGATTTTGTTTCTAGCAAGGTTGAGTCTGGTTCAAAGAGCTGAAGAAAAGTGAACGTTGCAAGAAAAAAAAGGATTTCGAATTAATAGGCATTGGTTAACTTTCACTTTACTTTTAAGATGAGCTGTAAGTTCCCAGTTTTTGCAGATCTGCGATATGCTTCAAAAGTATTCATATTATATGAACCTTCGAAAATGTACGAAGACCAAAAATGTAATCCCAAATTCATGTCATATACCAGTAGACTCTCTGGGAGACAATTTATTATTATTATTAATATTATCATCATTATTATTATGATTTTTATTAAGATTATTATTGTTTTTATTGTTTTTACTACTATTATTATTGTTGTTGTTGTTGCCGTTGTTATTTCATTCAAATTATTCACGGAATAGATTTGTTCTTCCAGAATAACCTTTTTTATCACTATGAACAATACTAAAAATACCATAATATATACAGATTAAAAGTTGTTGCTTTTCCAAAAATATCAACGTTACTTTATCCAATTCCTTTAACATCATTTGAAATAAATATGGCATTTTTTATGACGTCACTCACCTCTACTGTTACTTCCGCTTTCACTGCTGCTGCTATCTACATTTTGAAAATGTTTAAGAAATAATTGTAAGTGAATTTTCGGGATCGCTCATTACACCACATTTCCCTCATGAATTCTACTCACAATGTACATGCATGTATTGATGAAATCAAACATGACAAACGCCATTATATATACATGTTATAAGACACGAGTACGGGAGCACCAGTCCTGTGGAAGGATTATTTCCTCCACATCTGGGGCCTGTTGCAGAAAGATTTGCAATCAATCGCCACTCTGAAAATCATGCGCAACTTGATTGTCAACCAATCAACAGCGCGCATTTGGGACTTGCGATTGATTTTTTGACTGGCGTTTAAACGCAACTCTTTCTGCAACGGGCCCCTGGACACAGCTACAGTCATCACCCCAATACTTGTCTGAATGCATTACACATGCAGTGTTCGGATTCTGCTTAAATTGATTTTCAACTAAAAATCAAAGTAGAACTTTTACTTAAATGGAGAATACTCATCCAACTCAACCAACCAGTGCCCCCGTTTTCAAACAATGCTATCTATACCACCTTACCCCCTAATTTATCTGGGGCCCGTTGCAGAAAGAATTGCAATCAATCGCAACTCTAAAAATTATGTGCAACTTGATTTTCAACCAATCAACTGCGCGCATTTTGGAGTTGCAATTGAATTTTAACAAATTTTGCAGAGAGTTACTTTGGTATCTGTGCATTATGAAAATGAAAAATAAATGATATAGGTTCATGTGCTTATTTTTTTCTACGGGTATTCAAAGTCGCCGTATCTGAACGATATGCAATCTTGCGCAATCAAGAGAATCATGCCTCTCTTAGACCTCGCGAATTCTCCAAATGAGTTTAAATCATCTTTACTCAGTGGATACCGCATAAAGTCTCATCGAATTTTCAAGATATTTAACAAAGTGTATATCAAAGTAAGAGAAAGTCTTTTAGTTGGTAAAACTATATCAATTTGGAGTCTGCAGCGCCCTCATTTGGCAAGAATGGTACAAAATCTCGCACTGTTAGAAAAAATAAAAGAAGTTCCTGCAGCAGAGTCTCGAGAACACCTGTAATCTTACCGAATTGCGTAATCTTACAGGAAATTGGTATTTGATGTATGGAATCTTACAAATTTCCTTGAATAAAACACCCTTTTCCCCTTTTTAAACAGACCTGTTCTGTTAAATTGCAGAAAAATTCTTGTTTTATGAATTTACAGAATGATTATTACGCAATTCGGTAAGATTACAGGTGTTCTCGAGACTCTGCTGCAGGAACTTCTTTTATTTTTTCTAACAGTGCGGGGAAAAATCTTCAAAGATTCAAAGCAACAACGCAATTTCTTGAATTTAAGATCCACCCTTTCAACAAGTTGATTCAAAACATGAATATAAGACAACCATCCAAAATTGAAACGAAAGAATAAATAAAGCGTCATTTTAGAGTTCCGTTTAATTTTATTTGGTAACTCATTGGCGAATCCCGATATGAATCACAATTTCACTTTTATATTCAGGCAGGAAGAAAACCAAGTTTTCATTATAGTGAGGACAAATTTGAAATATTTCATATAAGTACAACTAAATTGAGGCGTCATCGGTTCCTTCGCACAACCATTGTTGTGTAATTGTTTTGATGACTTAGTGACAATTGAAAATGATTATTTTACATTCGATTTTGACGGGATTTTCAGCGTTATGACTGAATTATTTTATTTCATTGAACCTATTTATAAGCATCCGCTAGTTATTGTTGTTATGGGCAACATGTGAATGGTTGATTGTTGACATGGCATTCATTTCAGGCAGGCATATCAACCTTTCAGATACATTTATAAATGATATTCTATATATACTTTACATGCAAATAATGTTTTTCTTTCACGTTCAAAATTGTGACAGAATGGCCAAGTAGCCTGATATTTTGATAAACATACGACGAATAACGAAATTGAACTGAAGTTGGATAAAATGGTTTGTATCAAAAACATATATTTTCTGAAGTAAATAAAAATATTTATATATTGGCGCATAGTTTCTTGATTTAAAAGCATGCTCCAGGCTGAAATAATGATATCTGATTATAAAGATATAAGTGATAAAAGCGCTAAAATTTCTTCAAAATCTTAAAAATAAGTAAAGTAGATATTTTGTGCAAAATGTAGCACGTATGCCCACATGAATATTCATTATGTGGACTTTCCATTTTCTTATTTTATTACATGAAATCATTAACATTTCATATTTCCGTGCATATGTGTAAAATATATCTATCACAATGATCTTCAGGAGACCGCATACCTTACGATTGGTCTGCGACCTGATTCTGGAATTAAACGAAATAGAATCTGATGCTAATATTGGGACATGGAACATCTTTCTGTGTAATGTTCTAAATCATGGTACAATACCCATGTCCAAATCTGTGACTATGCTATCATCCGTCTTAGAATAAAAGCGAATTTTAATATCTAGTCGTATCTGACATCATAACAATCGTATGGTTGGCTACAATTTGAAACTAATTTGGCCTTCACCCCCAAAATAAAAAGCTTGCAATCATCTAAAATTCTTATATTAGTATCCATTCAGTTAATTTAAAACTCAAATAAAAAAAAATAATTAATTCACATTTTCAGAAAATGAGCAAAATGCGATTCGTTCCATAGAATAGAATGAAATTTGGTATATATTTCACTTATAATTTTTACGTTTCGCTCCTTTCCTATTGATATTTCCCTATTTTTCATATTGTATTCGCATTCCGGCTGTACGTCAAATCGTTAATATCACTTACAGTTTATTCCTGTCATGCCTGTTTTTTTATATAAAGATTGCCTATGCTTGGAACAGTTCGCATGTAGAACAAATATGTTAAATTCTCTTAAGTATTCACAAAAAAGCATGTCATCATATTGATAACCCTTTTAACAATTTTAAATGTTGATAACATAGCAAATTGGAGCAGTCCTGTGCTAATGTACGATTCTCGGGATTTATTTTCTTTATACCTGGCTTGAGAAATATTAGTGATGCGTACATAAATCTTGTAAAGGCTCATCAACTACAATTCACAATTCACATATTATTGAATGTGACATGAATACTAATCACATTTTAATTCTCGTTTTCTTGATGCAGGTCATTCTTACACTCTGAATCACCCCATCCCCCCAAAAAAACCATCTTCAATGAAATGTTAACAAATATGCTTTAATGTTATATATGAAACACATTCAGCATATTTTGATCTTTTGGATATTTTTAATGGAAGATTTGCTCAGTTTTTTCAAAGGTGAACATGGTGGAAATTTTTATTAAATTCACACTTACCAGCTTCCACATGTAAGAGCCCGAAGCCCAAGAGGGCCACAAGGATGAGAAGGCGAAACATGACAAGGTTTCAGACGTACGTTTCTGTGACAAGGTCTGATGTTGCAAAAATCTGGGAGGAAATAAAATGAAGAAGTATTAAGCCCTATTATAGATTTTGATGTGTAATTCCCATTTAAGATAAAACACAAGGAAAAGGAAGAAAAAAATAAAGCATAATACAAATGTGTCATTAAAATAGATATGTTAAGCTTTCTTTAATTCAATCTCAATATATTATGTAACTATTTTGTTCTTCTCAAAATCCATGCGATTGCCTAAGAAATGATTTGTGTGTAGTTTACCGAAGGTCGCTGCCATCCTTTATCAAGCATTTATCTAGATCTTGTCGGATAAGCGTACAATAACAATAAAACGAATTTCATATTTATGCAGATGGATATACCAGATATATTTGACTTGATTTTGGTATCGAATGAAAACATATACTTATCTAATGAAGATATGAAATACCTAACCCTTATTATCACGATTTTTAGCGAGAATGTAATTCATCGAGAATAATCTGAATCGTAAATGATTTTTGAATGATGTAGGATGTTTAAAAGATGTCAATATAAGATTCTGATATACCTTGATAAAACCGGAGTTGTTGAGCTGCAAAGAGGAAACTAGTGATGAGAAAAAGGGGGATAGGGTGAAGATGGGCAGAGAGCAAGAAGCAGGTTGGGGAAGAGGGGGTTAGTAAAAAGACGAGGGGTCTATTTGATAAAAAGAAACAAAACATACACACAATAGAAATCTATCTAATCTCGTTAAAACATCAACCAATAATGGCCAAACAAACTTACCTCTGCGAGGTCCAGAGGAATAATGACAAATTCCGTCAACGACAGACAGATACAACAAGCATGACAAGCTGACAGATTTTGAAAGGCGGACGAGTTCATTTTTTTATGAGGGGTGTCTCTATACAGCATCAATTTTTAAAGTAATCAAACTTCATATTGTTCCAAAAATCAAACATTTACTGGAATTCCTCATAATTAATGTGACGTTAGAATTCAAAAATAGAATGCTTAGATATATAGGGGAAGCTAAATAATGGGACAAAAAGTATCTTACAGACGAAAATCCCGGTAGGCATAATGCTTAGAGTAGTGCAACAGATGTTAAAATAACCATGATTGTGATGAAAACTTGTTTGGAATTTTGTTCTCAATATTCGATAAAATTTGACACGTTGGCACTTTAGATGTTTATTTTTTTAATTTGAAATCTCCACCCCTCCCGAGGATGAATAAGTAACCTAATGAACAAGTTCAAAACAGTTCTTACGAAGATACGCTTGTGTATAGACTTACAATTGAAAACAAAATAAACAAATATTTCATGTTTATATGTTTTATACCCTTGTACTCTTATTTCAGTAAAGAGAAATATTACTTTATACGCTTTATGTGTTTTTTTAATTAGATGGGTGCGACAAGAAAAATTAATAGCAGGTGGCCCGGAATCTCGAATGAAGTAATAAGAATAATCCACTGATTTAATTTTAATATAAATTGTATGGCTGTGCGCGAGGAAGGGATTGGGTGCTTACGGCATAGAAATGAAATACAGCTCTACCATGTCTATGGGTTACTATGGAGGTAAAAAAATGGATTTACAACGAATGCAAATTTCATTTAATAACAAAATGTGGATATTATTCACGTCACGTAATATAATTATCTCAAAGCCTTATTACGTCCTGAAATCTTGCAAAATATTGTATGATAAGAGTCTCAAAATGTGAAAACCTTCAGAATTTGACATTTTACGAATTTCCACACACTTTCACATTACAAAGGTTTACGGACTTTGTGACGTCATGTGTCACAGGTGCAGCCACATGCGACGGCCAGTCTAGTTAATTTCAAATCCATATTTCAATAAATATTGCAACATATAGTTTTGCTTTCCCCCGTATAAGTTAGCAATGTATCTGCTCGTAGTATCCGATGAGTGACAGCGAAATTAACATGTCTAACATATTTTATTATTGCGTCATCAAAGTCGCTTCAGAGGAAATCAAATATGTTGGAGAGTTCTCCATCTCTGAAAACTCCTTGGGGGTTTACGGGCGTTTTAAAATGTACATGTATATTTCTGGCACAATCCATGAAAGTGTGTCGAAAATGTATGTCACATACCAAACAAATCTGGTTTGATCCAGATCATTTGAGACCAGAACCTTCCCCCATCTTGGAAAAAAAGAAATCCCATAGAATATCGATTAATCATGGGAACTCAATTACTATAACGCAATAAAATCTGATCCGATATTATTTCGCAAGACCTTTGAATACAGATTTAATAATATTATTAATAATAATGGTGGCTATTTATATATCGCACAGGTCCACCTTTCGGTGCTCATGGCGCTTCAAGGAAAATAAACACAAAACACAACAACAATAATAAAAAAAGAATAGAATTTGAATTCTCTTGAATGAACACATTATTAAACTGCTAATGGGAGATTAAATAAGTTTTCAACTGGGACTTGAATGTTTCTGTTGATGAAATATGGCGTAATTGTAGGCAGTTGATTCCATAGCTTTGGATCTATAACAGAGACTGCATGTCCCCCCCACCCCATTTGTATTTTGTTCTGGGTGTCTGGAGCAATAGAGCATCAGATGATGAGCGAAGACTACGTAAATGCTGATATTTTGAGATAGAGCTGCTGAGATATGTGGGGAAGAGAGAATAAATTGAATGGTGTATTAGTAAAAGAATTTTGAAGGTGATTCTTTTACCAACAGGCAGTCAATGTAAGGACTAGAGGATTGGCGAGATGGAGTAGGTTTAGTGTAGGTTAGGAGACGGGCAGCAGAGTTTTGCAGATGTTGAAGTTTTGTCAAATCATTTTGTGGGAGGTTACAGAACAATGAGTTTGAAAAAAGTAAAAGGGAGGAAATTAAAGCATGGATAAGTATCGCGGCTGCAGCTTTAGCCAGTGACTTTCTGATGAAACTCAAATTACGTAGTTGATACCTGACATTTTGTTGGACTTGAATGATATGGTTGCGAAAAGTCATTTCCTGATCAAATATAACCCCAAGATTACGCCCTGTTTTAGACGGAGTGATAAAAGAGCTAACAAGATGGACATGACATGACTGAAAGTCAATTTTACTAAGCATAAACTTCGATCCAAGTATTAATAATTCTGACTTATCATCATTCAGTTTCAGGCAATTAGATACAAGCCATGTCTTAAGGTCTTGTAGACATGCTTCAAGTTTTGTGATAGCAGAGTTCAGTGACGACATTGAAGGTTGAAAAGACAAATAGAGTTGTATGTCATCGGCATAACAATGGTATTTTATGCTATGTTTACGAAATATCTTGCTGATTGGTTGCATATAGAGGAATAGAGCAGTGGACCCCCTACAGAGTCATGGGGTACCCCAAACTTCAGAGTAGTTAAACCTGAGATAAAACTACCGATTCTAACATATTAAGATCGTTCTGATAGAGAGGATATGAACCAAGCAAGGGTAGTCCCCTTGATACCCAATGAGGTCAGCCTTTCAATTAGGATAGTGTGATCTACTGGATTTGATTTTATTTCATTTCAGTTATCCATTTCAATACAATAAACTCATTTTAACATTCTTGCTGCTCTTGAGTAAATTCGTGGCTCATATGAAAAAAAAATAATCTTGGAGTACAAAAAATCATATAATTAGAAAATATTACAATGAAATACAATTACAAATATTACAAAAACTACATAAGATGTTTTCATAAAGGAGCGAAGAAGTAAAAACGTTTTAAAGATAGATATTTACTGATGAAAATTGTACAAAGAGAAACTAATAAGAAGCATTGACATTGTAAGTTAGTCAGGTCCTTATTGTAAAATACATGCTCAGAAAACGTTCATAAGTTGGTTTATGTTAATGCTGGTTTATTGTTTTAAGGTAATTCAAGGGTACTGAATCCAAAAAGCTGTTTGCCAACTTTTTTCGTCGTCTTCATTCTCAAATATTGGTGATTATCTTCCATTGGAATCTATGCTAAGTTTTCTATACCCAGTGTTGCAAACATGCTGTAAAGAAAGTATCTGATTGGTTGATTCGTTAGCCATCTCTAATTCCAAGATGGCTGCTGATTGATTAATAATATGTCCGAATGTTTGATAATTCTTGTGCGATGCTCGCATAATCACATTGTAATAACTTTAACAAGTGAAACATGGACGCCGCTTTCCCGACAGCGGCGATGACTTTGGCGACATCAAATCTTAACCGAGGTTAAGTTGTTGAAATGTAATATCTTTTAAAGTATAGGTATAAAGGATAAACAAAATCTATTGAGACATGCTATTTTGAAAAAAAGAACATGGAGGGTACCTGGTAATGGTGTCCTGAACGGCAGTCGTTCTTCAATTTGGTCCAAATTCATATATATCCACCGGTAGAAATGATTTTGGGGTCTACAAAAATATCATCATGGTTCTACTTTGAAAAATTTAAAAGGTTTCTAAGTGGTCCAGTTGTCAAAGATTCTGGGTTAAAGATTTGGCTGAAAAGTACCTCGATATATTTCTCTGTGTCTTTCCTATGATTTCGAGGGTCAAATTAGCTAGGCTAAGACGAATTGCAGGGATGTGCCGTTGTCCATTTTGTTCAAAGATTGAAAAAGGCTCCCAAAATTTAATTCAAATTTGTCACCACTGATTAAAAATGGCAATACTTCATAATGTTATCCCATCTATCGCCATTATTTTGTGACTTTGAGATGTTTAATTGGTCATAAAATAAGTGTACAAGTTACAAAATTGTAACAATTGTCTTTAAAAATGGGGTCCACTTTCACCTAAAACGTATCATAATTCACTGATTCAATGATAAAGCTATTTCTTAAAGCCATATTGGAATTTTGGACAAACGGGACCCCTGGCTGTCCTTGTTACTTGTTCTAATGATATCTAAAGGTCAATTCCACCCCAGAAAAATGTTGATTTGAATTAATAGAGCAAAATAAAACTAGCAGAACGCTGAAGATTTTATCAAAATCGGATGTAAAATAAGAAAGTTATGACATTTTAAAGTTTTGCTTATATTTAAAAAACCATTAATGATATGCACAACTCAGTGACATGCAAATGAGACAGTCGATGATGTCTTCACTCACTATTCCTTTTGTTTTTTATCGTTCGAATTGTACAATATTTTTTTTTTTTTTTTTCAAATTTGACAATATGGACCAACTTGACTGAACCATATAAACAATGCTAATTCTATAGGAATTATTGTTGTTTCACTTGACTATGAGGAGAAAGTTGGAATATTTCATATAATAAAATACAACAGAAATAGTGAGTGGATGATATCATCAGTTTTCATAATTGCATACCGACCAGGATTTGCATATAACTGTTTTTTAAATTAAGCGAAACTTAAAAATGTCATAACTTTCTTATTTTACATCCGATTTCGAGGAACTTTTCAGTGTTATATATGTTTGTTGGATTTTTCTCTTTTTATTTTAAAACAAACTTTTTGTTGGGGTGGAATTGTCCTTTAAAAAGTGGATAACACACAAAAATCATATTCGCCATGTGGCTATTAAAGAAACTATGTTGATATTATTTTAATCAACGTTTTAGACTACATTTTGGAAACCCATCTTGGAGTTTTGGGCGTATCGAACCACTGGCTTTCCTTGTAACTTGTCAAAATGTAGGACATTAAAACCACCACTGAATGAAAACCCGATTAAAGGCTTACCTTGTAACTTGTCAAAATGTAGGACATTAAAACCACCACTGAATGAAAACCCGATTAAAGGTATCAAAATTAGTAATAGATGAATTGTGAATTTTTAGGCTATGGAAGCCATTTTTGATGTCATTTTGGATTTCCAGGTACGCTGGAGTGCTTAATATGTTCACTCTTACCGTTATCAGTATACACCTTATAATCCCTGAACCATAGAATATGCACCTAAACAGGATGACTAGTTGGATAAAGAGTCAATTAAGTCAGTGAATGGCGGCCATCTTGGTCGCCATCTTGAAAATAACCACTTCCCCCGGTGCGGATTTCGGTAGATTCTCAGTATCTTATTCCTGAAGTAAAATGTTGCAGTTGATAATCCTTTTTTGTTGCAAGTTTTTTGGGAGGTCAAAAAAGGTGTAGAAAAGCGGCCATTTTGTTTTTGCCAATTTAAGAATTCTAACATCAAATTCAAGGTTGGCAAACAGCATATTTTGATTCAGCGCCCTCGTATTAAGCTTAAACAGATCTTGATTCATCATTATAACGTTTTGCCTAAAGCCGTCTATTTTCTCAAATGTGAACTTGACTAGATTTGAAAATCTAAAAGAGATGAAGACGTTAGATCCCACAGATCACGTTTGAGAATATCATGAATCATTTGCAGTTGTATTTGTAATAACCGACATTTCTAATTAAAATATTCTTTTGGTACCGATGCAAATGTGTCCAGACATTAGCATGGTTATACCCTATCCTGTGGTGATCATATGGCATCAAAATTGTGATGTTTACTCGGAAATAATATCACTATCCAATGCTTGGAGATGCGCTAGTCATAGTGCAATACGATGGGACGATGTCATGGATTTCTTGGTTGTTTGTTTGTTTGTTTAAGTAGATTCTGGGGAAAAGGTCCACGAAATACCACGTTCTTTCCATGTCTACTACGTCCATGCTACGTCGAGCGAGCTACGTCTATACGCACTGTTCAGACGGCGCTACCGCTACGTGGGCTTTGGACATGTTCTAAGTCCATGAGACGGGAAATGAGTCTCCGGAGATTACGCAGAGTTACAGACTATGCAGCGTCAGTTCTCACACGCTCTCAATGCACTTTAGCAGTTCCCATTGCGCCAGGCCCAGGGTCGTTTTTTGACGCAGCGAGAATTACATTGACGTACAGATGCGGTTTTACGACGCAGCATGGACCGTTTCTGAGCGCAGAATGAACTTAGTGGGAACATCGCACACGCAACATAACCTTTCACATTTTTCGAAAAAATCAGACGAAGTTGGCGCCCCATACTGGGTTTTCTTCTAAAATTCATCTCTTGTCAAGGGGGTTTTATTTTTATTAAATCGCATGGGCTAACGAACCACATTGAATACTGCATAAACCATGATGCAATATCAAATTTTCATGCAGTATATTTCCTAATTTGGTATAAGAACGGTTCGAACAATTTGTTGAAAAATAGACAAGACAAACATGCCTTTTAGTTCTGTAGGATAACAATCCATACAGCTGCTATTCATAATCAATATTTTCCCCCCGTAAACAAGAGGATGTGACCATCGATATTGTGTACAGTCCTTGTCGTGAACAAAGCTTTGGAAAAAACACAGAAGGATGCCCTATTTTAATAAATAGTAGGGTGTGCCCGATAGGAAATTCTGTCACAAATATTGTGTGAGAATATCAAAATAGTGGAAATAATTGACCCCGATTAATACAAGCTTGCCAAATTACAGTCCTTGTCCTTTAAGGCAAATAATGCATTCCAATTTACGGGAATTTTGAATAAATCTAGATTGGACGTCGTTGAGGACCAATCAAACAATTGATTTTTTTATCCTGAAGAATTATGTGGAAAGCTTCAGTGATTAAAAAAATGTAGTTTCTTTTTCATTTGGTCCCTCATCAGTCGACCCTTCCCATTTTACCACTACTTAAAATGTAATAAAGGGCGACCGCTCTATCAAAACACATCTCCCTCCATGTAGTACGCTGTGCAAATGCCTCACTCGAGTCAAGTGGTCTGAAAGCACAGACTACAATGACTTGAGTACAGAAAACCCTCTCGCTTTTTTGTTGTTAAACAGCATGCTGTTGTTGTTGTTATTTTAGCTTATACGCCAGCATAATTTGCTCTAAAAAATTTTTTTTCTGTATCATTTCAATAAATGAAAGGCATAGCGGTGCATTATTCGCGCAGTTTGGGAGAATCACAACAAACTGCCATCACTGATCACTTAACCACTTCAATGGGGCGTTGCAAGAAACTTGCGATCAACTGCAAGTCTATTTTCGTTCTCGAAATCAAGCATATGCCGTGCAATTGATTGCAAATCTGCTCCATGAAACAAGGAGTGTAATCTGATTTGCTAGGTTAAAAGTGATCAATCAACTATAAAATTGTAACAGAATATTTGCAATTAATTGCAAATATTTTTTTGCAACACCCCCTAAGTGTATCAATATGTTCTAGTCTTGTGTGAAGACGCACTTGTTGAACAAAGTTTCAATCAGGGTCTATGCCTGCGGATAACCCGACATGTGTGTCATAGTTTCAAGGCTCAGACGTGTAAGGGGAAGGCAATTTTATAGTAGACTAGTTTGAAGGGAGCTCCTCCTGTGATAAAGCGCCAGAAAAGTGATAAATCCCTATTATTTCATTTGCAATGCAGCATTTGGCAAATGAGGCCAATCGTCCCGCCCATTCAGGGAGACGTGTTTCGTGCGGATAGTCGTCACGGTTTCTGTGTAAATCACTTTCAGGTAAAAACAAAGGTGACCAATCTTTTAGGGTACTGAAGAGTTTCCATATTTTTATGATTATTTTTCATCGAAATGTTGTACGTCACCAAATATCCTATCTCCTTATAAGAACGGTTCATGAAAAATGAAATGGAAGGGACAAAAAAATAGTTGAAGAGTATTTTTTTTTCAAATGACATTACTTGATTGGGTTAAGAAAACCTGATATTCAAATATTCTCATTTAATCATGATAACTTTGTAGAAGGACCTTAGGTAAATTAGGAATAATAACAATTAGGATCTTCTAGCAAATCACTTTATTCATTTCACACTGTGTTTTTTGTGTAAAAGTAACCCCCTTTTTCACATTTTGAGAACTTACTTTTAAACCGGGGTCCAAAAGAAACTGATCAGACTTAATTCAGTCAATATGGACAATGTCTTTCACAGGCTAGCTTCAACAATCTGCATTAAGCACATGCCATTAATTTATTAATAGATTGGTTCACAGAGAGCCTATAACCCCTTACATCAATAGTTGGTTTCCAAATCCAAAGTTATAGAATGGCAAAAGAAAGACCAATGAAAATCAGATGGGATTATACAGACTTCCGAATTACACATGTCCTTCGCGGGCATGTTAAAGCAGTCGACTCAAGTAGGCTCACCAGTAAGCTCACTCCTCAGGCATTCCACATCCATCTTACACAACTCCATCATCACACCAATCCCAATCTCTCTACTCACAATGACCATTTTCCACATTCACTTCCGATGGTATACCTGCATATTCTTCATACAGATTGTTATATTTTTGGAACTTACTTTATTCACTTTCATTGAATCGGAGACGCAATGACATATTTTTTTCTCACTATTCCTGTGCTGTCGAGATGAAGGACATTGCAAAATTATCTTTATAGCTTATACTATATGCTATAATATCTTTATAGCATATACTATATGCTATAAAGATAATTTTGCAATGTCCTTCATCTCGACAGCACATTTATTATACGAACCAGCAGCTTTGATAGCACCACCTCAAGTCATCAACTCTTCAAACCTGGGTCCCGTAACACAAAGGTTATCGATTGATCGTTATACGCTTGAGTTTTACGATTGATCGTACATTGCAGTATTGAATCATCATAGAAAAATGTTCTACGATCAATGCTAAGCTTTGTGTTACGGGCGCCATGAGAGTGTTTCATACACTGCAAAAAGTACCAGGGTGTTATATATTCAATACTACGTTGGTGTACAATTGAAATTATTCTTCTGGTGTTATTATAACACCCAGAGAATCATTGTTCTGGCCCCGTAATCAAATCTGTTGGAATAGTTCGGTTAATTACACCATGAGGTATAATTTGTTTAAAACACGCATGCGCAAAATAGGTATACGGAAATACACCGGGATCGCTTGCTCCTGATTGGTCTAAAACTAGCGCAGTTAGCGTGCACGTCTGTAGTTTATCTGTTAATAGCTCCATGGTTTTATAGTCAATTTGTATGTAGCTGTTTCATGCGCGATGAGGATCGAAGGTTTTAAATCTTCCCCCCATCAGTGCTTGTCCAACAGTTCTTCGAATTTGTCTTCCGATTTGGCTTCTACAACATTTTCAGGCAGCTTATTCAAGTTAGATACTATACAATGTACTCTTTAATTGGAATTGTTTATTTGAATTTTGTCTGATTTCTGAGTAATTACATACATGTAAGTGCATGTGCGTATCCTGGGGGGGGAGGCTTTGGGTGTCAAAATTAATGAAGACCCTTTTTTGGTGCTTGTCAGCACGTTGGGGAAGGTGGCGCCAAAATCCAGTCAAGCCCTCCTGATTTTGGATACGCGAATGAATTAGGAGATGTCAAACGTGATTGATCCAGAGGAAGTCGATGACAATGAATTCTAGACTATTCTGAAAGGAGATTGAGAAAAATTTTCCAGATGAATTCGTAGGACCTCAACATTAAACAGTAAAAACAATCAAGGAATTTGGATGTAGACTTTAAAAAAAAATGCAGTAGGCTATCCCCATAGTTTGATTCCAAACAATCTTTCTTCATGCTTCACTTCTTTGGGTTTGGCTACGTGTAGGGTAGAATATTTACAAAAAAAATCAGGGCTTGAACTCTAAAATTCACAGGGGAGCTATAAATAGCTCTCCTATATAGAGGCTCTCAAGGAGAAGTTAAGGGGAGCTAAATTGGTTCTTCATGTAGTAAGATTGGTGTCATAAGGGGCTCTATATATCACTCCCACAAAAAAGCATTTAAGAAGGAGTGGGCTATGAATGGGTGATTTTTCGTTTTACTGCGGGAACAGTTTTTTGTGTTCCTTTTACCTTATCTCAAAATGAAATGACAATATTTTCTAGCTCGGGTCCGAGAAAAAAGTGTGCCGGGCCAAAATCCAAAATGGCCGCCAAACCCCCCCCCCAAAAAAAAAAAATCACAGTTTTGGTCAAAACTTCTTAATTTGGTGGACTTTTTCTCTGGTTTTGGTGTCTATTCATATGTTTTTTGGGGCAGGCAATTTGTCTTTCCTATAATTGGTACTTCTAAACCAGTATTTGTAAAGTTAAAAGGTAATTATACCTAAATTTTCCAACTGTTATAGCCTTTTTTCAATCAAAAAGCAGGTTTTATCGTCCTGGGGTTCTTGGATATTATATGGTACGAGGTCAAAAAAAAAAATCGGGGCCAAGCACCGATCCCTGAGGGACACCATATGGTAATGGTACAGATAGATGGCCCTCAATTACAACTTGGGATGACCATCCCTACAAATAGGATCTCATCCACTTAAGCACAGTATCCTCTAAACATAATTTAGATTCAAGTCTATCAAGTAAGAGTTGATGATCGACAGTATCAAATGCAGCACTTAAATCAAGAAGAACAAGAAAAACCCCGCGTCGTTGATCAAAAGCAGATAAAACAAAGTCTTTCAAACTATTACTTGCTAGATGATCAGTGAATTGAACTGCTGCCAACTTCTCAATAATCTTTGCAAAATTACTTAGATTGCTAACAGGCCTATAGTTCTTGATCTCTTCCTTGTTGAGAGAGGGCTTCTTGTTGATTGGAGTAATTACAGCCTTGTGGACATCTGTGGGAAATATACCAGTTTGCAAAGACGTATTTACAATTTTAGTTAAAGAAAAAAACGTTAGCCGATGCATACTTCTTTAGGAACCAAGTAGGTTAAGAGTCCGATAAACTTGATGTTGAAGACATGTTGGAGATAACAGATCTTACATTGTCCTCAGAGATTACATCAAACTCAGAGAATGACACAGATTCAGGTGATAAGCAGAACTTAAAGGATGTGCTTCTCACCAGAGGAGGGGCATCTTAGAAGAATATGATCACAACAAGTGCGTTACAGATAGGACAAGGAGGCTGCTGGTGAATATCACTGTTGCCTATATGATGGAAAAATGTGGATTTTTTTTTTGCTCATGTACATCCAACATTTGTGTTGGATCCCTCTTGTCAATCCATGTTGTGAAAATGCTTCTTCTGCATTTCTTACTTGACTTGAATTTTGTTTTCGTACATGCAGTACAGTACTAGTTAGCTTGAAACTTATTCAAGGCTTGCTCTAGCCAAGAAATATCTAACTTTTAGTATGTTTAGTAGAAGAAAAATCAGACAAACTGATTTTAAAAAATGATAAAATAGTAATTATGCACTCAAGGGTAAAGCAGAAAACGTAATCTATAAAAAGCTAATAGTCAAGAACTACATGACATCTATCATAACAAAAGTTACAAATTTGCATAAAACTTAATTGTTTGAATCAATATTCAAAAATTCATAACTTTCTTGATTATTATTCAATTCTCTTTGAAAGTTTTTTGATCAGTTCATCTGATTTTTCTGCTTCTCATGACAGTTATATATTTCTTGATGATCGACAGAGCCAGCCTTGAGATATTATGTTTTACACATTTGTGAAAGTCACATTTGCTTCTTCTTCCTGTATTGACCAACTTTTTAGTTCAACCAAGCGGTAGTCTTGAGTGAAGGTGAGCTGTATTGTGATCTCTTTCGTCCGTCATGTGTTGTGTGTAAATTTCTTACATTTTCATCTTCTCCAAAGCTGGTTGGTTGGAAGATTGGTTAGGATTTCATCATTTTTATGGGGGGATAGGGTCCCAAATTGTTAGTGTTAATAGTCGAGTGCCTCACTATCCCCGGAAGTCTTGTAAGTTTTTTGTTCCATCTGATAGACTGACATGAGGCACACTGAACTTTTACACCAAATTTTTGGATGTCTAGAAATTATTTTGAATTTATGCAAAATTAGCTAAAAGCTTGTTGAAAAAATCATTTTCCTGACTGATTATTTAAAGGAAATAATTTTTAATGCTTTATGAAACCTTTTTAACCATATTTCATGCAGGAATACTCCAAAGGCTGCCATCAAGAAAAAAGTATGCTGTAGCATTGGTGAGCCTGTTTCCGTCCCTCAAAGACCCTCATACCGCAAGTGGACATGTAAGTAAAGTCCACATTCGTAGAAACTACAGTTAACTCTGCGTAAGTTAATGTCACTTATCTGGAATAATTGGCTTGGTTAATTTCAAAAAGTTCTGATGGTTTTCCAGAGACTTGCGTATATATATTATTGCCTAAGTTGATCAAATTCCCTGGACCCTTTCGTACAAAAAGCGGATAAGTTGATGCTGTACGCTTACAGAAGTCTGGACCATGCAGGTGATGCACACACTATGGTTCATACTCTTTTCGACAGTCCCTCCCCGCTCATGCTTGGCTAGAGATTAGCGCTGGTCTAATCCAGAGATCTTTGGTTGAATTACGATAGAGCCCCATATTTTTTTCTTAATTTCAGCTGTATACATCATATTCTGTTAAGTTATTCTCTTTCATAAAATTTACTAGATTATCTGCCAGAAATTACAGAAGGTGATCATTTAAACCACTGTAGCTGTTGATGTGAATGCAAAATATTCCTTGACTTGGCATGAGTGATATCATTTAACTTCATGTCTGCTACACAGTCCAGCGAAAACGTGGAGTTGACTGTACTTACACAGAATTTTGGTTTTGACTACACCTAGGGATAATTTGTGTGACAAGTCTACAGAGCTGTTTCAATAGTTTAAAAATCACCTGTGTTCTCAAAGCTTATCAAAGCTTGAGTACTAGTATGTGATGTGAATTGATAAAGCATTTTAATTGTTTTTTTTTTTACTATAATACCTCAGTCAGCAATCAAGTTTGCCCTTATTTTATCTGTCAGTCAAGACACTGCATCAGTGTAATAAGACAGTCATTTGCCCAATTGGGCAACCAGCTAAATATATGGGGCCTCTCCAAGTTTTCATAGATGAAATAGCCCAAGCCCAAAATACAAGAAAGTGAACTGTTGGCATTTCTGCTCCAAAAATTCTTCGTAGAAATTTTTGGCATTCTAACAGTGGAATTCGGTACTACAGTGTACCTATTTAATGTATTAGGAAAATTATTAGTGTCCTGAATTCTACTTTCTTTATTCTTCTATCACAGGAAGCTTTTTATGATGAACGGAGCAATACAGGATTTTTGGTCGCCAGGATAAAAAATGTGAATCGCATGCAGAACAAAAATGAGAAACAGGAAGATTCTTCCAACATTGTCAACCGCAGGACCAAAATACAATCAACACAATCTCAAACTGGAGGAGGAGGTCTCCAGAGAACAGCAAGAGAGTGAAATGAATTGGCTGAAGCATACACCAAATGTAGCCACTGACCGCTCAGTCATCATGAGAAAGATGAGGAACACGTTCGAGCTGTGTCACGAAATGGTCCGTGATGGAAGAGAGGCCGGGAGCATCATTCAGGAATTTCGTCCCTTTCTAACTACTGCTGGACTGGTAAATATGAAGTGATTCTTTACGCAGGAATTTAGTTTTCTGGCATATAGTTTAATAGGCCTGGTAATATTTCTAAGATGCCAAAAGTTGTTTAATGAGTTTAATGAGTTGAAGTGGCTTCATTGGGAAGGGGCTTGGGGCTAGATGATGCTTGTAATTCTCTTGTTATAGGGCATATTTTTTGTTTTCTATTTTATCAAAATGTTTTGTTTTATTTTTTGTTACATTTCTGTTTTGTTATCCAGTTAATCTTATTTCCATAAGATTTCCATAAGATTTTTTTACACTCCACCTTTGTCAGCCTCACTTCTGTCACCCCCTCCCTCTCCCTCATGTCACATGCCCCTACTTGATTTACATTTTGCTTCATGATTTAGTCCATCCTTCTCCTTTTGCACATTTTTACCATCATCTTGTCTTTCATCAACTACACAATAGTAGCATGATGCACCTTTTGAATCTCTAGATCTTCCAGTTAGTCAAGTGCCTTTCTCCAACCTCTTTTCCCCCCAACTTTTATTTATGGTGTGTGTGACAGAGCTTAAGATCGGTTCCAATAGATTTCAAACAGTTTGTGTTGAGGTATCTGTCTCTGTCCTTTGTGCTCCTCTCTTTTCTTTTCTTTTTTTAAACAAATTTCATTACAAAAAACAAAGTTGGAAAAACAAAGAAATACATAATTCAAAACAAGGCAAAAGCGATTTTGTGTCTCGCCCACGTATGAAAATAACCAGAAATATCGTTATTCGCGAGGGCATGCAACAGAATTGTATCGAAACTCATTGTAATATGACCGGGATGGAATAACACTTGCCTTAAGAGCCTTGCACGTAAATTTTAATGTTTACCTGAAAATGACCTTTGACCTTATCATGTGACCTCCGACTGCAGCATAACAGGCAGGTCCCCCAAGTCCATCTACCATCCAAGTTTGGTTGAAAAGCACCTTACGGTTGCGGAGTTAGGTAAGGTTGACCTTAAAATGACCTTTGACCTTATCATGTGACCTCCGACTGCAGCATAACATGCGGGTCCCCCAAGTCCATCTACCATCCAAGTTTGGTTGAAAAGCACCTTACGGTTGCGGAGTTAGGTAAGTTGAAAATAATGGAGGATTTTTTTTTTCTTTGATGAAATAATTCAGCACGAGTTTGAGCTCATATTGAACAATCCCTTCAAGATCATGCATAATATCCAATGAAAAATTAGACAACACATGAAATTATGCACATTCATTCAGAATAGATGCCCTTTTACCCCAAATACATGACGAGAGCCGCCATATTGCTCTGCTTCTTCCAAATGATGATCATATGAGTGTCTCGCATTACAACTTCATCCTCCTCAAACATGTCAAAACAGTGCTATGCGTCATATTGCTTGTCAAACAGATCCCACAATAGTGAGTTGCAGAGAAACTTTCAACGAATCCAAAAAGAGAATGTATACCCAACTTATCAGCACTAGATTGAGTACATGTAATCGTTCCCTTCTTCAAACTACCATCTGGGAGCTGGATTCCCCATTTCCCCTAGTTGAAAGCGTATCAATATCTTTCACAAATGGTTCTAAAACTTTACCGAATCCATACTTCTTGATATCCTCTGTGTAACACAATGCAATGAGGTGAATATTTTGCAAAGAAGAATTGAATTTTGGAGGTAAATTTTTCAAAACAAAGTAGAATGCACCAAGGTTGTGTATAACTGTTTTTGATCCCAAAGGATTTACAGTGTCAAAATCATCATAAAAACAGTGTAGTTGTAAAGCATTCTTGTCTTCCTGAAGAGAGGGATTTCCATGAACAACTGACCATCACAAAAATCTCTTAAAACAAAATCTGCACTGATATGGTCACTAGTAACATAAAACAAATATCTGGGTGTTTCAAGAGGAGTTCTAATGTCTGAATAACTGAAATGTAAATAAATGTATCCTGTACAGGAATCTGCTCAGACTGCTTAGTTTGTCTGTTCTGACGAGTTTCAAAACGCTCTCCTAATGCAATTTCATATGGCTCTATCATACCCTGATCTAAAATATGAGACAAGATTCTCGAAAGGTTTTTCAAGAGATGATAAATGTGACTGGATTTCATTGTACACTTCAGAGTCTGTTGATATTGCATGCCTTTCAAAAGCAGAAGTTACCGCAACAGATGCACGTTTGACTATGTCATTTATGATAATTCCTACTGAAATGACTACCTCATTAATATGACTTTCAGGAATTGCACAACTGGCAGCCATTTCTTAGATAAAATGTGATGCACATTTTTTTAAGTCCTCTCTGCTATGTATACCCCCGGTATATACCAATATTTATATCTGCATCAGTTTTCAATTGAGCCTCAGCATTGTCTTCATCACCTTGAACACCAATACGAGCATCTCCATCTACAAAATGGTATTCTGGTATTTCTTCCAAAACGGGTGCAACTTCATCATATATATGACAGGAATCTAAATGTCGTCCGTATCCGGAGAAAGAATTATAAGTCCTTGGGCAGCCACCCTGATCACATTCCAGTGTACTTCCATCATATATTCCGTGCACAAGCCGCAAATGTTGGAACATCTGACCGACACTCTTGAACTGTTTATTGAATCTGAAGCATATCATGATTTAAAGCAACTTGGCACGCAGTTCTCTTACTTTGGGTGGATCAAGGGTTATATCCACATCTACCCCGTAGATGGTGGTCTGGACAAATGTCCAGAAATTGTTCAGTGGGCGAGCATATTCCAAGCCGAACACGTGGTGCGACTTGAATAGGGCATCCATTGCTCCCTCGATGTCATGTGCTGCACATGGCAAGGCCATGTGATCTATGATGATGTATGGCATGCCAAGTGTCCGCCAGTATTTTCCGTCCATATCAAGCCATTCCATGCACAAAATTCATTTTTATTCAGACGAAAATCATTTCGTAGTGACGCATTTTTTTATTTCGTACACGTAATTTATTTTGTGCCAACAATTTTTTTGTGAACCTTGTAAAAATAATGTGTGGAAGAACTAAGACCATGGATTAGAGAACATTGTTGTCAGAACATATTTCCAAATGGTGTGATTTTATAGAATTTTGGGGGATATTTTTACTGATCAATACCACTTTCATAGTTTATTTCATGCATTTTACATACTTGAAAGGTTTAACAAGATTGTTGTCAGACCATTTTCCAAATAATGTGATTTTATATTACTTGGGGTTTTTTTTACTGATCAATTCCACTTTCATAGTTTATTTGATGCATTTGAATGCATGAGATAATGTTCTTCTAAGTATGTCAAATTAAATTTTTGTCCAGTTTGGGCATACACATTCATTTTAGGCAATCATTTATTTGCGTTCAACTAATTAACCATTGGATTCATGGCTCGTTGCGTAAATGTGCAAAACGAACAATGATTGAACTTGAGATAGTCATGGAGATGCTCTATCACTCATTCAAATGTGTCACACGAAACACTAAATGATATCAATCTGTAAGAAATTATTAGCATTCATTTTTACCTCTGCCATTTTTACCTTTGCCATTTTTACCTTTGCCATTTTTACCATTGCCATTATTACCTCTGCCATTTTTACCCGGCACCATTATTTAAACACCATGGATGGTGTACAATATTGGTGTTCAAAATAACACTAGTGGTGTTGATCATTGGTGTTAAACATTCAACACCATTCTCGGTGTTAATTCTGATTTAATCCAGAACTTGGTGTTCTTTTAAACTTTCGGTGTTGCAGGATATAGATTACCGCGAAAGAATAAATTTTAACACACATGGTGTTAAATTTAACACCCTGTTTTTTTGCAGTGTAAAGCTGTTTTCAAGTTAAGAGCGACTTTAAGAACGACTGGTGAACCTTTCTTATGAGCTTAATAATCACCAATGATCATTTATCATTTACCAATAGAGAGGATCACCAGCCGTTCTTAACGTTCGTTCTTAACTTACGAACAGCTTTATTAAATGGCCCCTGGTCAGGTTCCTCACCCAATATCTAACATTCTAAAGCAATTATTCTCCTCTCAATACATACATTATTTTTGTCTTTGCAATTCTAATTTTTTCTATTGTTATAGATTTGCGGTTATGTTATAAGTCTTTGACTTTTTAAATGATCCCCTACATTTACAGATGCTGTTACTCTTCTTTTCTGTTTGTACATAAGTTTTATTTAGATTTCATGTGTTTTATGTAATGGATTCCCCTTTTTTGCATTGGAACATTTATATATAGTGTACTAAATTCTGTGATGCCATTTATGCACCGTTTTGATATGTTTTTTATTTGAAATGTAGAAATAAATGAATGAATCAATCAATTTCATACCGCAGTAATTGTGTAACCGATTGGCGAAATAATTAATTTCTTCTTAAATCATTTATTTTGTTTTATGATTCAATAAAATTACAGGATAATTTATTCTCTGTAATATTTCAAAAGGTATACACGTATACTTATACCAGCCATTTATAAAACACAATCAATGAAGACTTCATATACTGTTGGTCACTTCGCTCCTCCTTCAAGACAAATAATCCCTTTTGTCAATATGATTATATTGAATTATAGTTTTATATCTTTCCTCAAAAGATACCCCCAGAATTCATCAGGATGCTCTCGGAATTTATGTCTGACCCAATTAAATTGGATTGACACTATAGAAGCAAGTTATACGTTAACAGCTGAGAAAAAATAGAATCCTTATTTGCATGATAATCGACGTGTCACAATCACAAAAAATAATTGAACTTATAGGGCTTCCGAGGCTCATAGGAAATTAATTTACGTTCATATAGTTCTGAATTTGATGGTAACATGAAATGTAATCAGTGCTCTTATTTTCATGGGCTCGCATGAAATGATTTATTTTTGTAATATATTTGTAAATTTGACAAGAAATATGTAGAGTAAAGTTGGCGTTGTAGTTGACAGGGTAAACTGCTACAAAAGTAAGGATTTCATGTGAGAACATTACTGACCCATGGAATCTTGAATTGGTGCACCAACATTTAGGAACAAATGTTCATCCTTTTTTTTTATTTCACAAGGAAACGGTTTTTTATGCTGTGCTTATTTCCTTTATAGTTGTTGCCCAAATTTATGTTTGCTCATTTGGTCCGAAATGCCTGGAGGTGTATCTTTTTTTAATAAACTACATGTATTTTGCCATTTTGAATTTAAAAAAGGCAGTACAGTGAGATTTTTTAGTAGTACGACATTAAAAGTTGCGTTGGTCAGTATGGTCGAAATTCAGTTTTTACTATTTCTTAAAAGATTGGTTTCCCTATCGATTAGATAAAAAAAAATGATGAACCAAACAAACCCCAAATTACTCTTTTGAAGGTTTTAGTTGGACCCAATTTGAGTCTTTTTCAAATCCCTTTCCAATTTATTCGTCTTCCTCAAAACCAAATCATTCCCTCTATTTTGAACTCCATTCAATCAAATTTTGATTAGATCTTCCACTGAAACTTTTCTGTATTCAAGAAGAGGATGTGCATGTCTAATTAGTAGAACTAATTTGAAGCTAATTATGACCTTTCCTTTGATGATTTCAATGAGTTATTTTTTTCCTTTTTGTTACCTTGCACGTCCATATTTAGCATTTCTAAAGCCGATATTCTCCTTTTCCAATAGGGTATCTAACTTTTTGTGGTTTTGCCATGTCTTGTCACATAAAAATTATAATTTGTCATATGTGTGTGCGTATTTGCAGGTTTCGTGTGCTGGTGGCTGTTGTGATGGGTGGGGCTGGCCGCAAAACCATTTTCTAAAACGAGTTCCGGACCCGAATATAAATATTCATGACTTGCGTCTTCGGAATAAGAATACGCATGCCATGAATAATGCAGCATCCTTAATTGCCGGCAAACTTATATAGGCCTTAGGCTGAGATCTATATTTGAAATTGCCATTAATGATTAAAAAAAATGCTAGGGTAGGTTAGGCTATGGCTAGCTGAGGCTTGGGCATTAACTTTTTCTCATATTTGGGGGCCGTAACACAAAGCTCAGCAATGATCGAAGAAATTCTACTATTGATTGCATTGAATACAATGTACAACCAATCGCAAAAAATTACGCGTACGATCAATCGCTAACCTGTGTGTTACGGGACCCCGGACCTGTCTAATGGCTGCAGCCGAATAATGCCATAGTTAACTTAGAAATGGTTGATTACGAAATTAACGTTCACTTACGTTAGACCAATGAGATAAAGTTTATGCCCTAGCCAAGCATTTTGTCTTGTCATTAATGGCAATTTGATAAGTGTTTAAGAATTGGATGAAGATATAGATGTAAGCCAAAGGGTACTGGCAATTGAAGGGTGCTGATTCATTCATGGCATGCAACGCGAATGACCACAATTTTAAAGATCAAGTCCACAAGCACTCTTATTCCGAGAACGCAGGTCGTGAATATTCATATTGCGGTCCAGAACTTTGGGGAAAAAATTGGGAGAAATAATTTCGCTGGCGGGCCTGGGCGACGACGTTTGCTTTTGGGAGGGAAAATAAAAAAATTCTTATCGATTAATTTTTTCTGAATATCTCATGAAAGAATGTAATTTCGGTTTTCAAATAATTATATCGAATTGAGATCCTTTGGTGTTGTTCTTTTTTCTACTACCAGCTAGTTTATGTTGTGTCGCCCTTTAGCGTATATTTTCTACTGGAATTCAAGTTTGGATAAAAGCAGAATAAAACATTGTGTGAAAGTAAAAAAAAAATCTGACGGATGGGTGTCAGCTGAAACTCAAAAGGTCTTTTCCCAAAAGATATTCTAGTCCTAAATAATATTTAAGAAAAAGTATGGAGTTAGGTAAAGAAACAAATGTAACTAATCTAACATTAATCTATATCAAAAATATTTTTGTTAGGCACGTTTAACCTACATAATTGAATTCTTTTCAGGAAAGATGTGAAGGGAAAAGTGTAAGAAATATCTCGAATATGTCAGGGAATGAAGGAGAGAATTGGGCTCTTGATCTGTATCTTTTTTATAGGGAGGATATACGCTTGTGATACACGTAGAGGCTAACAATGTTGGTGAGAGGGGTGAGAGAGATGTAAAGGATTATGGACAAAGGGGACTAGGGAGAAAGTTGAACTTTATTCGATTAATAATAATAATAATGGTGGCTACTTATATAGCGCACAGGTCCACCTTTCGGTGCTCATGGCGCTTTAAAAATGCACTGCTATTATTATTACCCCGGCTAAGCTAGGCAACCGATTAAGGCGCACACTGCTTTTTGAGGAATTACTTCCTGCCGGTACCCATTTACATCACCTGGGTCGAGTGCAGCACACAGTGGATGAATTTATTGCTGAAGGAAATTACGCCATGGCTGGGATTTGAACCCACGACCCTCTGTTTCAAAGTCCGGAGACTAATCCACTGGGCCACAACGCTCCATTCTCGATTCTGAGAAGTACGAGATCTATACATTTTGAGAGGAAAGGTGGAGCTTCTCATCTTTCCCCCAAATATCATCCGGTCTCTTTCTTCCAAAATATCTCATCTTTCTTCCTACTCACTTTGTTTCATGAATAAATAAAATCCTCCTCAGTTTAAAAGGTATAACTCTGTGACTATTGTTTAGAAACATAGAAAACAATTTGCCATCTAATACCTACATGTACACACACACACACGCACACCCCTGACACACACCCCCATCCTAACAACACACACACATTAACATACACTGTTTTTGAAGCATGTTGATATACATTGTAACGTTCAACCGCTCGTTCATCAAAATAATTTGTTTTACTAAAACAAACTTTATATTTGAAGAGTGATTGAAAATCCTCCATCGCTCTCAGCACTTGGGTAAACCTGTAAATCAGTATAATGTGTGGAAACATATATTCGCCATTAACTAGACGAGGTGGAGATTATCTTTCCATGCTGACTTAAAGGTCAAGTCTAACCCAGAAAAGTTTATTTGAATAAATAGGGGAAAATCTAACTAGCAAAATGCTGAAAATTTCATCAAAATCGGATGTAGAATAAGAAAGTTATGGCATTTTAAAGTTTCCCTTATTTTTCACAAAACATGTACATGCAGATGAGTCGGTCGATGATGTCCAACACTCACTATTTACTTTGTGTTTTATTGTTTAAATTAGTACAATATTTCATTTTTTACAGATTACGTAAGGACCAACTTGACTGAACCATATATTGTTACATAATGCTAATTCCACATGTTCAGGTAGGAATTATTCGTTGTTTCACTTGACATTGAGGGGAAAAATTTGAATATTTCATATAATAAAAAACAAAAGACATAGTGAGTGGGTGACATCAGTCTCCTCATTTGCATGCCGACCAGGATGTGATATAACTATTTTGTGAAATTGAGCGAAACTTTGAAATGTCATAATTCTTATTTTACATCCGAATTTGATGAAACTTTCAGTGTTATGTTTGTTGGATTTTTATTTCTCTTTTAATTCAAATCAACTTTGTTAGGGTAGAATTGTCCTTTAATACAAGGGCGAAGGCTGGGAATTCCGACATTGGGAAGCAACGCGAAATTTGTACCCTTTCTTTCAAAAGCTGATTTTCTAAACTTTAGTTCACCTCCCCAAGATGTGCACCCCATGCCACTTAAGTTCCACCTCCCAATGCTCTCCAACCAGCCTATGCCCTTGTAAAAGCGTTAACATGTCAACATGGCGAGATAGCTTATATTGCCTTTTCAGCTTAAAAAAATGTATGTCGACATGACGATAAACGTACATGTAACGATAACGCATCTCGCCATGTCGACATATTAAAGGTGTTAAGTCTACATGGCAAAATAGAATACCTCACTATCTCGTCAAGTAAATGTCATTTTAAAGGTTCCGTAGTTATATGATTATGAATGAATCAAATCAAATTAAAACAAAATAAAATAAAACAAACCGAAAGTGTCAAACGCGTAATGTGATTAATTTTCCACATATGGATAATTACCCTACCGAACTTGTTAGGTCATTTACAGGTGGAGGCTCACAAACATACCCAATATGGTACATTCATACAACAGAGACGATTTCTAAAATAGCCATCCCATCCACAATCACCATATCAATACAATAATAATAAATCTTGAGTCGAGTTATTTTGGGATAGTTTATTAGGTTAACATCAGAGGGACAAATAATGAAGCATGAGACTATTATGACATTACACAGATTCACTCCAAGCCAACATATAGTAGTAAGCGCGTGCCTAAAATGTTAGGAATCGTTATTTGGTGTAAACATTGGAGAATCTGAGCTTTGTTTTCAACATGCTGCCACTTCTTAATTGATATCGATTGCAATATAATAATAGTAATAATAATATAGGATATTCATATTGCGCACATATCCACCTTGTTAGGTGCTCAAGGCGCTTCTATAATACCCGGCTAAGCTTGGCGTTCATATAGCGCACACAGCTTCTTAAGGAATTACTTCCTACCGGTACCCATTTACCTCACCTGGTTTGAGTGCAGCACATTGTAGGCCTACATGTAAATGTAATGGTAATATTGGTTCCTCTTTTTTCCCCAGCTATTATTTCACCCTTGTTTCTATTCACATTGATTCCATTAACTTACCCTTTTGATTTGTATGATCTGCTTAAATAAGATTATTTTTACTGGATTGATTTCATGAGAGAAGGCAATAGTGACTTATTTTACTAAGTCCAATTGAATTGATAGACCCTACCACCACACGAAATCAATCATGATTACCTTACAGTACTTTCATTAATCAGGGGGATTATTCAGTATTAATTTAAAGGTAATTACAGTAAGTGTAACAGTTTATTGTTCAACATAGAGGTTTGCGTGTAGTTTTACTTTTATCAACCCTTCACCAGCAGAATAATCTAAGATAATTACTGATAAATACAGAAAATTCTGTAATATTATTTGAAGCTTTTAGTTGACCATGGGTCATTTAAAATGCATTCCCAGTATCACCATTGTCATCATGATTGTCATCTACGTAACCCCCGGTCCCATCTCCTTCATTGTCTCCGGTATCACTTCCACCGGTTTCACCTCCACCGGTTCCACCACCACCGGTTCCATCTCCTTCATGGTCTCCGGTTTCACCTCCACCGGTTCCATCTCCGCTGCTGGCGCTGTATGAAAATGAAAATCAAAGGCATTTTATGGTTCCCATAGTGCTTGAGAAGACTTAGAATAAATGAAACCCGGTCGGTTTTGTAATCCACATACTAAAAATGAAAAAAAAAATCACAAATGCAACAATTATCAAGCATTTTATTGGGCGGTCGACCTTTATCTATATGATTTCTTCATGATAATAAGTCTTTAATTCACAAAATTCACTCAACGGATAATTTTGCTTTTAGCTAAAACACGGAAGAAAAGTAATATTTTACGCCTAGCGATCAGCGGTATATAGTGTTGAGGACTTCCCGGATACGTATAAGACGCTTCCTAAATCACCGAGATATTCCATTGAAAAATTATTTTTGCAATCAGAGCAAATAGCAGATTATTATGTATCTGATCAGGTGTCTCTGCAGCTATATGTTTTGGGGGGAGAATCCCTGGGAAAAAAAATCTGAGTGACTAACGTTGGTCTCTATAATAGCGAAGATATACAGTGTCAAGGTTTGAGGGATTGTGTGGATATTCTGGTCCTGAAAAGGACTATCCAAACTTGATGTTTCATCGACTATTTTCTTGTCGTCTTCATAAGAATGAGCAAACGTTGTAAAAGCATCATGTTGAAGACGACAAGAACATATTTGTCGAACCGTCGAGTATGATAGTCCCTATAGGGACCAACAAAATATGTGAAACGTGAAGCCTCTCTACGCTGAAGATAAACAGATGAGTGCGCATGAGTATGACCGCTTGTATGTACGGTATTGTATTGAATCTGAAAAACGACAAAATTGGAACAGCTTGAGCTAAGATTGTCTTGACCATAGTGCTTGCTTTTATTTTGAAAGCGACTTGTCGTGAGTGAGCACTCTCACTTTAAATAATACACTCTGGATGGCGATTTGTGAGAGGACATATCGACTTACATGGTAAAATTCACAATGGCCAGATTGGCATCACTGTTGGCAGCTTGACCAGTACTGGCATGATTTAGAACCTCGTTGTCAAGGGTATCTCTGGACAATGTGACACTCTCCTCACCAAACTTGAAGAAAAGTACCAGTATGTCTGATCCCGAATTACCCAGTGTACATCCACCTACACTTTCACTTTCAGGCAACTTGATCAACTCCACTGCAATAGTTCCATCGTCAGATTTGGTGAATTCTATAGCAGGAGAAAACAATATTTCAGACTGGGCACCATGAAATGAGTGCGCTTGACATTAGATAATGGCAACATAATTTCTTTGTTTCTAAAGGCCTGATCTTAATGGGTTTTTTTATGGTTGTGTTATATGTCAAAGCATTAGGTGACACTCTATTTATGGTCGCAAGCTTAAGCAAATTTGATTTTTCAGAATCGATGTCAAGGAATCGTTAGCAAAAATATCGGATTATCGTTATTAGAGGATTTTTTACGGAGGTATATGTACAAAATAATGTCACTTGTATTGCTATTCGTCAATCATATATAACCATGGGTGTCGATCACGGGGGGATGGGGGGGATATATCCCCCCCAATATTTCAAGTGGGGGGATGGCCTGTATTATCATCCCCCCCAATAATTTAGGGTAGAAAAATTATAATAATGATGATGAAAAAATGAGAAGTTTGATCATGATGATTATAGTATGCCATCAATCAGTTTGTTTCCCTCGCAATTTGTGTATATTGTTATTAAATAAAAACATTCTTTTTCAGGACTATTAAACAGATGGGTGGAGGTTCAAGATGAAAAAGAATGAAATGTTTATGTATCTGATATTCTTTAACACATGACATAAAAGGACCCCAACGAAAATCAAATTTTGTTGATAGGGTGTTCCATCCCACCAGTGGTGAATAAATTAATTCAAATAAATCATTAATTCAAAAGGGTGGAAAAATAAACGGGAGTAAAAGGGTGGCAAGATAAAGGAATTACGGTAAGCCCGATAGCGCACGAGAAGCCACACAGGTTGTAATTTGTGCTAGTCTTAATTGGTCCGAATCTGCATTTTATCATCATGCATTAAGAAGAATAAAGATATTGCCAGTCAGGTTAGATTTAAGAGAGAAGTTGTATACACAGAGGCGTCGATCCTAGGTGGGGGGGCAGGGGGCGATCGCCCCATCAATGAAAATACTGGGGGCAAACATATCTTTTTGCCCCCCCCCCCCCAATAATTCCGCATGTGCAACTAAAAAATAAAATAAGATTGTAATGCTACACTGAAATCAGCAAGCGAGATTGAGATACCAACTCGATTTTTATTTAAAATCGTACTCAAAATGTCTGCTTTTCAGATTGGAATATAAAAATTTTCAGCTCGCGCTTCGCGCTCGCATCATATACCAAAACCCCATACTTTTCATGATAGGTGAATATAATGTCCCGTTTTCAATTCTAAACCTCAAAAGAACTTTGATTTTGCAATAATCTTTTGTTGGATATATATCTTCCATTAAAGTGTCCTTTTTTCCAGATCAAAATATTGAAAATTTCAGCTCGCGCTCGCATCTATTGTTCTTCTAGATACCCATCTTAATCATGATTGGTACCAAAAATGCTTAGAATATCAAGCTTTCAGGTCAGAATATAAAGAAATTTCAGCTCGCTCTCTAGTGAGATACATGTATCGACCCTCCTCATGAGTTACTACAAACAAACCTAAACAGGTACATTTTTCCTGTTTTCATGACATACTAAAAAAATTTAGCTCGCGCTTCGCGCTCGCATTGTTGGTGAAGGTGAGATATGTGTCTCTTTCTCATGAGTTATATATATATATATATATATATATATAGGCCTATGTGTGTGGGGGTGTGTGGGTGAGTTCGTATTTTGTGATCGAGCGCCTTTGGAACGTTGATTCATAATTTTGCCCCCCCCCCCCATCTGAAAAATGGATCGACGCCCCTGTGTATACATCATGCTCAATAAACAGATCACTATGTACATGGTCCAGTCAATTTTTGTCATCTTTTTCTCGGTATGAGTTTAGAATAGGCTTACTTGTAACACAAATTGGATTTTCAAAAAAATTATACAAGTATAGTACACTACAACAATGAAGGAATTTCCAAGAACACCATGCATATCAACCACTCCCAAATGTCCTAACTTGTGATTTTAGTGGGGGTAATGTTGAAATATCCCCATCCACAAGAAAATTTGTGTCAATCATCCCCCCCAACCAAGAATACCGATCGACACCCATGTATATAACCTAGCGACAAGATAGATAGATAGATATTCCTTGAAAAGACAATTCTGAAGTGAGATATCTAAAAACAAGAACATATTACTTGGCTAATAGTTAAAATCGTCATTCGTTTATGACTCCTTTGGATGTTCATCACATTCAATAATTATATTTTTTGATAACATAATAATAATAATGATGATGATAACAAAAATAAGTATAATAGTTATGACAAAACAATATTAATGATAGTAATGATAATATTGCTACCGTTACACGTACACACATGTATTTAGATGTATATATATATATATATATATATATAATATGTAAATATATATAATATAAGCTACCGTTTCCAGATGTCAGAGTTCATATGCCTGTACGTCGTTTTATTCTCTGACCTCCTGAGAGTGGCAACTGCGAGGCATGTACCACACCTCCTTTCCACCCACGCCCCCCCCCCCTCCCCCTTCGCAACGTCAATAATTCGTCTTACTGAAAATATATGTAATGGACAAGGATTCAGTGGCAAAGGCGATGTATCCGATGTTTCCATAGGTGGCATCATCCAGAGTTGATGCATTGAGTTCCAACCTGATCTCTCCGTCCTGCCCTCTGGGACTAGGAAAGAACCAGTCTTCAGGAATATTAGCTTTGAAAAGAAGAAAATAGAACATTATTATCATTATTCTAATGCTTGTTATCTTTATGCCTTTAGCAATAAGACGACAGCTAAAAGCTGACGTCATGTTTATTCTTACTCAAAGAAAACATTTATGACACTAAGATAATCTCAGTCTCCAATTTTGACGATGGAAATGTACATTCTAAGGACTATTTAGCGTAACTTATAACGGGGAATTAGATATCAATATCACTTTCCCCATTAATACGTGCTCTCAATCTAACTTAGTAGAATCAAGTTTTCATACCACCAATAGAGAGCCAGGAACGCCCTCTCTACTAATAATAGTCCGCCTTGTACACATTATATAAATTAGCTCTTGTAACACTTGATGTGGGCACCTTTACAGCTTATAAGTCTTGAATAGAATGCAGATAACAGATAATATTTAATGGTCAATTCCAACCTGGGGAAAAAATGTTGATTTTAATCAATAGAGAAAAATCAAACAAGCATAACGCTAAAAATTCATCAAAAAGGGATGTACAGTGTATGAGATAAAAAAAAATTACATGACAAAGTTTCGCCTTTTTTCACCAAACAGTTATGCACAACTCAGTGACATAGAAATGAGAGAGTCGATGGAGTCCCACACTCACTTTATATTTCGTTTGTTGTTTTTTATTGTTTCATTCATACAATATTTATTTTTTTACAGAGTGATATAACACTAAGGGCCAACTTGGGTCAGTATATACAAAAAATTCAGCTCGCGCTTCTCGCTCGCACTGTTTGTTTAGCGAAAAAGGTACGTATCATGATTTAAAAAAAATGCTTATAATGTCCCTTTTCAGGTCTAAATATAAAAAAAAATTAAGCTTGCTCTTCGCCCTCGTATTATTTGATCAGTGTAATACATACATATACGTTTAATGGCACTGTCCTTAAAATGTCTTTATTAGGTCAGTACACATGGCAACCGAGCGCTCTTCGCGCGCTAAGTGACAAAAAAAATTGCTGGTGCCCCTCCCCCCACGGTACGCCACTGCACGGGGATGTTGATATTTTCAGAGAAAATGAATTGTCGGACCACCTAATGAACTTATGTGCATGCATTATTTGTATACCGACTGAATGCATTGTGACTCACAGAGCGTCGAAGATGAATATGGCGCTTGATTATTTATTTTAAGTTTTTTATTGATTGAAAGTTACCAATGAAATATGAAAATTATTACAAAATCGTATAAAAGGGTCTTAAACTTAAATGTTGGTTTCATAGTTGGGAGATTATTTATCTACTCTAGATATGAAAATGAAGAGGGAGAAAAAAATCAAAAGTAACATGTAAAAATTATGACTGGCTACTCAGAAAATGCCCATTGGGAAAATCAGATCAATTTAATGTGATAGTGATTACAAAAGAAATATAACAACTCATCTATATAGCGCCTATTAGATTTTGGCTCTATATTAACCTAATAAATTCAATAACTTGAATAAAAATAATGAATTGACTTAGATAACTTAACAGCCAACCTAACTACAGACAAAATAAGTGTGAAATTCAAATTGATTACTATTTGTGGAATATAAATCTTAATTTCTATTTTAAAAGAATTGATAGAGGAATGAGACCTTAAGCTAATATGGCTAAGGGGGAGTTGGTTTCGGAGTGCAGGCTCTGTCTCCATGTGTATGATAAGTTGCCTGGTGTTCGACTTAAACTTTGGTATTTTTTTCGGATGATCGAAGCATGGACCTACTTGCAACCGAGAATGACAACAGAATATCATGCTCACGATCTACTTTCCTTGGATGCTCTTAAATGTTATGACAATGGTCTTGAAGATGATTCGCTTCTCTGAAGGTAACAAATGCAGCTACATGGCCCTGCATGGCCACAAGATTTGCCGTAGGTGCTGTGTGTGTTATTCCCCCAGAGACAGCACCCCTGGAAATCAAGTAGTTATGCTTAAAAGAAAAAATCATAACCGAAATCACCTTCATTGTTTTGTGCTTGTCATTTTTTTCCTGAGCCGGGTGTCCTTAATTTGTGAGTGAAAAATCTCTTTCTATTTTGTTTGTTGTTTTTCCTTGACATTTTTTTCTTAAAAACCAGCTCCTCGCCCTATTTAAAAAAAGTTCACGGGGCCCTGTGTAGCTGCTCTGGAGGGTTTCAGCATATTGTAGGTCCATGGTTCCAGATACGTTATGATTTCTAGGGACTTAATGAATGATTCTGGTTGTGGTGTTAGGAATCTATATAGCTGAGCATTGTGAAGCTATTGTTGAGGCCTTCTGGTAACACGGGTTATGAAGGCATTGGCATAATAACAACAATCCAACTCCAAGTAAAATAAATATGAAAAGCGCGCAACCTCTCAAATTTTGACTCATTTTTATAGAAACTGGTAGATTGTGCGATTTATTCAATACCATTCTTATTCATGTATTATGTAATTTACTTTTGTAATCGATTCTCGAGGGAATATTGAATAATTAAAAAACTATGATATCTTAAATTTAATGGTAAACTTACCAATACCGGATCCTCCAGAACTGCTGCTGCTACTGCTACTGCTGCTGCTACTGCTGCTGCTGCTGCTGCTACTACTGCTGCCATAGGGAAATCAAAATTGACACATAAAAGACCTGGTTTGTAATGAGGAATAACTATCATATTTATCATATTTACTGGGTTTCGATTAATAAAAATAGATTTTGATGAAATGTAAGCAGCTAACCAAACGTATATAGAAAGTAGTTGGATCACGACTGCATATTAACACAAGTATAACAGCACATCAAACGAACGAATTTGTAACAAGTGTATTTTGCCTGAATATCATCATACAGAACTAGGTGTCTGAATGATATCTTGCACGTATAAATAGTAGAATAAAAGAGAAATGGATGTGGTCGCATTTCATAAGTTGGGTATGCAAAAAGGGTGGCGTATGAACAATTTTCCACACGGTGCCATGGATAAATTGTTGCTACATCACAGCATCTTGACCAAATTTATTGAGTAATATCTCATTTTGAAGCTAGAACTATAGGCTAAATATATTACTATGAATTAGATCAATAAAATATCAGGAACAAAAACTAAAGCACATTAAGTTTGAAGTAACAGGGATGGCGGAGCCGGTGGATGCGGTAAATGATAAAATATTAATTAAACCTAATTAACAACTTACTATAATATGTAATATGACTGATATCCTCATATTTCTGGGCGTTTTAAAGCAGGGAACAACTAAATGTCATAAAAATTTGACAATTTTGAAAATTTGCAGCAATGGAATACATGTGTATGTCAGCTCTGATCTGCAACCTTATCAATTAGTATACCGGAGAGATTTGGTTAATTATCTAATTTTTAATCTTAATTTTTAGTACAAATGTTGTGTATCATTGCAACAAACATTTCTACCCATGATGTCATTTTGCCAAGCATACAAATACAGTGACAGGTATTTTGGGGGCAAAAATGTGAAATTAAATACAGTTAATTAATTAGTATAATTAACATGCATAAAATAATAGATGATTATTTTATTTTTGGTACAGATTTAATCAGTGATGTTTCAAGACTATAACTGCAACATACTAGGGTGATCCAATGTTGCATTAACTTTTGACACCATTTTATGTGCAGCAGGTCCAATTTGAGAAAAAACGCATTTCAAAATTCACATTTACATTGACATCTATGTAATAATTAGTTGTTAATTAGTCATTTTAAGGAAAAATAACGGTATTGGAGACTTAAAACTTTTTCATTATTTAGAGAATGGTAATAGCTATAACATATCAAAAATTAAAATTTTTGACCATTTTTACCCTGTTCGCAAAATTGGACCACCTTATGACATGCGACCATAATATGTGCTATCGTTCTGACCGTTCTAAAAGAGATGATTCACATAATGATGAATTCATTTTTTTTTAATATCAGATGATAATTCTTTGATTTTTTTAGTAGAGTAGAGTCAAAAGGGGGCCTAAGCTTTCGATCCTAGCAGAATCTTCGTCGGAGGCAAAATGACAAACATATAAAGTGAAACAACCATGATATAGACCACAAACATCCAACAGCAACGCTAGAAACAAGGAGACAAAAAGGGCATTAGTGAGAAGAGATGACCAATCAGGTTAATGAAGGGGAAGAAAGAAAAGGAGTGGGTAGACACAAAGGGAAGTAGGTGTGAGTAAGTCCAAAAGAAAGATCTCAAGCCAAGAGGGATTAGTAAAAAGATTTGTATTATAGGCGACGGAAAGTGCTGATGAAACTCGTAAAAAACGTGACAATGCGTTAAAAAGATTTTCTAAATTAATATTTATACGAGGTACCATCTTCGGCTCTTGGCAGAGAAAATACGCTATGAGAACATTTATCTTATATAGTGTAAGAAAACCCACTCAAGTTTTTAATCAAAAATATTTTGTTATTAAAATATAATTAATAACTTATAAGAACGGAAACTGATTAGTGAATCATGTCATTTAATGATACACAACCAAGCTTTTTGACTAGGGTCCCTTAATAACGAAATGTAAAATCAGAGCACGGTCAGAGGCCTCTTTTCGATATTCTGAAAACTTTGTTCCGTGACCAAAGATCTATGTATGGTATTCTGAAAACGTCATTAAAAAAAACGAACTGTTTTACCTTGGGAATGATGCTTGGGCATTTTGTATCAGGCAAAGAGCATCGGCTTTTTCAGGTTGTTCAGCATCTGCATACTGAAGAACAATGGTATCTCCTAGGTAAACGATAACCGTTCCACTGCCTATGCGAATATTAAACAACTGTTCATTCAGGTTTAGCTCATTTACAGTCTCTGACTGGACAGGAACGTTGAAGCGCTTTAGAGATATTTCTTTAATCTCACTGTCAAAACCTGTTTGAATAAAAGCACATAACGAAGGATATCGGATTTAATGAAGAAATAAAAGCCATCAAAATGATATACTTCAAGACAGATATTATACGATATTATAAAGAAAACCTTGATGCAAATAATGATAAAATGTATATTTTTGCACATTTTTTCACCTACGGTGCAATATTACACCCTAAAAAGCTGGTACAATAATTGTTTTATGTTTGCAGTGTGAATTTATCCCGTGATGTGCCGTGCTAACTTTCTTTTTACAGTGAATGCATTTATGATGGTGTCGCTGTCGTTTTTTTTTATGTGTAAATATGAAAAATATTCTTTGCTGTCCTTTTTTTATGTCTGGGTGTGGACTCAATGCACTTTTCTACATAGAACCGCTCCTACATTGTTGGATTATCACCCCGACTTGCAACAATAATTACCCTCTTTAAAAAAAATGCCACTGCTGCATTATGCGTTTACGTTAGAAATCTGCTGCGACATTATACGTGGCGTTATGCATTAGAAAAGTTGCGATGCCTTGGACGATCAAGGCATAATGTCACACTCTCCGACACTGTGGGTTGGTGTGACATTATGCGTCGCTGCGACATTATTGGTTGTTACAGACCTTTAGCATGTCATTCAGAAAGCTGCAACACTTTTGATAAGATGCACATGAAATACCATGGTTTTTCACTTATTTTAAGCAATCTACATCAAACAATTCTTCTCCTGCTGATTGTGAATGTTATAATAATTTGGTGGATCTCTTTCTTGTTGGAATAATGGGTGTTTTTTTTTACACTTTATCTATGATTCATGCCCGAAACAGCAATCAACATATTATAATTGTTATGTTGTGAAAAATGTATTATCATGATTATACGAATGGCATACATGTTATGCAGAAGAAAACAATAAATCTTTCTTTCTCTCTTTCTTCCTTTTTACGTAAATGGTGTATGAATAGATTACTTTTTACAATTAACGAGGGCAGTATTGCTGGCTCATATAACTTTTGGTTTCACTCTGTTTCTGTAATCAACCTGATTTCACTTGAATGTTAATATGTCGAACTATTCTTTTATTGTACACTTGACTTTTGTTATAATTTGTAAATAAAGTTTTCATTTAAAAAGTAAAAAAAGTCTTCCTTTCTCTCTTTCCTTCTTTCTTTTTTTTATACATTATAGCGTGTCGCCTGAATTGGATGTCCAACTTACTGATTGCGTAGGTTTTCTTCTTTTCGGCTGTAGCGAATTGAAGAATAACGGGCGTAGAGGCATATCCTGTCAACTCAACTACGATGTTTCCCTGCAAACTATCCGGTGTTGGTATGAAATCATTCACGTCAAAACCGTCTAGAACGTCAATCAAAGATTAGAATAAAAGAATAATATGACAGGTGGGTGGCACAAGCTAAATGCTATAATTGAGGAGGTTCACTTGCAGCTGCAACAGAAAATTGTAAAGATGGAAAAATTTCGATGACAATGCCATATAATTTATGCAGTCTATTTGGATGTTTTCGGGATTTGGGGTTTCTTCAGAAAAAATTGTAATATGAATTCGTGGTATTGGGGCTGTATCAGATATTTTCTAGATTCTGCTGTTTCGACTCCATCCAAACAGTCAGCTCTGACAGCTTTATTGCGATACATACTTTCCTGGGAATGGGCAATTCATTGTCATTCTCCTCCCCAACCCTCTATCTCTCTTTCCTTTATCAATCAGCGCTAATTCACTGTTCATACCTGGTACAAAAAAGGTAAAAATGACCACATGATTGTGATTTTTGCACGGTCAGCCCCCCCCCCCATTTAAAATCATTCCGCAGCCCCTGCATCAATTCTCCATGATTTGCAATAGCTTCTTTTCTAACAGGGCAATATGCAGAACAAATGCATGAAAATAGTAGTCAATTCCAAATATTTGCTTCAATTACCAACCTCAAGCAAAATGTCTGTACCGTTATTTATCCATTCTCGACGTACATACATCCGAATGCGAGAACATGTAATATTTTTGTTTCATGTCAGCAGTACTTATTGGATGAATTTATTAGAAAAGTAATATACAGAAATGCTCACATTTAGGAGAGAAGGAATATGATTGCGAAGTGAATGACGTCCGAGACAAATCTCGACATGGCGAGACAGCAAGACAGTATTCTGTGTCAGTCGCTTCAAATTCGTGAATTTGTGCACCATCGGAGCTCAAAAGACTTGTCCGCCCTGCTCTTGATATCATGTTGAATTCCCTACAGAGACAGACAGGGACATGCTTCAAAACAAATACTTTTAACTGACTCGGCTTTTTCTTATTTGCTTTTCAATACATTTGCAGTGAAAAGTAAAGTATCCAAAATAAATAAATAAATCCAAAATAAATGTGAATCTCTGAAGGTATGATTTCCTGAGGTTTGTTCCTATTTTTACGAGTAGGTTTATTGTTTTTTTAATGCGATATCCAGTGGCGTACCTAGGATTTTTCAGAGGGGGGTGGGGCAAATTCGTCCGCCCAAAAATTTGACAAGCAAAAAAAAAGGAAAGGTCTTCAACTTTCGTCAGGGGGCAGAGATACGTCCCTTGCATGGGTTGTGACTCGTCAGGGGGGGGGGGCAGACTGCCTGTAGGTACGCTAGTGGCAATATCTATTTCCAATGTAAATTTCCAATCTGTCACCTGAAGAACAATAAATTAGCACCTGGTAACGTCCATCCTGCTAACGGCTAATGCCTTTGTCTTTACCATGGATTTCATTTTCAGTTCTTTTTAAATCATATAAAATTTTCATTGTTGTATCATAGTAATATCCTCGTAACCATCATCGCATTTGCTACTATCTTCTCTTTTTTTCGTATTAAAGCCGTGGTACTTACGTGGTTGTGTCGGGGGTAATTCGGAACTGATCGCTAGTGACAATGTCGGTTCCATCTGTTGCGCTAATGACGAAATCATTCTCTCTAAGATCTGGCAAAATATATTGAAAAGAGAAAGGTTGTGAAATGAAAAAAAACTTCAAATTTCTCACCATCACATTCCATAATCAAATACTGTTGAATTGAAGGGAAATATATCAATAAACAAACATTGAAATACATAGTGAAGGTGTGTATTTCATTTCAGAAAGCATGTATATTATATCGAGATATAATAAACACGCCAGAGGAGTATAATGGAAGGTAAAACTGCCAATCTACACAGGAGAAGAGTATATTGTACATTCAGACTGTTTATCAACAATAGAATTATAAAGATTTATGGAACCCCAGGCTTAAATAACCATACTCGATCATTCTCGCCTACCTGTCATGCTTGTGGATATTTTCATAATAAATTCATCAATTGATTTATTTATCATTTCTTAATTAGTTTACTTTTCGTTTTCGTATAACGGTAGATAATTTTTTTATTTTTTTCCCGAAATGATGATAATGAAAAGCTTGATGTCATGTTTTGCCAGATTTTTGGCCGGAATAACTCTTTAGGAAAATCTTATGAAATCGGTACAAGTTTTGAATTTTTTTAGGCTATTCTGAAATTCTCAAATGAACGTGTTATCTTGAAAAGGGCTAATGAGCCGTGTCAGAAGAACCCATGAATGTTAATATCTAACCATGCAGAAGTCGTCTCATTTATATCATTAAGTATAATAATCACACAATTATTTTTGCATCTTAAAAGGAAATTTTAAAAAATGGTTACGTTATATTCCAACTTCATACAAAAGTCGTCAAGGTGCCATCCTTTTAGCAAGGGAAGGCGAATCAAATCTGTAATTTCCGATGTTGAGCAATAATAATCTTCAGGTGAAATTTCTCAACAAACCAATAGACAAGTGGAATGACTCCACAGCGGTAGAACTGGCAGTCTCGCCTGACTTTGAAAACAAATATCGAATAGTTATTTGGCCCAAATATTCACTGCTGAATGATATGTGCCAGAGAAACTATAACAACAGCAACAAACACGCAAATGATAATAAAATACTATGTTGATCGTTGAACTTGGTCATGTGTCCTACAACTAAGAAAGGATGTTCAGTGATATTTGAAAATCTTAATTTCAAGTTTCGTGATCTCGATCAATAATATTTTCATAACTGGAGGGTTGCTTACCGTTTTGTCTGAAGGAGCCAAAACCAATGTAGCCTGTCCAGCACGACGGTAGCTTACTGTTTACAGTCGCACTATGGCCCCAGGCATCATCTTCCATGGTATAGCATCTGTAATTAATATTACTAAACCGACCGACCAATTCACCTGGTCAAAGCAGAGAAAAGAATCGTATTGAGAGAAATAATGAAAAATGTAGTTACACTCATAGTGATGATGATGACGATGATGATGATATTATGAATATGGAAGGCAGTAATGTCAGTACGGTGTGATTCATACGATGGTAATTAGTTAGAATGGCATATAAAAACTGATAAATCATGCGTTTAAAACCTCTGAATAATGTTGTCATGTGATTTTCAAAACTTTAGGCTTTTTTCTGTGTCAGTATTTTGTGGGAAAGTGATACTATGCAGAGCCTCACGCGACCAGAATGTGTCTACAGATTGTATATCATTGATAATGAACAAGTTGAACACTTGTTTGGGAGAATCAATATAAACCATAATGGACGTAGAAATAAGAGCACTTAGGAAATATTAAAACAATGATCACTCGGTGAACTTCACATTTGCAATTCAAGCAACGAGGACTTGTTCGATGGAGATAGGTATGGAATATAAAATTACACTTATTATGACTATAATTATGGAGCCTAGGACTAAGAACTATCAAATAAAATATGACAAATGCTTTGATAAAAGCCGTGTGATTGCGGCAATGTTCTATATACATACCGTCCACCTCGTAGAAGTACCTCCAATAATAGCAGGTGTATTGGTTTGTTTGTGAGCTATCGCCTGCTTTGAACTGTGCGTAGCGGATATTGGCAAGTTCACTGATACTTTCGGAAGTAATGAATGCTTCGGATTCAAACTGGTATCCTGCTCGGAAGATTTCATTGAAAGACATCCAGATGTATGTATATTGGTCGTTATCTGACTCCAGGCCCCTTTCTGCGGTAATATCTTCTCCATTTTGGGTGAAGACAGTTTTCGCATTGTTCTCTACACCAAAAGCTGCATGAAATACACAAATAAGTGCAGTATTTCATTTATAAGAGGCTGATTTCAATAACTATGTCAGTGTTCCGAAAAAGTTGGTTCACAATCAATCGCTTATTTTCTTTGGCAAATCAAGATCATTTCGACATACACATTCCGTTTAAACTTTGACCAGGAACCAATCACAATCTTTTTCTTTCTAATTTTCAATCGACTGCAAATTCAGGGGCTACGAGACACGAATCCTGTGTGATTTTTACAGGCCTCGTGATGTCTAAATATACATATATATAAACCCCTCAAAAAAAGTTCTGCAACCCAAGTTTGAGTGCTAATAAATTTCTTCGTGAGCCATCATCATATGTAAAAGTTGTACCATTGGAAAGTATGATTATTCCTCTTTACAATCATGTGTCATTTGTAATGCTAGTGTTATCATGAAATACACAGACATGATAAATATGCAGCAATGTCAAAAATGAAATGTTGCAAAATTCGTTGCCATTTCATGTTTGAGTTCTGCAACTCAAACTGCAAGTTTGAGTGCCAATAAATTTCTTAATGTGCCATCATCATGTGTAAAAGTGATATCTTTAGAAAGCATGATTATTCTCCTTTACAATCATGTGTCATTTGTAATGCTAGTGTTATCATGAAATACACAGACATGATAATACGCAGCAATGTTGGAAATGAAATGGTGCAAAATGCGTCTTTTCCAATAGCGAATTTCCAATTGTTTCGAGGATGGACCGAGTGCATTCACTGTCACCGGCCGGCCTGCATGGTGGAAATTCTATAGAAATGGAGACTCTTGTTAGAAATCAATGCACTTTGCAACATTTCACTTCTGACTTTTCTCAGTGTTCATGGTGACTGCATATTCCATGATTACATAATCACAGCAAATGGCATGTCATTGTAAAGAGGAATAATTCAGCTTTCCAATGAAACCAGTTTTATCTTTTATACTTCATTAACCAAACAGATATTATCCCCCAAAACTGAGATGCAAACTTTTTTTGAGGGGTTTATATATATATATATATATATATATATATATATATATATATATATATATATATATATATACTTAGTAAATATATTCTGCACAGCACATATTGTCATTAAAACCACTTAATCCAAATCATAAAGCACTGTAACTTATAGGCCAAGAGCATTAAGGTTTAATATGGAAATATTTGGTAGCAAAACAGGATAGGTCCGGGAATGTGTCAAAAATACAAAAAGTCCTCATAAATCCTCTTTGAGGGTCTACCGTATCTAAAATGGCGTTCAAAATTACCGCCATTCACAGAAAATGGACATAACTCACTCATATCCACCCTAAAAAAACAATTTCGGTGCATATTTCCTGGTTCAAAGAGGTAGAAAAATCTATTTGTACAGGTAAGAGTGAACAAAAGCGGACCATGGTACCTAAAAATCCAAGATGGTATCCAAAATGGCTGCTAAAACATGAAAATCGACAATAATTAAGTGTCTTTGATTTTGTTTCTATTCAGGGGTTAAGGGTCAAGTAGTATATTAGGAAGAGTTACAAGGACATTTAGTGGTCAAGCATGTCAAGAAATCAAAGATGGCTTCCAAATATGGAAGCCGTCTTCGATTTTTTGACATACTGGACCACTGGCTGTTCTTGTAACTTGTCCCAAAATATTTTTAGAGTCTTTAAACCATGGTTTAAACACCAAATTCATATCTTCCATGCAGGCAACAGTAAATTAACTAGGTCAATAACAGAAGTCAATTTAGACCCCGTTTTTGGAAGCCATCTTGCATTTTTGGACATACTGTCCTTTTAACTTGTCCTGGTGTAATATTTGACCCTTCAAACCACGGTTTAGACACCAAAATCACAGATCCCAGGCAGATGAACTATGTCCATTTGTAAGTAATTTCCTTGTAACTTGTCCCCATGAACTACAATTGACCCTTAAAACCATTGACTAAAACAAAAGTAATGATGATATGTGAATTTTGAGGCTTTGGCAGTCAATTTTGGACGCCATTTTGGATTTTCAGGTTCCCTGGTCTAACTCACTCTAACCTGTATCAATTATCAATAGATCTTTTTATCCCTTTAAATCATGAAATATGCACCGAAATTGGATGTCTAGTGTGAATAGTGAGTGAATTACGTCTATTTTTTGTGAATGGCAGCCAGTTTGGGCGCCATATTGGATTACGGAAAACCCTCAAGGAGGGTATAAGAAGACCTTTCGTATGTTATTCTAGAAATATCCCTGGACCTATCCTAAAAAAAAGATCAGCTTGTTACCTGAAGTTTCCTTTCTTAAACCTATTTTGGCCTGATGCTTTTGGCCTATTAGTCCAAAAAATAGATATTGCTTTATCCTAAGATATACTTTCCTCGTTTATTCTTGCTGACAATTCTTGAAACTTATTTTTATGTTACTAATTAAGACCTGTCTCAATGATATTAGTTACAATAACCTTCCGATTTTGCCAAAAAGTATATTTCTCGTGATATTGCGATTCTTTATGAAAAAATACACCCATTCTCGTTAATCAGATCGACCTCTCACTTATCATTTCTTTTCTTTTTCCAGACATAATGGACGCCCTTTGAATACGAATATGATGTAAAATATCTGTATGCAAAGCTTGTTTCATGATATTACATCCAAGTTCCATTCTGTTAGAAATGTCTCTTTCATTCCCAATTGCGAGATTTTCTTTAATTTCATTTTTGCCGGGGACCAAGTTCTTTTATCTATTACAGACGATTTGACGACGATTTACGGTTGAATAATAATAGATCACATATTTATTATCTGTTTGAGATATATCTTATTTCACAATGAACATGATGAATTTGAGTTCGAAATTAGAAAGTCCTAATATTTACCCGAGTCTAAAAACGGTTCTAATTCTAATTTTGTAATGTGAAACCAGTTGTATAAATACTATGTTACTAAAAATGAAAAAGACAAATAAGTCATATTCAACTAGATCTTTGCTTTTCAAGAGGAGATTTATACTTACAGATTGTAGCAACTAAAACTTTGTTACTGTCCAGGAACTCGACGACCAAGTCACTTTCTAAGGAAGTAGCTAGAAGAAGCCTCCTGTCTCCGTCAGCGAATGGTCCTACTTGAATATATCTATCATGTCCGATTCTTTGGGTGTATCCTTGAGCAAGAGAAGATCCTGGGAGGGAGACGGAAGTGGGATGACGTGAAAATGGTAAAGGAAATAAACATTTTAATTTAGAAACATTATTTTCCACAAATTCTCAGAGCCAAGGGCTCCAGATCTCGGGGGGATTATTGTATATAGGGTTAGCCGAGCAATATTCAAAAATTTCCTTACCAGATCTGATGAAAAACAAATAGCAACGCCAGTAGATTGTGTATCCAGCAAAACTGTCGAAACCGAGATAAAGTGCCGACTGCTCGTATTTGGTGGAAGTTTCTGTATAGCTCAGTAGTCTGTCAAGATATATATTACAAAAAGAATGAAATCCAATCAAGGCTTAAAAACATATGTCATTTTTTAAATCACAAAAGCCCGACGATTGATGGTAGGGCTTGTTTTGTTTTCGCTTTATTTAATTTATCAATCAATGTTTTTGCACAGTCCAGTGTTCAGGTCTTTGAATTCTATTTCAGAACACTGCTGTAGGGGAGCGTGCTACATACTTTTGACAAACCATATCATTCTATTGTATTATACGTTAATGTGTCGTGGTGTAGTGTTTCAGCCACTTGACTTATAAACTAAGGGTCGAGGGTTTAAAGCCCCTGACACTAATGTCCTTTGGCAATGCACTTATCCACGTTTGTCACTCTCTACCCAGGTGTTAAATAGGTACCCGATTGGATGTGAACGTCAATATGATTATATTGGCATGACTGTGTGCACAGATAAAAAAAAAAACGATTATTTGGACAGGACACTCCCCAAGGAGTGGAGATGGGACAGTGATGGATCCTATGACCGGGGTAATGAAAATTGCAATGTAAAACACTTGGAAAGGAAAGTATATACGAAGCGCTCTAAATGTAACTATTATCATTATTATAATGATTATTATTTCTATTATTATCATTATTAATAACAACATTATTGTTCTTGCCATTATTATTATCAACCCATGATTTGCTTATTACCTGTTTTATATACCTTTTATACATGACAAATCTATAACAGAATCGATACGAAGTTCAAAATTATTCTTTCTCTTCGTCTTCTATTTTTCCTTGTTTTGGTTTTGTGGCCTGAAATCTATTCATGGCGTTTATGGTTTGAGAAAAATTTTGTTCATCTGAGGATTTTCCACCGTTATTTATACCATACATTTCAGGGAGGGTTTAGTCCTATGAAGGCAAAACTGTAACCCCCAAAATATGATTTGTTTTTCCTATATGAAACTATGAAGTTCATTGAATTGAGATTCAGGCCTCTAGTGATCATTTTAAAGTGCTTGGATCTATTTTTGTCCTTTGAATGCCAGAGATTTCACTTGTAGCCCAGAGAAAGATAATGTAATTTACTGTGTGGGATTTAACCCCTTGTTAAATATATAAATGTCTGATGTGGTAACGATAAAAATGTAGATTGTTCATGAGTTTTATTAGTATACCACATGATCTCCTTGCCGAGAAATGAGCAAAATAAGCACGACATTCCAGCCAGGTGTCAGTTCCCTTTCCAGGTAATAAGGAATAATACACTGTCCCTATTTGCTGAACTTTTTGGCGATCTTGATTTCACAAAGTTGGGTTCATGTTTAATGTAACTGACCTCAATCTATGATGACACGGAGACAACTATAAATCTTTCACATGATATTCGCATAATTTCATCCAAAATGTTTTTTTTTCTTTCTCCCGTGTTTGTTCGTTTCTTCGTCTTTTCCTTTTTTCTCTTTTTACTCCTTCTTTTCACCCTACATCAGTCTTTTGTGAGTGATGTTCACATCAGATTGAGAAAAGGGGATATCCCAATATCACCCTGTTCACATTAAATTAAGATACGGAGAGCATCCCATATCACAATGTTCACATCAGGTTAAAAGAAAGGTGAGTTCCCTATTTCACAATGTTACACTAGGTTAAGATAAATGTGAATTCATAATTTTACCATGTTCACATCAGATCAGGATAAAGTTAAATTCCTTTATTTTATCATGTTCACATCACATTAAGATAAGTAGAGTTCCCCATTTCACCATGTTCACATCAGATTATGATAAATGTGAATTCCCATTTTACCATGTTCACATCAGGTTAAGATAAATGTCAATTCCCTACTTTACCATGTTAGATCAGATCAGGATGAAGTTAAATTCCTTTATTTTATCATGTTCACATCACATTAAGATAAGATGAGTTCCCCATTTCACAATGTAACACTAGGTTAAGATAAATGTGAATTCATAATTTTACCATGTTCACATCAGATCAGGATAAAGTTAAATTCCTTTATTTTATCATGTTCACATCACATAAAGATAAGGAGAGCTCACCATTTCACATCAGATCAAGATAAATCTGAATTCCCCATTTTACCATGTTCACATCAGGTTAAGATAAATGTCAATTCCCTATTATACCATGTTCACATCAGGTTTAGATAAAGGAACCCCCTCCCCCATTCACCATGTTAACATAAGATTAAGATAAGGAGAGCTCCCAATTTCACCATGTCATATCAGATTAAGATAAATGTGAATTCATGATTTTACCATGTTCACATCCCTTTATTTTATCATGTTCACATCACATTAAGATAAGGAGAGCTCCCTATTTCACCATGTTCACATCAGATTAAGATAAATATGAATTTCCCATTTTACCATGTTCACATCAGGTTAAGATAACGGAATCCCCCCCCCCCGCCATATTTCACCATGTTCATATCAGATTAAGATAAGGAAAATCCCCCCCCCCCCATTCACCATGTTAACATAAGATTAAGATAAGGAGAGCCCCCCATTTCACCATGTTCACATCAGATTAAGATAAGAGGAATTCCCCCCATTTCACCATGTTCACATCATATTTTTTTAAGGGAAACTCCCCATTTCACCATGTTCACATCAGATTAAGATAAGGATAACTCCCCCATTTCACCATGTTGACATCAGTTTTAGATTCCCCATTTCACCATGTTCACATCAGGTTAAGATAATGGGAATTCCCCATTCACCATGTTTACATCAGATTAGGATAAAACCTTAACTTTTCATTTTACCTTATTCACATCAGGTGAAGGTGAATGGTATTTTCCACTAGCTTAACCTTTCAAAATATTGTTTCGATCTGCCGTTCCCTTCCAAGTTTTCATATGCTCCCTAAAAAGGATATCATATCTCTTGATTATTTTCTCTTCCTTTTTTTCCCTCGTTATTCATGTTAGATAAATTCTCTGCTTTCACGTAGAGGCAATTTTACTATTTACTAACAGATTGTTGGATCATCGTTATCTAACGTTTACTAACCTTGGTGCAATAGCAGAGTGGAAGAATCTCTGTTCAAGGACGATGGTCAAATACCTATCAGTATTTCGGGAGATGGTGAGAGAAAATCGTGAATATCTATTCCCACTGAGCAGGTTGTCTGGAATGTTTGGTGTTGAGGTCGAGATAGGTTCTGTCTCGGAGCCACGATAAAGGCTTACGGTATTGCCTCCGTCTCCAATTACTTGATTACGATAAAGAAAAAATTAAATCGCATTTGCAAGATAAAAATGAAGAGAAGCTTACTCTAAACTTTTGAAGAAAAAGACTTAATCTATATCTGAAGATATGATTAAAGGCAACTACATGAATGATGGTCTGCTTTTGAAAAATTCAAACTACCACCCCGTATCCATGGGGCGCGGGGATGAGAAATAGAATATTTTTAGATAGGTGGCATTATATAAATGCCTATTATTAATAAGCCTGGAATGTAAAAATTCTCAAAAAGTATTTTTGAATACTCTTTCATCATTTCTGCCACCTAGAGTAAAGATAGATTGCAGTAGTCATTCAAAATCATTGTTGTAATAAACCTACCTATAGCTTTAATAGACAAATACGTATTTTTAGTTTTAGATATTCAATCAATTGCAATAGTATTTCTTTTAAAAGTCAGCATCATCGTATCACTTGAATTTGAAAAGTGGTTTACCAAGCCTGTAGACCGCTGAAGATGCATCTTGTCCAGAAGAGAGGTAGATGATCGCACCCTCCGTAGCCTGAACAAGGAAATCATATCGACTGGGCTGTGATAGACTGAATGCCAACTCGGCATGGAAGTAGGGATTGCCGTTACCACTGGTTGCGAAGTTCAAGGCTTGGTGTTCCCCTGCAATAGCGTACAACATTGCATAAATCTTGTTTTTTCTTAATTAGTTTGCACTGGGGTAAACAAAATGGCACCCACTTGTACACACTAAAAAATAGGTATAAGTTTACACCTTCAATGTGCAAACTATATGTCACAATGGGAGCAACTTTGCCCCTTCTTTGGAAAGGTGCAACTTTGCACCTTTCTGAACGATGCAAAGTTGCACATATGAGGTGTAGAATTGCACCCCAAAGGTTCTTAGACCTTCACGAGAAGTATCAAGTTGTACCTCCCCCCCCCCCCAAAAAAAAATACAAAGTTGCACCGTAAAGCTGCTCCAAGTGTGACATCTAGTCTGCATCTTCAAAGGTTGGACCTATTAGGACAGCCATGGATCCAACTTGCCTAGGTTTTCCTATTAGGACGCCACCGTGCCTTGCCGTCCACTTCATTTTCCCCCAAATTTTCAGGTGGTAACAGAATCGTTCTGCAATGCACATAATCAGAGTCAATGATTTCTAACCCTACCTTCAATTCCGCAATAATTATTTCTCACAACCAGGAAAGAAATCGAGATCGTGTGTATGGGGTAACACACCTGTAATTACAATGTTTGGTTCCCGTATATAAGGATTTAAAAAAGCCTTATTGAAACAGTTACTAAAATGAAAATGAAATGAAAATCTTTGACAAGGTCATTTAATGAACCGATTCCCCCAAATAAAACTAGAAAAACCATGCTTAGACCACTTTTCTCATATAATTAAGAAACAAGTCATGACAAGCGTAACATGTTCATATAATATTCGAATTGCAATTATGCAATTATTTTCTTAATTCACAAACGCCTCAGCACGTACGATTTCTAAGTAGCTTGTTCCCAGACACTATATACTCTACACAACTTTACATAGGAGCAATTTGTCAAGTAAAATAGTTTTATTGTCATTACACGTATACAAGACGCTCACTCTTGCACATACACTAAGAGTAAACAGTATTTTTTCATTGCCGATCAGGTTCAACTTTGCGAGCATTTTGATAAGGGTGAAGCATGACAGGAACCTATAAGGTTCAAACTTGCACCCCAACCGCCCGCTTGGGGGGGGGGTCTGAAAAATCTTTTAGTTTCCTCACAACTTTCCTCATCAGTTACCCGTATACTAAAAGTTCTGCATCAGAGATTAAAGTTCGTTATGTTGTTGAAGCTAACTGTTGTGTTGTCCCTTCCTCTCTCATTTTTTCTAGCTTGTTCATTGCATATTCATGGTGACATGCACAGAACAGTTCTATCGAAAAAGGGCTTTCTTGTACAAATTAAGTTAGCTTTTTTGTAACTGATCTGGGGCCCGTTGCAGAAAGAGTTGCAATCAATCGCAACTCTAAAAATCCGGCGCAACTTGATTTTCAACCAATCAACAGCGCGCATTTGGGACTTGCGATTGATTTTTTGACTTGCGTTTAAACGCAACTCTTTCTGCAACGGGCCCCTGTACTACTTTATCCAAACCCCTTCCCTTTAGGCTGATAACAAAATGTTCGATTTTCAAGATATGAAGAGTCTCTTCATAAAATGCTTTAATATTTCAAAAAGATCTAAGACCAATTACCATACTAATTATTAAAATACTACAATACTTGAAAGCTATACTTACTTGGAGTATCGTCGTCTACTTCAGGTATTGAAGGATCTACAAAAATAAAACAATTCACAAATTACAACCGAACCTTCAATAGCCATGACAACATGAATCTACTGTCCGAATTAACCTCTTATATATATATTTTCAGCAGATTGAGTTTGATTTTCAAATCTGCCCATGGAAACTAAAAGCATAAACAAGAGTTGAATACTTCCTCTAAAATAAGTTAATAACAGAAGTGAAGAGATCCCTAATTAATTTACATGAATGGGAAAGTGGTCGTGGTTACGTCATAGCAAAATTCATCAAGACGTGTTAACACCTATAAAAGTGGTTTGCAAACTCCAAAGTTGGGTTTTCTAAATAATTAAAAAGCACTTTACATGTCTGTGTCCAATTTAGAAAAATAGTATTACCCCCAGTCAACCACATCTAAACATTAGTGTTGTATAAGTGAATTGTTTATTTTAGAAATGACTGTTGTAAACATTTCATCTGTATCTGAAAATTTAAAAAATGGAACAGGGATTCGATTACATTATTTCAACGCGTCACAAAACATAGTAATTTAAACACAAATACTATTGAAGGAGAATGGTATATGTATATTTATAGAATTGTGAAGTCGGGAATGAATATTTCGTGTACCCATTTATACGATCGTGATTTAGATTGCGCAAAGTATATTCCTCATTTAGTTCTGTCGTAGGCTTCAAACATGGTTTAAAAGGAATGGGTTTGCCGTTATTCCATCCAAAATTAAAGCTACGTGTACACTTCCGACGGAATCATAGGTTTTATGGAGAATGAAAAATAAGTCATGAAAGAACTACTTCTTGACATGACTCATAAACCTTGTCAAACCTCTTTCAATTTTTGGGAGCAGTTTTGTTCACAAAAAAGGAAAGAAAAACGTACATATAACAAAGTGTCTAACTCACGAGATATCCATTGCAGACTGCCACAGTAATGACGTATGCGGAATACACGGGTGGCACCAACACATATATATCTGACTGTGGAGCGTTCAATCGTCAGTCCAGTTTCAATCAGGTTTGTGTAACTCTCGCCCAGCCTGATGCGAATAAAGAGTTGATTGCCTTCCACCGAAAACTGCAAAGCAGCATCAGAAGGAACTTCGCCGATAGCGTATGTATATGATATACTTGAGCCATCGGGAGTTGTAAAATCTAGGCCCTGTGCGCCGAATCCTGTAATGATGGAAATGTACTCCTCATATCAATTAAACTGTTGATCGGGTGTTTTTTTTAATTGCAGATAAAAAGCTAGAGTGTCATGAGCTGTGAATCATTTACTGGTGTGTTACAAACTGCCTATTCACCCTTTTACAATGGACGAGTGCAAGAAAACTGAACGATATTGGAGTAGAAAAGGAGATTTACATCAAACCATAGTTCGTGATCGTTGTACAGTATATAGAATTGAGTATTCAGAATACATACAAACTTGTAACATTCTCACTCTTTTCATTCAGCAACCCCTTGATGTGACTGGCTGAACAAATGCTGCGATAAAAATTGTTATATATTGGGGATAGAGATTTAAGATTGCTATCATATAATAAATCCCGCTTTATCCATTATTTTTTATTCCCAGTTGCCCTGTGACAAATTTAAATGTTTTACACATTTTTTGCGAATTTGTCAGGAATGTTAATAATCACTACTTACTTATGGTGTAACCCTGTCCTGATGGGTTAGATAGGAGGTAGAATATAAGGCCGTTTATATTCTCTTCATTAGAACATACCAAGTTTAAGTCAAAGTCCGAGCTACTATCGGCCTCGTAGATAGGTATGTTCGCACCGTTCGCCTCGATTTCCAGTGAGTAATCTAAAGTGAATATTGATGATTATGATATTAACGAATAACATCAGGGGTATTTTGTGATATGAAGGGGATGGTAATGGGATGCCTTGTCGCTACGCAAAAAAAAGAAATAACTAAAACTTTAAACATCTAATTTCATATATGGCGAATTAACGACACGATTAACGATTCACGACAACACTGTGGCTATTCAAAAAGTTTATGCTGTGTGTCTACCACTACCTATTAGGCGATAAAGCGATAAAATGAACATTTTCAATGATAGATGTACGCAACAATGCGCATGGATTTTTTATACCCCTTTTTGATGGTAAAAACAGCTAGATATCTGTTCATACAACAATCATTTATTAACAAATAGGAAATGAAAACAACAAACGTCATTACTAAAGTATCCCTTTACACAAACATATCATAATACATGTACATTATGATAAAACAACAGCGTCCGTTAACCAGTAGATACAAATTCCTACTGGAAAGCACATTCGCATTAAAATGTGAAAAGGAGTACACAGAGAAGGAACTAAGAAGAAGGGGAATTTACCTTCTGTGTCATCTCCATTAGCCCTCGTTGGCGGGGCGTCCACCACATCTGCATCGCCTACATTATCTTCTCCATTCGTGGAATCCTCATGTGGCCCGTCATCTGTGCTTGTTTCTTCATCAACTGTCTCATCCTCTGCTCCCGCATCACTATTTACTTCCTCTACTGCTGGTTCTGCACCATTATCCTCGGCACCTTCTACAGAATCATCTTCGACGGGTTCTCCTCCTGTACTTTCTTCATTCTCTGTTGAATCATTTTCAGTTGGTACACTTGTATCATCTCTCGACGGCGGGGCGTCCGCCACATCTGCATCGCCTACATTATCTTCTCCATTCGTGGAATCCTCAAGTGGCCCGTCATCCGTGCTTGTTTCTTCATCAACTGTCTCATCCTCTGAACCCGTATCACTATTTACTTCCTCTACTGCTGGTTCTGCACCATTATCCTCGGCACCTTCTACAGAATCATCTTCGACGGGTTCTCCTCCTGTACTTTCTTCATTCTCTGTTGAATCATTTTCAGTTGGTACACTTGTATCATCTCTCGACGGCGGGGCGTCCGCCACATCTGCATCGCCTACATTATCTTCTCCATTCGTGGAATCCTCAAGTGGCCCGTCATCCGTGCTTGTTTCTTCATCAACTGTCTCATCCTCTGATCCCGTATCACTATTTACTTCCTCTACTGCTGGTTCTGCACCATTATCCTCGGCACCTTCTACAGAATCATCTTCGTCGGGTTCTCCTCCTGTACTTTCGTCATTCTCTGTTGAATCATTTTCAGTTGGTACACTTGTATCCTCTCTCGACGGCGGGGCGTCCGCCACATCTGCATCGCCTACATTATCTTCTCCATTCGTGGAATCCTCATGTGGCCCAACATCTGTGCTTGTTTCTTCATCAACTATCTCATCCTCTGATCCCGTATCACTATTTACTTCCTCTCCTGCTGGTTCTGCACCATCATCCTCGGCACCTTCTACAGAATCATCTTCGACGGGTTCTCCTCCTGTACTTTCGTCATTCTCTGTTGAATCACTTTCAGTTGGTACACTTGTATCCTCTCTCGACGGCGGGGCGTCCGCCACATCTGCATCGCCTACACTATCTTCTCCATTCGTGGAATCCTCATGTGGCCCGTCATCTGTGCTTGTTTGTTCATCAACTGTCTCATCCTCTGATCCCGTATCACTATTTACTTCCTCTCCTGCTGGTTCTGCACCATCATCCTCGGCACCTTCTACAGAATCATCTTCGACGGGTTCTCCTCCTGTACTTTCGTCATTCTCTGTTGAATCATTTTCAGTTGGTACACTTGTATCATCTGTCGACGGCGAGGCGTCCGCCACATCTGCATCGCCTACATTATCTTCTCCATTCGTGGAATCCTCATGTGGCCCGTCATCTGTGCTTGTTTGTTCTTCAACTGTCTCATCCTCTGATCCCGTATCACTATTTACTTCCTCTACTGCTGGTTCTGCACCATCATCATCGGCACCTTCTACAGAATCATCTTCGACGGATTGTTCGTTCCCTGCTCCTGTACTTTCGTCATTATCTGTTGAATCATTTTCAGTTGGTACACTTGTATCCTCTCTCGACGGCGGGGCGTCCGCCACATCTGCATCGCCTACATTATCTTCTCCATTCGTGGAATCCTCATGTGGCCCGTCATCTGTGCTTGTTTCTTCAACTGTCTCATCCTCTGATCCTGTATCACTATTTACTTCCTCTCCTGCTGGTTCTGCACCATCATCCTCGGCACCTTCTACAGAATCATCTTCGACGGGTTCTCCTCCTGTACTTTCGTCATTCTCTGTTGAATCACTTTCAGTTGGTAGACTTGTATCATCTCTCGACGGCGGGGCGTCCGCCACATCTGCATCGCCTACATTATCTTCTCCATTCGTGGAATCCTCATGTGGCCCGTCATCTGTGCTTGTTTCTTCATCAACTGTCTCATCCTCTGATCCCGTATAACTATTTACTTCCTCTCCTGCTGGTTCTGCACCATTATCCTCGGCACCTTCTACAGAATCATCTTCGACGGATTCTTCGTTTCCTGCTCCTGTACTTTCGTCATTATCTGTTGAATCATTTTCAGTTGGTACACTTGTATCATCTCTCGACGGCGGGGCGTCCGCCACATCTGCATCGCCTACATTATCTTCTCCATTCGTGGAATCCTCATGTGGCCCGTCATCTGTGCTTGTTTCTTCAACTGTCTCATCCTCTGATCCCGTATAACTATTTGCTTCCTCTACTGCTGGTTCTGCACCATTATCCTCGGCACCTTCTACAGAATCATCTTCGACGGATTCTTCGTTTCCTGCTCCTGTACTTTCGTCATTCTCTGTTGAATCACTTTCAGTTGGTACACTTGTATCATCTCTCGACGGCGGGGCATCCGCCACATCTGCATCGCCTACATTATCTTCTCCATTCGTGGAATCCTCATGTGGCCCGTCATCTGTGCTTGTTTCTTCATCAACTGTCTCATCCTCTGATCCCGTATAACTATTTGCTTCCTCTCCTGCTGGTTCTGCACCATTATCCTCGGCACCTTCTACAGAATCATCTTCGACGGATTCTTCGTTTCCTGCTCCTGTACTTTCGTCATTATCTGTTGAATCATTTTCAGTTGGTACACTTGTATCCTCTCTCGACGGCGGGGCGTCCGCCACATCTGCATCGCCTACATTATCTTCTCCATTCGTGGAATCCTCATGTGGCCCGTCATCTGTGCTTGTTTCTTCATCAACTGTCTCATCCTCTGATCCCGTATCACTATTTACTTCCTCTACTGCTGGTTCTGCACCATTATCCTCGGCACCTTCTACAGAATCATCTTCGACGGATTCTTCGTTTCCTGCTCCTGTACTTTCGTCATTCTCTGTTGAATCATTTTCAGTTAGTACACTTGTATCATCTCTCGACGGCGGGGCGTTCGCCACATCTGCATCGCCTACATTATCTTCTCCATTCGTGGAATCCTCACGTGGCCCGTCATCTGTGCTTGTTTCTTCATCAACTGTCTCATCCTCTGATCCCGTATAACTATTTGCTTCCTCTACTGCTGGTTCTGCACCATTATCCTCGGCACCTTCTACAGAATCATCTTCGACGGATTCTTCGTTTCCTGCTCCTGTACTTTCGTCATTATCTGTTGAATCATTTTCAGTTGGTACACTTGTATCCTCTCTCGACGGCGGGGCGTCCGCCACATCTGCATCGCCTACATTATCTTCTCCATTCGTGGAATCCTCATGTGGCCCGTCATCTGTGCTTGTTTGTTCATCAACTGTCTCATCCTCTGATCCTGTATCACTATTTACTTCCTCTCCTGCTGGTTCTGCACCATTATCCTCGGCACCTTCTTCTCCTTGTTCTTCTCCAGCTGGAGACAATTCGGTCAATTTATCTAAGAACAAACACACAAAGAATATTGTGAGCTTATTTTCTCTACTCTTGATATAAATACAATATCATGATCATTAAATGGGCCACTATAATTGATTTAACATCCTTTATGTTTAATAATTAAGTTATGTTAAATCTATATCTCAATATTCTTTGATGATGTCTCAATATTCTTTGATGTTCACAACGTATATTTATTGGTTAATTTTTGAAATCTACAATCCTAACCATACTTTCAGCTTTCCTCAAGCATGGAGACTTGTAGGTATTATGCGTCTATTTTCAAGAACTGTATTATTATTATTCATTTTCATTATTATTTCACAACTCCCCCCCCCCCCTGTCCCCTTATGGAGCCTTAATATGGCCTGTTCGTGAATAGATGATTTTGACCCTACCCGCCCGCTTTTAAAAGATATATCGATCATGTCTATCGTCATACTATACTCTTGTCGTCCAAAAGAATTCCTGAGTTCCTTTTTCATTTAAATTCATATAAATTTGATAGTGGCATTCATCCAAAAGCTATATACTGCTCTAAGTAGGTCAATTTAAAAAAAATATAGTAAGTTTTAGGCTATCAACCCATACCAACTCCTATTTGGTCAATATGTGATAAATGATGAATCTATATTTTTTATAAAAAAAAAAAACGTATTTGGTATTCTATCTCGGTGGACGTCTGTACCTTGAAGCTGAGATGTGCCAAATTTGGAGTTATTGTGCTCATTCGTTATACGAATATGGAAAGAGTTATAATATTGTTCATACTATGTTAGTAGGCAAAATATTGAAAATACGGGACGGAATTAATCCATTTGGATATAGCTCTTTCACTGAGGAAAGATAACGCCTATACGCACATTACAGACGCATTTTACTTTGCTTCATGCACAAGAACGGAAATGGAAGGGGGAGGGGAATGAAAACAACAGAGCGGGAAATGGAGAGGAGGAATGACAGCCTCTGCCCTTGGATGTGGGTACGCTAGGGTCGCGTGGGGGAGTGTTTGAAACATAATAGTCAGTTACTCCTATCTAGTTCTGGGTTTGAATCGGACACTGCTGTCAACTGATGAGATCCAAAGCATGTGATATATCCAACACCTCAGGTGACCCAGAAGCGGGGGGGGGGGGGTGGGGGCAGTGGCGTAGCTAGGATTTGTTTCCTGGGGGCACTGGAGAGTCCTTACTTTTTCAGGGGGACACTATTTTTCTGTGTGTGTGTGTGTGTGTATGTGTCTCAAGGGCAGATCCAATTTTCGCCATTAGGGGATGGGCCTGAAATTATCTTCACCTTTATTTTCCCCGATTAGTCACTCCTTAGATTTAATCTTATAAAACAACATAAATATGAAATAATCTCATTTGCCCTAAAAAAAAAAAGTGCGAGCGCGCAGCGCTTGCACTTTTTTTTTACCTTCATGTAATTTGTCCTGAAAATTTAACATTCTGGGCAATGTTTGTGAATTGTGATCGTGAACAAGATATACATGTACGTAATTAGATAACTTCTGTCAACGCCAATCGCGAACAGAAATTTAATAAATGTTCTCGCATGATCGAAAATGGACCTGTTAAGAATAACCGAGGGAGTCTTCGTACTTACGAGCAGTGATCCTAATGTTACACTGCTCTCCATGTTGGATGAAGATACGTAAACTCTTCAGAAGTTGGAAGTCAAGCTCATCACCAGTGATTTCAATGCTCCTGCTTTGTTGGATATGCTCGATTCTGAAAGACTTTACTCCATCCGTCTTTGTCTGGAGGGTGACAGTTCCCGATTTGCCGGATTCTGTTCCACTCGGCCCTGATGATGTGCCACATTCATGCTTCGAACGCGTGATTAGCAGTTCCGGCAAAATATCTGGCGCAAAAAAAAAACAAGAGGGGTTGAATTTCATTTCAAAGCAAACTTAAAAATCAATTATTACAAAAATGACCAGGAGCACTGGAATGTTTACGATCACTCAATTAACTTATTTTGGATGGAAAAAATGTGTTATTGTTGAAAACATCACCCCAAAAATAATTTGGTTTACGTTTAAAAGGATCGCGTACGTTAGCATTAATGAATATGAAATTAGATGAGCTGATACAATAATTGAGAAAAACACTCATATTCCACGGAATAATAGTTCACTGTTGTCTACTTACATGTAAGAGAGGGAGGTAGGTCAAAATATGATTAACGGTCAAGCCCATCCCAGAAAATGTTTGATTTGAATCAATAAAGAAAAGTCAAACACGTACTGCTGAAGATTTCATCAAAATCGGATGTAACTAAGAAAGTTATGACATTTTAAAGTTTCGCTTACTTTTGACTAACAAGTTACATGCACAAATTAGTCGCATGCAAATGCGAGAATCAATGATGTCCCTCACTATTTTTTTTTTCTATAATAATAAAATATTTCAATTTTTACAGATTTGACAGTAAGGATCGACTTGACTGAACAATGAAATGTTTAACAAAGGTAATTCCACATATTCAGAGAGAAATAAAATTTTGTTTCAGAGGACAATGAGGAGAAAATAACAATATTTCACCTTTCATATAATAGAATACGAAATAAATAGTGAGTGAGTAATGTCATCAGTTTCCTCATTTGCATACCAACCGGGATGTGCATATAACTATTTTGTGAAATTATGCGAAACTTATTTAAACGCTGCTCCACATCTCTTTTACCTGCTTTGTAGCAGTTGGTAGCCTCATCCGCATCTTCTAATGATGAGATTGCACCGTTGCACAAGAGTAGGACCAAATGTGGTTTTGTCTTACAGCTGTATTCCATGTCCATTGTAAACGGTGATGAAGGAAGGTCGTCGTCCTCGAATACATTTGCGCCTGCCATGTCACCAACTGAGATCAAGTGGGAAACCAATGTGCCTGTAGTGGAATGAGATTCACCAAATAATTTATTGTTTGCTAATTCTACAGAAATTTTGATATAAGGAAGCATGATTTTGAATTTAAAGCACTCAAGAAAATTTCCAATCAACAAAGGACCGCACTAAGAGCTGATGAGACTTTTCATATCATGATGGAGTTGGAAAACCTACATATCCGTTCGTCCTCAAATGCACAATTTTAATGCGGTCAAAAACTTAGAATTCAGTTAGGTTTCTTTCAAGGTTAATATCGCCACGAAGGTCACAGGTCATTTTGAATTTTTAAGGTGGCCATTAATTATAAAGCCTAATAAATTAGAATGTAGAAAAATAATACCACAGAACTTCCAACCCTGGACTCCCAAACTTAGTTGTTCACGGATAGAACAATTTTCTCATGGGGTTTTCAAGTGACTCGAATCATGGTTTATCAATTTATTTATTAATTTATACTTACGTTCTCTGCATGGACACGTGCATTCTGGTAAATCAAAAGGGTTAAAACAGAGAGAAAATGATTATTATTACTGACAGAAATAATGCGCATATAAAATACTAGTAAGCGCTCTTCTATCATCCCCTATGCCTACAAGTAAAAAGTGGTCTAAACAGAATTCAAGGATGTACTTCCACTGTTATACCCTTTATCTAAAGACTGATTATTCGATTTTCGCCTCGGTGTCTTTTTATGAACAGCGTAATAGTGGCCCTTATCCCCCTTCCGAAACTTTGAAACTCACATTTATTTTTTTAAGAAAATGCTAAATTCAACAAGAGTTTGCCAGAAATCCTTAGATTCGCTTTAGAAAAATACAAAAGCACCCCCATAACAGGCTTGGTTGCTCAATATTATTTTTTTTAAAAGATATTTCCTTTATGCGGGGGATATATCATTAGACACATGCCACAAACCGTCTAGGAGAAAAATAAACACTAAAAAAATGATTACTCGATATTGAGTAAAAAAATATACCCTTTACCTATACGTAGAAAGGGAACATGGTTGTCATTGGATCAAAACTGTACTCAGGACAGGTTGTGTAAAATATTGACCAATAAATGTGCAATATTTTACTCAACCCATTGTGCAGAATATTTGTCACAATGGGGAAAATGAAAAAAAATGTATTTATGTTGGGTAAAAAGGGAAATTGGTTGTTGTTGGGTAAAAAGTGACACAACACAGGTTGTGTAAAGTATTTTACTCAACAAGTGTGCAGAATATTTGACACACAATGTTAATGAAAATGTTAATGATAATGTTGAGTAGGCTGTCGGCACAAGTCGGCATTCGATGGTATGGACTAATTTAATTGTGGGAGCGTCGTTAGCTTTTCGTGAACGTTGCCACGAATGGATCAACACCATCAAATTACCTTTATCAGGGCTGACTTAGATCTCTATGCAATTCCTAAACACTTATCAAAATGTTAAAATGGCCTTCTATTTCGGTGATAACTTTTTTTTTTGCTTGTCTAATTTTCCAGCCCCTGGTCCCCATCCCTTTGGGGACAGATTTCAGCCCATGCATGGAACGTATTCTCCGTCCATGATGTCAGGCAAAAATTAATGTCATTGAGCAGATTATACAAGTAAACTGTTAATGTAAACGCGCGGCTACAACGCAGAGTAAATTCTCTTGATCAACAAAATATAATAGATCGATCTGCATTTTCTTTACCATTTTTTTTCACTTTTTTTATTTCCAGTGCTCGAAATCGGCAACTGTGTTACTATGGTTCTATATAGGCCTATGCGGTCCTATTAAACCAATTAAGGCTAAGTAGATCTACCAAGCTCATTGGTCTAACGTTATAACCAGTTCTAAATTAACCATAGCATTAGTCGCCATTAGACAGGTCCAGAGTTGAGATAATGTTAAAACCAAGCTAGCCTATTCTAGCCATGACCTCGCCAGGCATTTTGTCTTGTCATTGATTGCAATTTGATGTGTTAAAAGGGATGGTCCGGATTGAAAATATATCTAAATGAGTAGAGTAAAATTTACAGAGTAAAATGCTGAAAATTTCATCTAAATCGGAAAACAAATAATAAAGTTATTGAATTTTAAAGTTTCTCAATATTTTGTGGAAAATGTTATATGCACATCGTGATGAATATTTTTTGGTGGGCTGATGATGTCACATGTTCACTTTCCATTTGCTTGTGAAACTATTTGAAATCATAAATATTTCATTTCATGAAAGCAGATGAAGAAATGAACAGTTAACGATAGGCCTACACTGTAAAAACTGTGGTGTTAAAACTGACACCAATAGGTGTTAATAGAGGACCACACCCTGAGGTGTTAAAATTACACCCTACAAATTGAACATAACACCAAAGGGTGTAAATGTAACAACCAAAGGTGTTGTAATAACACCTATGGGTGTAAAACTAACACCACCAATTTAACACCGGTGTAAAATAACTGGTGTTGTCCTCTATGTACACCGGTTAACAACACAGTGTTTGCTGTGTACTACTCTACATAGACACCTATTCAAACATTTAGGGGGAAAATCATTGGATTTCAATACCGAAATGATTCAATTAAAATTTAATGTCAGTTTCTCCCTACGCCACGGCCATGCCACTTGTCTTTACCAGCCACCATTCTAACGTTACAATTCACATGGCATGACGGACCTTTTCGAGTCATGTCGATATTTATTTTCAGTTTCACAGGTTTTCATTCACTCATTCACGCAAAGGCGCAGACATGCACACTTTTTTCACGTCGATATTTTTGGGGAGATAAATAGGCCTACTCGATTTCAAATTCGGTAATCATGGGCTTTAGGAGCATAAATTAATCAATCTAGAAATTCGAGTCTGTGATTAATCGTTAACTTTTGAGTTACCCGACTCTAATCTCGCGTTGTAGAGATTGGCGAAAGGTGCCTATTGTTAAAACAAAAACGCAAAGGTTAAGTCTAATAGGAAGCAAACGACCTGAGCAAATTGCATGTTTATCAGAAATGAAGTAGTATTTTTTTATATTTTATTTTAGCAATCATTTACCTTTTATTTGGTTTCAACAAAGAAGTCACAATTACATGAATGCAATAAAGGAACATTAATGTGTCATCCTATTCTAACTAACAAAAAAAATGTTTGCAAGCAACTACTTACTTTAATGATTCAGGACCTGAATAATTGAAGCTAGAAGTTGCTTGAAAGAACCAAAGGCGAAAAAAAAATTTAAAAAAGATGTGCAGTTTCTTTATGCATTCGATCAAATTTTCTAAGTCAAGTATTCTTTACTTTATCTGTGCGAGTCACTGAAACAGAAATTCCGACATTCAAAAAATTAAAAACTCTTTAGTCAGGAAGCTTACCTGTGTTCTGCTGCGCATTCGTAAGATGAATGAGAATGAAGCTCAAAAGAGCAATTCGTAAGATGTGGAAATCCATTGCAGTTTTACATCAAAACAGCGTCTAAGATTATAAAAATCAAACTTTCAGAGGGTAAAAAATCAGGTTATCAAGACGTTACTGGTTATAAAAACTATTTTTCTATTAGGATAGGGTGGCAAACTTACGATTTTCCAAAATTCACAAAATTTCTATTGTCGCAAAAATATCGGTCAAAATATATATTTTTTTAAATAAATAATTGCCCAAGCTAACAAAACATGAAATTTAACGAATCAACTAAAAAAACCTATGATAAAAGAATTTCTTTCTTCGGACTATGCTACCCTTTTAAGCAAAACATTCAAAATTGTATACCTGCCCAGACGAGCGAGCTGAACGATCGGTTGATAAATGCGCTTTTCAGAAAGCGAGGGTGATTATTATCCTCGTCTTTCTTGCCACTAATTAGACGAAGCTATTTCTCAATCGGGTATATGTTCAGTGTCTAGTTAATGCATTTAATAAGCTGATCGTGTGAATTTAGATGTGGATTCACCTATAACAGTTAATGGTATGGTCTTCAATAATCACCTTGGTGGTAGCCACCTGTTATGTCTGAGGCGGAGAACTATGGAGCCAGCGAGCGGGCCAATGATAGGCCTATAGATCCAGCCAGGCAAGTGTAGTTATTCCCTGATTCGTTCTCATCCTCAGTATCCGCCTTAATTTCACACGAATCATGTTCCACCATCTCCCCTCTCTACAGTGCGTATCAAAAAAAGTTTACGCTTAAAACAAAATCCTGTAAAATTATACATTTGTAATATTCTGAAGATTTTTCCACATTTTAACATTGGTACAGATCCATTTAAGCAAATGACGATATAACTGTCGAAAAATATTTCCGCTTGAGTGAGCACCACTCACTTTTGAAAAGTTAGTGAAAAATGATTTGCGCAGAACTTTGAAATAGTGCGAATAAAGGTAGACCTTAATCATTGAAAAAAAGTGGAATTTAGCTCGTAACATTGATTTGAAGATATATTTTACCTTTTTAAAACTTGTTTCCTTGCCCAAAACACTTCGAAGAGTGGATTGCGCCCCACCCCACTTCCCCACACACCGAGGCCATCGTGACGATACTTGCTTAACACTGAGCTGTGTTTTACATGAAATGGCTTAGGCTTGATTTTCATTTTCTTAATCATTTTCAAGCTTCGGAAAAGTGTGGAGATACAGCTATCAAATGAAAAATGAAATGTAAACCCAATTTCAGTGATAAAACCTTAGTGAAAAATGCTGGAGGTGTCTGATATAAACTTTTGTTCAGATTCAGTTATGTCCTCAGATCCAGCTAGGACAAAAAGGGTAAAGTTTGTGCTTACTAAGTGTTGAAATTTCAATTTGGGTGGCAAAATTATTACAAAATGCTTGAATGTATCCGTTTTATTTCAATTGACTAAAAGAGTAAAGGAATAGTATGAGAAATATTGCACAGGATAAGTTTGATTTCGCCCTTTCCCCTTGACACAGCGTGAAAACAAGTATTTCTGCGCAAACAGATTTCTGCGAGCTTTACAAAAATGGACAGTGCTCACTCAAGTGTAACATTCTAACTAAACTTTTAATTTCATTGGATATATGAGACCCAAACCCAAGATCATATGAGAAAATATTACCCACATGTTGTATATTTTTTAATTCCCAGGGCGTTTTCAAAGTGTAAGCTTTTTTTTGATACGCACTGCATATCTGTATTTCTGTCCCTTTCTACATGTGCGTCCCAAAACCTATGTACTTTTGAAATGGCTGCCAAATAAAAAGCATATCACTTTGGGGAGAAAGACTTATATAGATGGAAAGACAATGAAGTCATCTTTCAAAATAATTTCAAATTTGTTGGAAAACTATTCATGCTTGAGTGAGCACTACCCACTTAAACAAATGGTATGAAAACTAGGGTGGGCAGGAATAGCCCTTCGGCTTCTTTCAGTTTTTGAGAGGCGAGTCCCTTGGAACTTGCAAACCTAAGGGTGTTGTGATGAATTAATGGTCATTAGTTATCAATTTAAATTGTCAGACCAAATTTCATGAATTATTAAAGATCCCGACCCGACCCGAAAATGAAATTGACAAATTATATACCAATCGAAAGCATATAAGCTACTAAATACAGCAAGGTATGCTTTATGCATTTTCACCGCTTCCCAGCTGAGTATTTTGCTTAAGAATATTCCAATTATAGGGCTTCGAACCCCGCTTAGAAAATAGGCTTTATTGTGCTTTTCATCTGCCTCGAGACCGTGACGTCACGTTGTGTAAGAGGCTTCGTGATTCTATAGGTTTGTACACAGAAAAACTGGGTGATTTTTTTTTGCTTTCCAGATAACGCATTTCATTCTCTTCACTTCTATCACAGAGGGATAATACTTATTTTTTTCCCACAAGCTTGAATTTATGAAATCTACAGTTTTGAACTAGTTTTTGCCATATTTTATTTCCTGCTTATTTGGCGCAGATTTCAATTCTATCTGCATTTATATTATGAATAACAACTTTTCCTGACATAGCAATTTAGGCCCAATAAGAGCCAAACAAAGAAATCCCCAAAAGGTAGTGAATAGTTGTAGGTTTACAGCAATTTGAACAATGAATAATTTTGAGTGCCATTTTCATCTGAAAAGGAAGAAAAAAATGGATTCATAACATGGAAATGGAAGAAAATATCCAATGCTTTTCGACACAAACCTATGGAATCACAACACTCAAGACACAACGTGACGTCATCATTTCCAGGCGACGTGGGGGTGCTCAATCGAAGCGTACTTTGGAGGAGCAGTTTCTTTGATTTTTATTTAATATTTTTAACTATTGGAAGGAGATATATGTACTATTTTGGGTATATTTGTATTGTATAACTCATTACCTTTATTTTAATATATGATTGTTTTTACACCGGTCAGGGTCTTTAACGAAATTCCATGCATCAGTGAGCATGAATTGCAATCTTTAGTGTAGCATTTTAACTTTACAATGTTGGTCTCAGCAGTTTGTTCATTGGAGTCAGGAGAACATAGGGGTAAGAAACGAATTCGGTGGGTGAAGTAAGCTGAAGGGAAAATGGTCAACAAAACTTTTAGCCTCTCTCCTACCATGCCTACAGGTCCGTCCCTCCGCCTCCTGTTGGGATTGAGACTAATTGCTATTACATGTACGCATTAAGTGCAAAGCGGACTGTCAATTTGATAATAAATTCTGAAAATTAGGTCCTCCACTTTTACCTATCAATCATTCAATCAACAATCTGTTAGTAAATCAACTCATTCAATGTGATCAATCAAATATTCACCTTAGTTTTTCAATAAATTATCAATCAAACATTTAGCTTTTTCAATGAATAATTTCATAAATCATCATAATTATTCAAGTTAACTTTGCAAGTTCCAAAGTAATGACCTCTTAAAAAGGGAAGGCTAAGTCCTGCTCACCCTAGCAAAGGCTTGTTTCTCAGGAGGGATGAAAGGGGTAGAGAGAGAGAGAGGGGGAGGGGTAAAGTGTTCTGTTGACCATATCCCGTCATCCTACTTCCTCTTCCTAAGTCCTATATATCCCTATTCTGACTTCCACGAACACATTGCTGAGATCCACTTGAAAAAGTGAAAAATTGTATTTCATGTTCACTCATGCATTAAATTTCAATTTAGCAATTCTTGAAATTTGCTCTTAAAACTTAAATTGACAATGCTTGATCATTGATTTATCAAAACACCCTAAACTTTGCAAGTTCCAAGAAATGGAAAGGCTAATTCCTGCCTACCATAATTTTCATACCCTTTGTTTCAGTGGGCAGTGCTCGCTCAAGCATCAATAGGTTTCCAACTTTTCGGTGTTATTTAATTTGGCTTTATTGGCTTCCATATGTAAGTGTTTTCCCCCGAAGTGACTTATTCTTTATTTGGCAGCCATTTCAAAAGTGTATAGTTTTTTTTTTTGGGGGGGTGCTCTGTATTTCGCTCACTCTTTTTCACTGCACATAATTATGAAGAACTTTATTCCAAAAGGAGCTAAATCCACTTTTGGCATTTTTCTGTGAATCAATGTTTTATTCAATTTACCAATTTTAGTAAAGCGGATAAACCGAACAATTGTGGAAATTATGACTAAAGCATGAAACTTTCAAGTATTAGTATATGCCGTAAGATTTATTTTAAAGATGGGAGGTAAATTCATAAATGCCATTTTCGGATTAATTTCTCCAAAATAACTTCCATTCCCATGTAAATGGTAAATAAACATGATATAGATGACCAAAATTATATTTTTCAGGCTCCTAGTTGAATACATATAAAATTTTGAAATATTCAAGATAACCAAAACAGTGTCAATTAGTCCGTTGCCATGGCAACGCCTTGTTCCCCCCCCCCAGGAAGATAAACATTTGAAATAAAACAACGTTGTAGAATATGATTTATCATTAATTTCCCCCAATTTTACAGTGCTTAACAAAGATATTGTGGTTGCTAAATGTGTAAATTCAATCTCAGTCCATTGCCATGGCAACCAAATAACATTTAACTTATAAAAATAATATGGTTGACAAAACAATGGACAGGTGGAAAATACAATGGAAATTACTTAATCTGTATGCTTAGTTTTGACCCCATCATTGGAACAAAAAATACAGAAAGAAAGTGTTCTGCAGGAGTTCTTTATAAAGATAGAAAAATATGTTACCTTGGTAATGCTTGAATGAAATTAAAAAAGAAACAATTTTGCAAAAAGGTCCGCGTTGCCATGGCAACAGCTTATTTTCCTCTAGAAAGGTAACAATATTGATAAAAATGTAGAATACATGTATGATCATCATTCCATTTTCCCTGATTTCAAGGTACTGATTGAGATGGTGTGACTAAATTTATAAATATAACATCTTAAGCCATTGCGATGGCAACCAGATAACATCTAATTAAAAAAGACTTGGATGACAAGGTTATGGACAGGTGAAAAATGCAATGAAAATTAAGTTAATGTACATACGCATGAGGTCTGATCTACTCAATTAATTTGGGGGAAATAATACTGTGAGTGTTCTGCATGAACTAATTAGAATTATTAGCATTGATGTTGCCTTGGTAATACTTGAATTCAACGATGAATATTAATGTTGCAAATGGCCTGTTGTCATATACAGATTAATGATGTATATTATATAGGCTTAAAATGATCCAGGCATTGACGCTAGACTTAGCTTTTCAAGGTATCCCATTTAATGCTAGATTTCGGCCAATAGGGCCATCATCATATTTATTGAAACAAACAAAACAAAACAGAACAAAATCATACAAATAAAATCGTCATGACAACAAAGTAAATAAATGATAACAAAAGGTACAGAATAGAAGGATAACAGTAAGATAACCCCAAAAGAGAGGGGTTAATGAAATAAACGGGATGACTACAATAGAAAACGATTTGGTAATTTAAACTGTGAAGAAGTTTAAGTTACCAAATTGTTTTAACTGAACCACATTCTAAGCTAAAATTATCATTATCGTAAATCGTCTTGATTAAATTGAATCTCATCAAAAATGCCTAATCATAACACACTTGGATCTTGATGTCATCAAACATGACATGTAAGCTAGAAAACATTTTGGACTTAGTTGAACTTCAATAATAGTCAATTTATTTTTACTTTAGGATGGAAATGTGGCTTCTAATGGTTCTCGAAATCATGAAACTTCAAATCTCATCATTTCTCCATTAAAACAACTCCGTATATCAAGGAATTAAAGATCGGATAAATTGACGAACAAAAAAAACTTCTGCAAGGTCATTTTTACGTGTGTTTGGAGAAGCGTTCCGAAAATTCACAGCGTGTTGCGTCAACAGACATGATGGAGACAGAAAATCGATTTCAGTACCATGTGGTGGATTCACAATTCTACCATCGTTAAACAATATCTAAAGTACCATTTATTATCAAACTTAACCATTTTGGATAATTTGAATTCAATTTATTGCTCGAAGGATATTAAATACGCTTGATTTCTACTCAGAGAAACCGACATTTCATTCGTATACCTTTATTATGAGAGTGCACCTAAGTAGCACATAGGTCCTATATCGGTGCTCATGGTACTTCATGAAAATAAATGCATACTGAACAATAATTGAAACAGAATATAAATATGATAAAAATGAATGAAAATAAACGAAATGTTCAAGACATACTACAATGAATTATTAATAACAGGAACAACCAAATTTTTATTGGGACTTGACTATTGCATATTCATTTTCATGATTGTTTAACATTTACTACTGGAATATGATGTTTAACATCGTTGTCCAAACATCCTTAAAACATATTTGCCTACCAAGCCTGTAACCATGATCTTGGGGTCTTCTGTTTGCAGGTTCTGGCCCATTTTACTATTTTAATTCTTTGAATTTTTTTTAAGGTTAATAAATTTCTGTTAATTTCCAAAATTTTGAAAAATGGGCTATTTTGTGACTAACCAGATTATAATTGAAATATGTATATATTACGTAAATCTATTGTCGTTAAAATCTCATGTGTATAGGCCTAAGCCCCGCCCCCCCCCCCCTCTAATGTCACAGTATGATATACCACTTTCCATACGAAAAATTATGAAAATACAGCTGTCTGCGAAGCGTACACTCTAAAAACAAATCAGTCAAAAATGACTAGTTAATAGGTTCAGCTGGGAGCAACTGTTATTCTAGTCATATTTGACTATTTTCTAGTCGTATTTTATAGTTATTTCTGACTAGAACATGCGTCAGAAATGTGATTATCAGTGTTTGTCATATCAATTGCACCCAGCTGACTATTGGTCTAGTCAATTTGACTGATATTTTTAAGAGTGTAATAATATTGATAGACATATATTACGACTACAATTTTATGTCATATCATGTAAACATATTTAAAACGAGAATAATAAAAGAAAACTAATGTGAAAGTTTGTCAGGTACTCTCACTGCATTAAACTAGCTTCGCTTCCTTTTTGCATGGTTTGCCATAATGTCCAGCCAGTCAAGAGATGTTGCAAGTAAAATCATTTTTAACCATCGCCGACGGCAGTTTGGTTGTTACATCATTTCAGTTAAAATGACACCACGCTTTAACTTGTTCCATTTCATCGGAGTGCAAAAAATATTGCATCACTATCCGTGCACGAATTCACCGCATGATCTGCCAGTCTGTTCCCTAATATCAATGATTGATTTTGTTTATGTCGTGGCGGATCCAGGGGGAGGGGGCATTTCCGGGCCGTGAGCCCCTCTTGAGAATCATAATCATTTTTTAAATGTAAATATGTCCTTCATACACAAGCGTGGACCCTCCCTTTGAGAGTCACAGCAAATATTTAAATTTGAATATGCAGTTCACACAGGGGCGTCGATCCATTTTTTTCAGATTGGGGGGGGGGATCATGAATCAACTTTCAAATGGCCCCTTCAATGGCGCGCGATCACAAAAAACAAACAAACTCACACACACGCCTATATACACACACACACACATATAATATATTATACATATATATATATATATATATATGTATATATATATGAGATAGAGACACATACTGACCTGAAAAGGTCCCTGTTTAGGACTGTTTGAAGTCACTCATGAGGATCGAGGAAACATATCTCACTACACAAATAATGCGAGAGCCGAGAGCGAGCTGAAATTTCTTTATATATTCTGATCTGAAAACTTATTTAATATATATATATAAAACTTATTCTAAGCATTTTTGGTACCAATGATTAAAGATTGGTATCTAAATATACATATATTATAATTTCCGTTGTCGGGTGAAGTTTAAAACCCAACTTCATCCGACAAAGGAAATTATAATTGGTATGGTGTCGAAATGATATGTCTATCTGACGGTCAATTGGATCAGGGTCGCCCTATCTACTAACCCGTCTCTGTTGTCTAGTGGTTAAGGCACTGGCGTTCAAAGCAGAGGCATTTTTTCGGCATCACCAATTTTTCCAAAGGGTAGATAGCTCTGGGGAACCTTGATTTAAGCTACGCCTACCATTGTTCTATTCATCCATTTCTTTACACACACAACTCTGACATCTGGAAAAGGTAGCTTATATTATATATATTTACATATATATATATATATATATATATATATATATATATATATATATATATATATATACATATATATATATATATATATATATACATATATATATATATATATATATATATATATATATATATATACGGGCAATTCCATGGTAACGGAATTACAAATCAGAGAAATTTGGCTGTTGTTTTTGCTCACAGCATCCAGATATCTCAATATTTTCCAATTTTCTGAACCTAATAATATGCGTGGCCACTAGTGCTATATACTGAACCAAGATTTTTAGAAAACCCCTCACACGTTCAGGTGTGAATGACGGATATGTGCTATGGTAACGGAATTACCAGAGAAAATTAGTCATTTTGCAACATAAAGTTTAGTAAAAGTTTCTCTGAAATCTACAACACACTAGCTCCAAGTTAATGTCTGAAAGAATTCATTATAGTGTCATTTTTTTTAAAGTAATTTATTCACAAATATCAACAAATTTTCATGATTGGTCTTTCTTTAGGGCAAGTACATGGTAACGGAATTATACATAATGGTAACGGAATTACGCCTCTGACATTTGGGAAGGAAAATTATATTTTTAGGCATTTAGGACTGGTGAAATGCCTCAATGAAGCTTGTTTATATATCCTCCTCTAATACTTACACAAACTAAGTACTTCACGTCTCTGATATTAAATAAAATATAAGTATATAGTACGTAATAGGTGGCTCTACCATGATAAACATAATTTTACAAAATATTAGGGATCAATGGTAATTAAATTTTAGTTCATTTTCAATTTTAGGGGTATATTAGGACTCACTAGCCCCTTTTTGCCTCCTGTACTGATGGAAAGAATTATGTAAAGGCAAAAAACCATCACTAATACTCATGGTAACGGAATTACATGGACTACAGCCATACTTATACACATCAGGAATTAAAACTGAGGATAGCATGTGATCAGATCTGCACATTTAGTCAAAAATTTGTGTAGATGATAGTTCAGGATATTCTAAAGTCTTTGAATACTAAAAAAAACACAGTTTAGCATCTTAAAACAAAAAACTTTCTATTTGGTTGTTCAATAAATGTTCCGAAAACAAGAAACAATGCTGAAACCTCATGCAAATAGTGTTGACATTTACATTTTGAAAGAATGTTGTGGACAACTAAGCAATAAATTGGTTCTTTATTAGTGCACCAATTAACTCTAATTCTCTTTAAAGGTAAGGATTCATTTTCTGTCTACATGTATATGTAGCTCACTGAGGACTGCAATTATAGCAGATCTGAGTATAAAGTCAATATCGGACATCTTCCTGACAGATGTATTTCTCAAATGTGACCCTAAGAAACTGCAGTGATTTGATGATCAAATGTCATATTCATGAAATTAGTTGGTTTTCTTGGGCCATGATTTTTTTATTTTATTTCTATTAAAAATTTGTATCTTTCATATAAACATATGAAAATTTATCCGAGATGATTTTTTATCTTCCGTATCTAAAGATATGTGACAAAGCAGTGCCCAGGATATAGATATGTTTATCTAAACATTGCATCACAGATGATGTGCCTGCATTAATATTCCTTTGAAGAAAAAAAAAGAACTTCAAATTAGGTGGAGGCTATTCTCTCTATACATTTTCAATTTCAGCAATATTTCTATGTCAATTCGCTCAAGACTTTGAAATAAGAATAAAGGAAAAATGATAAATCATTTAATCATTAGAGTACTACTTTAACATTATTCTTGTAGATTAAAGAAATTATTTCAAATAATTCTATTGACTTATGTTGTTTATGAAATGAAATGAGGTACGAAATAATGTGATATTGACTTCATATTTTTGTTCATTTTTTTTAAATTAAATCCATGTATGCACAGAATTTGATTTGATGAATTATCCCTCATTTGCCAAAACTCATGGCAGAAAGGCTTTTAATTTGTTGAATGAGATGAGTGCTATAAAAAAAGCCTTTCTCATTGCAGATTGCTTCAAAAATAGGTTCGTGTCACAGAGATATAACAAAGACAAAATGTTTATTGGAATACCATTTCGGAACGAATTTTAGGTGATTTTATATCACTTATTTTAATAGAGATAAAATATTTTATTTTATATCAGAATATATCTCAGAACATATACTACCACTGTCTCTTTGCATTTCTCTCACATCAGAATGCTGTACAGTTCTACCCATTTCCAACTGAGTTATGTGGCTGTTCTCAGATGTTTTGTTATTGATTACTCTGTTGGTCTCAATATTATCACCATCCTCTCCTTAGAGAAGTGTTCATTCTGTGTATCATCCTCACTTGAAGGGTCATCATTGTTACTCACTTTGGCCGTGAAGCAGTGATTATTGGATGATGCTGACTTTGCATGTTTCTGAGCATCCGTTGCATACATGTAGGGTGGAGAACATTATTGGTTTGGTGCTATTTAAGACATCTTGAATATCTTTGTCAAATCCACCATACCTTTGGAAATGTCATCTGTATAAAGATTTAGTATGATTTTTGGCATCTGATTCTTGTAACATAGATCTGTAAATTATGGATCTCACTTCAATCTTTTCCACTCATTACTTTTTACTGCTCGCTACACTGTTCGCCAATCAATACCAGAGTCTGGTTTCTCACCATAGCTTGTTGCAAAGAATATCCAATCTTCCGTTGCAAGGAGAGTTACACAGAAGATATCGCTTAAATTATTAGGCAGTATCTTCTGAAAAAAAATAAACACTTCTTTGAAGCATAGAACTACTTGCAGCCATCCCAGAATTTCTTTTACTGAAAAGTTCACTACAGTCTCTTGAGGGTGAGTTGATCAGAGGCAATTACAAAAAAATGAATGCCATTCTTTTCCAAGGCGCACACAGTGAACATGGTCACTTTGTGATTGTGTGTCTAGTATTTTGGATCTCATTAGAATTGGTACTTGGCAATGACATTTTTTGCAAAATCAATCTGAATGATTTTTTTTAAGATCATCCTGCATAATCATTTTTCTACTCCTCCCCAAGAATTGATTGCCCATTAATCCTTTGTAAGGCATTCATCTACGTTGTATGCTCCCATCAATATACTTTATTGATACTCATGTACATTATCTTGCCCTTTTGCTGAATGTTATACTCAGGCCATATTGAATGGGACTTGCTGTCAAGTAATTGTATAATTTCATCCTGATTTAGAGTGTAATTACGAATCAGAAGGCTTTTAATGTTTATAACTGTGAGCTACAGCTAAGATATCAACAAGCCAATGGAACAACATGGGCTAACGCACACCCCTTTAAAGATATGATAATGGTAATTCCGTTACCATGTAATTCCGTTACCACAGTTACAGCAGAATTAGAAATGATATTTCAAAAAAATGTTGCTAAGTCTTTAGTAAGTCCCATGAAATCAGAGAATTCAGAATTATATAAAATTTAAGCAAGTATTTAGTTCATAGGAAAAAAATTTCAGTTTCATGATAACGGAATTACATCCGTTTTTGTTGTAGATTTCAAAATTTTCTCTGAGAAATTTGAAAATACCCATGATAAAAACATTTGCTACTGGTAATTTTCACACACAACATTAGATGATTTTGAACCAAAATTGTAAAACATTTTTTTAGTTATCAAATTTATCCAAAATAATGTAACATACATGTTCTCTAATTGAAAATGGTCATCAAATTCAAAAGATTGCTTATCAAAAACCGTAACAGATATTTGAAAAAGGTTTTCAGTTCCTATACCGGTACATGGTACCCGAAGTGAGTATTTGTGTGGTGTTCCATAGCAGCACCGGGAGCGGAGCGATTGGCTATCCATAGCTCTTTAACGTCTGCGATAGCGGGTACGAATTAGGATTAATCATTTTCTATTATCGAAAACTTCTATTGAAGTTCATATTGATAATTTTGATATCAAAATTGAACGTGTTTTATTCTGTGAGAATGAGGAAGTGTCCTTCGCACCGAATGCTGCTTGGAAGCAAAGAATTCACCACCAAACGCTGTGCAGTGGCGAGTTATTTCCCTTCTTCAAGATCAGCGACTGCACCGATTAAGAGCCCCGGAGTTCCGGCGTGCTTCAGTGGTGGTATGTCGCTTGGATGTTGGTCGCGGTCACGTGCTACTGCGACGAGTCTCTGTAGAGAGTGGTGGGCGACGTCGATGAGGCTGAGGATAGCATATCGTATTAACAACACTACCGGCAGCAGTGCACATCTCTTCAGATCAGTTTGGATGCAAAGTCATAAAAACCCAGATCTGCATTGTGAAATAATTCTTGAAAATACAATTATAAAAGGCAAAAGTTTGAGACTGCAGCAACGCTTCCTTGAACTGGATTCCCTTTCTGCCAAAATTTCGAAAAAGATGTGCAAATCAGTTGCCATGGTCAACAGTTCTTATTCATCATTAATTCTAACAGCATTTTGTCATCTCCCAGGAGGACTAAATCCAGGACTCGGTGATTGGGATAAAAATGTTATTAACAAAAGGTGTCAAATAATTTCAATGAACTTCAGATCTTCTGGTGGTTGTGCCAACAAAGGTCTAGATGACAGACAAGATGATTTGGTTGAAGATAAGATTGATGAAAATATGGAGGAGTGGATTCACCCTGATGATAGGTCAGATATGATCTTGGAAAAAGACCCAGAATTGAAGTCTTTGTTGCGAGAACTTGCATCAGATTTTGGGAAAGAAAAACAAGAAGGAAATACAAGTGACGTAGGACCGAGTCATCATGAAGGAATCACTGCAGGTGAAAAGGAAGACAAGCCCTGTGCAGGAGCTACATTTAAGTTGGATGGAAAAGTAACGATGGATACATTTGATACAAGTGTAGAAGAAGCTGAAACACTAGAACCAATCAGTGCTGAAAAGGGTAATTAAGACTTTGAAGTAGACTACAGAATGAAATATGATAATATGCATTTCATGAAGACCATGATTAAAAAGATTTCAGAAAATACATTTGTGACATTGGCGATAGCAAGGAGCATCAGAAATCATTTCCAAGTTGCCAAAGGTTAGCTGGTAGCCCTCACCCAAATAAATTCATGAACATGCTGTATGCTGAGTATTTAACAGTTTTAACCAAAATTTCATTCCTTACAGAGACATGCCTTGTTATAAATCAATTCACGTTCTCCCTTGCCTCCCAGTATGAAATATTTAGATATCTGTTGAATATGATTTTTCTTTTGTCTCACCTGCTTAGCAGAGCGAGATAGACACCTCTTTTTCATGGCGCTCACGGGTGGCGTCGTCAATATTGAAATATTAACCAAGATTAAGTTTTTGAAACGTATCATAACTTAAAAAGTTATGGACCTAGTTCATGAAACTTGGGCATATGTACATGTAACTTAAGGTTATTCAAGTTTTTCTGACTATCCTGCCTGAGTTTCAGGTCACATGACAAAGGTCAATTGCATGTACATGTAGGGTCAATAAACAAAGACTTTGTTTGTGCAATCAACATCAAAATCTTAACCAATGTGAAGTTTTTGAAATGTCATAATAACTGTATAAGTGTGTGGCTCTAGTTTATGAAACTTGCATTTAAGAGTAATCAAGTATCAGTGAACGTTTTGCCCGAGTTAATTGCCATCAAACGAATGTATGAATCTAGACTAGTTCATGAAACTTGGACGTAAAGAGTTTCAAGTACATGTATGTATCAGTGAACATCCTGCATGAGTTATACATGTTGGTCACATGACAGGTCATTTAAGGTCAGTTAACTTTGGCCATGTTGAGAGTATTTGACAAATTGCCATCATGACTTTGAAAGTTTATGTTAGGTACATGTAGTTCATGATACTTTAGCACAAGAGTGATCAATTATCAGTGAACATCCTGCATATGCTGTATGAGTTTCAGGCCACATGACGAAGGTGAAAAGTCATTTAAAAGTCAATGAACATTGACCATGTTGGGGTAATTTGTTGAATTGCCATTATAAATTTGAAAGTGTATGGATTTAGTTAATGAAACGTGGAGATAAGGGTAGTATCACTGATTGCCTTGCACAAGTTGTAGAACACATGATCAAAGTCAAAGTTCAATCAGGATGAATGAACAGATTATTTTACTATGATATGATTGGTTTTTTTTGCATAATTCTTCAGTTGTTTTCAAAGTCAGCACTGCTACTATATTGAAACATGTAATGCAGGGGAGACTACCAGAGGCGCTCCACTTGTTGATTTAAGTGCAAAGAGCTGGATGTTATTTCTTGCATTGTAAAGGTAAAGCTCAAATTACCATCATATACATTGTATACAATACTTACATGTAAATATTTAAATTTGTTATTTTTTCCCATTTTTACAGGAGAACATGAGATGAAATTTGTATTTAGCATAGATGATCTTGCATCTATTCTAAGAGAAGAGAATGCACAAGACATCTGTGTCATCAACATCCCAAAGGAGAAACAATATGTTGACTATTTTGTGGTTGTTACTGGACGATCTCCAAGACACCTCAAAGCAATGGCTCTTCATATTAATCAACAGGTAAGTGTTAGAGGACAAGTTCACCCCAACAAAAAGTTGTTTTTGAATAAAAAGAGAAAAATCAAACAAGCATAACATTAACACTGAACATTTCATCAAAATTAGATGTGAAATAATGTTATTACTATTATTACATTTTAAAATTTTCCTAAATTTCACAAAACAGTTAAAGCACATCCTGGTTGGTATGCAAATGAGGAGACTGATGACATCATCCACTCACTACATGTATTTATTTTGTATTTTATTATAGGAAATAAGGAATATTCTATTTTTATCCTCATTGTCCAGTGAAACAATTATTAATTCCTCCATGAACAAGTGGAATGAGCATTGTTAATATGATTCAGTCAAGTTGGTCCTTATTGTCAAATCTATAAAAAATGAAATATTGTATAATTCAAGCAATAAAAAACAAAAGAAATAGTGAGTGAGGGACATCACCGACTGTCTAATTTGAGTTGTGCATATCACTGTTTTGTGAAAAATAAGCAAAATTTTAAAATGTCATAACTTATTTTACATCAGATTTTGATGAATTTTTCAGCGTTTTGCTAGTTTGATTTTTCTCTGTCTATTTAAATCAACATTTTTTTGGGGTGGACTTGACCTTTAAAGACATTTGCCAGTTATGTTGGTGGCGTTTGCATCCTAATCTGCACATGGTTTCTAGAACTTAGTAATTTTTTATGAAAACGTACAACTTTCTTTGTATTTTGTAGATATTTAAAATGAAATAATAAATATGTCTTTGAGGTCTCGATGGCATTTGCTCTGGCTACAATTGCTCCACTATATTCCAAACACCAATCAAATGTGTCTGTTCAGATTTATTCATTTCACACCTCTCTAAAATACACAGAAATATGTATACTACCGTACCCTAAACCTAACCCTGAGCCTAACAAACAACCCTACATGTAATACTTATTGCAACCATAACCCTGCATCTTAGATGAAACCAAACCTGGTGCAAATGCAGCAGTAGCAAAGTTGTGTGAACTTGTGTCACTGTTTTTTTTTGTATTAAAGGGGAAGTTCACCCTGTCAAAAAGTTCATTGTAAAAATAGCAGAAAAAATAATAAAAAATATTGCCGAAGGTTTGAGAAAAATTCATCAAATAATTAAAAAGTTATTAGAATTTCTATTATTTGATTTGTGACGTCATATGCGAGCAGCATTCCTACATAGCAAATGGTAAAAAATTAATCAAATGTTCTTTGCTCAGAAAATTGAAAATGGTTTTCACTGTACCTTTTGTATATCAATAGACAAATCATTTCACATCCGATCATGAATAGAAAACAAAATCAAGTCATCAGGAACCATCAAAAATTTGAAATTCATGCATTTTATATTACATAACACATTGGGCAACTGCTCGTTTATGACGTCACAAATCCAAAACTTTGAACTCTAATAACTTTCTTAGTCTTTAACGGTTTTCCCTCAAACCTTCACCAATATTTTTTACTATTTTTTCTGCTATTTTTACAACAAAGTTTTCTTCAGGGTGAACTTCCCCTTTAATGTATGCATCATTTTTTCAGACATGAAAGCTCAAAGGAATGGGTGATCCCATTAATTACTCAGTCTTTGGTATGCATTTTTTAACTGATGGAGAAAAACTGATGAAATTTGCTTGGTTTTAAGGATATACATGTAGCTTTGAATTCTAAGTGAGCTCTTTTGGATGCCACAATCTGTTTATTGTGCCTTTTATCCAGACTCAATTTGGCAAACTTCAACAGTCCATACATGTACATTATGAAGAGAAGAAATATAACTTTGTGTTTTGCATATTTGGCTTGTAAAACCATGTGCCATGTTTGGTGGAAATGGCATGGATTTCACTATAAGTTTAACATGTATGCTGTGTCTCTTATACACCTGAAATGCTAGTTATTACGCATGGAATGTGATTATGAAAAAAAAATGCTATTCCAAACCACAAACACTTCAAAACAATTATGTGGTGCCTTTCCCTTTCCTGAATACAAGTTATCTTTCATCCAAGCATTATACTCTGTAAATTGCCAAATAAATATGAAAACAATGAAATCCCTATTCAAAAATGCAATCTGCAATTTTGTAATTGATATAATACATTTTCATTAATTTTACTTGATTTGGCATATTTTTGTTTTCCAAAGGTAAGATGATGGATCTGGACAAAGGAAGAAGTAATTTACCAGATTCTTCTAGAACTTAAAAAAAATTACACACCTTTTTGAAAGTGAGAAAAGAAAATTGTTATCAGGATTATTATGAATGCTGAAATAACAGTCCTTTGTAGTTTGTGTACATGTACAGTACATATAAGTTACAACATGCATTCTCTTTTTGTCTCACCTGCATAGCAGAGTGAGACTACAGTGTATAGGCGCCACTTTTCCGACGGCGGCGGCGTCAACATCAAATCTTAACCTGAGGTTAAGTTTTTTGAAATGAAATCATAACTTAGAAAGTATATGGACCTTGTTCATGAAACTTGGCCATAAGGTTAATCAAGTATTACTGAACATCCTATTAGAGTTCCATGTCACATGATCAATGTCAAAGGTCATAGGGTCAATGAACTTAAACCATGTTGGGGGAATCAACATCAAAATCTTAACCTGAGGTTAAGTTTTTGAAATGTCATCATAACTTAGGAAATATATGGACCTAGGTCATTAAACTTGGACATGAGGTTAATCAAGTATCACCAAACATCCTGCATGAGTTTCACGTCACATGACCAAGGTCAAAGGTCATTTGGGGTCAATGAACTTTGGCCGATTTGGGGTATCTATTGAATTACAATCAAAACTTTAAAAAATTTTGGATCTGACTTTTGAAACTTGGACATAAGACTAATAAGTATCACTGAATATCCTGTGCAAGTTTCAGGTCACATGATCAAGGTCATGTGAGGTCAATGAATTTTGGCCACATTGGGGGTATTTGTTGTTCAATTACCATCCTATCTCTGTAAGTGTATTGGTTTACTTCATAAAACGTGGAAATGAAATCATAACTTAGAAAGTATATGGACCTTGTTCATGAAACTTGGCCATAAGGTTAACCAAGTATCATTGAACATCTTGTGCGAGTTATAGTAGTTTTCAAAGTCAGCAACTATGTTGAATCGCGTGATGCAGGTGAGACGGCCAGAGGCATTCCACTTGTTTATTTTTCTCCTCCTTATGCTTCTTTTCCTCTTTCCTCCATCTCCTCTTTATCATTATCTTTTGCCGCCTCCTCTTCCCTCTTAATTCACTCTTCTCTTTATCCCCATTTTAATTCCTTGTCCTCCTTTTTTTCCTTTTCTTATTCTTTTACTTGTTATTTACTGGTGATGTTTAAGTATAATGAGATTTACACTCTGGTTTTAATGGTTTTAATTTTCTGATTTCAATCTCCTCAGTATAAAACTAAAAAGTCCAAAGAAGACCCTTATGTTCTTGTGGAGGGAGAAAATACAGACGATTGGATATGCATTGACTTTGGTAAGAGCGAAAAATTAAATCTGAATATGAACTCTATTTAGATTTTCGTCATTACATATGAATCTACAAACTCTAGCATTCTTACAAGTGACAAAATGAAAATATGACATTGTGTGTACATTATATTGTTACAGCTTATAAGAAATATTCACGGTTCAATATCTCTATACCGGTAGTTATATTTTGTAACTAATTTTCTGGGTCGTACTGGTATAAAATAATATCTTTGTTTCCTTCTATGAAAGAGTTGGTCTGAATATAATTCTTTTTACATAAATATAGTAATTCATTGAGAAGAACACTGAAAATTTCATCGAAATCTCGTAAGAAATGATTAACATAATGAATTTTTCAATTTGATATTTTGTGAAAACTGTGATGCACTTTGTCATGAATATAGGTGTGGATGTCATGTCCCATTATTACATGAAATAGTAATTATTCCATATTTTCTTAGTTCAACGATTATCTTCACGCATTGAATTAATAGTGCTCAGGGTTGGTCTCAATTACAAAATAATTGATCAATTATGTATTTACAATATTGAATACCAAACAAATTTTGAATAAAATATTTTTGCTTTTTAGTAATTCACACAGAATAAAACTAACTAATGCATCTTATCTTGAAAACAGTTCTGAGTAATCCTAATGATTTATCCAAGTTGGCTGGCAAAGGTTCCATAAATCAAAGTCCCCAATCCTGGCGATGATGAAATTGATGTTGAAACATGATGATGAATAGTCGGAGTCACTGAAAAGTGTTGAAATGTCTGTGAAGACGAAGTTGACAATGATAAAATGATGGGTTGACAAATGTTCTTTAGAATAGGTTGATGATCTCGATGAGAACCTAGAATTCCTCTCTCAAAATAGCTGAAAACAGTTATTTGATGGTGTGCAAATAATTCCACAGAAGATAAAGGTTGTATTCCAGTCGGAAATAAACTATGCTCTGACATAAAGTCTGATGTGAAGTTCTGATCCAATACGATGATGTCCTTGAAGAAACTGCCAGCTTATATCCACTATTCTGGAAGCTTCTAGTATTGTCTTTAAATAGAACATTCTCCTTTCTACAGCAGTTCAATTCTAGAAGACTCTCGATTGACCTTGGTGAAATTAAAAATGTAAACAAGTAGCTAATCCTATTGTCCTTTTCAGTCTAGTGTCTATTGTCTAGCAGTCTCTATTGTCCAATACAAAAATACCCAAATACCAATCGTTGCTCTATTTCATTTAATAAGTTACCTAACAAATGCTTGATTGAGACATTCTGGAATATTCTAATATCATGCAATGAACTTCCTTAGCGAAAGAAATAACTTTAATGAATGAATGTAATTTCTCTCTTACAATTCTTCTTATGCGTAATACGTATTTAATTACATTTTTTATTTTAGTTTGGGAAAGGAAAGTAACTAATTGTAATTGAAAAAATGTACATGTAATTGACTTCAATTACTGTCAATTGTTTTTAATGCATTCAGTTACTTTACAATAAACTTATTTCATTTATGATTTAATTTCAAGACCTTTTTCATGTCAACTGCTTCAGGTCATTAAAGAGAGTAAAAGACAGAATCCCTGCTCTTTAACCAAAACCTTCATCTTTTCAGTTTCTCTTGTAACTTAGAATTATGTTGAAATACATGTAGGTGGTATGTGGAGCCGTGATATGTGCAAATGCCGGTATATGTGCAAAATTTCGCCGGGATTTGTGCAAACAACGGAATTTGTGCAAACGCCACGCCGGGAAATGTGCAAATCTGTCAAAATTTATCAACGGCATCTGTGCAAACGTGACGACGGGATTTGTGCAAATGAACAATTTTCACGGGAAATGTGCAAATCACTACATGCATATAAAGACTATTTCTAATGAAATGTTTCATAAAATTACTGATAAAAATGAGAAACATGCCTGCATAAAGGAGAAGCTATACAGTGACATCGGCAATGAAAAGCTATTCAGAGAGGCAGGGGGGGGGGAATGTTGCACCCACAAATGTAATAATTTTTGATCGCCCACAAATGTAATAATGACTTTACCCACAAATGTTACAAATTTGAAGGGCTTTTTGGCAAATCCGTTCTTAATAAAGCACACAAGTGCAAAGTCTCTTTTCCTGACCCGGTTATATAAAAAATTATAATATAAATCCACAGTCTTTGTTCCAGACCCGGTTGTTTCAAAAATAATAATATAAACCCAAAGTCTCTTTTTCCAGACCCGGTTGTTTAAAAACTAATGATATAAATCCAAAGTCTTTTTTCCATACCTTGTTGTTTAAAGAATTATGATATAATTCCAGTCTTTTTTCCAGACCAGGTTATTTCAAAAATTATAACTTAAGTCCTAACTAAGATACAATGATGATATTCCAGCGGAATAAAAATGAGAATCGAGCTTAGTCTTTTCTCCAGACGCTAATAGTAAATTGAGAATCAAGCATAGTCTTTGCTCCAGACCCGGTAACTAAAACTGAAACCCTATAGTAATGCATTTATATTGCACAAAAATGCGAAATCTTTTTTCCATACCCGCTTAAAGTGATTGGTTAACATTGGTTTGACTTTTAAAAAATCTGAGCTAGAAGGTCACACTTGTCACCTGTGTCTGTGTTATGTTACAAAAATGAAGCCCAGAAAAAATTGCGTTCGAAAATAATTATTTAGTGCTTCAAAAATTGAAATATAAAGTGACCGGAAACAACATCTTAATTTCATCCCATACACTTATGTGTACTATTTAGGCGTCTATAAGACGCCTATTTACAAAATCGGTGTTTGCCTTGTAGTTTTAGCTTTTCATTCTCAATAATGGTTGTTTTCAGGGTTTATTAGTTCTAATACATGCACTTGTACACATGTTTCATCTAGGTTTGAGAATTTTTTAAATCGGCTGCTCACAAAGTTAAACAATACCTTTAATTCAAATATTATAATATAAGTCCAAAGTCTTTTTTCCAGAGACGGTTATTTCAAAAATTATAATAATTCTAAAAAAACAAAGACCCATGATGCTATTTATGCTAAATAACGTTGTTGTTGTTGTTAGCTTGGGTTTTGAGGCGCGTGTCATTCAGATATGAATGTCATTCAGATATGAAAATATAGCGTAGTCTTTTTGTCAGACCCGGTTATAAAAATCATTAAAAACACAATAACAACAACAAAAGAACGACCCTGCAAACCATAAAAAATAATTTCTTGTATATTCCTTCCTTTTTTATGAAAAAAACATACACAAATAACAGAACTTTTAATACATATGAAAAAAACTGAGAAATAAGATATCAGTAACCAATAGGGGGATTACTTCCCGAAAACGATAAGGTTGTTGATCAACGATCTATGATATAGTATATAAAAGAAAAACATTCGATCAAGAGGGGATAACCATTCCATTCCATGTTTTCATTTGGCAATAAGTCATGATTGACTATTTTTGCCACCCACTGTATGAGAAATAGGGCAACAATTTTAATTAGCGTTATTTTTATTACTTCTTTGTTATCATTATTATTTCTTATATATTCATTCCTTTTTATTCTATGAAAAAAATAAAACAAAACCTTTAAATATAAAAAATAAAAAACAAAAAAGCTGAGGAATAAGATATCAGCACACAATATGAGGATTACTTCCACAAAACGATAAGGTTGTTGATCGACGATCTATGAGATATTATATAAAAGAAAATTATTCTAACAATAGGGGATAACGTTTTAACAAGTTCTTCGGTACTTTAAATTTTAAGTGTACCAAGCACCATTTGTAATATATCATAATATTGTAATATATAAAAATATATATATTTTTATTAGTTACAATTCCAATAATCTCAGAGGCCTAAGATATATTTTCTGGGGTTATATTGACCCGTAAAGTAAAGAGAGAGACAGAGAGAAAGGATTTATGTGATCAAGAAGTGATAAGATAGGGAAAAAATGATTTTAAATGACTGAAAGAGAGACAGGCAAAGAAAGAGGAGCCCCTAGCTCCCACACCCGTACCCGAGTTACGGGGTTAGGCTGTTCCGTCGATGGATTCAGGTCCATCAACATCTTGAGGTTTGATCTTTCCAGGGGACAAACGTCTTTAAATATGGTGTAGTCTTTGCTCTAGACCATGTTATTTCAAAATAGGAAATTATTAGAAAGGATAAAAACAGACAAACAATATTAACAAAGACGCCACAATCTCATTAATGTAGAATAACGTTGTTGTTATTTTGGGTTTTTAAGGCGCGTACCATTCAGATCTGAATATTTACGCCTTTTATTAATTTGTAGTTTTTGTGGTATGCGTTATCACAGGTTTTTTGTAGTTTGGGAGAGGCTGGTGTCTAAATTTTCCTGATTAATCTTTTGCTTAATTTGTATTTTAAGAGAACTGGGTGTGGGGTAGACAACTCTCTAAACCCAAGCATTTTAACTGTGTTTAATTTGAAAAATTGGTCTTAGCTTTGTTTTTTTTTTCAATATTTTTTATCTTATAAATAACTGGGTCTAGACAAGGTCTAAGCATAATATCCATGTTATTCAACAGGAATAAGAATATGACAAAGTCTAATGTTTTTAAGAATGTTTGAATTAATTTCTTAATGACTGGGTCTGTAAAAGAGACAACGCTCTAAACGTGTGCTTTTCTACTTGGTCTTAATTTGGAAGATTGTTGTTCTTAGATTCGCTGTTGGGGGTTGGGTTTTATTGGTTTTTTATTCATGAAATAATTGTGTCTGGAGAAAAGTCTTCAATCGATCTCCATGTTATTCCACAGTAGTTAGATTATTGGGTATTCGTTTTAGAATATGGGTAAAAACTATTAAAAAAATAGTAATAACAAAGTCTGGAGAATGGACGTTTGCTATATCCATGCATAATTACAATGTTTTGTAGGGGTCTATATATAAAAAAAAAATGGGTGTGGGGTAAAGACATATTTTTTTAGTGGGTGTAACTTTTGAAAATTGGTTTTAGATTTGACTTTCTTTTTTAATTCATTTTTTATATAACCTGGTCTGGAGGAAAAGGAATGTTTTAAAACTTGTGTTATTCCAAAAGAATGTGATAGGGTCTTATGTTAGAAGATTCTTTTTCGTAATTTTTGTAATGATTAGGTCTGGAATAAAGACAACATTCTAAACTTTTTAAAAACATGTTCTTAGGTTCAAGGATTGCTTGGTATTAGATTTGGAGTTATTTATATTTTTACTCTTAGCCTTATTTTGAAAAACAAATGACTGGGTCTGGCTGAAAGACTACGTTATATGTCCAACCTCAGCTCATCCTCAGGTCCGGACGTGTTGCGAATTTCTCGCTCGCTCGATATTTTACTTTATCTTTGGAATTTTGCCTATCTTTGGATTTTTGCCTATAATGGATTTATATTATCTGGAATAGGAACCATTCTAGCTATATTTGCTATACCTCGGACACGAAACTGGTAAGCAAACATTTTGGGCTTTCTTTTACACACGACTAATACAGCACTTGTTTGATTTTCAAATTTCCCGCCAAATTGGCACATGCCAATAATGGCGGCAAAGTATCCACATCCTCTATTTCGGGGAGAATCTGAATCGGGTACCCCCTACACAGATCCTGAAGGGGAATTTCAAACAGTAGAAACGTCTAGACGAAAGAAAAAACGTAAAACTAGAGAAGGAAGTGTTAGTGTAGAAAACGTATCTATAAGGAGTGGCTCGTCGGGTGAATCTGACAATGAGTTCCAATTCCGCACCCCATCTGCAGAAACAAGAAACCAAAACCTGAAAGTTTTCATTGTACCAATAGATCGTGATAAATCATTAAAAAATGTTAGCCTATCAGTTGTCATTAGAGCTATCGAAAATTGCTCAAGCCTTTCTCCCGAATACATAAAGTCTACTAGAAATGGAATTTTCGTGAAATGCCAAAATATCAAACAGTACAGACGAATCCAGGAAATTCAATCTGTTGGAAATATCCCAGTAAAAATAAATAATCGTCCAAACCTGCAAAAGGGAGTAATTTCAGGAGTACCAACCGAAATGACAGACCAGGAAATAATAGCAGAATTAAAAAGTCAAAGAGTTGTAAACGCCAAAAGAATATTGAGAAAAAATCCCAGAAAGCAAGAGGTTGACATGGAAACACAAGGTGGACCTACTACTTCCCCGACACGTAGTGTTATTTTATTCTTTGACACACAGTCTCTCCCAAAAGAAATAACAATGTGTTTTCAAAGAATGGAGGTGAGGATGTTTATCCCCCCTGTCAGTAGATGCTTCAACTGCCAAAAATTTGGACATACGGCAAATACATGCCGTGAGAAACAAAGATGTGTAAGATGTGGGGAAGCACATAATTTTGATGACTGTACAAAAAAAGAACTAAACAATTGTATCAATTGCGGTGGTCAACATTCGGCGGCGTATAAAGGTTGCGCAAAAGCAAAAATAGCGAATGAAATCCAGAAAATAAAGGTTGTGAACAAAATGTCCTATGCACAGGCAACCAAAGCTTTCTCAGAAATTCAACAAACGGAGGCTCAGATCCCAACAATACCGACTTCGGTGCAATTCAATAAAATCAAAGTAAACAATAACAAACCAATTACTGTCCAGGCACAAATACACAGGAATCCCGATCCCGTTGAACCCAATCACCTTAAGCTACCACAAATACCAACACCCACACATAATCAGATCCCCACACAGTCGTTCTCTAATATTAGGAAGTTCAAGACCCCACGCCCAACACCAAAAGAAGAAAATTTTCTAATAGCAGCTAGCAATGAACAACTTGTTACTTTCTTTGCCAAATTACTCATGAACTTTGCAAAAGACCAATCAGAGGCGGAAATTATCTCTTTTATCAGAACAGCCGCGGAACAATTTCCAGCACAAGCAAGCTAATAAGTGTTATTATGCCCGCGCTCGTCATTTTACAATGGAACGCGCAGGGAATGCAAGGGCACGGTGATGAACTTGTTAAATATATACATTGTAAAAGAGATGAAATTATCCATTTAATATGTTTACAAGAAACATGGTATCAAGGTTCTCAATCAATACATATTCCTAATTATACTTGTTTTTCTAAAAGCAGAAACTCCCGAAGAGGAGGGGGATGTGCATTCTATATCCATAACTCATTGGATTACGAATACATATCTCTAAATGTAGATTGCGAAATGCAATCAATTAATATACACATGGGCAAGTCCTTTATTACAATTATTAATTACTATAATCCATGTGAAAAACTAGGAGAAGACGACTTAAATTTACTCATTCAAAATGTCAAGGACACCTCTAAATTATTGATAGTAGGAGATTTTAACTCCCATAACACTCTATGGGGGAGTGAGAAAACTGATAGCAACGGTCATTTAATTGAAAACTTTATTACTCAAAATAACCTCGTCATACTTAATAATGGTTCTGGGACTCGATTAGATCCACATACAGGAAAAATATCTTGCCTTGATTTGTCTATCACCTCACCCTCTTTAGCTATTAATTGTGAATGGCAGGTCCTATCTGACAAATGTGGCAGCGACCACTTTCCCGTCAGAATTGATTTGCATCTTAAGAAAGCCCCAACCATGAATGATCCAGATCACTATCCAACCAAAAAATGGTCTTTTAAACATATGAACTGGTCAAATTTTCGAAAGAAATGCGAGGAACACTTCAAAAACACCTACCCTGATACGAGTGCATTGAACGCTTCAGAAACCTATGACCTTTTCATAAAACTAATCACAAGCGTTCTGGAGGAAACTGCCCCACCTTATAAAAAACACAAACAAAACCCAACTCCCTGGTGGACAAAAGATTGCACCACCAAAATAAGGGAACGAAATAAAGCAAAAAACAAACTGAGGAAAAATCCATCCCAACAAAATTTGGAACACTATAGAAAAAAGAAAGCAGAAGCGCAAAGACTCGTTAGACAAGCAAAACGGCAATATTGGCGGGAACTGTGCTCTAAATTTAACCGGTTTACGCCCCTAACGATGATATGGCGCTCTGTAAAGAGACTAAATGGTTCACAAACTAAACCAACCAATAAAATGCCAGTTCTTCACGCAGACGGTAAGATAATTACCGCAGACGAAGAAAAGGCAAGCGCATTCGCACAAAGTTTCATATCTGCGGGAAAAAACAAACCCCATATTAAAGAAGAAGAGGAGATTAATAAAGAATTTAATGATCTCCCATTTAAGGAAATGGACGGTAAACTTGCCATTAATGAACCTTTTGACATGACAGAACTAAATTATATCCTGAAAACGAAAAAAGAATCAACGCCAGGGGAAGATAACATTGGATATCAGGTATATAAGAATCTTCCAACGAACGCAAAAGAAGCCATGCTTATGTTAATCAACAAAATATGGGAATCCGGTGAAATTCCACCCTCGTGTAAGCATTCCATAATGATTCCAATTTTGAAACCAAATAAAGACCCCACATTAACAAATTCATACCGCCCCATTTCCTTAACTTCTTGCCTTATGAAAATAATGGAAAGTTTGGTAAAAAAGAGACTCCAGTTCTATTTGGAAAAACATAATATACTATCCCCAATCCAGAATGGATTTAGAAGGGGGCGTTGCACCTTAGATAACATTATACATCTTGAAAATAGCATACAAAAGAATCTGGAAGTCGGTACGAAGACGATAGCTGTATTTGTAGACCTAGAGAAAGCGTTCGATTCATTGTGGACCAAAGGACTTTTAGTCAAATTAGGTAAAATTGGACTGAAAGGCAACATACTTCTCTACATCTATAATCTTCTATCGCGTCGTACTTTCCAGGTCCGAATAGGAAAGCAACTTTCTCCATGTATGGAAATTAATAATGGTCTCCCCCAAGGGAGTACACTCAGCCCAGAGTTGTTCAATATAATGCTACACGACATTCCTATTTCACCTAACGTGTACAATCTGTTATATGCAGATGATTGCGTTATCTGGAGACACGGAAGTGACTTGAAAGAATCTAGCGAATATATTCAAGAATATCTAAATGAATTGAACAATTGGTTTTCATCATGGGGATTGAATATATCTCATGACAAAACTCGTCCAATGCTATTCTCACGTTCAAATAGAGAAGAACATTTCAGGATCACTTTGAATGAATGTATTCTAATTCCACAAAAGGAGCACAGATATTTAGGAGTATTATTTGATAAGAGATTGACATGGAAGCCACATATTGATAGCATTGTTCAGAGATGCAAACAAAAAATAAATGTACTTAAATGCATTGCTTACAGCCCTTTTTGTAACAGCGCTCAGGAAACCCTCCAGGTATATAAAGCCATCATACGGTCACTGATAGATTACGCATGCGAAGCATACAACTCTGCAACAACAAATGTAAAAAATATTTTGAACTCGATCCAATATCAGTCACTGCTAATCTGTGCTGGAGCAAGAAAAGGAACTTCTCTTAGAACATTACAGGTAGAGCTTGGGGAGATGCCTTTAGACATACGTCGGGAAATGCTAAGTGTCAAATTGAAAAAACGTATTGAAAGTATCCCAAACCACCCCTTGATGGAGGACTTGAAAGACTGTTGGCAATTCAATATACAAGTGAATCAAAATACTCGGGAACCCTTTGGTCAAAGAGTGTTAGTATTACCACCGATTTTATCATACAAGATTGAGGACATGTTTATAACAACACCAATTCCAAAGTGGCATTATGAGACCACATCAGTATCAAATGAACTCAGTGACCTTATTTCCAAGGCAGACAACCCCTTGCTCCAAAAACAGAGAAGTATAGAACTTATTAATCAGAAGTGGCCAAACCACCTACAAATATTTACGGACGGCTCCAAGTCTCCAGAGACGGGCAGGGCAGCTGCTGCTTTTTTTATACCACGCTTTAATTATGTAGAGTCCAAAAGACTACACAACAATACATCCTCTTACAGAGCAGAATTAGCTGCCATTATTCTGTCATTATACTGGTTAAACCAAATACAGGTACCGGGATTACTCACAGGAGCGGTTATTTTCTGCGACTCTCTTGGAGCACTAGAAGCTTTGAAAAACAACAATGAAGAACAGTTTATTTATGAGTTGTTGATGCTCCAGACACAACTTCATCAAAAAGGAATACATATTTGTTATGAGTGGATACCAGGGCATTGTAATATCACTGGTAATGAAGTGGTTGATAAGGCCGCCAAAGGTGCGTTAATACATCCCACAATTGACATCCATAATAAACTAAATAAAAGAGAATCAAATAGTTTGATCAAATTTTATTATATGCAAAAATGGCAAAATAGATGGGAAGAAACTGTATCTCCCTTAAAAAGAATCCAAAAAAACGTAGCAGGAACTTTTAAATGTTCCTTGAACCACAAGAATAGTGAATCCATTTTGCACTGTCTAAGAATGGATAATATTGGATTAAACCAAAACCTATTTCTTTTCAAAACACACCTAACTGGATTATGCGATTTTTGTGGAGTGCCCGAAACAACAAGACATTTTTTAACTGAATGCGCAAAATATATCATAGAAAGAACAATGCTGTTAGTGGATACAGACTCCCAAGAGGCAGCAGATCTCGAGGGATCATTATCTTCATCAGAAGCTTCACACCAGAGAGCACTTGTGTCTTTCGTAAGAAGGACACATAGACTCTCTTATTTTTAAGTTCTCTCTGCATATAAGATAAAGCGCCTGTAAATAAATGTATATAATGTGTACATATGTATGTAATATGTTTTATTTTGTTTTGTTATTTTCTTTTCCTCTCTTTAAATTTACTTGTATTTGGCTACTGCATTTTGAAGTTCCTCTTGAGTCTATGTAAACGGGTGTCACCCATCTACGAATCGATAGAATATTCCAGATAACATGTTAAACATGTAACATTTAATAATAACACATGACATTAATTGCACCGAGCACAAGCCCAGAATGTCTGCATTAATTAATTGTGTCCTTATATTTGGTTATGGTATAACCATACAACATGTATTTTATATTACACACTTTTATTGTTCTCTTTTCAAACTTCGGAAGGAGAGGTCTGTTGACAGGCATCACACTGTCTTGATTGGGTATTGGGGGGGCCTAGGCAGTGCTTGTTTTTAATAGCAACCACGCGCATGCTGAGAAGCCCGTTCAAATTACTGATCCGGGTTGGCCAGAAAATACTATTTAAACAATCAAGGATTTGTGATGAGCCGCCTTTCACGATCTCATTCAAATTTACTGAAAGCAGCGCTAATCCATTATGCGTCAAAATTTAATAACCACAAAAACGACAAATTGATATAGGCGTAAATATTCATATCTGAATGACACGCGCCTCAAAACCCAAGCGAACAACAACAACAACAACGTTATCCAGCATTAATAAGATTTTGGAGTCTTTATACAGTTTTTGTTGTTGTTGTTTTGTTATTTACAATTTTTGAATAACAGGGTTTGGAGAAAAGGCTAAGCTCGATTTTGTTTTTTTCCCCACTGGAATATCATTATGGTATCTAAGTTTGGACTTATATTATAATTTTTGAAATAACCGGGTCTGGAAAAAAAATTTTGACTTTTGTGCTATATGAAGGCATTACTAGAGGGTTTCAGTTTCTAGTTTTAAATAACCAGGTCTGGAGAAAAGACTATGCTTGATTCTCAATTTACTCATGGCGAATATATTCACAATACATTCCGTATAATTCAAAACAACAAAGACATTGATTCCACCAGTTTTAATTAACTGGGTCTGGAGAGAAGACTAAGCTTGATTCTTATGTTTATTCCACTGGAACATCATTATCGTATCTTAGTTTGGACTTATATCATAATATTTGAAATAACGGGGTCTGGAAAAAAAAGACTTTGGACTTATATTATAATTTTTTTAAACAACCGGGTTAGGAATACAGACTTTGGATTTACCTTATAATTTTTTAAACAACCGGGTCTGGAGGAAAGACTTTGGGCTATATTATAATATTTGAAACAACCGAGTCTGGAATAAAGACTTTGGATTTATATGATAATCTTCTAAACAACCGGGTCTGGAGAAAAGACTTTGGACTTTTATTATTTTTTAAACAATCGGGTCTCAAATAAAGACTTTGGGCTTATATTATTCTTTTTTAAACAATCGGGTCTGGAAAAAAGACTTTGGACTTATATTAGAATTTTTTAAACAACCGGGTCTGGAAAAAAGACTTTGGACATATATTATAATTTTTGAAACAACCGGGTCTGGAAAAAAGACTTTGGACATGTATTATAATTTTTGAAACATCCGGGTCTGGAAAAAAGACTTTGGACTTATATTATTATTTTTGAAACAACCAGGTCTGGAATAAAGACTTTGGATTTATATTATATTTTTTTAAATAACCGGGTCAGGAAAAGAGACTTTGCACTGGTGTGCTATATGAACGCATTACTATAGGATTTTCGTTAAGAACGGATTTGCCAAAAAGCCCTTCAAATTTATAACATTTGTGGGTAAAGTCATTATTACATTTGTGGGCGATCAAAAATTATTACATTTGTGGGTAAAGTGTTATTACATTTGTGGGTGCAACAGTTCCCCCCCCCTGCCTCTCTGAATAGCTTTTCATTGCCGATGTCACTGTATAGCTAGCTTCTCCCTTATGCAGGCATGTTTCTCATTTTTAACAGTAATTTTATGAAACATTTCATTAGAAATAGCTTTTATATGGATAAATGCAGTGATTTGCACATATCCCGGAGGTTTGCACTTTTCCCGTGAAAATTTTTCATTTGCACATATCCCGTCGTCACGTTTGCACAGATGCCGTTGATAAATTTTGACAGATTTGCACATTTCCCGGCGTGGCGTTTGCACAAATTCCGTTGTTTGCACAAATCCCGGCGAAATTTTGTACATATACCGTTGTTTGCACATATCCTGGCGTTTGCACATATCACGGCTCCACATGGTACTATACATGTACAGAATAAAAATTGGTTACATTTATGACTTTTTTAGAAAGTAATTGGTAATTTTAAGTGAAAAAAATGTAATTTAATTGATAAGTAATTGTAATGGAACATTTCCTCTATTATATAATTATAATTGATGAAAGTAATTGAGCCCAACCCTGATCATTAGTCAACTCCTCATTCTTTAAAATCGTAGTTTGAGTAAATATGATTTCATATTTAATGAAATATTGAAGAATGAGGCGGAATATGACATCTGCTTGCTTAGTTCACATTCATGGATTGATGCATAGAACTGTTTCACCAAAGTAATGCAAAAAAATTAAATGTTATGCAACATTGTTATTCATTGTGCAATTTTGATGAAATTATTAGGGTTCAGTTTTTTCTGATTTTACTTTGTCTGTCTGTTCAAATCATATAATTTTCAGCTTGGAATATCCCTTTTTGATAAAGAAGAGAGTGGTGAAGAAGAGATAGCTGTAATATGTAGGTCATCCAAGGACCTTGATGAGCAAAATTTCCATTCACTAATTTGCTTTCAGATGTGCATAATTTATGCAGCCTGAAATCTGTCATAAATGAGCAAAGTGAAATATAGTATAGTATAGAAGTAAGTATTTATTTTTCGTATAAAAAAAGAAAAGGTGCAAAACAGATGGATAGCGCATGTTCAGTTTAGTTGCCATGACAATACGGTTCTTCCATGGGGTCCATATACAATAAAAAATGAATACAATTATATTCAGACACTGGTGAAAATAACACCTCGTACTTTACATTACCAATCCATAGAATGTTATATCTTTTGTATGAACAGGTAATATTGTGCTGCACCTTATGTCAGAGGAGACTAGGGAGTTCTATGAGCTTGAGAAGCTATGGACCCTCGGACCTGAATACGACGATCAGCTGAGACGAATGAAGGAGTATGAAACCAAGATGCAGGAGACTATGGAAAGTGTGGATCTAGTAAGAACAGGCAACAAGGAACAAAAGAAGAATGGCGATGGCAGGCCTGTCATTTCATTTGCAAGATGAAGAGCTCTATAGAAATTAGAATCAAAACCGAATGGATGTGGTTTAATTCATAGATCGAGGCATTCATTTGCACAGGCAAATAGAAGTGGTCTCTAAATCCTATAATACTACAGTGCGTCCCCCAAAAAACTATACACTTTTGAAATGGCTGCCAAATAAAAAATATAGCGCTTTGGGGGAAAAGACTTATAGATATAGAAAGCCAATAAAGTCAACATTCAAATGACACCATAAAGTTGGAAAACTATTCATACTTGAGCAAGCACTGCCCACTGAAACAAAGGGTATGAAATTTAGGGTGGGCCGGAATTAGCCTTCCAATTTCTTTTAGGTTTTTTTGTTTGGTACTTGCAAAGTTGAGGGTTATTTGGTGAATTAAAGATCAGTTGTGATCAGTTTGTTGTTTGTGAAAATTTAATGCATTATTAAATTGAAATTTAATGCATGAGTGATCATGAATTGCAATTTTTAGTGCAGCATTTTGTCTTCATTATTTGGATCTCAACAATGTGTTTATGAAATTCGGGGGAAGAGGGGGTAACGTTGATGGGACAAAGGTCAGCAGAACATTAAGCAACCCCTCCATCTCAACCCACCCCCCGTTTCTCTCCTCCCAAGAGACTAAGCTCGGCTAGGCTGGGCAGGAATTAGCCTTACATTTTTTTTCAGTGGTCAGTCCTTTGGAACTTGCTAAGCTAAATTAATGAGTGAGATAAGTTTTGGTTTCTTGGGCAAATTTCACGAGTTACTAAATTGAAATTTAGTGCATGTGTGAGCAGGAATTGTAATTTTAGTGTACATGTAGCATATTCATCTGTGTGGACCTCAGAACTGTGTTCTTGAAATTCAGAGTAATGTGATGGTACATGTACCTGTTACAAGCAAGAGGGCGAGATATGTTAAGACTTGGTTAAAAGAGCATTCCTCTTCTTTTTGTCCTTTTAAAAATTAAAAGTCAGATGTACCCTCCCCTCTCCACCTCCATTTCCCATCTCCCCCCTCTCTCTGTCTCATTTTCTGTTTTGTAGCTTATTCAAAACTTAGCTGCCAAGTGACCGGTGGCTGATGGTCAATGTTTTTATTGAATGGTTTCCAAGAAATTTAAAGATTATGATGATTAATGAAAAAATTTAATGAAAAAAAATGAATATTTGATTGATCACATTGCACATTGAATGAGTTGATTTACTGATAAATTGTTGATTAAATGATTGATAGGAAATAGTTGATGCCCCAATTCAGAATTAATCATTTAATCAACATTCTGCTCTGGAATTCACGCATACATGACAATAGCCATCAGTCTCTCAACAGGAGGGGAGGGCGAGAAAGAGGGAGGGGGTGGGGGCCGAATGTTCTGTTGACCCTTTTTCCACAACCTACTTCTCCCACTTAAGTACTATCTCACCCCCTATTCTCCCGACTCCCATGAACACATTGCTGGGATCCACATGATAAAGTTGAAATGCTGCCCAAAAAGTGTAATTTGTGTTCACTCATGCATCAAAGTTCAATTTAATAGCTTATAGAATATGCACAAGCAACCAAATTTGGTCAAGGTTGATCACTAATTTATATCAACGCCATTAACTTTGCAAGTTCGAAAGGATTTGCCTCTCAAATACTGACATAAATTGGAAGGCTAATTCCAGCCCATCTCAATTTTCATACCCTTTGTTTCAGTGGGCAGTGCTCGCTCAAGCATATATACATGTACGTAAGTCTTTTTTCCCCAAAGTGCTATATTTTTTATTTGGCAGCCTTTTGAAAAGTGTAGTTTTTTTGGGGGACGCACTGTATAGTACTATGCAAGTTTTCCATGGCGCATTTCAGACGTTTTTACATTTTGTTTTTCATCTGCTTGCCGTTCTGTTGTCCAGTTACCATTTTCTCTCTTCTAGCTGGGCTAACTCCATCTTGTGTAATATCAATAGTGTCTATTAAAGGAAAAAGAAACCTTTGGAACAAGATAGCTTACAAACTGCGAAAACAGAAATATCAAAGAAATAGATCAACAAAAATTTTGGAAAATTGAATGAATAATAAGAAAGCTATCAGCTGAAGTTTAGATAATTATTGCAATATACATGTAGATCCTCCCATTGGCAATGCGACAAGGGTGAGTGATGTCACATGTCAATAACTTTCCCATTACTTTTGTTTATATTTCACTTAAACTGCCTCTTTTATCACATTTTTCAGTAGCTCATGCATTTTTTTTATAGGAGGGCATGTAATAGAGATTTTCTAAGAATGAATTATGGATGAAGAGTTTATATCAGCATTAGAATGAGCAAAATGAGACATTTTTGGCATATTTTACAGTCCATCAAAGGGAAAGTTGCTCACATATGACATCACACATCTGTGTCGCATTGCCATTGGGAGGATCTCCATAGCATAGTGATCGCAATATTCAATCACTCATAACTTTCTCCTGAAGACGAGAAGAACACACTTGTCGAAATGACGAGATTGTGTGGTCTTTTTCAAGACGAACACAAGTTTGCCCAAGAAAGATACACGGTGTACCGTGAAACCTACTACACTGCAACTTTCTCATTACTTGTCTGATTTTTTTCATTATTTGTCCAATTTTTATCAAACTTTCTGTGATCTTATTCTTTTTTTTCTTTTTCCACACAAGCCCACTTATTCTAAAGGTTTAATTCTTTGAATACCACTTAGTCTTTGGTGTAAACTGTTCATGAACCGAAATTTTCATTTGACAAATTAGTTGAAAATGATAAGACCAAGTTGGAAATATATACCATCCGAGCATTAGACTAATATGACAATTAGACTCTTATACCTCGTGTAGCGTACAGACCACATCGATAGCAGACCCAAACTTCAGGGTTAAGCCTATGTTATGTTACTGACTGAGAAGTAGACCAGCTACATGTACTTGCAGACCATGTGAAAAGAAACCAGGGGGGTGTTTCACAAAGTATGACTTAGAGTCGCACTTAAATACCGATTTGCATACGGTATAAAAAAGGCTTAACCGCATTGGTCAGATCGTGTCAAGAGGACGTGCACTACTGCGTATATATCAAATAAGATCGCGCGTTGCATATCATGTACGTGTTGGCATTTAAGTGCGACTTAAGTCATACTTAAATCTTTATGAAATACAAGTTTGAATAGGTTTGTTTTCATTTGGTCAAATGCCAATTCATCCAATTGCCAATTTCTCTACTATCATTTGGTCTACCATCAGTTCGTCCAATATCCGCATGGTCTAATACTAATTGCTATTTTGTCTACTCACCACTTTGTCTAATAATCATCTGGTCCAATAACCATTTGGTCAAATCCTTACTTCGTCTAATCACAACTTCGTCTATGATCATTTCGTCTTATAACCAGTTGGTCTAATATTCATTTTTGTCTCGCCCACCAGAGGTGAAGGCGAGACTTAGGGATCCAAATGTCGTCCCTCCGTCACAAACCTGTAATGACACATAACTCCACAACCATAAGTCGCTTTTCAACCAAACTTAGATGGTGGATGGACTTGGGGGACCTGCATGTTATGCTGCAGTCTGAGGTCACATGGTAAGGTCAAAGGTCATTTTCAGGTCAACGTTAAAGTTTACATGCAAGACTCTCTTATGACACTAACTCCACAACTGTAAGTTGCTTTTCAACCGAACTTGGATGGTAGATGGACTTGGGGGGCATGCATGTCATGCTTGCAGTCGGAGGTCACAAGGTAAGGTCAAAGGTCATTTTCAGGTCAACGTTAAAGTTTACATGCAAGACTCTTAACTCCGCAACCGTAAGTCGCTTTTCAACCAAACTTGGATGGTAGATGGACTTGGGGGACCTGCATGTTATGCTGCAGTCAGAGGTCACATGATAAGGTCAAAGGTCATTTTCAGGTCAACGTTAAAGTTTACATGCAAGACTCTCTTATGACACCTAACTCCACAACTGTAGGTTGCTTTTCAACCAAACTTGGATGGTAGATGGACTTGGGGGACCTGCATGTTATGCTGCAGTCTGAGGTCATATGGTTAGGTCAAAGGTCATTTTCAGGTCAACGTTAAAGTTTACATGCAAGACTCTCTTATGACACCTAACTCCGCAACCGTATGTCACTTTTCAACCAAACTTGGATGGTAGATGGACTTGGGGGACCTGCATGTTATGCTGCAGTCGGAGGTCACATGGTAAGGTCAAAGGTCATTTTCAGGTCAATGTTAAAGTTTACATGCAAGACTCTTTACTCCGCAACCGTAAGTCACTTTTCAACCAAATTTGGATGGTAGATGAACTTGTTATGCTGCAGTCGGAGGTCACATGATAAGGTCAAAGGTTATTTTCAGGTCAACGTTAAAGTTTACATGCAAGACTCTTATGACACCTAACTCCACAACTGTAAGTTGCTTTTCAACGAAATTTGGATGGTAGATGGACTTAGGGGACCTGCATGCTATGCTTCAGTCTGAGGTCATATGGTAAGGTCAAAGGTCATTTTCAGGTCAACGTTAAAGTTTACATGCAGGACTCTTAACTCCACAACCGTAAGTCACTTTTCAACCAAACTTGGATGGTAGATGGACTTGTTATGCTGCAGTCGGAGGTCACTTGGTAAGGTCAAAGGTCATTTTCAGGTCAATGTTAAAGTTTACATGCAAGACTCTATTATGACACCTAACTCCGCAACCGTAAGTCGCTTTTACATGCAAGACTCTTAACTCCGCAACTGTAAGTCGCTTTTCAACCAAACTTGGATGGTAGATGGACTTGTTATGCTGCAGTTGGAGGTCACATGATCAGGTCAAAGGTCATTTTCATGTCAATGTTAAAGTTTACATGCAAGACTCTCTTTTGACACCTAACTCCACAACTGTCACATGGTAAAGGTCAAAGGTCATTTCCAGGTCAACGTTAAAGTTTACATGCAAGACTCCGCAACCGTAAGTCGCTTTTCAACCAAACTTGGATGGTAGATGTACTTAGGCGACCTGCATGTTATGCTGCAGTCGGAGGTCACAGGGTAAGGTCAAAGGTCATTTTCAGGTCAACATTAAAGTTTACATGCAAGACACTCTTATGACACTAACTCCACAACTGTAAGTCGCTTTTCAACCGAACTTAGATGGTAGATGGACTTGGGGGACCTGCATGTTATGCTGCAGTCAGAGGTCACATAAGGTCAAAGGTCATTTTCAAGTCAACGTTAAAGTTTACATGCAAGACTCTCTTATGACACCTAACTCCGCAACCGTATGTCGCTTTTCAACCAAACTTGGATGGTAGATGGACTTGGGGGACCTGCATGTTATGCTGCAGTCGGAGGTCACATGGTAAGGTCAAAGGTCATTTTCAGGTCAATGTTAAAGTTTACATGCAAGACTCTTAACTCCGCAACCGTAAGTCACTTTTCAACCAAACTTGGATGGTAGATGGACTTCGGGGACCTGCATGCTATGCTTCAGTCTGAGGTCATATGGTAAGGTCAAAGGTCATTTTCAGGTCAACGTTAAAGTTTACATGCAGGACTCTATTATGACACCTAACTCCGCAACCGTAAGTCGCTTTTATATGCAAGACTCTTAACTCCGCAACCGTAAGTCGCTTTTCAACCAAACTTGGATGGTAGATGGACTTGTTATGCTGCAGTTGGAGGTCACATGATCAGGTCAAAGGTCATTTTCAGGTCAATGTTAAAGTTTACATGCAAGACTCTCTTTTGACACCTAACTCCACAACTGTCACATGGTAAAGTTCAAAGGTCATTTCCAGGTCAACGTTAAAGTTTACATGCAAGACTCCGCAACCGTAAGTCGCTTTTCAACCAAACTTGGATGGTAGATGTACTTAGGCGACCTGCATGTTATGCTGCAGTCGGAGGTCACAGGGTAAGGTCAAAGGTCATTTTCAGGTCAACGTTAAAGTTTACATGCAAGACTCTTATGACACCTAACTCCACAACCGTAAGTCGCTTTTCAACCGAACTTGGATGGTAGATGGACTTGGGGGGCGTGCATGTTATGCTGCAGTCGGAGGTCACAAGGTAAGGTCAAAGGTCATTTTCAGGTCAACGTTAAAGTTTACATGCAAGACTCTTAACTCCGCAACCGTAAGTCGCTTTTCAACCAAACTTGGATGGTAGATGGACTTGGGGGACCTGCATGTTATGCTGCAGTCAGAGGTCACATGATAAGGTCAAAGGTCATTTTCAGGTCAACGTTAAAGTTTACATGCAAGACTCTCTTATGACACCTAACTCCACAACTGTAAGTCGCTTTTCAACCAAACTTGGATGGTAGATGGACTTGGGGGACCTGCATGTTATGCTGCAGTCGGAGGTCACATGGTAAGGTCAAAGGTCATTTTCAGGTCAATGTTAAAGTTTACATGCAAGACTCTTAACTCCACAACCGTAAGTCGCTTTTCAACCAAACTTGGATGGTAGATGGACTTGTTATGCTGCAGTCGGAGGTCACGTGGTAAAGGTCAAAGGTCATTTTCAGGTCAATGTTAAAGTTTACATGCAAGACTCTCTTTTGACACCTAACTCCACAACTGTCACATGGTAAAGGTCAAAGGTCATTTCCAGGTCAACGTTAAAGTTTACATGCAAGACTCCGCAACCGTCAGTCGCTTTTCAACCAAACTTGGATGGTAGATGTTCTTAGGCGACCTGCATGTTATGCTGCAGTCGGAGGTCACAGGGTAAGGTCAAAGGTCATTTTGAGTTCAACGTTTAAATTTACGTGCAAGGCTCTTGTGACAAGTGTTATTCAATCCCAGTCATTTCACAATGAATTTTTTATATAATCCTCTTGCGTGCCCTCACAAATCATTACATTTCTGGTTATTTTCATAAGTGGGCGAGACACAAAATTGCTTTTGCCTTGTATTTTCATTTATTTTAAAGTTTAGTCTGTCAGAAGCTTATTCAAACTCCCCTTTACTAGCCAGTGGAAGAGCCTATTTGGTTGAGTAACTCCTTAATTTGTTTATGAAATCACCAAACATAACTGCTAGAGTAGGCAACCCCTCACTGTGTTTGATAGCTATTGTGTGTGCACTGCATAGAGCTATGCAAGCAAATATTCAGCAGACTGCAGATAAGCAAGCATACGGTGCAGTAGCATCTTTCAGGAGCCTCTTGGCTGGGAAAGCCAGCACTTGGGTGCCAAGCTTTGATATGAGGAGTGCCATGTAAGCCAGCAGTGGTTGATAAACTGGTTGGAATTCAAAGTCCAGACTACGGCCGTTTCTTGATGATTTATCCACGTCTCTTGACATTTTACCACGTGTCTCCCTGTCTCCATGTATCGCCATGGTTCTCCTTGTTTTGCAGTGTTTATCTACTTCCTACGTCTTGTGACATTCACGGCCTCTTCGATGTCTTACAACGTTCTACGATTGCTACGTTCTCCATGGGAATGTCCCGAGTTCTTGGTTATCCGGTTTCTTCTGGTTTGACAAACTCATCGCATTCGCGAGTTCATCCCCATATTGTCTTTCGTTCGGCACTGCTCATCCATTTCTTCATCATCGCATGATCAATTTGGACACTGATACATTTGACGTCTGACACCCGATGATGAGCGAAGACTTGAGAAACTGAACTTTCCCCATAGTCCGTATACGTATACTAATTTGTTTTCATAAACACAGAGTTTATGCTCTTTTCTTGAATAAGAATTGCAGGTCACTATACTTAGATTGTTCAAATCATACTAATTTCAATTGAGACAGATTGTTCCACAATTTGTTGATACTGGTTTATTGATCTTTATGTTTTGAAAGCTTGTAAGCCTCGATAATGCCAATATTGATATAAATTCATTTTGATTGAAACATACAATTCTATCTAGTTATAGTTTAATTCTTTGGTGGTCAAACAGCCTGATTAGATTAATGAGTCAAGTTCACATCAAACACAATGTGACTTAGTCTAATTATACCAAATGGTATATGGACTACATGGTTATTGGACCAACTGGTTATTAGACAAAGTGGTGAGTGGACGAAATAGCAATTAGACCATGTGGATATTGGACGAACTGATGGTAGACCAAATGATAGTAGAGAAGTTAGTAATTGGACGAATTGGCATTTGACCAAATGAAAACAAACCTATTCAAACTTGGATCACATTTGCATATTAGAGTGACAGTGATATAAGTTTCTCAGGTTACAAGGTCCAAGGTTCAATGCCACATATTTATCAAAGACAAGATTGGAAAATGTATGTTTATTAGAGTGACAATGAGTTGGGGGGGCATCTATCAAAGGTTACAAAAATGATAACATCATCATGAAATAAATTTTTCGTGATAATTCAAGAACTTTTTGAAAGACTGACTTCAAACTTGTTCATGTATGCACTATATACATTACAGAAATTACAATGATCTTGAGTTTGGGGCCCCTGTAGGGGAATGGCTACCTAGTTCATAAAGAGTGACAATGATCTCAATAGTTTGTGGATTCAAGGCTGGAAATCATTTTGATGGTTTTCACAATATCAGAAAAAAGGATGCAATGAACTTCACATGTGGCAGTGGCGGAGCCATAATGTTCTAACACGCAGTCTAGAATCCTCTCTTGGCATAACAGAAATCTGTTCAAATGAGTCGAAAAATTCCAACTTATAAGATGTACATGTAAACTTATTTTGCATATTGTGTTCTAAGAAGAGCTGTAACTGAATATCACCTTTTACAGACTCCACTAAAGTGATTCTTAATCATGTTATCTATTCCTGGACCAGATTTGTTATCTTATAAAAAGCATTTGAAAATCACAATTATTCACACAATGAAATTCCTCATGCTACCCAATATTTCAGTTCTTGTGCAAATTTAATTACAAAATTCTCTTTGCCTTTAATATCTTGTACACACATGTGAACATATCGATATTGTCAAATATACATAGAATATATTTTTTCAAGGTTTACTCAAAAGTATAAACAGGTGGGTGTTTCATGAACGTTGTCAGTGCTGACTATTTTAGTGAAGTCCTTGCTTTTGATTGGCTGAGAATCGAAGCACTGGCCTCTGACTGTTACTATGGTATCTGTCGGAAAAAGACAACTCGTGAGTGCTGATAACTTTCATGAAACAGTTCCCTGTCGTCTGCAAGGACAATGAAATCAATGTGATGCTTTCATCAATAGAATAGAGGTGTGGCTGATGATGGTTGTATTAAACTAGTGATGCATTTGTGGGAATACTGGGTGATATTCTGTCAATAAATTTCATGAAATACATAAATTATTCCTGCATGTGACATGAGTCTGGTCCATGGCCATATCTAAGAAGAAGAGAATGCACTGTCATATCGATGTGCATTTGAAAATCAAAACCTTTTTTTAAGCTCCCACCCATCAGAGGTCATTGCATTATGTTTCACGGTTGTCCGTCCATCCGTCCTGTTTTTGTTTCCACGATAGTGGAAGAACCCTTTGATGTGTCAACTTCAAACATGGTCCAAGTGATCATTTATAGTGATAATGCTCAGAATAATTTGGGGTATCAAGGTCATTATTTGTATCATTTAGGCCTATATTAACTTATTTCATTCTATTGATGTCTGAGAAGCATTTTGCAAGATCAACATTTAGCATTTTGCATGATCATGAAGTGTCTCTTCTCCCAGCCATGGCGTAATTTCCTTCAGCAAGAAATTTATCCACATTGTGCTGCACTCGACCCAGGTGAGGTGAATGGGTGGTTTGAAAGTGGTTTGAAAATGTAGCCTAAAATCCCCGACTGTGACTTGTGCACAGAAGGTCCCTCTGAAAACAGCAAGTTGTGTTTGAGCTAGTCTGGTGCCAAGATCCCCTTTTTGATCAACGTTTCAATCAAAGTCTGTTCGTTCAGACTAGGTCCAAGATGGCAACGGTCATAAACGTGTCTTGTGATAACTCAACTGAAAAATTGTTCAAAGAATGAATATCATACCTCAGTCATATGAATATGTATGTTAGGAAGATGGTCACATACTGTAGATCTTAATGTCCATGAAAATATATTCTTGTGATAACCAAATAACCCTTTGTGGGACAAACTTGGATCATGTGCTGTCATCTGGTTAGAATTTGGGGTTTTCAATGTCTAATATTACACAGGTGATAAGTTTTGAAATTATAGGTATTTGATATATTTCTGATCTGGCAGTGGCAGAGGAATTTTTTTGAAATGCCAAAGCAGCCGCCTTTGATGTTTTCACCTTATATTCATATTTGCTTGTTTGATAATTTGATTTCACCTAATTTAATTTGAATCCACTAATATATCAAGGCCATACCAGGGGTATCTTTATAATATGGGGATAAACAAGAAATCTTACTCAGCTGTTATTGCATGAATTTATGTTATCTTTTGGTGTAGTTTTGTATTTTCATAACAAAAGGTTAGATCCCCCCCCCTTCTTTAAGAATGAAAATTCAATTTGGATGAAACTGTCTTCCTCCCTCTTTCCCTCGTCAACTCCGAGGCTGGCAGGGGCTCCTGGGATATTGATGTTGAAGTACAATTCGTTCACCTTCACAACCAATGCTGCATATTGCCTCAGATAAACTAAAAGTTGAAAAGATCATTGCCATTGCACGTAACAGCTGTTGTTGCTATTGTTTGAAACCTAGATACATTTCAGATGAAGAGTTTGAAGAAAAATCAATAAAAATTACACGTCTGTGGTTTGGTTTATACTGGTTTTGTTGTTATGATGTTTATTCAAAGTGATTTTTTTTTTTACCATCGTTTCTGGGGATTTATTCAACAATTTCTGACATTTTACTGTAATCAGTGGAGCCAACGTAGTTCAGGGGAACAACCAAAATACAGAGACTGAAGCTTTTGGTCTACCTAAAATCCCTGTCTGTGACTTGTGCACGGAAGGTCCCTCTGAAAACAGCAAGTTGTGTTTGAGCTAGTCTGGTGCCAAGTCCCCTTTTTGATCAACGTTTCAATCAAAGTCTGTTCGTTCAGACTAGGTCCAAGATGGCAACGGTCAGATACTTGTCTTGTGATAATTCAACTGAAAAACTGTTCAAAGAATGAATATCATACCTCAGTCATATGAATACATGAGTTAGGAAATGGTCACATACTATAGATCTTATTATCCATGAAAATATATTTTTGTGATAACCAAATAACCCTTTGTGGGACAAACTTGGATCATGTGCAGTCATCTGGTTAGAATTTGGGGTTATCAATGTCTAATATTACACAGGTGATAAGTTTTGAAATTATAGGTATTTGATATATTTCTGATTTGGCAGTGGCATAGGAATTTTCTTGAAATACCCAAGCAGCGGCCTTTTACAAGTGGTTGTTGTTTTCAAATTATATTCTTATTTGCTTGTTTGATACTTTGATTTCTCTCCATTTAATTGAAATCCACTATAGATTAAGGCCATACCAGGGGTATCTTTTATAATTCGGGGATAAACAAGAAATCTTACTCAGCTGTTTTTGCATGAATTTAATGATTTTATATTTTGGTGTAGTTTTGTATTTTCATTATAAAAAGGTTAGATCCCCCCATCTTTTAGAATGAAAATTCCATTTGGATGAAACTGTCTTCCTCCCTCTTTCCCTCTTCAATGAATTTCATTAAATCTCTTGGGATATTGATGTTGAAGTACAATTTGTTCACCTTCACAACCGATGCTGAATATTGCCTCAGACAAACTAAAAGTTAAAAAGAATCATTGCCATTGCACGTAACAGCTGTTGTTGCTATTGTTTGAAACCTAGATACATTTCAGATGAAGATTTTGAAGAAAAATCAATAAAAATTACACGTCTGTGGTTTGGTTTATACTGGTTTTGTTGTTATGTTTATTCAAAGTGATTTTTTTTTTAGGTTGCTCTTTATTAACATATTCACAAGGAGTTATTTTTTGTATTGTTTCAGTGAGAATGTGATCAGTTTGTAAACTTTGGTACCTTACAGGACAAGTCCACCCCGAACAAAAACTTGATTTTAATAAATAGTGAAAAATTCAACACTGCACAACACTGAAAATTTCTTCAAAATTGGATGTAAAATAAGAAAGTTATGACAGTTTAAAGTTTCGCTTCATCTCACAAAACAGTTATATGCACGTCTTGGTCAGTATGCAAATGACGAACTGATGACATCACGCACTATTTCTTTTGTATTTTATTATATGAAATGTGAAATATTTCTATTTTCTCGTCATTGTCATGTGAAATGAAATTTCATTCCTCCCTGAACACATGGAATTCCATTATTATAACATTTTGTGCTTTAGGCAAGGAGGTCCTAATCATCAAATTCGTAAAAATTGAAATATTGTATAATTCAAACAATAAAAAACAAGAAATAGTGGGTGAGTGACATCATGGACTCTCTCATTTGGATGTAACTGGCTCGTTCCTATAACTATTTTGTTGACAGTAAGCAAAAGTTTGAAATGTCATAACTTTCTTATTTTACATCCGATTTTGATGAAATTTTTGGCATTGTGATTGTCTGAGTTTTCTTTATTGATCCAAATCAACATTTTTCTGAAGTGGACTTGACCTTTAACTAGGAAAGGGAACATCTTTGATATGAAAATTGAAATGCATTTCTTATAAAAATAATCCTTGCAAAATGTGAAACATAAAACAGCTCATGATATCATTAAAGGGGAAGTTCACCCTGACAAAAAGTTTATTGTAAAAATAGCAGAAAAAATAATAAAAAACATTGCCGAAGGTTTGAGAAAAATTCATCAAATAATAAGAAAGTTATTAGAATTTCAATTATTTGATTTGTGACGTCATATGCGAGCAGCATTCCTACATAGTGAATGGTAAAAAATCAATGAAATGTCATTTTCTCAGAAAATTGAAAATGGTTTTCCCTGTAACTTTTGTATATCAATAGGCAAATCATTTCACACCCGATCATGAAAAGAAAACAAAATTAAGTCATCAGGAACCATACAAAATTTGAAATTCATACATCTTATATTACATAACACATGGGGCAGCTGCTCGTTTATGACGTCACAAATCCAAAATTTTGAACTCTAATAACTTTCTTACTCTTTAACGGATTTTCCTCAAACCTTCACCAATATTTTTTATTATTTTTTCTGCTATTTTCACAACAAAGTTTTCTTCAGGGTGAACTTCCCCTTTAAGTTGATGCATTTGCAGATCGGTTTTCTGATAATTTTCAAAACAGATTTTTTTCTTTTTCTTTTTAAATGTTAAATGGAAATTTTTCTCTCTTTAAATGTTAAATGGAAATTTTTCTCTCTTTATATGTGTACCATATGGCCTTAGGATATGTCGGATATTATTAAGAACAACTGAAGTACACATGCAGACAGGGTTTGCCAGGATGTTTTCATGGGGGAGACAACCTGTGTTTTTTTTTCTTCTTCAAATTACAGGGGTTGTTAAGAGAAACATTATCTATACTCTCATATTGAGGGGGGCACTGATCCCCCCGCTGGCACTAATCTTCCATACATATTATTTGCTCTTTGTGCAATTTCAATTAATCTTTCAAAACATTGATGAAATTAAAATAATTGTTCTTGTTCATTGCATAGTGTTCATAAACTTGTCATGCTGCCCCCATGCATGTCAGGGAAGTACTGTAGGATACACCTATTACATGATCGTCTGGTTAATAGACAGTTCATCCTGATTCCAAGTTTGTTTTGATCAAATGAAACATGAAAGAAGTCAGAAAATCCATCTAACAAAGAATAAGGGTTGTGAACTTCATGAAGCCATGTGCAAACCACACATGTCATTGTATAAACTGTCAAAATGTACCTAATAATTGAATTTGTTTGTATTTAACTCATGAAATAGTGTCTCTTGATAATGTCAATGTGTGACTAGGCACCACAAAAAGTTGCCATGAATGAAATTTTGTTTCAATGGCCCTTCTGAAAGAGGAGATTCAAAGCTTTATATTAATATATAACTCATGCACAATGATTGATCCTACCCACACAAGGAAGAGGAAAATATTCACTACCATAGCACACTCATGTTGAGAAAAGGGGGATAAAAATGACTAGTACATGTATATTGAAGTGCACTCCCGCTTCCACTATTGTGTATTGTAGACAAAAGCTGTGTTAAGCTTTTGATTTGGTATGGTTTGTCAGTTTCACTTTTGGGTCTTGATCTCTCAATGCTTGCATTTGTATATCAGCTTCAGGTCAGATTTGTAAAGCCAATAACTAGCTGTAGCTTCTACCTTGACTATGGGATAGTCATAGACCCCCCCCCCCCCCCGAACTTAAAATTGTCTATTTCAGCATTATACTACTGGCCTATTTTGTTTTATTTTTATTCCCACGTTACAATTCACTTTTATCTTATGAATATTCATTGTTTGAATAAAATTTGTGTGACTATTTGTAATGTTGTACTTTATTAATGGAAAGTAAATGAAAATTCTATCTATGTATTATTTTTTTCTTGTGTATTCCTTGTTTTACCTCTTGTTGGGCATCCACTATCACATCAGTAAAATGTCCTTGTCATAAAATTGCTAGACATTGACGTCCATAATCATGTTGATGATGATGATGGTGGTGGTGGTTGTAATGATGAAGGTGATGATGATGATGATGGTGGTGGTGATGAAGGCAATGATGATGATGATGATGATGATGGTGATGATTAGGGTTGCAATATTCCCGGGAATTTTCGTGGTGGAAACTTTCCATGGCAGGAATAAACGGGAATTTTTGGGGAATTTTCGACAATTTTCAGGAATTTTCAAGACAGGTTGGAAATTTTCAAAAAGTAGCAATTTTATGATATTTATATACAGGAACTGAAAGGGTTATCCTGGCAGATGATGCTTGATTGTGCTTTGTCACCAAGTTTCAAACCAAATATTAATCTAAGACAGTCGGACAAGGCAGAATTTCAATGAAATTCATGCTAAATGGTACGTGCGATGTCCACTGCAAATGCTTTACACAATGGATATACATTGTTCATGGAATGATGCCTATTGGATAGTCTTATCTTTTTGCAGATAATGAGAATCATTATTACTAATAATTATAACATTATTGTTGTTATTAGCATTATTATTATTTAATTATCATTACTTTATTTCTCATTTATGAAAGAAAGCCAAGTTCAGACTGGTTTGCAGTAGTACAGGTATTTTATTCTACGAAAAACAGCCTCGCTGCAGAGACAAAGAATAATAAAAATACAATGTAAATACATATTGATAAAATAACATCATATGACCCATGTACAACATTCATTCCATGTGATAATTTACAATTATTTCAATAAATAGTTTATACAATATGATGATTATAAGTCTCGATATGACATTTCTTTATTCTTGCTTCACACATGAGGGTTGATAAAAATACACATTTATATCATTCATAACTAAACTGCAGTTTGGATAAAAATGCAATCCAGAAATGAGAACTTGGTGCTGTTTGCAGAGTTAATTTGATGAGTATAAATACAGATTGCTGGTTCAAGCTTAAAAGTTTATTTCAGTTCAATTATCCCTCTCAGACAGAAACGTTTTGTTCATTATTTTCAAAATACTAGATCAAATTAAATGAAACTAATATGAGATTGTCATCTAATGTTACAAAATATATGAAATTAATAGAAGTTTCTCAATCAAGGTCAAAAGTCATTTTTTTTTCATAATGAATTGATAAGCTTAATTTGTACAGAATGCTCAATCATGTTACTTGATACATATCCATGTACTATAATGTATTGTCTGTACAGTTTGATGAATACATGTATTTTATACCTAGGGCAATTTCAAGAATGAAGAATAGATTAAAAAAAAAAGAAAGTGTAATATATGAGGATATCAATTTATAATTTTGTATTTAAAAACAGAATTTATCACTTTTGTGAAATGAAAATTCCCGAAAACTCCTAAATTCCTGAAATTATCCATGGAAAATTTCCAAAATTACATGTATTTTATACCCTGGGCAATTTAAAGAATGAAGAATAGATTAAATACGAAAAGAAAGTGCAGTATTTGAGGATATAAAGTAATTTTGTATTTAAAAACAGAATTTATCACTTTTTGTGAAAAAATGAAAATTCTGGAAAACTCCCCAAATTCCCGAAACTTTCCATGGAAATTTTCCAAAATTACATGTATTTTATACCCTGGGCAATTTAAAGAATGAAGAATATATTAAATACAAAAAGAAAGTGTAATATTTGAGGATATCAATTTATAATTTTGTATTTAAAAACAGAATTTATCACTTTTTGTGAAAAAATGAAAATTCCCGAAACTTTCCATGGAAATTTTCCAAAATTTCCGGAAAGTTTCCGATGATGATGATGATGAATTAGGAAGAAGGAAGGGAGGGGGGGGGGGCTGGGGACCCAGGTTAGTGATCTTATCCCATGACGCTCCCCTGCCGAGAGATGGCGTTTTCACAAAATGACGGATCGTGACATACTAGTAGCTAGTCACGTGTAGCTCTATGCGCTGAGTTCTACTGCTGATGCATGACACTGCACGGTACTGCAGTGTTTTTCTACTATACTAACCAACACCATTGACCCTGCCAAATGCAAACTGACCTACATAGCTAGCTGACCGAGTTGTGAGAGCCAGCTGCGAGATCACTGACCCTGTCTCATACTTTTCAGAGGGCCTAATTTCAATCTGCCTCATATTATATAAACGGCATTAATTGGACAGGTTAAACAGTTTTCAAAACCACATAGGGCCTAGCAAAAGAGAGTCAAAATGCCGGGTTCGAAGCCTTTTGAACGTCTCCCAACGTCCGTCATTCCAGTGAATTACAAGATTCAGCTTCAACCAGATTTGGAAAAGTTCACCTTCGCTGGCAAAGAGACCATTTCAGTCCAGGTGGGATATAAAAAGATTTGAATATTTTCTTCAACTTTACGTAATACTATACTATAGTTCATATGCTTCCTTAAGTTCCTTTTCAATTGCATGAAAATATAAGTAGGCCTAGGCCTAGACATTATACGGTAAGTCACTCAGACCACAACGTGATGAAGATTATGAAATAGACATGATAGACGTGTGTGATGCTGATGTGACTAAGAAAATGATCAATGATGAATGAATCTGCTGAGCAGCTGTGTGTTAAAGTTCCTTTTTATGTTATTAGGCCATGTAGGCCTGCCCTAATGTATTAAGTCTGTTAGACTTAGCCGGTAGGGCCTAGTTAACTTTTTAGTTGGGCCCTAACGTTAGACCAAGAGGAGTTATAAATAAGAACCCCTTTAAATATTTTCTTATATTATTCAGTCTATGCCTATATTTTTCTCTCCTTGATCTTACACAGATGGATGAAAGGTAATCAGCTGGCAAATGTCTGTTTCCAGGAGTTTGTTAGTTTGAACTACTCGTACTCAGACTGCCCGATATATCGTGCAGTGGCCATTAGGGGGTTAACATCATAAAAAAAACCTGACATGGCTCTTCAATTTTGTCTAAATTAAAGGACAAGTCCACCCCAACAAAAACTTGATTTGAATAAGAAGAGAAAAATTCAACAAGCATAACACTGAAAATTTCATCAAAATCGAATGTAAAATAAGAAAGTTATAACATTTCAAAGTTTCGCTTCATTTCACAAAAACAGTTACGGTATATGAACGAGCCAGCTACATCCAAATGAGAGAGTCGATGATGTCATTCACTCACTATTTCTTTTGATTTTTATTGTTTGAAATATGAAATATTTTGATTTCTCGTCATTGTCATGTGAAATGTTCAAAGTTTCATTCCTCCCTGAACGCGTGGAATTCCATTATTTTTACATTTTGTGCTTCAGGCAAGGAGGTCCTAATCGTCAAATTCGTAAAAATTGAAATATTGTTTAATCAAAACAGTGAAAAACAAAAGAAATAGTGACATCAAATCTCTCATTTGGATGTAGGCCTAACTGGCTCGTTCATATAACTATTTGTTGAAAATGAGCGAAACTTTGAAATGTCATAACTTTCTTATTTTACATCCGATTTCAATGAAATCTTCAGCATTGTGCTTGTCTGATGTTTCTATATTGATGCAAATCAACATTTTTCTGAGGTGGACTTGACCTTTAAAGGAAAATTTATTTAAAAGAATGGATGCAAATAAAGTTTGTTATTCCAACTTGGCATTAAATACAAAAAAACTATTCACTATTCATTTGCATAAAGCCATATCAGGTAGACAGGTACATGTATGTATGCAGATGTTGATCATTACCATTCTTTTCAAATTCATTCCATATGATCTAGGTCAAATCTGATGTTGATACAGTGGTTGTGAACTGTTTGGATATCGAGATTCAAAAAGCTGTCTACACTTCTAATGGGCAAGGTATGTCTAACTTTCCATGGTTTGTTGTGATTCCAATTAAATGTCCATAATACAGATCATGATTTCCAAATAGAATGTTATTATTGGCACTCGCAACAGCACTTTGTTTTTGTCTCACCTGCATAGCAGAGTGGGACTATAGGCGCCGCTTTTTTCGACTGCGGCGGCAGCGTCAACATCAAGTTTTTGAAATGACATCATAACTTAGAAAGTATATGGACCTAGTTCATGAAACTTGGCCATAAGCTTAATCAAGTATTACTGAACATCCTGCCCTAGTTTCATGTCACATGACCAAGGTCAAAGGTCATTTAGGGTCAATGAACTTAGACCATGTTGGGGGAAATCAACATCAAAATCTTAACTCAAGGTTAAGTTTTTGAAATGTCATAACTTAGAAAATATATGGACCTAGTTCATGAAACTTGGACATAAAGTTAATCAGGTATCACTAGACATCAGGTCAAAGGTCATTTAGGGTCAATGAACTTTGGCTGAATTGGGGGTATCTGTTGAATTACCATCATAACTGAAAGTTTATGGATCTGATTAATGAAACTTGGACATAATAATAATCAAGTATCACTGAACATCCTGTGCGCATTTTAGGTCACATGACCAAGGTCAAAGGTCAATGAAATTTGGCCGAATAGGGGGGTATCTGTTGAATTACGATCATAACATTGAAAGTTATTGATCTGACTCGTGAAACTTGGACATCAGAGTAATCAAGTATCACTGAATATCCTTTGCGAGTTTCAGGTCATATGATCAAGGTCAAGGGTCATGTAAGGTCAGTGAACTTTGGCCACATTGGTTTTTTTTTTAATTACAGTGTATTGGTATATATCATAAGACAAGGAAATAAGAGTAACCAAGTATCACTGAACATCTTGTGCAAGTTAAAGTAGTTTTCAAAGTCAGCACTGCTCCTATATTGAATCGCGTGATGCAGGTGAGACTGCCAGAGGCATTCCACTTGTTATATTTTATCTGTCACATTGGTAGTAAACAGTCAAATTTCATACTTGTAAAACTCAGTATAGACTGCAAGCCACTTATGAGAGGTGTTCAGTATGTTTTGATTCATCCCATTCTTGTCAGGCTGCTTGACTTGTGTCTTGATGTGATTGGTTTATCTATCCCCTTGCAGAGGTAAGCTCAGCATCCATCGATTACAGCAAAGAAAATGAAACAGCTACCATTAAATTCCCATCAAACATTGCTGTGGGCAGTGGTGACCTGGCTCTAGAATTCACAGGAGAGCTCAATGACAAGATGAAAGGTTTCTACCGAAGCAAGTACACCACACCAGCAGGGGAAGAAAGATACTGCGCTGTTACTCAGTTTGAAGTGAGTGGGACTTGACATTTTCATTTTGGTATCCTGTATTGTTTCAAAATCTACATTGTAAATATTTCAGATGGTGTTTGAAAGTTTGCATGGTGGTGGGTACATGTATATGGTAAGAAGAATGTGTATTGAATATCCAAATTTTTGGCTTTCACCCAGTAAATGATATGGTATAGAGCAATCCCAGTAACGTCATCTTTTTGATAGCAACACTTCACGGCGGCCGTTTTAGAGGGCATACAAATCGACCATGGCGACTGACCATGTTTAGCAGTCTTCACATTCTCCTTACTTCCAATCGTCAAATGACACAGCGAAAGCAGGAAAAATTGATGTTCAGTGATGGTGTCGATCCATATGCTATGAATTCCCCATAAGGGGTTGAATAATGAACTGTCTTGTGTACAGCCCCAGTACGTACACGCTTGATGACCTACGGTGCTACGCCGCAGTGGGACTGGTAAATGATAACGCGCTGTGCCACCCGGCCACGGTTTAGGCCGTGAAAATTGCGAGCTAGCGTGTCGGGAAGAGAGCTAGGACTAATCCAGCTCAAACTTAACCCTAACTAGGCTGGTCTTTTTGGGCTATTCTGTGGCCGGGGGGGGGGGGGGGGTGATTCAACTCCCCCCCCCCCCCGAGATCTCGGCCGTTGATCGCCAAGCGCTGCCAAAATTTGCATGCTGGTAGTGTGCGATGTAATCTACAAGGCTGTATGGTTAAATTTTCCAAAATAATGAGATTATATTTTATATGAATTAATTATGCTAATTTATGCATAAATCATACTTTTTGGTCTAATTCACTTAATAAAGCTCCTAGAATGCTAATTTTTGGTAAAAATATTCTTTGTAGCATTCTTAACAATCGCAATTGAAAAAAACTTCAGTTTGGAAATCAATTTCTTATGTATTTTATTGTTTTATGAATTTCTAATGTATTTTTTTTTTTTCTAGAGCTGTTTTTTTACCAGATTTATTGCATAACCTTTTTGAAGCATAATTATGCTAAAATCAATTAATTTCAGCTGTTTAAAGCAGAAATAATACCTTTATGAATAAGATGAGAAAACTCAATTTGCATTGACTTTGTACACAAAATCACGTTTTGGAACAATTTTTGGTCTGACATGCACTTAAGAAATGTTGCATAATTTTGGAATCGTGTACCCGGGCATCGCAAATTTGGTCTAAAAGGATGCGCGAGACTTAAAAGTATAAACTCTGAGTCTGATAGTGGCGTGGTCAAAAAATTTGTGCGGCGAAACGATCGCAGAAAATGTTGAGGGGGGGTTGATTCACCCCCTCGGTCAGATTAGGGTTAAACTTTATTTTTTTGAAACATTTGTTCATATTTCTGTGATAATCACACAATTGTTTTGTCAATTTCCTACCTGAAATAAAATGATCTGAACAAACCTGAATGTTCTTGAGACTTGATTGCTTGAAATTCCGATTGATTGCAGCAAGCCATTTCTGTGTTGTACTTGAGAAAGTTCCAAAGTTTTTTCTCCGATAGAAATATTTTTGTCTCTCCCTGCCCTGTTTCCACAACCAACAACTGAACATAAATTTACTATGATTTTGCGAAGATGTACATGTATGAAATAAAGCAGATGTAATACATTTTCTCAACTAACTTCAAACTTCTTCTGGTCAGTATATGCAGTGCACCTAAGCCAACTTAGCCAAGCTAACCCAGGTGAGCACCGCGCACCGCCTGCAAAGCGGGCTTCGTGGGCGGTGCGTGGCGCTCACCTGGGTTAAGTCAAGTGCAGCCGAGGTAACCATGGTGGGCAGTGATTTAGCATGCCCACCACAATGACCGGCAGGAAATCAATGACGTCACATGAAATCGCTCTATATACTTGATCTGAGTACTTTTCTTTCAGATCGAGTATACAATCCTATTTACAAGGTGCAAGCATGAAATTTTGATTTTCAGTAACAAACCATTTCCAGCTAGCCCTTATAACATTCCAAGATTGTATATTCTTGGTAGAGGTGAAATGGAGAGTCAAGAAAACTGTAGGTTAGAAGGTACATGTAGAGTTTTCTATTCTGGGAAGAGTGCAGTGATCAAAAGGGCTGTAAACCAGGAAAAAAGAGAGAGAGGCTTGAGTGTTCGGAGAGATCGGAGAAAGCTGGCTGCAGTCAGTGATAGTCATATTTTGTACATTGATTCAAATTTCTTTGTGAAATTATTACAGTATGAATTGTGCTGCTATCACTAATGGAAGAAGTCAAATTACTTTTGGATATAACATGTTTCTGAATCTTTACTTAGCATATTGCTGGTATGATATATATATTTTTTTGTGTGTGTGTTTTAAATATGTGTCATTTTGCATGTCTTGATATTTACTTGTAAATGTGCAGGATGTAAATGATGACCATTTAACTGGACATTGAAATTTGTTCTATTTTTTAACGTCATTTTCTTTAGTCAACTGATGCACGCAGAGCATTTCCTTGCTGGGATGAGCCTGCAGTGAAGGCAACCTTTGATATCACATTAGTGGCATCCAAAGACAGAGTAGTGCTTTCAAACATGGTGAGACCTATTTTGTGATTGAATATTTACTAGTGTAGTAGGTAACATTTGTTATGAAATGTATTGAAATAAAACAATAAATTGGCCATTCCATTTGACCAAAGAGAATAATTTGTGTAGCATACATTGTTTCAGTGCCCTTAACAATGCCAAATGATTTTACCTTCACCAGTTAGCCGTACTTGTGATTATATGTGAAAGAACGGTGTTTCTGAGTGCACCTGCATTGTCATCATAAATCTGTACTAGTAACATTAGTTTTACATTTGATGCAGTGCTGATAAGTTTTATTTTTGTTATATTTATATTGCAATAATCATTTTTGTGGCAATAATAAATACAATAATTGTTATTTTATTTTTTATTTTTGAGTCTCATGATCAGATGATCTCATTACTCGGTCATTGCCTCTTTATAATAGAATCATTGAATTTTCCATCAGAATTCCATCAGTGACCAACCAAGCCCTGACGACCCAAGTCTAAAGGTGGTGACCTTTGCCACTTCTCCAATCATGTCAACTTACCTGCTTGCGTTTGTTGTAGGGGAGTTTGACTTTGTAGAGGGAAGGTCCGCCGATGGGGTTGATGTTCGAGTTTTTACACCCCTTGGAAAGGAGGATCAGGGTCGGTTTGCTTTGGAAGTAAGTAAGATGACCAAGGTTTGTTTATCAGCAAAGTCCAGTGTGACAGATAAGTACATGAATTTTGCATTGATGAATAAGAACTGGGCCCCGTCTTACAAAGAGTTGCAGTTGATCCAATCAATTGCAACTATGGAAAGAGAACTAAGTGAACAAATAAAATGCATGTTTGCTCAAAAATCTTTCTAGATATGAATGCATATCCATAAATCCATTGATTTCTAGACAATTTGGTGTGCTCTCCTTTGTTTACAAAGGACATTTTGCAAATTTTTAAAAATTATGTTACTGTTGGATTTCCATAGAGTTAAGATTGATTGGATCAATCCTAAATCTTTGTGAGATGGGGCTCTGGTCATCCATTAAAGCAGCTGTGTGGTGTCCATCTTTCATGGTTCTCATTCATTTTTCTGTATTCTGGTTGAATGCCATGCTTTAAGTGCATGTACCATTATCCCGTCACATCAGACAATAATCAACTTGTTTCCTTCAGGAACCAGAAATTCTTTATACGAAGCCTTTACAGAATTTGCTCATTCAAAAGAATTTTTGAGTTACCATGTTTTTATTTGTAATCGTCTGGTAAATTTAGTGGAATGAAACTTGGGTGTGTCCTGTTGATTTGGGTTTATTAATTCTAGGTTTTTTTTTGTTGTTCAAAAAAGACTGTAAATAATGCCATTCATTGAGGAAAAGAAAAAAAAAGAAAACAAAGTAGTAAAAAAGAAAAATCATGCAAAGAAGTACATAAAGATAACCTTGACTTTCACTGCTTTTAAATCATGATAAAAAATCTTATGAGGTTAATATTAGCATAAGAAATATTTTTTTAAAAATCCCTTGAGAATTAACATGTTTATAATAGTAATTTCACCTGAATTGCTGTGAGAATAATTAAAAGTGCAAAATATCAACCAAGTTTGTAGTTCATAATGTAAGAAATGTGTGTTACAAGTTTTTCAAGTTTCAGCATAGTCATGTACATGTATTTGACAGTTAAGGTTAGAATCATGGATCCCTTACGCACTTTTAAGTAGCTCAAAACTTTGAAATACATGTAGCCTACATGCAGATATTTGGATATATAAATGTGAAAGTGAAACACAAAAAATGTGGCAGAACCAAGTAACCCATTTTACATTAATTACATTTATGCATACATGAAGGTTTCTCTGAAGACCCTACCATTCTACAAAGATTACTTCAGCGTTGCTTACCCACTACCAAAGATTGATCTCATAGCCATTCCTGATTTTGCAGCTGGAGCAATGGAGAACTGGGGCCTTGTCACATACAGGTAGGATGAACAAATATCATTTCTAATCAGCAGGGCCCCGTCTTACAAACAGTTGCGATTGATTCAGTCGGCCACATTAATAGAAAGCCAGTAACTGCAACATCTAAAATGTACATGTTTGTTAAAATGTATTTTCTAGTTCTACTGTATATTCATACATTCATTGTTTTCTTGAAAATTCTGTGTACTTTTCTTTGTTTACAAGGGACTCTGCAAATTTCCTGTACACAAAAATATGACATTGATGGATTTCTAGCTGTGGTTAATCGCATCAATCTTAACTCATTGTAAAAGACGGGGGCCAGAAAGATACATGTACACTGTTCTGTACTTTTCAAAGTGACAATTTTGTTTCTTGTCATGATGGTGATGGTCATACTTCTTGCATTTTCTTGTCTTTTTTGGTTTTATTTTGTGGCAATAACCATATACAGAAGTGCAATATTTATGCTGGTGGCTAAAATGTCCAGTATACCTTCAATTGCATAATTATTACTTAATGCCGTATGGAACTCGCGTTTTGCATACTCTAGCATGCACAGAGCACAGAAATATATATCTCATGTGATATTTAAAAAATGAGTACCCATGTTGTAAATTGCAGAACCATTCTAATGAGTGATTACTCATTTGAACAGAAGTGTATGTAGGCCTACTTGTAATTGCATTTTAAATTAATAGAAATAGGGAACTAGCTTTTAATATGTAGAAAAAATCTCACTCTGATATGTTTAAAATTTTTTTCATTTTATTTTGTCTCATGTTTTTTATCATTTTGCTATGTTTTTTATTTCATTTCAGGTGTAGCCTTCTACAATTTAGATTTTGTTTATTTTTTTTTCAGAGAGACCGCCTTGCTAGTTGACCCTGAAAATTCATCTGCGAAGGCAAAACAATGGGTTGCTATCGTTGTCGGTAAGTCATTAAAAAGATTTTTCCTAATCCAACATTTTATTTTTCCTTATAATTTCACAAAATAGTTGTATGCAATATGTGGATTAAGACAACAGAAAGACCTGGTGTTGTCACACACTATTTTGGATTTTAATGAAGATATAAAGGTTTCAGTTTTTATAGATTTGATCGAAGATAAGCTCTTGATTGAATCTTATTAAAAGTAATGGTGATTTTACATGCTTAAAGGTCAAGTCCACCTCAGAAAAATGTTTATTTGAATCAATGGAGAAAAATCAGGCAAGCACAATGCTGAAAATTTCATCAAAATTGGATGTAAAATAAGAAAGTTATGACATTTCAAAGTTTCCCTTATTTTTAACAAAATAGTTATATGAACGAGCCAGTTACATCCAAATGAGAGTCGATGGTGTCACTCACCGTACTATTTCTTTTGTTTTTTTATTGTTTGAATTATACAATATTTCAATTTTTACAAATTTGATGATTAGGACCTCCTTGCCTGAAGCACAAAATGTTAAAATAATGGAATTCCACGTGTTCAGGCAGGAATGAAACTTCATTTCACATGACAATGACGAGAAAATCAAATTATTTCATATTTCATATAATAAAATACAAAAGAATTAGTGAGTGAGTGATGTCATCACTTCCCTCATTTGCATACCGACCGAGATGTGCATTTAACTGTTTTGTGAAATGAAGCGAAACTTTAAAATATCCTAACTTTCTTATTTTACATCCGATTTTGATGAAATTTTCAATGTTATGTTTGTTGAATTTTTCTCTTTTTATTCAAATCAAGTCTTTGTTGGGGTGGACTTGTCCTTTAATTAAAATCCAAGCCATGTTCCTGTATCTATGTTACAAAATTTGCAATATATATCTTAATATGATGTGATACAAAGTCCAGAAATTGTGATTGTGCAATGTCATCTGTTTCCTCATTTTTATAATGATCATGGTATGCTTATGACCGTTTTGTGAAAATAAGGGAAAAGTTATTAAAGATAGATAAATACAGTTGAGGCCAGAAGTTTACACACACCCAGGAAATTCAAAGAAAAGTTGACACTTGCCAAATATTATTAACTTTACTGTATCTTGTGAAATATTTGTGCTATCTTGACATCACATTGCTTTGTCATTAGGATCTGAAAAATATTTAGGTGTCATTTTTTCAAAAAAAATCTTCATATCAAATTGAAAATAAAAACTTGACAAAACATTTTTGTGCAAGTTACTTCTCAACACGAACATTTCACATTACACTTTTTGTTCAGTGGTGACGTCATGGATTTGACATTTATACGTTTCTATGAAACGATATTTGAAAATATAACAAACAATAGAATACATTTGACACAAATATTACTTTGTTTTCTTCAAAGAAAATTCCACCTTATATATACTTAAATCCCAAAGGTACCCCAGTCATGTGAAAAAGCTTAATACATTCTTTCATTTGATACCAAATTCTTCATGGTAGTATTTATATTTCTGAAGATATTTTATGATGTTTGGCAAGAGAACAAATGTCACTGAATTCCATGGGTGTATGTAAACTTATGGCCTCAATTGTATAGATATTAGACTAATTTCAATGGAATATCATTTCTTGTCCTATTTTTCTTGTAAATCGATTTTAGGGTAGACTTGTCCTTAAAGTTTATTCACAGTTCTTCACATGATACTGATCACATGACATTACTTTATTTACATGTACAAGTACTTTATCCATTTGCTTTAGAGTAGATTTTCTGCATGAAAAAAACTGATTAATATGTTTAAGGAAGATAGAAGATAGCAAAGTCCATCTTTGTTTACGTGTATGTGTATTTCTCTTTTATGAGATATTCTTAACCTTACATATTTGTGTGTTTCTTGTGTTTGCATTATTTTTACTGACCTGTTAACTTCTTAATAAAAAAAGAGAATTATCACATAAAAATGATTGATCACCTAAAATTCTGTGAATAAATAGATTTATTTTCCAGTTGTTCTTTATTATTGTTTTTTAATATTTGATAGTTAGCGTTTAAAGTTTTTCTTAACCCATACTCAACCCCTAGTTGATTTGGGGGTAAACTTGCAGATAATGGGGCACATGTATATTTTACTAACGATTATTCGCAACAAAGTCAATTTGTACAACATAGAGAATATTTTTCCCTCTATTCTGAAAGCAAGCCTGTCTCTCATTCTCAACACTATTTTATCAATACTTTGCAAAGAATCTTCACTTTTCATCCATTGTAAAAAGAGGTTTGTAAAATATTTGACTTACATGTAGTTCATTCCATGATTGAGGAACCATTGTTTCTTTGCATTTTTTTTTAAATTTCTTTCAGGTCATGAATTGGCTCATCAGTGGTTTGGAAACCTGGTTACCATGGTAATTTTCTACCATTTACATTTTTATAATTTACCCTTATGTCCAACATTTCATTTTGTACAAAGGTTGGTTATATTGATTATATCTGATAGGTCAAATATTTGGTTCTTGGAAGTACACGTAGTTTGGTTTTCCTTTTTAAAAATGCTTGTAATGTATTCATTCTAGCTGATTTATAAGGACATAAAAATTGTCACTTCAAAGTTCAATTTCCTCTATTACCTCTCTTTAAACCTAAAAGGACTGGGCTATTCGAGATGTATTGAGGACTGGGGGGGGGGAGCATGATGATGCCCCCCCCCTCTCTCATCTCATCTTGGCCCCATCATTCCTGTGATCGCACCAAAATTTGGCATGCACATTCTTTACCACATAAACTACAATCAAGTATGAAATTTTTATTGTTATTTGTTGTTGTTTTTTCAATGGAAATTATTACAGACCATTTTTAAAAAAATTAAACCATAAATTAATTAAGGAGACCAATTAGAACAAAAATAGTCACCCGTTTATGAAGTTCATCTCCCATAGACTTTGTACACAAGTATAGAAATGAGCCATTTTTGGCATGACATTTTCTCGTAAAAAGCCTTATGGCACTGCGAATATGGTCTCATAAAGTTGTGCGAGACTTTTAAGGAAAAAGTCACAAAATTTTGAGACACTATCTTTTTGCGCTTTGGAATTGTGCAAAGCGTTAGGGGGGGAACCATCATGGCCCCCTCCCTAAGTCCTTCGAGGGTTAAAGACATACGAATGGCAGGTAAATTTATCGTCAACATCAAATCTTAATCGAAGGTTAAGTGTTTTAAATGTCATCATGACTTTAATATAAGTATATGGACCTAGTTCATTGTCTTGATACATACATGTATAACATTTCATAATGCATTAAAAAATGTATTTGCAATTCTGGTTTGAAGTGTGATTCTAATTTGGTCTTATTAGGAAATTGAGAAACAATTGGAAGTATTCTCTATTTTTTTCATGTTTTGTAAATATTTGAATCAGAATGTTGTTTAGATCAGAGGAGATTTATTCATCTTTTGAGTATGACATTACATGATAATGTGGCACAACATTTTGCTCCTGCAACAATTGCTCTGAGCTATATTTCATAGATATAGGGTGAGGGTTGCAATATGGTTTAATTTTGGGTTTAGGGTAGGATATAGTGTTAATTCCAGGGGTGAAGTTAGTCATTCCATAAGTGTGTGGAATTTATAGCAGAGAGTGTTGCATGCTGGGTATAGATCCAGGAACTATTTATGTAGTTTCAACCTTCAGCTTATGTTGTCTAGAAAAGTGGCTGTTGCATATTACCTTATAACCAATACTTAGTTCAGTTTGCAACATCCCTGACACATGCTTTCAATCCTCTTCTTGAAATAATGAGATGCCACTTGGTCTACACCCATTGGCCCGTATTCTGAAGTCAGGTTTAACTTAGACCGCGTAGTAACTATGTTAAAATCATGGGAAGTCAAAAGTTCAAAAATTCTGTTTATATTGTACATTTCTTATGTTTACTATTTAGTTTCCTGTTGCTTTCATAATGAAGAAAAATACTTCAGTTGTCATTCCCAGACAATTATGAGTTAATATATTGAATGCGTACTGTTAAGGATTTGTGCTCCAATTGGCTCTCCATAGTTAAACCTCAACTTTAAACCAGGGTTTAATTTAAACCCGAGATCAGAATACGGGCCATTTTGTCCACTTTCAATTGGTTCTCATCCCGGATGATACAATCCTAGTTCAGAATCTACTTACCATTTGGTATTAATGCAAATAAACCCATTTGTCATTTCACCGAATTCACATTTGGGCTATACTTATTTTGTCTATAACTTACTTGGTCTAGGACGTGTCAGTGTATGTGATTTGATGACTCATGAACTAAATTTTCATTTGACAATATGCTACAGAAGGAAGAACACAAAGTGGATATTAATACATCTGGGAATTAGACTTAATAATAGCTAAAGTGAATATTAGACCAAATGAGGATTGGACCAAACGGCAATTAGATCAAATTGATAGAAGGCCGAATGGGTTAAGCCATGATGGTGGTGTTTAGACAATCTAAGAAGTAGACCAACTGGTAGTAGACCAAGTGGACATAACCCTGAGGATTGCCCACTATCTATTCATTACCCATTTTCCATTTCTTGTTTGTGCTCGTAGGAATGGTGGACACATCTGTGGCTCAATGAAGGTTTTGCATCATGGATAGAGTACCTGTGCGTGGATCATTGCTTCCCAGAGTATGATATCTGGACCCAGTTCATCACCAATGATTATACCAGGGCTCTTGAGTTGGATGCCCTCAAGAATAGCCATCCTATTGAGGTACTTGTCTTTGTCATTCACTTGAAACCTATTCGAAGTTAGCTTTGATGATAAACCTTCTGTTTGATAAGAATTGTTCTTTTCTTTTTATATAAAAATAGAATGTGCTTTGATTTTTTTTAAGAAACAGTGTTAAAGAAATGCGGTTATTATAGAAAAGATTGTTTTTCAGTCGCAAATCCCAGGTATCTCTTTTTTTGTTAAAACAAATGTAATCACCATGATTATCATTTATTAAAGATTTTTTTTATATTTCATTGCTGCAGGTGAAAGACCTTTTATGAGAGGACATATTTCCTGGCAGCAAGAACTAATTCTCTTATATGTTTTCTGTTATTCAATGTTTGCTCATCAGTAAGGAACCCCTTGAATTAACAGAAAGAAGGATGGCATTCACAGAACTTTAGTCAGTCTAAATTTGTTCTCTGTGGTTATATTTTTCTGTAGGTACCTGTTGGCCATCCGGATGAAGTAGATGAGATCTTCGATCTGATATCGTACTGCAAAGGGGCTTCTGTCATTAGGATGTTGCATGATTTCATTGGAGACGATGTGAGTTGATAGGAGTACTGGTGGGTGTTTCTTAAAGCTATTTGTAAGTTGCAAGGGACTTTATGAATGGCTCATGACCCTTTCTTGAGGTAAATTACATCAACCAAATTTTTATAGCTGTTAGTTTTGTTCCCAAGAAATGGTCACCAGTCATTCGTTAAGTCACTCATAACTTACAAACATATTTATGACACACCCACTGGGTAACTTTGCCTCAGTTAAATAATAATAATAACAATAAAGGTATATTTACCCAGGGAAGCCACTTCAGTTCTGTAAACTGTTCTCCTAGCGGGCCCTGCTATTATTATCACTCCGGCTTTAGCTGGGCTGCCTAGGTGCTCAAGCATTCAAGGAGTTTCTTACTACCGGGTACCCATTCACCTCGCCTGGGTTCAGTGCAGCTCATTGTGGATAAATTTCTTGTACAAGGAAATTACGCCATGGCTGGGATTCGAACCCACAACCCTCTGTTTCAAAGTCAGAAGACTAATCCTCTGGGCCACAGTGCTCCACTATTGGACCACAACTTCAATAAAGAAGGTTGACTTAAACTTGTTTACCTCTATACGCTATATTTAATCTGTGAGCATGTGAAAGGCAGTTCAAGTAAACAGTCGCTGTCAGTTTGAGTCTAGAGTATCAGCAAAGCTATTCAGCTCATCAGTAAGCATGAAGCTTCAAGTCAGCTTTGATTAGATTTATAATCTGTACATGCTTCAATGTTCTGTATATATCATAAACGCAAGTGTCGATCTTGGCTTTTTGAAGTTATGAATTAAGGAGCTTACACCTACCTCCATGTCTCCTAATCTTAGATTTAACTTGAAATCTGAACTTGGAAGCGCTGGTGGGATATGGATAGAGAGAGAGAGAGGTCCTGGTGCCTGTACTGCTGCGATAGTAGCTACATTGTAGCAGCGCACAGCAGAGCAATACAATGCATGCATGAAATATCAAAGGTAATGACCTAGTGGCCTCTGACCTTTTCTAGAGTGTAGAAAATCATTTTACCTGGGTTAGGTCAATTGGTAAAGTGGCACATAATAAGGAAACAAAAGGAATGTGGTCTTTTTTATGAGAGACAAACTATTATAAAGTGATGACAGATTATTGACAAATAACTGACAGATGGGTGATGTATTACTTTGTTATTTCACTAGTCTGGATCTATACATCTAGCTATTGAAATTTATATATTGATATCTATATCTTTTTGTAAAGAAAGTGGTCATTGGGGTTGAGGTAAATTATTAGTCCTCTCTACTGCTCATGTGTGTACTGTAGTGTTGTTTTGCGAAGAATAATGGCAATGATGATGATGACGATGACGGCGGCATTGGTGGTGGTTGTGTTTATGGTGATGATGATGATGATGAAGACGATGGTGATGACAATCATCCAGTTTTTCTAGCACATAACATATACTGTATCTATGTATGCATGTGAGCTACAGATTATTATCAACCCAGTTATTATATTCAATCAGCATGCAACGACATGCAGTCCTCCATTCCCTGGGGACTCTTCCCGCCAGTCACCATGCGAGGCTATCACAATGCTTCGCAAAACATAACTTTCACATCCTGCCAGGTTCCCAATTCCTTTGGATGAAGGGTGGCAATTGTAGATATATATCTTGCCATAGAACACTAGTGCTGCAGCGGCATTTCGAACCCAAGAAGGCTGATAAAAAAAAAACCTGAGCATATTCCCGATGTACATGTACAACCCCTAAATGCGGGAATAACTCTAAAGACCATTGATATCCTAACAATTTTTATGGACATAAGTTGACAGATATATTCTTCTTTTTCTCATCCAGACATTCCGTAAAGGTATGAATGTATACCTAGAGAGGCACAAGTACAAGAATACATTCACAGAAGACCTTTGGCAGGCTCTTGGGGAAGCCAGTGGTAAGCCAATAGAAGACATCATGGGCACCTGGACCAAACAGATGGGTTTCCCAGTCCTGAAGGTGACCAGAGAGCAGCAAGGAGATAAACAGGTCCTCAGCATCTCACAGGAGAAGTTTTGCGCAGATGGCCAAAAGCAAGGTCCGTGGTAACCTCACTTCCCTCAACCCCCCCCCCTTCAATGCACCTTAAATGCATCATGTCAAGCATTAATTGAAAATTTTTGTATGTTATTTTTTTTTCTTTTCCTTTCTTCGCTTTTTGTTTGGCGAGGGGTTTGGTATGGCTATTTAAACCAAAGGAAAGTAACGATTCCAGTTATCTCTTTAATTGTTTTTGTGTATTGGTATTAGGTACCCATTGGAAAAGGGCCTAGCAATTTTTATAGACCTAATTATAAATAATTGCAGATTTGAAAAACTTTAGGTATTTTAAGATCATATTGCATTTTCGTATTACATTTGTTTTGAGCAAAGTAAATTGAAAAAATGAATAGTAAATAGCAAAATACACCAAAACATCAGTTTTCCATGTCTCTTTAGAAAAAAATTTGAGACAAGGTGAAGTGAATGAAATGCACTTTTTTTCATGTCTGGTACAGAAGGAGACTTCAAGTGGATGGTTCCTATCAGCATTGCTACTTCAAGTCAGCCTACCAAGACAATTGAGAAAGTTGTTCTTGATAAGGAATCTACCACCGTCACAGTGGTAGCTGACAAGAGCGAAGGAATCAAGGTAAAAACAAAAATAAAACTAAAACATTTACTTTAAACAAATAACCCCTTGAACTTGTGAGTTGTGAATTCTTTATTTCCTATAGATTTTGCACAGGGACCACTGTGTTCCAGTAGGCAATGGATTAACTGAAAAATTGGAGCTACCAATGCAAGATGTTGTGGCACTTTGGGTGATTTCAAATTTAGTGTTGACTCGTTTTGCTGTTGGGTTTAATTTTTCACCATCAGTATGCACCGAATTCGAAAAGATGCTGGTGATTTTTTTTCAGTTGACATTTAAAATTGTATACATTGGCCCGTATTCTGAAGTTCAATTAACATAGGCTACGGCATTAGTGTTTGATAAAATGATGAGTAGCTGAAAATGACCAAAATTTTATGTACATTGTATGTTTCCAATGTTTACTGTATTCTTTACGCAATACTTCAGTGGGGAAGAAAAGCATGTAAGTTACTATTCCTAGACGGTTATGAATGAATTGAACACCAAATGTGCTGCCAATTTGATACACTAGTTAGATTTCTGTCACAATCAACTATCCATAGTTTAACTACATCTTAAGACCAAAGTTTAAATTCAATATTATAGAATATGAGCCATTGCTGTTATGATAAAGTTTATAGACTGCAGTACCATCAATGTAATCTGTGCTATAAGTTCTGTACTATTTGATTTTATTTGCAGTTAAACCCAGGAACAGTTGGGTTCTACCGTGTCCAGTACTCTAGTGAGATGTTAGAAGCACTTCTGCCTGGAATCCGAAACCAGGTCCTTCCAGCCAGGGACAGACTAGGATTAGAGTCGGATCTATTTGCTCTGGCGAGTATGAGAAAGGGGGTCATCTGATAACAAAAGTCAACTCCTGGGGATTCGTTATTCAGTTTTGTTTCTCCAAACACTGGAATAAACAGCATGTGAAATAAGAATGGCTTCAGCACTTGCTTTCATTAAGTCTTCTTGAAGACTTTTTTTAACGCTTCTGATTATTTTCTGCCAAGTAAATCTTTTGTGACTCTGTACAGTTTTAATGTTAGGAGCTTTCTTACATCACAATGCATTAGAGTATATTCATGTAGTAGCTCTGTGCTTCATGAACTTTGTTACTTCTACTGTTATTTGTATATTTTGAAAACTATGCACCTTCACTTTTCATTTTATTTATTTCATTCTTCTTAGTTGAAAAATTAAGTATACGAGAAGTCGCAGAAGATATGTAACAATTTATTATCTTTGGGCATCAGCTAGTTGAAAGATCATATTGCTGTATTTGTTCTAACTTATCACATTCTGGAATGAATTTTTCCACAAAACTGCACTATTGAATAGTTCGCCGAAGCCCTTGTGAATTCTAGTTAAAAAAAAACAATGTTAAGAATTTCCTATTGATTTCTATTATCCATGAATTTTAGGCTAAAACTGGGCAAGCAAGTACTGTGGATGTCCTGAAGCTCTTTGAGGCCTTTGAGAACGAGACTGACTATACCGTATGGACAGAGCTAGCAACTAACCTTGGTGCCATTGGGGTCTTACTATCCAGCACGGATCACCTTGATCATCTGAAGGCCTTTGCCAAACAGCTCTTTAGCAAGGTCCATGCGAGGCTTGGATGGGATCCAGTGGAAAATGAAAGTGAGTTACTCAAATGACCTGACATGTTTCCATCACGGATGTCAGTCTTCAAGAATTTTCCAAATTTTAGGCCCTGTCAATTTACTGTTCATGTATGTGCCATCATAGTCTCATAGCGCCCTCCCTCATAGTCTATACGAATACACATCAAAGTTATGCAAAGAGATGCTCCAGCTGTAGATTGCTAATTTCTAATTCTAATGATTTCTAATAAATTCCAAATTTATGCAAGACAATGGCTTCTTCTTGTAGGATGTCAGAACAACGACATTAATTCATTAGGTTTACTTCAGGCCTCATAGTATTCATCAAAATCATGTTCTAGGTTCTTTTCATGTCCAGAAATTAAATTTGACTGGCATCCCTGTACATATTCTGTTGAGTGTGGACTATTCCTGCAGTAAAATACTGTTGCCACGAAATGATGCAATGAATATGAACTATTGTCACACAAATTTATCATCATGTCACTTTGTTTTGTATGTTTAAATGAAAAAAAAAATGTGTAGAATTCAGTTTGAAATAACAATTGTAATTTTCTTGGATGTAAATGCCATTCCAAGGCAAAGAAAAGGTCAGATTTCACATAATTTTATTCAGACTTTTTGATTTTCTTTCATCTCTTTCTCCACTTCATGCTTTATGTTTTAGTCAGAGAAGGGTTATTCAATAAGCCAGATATGAATGTTGTTCAGATATTACAAATTTTTCATAGGTAATGATCCACATGAAATATGGAAACCTGTCTTAAAATCATAAATTGCATTTGCCAGGTGAAATGCAGGTGTAGCATTATCAACCCCCTCCCCCCTCCTGCTCATTCTCCTATTCATTGTCTTCCTCATCTTCCCTGTCTACATTCTTTTCATATTATAGAGGTTTAGGCTTTCTTGTATATAATTATTACAGATTATTTTTGTTCATGAAAAAAGGGAAAATATCTGATATTAAATTGATTGATTAAAGAAAATGCAATATTGAATTTATTGGAAAAAAAACAAATGCATTGAAGATATTGAAGATACAATGCCCTTCCATGATATGGCTATGCGTTCTTTGTGAAATTGGATAATTCTGTTATTAGTCAAAATTATGGAGGAATATTATAAGGCAAATAACATTGTTATGAAAGACAAATGAGTAAATTATGGATGTATTCCTGCAGATCACCTGGATGCCTTGTTGAGAGCTCTTGTGATCAGGGTGATGGGACGAAACGGACACGAAGCTACAGTCGAGGAAGCCCGTAAGCGCTTCGCTGCACATTGCTCAGGAGGTGCACAGCTCCCGGCTGACCTCAGAAACTCAGTCTACCTGACGGTGTTGGCTCATGGTGATGAAGACACTCTCAATAAGATGATTGAGGTAAGAAGCTTCAAGGTTCTAATTGGCAGGGGAAGGGGGCGTTTCATCAAGCTTTTCATTGATTGGGACCATAGATTGTTGTTTTTTCATAAGGATTTTTTTTATTTCAAGAATATTATTGTAGTACAATAAAGTCTGCGTAAGTCAACCTTAATCTCGCTTACGTTAACCTCTGTGTAAGTCATATAATCGTATGAGACGAAGTAAATTTGAGACCAGATGATGCAAGACATGTCATTTAACTGTTGTAATTTGTAAGTCAATCAAATTTTATTTGGTCCCTTGGAAGAGATTCGACTTTGGCAGAATTACTACAGGTACAATTCTTGACTTCTTACTTCTGTGACTTTTATTGCCTGTAATCAGTAAAATCAGTCGTTCTGTCTCTTTTCTTGTACAGTTCTTCAAAGCACAAGACCTCCAAGAAGAGAAAGATCGCATCCAAAGATCTCTTGGTGCAATCAAAGATCCAGCTCTCATCAAGAGAGTGTTGGAGTTCTCCATGGGGGTAAGTCAACATTTAATGGTCCTCGTTACGTAGAGCTTAGCAATTGATTACGGGGCTGTAAGGATGTAAGACGGCATTTTGAAGATTATGATGAGTGATTCAAGAGTATTGTGGCTACATAAGAGCTAAAAATGTTATTGTTTGGAATCAGATGATCTGTGAAGTTTGCATGGTGGCCCAAAGAAAGGGAAAAAGGGATAGCCTCCCAAAAGAAAGTCAAATGAAGTGAGATGAAGAGAGATGTTAACAAGCTGGATTCTGAAAATTGACTACAAAGTGTGAGGGTAGATGGCATAATTCCTCTTAATGGTGTCCTGAAATGTGCATGCATTAATAGGAATAGGACTACTCTCCAAGAGCATGGTGTATTCCATGATATTTCAATAGAGGTATTGTTTTGTTAAGGATTTAAGATCTATTTGTAAGATACATCTGATTTTGAGGTTCGAGCCCTGGTCCCGTCTTTCGGATGATTATGTTAAAGGTCGGTCCCAGACGGAAATAATTATATGTGATTGATACACGTCTAAAAAAACTAAATTACACACACATCTGTTTCTCTGTGCCTGCTCTCTAAACGTTTTAAATGTATGTGGATATTAGTGATCATTTGAGACATGAGCCAAATACGAAGTGGTCTATTGGCCTCACTACCTTGTCGTGTATACAGGAGCACGTACGATCACAAGACACCGTGTTTGTGATCAGCGGAGTGACCGGTACAAAGACGGGGCGGGAGCTGGCATGGCAGTTCCTGCAGGATAGATGGTCGGAGCTCCATGAAAGATTCTCTGGTGGTTTCCTTCTAGCGAGACTTGTACAGGTAGGTCTGAGGAGAATTCTTAGAACTCTACAACGTTCTTGTCCTAGAATGGGGGGGGGGTCTTCAGGAAGGTCGAAAACGGCAATCAGTAAATCTAGACTTCAAAACTACTATTCTATCGAACAGGAATTTAGTAAACTTGAGAAAAAAATTCCATGGAGGGGAATACAATCAAGAGACAATGTTGCCTATTGGGTTCTCAATGTGTATATTTATTGGCCATACAATGCAGTAGATATTATTTTACATTCATAAACAACACCAGTTGTCCTGGACAAAATTTGATTCAGTATAACACTTGCTACATATATATCTAACAATATATGCATAAATGTTATGAGAAAACACAGACATATTTGCAGCAGCATTGAGCAGAAGCAATAATAGCTCCAGTTGTACTAGAAGTATCAGTTGTGGCAGTTGCAGTAGCAGCAGCAATAGGAGTAGTAGTAGTAGAAATAGTAGTAGGAGTAGTAGTAGTAGTAGTAGTAGTAGAAAAAGTAGTGGTAGTAGTAGTAGTAGTAGTAGTAGTAGCAGCATCAAAAGGAGTATTGGTAGTAGTATGAGCAATCGCATGAGCAGCAGTAGTATTATAACAGTAGTAGTACCATCATTAAAGGGATGGTTCAGGCTCAAAATATGTCTAAATGAATAGAGTATAATTCACAGAGCAAAATGCTGAAAATTTCATCGATTGGATAACAAGTAACAAAGTTATTGAATTTTAAATTTTATCAATATTTTGAGAAGACAGTTATTTGCACATCGTCATGAATATTCATTACATGTAGGTGGGCTGATGATGTCACATCCCCACTTTCCTTTTTCTTATGTTATTAAATGAAATCATACATGTGTAAATGATGTGTCTCCATTATGATGAAATAAGTTGCGGCAATAAATAACTAATGTATGTAATCAGTTGTCAATCCACTTGTTTTAGTTCTTGGTAGAAATATTTTCAATAAACCTAATTTCATATAATAAAATACAAAAGAACAAGTGGGGATGTGACATCATCAGCCCACCTTATGAATATTCATAAAGACATGCCTAGAACTGTTTTGCCGGAATAATGCAAATTTTAATATTAAAAAACTTCATTATTTGCTATCCGATTTTCAGCATGTTGCTTTGTGAATTTTACTCTATTTATTGAGATATATCTCAAGCCTGGACCGTCCCTTTAATCGTTGTCACAATCATTAGGGCCATTACCAGTGTTATGAGGAGAAGGAAGTATACTATTCTCATCCGCATACATTTATTTCCATTAACATGAATTATTTGTTTTGTTTTGCAGTCCTGCACCGAGGGTTTCACTACGGAAGAGAGGGCCGTGGAGGTCCAAGCCTTCTTTGAAGCCCACCCTGCCCCTGCGGCTGAAAGAACCGTCCAGCAGTCCCTAGAGAACATCCGACTCAAGGCCAAATGGTTAGCCAGGGATGGAGACAGCATCGGTCAGTGGCTTAGGAATAAGGTCTCGCCCTAAAAGCAACCAACACTTACCCTTCTTTCTTTCTCTTATCATTCTTGTCCGAGACCTATGTACTCATTGTAATCTTATGTGTAACTTTTTCTTTGAGAGTGCAGTTAAAACAAATAAGTGTTAAAGGGGAAGTTCAGCCTGCCATCAAGATGATTTTAACAAATGTAGAACAATGATATTAACATACAATTAAAGGTTTGAAAAATAAAATCTCTTAGAGAATAATATTCTAGGTTTGATGACACATTCAAGCAGGTCACCCATTTTTCATAAATATATATATTCCATACATTCCCATATTTTACTGGTTTATGATGACTGAAGAAAGTTTGAAATATTGTCTCTGATGATATAACCTTAAAGTAATGTTTTATTGAATAAATGTTAAATGATATATTAGGGTATGTTTGCATATGACATAGAATTCAATTCTAAATATTTAAAACTGCATTACCCAAAGGAGTATGTTGCCAAACCCTCAATATGTCTATCATTTCCATTTCTTCTGCTTTTATTGAAACCATATTGAGTGGCGGGTGAACATTTTGGAATCGGAAAATGCAAATGCATGGGGCAGTTTGCAAATCATCTGTACCACATGTTGAATTTGGCTGAATATTTCAGAATTGCCTCAGAATTACAATACTGGAATAGCAAACCTTCTCTGCAATCCTGTCTGTGTCAATTTGAAACTACATATAAAGCCTTTATTTTTCCCATTATACTTATGACATAAAGGGCCGTATTCTGAAGTCGGGTTTAACTCAAATTCAGGTTTAAAGTTGTGGTTTAAGTATGAAAAGCCAATTGCTACATAAATCACTAATAGTAAAGATATACTCGGCTCATTTGGCTCTCAAATCATTCATAATTGTCTAGGAAGTATAAATAGATGATTGTCTTCACCATCGATGAATCAGAAAAGAGCACAGTGAAAAATTAGAAACATACAACTTAATAAAAATTTTGTCACTTTTGGCTTCCCATAATTTTAGCACAGAGTTAGACCATGGTCTAAGTTAAACCTGACTTCAGAATACGGGCCAAAGTTTCATGTTTTTGTCCGACAAATCTATTCTCCTAAACTAACTTGATAATCTAATTTTCAATATTGAGTGGTGGATTCTAATTGTTATTGTCCCTACTTTAGTGCATAACAGAGAGAACCATATTGAACTTTGTTTTTACATGAATCACAATATCTCGTTATGGTTCAAGAGCCATGCTTTGTTTCACCATATATTCCACTACAAGATTTTTTGCTTTGCTTTTCATGATAAATAGTTATTGTGTTTTCCTTCATTGTGAACCTCCTTTCTGTAGTGTTATTTAATTTAGTGTTGTAGCTGGTGTGTAATTTGGTTGCGTATCTCTCTATTTCTTTTGCATTAGCCTCTCATGATCTTTCTTGACCACAACATAAATAAAACGAGCATGAAAAGAGATAGAATTAATGGGAAAATAAGATGGAATTGAACTTTGTTAGTGATATGAAAGGGGAAGGGCTGGAGCATGTGGAAAGCTCAGTTATTGATGATGGCGTGGTTTCTAAGATTTATTGTGATGATGAATTTGTAAATTTCGGCCCTACAAACTAATTCAATTGAATTCATTTCTTCTTTTCCATTGAAAACATCAAAATATGTCCAGTTAAAATACACATGTATATACAAATAACAAATCAAATACATAAGCATAGCAAATTAAGATTATAAGTAAGAGAAATAAATGGAAAATGGAACACCTGTATGAAGCCTTTAAAAAAAAAGCTTTTATGGCAGGAGTGCAAAGATAAAATACAAATATAATAATGATAATAATAATAATGATAATGATAATGCTTATGTTACAATGCTCTAGATATAAAATGAAATGGCTTTCAATAAGCTGTATCAGTAGGTATCAAACTTGGCTTGAATGTAACAATGCATATCCTATAATTGCTGTTTTAGTTAATCTTTACAGTATGAACATACCAAACAGACAGAAATAGTTCTAAAAGGGAAACAAAAGCGGATTGAACATGTATTACTCAACAATACTAATGTGCAGAAATATTTAAGGTCATATGCATGATTTTTATTTCTTGGAAAGAATAATAATAATATGTAATTGTTTTCAATACATGAGGTAAGAGTTTGATGAAACAACCCAGCTAATTCTGCAGGGGTTTTTGCAATTTTAAATTCGAATTAAAGAACCTCGTTCACAGTTTGGATAGAATTTTGTAAAAAATTTCAAATTTACTTTGAAGAATAGAGTGGGGGTACTCTTTTACTCCCTTGTGTGTGGCCATTTAACACTAATACCCCCCCCCCCCTCATTTTTTTCATTATAAATCTTCCACACATACAAAAAAAAACTGATTGTGCCACTCACTCACTTTTTAGACCAAATTTGTGATGCACAGGTATGCAGTTATGAAATGACATCATTATGTAAGTGCATGTCAAACCCAAATTTGTGTTTTCAGCTAAAAATTCAAAAATGAGTGATTAGTTTTGCCTTTATTGACAACAGTCATTCAAGTTTTGCCCCCCCCCCCCAAAAAAAAAAAAACAATAAGAATAAAAAGTTAAAAAAGAAAAATATATAAGTAAGTTAAAAAAAACAAGAATTGATTTAAATACCAGAAATTTTAAGATTAAAATTGTTAGGAATGCTATAAAGAACGTTTACTCCAAAAATTAACATTCTAGGAATTTTATTTAGTCCATTAGAACAAAAATGTATGATTATATGAATACATAAGCATAAAATACTGTGTAATAAATCTACAATGGAATATATAAATTCAGAGATATTTACCTATGCAAGTGTGTAGATTACATTCTCTATCATGGTGCAAATTTTTGTTGCATTTAATCGCAGATCTTAGGGGGAACCATCCCCTCCCCCCACCCCCACCCCCCGGTATTGACAAGGATCAAATACCCAAAGAGTGTTAGGGTTAAGCAATTACAATGCAAGTCATATACTACATTATTATACAACTATACACAGTGTATTTTCTTCAGCTATGAGTTGAAATTCATAGGTTTAAATCTTTTCTTCATGTTTTGTTTTGGTTATGTTTAATTTTATGATATTGTTTGTATGTTTTCTTCATTTTTTCTGCAATAGACTTGTTTCCTTATTTGGTAGTCTATTCTAAGAATGGTCCAATTCTTCATCATACTTATTCCATCAAATTGATTGAAACACTTCAAGTGACTTTGTCTGTATAATTAATAATGTTTTTTCATCAATGAAGTTGTAATTATGATCTCTCACCATTAAGTCCAAATAACACTGAAGTCAGTGGTGACGTGATTGCAATAAATTTGATAAAGTGTGCAAATTCTACTTCATTAAATGTGAAAATCTAACAAACACTCCTGAGCTTTTTTTTTTTTTACTGGATGTAATAGTGATTATTGTCAGAGAGTGACTGTAGTAGCTATTTGATTCAAAGTGACATGAGCGAAGTTTTGATGTAAAATTAGTGATGGCATTAATGTGAATGATAGCATAATTATGTTTATGGTATTATTGATGGTGATTACTGATGTTGATGATGATGATGACAATGAGAATGGGTTTGATAACGATGATTATTTTGATGATGGTAATGACACTGAGGTAGAAGCTAGCTATGAAAATAATTGAACCATACTTGATATACAGCACTAAAATGCAAATATCTAGACTTGCAGTGTATTATATTTTCATCCTTAGACAGAAACCATCAAATAAGTCGTAGCCCCACGGTGTCTCTCGAAGCGTGATGATGTCCCATGCATTTCACCTAGCAAGCATAATCTTTCAGTTGGAATAAATGCAAAAGCCGTGCACATGACGTTTGCGAGGCATCGTTGGGCACATCCGATGTGTGATGATACAGAATATGATGAATGAACGTAGTCAGCGATGATCGTTGAATTGCTGGCTAGTAGTCTGAAATTTGTGCTTCTCGCGTATTCTGCTTCAAATAGTAAGTAGTAAAACAAAGAAACATGCTTATTGGGCCTCGGAACAGTGCTGTGAAAGCCTTGATTAAAAACAGCTTTGGTGTCATGTTGGAACTCCAAAAGCTTCTATGTTCTTTGAAGGTCTGTAAGTGTACTATTCAAGAATGCCACTGTCAAAACAAACTTGATAGTTTTCAACATGTTTTTTTTCTTGGGGCGGAATTGAAAAACCCATTTCTTGAAAAAAGGATCCATTTTATCCAATGTTCTCTTTTTTCATAAATGGCATCTTTGACTGACATCTATGATTGGGCATAACAAAATAATCCTAGAGCAGCACCCTTCCCCGCCACCACCACACAGTATTTTCCCTTTACTGTGCTTTATATCTGGTAAAATCAATATGAATATATAATAAATCATGCTTAGCTGTTCAAATACGAGTATGGCACCTAAGAATGTAAAAGAAGCTGAAAATGTATATATTTGCGTATGGTTGAAAAATAAATGCAATTTACTAATGTATTCACATGTTGGAATGAAAATTATAAAAGGACTGGAAACGGCTGTTTTAAACAGGTATAGTACTTACCACGTTTGCCATGATAAGAGGTTGCGAAATGTGTAGTAGGTGTGACTGTCAACTTGCTTGTTGGTTGGTAAGATTTAGAGGTAAAACGACCTTCTGTGGTCCAAGATAAAGATGATCGTGGTGCAGTTGATGGTGGTGAGGAGGACAATGGAGGTGTCGCCATGGTTGTGTTGTTTGTATCATAGATAAAACCATCAGCCGTCTCCAATGGCGCGAATGTTGACATACTGGCTGGAGTCGCAGAAGAAGCACCCGTATTGGCATGTAAGGATGCAGATGTGTCCATATTTTGGATCGTCTGAGTTGCATCAGATGAAAGAATTGAGATCGGGTCTATCGACGTTGTTCCTGTATAAAGCGTGCAAGTAGGGGTCTCTGCAGACGTATCTGGGCACACTACAATTTAAGAGCGATACAAAATATGAAATTGCCATGGCTCGACTAAACGCTATCTTTCTGCTGGTGCGGATTTGAAGATCCAGACCGGACCCGAAATGAAATTGACAAATTATATACCAATCGAAAGCTTATAAGCTACTAAATACAGCAAGGTATGCTCTATGCATTTTCACCGCTTCCCAGCTGAGTATTTTGCTTAAGAATATTCCAATTATCTGACTTCGAACCCCGCTTAGAAAATAGGCTTTATTGTGCTTTTCACCTGCCTCGAGACCGTGACGTCACGTTGTGTAAGAAGCGTCGCGATTCCATAGGTTTGTACACAGAAAAACTGGGTGATTTTTTGCTTTCCAGAGAACGCATTTCATTCTCTTCACTTCTATCACAGAGGTATATCTTATATATTTTTTCTAAAAAAAATTTTCTAGAATTTATGAAATCTACAGTTTTGAACTAGTTTTTGCCATATTTTATTTCCTGCTTATTTGGCGCAGATTTCAATTCTATCTGCATTTAGATTATGTATAACAACTTTTCCTGACAGCAATTTAGGCCCAATAAGACCCAAACAAAGAAATCACAAAAAAGGTAGTGAATAGTTGTAGGTTTACAACAATTTGAACAGTGTATAATTTTGAGTGCCATTTTCATCTAAAAACGAAAAAAAAAATGGATTCATAACATGGAAATGTAAGAAAATACCCAATGCTTTTGTACACAAACCTATGGATTCACAACCCTCCAGACACAACGTGACGTCATCATTTCCAGGCGACGTGGGGGTGCTCAATCGAAGCGTACTTTGTAGGAGCAGTTTCTTTGATTTTTATTTAATATTTTTTAACTATTGGAAGGAGATATATGTAATATTTTTGGTATATTTGTATTGTATGAATCATTACCTTTATTTTGATATATGATTGTTTTTACACCGGTCAGGGTCTTTAACATTAGAATGGACGTAACTTTACATTCAGACAAAGTGAGTGAGCAAACTCTTCGTAAACTCGCATTTGATTTCTTATTTCGATCTTCATTTCAGCCCATCTTCGGAAGAATATTTGTATAGTGAAACAAGTTTCACGAGATAACAGCAAAGAACGGGAAAAATACATGTACAGTATACACAGCCCAAGTAAATACTTCGAATTAGCAAAAATGGACTCACTGGTTTTCCTTTCGCAGATGTAACGATATAGGTTTGAGCAGATCTGGTCATACCAAGTGTAGTTCTTTGATGGTCGTATTCTGAAACAAAGGCCTCCATCATCAAATACATGTACTTCATCCATGCCATAGTTACTATATGTCACATTTGTACCGTCCGACCACACTTGGTTTCCGTTACCATCAGCAGTTAACCCTATCCAGTGGTTTACGTCGGGGTTCAGTAGATTGTCCACTACAAAGTCCTGTTCCTCAGGAGTTTCTATGGCAACCAAGTAGAGGCCGATGTCATGACACGATTGGTTTGCGTCGGAGTTGTTGGCCACACTGGTCGAGAAATAATAACAGGATCCGTTGTGTTCCACGTGGTTTGAATTGCATGCTTCGACAGAGAGGGAAAGAAATAGATAAGCTAACGGACGGACTGAGACAAAGTGATAGACAGAAAAACAGGTGATGGAGACAGAGGGGGTGATAGGGGGTAGTTAGGGACCTGAGCCGAGAGGTTTGGCCAAAGGGGAAGGAGGGGTTGAGCGACGAGGGAAGACCAGTTCGAAGTTACTTCATGGACAATATTGGTCAAATGACCTTTCATATCTTTCATTATGATAGGCAGATTTCAAAGCAAGATATTACGTAAGTTTGCCTTACATAGCAGGATGAAGAAATTGAATAGACCATGTGACTAGAATAGCACACCAATGAACACTTTATGAAGGTATTTGTTGCATTCCTACTTTGAATGCATATCACAGCATGTTGCTTAATGTACTTGGCAAAATGAAATACTAGTCGTTCGTGGATGCATTGTTGTTTTGTGTGGATGTAAATGAAACCACAATTCAAAACAATATATGAATAATCAAGACATTAAATTTGGTGCTTATCTCATTAGATTTTTAACCACCATGTCACTTTAGTACAAATGACCTTCCTCTGATCATGCGTAGAATCTTTTGATCATGCGCAGAAATGAACTACGAACTGGCTTATTAGCCATTATCAATAGTGTCGTCTGTGCAGAATCGATTTAAATTTGTATCAATCATCACCAAAACAGGCGATATTTAAGTTAAAGACTGAAACGAATCGGATGCTGTTTTGCACACTAACTTGTCTTCTTTGTTTCGTTTTTTTCTAAAGTACAATCTAAATACATTTATGGGTTTTTTCCTTTTGTATTACATTCATATATTATTTAGTTTCTTGTTCCCCTTTTTTAGAGAGCGTTCATCGTATTTGTTTTTACCCCGATTATACATTTTTTATTCATTATTCATGAAAAATGGCTTTTATCTGACAGCAAGGTATATTTAAAGGTCGGAATTAAAAAAAAGTTGTATTTATTTTTATTCATTCATATATTTATTTACTAATTTTTCTATTTATTTATTCAATTATTTATTCATTTTGTAAAACTGATATCGCTTTCGATGTGCAAACCATTTTATTTTTATAAACGTATTCTATTTAAGTGCGCAACAATTAACTTACCCCTGCATAGCTCCTGACCATCCGATGCATGTATGAAGACGATATGGAACACACAGAGGATGAAATAAAACGTCGTATCCATTTCATGTGAAAATTACAAATACTCTCAAAAGAATTATGACTTCAATTTTCTCGGAGGAATATTGTTTTTTATCTCCCGAGGATCGATAGCGAATATCTGAACCAGGTTAGGAATATGTTTGCAGATATCTAATGCTTTAGAATGCTTGTTTCAGTGAAATATCCTCTATATATGTGATCTAAATATTGGTAGAGAGGGGAAAGTTTAAAATGGGATTAACACCCCCAAAATACGCTCGTCTAAAAATGACGACCTTTTAGAATAAGTATAGGATGTACCCACTGATCCGTATATTTCAGTAGATGTACCCAATTGTAGTCAAGAGATTAAATAATTACGTGACAATGCACACAAAATTGCCAATTTTGAATTCGTGTTTATGGACATTATGGTAATTGCGCTCGAAATAATTATGTTGAAGCGATTGTGACGAACGCAATCAGCCCACGTGGTGACTTCAAATTAGTGTTCCATACATCACTGATTGCTTGTGTATTGTTTGTTTAATTGCCCATACTTATCATTACTATAAATTATACTACACATACTGAGAAAAGTGAATCGGGTGATGAATTTTATATTCGGCCTTCATTCAAAAGATGACGTGCTGCTTTTCGCTGATCCCTCAAGTTGATTTAGATCTTTGTAATCACAGTGACTATAACCATTATTATCTGGAGTATGCGCAAAATGAAAATGTGTTGCATCCCAGAGTTTGCTAAAGGTTCGTTGCACTGTTTACTATCTCAATCATACATTCCTTAACTAAGCTTTAAATGAGCGGCAAAATATGTCCCGCTTCTTTTTATATTTATTTCTTTTCGTATTCGGGATAGGCGTATAAAGCAAGTAATTAGTCACGTTTTGAGTTCAGTGGATAGAAAAATTATCACTTCCTCGGGGTGATTATATGCACTAGTGCAGTCATTTTAGATTATGGAAGTAGCTAGATATTATGTTGTCTCAGCGAGATATTAATATTATTTTAGTTCAGGTATGGTCGTATAAAATGGGGGCGGGAAGGGAGACGGTTCTGCCCCCCCCCTCGGTTTTTTACTAGCTTATTTAATTTCATTGGGGGGGGGGCACAAAAGTACACCCCAAATGTGTCCACAGACCCCTCAATTAAGTCTTCATACTAAGCATATTCTTAAGAAAATCCCGCATATGGTGATGACATCAGGAATTTTGTCAGTGACAAACATTGAATTAGTAATTTAAAATTTCACATCGACATGTGTATGGTTGTAATTCATCTGATTATGTTTATATACGTTGTGTAAGCAGCTATTGCGTAAATATATGGATACAAATGTGAATCAATTGTATAATGAAAAAACAAGGAGACGAGAAAAACATAAATTGAAAGACCAGAATAAATATTCAACAATAAGGAGTTGATTTCGAGAATGATTTATTTTGTACCCATAATCAAAACGCATAATAGTGAAGCTGGGTTTTTTCCTTTTTTTTTTTTTTTTAGATAAACGATTATCCCTTACATAATTCAAGTGATTTGCAATCCGAAAAGTAATTTCTTACATAATCATAATTAAGAATTTTAAACTAGACGTGTTGTCTACAGCACTGGGTACTTTGCCGATATAAGGCCAGGGTGCCCTTTTGAAAATTTGCATTTTTCATGTAGTAAACAGTCTCAAACTCTGGATTCTTCTCATAAATAGCAACATTCATGTCAGTATCCAACAGAAATTTGTACAAAAACACCAAAATTCTTGAATTAAAAAAATAAGAAGAATATGGATGATATGAGAAGGGTTATGTTATAAGTCTGTAGACAAAGTTGTAACAGACCGGTCCGGACGATAGCCTCTTTGAAATAGCTGTTTGAAGGTTAAATTAAAGTCAAAATTTTGTGAAACTAATCTGGGGCCAGTTAAAAAAACCTTAGCAATGTTTAGAACAATTTTAATGATTAATTTCATTGAATACAATGTACAAACAATTGTGAAAATCGCTAACCTTTGTGTAAAGGGACGCTGAATTACCACCCCCTTTCGGCAAGGGGGGGGGGCTAGGGACAAAGGATTACCCCCTGCAATTCTATTCTGGTCGTAATATCATTATTTACCAAAAAAAATTGTTGGGGTTGATTTGTTAGGGGGTTGAAACCCTGTGACCACCTCCTGCGTACAAAATGTGCTTTAAAAATATTAAGGGGGTTTGAACCCATGTAACACATCCCCTCCCCCCCCCCTGCGTAAACCCCTGCTAAACATGGTAAAAATTACTTGTACTATTGCACTGCAACACATCTCTGCATATAATTTCTGGAAATAAAAAAAACATGGCAATTATTGAATTTGATATAAAAGGTTGGGTTTCAAGAGAGCGAACTCAATAAACCGAGAAATTAAATAATTTTCAACCCATTTTCAAAGTAAATTTTTATTTTCCAAAATAACTTTTCGTAATGGAGCTAGTACATATAATGTTTCTAATGCTATGACACTCCACGACCACGACATTGTTATGAATTTCGGAACACGTGAGGAGAAGAAAAATGTACACATGCAATAAGTTTCATCTTTTATCAGTCCGTTGATAACTGCATTTTCGGTGTCAATAAATCCATATACACAAGTTCGCTGTTATTAAGGGTTTAATTGATTTCTAATATCTACAGATATTTCAAAACAAGGTCTCTTTTTCGACTTAAAGCAGTCACAAAAAGTAGCGAAGTTGCCCGGCAGAGGTGATATATCTCACGAATGGCGGAAGAGGCAAACCGTAGAGAATGTAACACGTTTCAACTACGCGCAACTAGAGGCAAGTCGTTTCATTCGCTTTCCCTTTTTGTAAGTCACGTATACGCTGCTCCATTGCCAAGAAGAGTTCAGTTTGGATTGTAGATTCGTTCTTGCTCATCTTAGATTTTCCGATATGTGTTTTTTTTTTTTTTTTTTTTTAAATGATCCTCATCCCCACACACATGACACACTTATATCAATTTATATAAGGAACTGGCTAATTCGTTCATGTCGTATTCTTTCACATCCATCCTTTTCTCTTGATCTAAAATCCATGTGGATTCGAACTTTTACAAATTAAGCTCGCTTGAATAGGTCTTAGCCCCCTGGTGTAGTTGAAGCATGTTCAGGGCTGAATGCTCGCCTATTAAGCACAATCTATCACTTTTGATGTATGTGAAAGCAGGACACGAGGCCTCATCGAAGCATATTTGACTGCACTGGATGAATGACGTCACACCAGGGAGTGCGTATGAGGCATCGAGTGCGGCGTTGTCTGCAAGAAGCCAGTATCTTCTGAATATCTTATCTGCAATTGAAGTAAATCACACACATTTAATACAACGACACTTATTCATGGTATGGTATTACTGATCAATTAATCAGTATGGTCGGAAAAGATTTTTTTTTAAATCGTGGTACGGATGCCACATATCGCATTTTATACCCTTTTAGATGTAACAGGGAAATAAACAACAAATATACTTGTTAGGTCCATGTTGAAATTAATTCTCGAAAAAGGATTTTAAGTAAAAAATTGTTCCTTATTATTCTTACATTTTTATTTTGTTTTCTTGGATGCAAAACCAGTTTAAAGGTGCTTCAACCAAATTTAGCTTATGTTGTAACACCTTTGTATGTTCATTATTTACTTGTGTTTTATATATATTTATATATTATCTGTGTATTTTTTTACATTGTACATTGTGAACATGCATGAATAAATAAATAAATAAATCATATCCAATTGAGCAAGGCCCAATGAGTAATACGATACAGGAGCCTTTCCCTAGGAATACCCCCTCAAAAAAAACACAACAGAAATCAGCTTTTAGCGGAAGATTATAGAATATCGATGAAAATATTTTCCGCCTCCCCCGATATTGGCGAATGCTTGATCCGCCCCTGCCTTTGTGTGATCCTGGCATGGCGTGAATTACATGGAAAAATTGTTATATTTTGGTTTAAGTTTCAAACTTACATTTTGATGGCAATTTTCTCTGCGTTGCTCTTGCTTGATATATTTCTGCGGTCCCTGACGTTGTCTGTCGTCCGATTGATGAATAATGCGTCGTCGTTAGCTGCTGTATTTGTGTTGTTGATGGCTGCGTCGTTTGCATTAACAGTGTTGGGGTTGATGGCTGCGTTGTTGATTTTTGTGTTGTGCTTTGTCGTGCCGAAGACTGCGTTCTTGTTTGCTGCTGCGTCGTTTTTTCTTGCTCTGATGTAGTTTGCTGATGGTTTGTTTGTTGCGGTTCTGATGTTGTTCGATGTTTCGTTGATGCTGACGAATGTGATGTCGTTTGTTGTTGCATTGACGATGAGAATAACTGCGTTGTTCGCTGATGTATTGTGGTTGATTGTTGCATTTGTGATTGTTCCTGCAATAATGTCGATGCATGCATTGTTTGCTGTTGCGTTGAAGTCGATGGCCACGTTGTCGTTTGATGTTGTGTCGACGTCTCCTCATGCTCTGTTGCTATCACTGTTTCCATTGTTGTTTCTTCATTTGTTGTTAATCTTTCCGTAGAAATTTGCTGCTGCAATGTTGTCAAGGGTTGCAGTGTAGTTTGCAGAACTACTGTTGTTGATGGCTGTGATGTTTCTTTCGTTCCTATAGATGTATGAGGCGGGGTTATTGTTGTTTCTTTATTCACTGTTGTTGATGGCTGTCTTGTTTGCTGCTGGTTTGTTGTTGAAGGTTGCGTTGTTCTTTCTTTATTTGATGATGAAATCTGCGTTGTTGACTGCGGCTGTGTTGTTGTTGAAGATCTAACTGTCGTTTGTTGGTGACTTGTTCTTGGTGGATGTGTTATGAGTTGCTGCTGCGATGTTATTGAGAGCTGGGTCGTTGTATCTTCATTTTGTTTTGATGTCTGAGTTGGCGTTTGCTGCTGTGTTGTTGTCTCTTCATTTACCGTTGACGTCTGCGTTTTCGTTTGTTGCTGTGTTGTTATTGATGGATGTATTGTAGATTGCTGTTGTGTCGTAGTTTGGGATGGTTTCATTGATGTATCTTCATTTGATGTTGTTGTTTGTTGCTGTGTTGTTGTTGGCAAATGTGTTTCTTTATTTACTGTTGATGTCTGCGTTGTTTGGTCACGTGTTGTTGATGATCCAACTGTCGTTTGTTGCTGTGCTGTTGTCGATGGATGCGTTTTAGGTTGCTGTTCCGGTGTTGTTGAGAGATGAGTCGTTGTATCTTCATTTTGTTTTGATGTCTTTAATGACGTTTGCTGCTGTGTCGCTGTCTTTTCATTTTCCGTTGATGGCTGCATTGTTGTTTCTTGATATGATAAAGCTTCAACTGTCGTTTGTTGCTGAGTTGTTGTCAATGGATGCGTTGTAGGTTCTTGCTGTGGTGTTGATGGTCGCGTGACTGTTTCTATATTTGTTGTTGATGTCTTTGTTGTTGTTTGCCGTTGTGCTGTTGAAGATCCAACTGTCGTTTGTTGCTGTGCTGATCTCGATGGATGCGTTGTAGTTAATCGCTGTGTTGTTACTGGGGTTTGTGTTGTTGTGCCTTTATTTGTCGTTTGTTCCTGCGTTGCTGTTGTAGATGGATGCATTGTAGGTTTCTTCTGCGGTGTTGATGAGGGTTGCATTGTTGTTTCTTTACTTGCGGTTGATGTCTGTTTTGTTGTTTGCTGCCCAGTTGTTGTTGAAGGGCCAAACGTTGTTTGCTGGTGCGTTGCTGTTGTAGATGGATGCGTTGTAGGTTGCTGTTGTGGTGTTGTTGAGGATTGCGTTGTCATTTTTCTATATGATGTTGATGTCTCCGGTGTTGTTTGCTGCCCTGTTGTTGTTGTTAAAGGGCCTACCGTCGTTTTCTGTTGCGTTGGTGTTGTAGATGGATGAGTTGTAGTTTGCTGTTGCGGTGTTGATGGTTGCGTTGTTGTTTCTTCATTTGTTGTTAAAGGGTCCATCGTCGTTTGCTGTTGCGTTGGTGTTGTAGTTTGCTGTTGCGGTGTTGATGGCTGCGTTGTTGTTTCTTCATTTGTTGTTAAAGGGCCTACCGTCGTTTGCTGTTGCGTTGGTGTTGTAGGTTGCTGTTGCGATGTTGATGGTTGTGCTGTTGTTTCTTCATTTGTTGTTGATATATGCGTTGTTTGCTGCTGTGTTGTTGTTGATGGTGCCTTCATTGTAGTTTGCTGCTGTGTAGTAGTTGGTGGTATTGTTTGGGCTTGCGCTGTTGTCAGTGTCGTACCTCCTGAATGTGATGCCAAAATGAAACAAAAACATATATAAGTAGATGATATACTTTGAATCAAATCTTCATTGCCATGCAATTGAATATATCATTTTTGTTTTTGCTATGCATTGATTTAAATAATACCGGCTCCGTCCCCGTGCCGTCCCCCCCCCTACCAGTATTCACTTGTTGAGAGACAATATAATAATCAGGTATTTGACATCTTAAGCCTTACTAATTAATCTGATTATGTTGACAGTTTATTTTTCAATCTAAGTGGTCCGACATAAAAGGGGTGGACCGGCCTGAAAATATTTATATCTTAATACATAGAGTAGAATTTACTCAGCAAAATAGCATAAATTTCATCAAAATCGGATAAGAAAGTTATTTATTGTTAAAGTTTAGCAATATTTGTGAAAACAGTCGTCATGAATATTCATTAGGTCGGCTGATGATGTCACATCCCACTTGTTCTTTTGTATTTAATTGTTACATGAAATTCGGTTTATTCCATTTTTTATCCTCCAAGAACTAGAAAAATTGGATTGACAACTGATTTAGTGCATTAGATATTTATTGCTGCAACTTATTTCATTATAAGGAAGACGTATTACTCACACAAGTATGAAATAATGAAAAAAAATGATTTCATGTAATAACATAGGAAATTGGAGGTGGAGATGTGACATCATCAGCCCATCTAATGAATATTCATGACGACTGTTATCACAAAATATTACTAAACTTTAAAATTCAATAACTTTGTTATTTGTTATCCTATTTTGCTCAGTTAATTCGACTCTATGTATTAAGATATAAATATTTTCAGCCCGGACCATCCCCTTAACTGTTTATGATTGTGGTGGGTATTGTTAGGAGTACAGATATTTTTTTCACCGAATCTTCAAACCAAAGAAGAGATCTATTTAATGTGTGCAAAAAAGGTGTATATTCATGGATCATAATGTTATTAACAATATGTTCATCTCTCCATTACCTGTCATTCGTGTTTTTATTATTAATATGTCATCATTATTAATAGTTGTAGTCGAAGTATAGTATCATTATTATTTTCTATATTCTCTTTATTATTATTGTTGTTATCATTATTAAAGTGGTGGTAGTAGTAGTAGTAGTAGTTGTAGAAGTATCTTCAAGATTGACATCATTCCGTTATGTGATTGGCGAAATGGAATATTAAATCGTACAGTAAAAACAAATAAATAAATCTTCAACGTATATGCAATTACCTATACATATGTAATTAACTTCTAGGTATTTTTCGACTCCGCTGCAAGGATCTCCAAAGACTTCATTATCGGCTTCAATGGCACACGTAATGTGGCCACTGCAGGATGCGGTCAGGAGAGAGGTTACGTCTGAAACACAATTAGTACTGCGACTCTGACCGCAGGTTTCTGAATTAGTTCGTCCATAGTTAGCTGTGGAGATGATGATGATGCCATCGCCGCAGTCGATCGCTCCGGAATCACGTTCACATAGAATGAATGTTAGTTCTGAATGAGAGGGAATTCAAGCATGATTGAAAAATCTATCGCTCTCGTAGTTTGTAGTTTCATAGTTTCAGCATATATTTATTTCAAATATTTTCATTGTATGCGCTTTGGGCCTTCCGGAAAAGTGCCGTATAATAAGTATTTTTATATTACTATTATTATTGTTATTATCATATACAATTGAAACTTCAATATTCATAAACCAACAATATGAAATGAAGAATCAGTGTTTCTTCTCTCATAGCATTTTCTGCTGTTGATGACTCATTCAATAAGCGCAAAATTTTGAAATCCACGCAAGAAAATGAAGACTAAAGTCTTTGGTTCATAATCCTCAATAAGATAAAGCAGGCATTTTATTGTAATTGGTCTCTTTTTCCGCACGCAACACGTCCTGGAAATCTGGTAGGTATTATTAAAGGCAGAAATGTTATGAAAATGAACATTTTTAAGGAAAACTTCTTATTTTGTCCTTGTCAAATTTCTCCGGACCGAAACCACCTTTATTTTGGATTGAAAGCTTTTTTTTCTTTTTGCTTGTAAAAATCACTACAGCACCCCAACTCAAAAATCGTTCCCAGGGCCTTGGTGGCTCGTAAGAATACAACCAAAAAATGTTTACGTTAAGTTTAAATCTGAAAACACCCTTTTTCATCAATAGTGAAGCGGGCATGATGGCTCAGTGCTAGAGCACCCGCTTTGTGATTTTATTATACCAAAAATCTTGAAATTTCCGGGGTTTTTTTTAATCAAAACTGGCACTCAGACACAAAGTTACATGTAGTGTTTAGCCAAAGGCCAACAATTTTCATCGATAATTTTGATATACAGACCTTTTCACAAGACAATGGCGGACATATTCAATATTTTGTTGTTTCTGGCATTTGTCTAGTGACAAAAAATGCAATGGACATTTGGATCTTTATTGAAAATGGGTGCTTTTGAACTTTCTACACTTATTTTGTCCATGGCATGATAGTATGGTGTGAACGGTGTAAGGATTAGCGGGAAAGTATAGGTTATTTTTTCTTGGGTATATAGGCTTAAATATCCTAATACATGTATTTCATTAAAAATCTTGCTTTCTCGGCAAAGAACCGTGTATGGACTTGAGCTGACACTATTTCAAAGTGACTTTAACTTTTAAAAAAAAAAGATTTTCCTTATTCCAATTCAACAATCTAAAAAAATATGTTACAAAAATACAAACAAGCAAGGATTATGAATAGACAAATAAAGGCGTTACATAATATGAGGACCCCTTGGTAGACCAGCAGCACCATGATTGATGCTGCTGAGTAGGGCCATCCTCCCATTTCCATAATATATGAATTCACATGTTTCATTTTATATATATTGTTGTTTGGTTTTTAACGGAAATGAATTCAATTCAATTCAAATTATTTTACGATAAAAATGTGAAGATTTGGATTATCTACAACATGAATTAATACTAAATGGTCCTTTACATTATGCATGCCAATAATTAACCCCACCCCTATATGACCACCCCCCCCCCCCCCCTCCATCATTAAAAACTTTTCAGACTGTAACTGAGAGTGTGGACCATATCTTACCAAATATTGGAAGTACAGCAATTCCACAAAGACATACATGTACGTTGAACAGCACGAAAATGCAGTATTGTAGTATTCCCATCTGTATAAATAAATGAAGTTATTATATAATTCATGATTCATGTGTACGTACAATAAAAAGGGGGAGGTTCTATAGCCTTATACAGAGGGGTATAAAGAGATGGAATAATGTAGAGTGATAGGGTTCCAGCCCCCCCCCCCCCCGCCACCACTTCTCCATGGGCACGTATATAACATTATAACTGTAAAAGTATTTTTTTCTTAAATATCCTATATAAAGACGAATTCCGCACCAATGGTCAATGAAAGTAAACAAATAGAGATGAAAGAAGCATAACGCGAAGATTTACTCGAACTTGAATGTTAAATTTGAAAAAGCTATGGCGTTTTAAATGTCTACTAATATTTTTTTATAAAAATGTTATGTACACTACAGTGCATATGCTCACTAACTTATTACTTTTGTATTTCATTTATGAATCTTATATTTTAGTTTTGAAAAATTTGACATTATGGAGACTCTTCATTTGATCACAATATTATGTAAAAATGTATGCAACGTAATGCGATATAATTTATTATGCTCTTAATAATCCCTATACATGTATTATGTTAAAATATAAATGTTAAGCGATTAGAAACTATTGTAATAATAAGCGCTATATAAATGTACATTATTATCATTATTATTAAAAGCAATGCAAATATCAGGGAGTAATTTAAATTTTTATATTTAAGTAAAGAATAGATTAAAACTGTATTTAATAAGACAAAAGAAATAGTGAGCTTATTTGATATAAATCAACTATTTGTTTTGGTAGACTACCTTTTAAAACTCTGAATGGGAATTAACGTACATAAATTATTTTAGTCAAAATGATATTCATTTCATGCATTTCTATTTGCATCCCGACCCTAAACGAGTTGAATTTCGATATAACATGCCCTAACCCCATCCCTCATGGAATTTCAGATTGCAAGAAAAACATGAGTGAATAACACAATCAGTATATTAACCCCACTAACACACACCTTCCCTGATTTTCGAACCCCTTCTCATTTTGTTTTACATGTAAGTGTTTGGCACCTTAAACCTAAACGCACGAGCTGAAAATACTTTTAATTAATAATGCGTAATTCTGTTTAGTATTCACATATTACAGAACATATCTCTAATGACCATAACGTGAAATTTGAAATGTTTTTAGAAAAGGTCGCTAGATTTTATGAATGGAACGTCAATTATTGTCTCTCGCGGCTGCTATTATGAAATTTGCACGATAAGCAAACCATGAAGTTTTACTCAGTTTGATGTCAAGTATAATAATAGCAAGCACTACTCGTTATATAACCTTTAATCAATCACTGCCTAAAATTCATTGTATTCTTTATTCTAAAAATTGCTAGTATTTACTGCTATCATAAATATAGTATTACCAATGATTTAAAGACTGTAGCTCCTATAATAGGGGACCTGTGTATATATATATAACATGCTACGAAGATTTGTGAAATTTGGTAGAAATCAAAACTTACCTCAATGAATAGCTTCACAGCTTCAAACGCATCTTGATGATTTGACTTGCTAATAAAATTTGTCAAAAACCAACTTCGCTTCAGCAGCCTCTCACTTTGATTAAAAATCAAATTGCTATGAAGTTGCCGGCGTATATATTGATATACATGCAGTTAGTAAGAAGAAATATTATCGACAATGCTCTTGCTATCTTTGCTTCATAGTATTTAAATTTCTACACCTGTGCAAATTGAGATGAAATTGATCGATGAATCGTTATCAAACTTTCTTGCTTAATCCTTTGGTGTCGTCACAGTTGTGGTGGTGTCATATTAAGGGCAAAACCTAATGAAAATTATCAGCATAACTGAATATTTGAAGTAGAGTGAGCAGTTCAACAGTATTTGTGGGGTTTTATCATCCAATCACAGCTTCCAATTATTAAAGTATACGACGCATAGCAAACTCTGATGATTGACAAAACAAACCAACCAACCAAGAAAAACACTCCATGGATGATTTTATGTTCTCCACTTTACAATGGGCAGCTTCAATTGAAAAACAAAAGCGCCGTGTCCACAATAGGGATGTTTTCTTTAATTATTATGAACTGGCAGTTAATTAATGGCTTAGTTTCAGTCAGGTCACGTGATCGCAAGATATCCTTGGCAAACCTTTGATGTATTTGCCTGCTGGGCGCCCTAATCGATAGATTCTTTCTTTTCAGATTAATGGAAATGTACACTTCAAGAATATATTTGTTATGGCGATTAAAATTTAATCATCGCATCTTCGTTTCCTCCTCATGTTTTTTGATGAAGCGTATCATGGAGAAAGCTATATACCGTCAAAGAATTCTTACTGAATGAAAGTTCTTATTTCTTCCAATAAACCTGAATATGTCGTATTTTAGTCCTATTGCATAATTCTTCTTACTTTCAACCTGAATTAAATATTATTCCTTAAGTCCTTTGTCCCTCTTAATTAAATTAGAAGATGCCAAATTGTTTGAAGAGTTAGATTATTTGGGGAAATTCACTTAAATCTCTTTAATTTAAAATTTCATCATCAAAATAATTTAGGGCTGTTTGTTGATTTCACGAAAATAATGATCATCAAGGTCATGACTACTCAGAATCAATAAATGATGAAAAATTTGTTAATTGATGAATCGAAAATGATGGATAACAAATTAGGTAGATTTCGTCTATTTTAACTTTGATTTACATGAGCATTTTTTAAACTTGCATATTGCGAGGTGTTGATCGTTGAAACAACAGGGTCCCGTCTTACAAAGAGTTAGATATTCTATCAACCGCTCCTCTGACAAGGTATCTCTGCCATGGCAAGCGTAAAGTGATACACCGTTATACAATCTTGGGCGTATGCTACTAGTATTTTGTTCTATACTATTGACATTAGAAAAAACCCTGAAAATGCAATTTAATGATTTATGTTTTACAGTGTCGTTTTTAATAAAAAAAATGTTCAAGAATGTAATGAATAAAAAGTTGAATACAAACTTTCCTTATCCCTATTAATGGAAATAATGAAAGCAAAAGACACCCAAAAGATTGAATATTTCCCCTTCCTTCACTACCCCTTCTATCTCCCCCCCCCCCCCCTCTCCCTCTCCCGTTCTGAAAGTATAGCAAATCTTGGGGCTGGGGAAATTTATCAGAAGACTAGTCCGTATTTTAATATACGAAAAAGATCAACATAATTCATTGAACATGTTGAAGAATACAAAATAAATGCTACCTTGAATAGATAACATTTTACGAAATTTACTTTGTGTATATTCATGAATGATATCTGGCTTGGCATTTAGATGAAAGAAAAAATGACAGGGGCATTTTTCTCATTAAAAAGGAATTAACGGACCAACATGAATCGCGATTGAATAGGTGGTTCTCGGGAGGTGCAAAAAATGGAGGTTAGTATATAGGTTTTCATTATGTGGCGTATAGCCAAGAGAGAGAGACAAAGATATTTCTTTGGATGGTCGTATGTCAAAGAAAGTATTTACATTCCTCGTTAGCGTATAGCGCTCACATTTGACCCAAACGGTAAATTAGGAAGGGATGGGGGTAATTCTAGCACACTCTTTCTAGGATTTATTTTGAGGTATAGTATAGACCTATTGGTGAGATAGAAGCAGCAAATGGGAAAGGAGAGAAGAAACAAAATTGGGTAGAGAAATACAAAATACGGGTACACAATATCCACAATTTGATTGTGTTTTCACGCACAGACACCCGCCTTAATATTTAGTACACATAAAAACCATGTTCATAATAATGTGTTAAATCTCAAAATTCATCTGGATATTTTTGGATTTTTTGCCATCCACAGTCGAGTTGGCAACTATCAATTACTCAAAAACTAACTTTGGATCTTTTCCAACTTCTTTCTGTCTAGAGGCTCTTTTGGTAAGCTTTAATGTATCCACCTCTTTGGTAAGGAACTAATATTTGTTTTTGCACACGATCACAAAGGTGTCAAAAAATCGCTCGACCAATGCCGGAAGTCTGACGGCAACGTTTCTCAAAGATGTGATATTGCTGTCACCAGAGGGAGTACTGAATTTTATTTGATGGATCACACCTATCCAAGTTAACCCGATAAAGCTTTGGTATATATTCTAATAATCTAATTTATACTCGAGTATCATTTAAAATTGCAATAATTACAAGTGTTAATGTTCTGTTTTCTTAATTCGAATTTGTCATTTTTTGCCTTTTGAAAACAAAGCACACACGCTTTGATACCAAGAATGCTTCAAGATAGCATTTCCATTCATTTGAATGTAGGATGAAAGAGAACTGTAGAATATTAATGCCTTGCTTATGGACCAGGTGACGTGACCTGGGATTGATCCCCGGATTTTCATGTGGCTAGTCAGGCGCCCGAGACCACTCGGACAGATTCACCTCCACAATTTACATTTGACATTTAGCGCCATCTCTCGGTGATGATTTTTGTCTATGTAAAAAAAATAATAAGCCCCTTTTACACCTTCATGGATCCAACACGGATCATCCCGGATTTTCAATCCGGGTTCCTCCGTGTACAGTCTGGGATTACCGCGTACCGGCTACTCATCCGGCGCCGTCCTTGATGTACCAGCATATCCTGGAGAAAAAATTAGCATGCTCAATTTTTCATCCCGGAGTACACGGACGGGTGATCATCCGTGTAGCTACCTTGTACGTCCGTGTCGCTACCGAATGCTTCCGGGGGCTTCTTATTTTTTTTTCTTATAAAAGGGACATCCCGATAGTCCGCGGGTCCGATAGTACGCAGTGTGTGTAAAATTATAAATTGAGTTTCAGTTTGATGTTTAATTATCCAAAAAAAGTATATTAAACAAAACATTGCGAAACTTAAAGTTTTATAAAGGTAATAAAAGGATAAATGGGACCAGAAAATAACATGAAATGCATGAAATCAGGATATATCAAATGTCATCGAGAGGTCAAAGGTCAAATGATACTAGACCATAGGATTCTATCAGGCGCAGATCCATGGGACGAGCCAAGGGGGCATTGCCTCTCCCCCACCCGCTAAAAAAACTAGGAAGAAGAGGGGGAAAGAAACAGAAGAAAACATAAAGAGAAAATGGGGGGAAAAGAGAAGGAAAAGAAGAGAGAGGAAGAGGGGGAAAGGGAGAGAAGAAAAAAGAGAAAGGAAGGTGGGCAAAGAAGAGAATAAAAAAGAGAGAGGAAGGGGGGGGAGAGTAACCGTTATAATGCTGTGCCGTTCACATAGCATATAAAAAGTCTCGGTCACAACTAAGGATTCATCAAAAGTTATTTATTTTATTCACTCACTCACTCACTCACTAAATCAATCATCATCTCAACCACTTATGCATTCGCTTACTAACTTATTCAGGATATATTTATCCTCTAAAACGAAATTATAAAGACTGAAGTGTCATCTTATTTGGCGTACCACTCACTCACACTAAATCACTAACTATCTCACACTCTCGCCCACACACAAGCCAGGCTGACACTTGCACGACTTTTGGCCACGATTTTGTCTTGGCAAGTCGTGCCATTTTGGGGCACGAACTGGGAGGCTCTCGCACTGTTTACGACTTGTTCACGCATAGTTCACGACGAGTTCACGAATAGTTCACGAATGCGTGCCCGTCAGTGTCCACATTGACACGAACTGGCACGACGAGTTCACGCATAGTTTACGCACTTCCCGCATTGGCACGACGAGTTTGCGCAATTCGGACGGTGTCGTGCTGAACTATTCGTGAACACGACGTGAGCTGTTCGTGAACTATTCGTGACAGTTGTGGCATGGCGCGCACTGGCACGCATCCTCCCGCATCGTCTCGACGAGTTCACGACGAGTTCACGAACAGTTTGCGCATAGTTCACGACCCGGTCGCTAAATTTTGTCGTGACCAAAATTTTGAACATTTTCAAAATTCTCGTCCCGACATGGCACGCAGTCACGACGTGTTTTATCACACTTCACGCCAGTTCACGACTAGTTTGCGCACTGGCACGACTTGAGTCGTGCCAATGCGTGACACAAAATCGTGCAAGTGTCAGGCTGGCTTTTATGCGCAAATCGTGAAATCGTCGGGACGATGCGGGAGGTTGCGTGCCAGTGCGTGGCAGTGCGCGCCATGCCACGACTGTCACGAATAGTTTACGAACAGCTCACGTCGTGTTCACGAATAGTTCAGCACGACACCGTCCTAATTGCGCCAGTTCGTGTCAATGCGGACACTGACGGGCACGCATTCGTGAACTATTCGTGAACTCGTCGTGAACTTGTCGTGAACTATGCGTGAACAAGTCGTGAACAGTGCGGGAGCCTTTCAGTTCGTGCCCCAAAATGGCACGACTTGCCACGCAAAATCGTGGCCAAAAGTCGTGCAAGTGTCAGCCTGGCTACTCTCTCACTGATCATCATTTGATCACTCATTCACTCAGGGTATGGTTATATCCTCTAAAACGAAATGATAGCGATTGAAGTGCGAACTCATTTGACATTGCGTTAAGTAGGTATCTAAATGTTTACAACTGCCATCTCATTTGGGGCACTATCACAGACCCACTCACTCACTCATTAATCTGAACATACTTTTATATTGTACTTTCCCTCAATTTGTCTGTCTCATTACCCAACTGTCTACTACTCCTGCTATTAAAATATACTTTTGATATAGATTATGATATGAATAGTAGCAAATTAATGAATGTAGTTTCAGAAAACGTGGATAGAAATTCTCGCAGCATCGACATTGATATTATTTTAACAACATGCAGTTTCTCATCTATTTGACTACAAAATAAGGCACTTGCATGAGTATGGTTTTGTTAAAATAGTCATACAAATTGAATTCACTGTATAATGTGAAATACAAAACAAAGATATCACCAATCATTCACTGAACGAAAATAATGATAATAATGGTAGACACAAAAATGTAGCGTATGATTTTTTCATCAGCTATCTTGGAGGTGCAATAAAAAGGAGACAAATTTGGTATCTAAACAAAACCTACATGTATATCATTTTCAACCAATTAATTCAACCACATGTCACAAAAATCGAAAAGCCCTTTCCCTGAGCCGAGAAAGAAATAATCGTAAATGGCTCATTCCGTCTGACGTCACATGTATTTAGTACATTCTAGTCGCCGCCGTTCTACAGCAAAGAACATAAAAGCGGCAAAGAAAATTGTGCCTTAAAAAGTGAAAAGTAAAATGATAAAAACACACACACACAACAACAACAACAACGATTGATATCTAGTTTACGATATGAATACTAATCTGCTGGCTTAGATTTGTAAGATTCGTGTGTTTACCAAATGTATTTCCCCAAGTATTTTTTTCTTTCTGACCCTGGCGAGATTATAGTGTTTGCAATTGATCCCGTCGTGTCCTTTTTCTAGTATAATTTTGTTCGGAACTCGATGCTTTCTCTGTGCGTCAAACGTAGCTTATAACCTAAGTAGAGGTTATCATCTTTGCTATTACACTAAACGAAAGCGATATGAGGTATATTACAAAAATATTTATTCATGTGACCTCATTACGTCATTTAATTTATTCATGCTGTCCCTTTTCTTTTCGCATAACATCAATGGTCCTCCAGTGAGTACTATTATCTTAGTTGATATTGCCACGTGAGTTCATATATTTACAAAATTTTATCTTACTTTTTTATGATCTAAGGTATTCTTTTAGTATTCGGAAGTTTGCCACCGATTCTTTGTAACCCCCTTCCCATAATCTTTTGGTCTGTAGAACTGCATGGAGGTTTTCTTCGTGGTACGGTGTGGTTTTGCCGCCATGCCAAGTATTTTTAATGGGTTTCAGGCCGGTTTGCCATTAAATAATTTCTGGATTTGATTTAGACCAAAAACTTCGGTCTCTGTCATGTTGGCTGTTCAGCTGAACTCCGTTGGCTTCACTCACCAAATACAGACACCGAAGTTCTTGCGCGATCTGTACAGGGGACTCAATGGCCATATGTTTATGTACTATAAGTTCGGAAAAAACAGGAATTGAAGTTGCGCAACAGCCGAGGTAAATTACTGTTTTTTGTTCCTTTTAACTTGATTTTTCCTCGTTTTTGGCAATTAATGCTAGAGGGAATATTAATTTGCATTTCTGTCGTGTTAAATTTCAAAATTTTGATTCATTAAGGACAAAAATTAAAAAGCCCCGACGGGGGGATTTTGCATTGTAAGTCCCCTAATGGTAGCTGCACGATAGCGAGCCGTCTGTGTATATGAGGAGAACAGCTGCCTGCTGTTTAGATTTGATTCAGCTCCATTAAGGATGAACCCAAATAATGACACAATATCTCCGATCGATTAATATTGGTCTTGATATGATTTACGTTAATTCTAGGCTGTAAATCTTGAAACACGAGTTTCTTTCCATTTTAGAGGATATCTGATCTAACTAAAAGTTTGAGATATATCTACAGTAGATATAAACTCATTTGCAAACAAACTGTCCAAACTCAGTGAATTTATTTCTTGTTCCATGCATAAATTTAGTATGGAAGTAAGCTATGTATGTCGATCGGTCACCATATTCAGAAATCAAATTACAAATAAGATAACCTCAGGCATTGGTTAATACCGTGGGGGGGAGCACTCTCCCACAATGGCAGTAAGGGTATGTACGGCCCTCAAGACCCCCTTTTCAACGCCTTTCAAGCCGTTCCTACTCACATAATTTTCACCATTTTCATTGGCCCCGTTATAAGCCCCTTCAATTCAGTCGTCAGTTCTCAAGACCCCCCCCCATATCATGTTATGAGCATAAGTCTAGGTGTATGTAACTTAGAAATACTCCATAACACTCCACAACATTGACTGCTCAACCATTATCAGAATCTGGAGCAAAGTGAAATTGTCGCGGTTAAGGCTTTAAACGTACCCTAAATAAATGTTATTGAAATTAGAAGTATTTGATTTGTGACGTCATATACGAGCAGCTAGCCGCCCCAGATGTTATGTTATATAAAAAGCATGAACTTCAGTTTTTTAATGGTTCATGATTACTTAATTTTTTTTTTCAGGAGCGGCTGTATTTTTTTCTGTTGATATATTGAAGATACAATAAAACACATTTTAATTTTTTGGAGAAAATTTTATTTCAATTCATTTCTTTTATTCGCGATATAGGCTAAGGGAAGCTGCTCATATATGACGTCAAAAATAAAAACGCAAAAAATTCTGATAATTATTGTAATATCCTTTTTACTAAACCTTCACCAACATTTTGTAATATTTTTTTTCCTCCTATTTTTACGATTTTGTAAGGATGAGCCTTTTCTTTATCTAAACAGTTATTGAGAACCTCGGGTAGATGTTCTTACTTCTTAGTGTCGCGCGTTGTAGTACGTTACGGTACGTCGGCAATAACGAATTAAATTAAAGTCGTTTAGAATAAGACTGGCCTAATTTTGCACACATTATTCTTTGTTTATTTATTGGAAGAAGGATATTTTTTTCACTATTTTTTTTGTCGTTGCAACAAACAAAGAACCCATTTGAATTTGATTTGTCTTGTTTCAAGTCAAATTGTCAACTTTATTTGCCCCTAACCAAAACAGTATTATTCCTCCCTTCTTTTTTAGTTTTCATCAATGTTCTTTTTCCTTCCTCGTATCTTTCTTTTTTTGTTACACTGGTCCGAGGACAGGGTCATCCGCCTGGATCCCCCTACACAAGTTTATCTGTATTCTGTAAATTTAGATTTGGCAATCTTTAAGAACAGAGTTTAAAAAGTATTGGTTCAAAAATCCTTACGTAAGCCTACTAACATGAATATATAGAAAAATACACGTGCATTCAAACTTATTTGTGTTTTAGACATAATTCTGTAATTCATCGGTCATATAGTTATTATACTCCGGCGCTGTCACCACTCAAACACAAAGTTCATTGTTCCAGCATCAGGACTCCCTTTCGGTCCCAACTTCATGAAGTTGAATGTTAGACTAATCCTGCGCTGGATGGTGCGGGATAACCATGATAACTGGGAAGCACAGTAATTCAAAATGGTGGTTTGATCCTTATCTTACACTGGCTCACCCATCTCTTCTGCTCTATGATACAATGTAGTTGTTATCAGAATACTTTGAATCATCCACGCTGGGACCTTTCATCCTTGGTGCAGCTTTCCTGTAGTTATTCATTAATATACATGAGAGAAAGGCCTTGTATAAGTATTGTATAAAAAATATGATAATTTGTCATGACAAAATCATTTACTAAAGTGATTCAAATTGTTCAAGATATGTGTCTTTTGTGTGTAAGATATGACGATGTTCCGTTGTTTTGCAAACGGAGCAAATAAAATCCGAGACGCTGCCGAGTGCAGTCAGCAGAAAGTTAACCATGTTAACTGTTTAAACAGGTTAGGCTGGAGTTGTTTTGAGAATATCTCACCATTTTTTACTATGATTCAAGTAAGACTTCTCGACAATCATGCCATTTCATAATGCCCGATACACATGAAGCCTATTATATGCGATGATTTTCAAAGACTTTCAAATAAAACAGAATACTGCTACCCGAGCTCTTACCATCCTATGTTTTCTCCCTCTTCCATCGTCTCTGGTATTTTCTTGCCTCTGGTTTCGGGAAGGAAGTAGGAAAGTGCTGCCCCAACTATAGCAAAGGCTCCAAATATCACCAGGGGAAATGGAATCCACACATCGGAAAGAAGAAGGATCAGTGGGGCGAGGGTGTTGGACATGTTTGAACAAAATGTGCACATACCAAGGGCAGAGTTCCTGGAATGAAGAACATTTGTACATGAACATGATATATAACGACTGAAAGAATAATAAGTTAATGATATGATTATGATAGAGCTATCGCTTTTGGGAATTTTACAAATGACAAGTTTAACGCATGATTAGTTTGTGCAGAACATGGTTTATCTTTTGTAAAATTACTTAGAAGCGAGTGTAGCGGATATTGGAGGCAAGAGCTCCAGCCACCACTTACAGGGAGTGCATAAAAAGGGCAAAAAAGAAGAATGAATAATCAATATGCCTACTAGAGAGTTGAATCTGAAAAAGGAAAGGGACGTGGATTTCATAGCACTTGTTGTCAAAGGCCTTAGAGATGCTCATAGGGCTAAAGTTATCACTGACTTTAGATTTTTTTTCAACAAATGAGAGAATAGCATGAGATTTAAAATGGTTTTGGTAGAATCCAAATTGAAAGTCCTAAATTATATTATAATTTCTCCAAGAAATTTTAAAGTCTGTTTAGATCACCCAACCACCATTTCGTTGTCATCGTACAATTTGAATAGATAGATAATTTGAAGATGGATGTTTCATAAAGCTGTTTGTATAATAAGAGCGACTTAAAGAACGACTGGTGAACCTTTTGAACGTTATAAATCATCACCAATGAGCATTTGGCGTTTACCACAATAATACTGATATTACACTTGCACGATTTTGGCCCCGACTAGTTGCGACATGTTCACGCATTGAATCTTGGCAAGTAAGTTCCTTGTCGTGGAGTGTGCGAGCTACAATGCTTGAAGTGTTGTGCCCCCCCCCCAAAAAAATCTAAAATTCTGGCACGAAACATTTCGGGATTATTGGCGTGAACTATTTGTAAACTGACAACCTCGTCTGGCCAAATTGTGCCTAAGCACGAGTGGCACACATTCCACGACAAGTTCACGAAAGGTTTATATCTAATTTACGACTCTTAACGACAAGTTCACGACTAGCTTATGAATAGGTTACGTTTTCCCGCAAATATCAGAATTGCTCGCCTAAAAGGCATACGCATGCGCAGTTTGGCTATAACACACGACAGTTCATGGAGTTCGATTTTATGCTCCAGAGAATGATGATGAATGGAATGACGTGACAGTGCGTGACCCCTATATCGAACTTCAATTGGGCGCTCCTACATTGTAGGTGAGACATCATTTCGGCTCCCCCTATGTACGCCCCTGGTTAGAACATAAATTCGACCCCCTTTGGTTGAATATCAATTCGGTGCCCAGTTGTCGAACATCACTTCGGCACCCTCTAGGTCGAGCATCAATTCGACGCCTCTCTTCTAGGTCGGACATCAATTCGGCACCCCGAAGTAGAACATCAATTTGGCGCCCCTATGTCAAACACCAATTCGGCGCCCCCTAGTTCAAACATAAATTTGGCGACCCCTATATCAAACTTCAATTGGACCATCCTAGGTGAAAAATCAATTCGGCTCCCCCAATATCGAACATCAATTGTGCGCCCCTAGATAAAACATAAATTAGGCTCCCCGAGGTTGAACATCAATTCGGTGCCCGTATGTCGAATATCACTTCGGCACCCTCTAGGACGAGCATCAATTCGACGCCCCATATATCGAACTTCATTTCGTCGCCCCCTAGGTCGAACATCAATTCGGCGCCTCTGTGTCGGACATCAATTCGGCGCCCCGAAGTAGAACATTAATTTGGCGCCCCTATGTCGAACACCAATTCGGTGCCCCCTAGGTCAAACATAACCAAGGATGTGCTTAGTGTCTCGCATTGTCAAGAATTTGCACGGTAGAATCGTTGCATTGCGGGAACTTCAAATCTTGCAAATGTAATAGCAGCATCAGAAAGGGTCACCAGTCGTTCTTGAAGTCGCTCATAACTTATAAACAGCTCTATGAAACACTCACCTGGTTATAGAGGTGTGATAGTGTTAAGGGTCTCTGTTTCAAAATGGCTGTAATGAAACGATGTATTATTTAACATTATATGTAAATGCAATTACGGAATTAAGAGTCGATATATATATATATATATTTATTTAATTATTTATTTAATCATATCATTCTACTCAGTAATGACTATGTTCTTAGTCATTGACAACTAAAATAGTTTTAGAAAATGTTACTCTAAAACTAAAATGGGAGTTGCATCCAGTTGATCCATATATATACGTTTCTTGTGGGACCCCTATTTTAGAAGAAGGATTATGTTATGAAGGGAGAATTACCTGACGGGAGTAGGAATAATCTCACAAGCGTGAAGGTAGACTACGCAGAAGGAAGACGTAATGGCAAACTTGCCAATCATCGCCACCGCGGCCCGTCCAATGCCATACGCTATAAAGCAAACAGAATGATTAATTACTTCATTGGTTTTAGGAGGGGGACGACCCCCCAAAAAAAAATAAATTAATAAATAAATGATCACTTTTTTTTGCTCGTCAACAAAATTTGGTGGTCCCCCTAATTTTTTTGGCTTCCGCCGCCAGTGCCTTCATGATTGATCATTGTTGTTTTAGCGTTTAGTGATTGCGATAAGAAAGACGTCAGATTTTTATACAATGCTTTATATTCAGTATTTAAGTTACAACCACAATACAAAGTTTACGCCATTTAACACGTTCAAGATGTCCTGTTCAATAACACCATACTATTATTGCGAATTCTTCCATTGAACTCCTTTCCACCTTCATAATTATGGGGCGTGCCGCAGTGCTTTTGCAATGGACCCTATTTTAGAGAAGTGTGTAATGTAATGGCCCATCCACTCATTGTGTCTATAAACATGGTAATCAATTATTATATTTTGTTGGTCGTAGATATTATCTACATGAATAATCTTTTGGCATACGTATATGCATTGTAGGATGAATGAATTGGATTATAAACTTACGAATGAAAATTGTTGTCAATATCGCGACTCCACACAGGATCATGAAGAAGATATAAACCGGTCTTCTACCCCACCTCTCAATGGGATAGACAAGGCAAAAGCAAGCAGGGATCTCAACAGCACCCGCGATAGCGAAAGCTATGTATTTGTTGACTCCAAGTTGATCGGTGCTAATCGATATTCCGTAATACACTACCGTGTTAACGCACCTGTAGATGAGAGTAAAGAGTAGACGGTAGTTAAAGTGATAATAAACAGTTGGTGATAGCAGAGAGTAGATGATCATATAAATTAAGCAAAATTGATTAGGCCTAAAGTGATGTGACAAAACATAATTTGGATATAGCCATCTCTCAGAAGCAGAGGGAAGATAGCGCCTACACATTGCCGAGTATCATCCATTTAAACAAGAAGTTGATTATATATCTATATATATATGAAATATAAATTAAAACTGAAATAGTGGATAAACTCGGGTAAAGCTAACGAACATAAATGTCTACTAGATATATATATATATGTTTGCTTTTTGCCTATGAAATTTTCGTGCTTTTACATGATGCTAGAAACTGTATACTTACAGTTGAAACATGATGTTTACAGTGTAGAGCCGTAAGCGAGGTCTGCGGAGCAATTCAATCACGCCCTGTTTTCCATTTCCTTCGACTTTCTGTGCAAAAATGGAGTAGTCAAGGTTAGAAATACTGGATGAAAAGGGTAAACATTACTATTTGTCAAAAACAGTAGGCTAAATATATTAAGCACTTGACTATTATCAGAGTTGATTTGAAAGAAAGATGACAGGATGGGAACCATGGACCATACAGTGTATGGAGGCATTAAACGCGCTATATTATGGGTACCAAGGAGGGAATGGAGAGAATTCTACGTAGATATATTAATGGCTTGAGGATAATACAAAACATATTCATTCTCAATTGATGAATTAAACTCACTTTGGGGTCATCTTATTATATCATATATATCATAGCCCCTTCAGAATCAACTGAACAGATATTCAAAGAGATCAATGGAGAGGCTAAGGGAACGAGAGAGAGGGAGAGAAGAGACACGCAGAGAGAGAGGGGGAGAGGTACAGAGAGAGAAGGGGGTGGAACAATTATCGACTTACTATGTCAGCTTCAACATCATCCAAATTAAATGTCTCTTTGATTGTGACTCCATTGACCTTTCCTAATCTTCTCATGACCTTAGTTGCTTCCTCAACACGACCCTTTGACAACAACCAACGTGGGGATTCAGGAGCGAGCCTTTTAACAAATACAGATTTTAAATTAAAAATCATTACTTGATATACAGTATAGACATAAACAGATCTATGATTGATATGGATATTCAAGATAATAACAATCAAATTATTAGTAAGGTTCTATAGTGAATTAGAAATCCCGATTTTTGACGAAATTTGCTGGTTATTCTTTAAAATTGTCTTGATGATCAGCTTAAAAAATATCGATCACAGCTATTCTTGGCACACTACTTCATATTTATCTCCGGTATAATCAGGAGTCAAAGTGGGAGGGGTGGATAGAGTGCCCCCTTTGATATTTTTTAATCCAAATTTTTGCCTTTCAATGTCCATGGCTGACCGTAACCCATTGCTTATGACAAGTGGAACGCCTCTGGCAGTCTAGCCTGCATTGCGCAATTTAATATAGCAGCAGTACTAACTTTGAAAACTACTATAGAATAATCATTCACAAAATCACCATTCATACAATGACAAAATACCACGTTAATTGACCATAAATTACACATTTGAACAATGACCTAAGAATTTTTCTTTGTATTTGATTATATAAAAATATGAACAATTCCGTCTTTAGTAATAAGTTATTTATCAAATCAACTCTTGATTAACTTACTTTTTATTGTACATCCGATTTCAATGACACTTCAGGTTAGGCTCGTTTATTATTTCTTTTGAATAATTTAAGTCGCTGAGGTGTACCTGGCCTTAAAAATGCCAAACAATGATTCATTACTCCCATTTGGATGTTTCTCCAGCCCCTACCGAATACCAGCACATCAGCGGGAATAATCAAAGAAGGAGGGGTTTCTTACACGTAAATGATGAGAAGAACCGCGGGTAATAAAGAAACAATCAGCTGCAGGTGACGCCAATTCCTGATGTAAAATGCGAAGAGGGACAATGTCATGTAGCCTACTGCAAAGTGAACCCATATCACGTTACCAGCAATGGCTCGCTTGGAAGGACCTATCATTTCATTTGCTGAAAAGGGGGGAGACATAGAGACATGTTCCATTGTATTAATCATTAGTAACCTATGAAATTCATGATTTTACTCTTTTTGGCCTTCTCTCAATTTTTTTCTCAAGAGTGTATGACTCCTGTTAACTTTTTTAAAAATATATATTTACAAAAGAATGCTTTATTTCAAACCCTACAGATATATAAATTGCGGTATATAGCAGTCGGTATTAACGAACACAATATTTTTGTTGAAAATACCAAAAGTATTCTTGTATTTCCTCTTCTTCTTCCGCTACTTCTCCTCCTACTTCTACTACTGCTACTACTACTACTACTACTACTATATACTACTTATAATACTACCACTTCTTATATCACCACTACAACTACTACGACAACGAATGCAGTGCACCCTACCAAGTATAAAGGCTGATTGCACCATTCCAACCGTAAATGCTCCTGTGATCATTCTAAGGACCATGAACATCCAAATGTTGACCGAGAAAGCGAGAGTTGTTCCAGAAACTATAACAACACACATGCAGGTGAAAAGGGTTCGACGACGGCCAAATCTTCAAAGAAAAAAATACAGGGAAAGAAGAATTGACGATGAGGATGTGAAGTCAACACATGTTTCAGTTGAGTCTTATGTTTGCACACACACAACCAGCAAAGCACTCTGAACTGATTTGAATAAACACCCCCCCCCAAAAAAAAAAAAAAAAAAAAAAAAACCTTAAAGGACAAGTCCACCCTAACTAAAAGTTGATTTGAAAATATAAGAGAAAAATCCAAAAAGCATAACACTGAAACTTTCATCATAATCGGATGTAAATTAAGAAAGTTATGAAATTTTAAAGTTTCGCTTAATTTCACAAAACAGTTGCATGCACATCCTGGTCGGCATGCAATGGGGAGACTGATGATGTCATCCACTCACTATTTCTTTTGTATTTTATTACATGAAATATTCTAATTTTCTCATCATTGTAAAGTAAAACAACGATTAATTCCTCCATGAACATGTGGAATTAGCATTGTTTAATACTATACATGCTATATGGTTAAGTCAAGTTGGTCCTTAATGTCTAATCTGTAAAAAAATGAAATATTATATAATTGAAACAATGAAAATACAAAAGAATTAGTGGGGGAGGGACATCATAGTCTGTCACATTTGCATGTCACAGAGTTGTGCATATCACCGTTTTGTGAAAAATAATCGAAATTTTAAAATGTTACAACTGTCGTATATTACACCCAATTTTGATGAAATTTTCAGCGTTATGCTAGTTTAGTTCTTCTCTATTTATTCAAATCAACATTTTTCGGGGTGGACTTGACCTTTAAAACATGTTGAATAACCTTTCTGGTCCATGATTATCGTAACCAGTTGTGATCGATTCATTGCCATGCATGGCAAATAGCTGACTACCGTCTGACTTTTAGGCATATAAATATAATTTTCACATAATAAATAATTACAAGAAATTATGAATTAGTATTGCACACGAAATGTTGGCACCCTGAAATTAGAAATCATGACAATAGCATGCATGGTTAAAACACATCATAAAACTAATATTAAGAAATTACGAAAGACAAAATTGTAAGGGCAAGCGAAACTAGTAATGAGAACAATTTATTGTCGCATATTAGAAGTAAACATTGTAAATGAGGGTACATTAGCACCATTAGCATAATTACATCAGGTTTAGAGTTTGACTTCTAACATGAAAAGACTAGTCGGATTATGAAAAATCTCAAACAATTTAACATGCGGCGGAATGGGCGGGGGTTGTTATGTATTTCATCTTGTGAAAATATTTACTTCTTCTTTCATTCATTTTGTTTTCGTCCCTGAAGGGGCACGTATATACTACAGGAAATATATAATTGGGTGAATTATATTCAAATAATACTTTATGCCTCATACGGTGCACTTGTATCTCATCTTAATGCCCACAAATTAAGCCCTCCTATAGTTTGCCCACTAAACCCTAATTTCACTTAAATGAATATATACCTTTTTCTAAGTTAAATGCTCCTGTATTATTTGTACCCGAAGTGAGTGAAATGAAACATGTTTCGAAATATTATTCGTCATTGAATGTGATTTTCCTTTAATTTTGTAATTATTTCATTTATTTTTCCCATGATGGGGGATGTCAAGTTTCAGATATGTATTTTCGTGTCCAGAATTTTGTTTTGAAAAATGTTGCAATAACAAATAAATGAAATACGAAAGGAAATAAATGCCTGAAATGAAATTTGAGTTTGAAAAAAAAAAAATATATATATATTGATGTAGTGAAAGGAAGCAGCTTGTCTATCAATTTTCGAGGAGGGGGGCGGGGGTGCTCAGAGACTTGCGGAGTATAAGTAAATTATATTTTGCATGATACAGTATTATCCACATGTAAGCAAGATAATCATAATCAATTGCAAACATGTACAACATCATTAATTATCTAGATGTATAAACAGTATGTATCAAAGGTCTTCAGGGAATGTTGAACTCGTTCGTGTGCAATATTACGTGTACAAATCTAAACGTGTCTGAACACAGGCCATAAAATAAGCAATTCAGCAAAGCGAAGTTTTGAGAACATTGGATATGCCATTATTAGTCTCGGGGGGGGGGGGGCACTCAGTATTTAATGCATAGTGGGTATGTGCCGCGGAGGGGACCCCCATTTTTACACCCAAATTTCCGTTCCAAGGCATATCATTTTTGTCTTATTGAGAAAAAAAAGAAAGCCGCTCCAAGGCATAGCATTTTGGTCTTATCGAGAAAAAAGAAATCCGCTCCAAAGCTTCGCATATTATTCGCCCTTCCGGTCGCATTGATCTGCTGCAATTTTGGTGAAAAGCGGCCGCCGAGCGCTGTCCGACCATCGTCTCTGGGCGAGCGCACCCGGCGGAGGCCGCGCTAGCTGCATCATGCACGCATACCCGTTCCATAGGGGTGCATACGCACGTACTCACACGCTGGCGATCCGTTCCAAGGACCCCCGTTTTCACAAAATTGTAGTTCCGAAGCCCGTTCCGAGGACCCTCCTTTTTACAATAAGCCCGCTCCAAGGCCCCCGTTTTTTGTCTCGCCCGCGGCACACCCCTACCACTTTTTTGGTCGAGTGCCCCCCCCCCCGGGTTATTAGTAGACCAGCCAAAAGTCCAAAAGGGCTCTAGGTAAGGATTCGACGGCAAAATTTGTTAATGTTTGGCGTCCCAGCTTAAAGCCTTGCTAAAACACTAAGGAAGAGCGTACGGCTGGATGCCAAGCGCACTTTTGCGTGAAAGTGTCATTTTAGTGTGAAATGTGAAGGAATGTCAAAAATCACGCATTTTGATAATTTGACGGAATAGGTTGAAACTTTTATTACCTTTGATATGCGATCCTTTTTATTTGGATTTTTAAATTATGAATCTGATATTAAAATATACATTTCAAATTTGAATATTACACACACTTATCTGGCACAGTGAAACATAAAACCGCGATTTCCTCAAAATAAAAGTTTGTGAAAACTATCAATAGTTTTAAGTTTTTTTACACGTTAAATTCTTTGGTTTAAATGCGTTTACCCATTGGATGTATAGTAAGAAAATCGTGGGAGCAAGAACTCCCCCTTGAGGTACCCCTACAGAAAGTTTTTTTCTCGGCAGAAAGCTTTCCTTGTGAAAAAAACATCCTGATTTCTATTCTAAGGGTAACATGTTAACCACTTAAGCATATTTCCTACTATTGTTGCATCATAAGAGTAGAATCTCATGGTCTATATACACAAACGAAACATTTCGATATATCTAAAAAAAAAAACATGCTCCTATTTTTTCTTTTAAACTCGTCTATTTTAACGCGTTAATCGAATAAACACAAAATTCATGATAATTGTCATGTCACTATATAGTGAAGTTGTAAGATATATCATTTGTTTGCTATCCGAAAGATAATAATGTACATTTACCGGATGCGCATTAAAAAAAATCCTAATCCCAATCTCTAATCCTATAAAGGAACTTCTAGGGCTCAATCAGCACAATAGGCACCATCACCTTATAATAAATTTTGAGGTGACTAAAGATATATTTTTTTATTCGAATCGAATATTTTAACAGAATGTTCTCGATTGCGTAATGCTAGTCCAGGGGCCTGTTGCAGAAATAGTTGCGTTTAAAAACAACTAAAAATCCATTCTAAGTCATTAACCATGCATCCCTTTGGTTTAAAGTCAATTTCATGTGTGATTAATCACGTTTGATTAAAGATGTCATGGCTATCTTCTTAAGCCTTCGTGTTTTCAAATATAAGTATCGGCCTGCAGGTTGTTGGCTGAAAATCTAAAAAAGGAAATAAAAATAGTGAATGAAGACATGATTGGGTGTGTACTTTATTCAACGCAATAACGAAGCTTGGATTGAGAGTTCTGACAAAAGACTTATAGCTCTGTGTTTAATGAATCATATCGCATGAAATTCAAGCCAGTTGTATGGAAAAATGCTAATTTACGATTACATAAATTATATACAATAGGATTTAGTAATTTCACATTATAATATACTCTATTAAAGTGCCATTCACAATTTTGTAGGACACGTTGCAGGTACAATGCTTGGCATGATCATCCTCTTTAAACACCGGCGATGTAGTTTTAACCGTATCAGGACATCTACCCCTGGACATCCACCCCCGGACATCCACCCCCGGGACATCTATACCCCCCGGAGATCTACCCCCGGATATCCCCCCGGATATCTCCCCGGACATCCAGCCCCGGATATCTACCCTCCGGACATCTAACCCCAAGACATCTACCCCCCCCCCCCATCCAGGGGGCCCGGGCCCCTCTATTGGCGGAGCAGAAAAAAAGAGGGGGAGAGAAAGTAATAGAAAAGGCAAATAGGAGGAGGAAGACGAGTGAATAAAATAAGATGAGGGGAAGAAAATATATTTAAAAAATAGTGTCACTATGTATGATTTTCGATCTCGCTTCGCGCTCTCATTGCCTGGTCAATGATATATATCTTTTCAAATGTTTAGGCTGACGTAGAGCTTAAAATATCAAATTTGAAGTCATTATGCGAAACATTATTCAACTCGGACATCGTGCTTTGTAAAATTCCGTTTTATGGTCTGAATATCAACATTTTCAGCTCGTGCTGCGCGCTAGTTTTTTTGATTCGCCAGGTACCTTCGTTGTGTATTCCATGAAGTTCTAAATGTATCCCTTTTCAGATCTGATTTTTTATCGGTCAAAACTTATCAGTTAGCGCTATGCGCTCGTATTTTGAATAAGTTATGTATATCTCTATAATAATTCTATAACAAACTTTTTAAAATCCCCTTTTCATGACAGTTTATCAATGAAAAATGTCGACTCGTGATTTGCGCTCGCATGATCAATTATGAAAAATATGTTTACCCATGCATCAAATCAATAATTAAAACACGGCTTAACATGGCAAGTTTTTGGGGCCTTGGATTCAGCAAATTTCGCGCTCTCATAAAGCTTATAAGATCAATAAATAAGATAACATTTTTATGAATTCCTATGAAGTGTCCCTTTTTTCAGAATGGAATATCGGCAAGTTTCATCTCGCGCTTATACGAAGATGAATAGGAGGATAGTCATCATTTTCATATCATGAATGTTCTTAGAATCTCCCGGACGTAGGTCAAAATCATATTAACAAAAAAAAATCAGCTCGCGCTTCGTGTTCGCATCATTTATTTAGTGCAGTCCATATCCACTTCACAATTTCCTTACACGGTTCTTAAAATAGTACTTAGATTGAGCCTTTTTGAGATCGGAATATCAAATGTTTTCATTGATCTTCATGATAAAAAATATAGAGTGCCCAGATTCTAGGTCCAAATCTCGAGCATGCACACGCATTTTTATTGAGATAAACAGTTTGTTCATTATTTAAAACGTGCTTAAATTATCCATTTTCAGATAAGAATATATAAAACTTTCTTCTCGTGATTCGCGCTCGTATTGTTTATTTAGGAAGATACCCACCTGCCCAGTTTTCCTGATTTTCAAAGCATGAACTAGAATATCCCCTTTTGGTCTAAATTTCAATTTTTCTTTGCTCACGCTTCGCGCTCGCATCAATCGGGTCCAGGGGGGGGGTAGAAGTCCGGGGGGTAAATGTCCGGGGGTAGATGTCCGGGAGTAGATGTCCTAGGGGGTACTTGTCCTAGGGGGTACTGGTCCTAAGGGATTGGATTTCCGGGTAGTGGATGTCCGGGGGTGGATGTCCAGGGGGTAGATGTCCTGGAATCAGTTTTAACTGTTTTTTTTTAACAGCACACAAACAAATTATTTTAGTTGTGGCCGTATGCTCATGATTGACAAAATCTCAAAACTCAAAATTTAAAGAAGAAAAAGTAATTGTAAACAAAGTCCTTGATCATTTTCAAAACCGATTCAGATAAATCCATGTTTATGAATATTAACAATACCATACACCCAAAATTCAAAAGTTCATAGCGAAATATTATATCATCATGTTGGTGTCTGAGCTTACAATCAGAGCAAAGAGTCCTGTAATTGTCTGTATATAGATTGAGAATTGCAATTAAGTAATTGCAGTAGACACGGTAGAGCAAGGCATTGATATTTCAACAAGTATAGTCCAAGAAGCAATTCGGTAGTGTGCCGGTGGCAAGAGATATTTCTTGTCACAGGCACACAGGTATCATTTTAGAGTAACGTATATTGAAAACATACGTGGTATTTTGTTAAAAAAATATTTTTTCCATAAAAATTCAAAGATGGGCGTCATTATTGCAAATTGTGAATGTTCATCTGCAATGAAAACGTACAAATTCATTCGCGAGACACTTTAGGGTATACATTTTTTTGATGGTCCAAATGTAATGATACACCGAAAACCGGCTCTTTCTGACTCAAATATTTTGGAACCGTCTGTAAAAAAAAAAGTGAAAGTGATTATAATCCACTTTGTCTGTTTATACTTATATGAACTTCTCTCTTGCAGTGGGTTGAAAATTTTACTAACACGACGAGGCCAATTTATTTAGTGTAGCAGCTAGGTTCTGTCAACCATTGGAACAACTCCTTTTCGGGTCTAATTGTCAAAACTCATAGCTCTGCATGCTCGCATTTTATATATACTTTTATAATTATTCTAAAAACTACTTAAAACCCCCTTTTCATATTAGTTTATAACAAATTCCGACTCGCGTTTCGCGCGCGCATTAATAGATAGAAATATTCATTAATACGCGCATCCTGATTTTCAGGTATGAACGTAATAGATCGCACTCTCAGGCCAATTAATTCACGAGATATATCTTTTCATGAATTCCTAATAATAGTCCTAGATCGGAATATCAAATAGTTTCAGAGAGCATGCACTTCGAGCTCGCATCATTGAAAATGTGTGATATTTTTCTGGTTAAATTTCCCCCTTTTTAGATCGGAATATCAAAATTTCTCAGCCCGCACTCGCATAATTCATCTAGGAAGATACTTACCCTTTATCATGATTAAGGAGGGATATGTAGAGAAAGTTATTATTCTTCTCCTCCCTATTGGAAATCGTATGAAAACTTCAAATAAAATCAATTACATGTAACAGAAAAAGAAGGTAGGAACATGACATCATGAGCCCACCTACAGGGGCCGCTGAGCCAGAAGTGGAGGGGGGGGGGCTGACCATGCAAACAATTGCAATCATATATTGTCATTTTTACGTTTTTGTACACGGTTTTTGAAAAAAAAAGTGGGGGTGGCTGAAGCCATCCGCTTCCGCGGCCCCTGACCTATATATTACGACGGCTGGTGTATAAATGTTTTCACAATGCTAATTTAAAAAAATCAATAACTTTGTTATTATCAGATCATGCCACATGCGTTTTGCACAGTAAAATTTTCCTTTTTTTTCTTTATTTAATGAGTTAACTATTTTCAACCCGGAGTATGATCAGTGTCAAGTGTTTACAGCATTGGTAAGAGTTAAACACCACTTTAAAAATGATATAAATAATTTAACCTCTGATTGTCATAATTATTCACATCAGCACCCACAGTAAAAAAAAAATCGTTGCCAGGGCCGGGGGGGGGGCAGGAGCAGTTGCGGTCATAAATTTTGTAACTCATTTTAAGTATGTACTTATACATGTAATTATGTTTATATTAAACTTTACCTTCAAAATGCCCACCCGATAAATGATGCATGACCCCTTTCGGATAACATACAATGATGGATCTTCCATCTTACCCGAACATTTCTTTAATATTTGTAATATTAGGTCGATTGATAATATATTAGATAAACGCATTTAAATCAAAGAATTTAAGTTAATTTAATTTGAAAAAAAACTTCGAATTATTGATAGTTATCACAAACTTATTTGAGTAAATCAGGATTTTATGTTTCATAGTGCCATCTTATGTGTGTGTCTTATTCCAATTTGAAATGTATATTTATTAAACTTATACTTTGAAACTCCAAATAAGAATGATCGCATATCAAAGGTAGTAAAAAACTTTAAAATATTCCATCAAAATATCCAAATGCATGATTTTCGACATTCTTTCAGATTTTACGCATATCAAAGAATCGCATATCAAAGATAATAAATAATGTTAACATATTCCGTCAAAATGTCAAAATGCGTGATTTTCTACTTTCTTTAAGAATTTACGCTAAAAATGACACTCTCACGCAAAAGTGCGCTTGGCATTCAGCCGTACGCTATTTCAGGATAATTTTGCAAGACTCTTTCCGGGATGCCAAACATTAGCAAATATTATACCTCGGTTACATTTGTTCTTTGGCGGCCGTACGGCAAGTCGAAAACAGCTGTTTAAAAAAAAATTATACCAGCAACATAGGTGATCTGAATAAAAATGAATAAAATGGCCGTTTTCGACTCGCTGTACGGCCGCCGTAGACCACATGTGACCGAGGTATTAACAAATTTTGCCGTCCAACGTATTAGAAAAATCGTTTTGGCCGGTCTACAATATATAATTGACAAAAATATTGGCAAGAGGATTGATGGGGATATGATTGCTATTTTTTTTCTTTATTTCTTACGTACCTGTCAGAAAATAGTCCAAAGGTCAAAGATCCGGCGGCAGTACCAGCAAAGAAGATTGACTGATTGATACCCTGAACCGCAAACTAAATTGAACTTTTAGAGAATGATACAATGCTATAAATTAAATGTTTTTAAGTAATGCTTTACTAACATTCCCAATTGGGCCAAATTCTTTAAAAGGCGAAGTGATTTATTTGACCATGGAATATGAACCCAAATGGGATTCTAGGTTGGATAACAAGTGAGTTATATCAATTTTCAGTGAATGACGGCCATCTTGGACGCCATCCTGGACGCCATCTTGAAAATAACTACTTTCCCATATGCGGATTTTGGTAGATTTTAGTATGTTATTCCTGAGGTCAAATAGTACAAAAAACCGTTGAAAAATCATTTGTTGCAATTTGTTCCGGGTCAAACCATAATATTGACCCGTCTAAATATAGAGAATAGCAGCAGAGTCCGTGGAAAATTATGTTATCCACAAGGTCTAACAAATGTTGGACTAATTCTCCGCTTGTCTAATAACACATGGGCTTAACCCATTTTGATCTGCTAATAATTTGGTCTAATATATACTTGGTCTCATTCTCGTTTGGTCTAATGACCAAATCTTCTGATTGCAAAATAGTTTAATTGCATTTGCAACTCTACATGACCTGTTTTGTTTGTTTGTGAAATGGGGCGACAATCTGTGGTACCCCATCCTCCAAAAACTGTCGCCTAAATGAGGCGACAATTCGTTCAGGGGTGACAATATTGTGGTGTCGAATTGTGCACAAAATTTTGGTGCAACAGACGTGGCTAATGTGCTTATGCAGTACTACCTCATCTCGTTGTTGCTGCCCCAACGCACCCATTGGCAGACATCAAATAAAAAAGTATCTATGTAGAAATGTCTAAAGTGTTGAATTCAATGAGCATTTTCGTTTTATTTCCGCTGTTAACTTACGTCCTGCTCCACGGTCCTTTCAGCTCCATGGGTGTCATAATACCAACCAGCATCGCAGGAGATTTCATTGGTTCCATAAAGACTGAGATCTGGGCTAAAATCAACTCCACTGATATTATATCGTCTACAAGATGAATAAACCTTTGTTTTAGTATCATCAGTGTAGTTCCATGGGATGCCAACCTCTCTCTTTGCAAGAGCACATTCTCTTGATGTGTTAAATCCATAGCTTCCACAATCGACAGGATCCCAGTCTGGTATCTTAAAACAAAACGCATTTACCGGAAACTAAACGTTAGTTTTAAGATCACTTATTGTTTTTTTGCTATTGGTATTACTATTATTATTATTCTCATTACTATAATCACCGTCGATATTATTATATTGCAGTTATTTCTATTTTAATTCAATTGTTTATATTTGATTACGGAAGGTGTTTCTAAGGTTATTTAGAGGGGTTGTTACAACCGATAATGTCGCACCAACGCATAATGGCGTAGTTTTTCTAACGCATAATGTCACATGCCGCAACGCATAATGTCACAGCGGTATTTTCTTCAGGACTCGAGCTACAGATAACATATAAATCATGCTTTCACTTAGTATTTTGAGACACGAGAAAGAGAATTAAATTATTTGGATATCAGGATTACTCTGTGTATGGATATTTATCGGTTTATTGCCATTTCGTCTACTGCCTTTTTCCCCACTATCGCATGGTCTGATATGATATCATTTCGTCTACTATTAGTCAACTATCAACAGAGTCCAATAACCATTTCGTCTAACTACCATTTCGTCTAATAGCCAGTTGGTCTGATAGCCGTTTTGTTTATCATCATTTAGTCATTTTTTTACTTGGTCCAATATCATTACGTCTATTACCTTTTGGTCTTTTAGCCAATTGGTCTAATAACCACTTGGTGTACTCTCATTCCGTCCATGTTCAATTTGGTCTAACTTCAGTTGGTTCGCTATCACTTTGTCTAAACCCATTTCGGCTAACAATCATTTGGTATTGTTGCTATGGGTTCAATCACCCGTTCTATGACAATTACCTCCCGGACAATCACCCTTCCGGACATTCCCCCCTGACAATTACCCCCTGGACAATTACACCCCTGAGGACAATTACCCCCCGAGGTCAATTACCCCCTGGACAATTATCCCCTGGACAATTACCTCCCGGACAATTAGCCCCCTGGACAACTACCCCCCGAGGACAATTACCCCCTGGACAACTACCCCCGAGGACAATTACACCCAGGACAACTGCCCCCGAGGATAATTACCCCCTGAGGATAATTACCCCCGGACAATTACCCCCTGGACAACTACCCCCGAGGACAATTACCCCTAGGACAATTACCCCTGAGTTATTTACTCCCCGGACAATTACCCCCTGGACAACTACCCCCCCCCTCGAGGACAATTACCCCCCCCCCCGGACAATTACCTCAGGTGTAATCCTCGGGGGTAATTGTCCTCGGGTGGTAATTGTCCTCGGGGGTAATTGTCCTCAGGGGGAAATTGTCCTTGGGTAGTAATTGTCCTCGGGGGTAATTGTCCGGGGGTAATTGTCCTCGGGGGGGATTGTCAGGGGGTAGTTGTCCGGAAGGTGATTGTCTGGGGGGTAATTGTCCTATAACCAGTGATAGGACCTATTAGTGATTGGACCCATGGCAACGATACCAAATGATTGTTAGCCGAAATGGGTTTAGACAAAGTGATAGCGATCCAACTGAAGTTACACCAAATGGAACATGGACGGAATGAGAGTACACCAAGTGGTTATTAGACCAATTGGCTAAAAGACCAAAAGGTAATAGACGTAATGATATAGGACCAATTGAAAAAAATGACTAAATGATAATAAACAAAACGGCTATTAGACCAACTGGCTATTAGACGAAATGGTAATTAGACGAAATGGTTATTGGACTCTGTTGATAGTTGACTCACTAATGGTAGACGAAATGATATCATAGCAGACCATGCGATAGTGGGGAAAAAAGCAGTAGACGAAATGGCAATAAACCGATAAATATCCATACAAAGAGTAATCCTGAATTCCAAATAATTTAATTCTCTTTCTCGTGTCTAAAAATACTTAGCGAAAGCATATTTTGTATGTTATCTGAAGAAAATACCGCTGTGACATTATGCGTTGCAACATGTGACATTATGCGTTGCGACATGTGACATTATGCGTTAGAAAAACTACGACATTATGCGTTGACTGCGACATTATGGTTTCACGGGCCTAATTACTAGTGGCAGGCCATAGATATTCATTCGAGCCAACCCATTGTTATTTTTTTTATTTTGATATAGCTGATTGACAAAGTGTATGCATATGATTGTCCATCTAACGCTGATTCTATTTTGGTAATTACTGAACTTCCTTTTCCCTAATTGGGAAGAAATATCACCAATTTTGGACTATATTTTGACTGGCGGAAGGATTAGGGCTATTTTGCTGTTTGAGTTGATGAATCTGCTCCCCCCGACGATGTCTTCAAACACGCCAATTTATTTTTAAAATGAGATGGTCGAGGGACCCTTTTCTGGTCAGATATGGATTGCCAGATATAAATCCTATCCACTGGTAGTAAACATTCGACCCCCGAATTTCATCCTTATTTTTTATGAATTTTTTAAAGTGCAAATTTAACACATGAGTCTATGGGGAATGAATTAGGCCTGTGAGACCTATAACCTTGACCATAGCCTATTACATGGGGAATTCCCTAGTGGAAGAAATACCTGCCCAAATCTTCAGTAGCAGATTGCTTTCACTAGTATACATGTTTCAATCATCAAGGGGTCCAAAAACTGAACTTCTTGGCTATATACAAGGCTACAAAGGGGGTATAACAGGTAACAAGTTGTTATTAGTAACTAACTCTGTGTTTGTGTACCTAGGCTAGGCTTTGCGTGTGTTTGTCACTGGGTTGCTTGCAATTTGCATGTTGTCGTGTGTTTTCGTATACCGACGAGCGCTGCTGTAAATCGTGTATTGCACCCATCACAAGATAAAGTACACATTAGATAGGCCTTGCATCAATTGCGCTTGTGAAATTGGTTCATGGGGAAGGGAATGAGAAGAGAAAACTTTAGAATTTGGCTGAAGAGTGGTGGATTCAAGAGGGAGGGGGGTAGAGAAAAGCATAGTTAGTATGTTGGGGGGCTGAGAATGAGTTCTACTGCTATCTTGTTCAACTTTTACTGACTTCTGTAGCCCCATTCCATTTAGAATACAAGCCATCTAACCCCCTCTCTCCCTGTCTCTTTCTCTTACACCCTGGCTTGGGCCCTTGTCATAGGAAGATGTGAATGTATAGTATGCTTGTATGTTGATTCTCATTTCTTTTTATTGTTATCTAATTAAACTCATGTGAATCTGGTATTTATATTGTGGGCAGATCTTGAATCCAGATATGCACACTATTCATATCTACAATTTGCATTATAGGATTTGGGCTCTACATTGCATCCATTGTTGAGCTACATATAGGCATGTATGATGTGTGTAACTCCATAGGGCACAAGACATTAGGAGTAACATTAGAAATGGTCATTACATAACACATCTGTATATTTCATGCATTTCTTTGTGATAAAGTGAGTGTACAGATGTTAAAGAAAAGCCAGGAAGGTAAATTAAAAAGATATCTTCATGTGCCATACAATACAGGTTTCACGGGCCTAATTACTAGTGGCAGGCCATAGATACATGTATTCATTCGAGCCAACCCATTGCTATTTTTTTTATTTTGATATGGCTGATTGACAAAGTGTATGCATATGATTGTCCATCTAACATCACTGATTCTATTTTTGGTAATTACTGAATTTCCTTTTCCCTAATTGGGAAGAAATATTACAATTTTTTACTATATTTTGACTGGCGGAAGGATTAGGGCTATTTTGCTGTTTGAGGTGATGAATCTGCTCCCCCGACGATATCTTCAAAACGCCAATTTATTTTTAAAATGAGCCGGTCGAGGGACCCTTTTCTGGTCAGATATGGATTGCCAAATATAAATCCTATCCACTGGTAAACATTCGACCCCCGAATTTCATCCTTATTTTTTATGAATTTTTTAAAGTGCCAATTAAACACATGAGTCTATGGGGAATGAATTAGGCCTGTGAGACCTTATGTGTCGGACGCTCTTGGCATAATGTCGCCATCTGCGAGATTATGCGTTGGTGCGACATTATCGGTTGTAACAGGGGTCCTCACAATACAAGCACTGCTTTTTAGTGGATCCCTCCATTTTCTCAGAATTTTAGTTTATAATGTTTGATATTTTACTTATATAATGCTCTGTTTTGGGTTACTTATAAATATCATATATTGTACATGCCTCAATTTATATTGTCTGTATAAGTTCATTGTAAATATTTCGACCACTTTACTTTGTTCTGTTGAAAATGCAATAAATTGAAATCAAAAAAGGGAAATTAAGGTCTATTAACAATAACAAGTCCCATGATAGATAATAAACCTACCTGTGAATATGATGAATGTGCATAGAATGATATATCTGTAAATTTACAATTGACACACACATACACCCTCACACAAAAACAAAACGCAAACGTATCTTCTAAAAAGAATAAGCATTTGGAGCAATTTTTCATTCGCAAACAGACGCAATCTTTAAGTGCACCAACAACACCCTTCTTCCTCTGTATTATTTCTGTTTCTCTTCCCCTCTCTCCCTTTTCTTTATCTATCTTTCTCCCCCCCCCCCCCCCCTCCCCCGTCCCAATATTTAATTGAATTATTTAAGTTTTACCAAATTTTATCTTGTCATATTTTATTACTGTTTCAACGTTCCCATGTGCTACTTGACTTCCCCCATTACTTTAAAACGAATCCATTAAATATATTTCTATATTATATTCAGCGATGATAACCCTATATATTCTGGATTATTGACAGATTATGCATTGATTAATCGTGCACAGAATATTGATGAAATTACCTACATTACCAATATGATAAGGGATGGGACAGTGGCGGCACCCGAGTTTTAACCCAAATAGACTGGGCTATTTCGACGCCTTAGAAGACGGGGGGGGGGGGTAATCTCGGCCGTCGATTTTGGCGCGCACATTAAACCTGTGAGATTAAATTCTGCGGAAAATCTCATTGCTAGATAATTATTATGCACAAAGTCAAAAGTTTGCTCTAATTAACTAAATAATTGCCTTAAAGTGCTAATTTTCAATACACAGACTCTTTATAGGAATCTGATTAAACGTATTTTAAAAAAACATCACATTTATTTATTTTTTTTTCGACTTTTTTTATATTTTTTTCATTGGAAATTGTCGGGGACTTTATTTTGACCATAAACAAAATGGAATTAAGTCACGTTTGGCGATTTTTTTTTGTCTGCATGCACTTGTTGCGTAATTTCGGAACCGCTTACCCGGGGTTTGCAATTTTGGTCTCAAAAGTTGCACCAGAAAGTAAAAAATCAGTGAGCGACGCTGTCAAATAATTTGCGCGGCGGATTTATCGCGAAATATATTGAGGGGGCTGAATCAGCCCCCAGTCTTCTTAGGTTAAGCCTTTATCCCGTCAGTTGGGGTAGGTTACTCAGATATGGTCATGATGGTATAGACATGATAGACAGTGATTCGCCAGTAAAATCACCCACCCAGTCATTTCCTTTTTTACAATAACAATACGTATACCTGACATAGCATTAATGAGGGTCCGGTTATCTCATTGCCTATTCAATAGCGCACCATTTTAATACCAAGAATTGTAAGCCGTCCCACACATATAGAACAATAAGTTGTAGATCCATATCTGATACCGACCAAACTCTCCAAGCTCTATAAGCACATCATCAAACTTCCTTCCATCTTGCTTCATCGTCGCTTTTTGCAGTCAAAATCTTGAAGCTGAATCCCAACAAGGTCTTGTTGCTTCAAAGATCATGCAGACAATGATTGGTAAGTTTATTGCACCGGTGCTACCACGCTGTACCGAAACAGCGTACAAGGTCCCGGTCATACCCAACGATTCTTCAAAAGTTATTTAAACATAACCTTGACATTGGCAAACGTACAGAATGAGAACTTAATGAGGCCTAATTATTGCCTGTGGGGGTAACCTAGGAGAAAGAGTTAGGTGAATGTGGCACACGACAATCATTTTTTTTATGGATGAACATAAAAGAAAGAGATCGTTGTTAGAATGGTCATACAGAATAATGATTTACCGGGGTGAATTAGATTTAGGTCTATATTCCCGGCCTTTCGTGCAATATTTCTTTATATCATTGTGCACATCATGGGTATTTGAGAATATATTGCTCTCATTTTTATAGATGCATCACTGTTGAATTAGTATTCAACATTTTTATATGAAAAGGTTTGAATGAATAAGCAATCCCAAATTTGCCTTGCGACGTTTCTTATTTCATATTAGTTCAATTCGATCTATATCAACGATGCTGCCATTAAGTTCTATAATTCAAAGTATATTATATGTACCTTTATTGTGACAGAATCGCTGGAGGGGAAGGGTGATTCGGTCCGCCGGCAGCCGCTCTTGTCAGGATGCCTGCCGCCGGCAGGTGCCTTGCCACGTCGATTTCCAAACTTTAGTCGCGGATCCGTTCGGCAGAGATATACTGCCGCAGTTAACACTTGCACAAGCCTCGATCCTGCCAGTAATAAAACTAGGCAACCTCCAGACGGCTACACTTTTTTGTCAGCTAAAACAGCTCACCCGACCATAATTATGCATCTAGCTTGTGTAGTTGAGCTCTCTCGATCATATGCATCTGATTCCTGTGGTTTAATTAAGATCTCTCGACCATAGGTATGGGTTCCTCTGTAGTCAAGCTTCCACAGGCATACCCATGGACTCTGCTCTACATATAATTTCCTCCGTCGTCTGCTCCGGACTTCCGTCTGTCTGCTTCAGACCAGTAACCACGTCTGTTTAGTAGAGCAACCACGTCTGCTCCGTACTGCAACCACGTCTAAATTCAGTACAGCAATCATGCACGTCTGTTCGGCACTGCAACCACGTCTGTTCAGTAGTACCACGACCACGTCTGTGTCTGTATACTACTGCAACCACTGACATCTGTTCAGTTCCGGAAACTACGTCTGGTGCTTCGACCATATGTATGGGTCCTTCTGCAGTCAGGCTCTCACGACCATACCCATTGGCTCTGCTCTACTTGTAGTTTCCACCGTTGTCTGCTCCAGACCTCCGACCGTCTGCTTCAGACCAACAACCATCCGCTTCAGATCAACCCGTCTGCTCCGGACCACCAGCCGTCTGCTCCAGACTCCGATCCGTCCGCTTCCAGACCAACCAGACTACCAAAAGAGCAAGCCATGGGGGACCGTTTCATCAACATTTTTGTCCGACAAGTTGTCAGATCTGACATCTTTCCTTGATTCTGATTGGCTGAGAGTCACTGTTTCTATGGTAACTGTCGGATAAAACAGGACTTGTCGGATAAAACGTCCGATAAGTCCTTTCATGAAATGCTCCCCTGGTATATTCTCTTGCCGGCGTGCAAAAGACCCAACATACAAGGAAATCTAACCCAGTGTTTCCACTTTGAAGGAAATTACCCGAATTCCGGGAAATCCAGACGTTTTCCAGATAATTTCCGGGAAATGAAAAAATTCCAGGAAATTCAGGGAAATCCGAAAATTACAATGAAACAACAATTAAATATAGCAACTATTAATATTCATGTTATGTTTACATGATTTTAACCTCCATATCTGTAGCTAAAAAATTTTCGATCGCGCTCCGCGCTCGCATTTCGTAAAGTTGTTCCTATTTTTAAAGAGGGCGGGAACAAAAAAAAAAAAAAAATTCCCTGATTTTTGCCACCTGGAACAAATTTACACTCGTTGTGTTATTGCCCGATTTTCGTTAAAAATCAAACTTGAAAATTCCAGGAAATATTTATGAATTTCAGGAAATTTGGAATCCAATTTCGCGAAATTTATTTTGGAGCTGTGGAAACACTGATCTAACCACAGCCGTCGCCTAGGACCAGGAATCCATCTTAGGTATCCACATGGAAAGACATGCAGGAACGATCATATAAATCATTTCGATCGCATCCACCAGCTTTATTTATTGCATAGCGAATCCATATCAATCTGCATAGTTTTAGTGCAATGCACCCCGTGGGCGCCGTATTTCAACAGATCATCTGCAAAGCCTCACGAGTTCAAAAACTCACAAACAAATTATAAATTTTCTGTTTTTTCTGTGTTTTTTTCTTCAAGAAACCGTATTTAACCCGTGCTGTGAACTTGACTTGATAACATACTAAACCTCGACCTTAACAATTAAGAACAATTAATAATTAATTAATAACACACACACCATTTCTAATAAAAAAGAATTACATGCAGCCGCGCCAACTGCATTAGTATTAGAAAGACTCAACCCATGCATAGAACTGATTCGAAGATTTGTTATTACAGGCAGTGCAGTGGCGTAACTACGGGGGGCATGGGGGGCACGTGCCCCCCCCCCCCATCGGCTGGCAAAAAAACGGGGGAAAGGAGAAAAAGAGGGAGAAAGGAAGAGAAACGTAGTGGGAAAGAAGAAATTATTGTTCATTATAGTTATAGTTATACTTAAATTATGTTATATTAAATAAGAAACATTTTTTCATGACTTTATGAAACATAATTTGCTCAGGGCCTATGTCTTCATTGTTCCTGGTTCTCACATTGTCTGTTTAACGAGATATATATTCCTGTTGTACTAAAACCTCCGGTTTTCAAGTCAATATACACCAAGTACATTTCCTCGCAATTCGAGTTATTAGTCTTATATGTAGTGACATATGCTTCATTTTCATGACTACCTAAAGTGATTGCCCAATTTTAAGGTTTTAAAATAAAACATTTCCTGTCCGTGCTTACGTTCGTATTAGTGGATTAGAGATATAAGTCTGCTCTTCATGAATTCCTAAAATCAGTCCCTAAAATGTCCCCTTTTCTAATCTGAATATCAAAAGTTTTCAGCTCGAGCTTCGTGCTCGCATCATTTGGTTAATGAAATACGGATGGTCTTAATGAATTCCTACAAACAAGCCTTAGAGTGCCTCTCTTCTGGTCTGAATTTCCTACATGCATATTCATTTATATATTCGCAATATAAATACCTTATATTATTATTATTATTCTCGCGCTCGCAATATTTGATTAATGAGGTGCGTATGTTAATCATGATTACAAGTGCTTCTTGTGTCCAGATGTAATTCTAACAAAATCAGCAAGCGCTTCGCACTCGCATTAGATGACCTTGGTGAGATATGTATACTCTTAATGGATTCCTAAGATACAGTATTTAAAATGTCCCTGTTTGGGGTAATATATATACAAAAATTTCAGCTCGAGCTTTGCGCTCGCATTAGTTTGTTTAGCGAGACATTTACATTTCATGATTACACAAATTGACTTATAATGTCCCTTTTTAGGTCTGAATATCAATTGTTTTTAGCTCGCGCTTCGTGCTCGCATTATTTGATCAGTGACATACATATCTGTTTAATGACACTGTCCTTAAGCTGTCTCTATTATAGTCCAGGAAAGGCCCAACAGAAACTTGACCAAACCTTGTTTTTTATATATATGTATAATATTTTTTGATGGTTTCTTATTAATTCGGGGGTGCTGATTACGAATCTAGATGATGCCACTCGTGTAACCTTGAGCATTTTCCACAAATTGGCAAATCCAATATGGCCGCCAAAATATGCAAATTACCCATGAAAATCATAAAATGTCCGCACATTTGCTATGAAATGCATGAAATCGTGTGGCAGGAGTGAAATACTCTCTGAAAAAATATTTTTGACAAAATATTTATTTTCCTGATATTCAAAATGACCGCCATAGGCAATTGCATACTCTATTATGTACAATATTATTAGTAGAGACTAATTTTCACAAAAAATGAGCACTAACCGCAAAAAATCGCGATGTATGAACGAAGTAATGTATGCAAATCACATTTGCTAACGAGATATGCCATTTATTATGCCATTTATGGGAACATTGCTGTATTTTGATATCTAAAATAGCCGCCACTTTCCCAAAGATTATTATGTACACTAGCAATGGCCGGGGCCAAAAGAATGACAAGAGTTAGCGCTAAAATGCATATTATTAAGATATACGAGTGGAATACTGACTAAAGACATCATTGTTAATATGCCATTTATGTGATAACTGCTGTATTTTGAAATTCGAAATGGCCGCCATATGCCCTATGTTTATCATGTGCAATGCGGATGGAGAAACTAATTTTCATACGAGTAAGAAACATAAAATGCATGTAATTGTGATCTACGAGTAAAAATATTGTCTGACAACATGTTTATAGCAAGACATATCATTTCTTTTGTCATGCATGAGATGAATGTTGTATTATGAAATTTATAATAGGTCCCAACAGTATTATCTACAATGTGAATGGGGATATATAATTTTGTAAGAATTTGGATTTGCATGACTAGGAGATCCATATAATCCTGTTGTATGATTAAAATGTTATTTAAAAACATATATTTTTTTAGAATTAGAGCATTTCTTCAGCCATATAGGTGATAAATACTGTATTTTGAAATTCAAAATAACCTCTACAAGCGCTAACTATTTTATGTTACATGCGAATAGGGAAACTTATTTTCACAAGAGTGAGAATTATAAAATGCATATAACCATGCACTGTTAGAAAAAATAAAAGAAGTTCCTGCAGCAGAGTCTCAAGAACACCTGTAATCTTACCGAATTGCGTAATCTTACAGGAAATTGGTATTTGATGTACGGAATCTTACAAATTTCCTTGAATAAAACACCCTTTTCCCTTTTTAAACAGACCTGTTCTGTTAAATTGCAGAAAAATTCTTGTTTTATGAATTTACAGAATGATTATTACGCAATTCGGTAAGATTACAGGTGTTCTCTAGACTCTGCTGCAGGAACTTCTTTTATTTTTTCTAACAGTGTGATAACTGTGATGTACGAGTAAAATATTGTCTTAAACATGATTTCTAATTAAATACATCAAATATTGGTCGTGGAGGTGATAAATGCTGTACTTTGAAATTCAAAATGGCTGCCATAGGTCCTAAAAGTATTGTTTTACATTATTTGGGACATTTAATTTTGACAGAATTCGGCTTTGCTTGACTCTAAATATTGCAATTGTGAATTGTAATATAAGGGTGAAATATTGTCTAAAACCATGGTTTCTAACGAGATCTATCATAATGTTGTGTACTTAAGGTGATAAATGCTGTATTTTAAAATTGAAAATGATGCACCATAGGCCCTTATCGTATAATATCCAATTTGAGTGGAGACAATTAATGTTCACCAAAATGGCATATGTCAGCCATTTTGAATGTTGAAATACAGTATTTATCACCTTAATTACATAAGATATGATATATTTGTTATAGATTATGTTCTCAGACAATATTTTACTCATACATCACCATTTTGGCCAAGCAAAGCCAAATTCTGTTGAAATGATTTGTTCCCATTCACATTGTGCATAATACCGTAAAGGCCTGTAGCGGCCATTTTGACTTTCCAATAACAGCATTTATCACCTAACTGGCAGAATAAATGATATATCTTACTAGAAATTATGCTATTTTATTCATAGATCACTATTACGTGCATTATATGGTGCTCACTCCTGCGAATATTGGTTTCCCATTTTGCATTGTACATAATACTGTTAATGTCTATGGCGCCATTTTGAAAGTTTAAATACAGTATTTAACATAAAATTGAAACCTGAATGATGTATTTCGTTAGAAAATACATTTTTAGACAGTATCCCATTGATTTATCACATATATATACGTTTTAGTGCTCATTCTTGTGATTTCTTTGCTCCTCGATATCATTGTGCACAATAATTTTAGGGCCTTTGGCAGCCCTTTTGAATATCAAAATACAACATTCAATCACATAATGGCATATTAATAATATATTTCGTTAACAATTATGTTTTAAGACAGTATTCTACTCGTTTAGTGTTCCCAGACATGATAAATTATACATCTCGTTAGTAATGATGATTTGCATATATGACGTCATTCATATATCATACAAGGTTACACGATTGGCATCATTCAGATTCGTAATCAGCACCCTCGAATTAACAAGAAACCATTAAAAAATAGTGTATATATTAAAAAAAAAATGTTTTGCATCTTCTATCCTGGACTATTATGTCAGTATACTTAGAAATTGATCGCGCTTCGCGCGCTCACTAATTTACTCAAATATTTTGCTGGTGCCCCCAAAGCCGTGACCCACGGTACGCCATTGATCGCAGGTATTTTTGAGAAATAATGAATGGATGTAATTTTTCCAATTCTAACGATATTGTTGTTCTCTTTGATTAGTCAATGTTTGTGACTATTGTGTCATTCATCTGTCTTTAATTAGGATAGCATTGTCATGATTGTAGAAATATGCCCTACTTTATGAGTTGTTTGATTTAGATAAGTTCTTTGTTTAAAATGGCTAGTGCAAAGTAAGTCCTTTTTAATCTTCAGTTGCTGGGAAGCAGAAAAAAAATAGAGGAGAGTCGTGAAGAAAAAAAATTGATTGAATCAGGCCAATAATGTAAGGAAGTTTGAAATGATAACAATGGAAGGCTGATTTTATTTGGTCAACACGGTGAATATCTCTTAGATTTGTTTACCCACTCACTCACCCAAGGTATGGCGCTGGCATAGCGATGGGAGGTGGGTGGTGGCTTGGGGAACATGGCCAATAATTTATTTAACGACCATGAAAAAAGGTGAAAAAATGGGGAAAAAAAGGTGTGAACTATAATATCATTTACAGAATAGTATGCAAAATTATATCACAATGTTTTATTTTCGTATAAAGGTTTTTTTTCAGCTTTTAGCAAATTTTGCCCCATACGCCATAACTGGCACAATCAAAATGTTGGGGGTCATTACGCCATGGGTATGATTTTTATCAATCCTCCTGATTGCAACATAACAACATGGCAAGAACATAACTTTGTAAATTCCGAAGTGTCAAAGTCTTTACATGGACAACTGAAAATGAGGGAAATGAACTGTGTGTGGTCTCTCATTGACTGTGTGTTATAATACATAGTATTAAAATATACGTTTTCAGATATCTAATAATACTACAGAGAATAAATTGACCTATGATTGTATTTGAATAGAGAAACTAAAATATTTTTAGAGGAAAAGAAATGGTTTTGCTGCTGGGGAGCATAATTATTGCGGTATAAATGGATCGAATAGTTAATTAGCAAGTTACATGTATCCTCATTCAAGTTGGTCTATATTACTAGACTACACTAGCACTCCGGGTAAGAAAACTGGCCAGGAATGAGTAGTTGAGGACTCGAGATGGCAATATTGGTTTGTATCTACTTTAAGTTGTTATTGATATCGTTCTGTGATGGTTTTTATTATATGCATACAGAAATAAAACGCATATACGTGAACAATAGGGCATTAGTTCAAATTCCGGCTTGACTGAGATGCGCAGTAAAATCAGTACAGCCATGTATTACTCAAGTTGACTTGTAGGCAATTAAATTAAAAACAATTGATTTCTAGAAGCCAAATGGTCCAGGTACATAGGCATACACAATTTCCTTGCAATTGGGGGTATATTTTTTGCTTCTTTATTTTGTATTAGTGGGGATGGGGCGCATTACACTATCATGGATCATCGAAGAATACTCGCAATCATTATTTCTTATATGCATTATTATCTCAGCGGTAGATTCATGAATTTATCCCTTTTCAGTTATCATTATTAGTTATTTTAATGCATATTCCTTATAAAAGAAATACACATGATCATATTAGGCATAAACCATTTTATTTCGGAAGGGAGAGGGGTGCCTTCCTGGGCTTTAAAAATAAAGAAAGACAGTGATGGATATAGGGGGAACAATCAGCTGTCATTCACGAATTCGATTTAAAAAACACTCCAAACAGTTAACATCCTAAATATTGGGTAAATTATTTCAACTAACCTACTTATGCTAGGGGTCGGTGACCAGTATCTAATCGAAGTTCGGATATCAATAAAAGATATCGCCTACTTGTATGTTTTACCAACACACATAACATGCATTGGTGAATATGGTGTAAAGTGTTCGTCCCAAACCATTGTGGTGTTTCAAGAATCTTATTATTTCTTGTCATGTGGAATCGTTAAGAATAAAAGAATAGGGCGGTAGTCTGGAAATTGTATTTCCTTAATATTCTATTTTTCATAAAAGATGTATCAAATTTATGATAAAATGTCATTTTGAAAGAATACCACCACATGATCTTTTATAACATCATACTCACTTTTAAATAGGCGAGAAAGCGAGAGGCAGGCCAGTCTAGTTAATACGAGTAGAAAAAACCCAGTGGGACGTATATGTATCTTACAAGCCGATTTCGCCAGGGTGATAAGACAAGTAATGAGAACGATAATAAATCGTCTTTTAGATTTCGTTAGGCTGAGAATACAATCTTATGTATCACACTGTATCATTTCGAAGAGGACAAGAAGGCAAGAATCAGGTCAGCTCATTCAAGATGGGAATAGATCCAGGGTCCTATTACTAGTAGTCGATTTTGTGAGGACGATGAAATTTTATCTTAATATGTAATTCAAATTTCTACTTAAATTTTGAATATCTATCTGAATTCTTAATTAAGACTTTTTTTCTTACTGTGCCACATGTACTATATACCACATGTACAGTAAGACAGATGACAGAACAAATAAGTACATGTAGAATATTCCACATTTTTGAAATACAATCATTTACATTGTGGTAAGACTCCAGAGTTCAATGCACCATAGACTAAATTCATATTGATGAGAAAGTCTGTTTGCATTTGATCTTGAATGTACTGCCTGCAGAAATTTGAAATAAGCACTTGGGCACGTTTCCTCAAGTGCTATCAAGAAATAAAAAACAAGGTCAATAAAACTTTTTATAGATATACAGTATATATTCAACTGTGAAATAATTTGTTCGTGTCATTTTGTTTGAAAATTGATATATGAACGTCCGTTCGTCAACATGGGCTCTGTTTTATTTACCTCGTATTTAATATGGATATTTTTGCTTTATTATAACAACTCATAAATGAGTGTAGAACCTTTACTTCCTACTGTGATTCAGATGTCTGGTGGCAAATGAACTTTGATGTCTCCCTTTTTAATGTGTAAACATATTTGAAAATATTAGTCCATGAAATTGTGCTTGTTGAAAGAAGCCTTAATTTATTGATAACTGAGCAATGAAATAACATACCGGCACTAAAATCATGTAGAATACATTGAAAAGATATGGAATATGGTACGAAAAATATTAATGATCTACACAGGGCTGTGATACACATCATAGGGACCCCGGGGAAGAACAGGTTGGCTATTCCTGACCTTTCGTTGGAGAACGCGAACGCCTATTTGCGACGGTAGTTGATTTCGGAAGAGACTTTTGGGCCCGTCGTCACGGTTGTAAAACTCTTTCCTGCAATGCAAATTGTGTGACATAAGGTTATTTTTTCGTTTCGCATCTGGAAAGCAAACATTAAATCTGCGTTTCGTGTGAAAAATTCTGGTTGCTACTATGGTAACTGCGATATATCCGATTTAGGACTACTTTCCAAAGCCACATTTGGTTCGTAATGTACATGCATATGTGGTGCGGGTGTCTCGGGAAAGAATTTTGCACACGAAAAGCAGATCTGTAGGGCCTAAAACCCCTGTAACACAAAGCTTAGCATCGATTGTAGAGCAATTTTCTACACTTCATTCTATTGACTATAATGTACAATCAATTTAAAAAATCAAGTGAGGATTGCGAAAGGTGACTATTGATAGCCAATCTGAAACGGGTCTCTCCCTACGATTCTGTATTACATATATTACCGTTATATTGTTAATTTGTTAGATTGTTTTTAATTATTTGATCATGTAATTTTGATGTTTATTTTGTTTATACAGTGTCGGCCGCGGGAAACGTCACAGTGCCCCCTAGAGTGAACGCGGTAGCCCGTGCGAACAATTGAGCGGAGCGGACGAGGGAAGACGCCCGCGATTTATTCCCTAGGGCATGAGTGCCCTAGGGCAGCGCCCGAGGGTAGTGTCCGCGGTTATCCTAGGGTGTTTCCCTAGAGTGTTCGGCCGTGCATTCTTGGTCGAAAGAAGAGGTCTGATTTGACACATTGGTTCAAGACTGCAGGCGATTTTTATCTCATATCAAGCATAAGTTTTCGAAGCCATTTTCTCATCATTTATCGTGGATAAAATCTGTTATGAAAATTACAAAGTTTTGGGTTGATATCTGGGATTTTAGGCTTTTTCACCGAATGACTTTATCTATTACACACTGGCACCAGCGTAAATGGTCCTTTCCTGTAAATATTCTTCCCGTGGTGTCCGTTATTTCATACACTGGCATGGTTAGTCGTGATCGTAAATGAGTTTCTGACAATGGAGCTGGCATTTGTCGATATTGACCAGTCAGACTGCAGGTCCCAAGAATGTGGCTTCTTTCATCGAAGTGATATTCATGACTTAAGATGTTTTGCATACTTAATGAGCTTGATGCGGACCAAAATACCCCTTTTCATTCGGTCATTGCTGCTCTAATTGTGCATCGAATTTCATGAATTTGGTACCATTGTAAAGAAGAAGAATCATTCTTTCAGGTCATGTGTTTGGATGTATTCAAAGATTTTGTAATATAGGTTAAAATTTTGGTCTAAAATATGCTACAAAACAAATATTTTCACCCGACAAAAGCTGCTATTTTCACACTTTTTTTTGTTTGAGCCCAAATAAAGCTGAATATCTATGCTTTGAAATGATATAGGTTTCAAAATAAGAATTGGTTTAATCGGGTAAAGATCACACTTTTTATTTGCCAAGTACATAAAGCAGTTTGAAAACAAGAATACTGCACTCTGATTGGTCAAAGAGACCACACAATGGCAAATTCCACAGGTTCCAGTGCCTGGGTTCGTGGGAAGGTCACACTTCACATGTGGTAATCTCCTCAAATACCCCGCGCCTGTTGTTCTATAAACCTTATCCAGCCAATCACATCTCTTGATTTCATGCAAGTACAAAATTTCAGAAATCTCGTCTTGTACCTTGGTGGGAAAAGTGTGATCTTGACCCGATTAAAAGGTGCCGCATATCAAGAGGGGCATTGTGAGAAAGTATAGAAGTTCAACTCTATGGTGATATAGACATCATTGAGGCTCAAAATAAAGTTTTGCACAATTTGCAAAAGAAAACAGAGGAAGAAAAATCAGTTTTGAGGCACATTTTCAGGCCAGAAATTTATTTATTTAACAAAATATTGTATAAAAAATAAATGACCAATATGAAAGAGTAACTTTTACTCTATCTGATCGTGCAATAATATTTCTTTCAACTGGAGGTTAAAACAAGTAAATTCTTAGAGAAAGAAAATCTCACGAATCACGATATTTTGCAAGGAGGAGGATGGCCTTTTTGCTCATTAGCATAGTGACCTGCGGTCTGACTGTGACCCTACATTACGGAGGTCGTCCTAGAACTATTTTCTCTATTATTTCCCTGCATGGTCATGATTTATTATTCTACACCCTGATATGCCTTTCAGGCGTGGATCTACGAGATGCAGATAAAGGGGAGAAGAAGAAAGCAAAAATGAAAGAAAAAGGCGAAAAGGAAGGGATGGATTGAAGACGAGAAGGAAAGACATAAGAGAAATAGAAAAAGTGAGAGAATGGAAAGGAAGAGAATAAAAGAAGGGGAAAGGGGAGAAGGATAAAATAGAAGGGGCGAAGAGGAGAAAGAGGGAGAGGGGTAAAGAAAAGAAATAAGGAAAAGGTGAAATTGAGAAGAATCGGAGGGGAGAAGAAGAGACAAAGGAAGAAAAGGAAGAAGGACGGAGAGGGAAGGATAAGGACAGGGAAATTAAATAAAATGAAGAAGGGAGACATAATAAAATGGACTAAAAGGGGGAAGGAGGGAAGAGAAGGAAGGGTGCAGGAAAAGGTAAGAAGGACAAGGACAAAAGAAGTGGGATTTAAGAAAAGTAGAGGAAAAGAGAGAAAGCGGGAAGAAAAAAATGCGAAATTGTCCAGTTTTCAATGTCAGAAAATACTTTAGAAACTCGCATCTGCCCATTTGTACGCTGATGACAATTATTGAAATCAGGGAAATTAAATAAAATGAAGAAGGGAGACATAACAAAATGGACTAAGAAGGGGAAGGAGGGAAGAGAAGGAAGGTGCAGGAAAAGGTGTGAAGGACAAGGACAAAAGAAGTGGGATTTAAGAAAAGTAGAGGAAAAGAGAGAAAGCGGGAAGAAAAAATTGGGAAATTGTCCAGTTTTCCATGTCAGAAAATACTTTAGTAATTCGCATCTGCCCATTTGTACGCTGATGACAATTATTGAACATTCTTGGGTTCAATCATGTGATTATTTTTTCTCACCATGCCCACAATTTCCTGCTCTCGTTGCATGAATTGAAAACTTGTCCGGAATCAGTCCGGTTACTTGTTTTGAATTACCTACTTTTCTCCGACCCACCGCGCTCTCAGCGGAACGCAGATTAGTGCCTGCGCCGACGCATCCCGGGACTTAGTGCCCTAAAGAGAAAGCTCGATGGCCGGTCCGCACGAGAGTTTAGCTAAATATCCAGTTTTCTAAAATAATGACGTCAGAATATTGGTAAAGAGAAAAATATATATCGAGGCCTGACGTCACGCAACATCAGAGTTGTAATATATTCGGTCACTTGATGCTATTTGAACCAATCACTATGCAGGATTCAATCTATGTAGGATTTAACAATTATTTTTAGCCCGGTTATCGGATCCTTACATGCTCGCACAATGTATGCACTTTCTCGACTCGCTGGGGAGCATTCCAACGAGAGTTCCAAGACTCAATTGCTATAGGCACATTACACAGACGTGTATAACAATTAGGAGTCTATAAAACACAGGAAACAAAATATTGTAAAAACTGTGGTGTTAAAACTGACACCAATTGGTGTTAATAGAGGCACACACACTGAGGTGTTAAAATTGCACCCTAGAGATTGAACATAACACCAAAGAGTGTAAATGTAACAACCATAGGTGTTGTAATAACACCTATAGGTGTAGAACTAACACCACCAATTTAACACCGGTGTAAAATAACTGGTGCAGTCCTATATGTACACCGGTTAACACCACAGTTTTTGCTGTGAAGGATTGAAAGCAAAAATATAGTAAACACGTCTTGGATTGATAGATAATAATGTGCACTCATTTGAACTTGCATTTTTGAAGAGCAGCATTTCAGTTACTTATCTTTATGTACAATAATATTTTAGATTCATATTTTACATGACCTAAGTAGGACATTTTCAAAATACAAATAAAACATTATCGATAATTTGTGGGCTCAGGCACCTTTAACGTTACATAAAATGCCTCGGTTGAGATTAGTATTTATGAAAACCTCTAAATCATAATTAGATTACAAAGTGATAAAAGCCGTGTAAAACTTATCGGTACAAACAATAAATTTTTCGAATGAAATAGACATAGATAACTGTCATGACTACATTAAAAATAAGATAATTAAAGGTCTGTCGTTATTCGAGATACCTGGAGAAGGAGATATACTTCGCCCGCACTAATATGCATTCGTTCATTAATCAAGATAAACCCTTTAAACAGCGCGATTTGTGCGTATGAGGGTTTTACTGTTTAATGAAAACACACTTGATACCCGACCTCCGAACTGTGTAAACATTAATAGTTGTCATTTTGTCATATATTCTACATTGGAGGTCTCTTTGAAACTCGACTCACAATCGTTTATTATTCACTTGAATCTTCCAAGTCTTGTTTGAGCTCCAAAAATGCAACAGGTGGCGCCCTTTGGAAAACCATTTCTTGGTTGTGCTTTCCTGTGAAATATAAATAAGGTATATATTTTCAATCAAATAGAAACTTGATTCGAAAAAAAATCTCGATAGAATGAAATCATCTCTCAATATCTGACTTAACACACACACATGCTCCTCCCACTCACGCTCGCACATAACACACGAATGCGCCACCCATACACAACTACACACGCCAGCAAGAATCGAGGGGGGTGCGCAAGATGGCTGAAGGCATGTGCCCGAGGAACCAGCGACCAAGTTATACATCTTTATGGCCAGAAAATTGTAATATTTTAGCATCATCAACTTTAACACTTATGTGGGTTGATATATTGATACAGCCTCTTACACTATTTGTTTTTATAATGCACACCTAATCAGGGCCATGGGAACATTTTTTTTTACTCGTGATGCTGATGTAAGAAAAAAAAGTATCACTACAAAATGGAGGTCAGTTTGGTTACATTTTCTAATTTTCTTGTACACATCTTCCAGAATACCTAGGGGTGCTTCCTACGGAGAATAATACACGGAGCACCCCAGATATATTTTTTTTTTGGGGGGGGGTGTTGCACCCACAAATGTAATAATTTCACCCACAGATGTAATAATGCACTTTACCCACAAATTTAATAATTTTGTATCGCCCACAAATGTAATAAATTTGAAGGGATTTTTGGTGAATCTGTTCTAAACTAAAATCCTACAGTAATGCGTTCATATAGCACAACAGTGTAAAGTCTTTTTTCCAGACCCGGTTAATTCACCAAATTATGATATAAGTCCAAAGTCTTTTTTTTCCGGACTGTTTCAAAAATTTTAATATAAGTCCAAAGTTTCTTTTTCCAGACCCAGTAAATTCCTAAATTACAATATAATTCCAAAGTCTTTTTTCCAGACCCAGTTGTGTGAAGAATCATAATATAAGTCCAAAGTCTTTTTTCCAGACCCGGCTATTTTAAAAATTACAATATAAGTCCAAACTAAGATAGGATAATGATATTCCAGTGGAATACTAAATGAGAATCGAGCTCAGCATTTTCTCCAGAACCAGTTAATTGAAACTGGTGGAATAAATCTCTTTGTTGTTGATTTAAGCTATACGGCGCATATTGTGAATATATGCACTAAGAGTAAATTGAGAATCAAGCGTAGTCTTTTCTCCAGACCCGGTTACTTAAAACCAAAAACTACAACCCTATATTAATTCGTTCATATATAGCACAAAAGTGCAAAGTATTTTTTCCAGACCCAGTTAATTCAAAAATTATAATATAAGTCCAGAGTCTTTTTTTCCAGACCCGGTTATTTCAAAAATAATAATATAAGTCCAAACTAAGTCCCAACTATTTTCTAAAATTCCATGCTAACATTGCTAAGGACCAAGCTTCTCCCTTGCCCCCAGTCCCTCATGCACTTGCACGTTTAATGACAATAGATATTAATTATTTTGGCTATTTTCCAGGACTGTTACGTTTCAAGCTTTGCTTATGTGATGACCCTTGCAACCATCCTATTTATTATGTAAGAGAAAGGTAAGTAAGATATATTTGATGATTATTGTTCATTATCTTGATGTCAAATTTCAGATATGTATTTTCTTGTCGAGAGTTTTTTATGAAAAATGTTGCAAAAACCAATAAATGAAATGAAATGAAATGAAAGAGGAGATTCTAAGCTTTACATTGGTAGGTCATGTGTCTATTGTATTTGTGATTAAGTTATGATAAATCGTCGCTTAATCTCAGTTTCGTTTTTTTCTGGGAAGCACTGTAAAGTCTGCACAATGCATTTTGAATAAAGTGTGTTCGGATCATTGGGGTTAATTTATAGATACTAATCTGCTAATTAGTGAAGGAAATGATGAATTACAGTCAAAAGGATTTGTCCTTTAAAGTTAATGTATTTTTATCCTTGAATTAGGAAAATCAATAATGATAATTTTCCTAAAAGCTTTACTGTTCCTATAAAGTGTCCTCTAAACACGAAAAATCTTGGGTAAGAAACTTTACAGTCACTGATTTCCCGTGCGACAGAAAAATATAAGTAAAATGTATTCATTTTTTTAAGGATCTTAAAAGAATTGTTACGAAATATATACATATAGGTTAAAACAATATTCAGCAGTATTTTATAACAGTGTCAGTTCCGTCTATCAAAGGAGATATCACCTGTTAGAGGTAATATCTCCTTGGTCTATCAGTGCTGGCGATCATTATTTCAAACAAGGCATCCTTGCTTCCGTCCTACCAAAATACCTCATTAGTTTGAAAGTTTCGTTTAATAAGGGTAAAAAAAAATAATTTTTTATTCTTTGAGTATCGATATAAATTGCAGCAAACCCTGTTTTTTTTTAATTGGTAAATTTATCCAATAAAACAGATTTATTTTATATATTCAACATCATAACTGTTTTAGAGCACATGCATTCACGAAATCTAGTAATATATAATTGAAATGCACTTTTCAGGTTTTACCAAAACAAAAGATAGGCCCAAGATTCTGGCACTAGTGAACATTTGCAGAAGTTTTTTTTGTATTGCTTTGTTGTTTTGTACGGTGTTTTTCTTTTTTTGGTTTTGGTGTTACTTGGAACTTGCCATATCCTTCCCATGCACTACACTTATATTAATGTTCTATTCATTTTGTGGAACGCGCGATTTAAGAAGCCTTGTCAAGACGTCTTACTGCATGTCCCATTTTCCATTCATTTATTTTTCATACACGATATTGCAAAGAGTACCCCGTATAAAGAAGCCTGAATGTAAAAAAATAGATGAATAACAATATTAATGTCAGTACATTTACTTTACACTTTTTTTTCTATTTTCAAAGATATTTTGGTTTCCACCTTTTCCGATACAAAGGCCGCCGTTAGCTTGAAGTAGGCGCACTAATAAACTAAATCGATACTAATGTCATAAATCGGCAAATGCGCTTAACAAGCATATGATGATGCGTTTAGCTTGAATTCCTGGATCTGATTAAGTTTGCACAATAAGCAGTCTGCGCATAGATTCAGCTCGCGAACCTTATCCACCATAATGATAGACGTCTGTAAAATTAAAATATATAAAATCTCAACTCGGCACTTCGTAGATTTTCATTCCATTTATAATTTTTGCTTTGGGCAAATTACATTTTTTCAGAACAATCTACGCCAAAAATCTACATTCTGCCAATGCATATAAAAAAAGGTGTGAAACAGCATTCACATCATCTGGTTTAACACTTGCGAGTGTGTTATTAGTGGGTGTGTAGATAACGTGTTGCGTATATGTGAGGGTTCTTGAGTTCTTCCGTGTGTTGTGTTTGCGTGGGTGGGTGTGTTTGGGTGAGCAAGGGTGACAGAGGCTGCCTGAAGAGGGTGTATTGGTGTGTGTATTCTGTTGTTACCTTACCGCTGTTCCATATTGCAGCACAATGTCCCTCCTGCACGAAAGACAATTTATGCTGCATGTTCCGGTTTCAATTTTTAAGCATATTTTATCAATTTGTCTTTGCAAAAAGAAACCTAGAATCACATATTGTCGTCCATTACACAAATTGTCTTCAACCACCAGTCTGGTGTGTAGTGTATGTGCGTCCTGGTGTATACCGTTGTTTGTGGTAAGGTTATGTGCGTTGTGTTAAATGTATTGTGTTGGTACGTGAGGATGCGTGTGTGTGTTTGATGTGTGCATAATTTTTGTTTTTGGGGGGGCGTATAGCAGTAGCAAATGGTCAAACTCTCTGATCGTCTAATACCATTTGAGCTAAACCCATTTGCTCTAGTTTGGTCTTACTTTCACTTAGTCTAATGTATAGGACCTGGTCGAATTCTTGTTTGGTCTCATGACTACTCGTTACAATTGCCGAATCGTCGAATAGCCAAATTGTCTAATTGCATTTTCGTCTTAATCGCAAATAAATATTCCCAGTCTGTTACAGGAATTGACCAAGTGATAGACCAATTAGCCAAAATAGAAACTATAGACTAATTTGAAATTGGACTGAATGGTTAACAGTCAAAATGACGATTAGTCCAAAAGCTTAACTGGCTGAAGACGAAATGGAATTAGACCATGTATAGGATGAGGCTAAACGGCCATTAGTCTAGACAAACTGGTAATTTACCTTTGGGGAAGCTAATATACAGAGAACAGCAGCAGAGCCCGTGGAAAATTCGGATCCACTTGGTCTAACTACAGCTGGACTAATTCTCCGTTTGGGCTTAACCCATTTGGTCTTCTAATAATTTGGTCTATTTTGCAATTGGTCTAATATATACTTGGTCTAATTCTCATTTGGTCTAATGACCCATTCGTCTAATAGCCAAATGGTCTAATTGTATTTTCATGTAATGCCAAAATAGATATTTAGTCTATTACCAGTTTGTTACTGAGAACGACCAAGTGGTGGCAGATAGGCGAAGTGCTACGTAGACCAAAAGGTTGTTAGACCGACTGATTATAGACAATATGGAATCAGATCATAGGGTTAGAGTTATGATAAGAAATGAAAGAACAAAAGTCAAAGTGAGCTTAAACCAAACAGCAATTCACCGAAAAGTTTTACGAGGGGACGGATTTAGGACTATCTAGGACGGTTCTGATATTCCCAAGACTAATGAAACGTCGTGGGGCCTCAGCGACAAGTTTAAAAATCGTCTCAAAACCGTTTAAAAGTAGTAAAAAATCCGTATTAAACCTTAATAGGCGACAATTTGTGCTGGGGTGACAATTTGTGGCGTCAGCTTTTGCACAAATTGTCGCCCAATTGTCAGGAGTGACAATTCGTGGTGCAATATTCCTTCTTTTTAAAGAAGAATGGTCATGGATGCCATTTTTCTCTGTCCACTGCTATCTCACAGCATTCATTTATCTTCTGCCCGTCATTCTTTATTATTTCCAAACCAGCTTTTCCCTTTATGTCCCCTTCTTCTTCTGCCTTCAATTTTTCCCTCCATGATTTTCTTTTGCAAAGATTTGTGTCTTCTGGTATGGCCATAGTATGAGAGTTTGCGTTCCTTTATTGATATTGATATTCTCTCCGTTTGATGTCCATTAGTTTCAGGACATCATCGTTTGATTTCCTTTCTTTCCATGATATCCGGCACATTCTGCGATAGGACCACATTTCAAAGGCCTCTATTTTCTTTTCCATACATGTACGTATTCATGTCTCACTGCCGTACAGGAAGATGGACTACGCATTAGCATTTTGATGGTGCGCAATCGTGTGTTACAGTTTATTTTCCGGTTGATGAGAAGTTTGCTGAGTTTTGAGAAAGAGTTCTTTGCTAGGCAGATCCTTCTAATTTCACATTTGCCATCCCCTGTAATTTGCTGGCCCAAGTGTGTTTTTTCTAGGTTGATGTTTTGATGTTTGATTTTTTTTTCAGGTCGAATTGTTCATTGTTATCTTTAATATTGGTTACAGGTGACTGTGGATCTTCTTTGCATTCATCCAAAAGGATTGTGCCATCTGCATAGCGAAGGTTATTTACTGTAATATCGCATATTTTTAAACCTGTCATACATGCATTATCTGAATCTCTATAGATGAAATCTGTGTAGGCGTTGAAAAGTGATGGAGATAATACATAGCCATGTCTAACACCTCTCTGTATATTCACTGGTTCTGATAGTCCTCATTCAAGACGTATCCTTGTTTACTTGTTTCCAATACAAGTTCGCTATGACTGCTATTCCGTTCTCATTAATTCCTATATTCATAAGTGTCTCAATTTCTTTTTGTTGTTGATGTTCATGTAAATATTTAGAATCTATTATGGGTGTGCGGGAGGATTTTGTGTGGTGGTGTAGATGTGGGGTTGTGTTTTGTGGAAGAGTGTCTGGGGTTAAAGTTGTGTTTTATATGATCGTTATGATAAAATTTAAAAAAGTAACGCTTAAGCGATTATAATTTAGAAGAAATGAGCAGATTAATCAAGCATTCCCACACAAAAAATTAAATGAGTTTAACTTTCTGTAATTCCAGAAAATAATATACATAATAAAAGAGCTTTTCTGTTGAAGTAAAATTCGTATTTTCCTCTTCATATTTTACATCTTTGATAAATTCAATATGTACCATCGGAGAAGAAGCTTGATTTGTTTTCTGTGATACACTACTACTTGTCAAGATCGATTCGATTTTTCAATCACAAGACAAAGACAGGTATTTTTTAATGTCAAAGAGAAATCCTCCTGGCAGAGTGGAAAAACCCAAGATTCATGCAGGCGTAAAAATCAGAATTATATTAAGCTCTGCAGAGTTTTCATATAAAAACCGGGAACTGCGATTTTTGCAGTTTGAAAAAAATGCATTGTGAAATGGGGTTTTCGCATCATCACTCTCTTTAGCTTGTACGCATGCAGTATACGCCTTACAATACAGGTAATGTCGACTTCTATATGGTTGCCAAGAGCGAATCATTCAATTTCCCACTATTTCGTTATATACGCCCATCGCTATAGAAAACTGTCCATTAATATGCAGAGCTAACGTAAGCAGTTACCTTAATTCGAATTCACTGGAGTCGTGAAACTCATTAATATCACATCACAAAATTGTCCTTCTGGGCATTCATGAAGAAAAAAGTGTGCATTTTCTAAATTTGAAATAGTTTGGTGCAACATTCAATGATTTCAATCAGTTGTCTTCAACGGTCGGTCGGGCATATCGCCATTCCATATGACTAGAAGCATGCCTGAGCCGTTGTCTCTTGAATTCTGTAATTCTGAAAGGATTTGTACAGAGACAATCTGGTTCCAGTTGGCATTGGGTTAAATATATTCTTTTGACATAAAATGCATTTTCTATCACCAAGGCGAAACATAATACTAGTAAACTCTTTGCGTCCTTGCGTCTATGTATACTGTCATTGTGTATGAACTCTGTTTGCTAAACAGAAAAGCCAGCTTGAAGAAAACAAGGAATTCTGGAAAGCTACTTCCACTAACTGGCTTCCATTAACGATGCAAATTGAAGAAAATTCAATTCAACGCGTAAATAAGAGGTGGGGGACATGGAAATGCAGAAAAAGGGAAAGTGGATATTGCTATGGCTATGAATACAAATAATGATAAGAATACTAAACATGCTAAAGATGGTGAGGTAAGTAGGCCATTAAACAATTCAAAATGAAATGTTTATTTCAAAGCGTCCTAAATCAAATTCTGATTTTATATAACAACATTTATTTGTAGTTATACCTTCTTCTCTGACCTTAAGAAGGCATATCTAATATGTGATAGGAATCATGCAAAAGAATGATTATACTAATTTTATTTATTGACTGTTTAATTATTATTTATTATTTATTTATAGATTATGATTATGTTAATTATACTTTTGCATTTCATCTTTACAAAAAAAAATTGGTTGCCAATTTTTACGCTTTAAGGTTAAAAGGGCAGATATCGTGACATTTGAACTCAAAGAACTAGAAAAGAATTAAACCCAATTAGGAATTGAGAAGACACCAAATAAAGTTAATGGGCTCAATTGGAGATATGAGGAGACGAATTGTATGTACAGTTGAATACAGAAAATTGGACTGGAAATACTGAGAGAGTTGAGGAAAAGAGATCGTAGGAAAACGTGAATTTAATTAGGATCAAACTGAGTGCTGATGTGCCATTCAACCGGAAAAAAGGTGGGAGCCTCCTGGTACAATAGAGACGGATCAACAAGCACAAGACGAAGAAGGCGCCACGCATCCACCCAGCATCAATCGTTCCAGATCCTGCATCGAAACTCTGTCACAATCATTATAGCATTAGACTAATAAACATCACTCAAGCTCTGAGGGGCATTGTATACCCCTAACCATCGTACCATGGATATCAGATGTCCGTATACATAGATTTAATGCATTTCCAATGCCAAGTGAGCTGTCAGCATTGTCCAGATAAGGGTTAGCAGCTAGCGTGAACGTGTTGCAGAAGTTTCGAGCGGTACAGACATAAGAATCATTGTCTGATATTTCGAACAAAAATAAGACTATCAAGTTTAATGTTGTTTTCACCTGCCTCGTGATATTATTAATTAAACATTTTATTCTCCTTCAAATACAGAAGCGGTTTCATTCCAAATGTGTTAAAATACTGCGCTGTTGATCAATTGATTTCGGGTCGCACATCGTTGGAGAGGTAAGAATTTTAAGACTTTTGTTCAGTGTGTTTGTTCATTCCTATATCTTTGAAGCAGCGATTATTCGTGACCTTTCTTTTATTATGTTATACACAATGGAAGTTTGCTTATACCGAATCAACGACTATACTCTACATTATGCTCCTAGAGTATCTATATAGAAAAAAAAAATGCGTGAATGATAATAGTGTCCAGTTCACGCTATCTACAGTATATCCTTGTTACTCTTGATGATAAAGCTGTAGCCCTCATTTCTGTGTACTTTCAAGCTATATTTATTTATGGTCAAATTAATATATGAGGCTTGGAATGTCTAAATATCTTTTTCAGTGAAGCATTGTAACAAAGCTTGCCTTTTATTTTTCATGTATGTGCATTGCAATGAAACATGGACAACAACCATTGTTTCATTCGTGTATCACATTAACATATTATGTTTTTAACCCGTGTATGATGGCATCATCGATGGTTTATAAGCTAGTTTATCCGCACCAAAATCAGACACGTTGACAAGAATCCTGTAAATATTATATTGCACCACAAAATAGATTCATTATAAATCCAGATAAAAACGATATGATTTCCAAACTAAAACCCAACAAATCAAGTAAGTGTTACTATGCAAACATGATTAATATTATCCTTGATCCTATTTTTTTATTATTATTCCTAGTATCTCAATTAAAGAGATGAAATAGTAAAATCCAAATCAATTCTTTATTCTCTGATGTACTTTATGGATACATTACTATTTGTTTCCATGCCAGTGTCTCTATACACTGTTTAAACAACCATTTAGATTATTTTTCTATATAATAGAAGAATTACGAAATTTATCCAAGGCGAATCTGCATGTATTAAGAATAAATTTGTCAGAACTCTCTCATAGAGATCTAATGTAGAAAAATATTATTTCCCTATTATGATAATCGTGGTCGGTAACCTTCTGCAAAGGCCTGCATCAAAACATGTTTTCTATCATTAAAGCTGACCTTTCTAATAATTCTCTGACGGTGGGTATAAATGAATACAGTGGTTGGAATTATTATGATCATTGTTTCAACCATGACGCTATTCTGTAATATATGGTTTCAACTATACGTTGTCAATAAAGGTACAATGACCTGTAAGCCTGCACGATTGATTGGAGGAACGCGAATTGCGGGATCGCCATGATTGCTTCGGCTTATTGGATAGGATAGCTAATCTTTCCATCAAATCTCATCGCAAGCAAATTGTCATTTCTGATTGAAAGAAATTTAGTGTACTCGCCTGCACGCTATCAGTTGACTAACATACAAATGTCGTGTACTCATTGCTATTCCTGTGGTATTCAAATTCAAATATCACAAATGAAGTCACGCAAGAAAGTCATGGGTTCGATTCCCGGCACGGAACTTATTCCCTATCGCAAGGCATTGTGTACATGCATCTTCATGGCTCCTTATATTGTAGTACGAAATGAATGAATATTTATAGACAGAAACAACGTACATCACAAATCCCCCAAAAAGACTTGAATTAGAGCTTTATACCCATACACTCTTAAAACAAATCAGTCAAATTGACTAGACCAGTAGTTAGCTGGGAGCAACTGATATGGCAATCACTGATATTCACATTTCTGACATAATATTCTTTTCAGAAATAACTCTTTTCTAGTACAATATGACTAGAAATAGTCAAATATGACTAGAATAATAGTTGCACCCAGCTGACCCTATTAACTAGTCATTTTTGAATGATTTGTTTTTAGAGTGTACGCATACGATTTCTTAAGGAAACTAGTAACATTTAACAAGAGGGTTTGTGCTTCACTATGTCCAATTACAGTAAATGGGAACCTGGCATTGCAATATTTAATTAAAATGACTGTGTGATGGGATGGCTAAATTCAAAGCACTTAGGCACCCCATATGAGTATGTGTAGTAACGCTCAGTTAATTTCATTATGATTTGGTTATAATCATCATCATTTCCATTCTTAAACGCCTGGTCACACCGCCCGAGCGTTGTTGGAGCGGTCTTGGATCGGAGAGAAAAAATCATCACCGCTCACTACCGTTCACCATTTCCCATTTCGATTGTTGTTGTTTTTTGTTTTCGATTTTTATTTTCGATTTTTTTTTCTCCAATTTTGTGAGCGAAATCGACCCTCTCTCCCTACTGCTCCAACAACGTTCGGGCGGTGTGACCAGGCCTTAAAATCAATATCACCACCACCACCATCATCATCGTCAACATCATCATCGTCACCATTATCATCGTCATTGCTACCGTCTTCCTTATCATCATCATCACCATTATCATTATTATTATTATCGTCATCAATATCATTATTGCAAAATCATCAATCACCTGTTTAAGATATGAGATCTACGTAAGATGTGAAGACATTATTGTATGAGTTTTTTTATTAATATTGAAGTCAGATTTTTTGGGGAGCCGAAAAACTACTAGTATTTCATCATTCAAATATTTTTATTGATGAAACTGTGGTCATTGATGGAAAGAAGAATGTTTCAAAGTGTGTCCATAATGTACTCACATTATGTTCACAATGTGGAACACAATGCGAAAATATTTCACATAGCTGAATTTGAGTATATTAACATTGTGAATCACCTCTATAGATAGCCCACTGTGCGAACACACTGTTGATCCGCTGTGAACATACTGTGAACACACAGTTACACTCTGTGTTACTCACTGTGAACACACTGGGACACATACCCTTACATTGTGGACACAATGGTGGACACTGAAAACAGTGTGGACATAATGTCAACATGCAGTGGACGCTTTATGTGATTCTATGACCTTTCCATCGGGGTCCTTCACACTATTTCTTAATCTCTATGGGAAATAAAAAAATTCCAGTTTGATGAAAATAATCATCTTTAAGAGTTAAGTTCGGCATAACTCATGAATGTTTAATGTAATATTTGGCACTTCCATTAAAGTAATTGCACACTTCCGTGCAGCAGTTACTTGGACACACTGTGGATACACTGTGGACACTATAGAAATTCTGTTAACACACTATAAACACTGTGGACACTTTGTAGACACACTGCATATTCTGTGAACTCACTGTGTGCACACTGTGAACATGCTGTGGACGCTCTATGTGACACTGTGACTTTTCCATTAGGGTCTTTCTCACTATTTCTTAATCTCCTAGGGGAAATAATGACCCCTGATCGATAGATGAAATTAATTGTCTTTGAAAATTGTATTGATATTGCATTGCATTAATTAAAAATCTAACTTGCTGTCTCGATATAAACCGAAAAAAAGGAGATTGCAATAATACATGATCTATTCGTCTTGGTACTTTAGATGGCTGTTTTTATGATAGAACATCTTATTGGTGAATGCTAGACGAGAAATGTGAATTTTTTCCCATTTTGAGAATGGGGAAACTATTAAATGCAATTATAAAGAAGAATAAAGTAAAAACACTCAGACTGAAAAAAGAACATATGTTTATCGAAGCAAGGAGATATCTCCTTGATCTCCTTGATCGAAGTGGGCTTTAACATGTTCACTGCAGAGTCGATTTGTATAAGAGTAAGTGCGTCGCACGAAATGCTAGAAAATGCCCAGAGTTAATACACGAATCCTTTTTAAACTGACGTGAAAATTGAATCAACTCTTTTTTCAATGCCATTTTTTCATTTTCTGTTTGTCATTACTTGCATGAAAAACATGTTACCTTGGATTTTCATTGGAAACATAATAAAAAATTCCAGTTTGATGAAAATAGTCATCATTGTGGTGTTAAGGTCGGCATGGATCATGAATATTTAATGTAATCATGGCCCTGGGAAGCGGGGGTGTTGGGGATGCTGAAGCACTCCAAAGATTTTCCCAGAGGGTGCTACGTGTATTATTTTCCATAGGCAGCACCCCCTTGAATTCTGGAAGGAGTGTCAAAATTTGACTTTTTGTGGAAAACCTTTTTTTGTTTTACTTGTCAAAGTTCCTGAGACCAAAAAAGACCTTTATTTCGTAGTAAAAACCTTTTTTTTTCCTTGTCAAATTTATTTCAGCACCCCCAGCAAAAAAAAACCAAGCCCCTAAATGTACAGTACTCGGCACTTCCATTAGAATGATTGCACACTTCAATAATGGAATCAAATCTAGTCAACCGTGCTGCAATTACTTGTTGAATGAATTGATATTGCCTGCCAGTTCGTGTTCTTTCATTATCTAATAGCAATCAAGGATACCGTGTTTTGCAGACTCGATATTTTCACAATATTGATCATCAATTGATTGTAAGTCAGTTAGACATCTTCTGAAATAGACGTTCGAACTACATCATATATTACAAACCCTGAAGAAAGAGTTGTATTAAATTAATGCAGACTATACATGTATGTGTTTTCTTGTTGATATGCTATTGCTCAATCATACCTTGGTTACATTTTTCAGATAATATTGGTAATCATCAAAGGGGTAGTCGTCTTTTACCTCATCTGAAGGGCATCCCTTTTCGGAACACATGACACAGAAGAGCATTTCACTTCTTCTGTAAATGCTTGCAAAAGTTGGTACCTGAGTGAGCAGCGCATAATATAGACTTATTACCTTGCCCAAGGTACCGTGTCGAGGAGTTGAACCCAGGGTCTATAGTCAGGTGCCTTAGACCTCTCGACCACGGTACCTCCATTACGAGGAAGAGGAAGCGAGATAGAGATAGAAAGAGAGGGTGAAGGGATTCGCTGTCATATTAAAGTCTTGCTTAAACCTAGACCCTGATAGCAGTGACGAAGGAATATGTTAGACCCCCCCCCAAAAAAAAAGGCATTATAAAAAGAAAAAAACATGGAGAAAGGATGCCGACATGTGGTATAGGAATAAATCAAATCACTGGAGAAGGATGCAAAAAGATGCGATAAGGAAAATATGTATTTCACTGTTGTAATAAATGTCGTACACGTCAAATAAAATTTGACTTCATTTCTTGCGAGATATGTGAAATAATAACGAATTTATGAAAAAGGACACAGATATTTCTGAGCCGTACTGCTAATTCTATTACAGTTGTAGGGTTGGCCTGTTGGTACGTGTGTTATACCATGTATACCGTGAATGAAAAGCTGTGGATGGACAGCTCATGACGACTGCCTTCTTTTTTTTTTCTTTTTTTTGTGTGCTCCGTTAGGTTAATATTTGTCTTGTGAAAACACTATTTGAAAAGACAAGTTGTTTAGATTAAGACGATGCGACTTGGATTGTTATAAAAAATAATTGTTTTATTAAACAAACGATCGCTGAGCGTTTCCCTCCAACTCGAAAATAATTATAGTGCGGTTGCAAAAATAGTTCTCACTAAACAAGCTATTTACTCGAACCCCTTTCCTAGCTAGTTTAAATGTCAACATACATCAAAATGGTATTTGCCTTTGTGATAAAATGTATTTGTATCTCAAGTCAAGATGATCAAAGATCGAAGAAAATATTTTTCTTAAATGGTAAATTGAATTAATATCCAACATTCTACACTAGTAGATCTTTATCTTTACACTTATCACTATCAATTCTGACTACATGTATAGGGAATAATTGATTCAAGTCATCCACTATACCTACGTGGTCACACTGGTGATGCACATTTTCCTTCCTCTTAGCATGGAGCTACAAACGCCTAGCAGCTCCATGCTCCTAGGTGAAGCGCTTTGCCCAACTGCTATTGTCCAGTTGAGTCGGTTATTGTGTTATTTTATTAATGTTCGTATATCTACATGTATATTACCTCACACTTTCCCCTTCATATTCCTCTTCTGAACAGGCGTCTATATTGAGTTTTTAACGCTAGTATACTCGCATATGAAATATTCACGTATTGTATTTTGCTATTAACAGCCATTGGCCATTATCCCCAAGGCGTTAGCACTAAAACTGGCTCTATGGCCTCTGGTAACGACATCTAAGAAACGATGGAAACAGAAAGCGAAACGCCAATAAAATATGACAAGTCAGAATTAATGTAGGTGACAGACATTGGTTGCCTTTAGTCATTCCCGTTCTCTCGCTTTCACGAATTCTTAAGTACATTGATTAAGATGTTAATTTGCGTTTCTGCACTTCAAACTTTTTACGATTTCAGGCACTGTGAGTGGGACTGTGGGATCTTTACGCGTCGAAATGATGTTGCCCTTGCGTTTATTAGAGGAACAGTGTCAGACAGATAATTGCTAATGGACTCGTGATTATATTTGCCAAAGCATCTTTAATGAAAAGCAAATAGATCAAGTAGGACCTTGTAATGTAAGCACAACTATTGCGAGAAGAGAATCTTGCGCAGACGACTCTAGATAAAGCGTATACAAGGTATTTAGCCGTTCGCCAAATGGAAAACACACACAAATCGTCTGACGAATCAAAGTAGAAGGAGTTCAATTGAGCCTGTACATTATTTCATTCGCAGATGAATTAGTATAATCGAATTTAGGATCAATAAAGCAAGATCAACGATTAATTGATTCCATTTTGTGAAAGTGCAGGTATCATTGCCGAGGCAATTTGGATGTCGATATCCTACCGAATCGGAGCTGATAACTATGATATGGCAAAGGATTTGACATCATTTTCTTAAAAACGTGAGATTATTTGATATTCCAAATCGGCAAAATTTAATCTTATAGACAAGAGAGTACGTTCTTTTCATTTAAATCATGTGACTAATTCAGGCTAAGGGAAGGAAAGCAAGATAGTAAGGCCTAAACAGTGCAGGGAACTAAACGGTCAAGTCCACCCCAGGAAAATGCTGACTTGAATAAATAGAGAAAAGTCAAACTTGTATAGTGCTCAAAATGTCATCAGAATCGGATGTAGAATAAGAAAGTTATGACATTTTAAAGTTTCACTTATTTTTAACAAAACAGTGATTATGCACAACTAGGTGAGTCAGTCGTTGATGTCCATCACTCATTATTTCTTTTGTTTTTGTTTTGTTTGAATTATACTATATTTCATTTTTTTTTTAGTTTTGACAATAAGGACCAACTTGACTGAACCATATAGTATTAAACAATGCTAATTCCCTCATGTTCAGGGAGAAATTGATTGTTGTATCACTTGACAATGAGGAGAAAAGTAGAATATTTCATATAATAAAATACAAAAGAAATAGTGGGTGGATGACGTCATAGTCTCCTGATTTGCATACGAGCCAGGATGTGCATAATGTTTTGTGAAATTAAGTGAAACTTTAAAATGTCATAACTTTCTTAATTTACATCCCGATTTTTGTGAATTTTTCAGTGTTATGCTTATTGGATTTTTTTATATTCGAATTAACTTTTTGTTGGGGTGGACTTGTCCTTTAACTTTCATCTAAGATAGTATAGAGTACCACGCACTTTTACCAGGGATAGCACAGAACAGTTGCGTATACTTCAGATAACATATGGTGATGACGACTTTCGTTGAACCCTAGGCCTACGTACATTCTGAGAGCGATCAGCGAAAAGCACAACACTGCCTTGGTCAAAATAATTCATCTTTCACCAATGTTATCGGACAGTAACATTCCGATTACGAGCAAAATCATACACACACATACATACACAATCCTATGATATTTTAGAATGTATCACTGCAAGGGTAGAATTTGTTTTTCTTTTGTTTTTAATGGTTGAAAACTAAAAAGGAGTTATTAGGCATGTAAGGGGCGGCGCCTAGACGTTTTGTATAGGGTCGACAAGAAGAACGAAATGTGCATTGGTTGAGTAACAGGGGGAAATGTAGAGTTACTCGGCTCATAGTATACTCTTCCTCCTTCTTTCTCCAATGGTTCTCCTTATATTTTGTGTCTTTATTGAAAAACAAATCACAGGGAGCAGACGCCCCAAACACCCCCTTCCCACCCCCGGGTGGTTTGTTAATGTAGTAATTCTTTATTCAGTCGGCCTGCTGTGCTTTTTGTTCGTTTTTACTGTTTTGTAAATAGGTCTTAATTACGTACCTTGATGCGACCCAATGATAATTAACCTGTTGCTACGGGTATATCAACGCACTTGACAGTCTGATGTTAATTTGGCGAAGTGCATTTCGTGTCTGTTGTCGACGTGATAGGCAGTGTGCTATTTATTAATCCATTGTTTATTTTGCGATTCATTACCCCGCGTTTGACAGGCAATAATGAATTGAGTTGACACAGGAAAGGAGGAGAAGTGGATGAAAGAGAGGGAGGGAGCGAGAGAGAGAAGAAAAGGAGAAAAAGAAAGGAAGAAAAGGGGAGAGGTAGAAAGAGAAAGGGGAAATAGAGAGAGAGGGTGGAGAGGGAAAGGGGTGCACCAAATTCATCAATATATTAATTTCTGTTCATCTACTACCACTTTTTTTCCAGTCGGATTCATGTCACCATGGATACGCATAATGCAAATAACATCCACGGTAAAGCAGCGACGGATGGGCATATCAATGGCGGACTGCACCAATCACGCAATGGAGTTAGCAAAGCAGGGATGAGCCAAACCGCCAAAACTTCTCCATCGAAAGGAAAATGCAACATGGCAATCGGTGGCGCCAAATCAACAAATAACCATCAAAGGTAATTATCCCATTTCTTCATATTGCGTGTATAAGAGGTTGTTTCTTAATATGCACTCAATGTTGGTTTGTTTTCTTGTAGTCCTTACTTTTTGATCTATTTTAACGGTCCTTTTTAGTTTATCCCCAGGCATTTGTATTGCAGTTCAGATATCGATCTTAAAACCTTATTGTAGAATTCAGATACCCACTGAAATCGATATTGCCGCTTTTAATACAACCTGGTGACGTTATCTCGCTGATAATTCTTATTTGAAGTTAATAATAATAATTGTAAATTTATATTGTGCAATTTCTATTTAGATATTATACTCAACTGCGCATTACAATACATAACAGATAAAGCAGAAAACAATTATTAACAGGATACGCAAAAATTTTAGAAGTAAATCTAAGTTCGCTAAGTTAATCGAAGAAAAATGAGTAAAGATTAATTATTTCTACAAAATACATAACAAAAAAGTGACTTATTTATTAAAAGCTCTCTTGAAAGAGGTGGGATTTCAGTTTAGTTTTAAATAAGTTGACAGAGGAAGCATTTCTTATGTTTAATCTATGCCATGGTGTATGTGAATTATATTTTTCTCCAACCATGCTTACTGAGCACTTTTCCTTCGCAAATAGCGGGGAAGAAAATATTCTTTGGTTATTAGTTCTAGACATTTTATGATACTTTCCGTATAACATCTTCAAAGATTTTCATTAAAAGCATTGTCGGATGTTTTATCCGACAAATTATTCTTAATCTGATAGATACATTAAGAATATGCTTCTCATCCAGTTGAAATCAATAAAAGTTGTCAGATCTGACAAGGATCTAATATTTCCTCAGATACTGTTTTCTGAAAGCCCATACCTGAAACTATGTTGATTTTGTCAGATGAGAAATTGTGGATGTTAATGGTCTTCTGGCTACCCATATTCAAATCATACATTGTTTTAGACTCTTCTTTAAACGACAATTTCACCCCGACCTTAAGTTTATTTGAATAAAAGGAGAAAAATCCAACAAGCTTCACCCTGAAAATTTAATCAAAATCGGATGTAAAATAAGAGAGTTATGACATTTAAAAGTTTCGCTTAATTTTGCAAAACAGTTCTGTGCATATCACGGTCGGTATGCAAATAAGGGAACTGAAGTCATTCACTCATTTTTTTCTTTTGGATTTTATTATATTAGATATGAAATATTCTTATTTTCTCCTCATTGTAAAGTGAATCAAAGATTAATTCCTCCCTGAACATGTTGAATTAGCATTGTTTTAACACTATGTGGTTCAGTCAAGTTAGTCCTTATTGTCAAATCTATAAAAATGAAATAAATTAGATAATAACATACAAAATAAATAGCGAATGAGGAACATCATCGACTGTCTCGTTTGCATGTCACTCATAAGTGCATATATTAACTGTTATTTGAAAGATAGCAAAACCTTAACAGTTTCATAACTTTCTTATTTTGCATCCTATTTTGATAAAATGTTCAGCGTTATGTATGTTAGATTTTTATCTTTTGATTCAAAGCAACATTTTTGGGGGGTGGACGTGACCTTTAATTTAAATTGGTGATCAAAATATTAGAGCCTGGTAACCCATTTGGGGGAAAATCAGACCACTGATATTCACACTTGTAGAAACAGGTAAAATCAGTACACTGTTAGAAAAACACAAAATATTATACAGAAGAAATTATTTTGAATAAAAATACACAAAGAAATAACCAAATCGTTTTGTAAATTGATATAACATGAAAGATTTTGGACATTTTTTTTTCAATTTTACCGAATAGGTCTGTTTTTAAAAATGGAAAATTTTTCATTTTTACTATACATTTGTAAGGTTACATACTCCAAATACCAATTTTCTGTAATTTTACACACATACATGTAAAATTACACAGTGCAGTCTAGATTATAGATGTTCTCGAGACTCTACTGTAGGAAAATAAGTAAATTTTTTCTATAAAAAAACAGTGTACCACTCTTAAGACTGCATTTGCTTATTTCGTAAACCTCTTGCAACAACCTTTGATTACATGATTATAGATACAGAGGTCACCTATGCGGTATAGTTAAAAATAATTATAGTCGAAGAACTTTCATAGAAAGGATACGATATTACTTCAGTCTTGAGATGTTGATTTCGACGATCCCTCTAATATATGCCTGCGGCTTTGTTGATTTTAGGGACGAGGTCACAAAGAATGGAAGTCTCATAAGATGCTTTCCATTAAAATCTATCTAGCTTCCTGTTTCGAAAATGAAATATTACAATTAAGAAATCGAGAGGTGTGAGATGAGAAATTACTCCCATGTAATATCTTCATCAATGTCAAGTCAAGTTTATCTGGGTATTACAAAGAATCTACTCATCGTTCTTAGAAGAAAAATGTACGATTTAATAAATACTGAACATGCTACATGTATACGGGCCACAATATGCATGCCCACTATTGAGAATTTCATATGCGAATATTCATTGATATGACAATGAAAACTGCGCTTGATTTTTATTGTACCTTTGTAAACGGGTGCACATAGAAGGCGCTCTAAAAGGGGGAAAAGAAAGACGGAAAAAAGAAAAACAAAAGAGAGAAAAGATGAAGAAAAATAAGAGAAAGGAGACTGAATGGAATAAAGGATGGGAATGGTTGAAAAATATACAACATTTTAGGTTATTATGTAAAAAATTTCGCTCGCATTGCTTGGTGAATGTGATAATAATCTGCTTAGTAGGAAAAAATATTCATGGGTTTAAAGTATTTGATTTACAAATTAACATGCGAAAATTATTTTAGCGAGATAGGCATCCTGTTCATAATTACAAAAGGGTGAAAAGAAAGACGGAAAAAAGAAAAACAAAAGAGAGAAAAGATGAAGAAAAATAATATATATAATATATATATAAAGTTTGATTCCCACAGATATTCCTTGAACCCCCCCCCCCCCCCTCTCTCTCTCTCTCAGACACATTCTTCAGGTCGCGCTTCGCATTCGTATATAAACTTTTAAGTCAGATCCGCACAATTACATTTCACCCTTGCATTATTTTTTTAAATAGATCTTTGCAAACTTCCTACATTTTAAACAGTGATTAAAAGGTTCTCTTTTAGGTCAGAATATTGAAGAAAATTGTGGTTTCAGTGACATCAAAGTTGGCCATATTTTGCCGAATTTGGGTCACATAGACAATAAAATACTGGCACACAACATCAGCTTCCATATTTCGTAATTCAATTGATTTCAGCGTAATCAAAATCAACCTATTTTGAACTTTTCCAAATACTAAATTTTATCGATAGATATTCCCATGTCTATCTGTTATGCAACAGTCTCATCAACGAAATCAACTGTAGACCGATAAAAACTATCACGTTGTTTGGTACAATAACATCACATTGGTCGTTAATGAGTCTGTTTCGTTGGTGTGACTGTATCGCAATTTGTTTGCATTATTTCAGATAGCCAACAACATTTGGATGTATCCAAAGCATTCATGGTCAATGCATTACAATTCGCTAGAAATTATAATTTTCATCGGCGACAAATGATTGAATTGTGGTTTTGCCGGGTACGAGGGAAGCATGGTAATCAATTGCAATACCTTCGCGTGAATACTTGCTTTCATGATTCCTTATGCAATTATATCATCATTAGGTACCTAGTAACTGACCAGCAAAATGGCAAGAATGGACTCGCTCCGAACAGTGAAGTCAAATCGCAAACGGAAGGAAAGGAGACTCAACTTAAACCAAAACCGCATGCATCACAAACGAAGAAAACTTCAACAAGAGTGGATCAGAAAACAGCGCCAGACAAAAAGAGGTTTAAAGGATTAAATATTTATATGCCTGAATGTTCAATGTAGATTCGTATAGTAAAATACAAGACAAGTTGTCTGCTGCTACGTAACCAATGACGTATTTAAACACACATGAGAAGAAGCGGATTATAATTGCTTTGTTAATTGAAGATTGAGTAAAGACAAGGTGGAGTTCGGGCAGACTTGTAAATATAAACTCCATAGAACTATCTGATAGCGTGTTTTTTTACTGTCAAGGTATTCAATACGAATTTTAAGTTCACTATTTTATAGATACACTAGAAGTTGAAAATGGACATAGAACGTGGTCATGTAACTTCAGGGGGATTTTTTTTTTAATTTGGGTACAATATGGTTCCATCTCCCTCTGCCGAGCAAGTCCTCTCCCATTTTTTTTTCAGGAATATTGTCTTTTTTTATTACCGCGCTTATTTTTATAATAAAAACCATCTAAGATTTAAACAAAATCCACTTGACCGTGTTCAAGTTATTCACTTAGTCATTATTCATTTCTTATCCTCAGCCCTAAGAAGACGAAAAAGAAACGAAAATTTCGGATAGGACTTGGCGTCCGTCAGCGAGTGGATTACGGAAAGCTAGATAAATTCAATTCTCGTATAGGATTGACCACAGGCATCTTGCAGTTGGTACTGTCTTTAGAAGCTGTTACCCTGGGTGCCCTACAATTCCATTTTCGCGAGGAATATGCTGATCTCGGGAATGTACTATTTGTTTGGCCGTCGATAGGGGTGAGCTTACCAGCTTTTTGTGTTGTTTTATTTTGTTTTGGTTTGACCCCATCTTGCAACGTTGAGAGAAGAGCAAGAATCAACGTTAGGTAGGGTCATTTATTGCTTATGGCAAGTGGTACTTAACTATTTTCACTTAATGTTGAGTGATACTTATACAGTTTGGCATAGTGTATGCGGATTTCTAAAGTGAGACCAGGTTTATTTAATTCCCAATCCATTCCTTGAAAATTTGTGGGCTTTATCAGGCAAATTAGATGTCATATTCATCATTCTATGACCTGTATCAATTAGTATGACCATTGTGGTCTGTAATTGTATCAGTATATCGAGTGTGTTATTTTTAGAGCCACGGTTATATTTAAAGGGACTCTTGTTCAAATAAGATTGTACATCTTATTTGAGAATGTAAGCATAGACTGAAATGTCAATATCATCTCTTTTTAATGTAGTTGTGTATCCTAAGCGGGATATTTGGGACGTGGTCACATCGTAAAGGAACTTACGTGGTAAGTTAAACTTGTATTTCGCGATAAAACAGGGGATAAGGGGTGGCTAGCAATCTCCCCGCCCCCCCCCCCGTCCATTTGTTTCATTGCTTCGTCCATTCAAATTCTGTTATTTGCAGGGGCGAATTCAGGATTTACCAGAGGGTGCCCCTTTTTAACCCCCACCCCCCCCCCCCCCCGAATAAAGGGGAAGGAGATACAAAAAAAAACCTAATGCCGCTCAAGGAGAACATTATTTTTCCATAAAAAGAAACTTTTTGACAAGCGAAAAAGGGAGGGTTTGTGAAGCTGATGCCCGCAAGCTCCCCCCCCCCCCGGCCCTCAGAAACTTGACTTTAGGTGCTGATGTAAATTTGAAAAGCAAAAAAAAAGGTTTCGCTACAAAATGGAGGTCAAATTGGTCCCAAGAAATTTGAAAAAAAAAAACGGTTTCACAACAAAAAGAAAGCCATTTTGGTATATTTTTGCACATCTTCCATAAAACCGGGAGGGGGGGTGTTGCCACAGAGCACCCCCGCTCCCCAGGGCTATGCCCCCCCTCCAAGTCTGACTTTCTTTTAAGAATGTTGAACACACTGTCCACGAGGGACAATCCATGACTATTTATTCATAACAAAGAAAGATGTATACAGAAATAGCATCTCCATATTTTGCCAGCCTCCGATAAGTAAATACTCACGCTTGAGGTTTATATCCAGCGGCCCGTATAATAATTTCAACCATATTCTATCCCGTTTGACATATTAATCAATACACCTTTAATACAAGGAAGTCGGATGTGGTGACCTTACCAAGTAACTGGACGTGAAATAGAAATCTCAATTTTGCATTCTTGTGTAAAATACGATAATGGATTTAATTTTCAACGCGATTGCGTCCGTCCAGCTCTAATTTTAGATGGGATTGAGAAACTAGGTATATAGGCCTGTATACTTTTAAGTTATTCGTCGTAAAAAAAATATATAATGAACCAAATGTAACCGAATGTCACGAGCGCTGTCTCATATTTCTCTCGAGGAAAGAGAGTTCAGGTATTAACTTTTTTTCTAATCTACTTCAGATATTGTGATTCTTGATCTAAAATAATAATAGTTTTTTTTTTAATAATACATGTAGAAATGTAATATATAATATCTGTGCGACCAAACGCGAAAAAACAGGCTAATAACTTTGGCTATATGATGTGAAATTTTTAAGATTTTTTTTTATATTTCAAATATAAACTAAAAAGATAAATGAGTGATGATTTGATTGAATACTGATATATCTAAATGCTTACTGCTTGGTTCCTTATTTTAGAGGCAACTTTATTACGCAAAACAAATCATCCGCAAGATGGAGCGAGAGAAAATTCTGCGCAAACGCATAACGATATTTTGACAAATTAACGCGTCAGAGTAATTGCGTTGGAAAGCTGCATGTCTAATACTAATATGACTCGACCTTTAATCTAAAACCAACGCTGATACTCATTACTAGACTTTTATTATTTCAGATCTATATCTACATGCTGGTATCAATCTTCGCTTGTATTACATCCTGCATGATGTTTGGTCTGGAGATCAATGCATCCAAAGAACTTCGAAATAAATGTTCTCTGTCAAATGGAATGTCGACATCCAACGACTCCACTGCGGCGAACACGGTGGATTGCAATGATAATTATGTGAGTAGCAGTCAGAGATAATTGTTTGTTTTAATAATATCACTTAAAATGATCTGTTGCTTGGTGCATAATGAAACCATTTGTCCGAATGCTTGCTTCTTAACTATTGTTCTAATTGATAAACTTGTCGGTGAGTGTGTGACATCATCGATTCCGTCATACCAGGCATGTTATGCACATCACAGTTTTATGAAAGTATACGCAAAATTTTACAGCTTGCTGTTGGTGTGTTCTGTATGGAAGCTTAAAAGTGCCACCGAGATGTTGAGATAATTATCTCGGGAAGTCGACATCTTGATAGCAAAAGATAAGATGACGAGATCCCAGATCTCATCATGTCGACATCTTTTAGAAGAGATGATGAGATGACAAGATCCCGGATCTCATCATGTCAACATCTTTTAGAAGAGATGATGAGATGACAAGATCCCGGATCTCATCATGTTGACATCTTTTAGAAGAGATGAGATGACAAGATCCCGGATCTCGTCATGTCGTCATCTTTTAGAAGAGATGATGAGATGGCAAGATCCAGGATCTCATCATGTCAACATCTTGTAGATGAGATGATCAGATGACAAGATCCCGGATCTCGTCATGTCGACATCTTTTAGAAGAAATGGTCAGATGACAAGATCTTCGATCCATGATCATGTCATAATCATCTCTTCTTAAAGATGTAGACATGACGAGTAACGAGATCATGACATCTGATCATCTCTTCCACTGGATGTAGACATGACGAGATCCAAGATCTTGTCATCTCATCATCTCTTCTACAAGATGTCAACATGATGAGATCCGAGATCTTGTCATCTCATCATCTCTTCTAAAAGATGTTGACAAGATGAGATCCGGGATCTTGTCATCTCATCATCTCTTCTTAAAGATGTTGACATGATGAGATCCAGGATCTTGTCATCTCATCATCTCTTCCTAAAGATGTCAACATGATGAGATCCGGGATCTTGTCATCTCATCATCTCTTCTTAAAGATGTTGACATGATGAGATCCGGGATCTTGTCATCTCATCATCTCTTCTAAAAGATGTCGACATGATGAGATCTGGGATCTCGTCATCTTATCTTTTGCTATCAAGATGTCGACTTCCCGAGATAATTATCTCAACATCTCGGTGGCACTTTTAAGCTTCCATAGTTCTGTAATTAAGATTAAAGATAAATTTCCTTACTCTTTACTCTGGTGTGATTTAAACCATGTTCTAAATAAGTGATATAAGTATGGCTAGCCAAATGTGGCCTAGGTATGTCAAATATAGATGTTCAATCCATTAAATCATTAGGAAAACCATTTAATCATTAAATCATCAACAAGAACCTCTCGAAAACATTAAAATTTCCGACGATCGACAAGGTTGATTGAATCCATTTGGAACACTAGTAACGGCACATGTGAATATAAACATGCAGCAGGCCAATTAACAACGTGTAACTAATGGCATGCTGTATTCAGCCTAAACTTAGACATTGGCTTTACATGTTTTACAGAATATTGGCCTATAAGCAATGCTATGCTCTTTTTTTTCATAATGAAACTAAGTAACGCGTTTCTCTATTTCTGTTTGTCTTCCAGGGTTTGAATATGGCAATAGCAGTTATCCTAGCCATAATCGCATTCATCCAGATTCTTATTTCATTTGTGGCTGCCGTGGGAAGTTCAAATGTCATGTGCAGTAAAGAAAATCATGAAATAGTAAGTTTTTCATACTCATAGTTTTCAATATCTTCTCTCTTTTTTGGATGGATTTTTTAAATATGGTTCTGATATCTATATTTGCCTCCATGAACTAATTTCATACGGTGTAATTATACGTTTTGAATTCATGATGATGAATTCAATATTTACTACGTTCAAACTTGTTTGATGAGTGTAGATAATGATATATCATTTTGAAAGATAAAGAATTAATATTTTTTATTGATCATGCTATTTTGTTGATTGATCTTCCCCGTTGCCAAGGTAAATTAAAGCTGTTGAAATGCTTCTGTAAATTGATCACCAACGGTCAAAATAATGTAGACCATTCACGGCAGTAACATGCAAATAAAAATGGTTTTCACACCTTCCTCTAAAAAAATCTCATGAAACTACTATTTGATTTAGGGATTCGTTTATTTTGCCACTCACAATTTTTTTTTATGAAACGTTTTTATGCAAGAGACTGAGAGCAAGTGTATCAGTGAAACCACAATAAAACCATTTGCAGAGCACGTACTTTACATGGCCATCTTTTGTGGTGTATTCAATTTGAATGAGATACATATACTTGGATTATAGAGGTCTACAAAACGAAAACTGAATTAAAAAGAGTGGCTAACCTTGTTTTATTGGTAAAGAGAGAAATTTATGATGGAGGCTATATTCATTTGCGAGGAATGTTCTTGCTCAAAAAAGAGGTATCTACCATGTTCGGTTTCTTTTGATCACTTTCACTAAATATATGGAAGCGAAAGAGGATGGAAGGTTTTAATGAACATCGTTCTGCGCATATTCAGATTATTTACGACGAGTGAAACATCATCAACATTTAACAGCATTCATGACTAGTCCCACCATTACAAAACAGACACTCTATTACAAACTTTTTAAACGTTGTGTTTGTTTGTTTTTTCAGATATCAATAATTTTATTTACTAATTTCCATTCAAATTTCATAATATTTTGCATAGAATAATTATGTTTAAACTAAGAATGATGAAATGAAGAAAACGACAATCATCGACCAACTAAGAAAATATGGAATCAATTACAAGTATCATAAGTGTAAAACATATTTTTTTTAAAAGATGTTTACTAGTTCACTGTAAAAAAAATATTAGGTAAAATTTTAAACAGAACGAGACTAATTATGTTTCCAACCAATTTGGGCAGTATTTTACCCAATAGGGGAAGAATATTGTCCAGTAAGGTAAAAAAAAAAAGGCTGCAATTACTTTAGAATGGGCAAAATTTTCATCACACTGGAAAAATTAAAATGCCCAAAAGAAAGTCCAATCTTGGTTAGGTACATAATTACCCTAATGGACCATTTTAACCAAATAATTTTAAGAATGTCATTAATTTTGACCGTAATGACTATCCATGAGTCATCAGCCTACAGTTTATGTCTCCACAGTGTACAGTCAGTCGGCAAGCCCTGAAAAAGTAGTTTCTTTTATCCAAGTGATATGCATGACTAGAGGGTTTTGCATAGTTAATGAGCTTGGTGTGAACCAAACACCTCTTTTTAATCGGCCATTGCTGCTCTGAATATTGACCAAATTTCATGTTTTTGGTATCTTTGTAAAGAAGAAGAATCATTCGTTCAGGTCATGTGTTTGGATTTTTTAAAAAATGTTGTAATATAGGAAAAACTTCTGATCTAAAACATGAAAAACATGAAAATATTTTTTTAATGCAAAAAAAGTTGTTATTTTCACACTTAATTTCTGTTTGAGCACGAATGATATTTAAATCATGATAAGGCTGAAGATCTCAGCTTTAATATGATATAATTTTTATAAGAAGGTGAATTTTAGAAGGGTCAGCAGCCACCTTTTTATAGGCCAAGTACATTTAGCAGCTCAAAAACAAGAATACTGCGCTCTGATTGGTCATATAGACCACACACCCACGCAAATTCCAATCTCCCCCACACTGGGCCTTTGCAAGGTCACACTCACCATGTAGTAATCTCTTCAAATTACACACGGCTGTTGTTTTGAAAACATTATTCAACCAATCAGAAGTCTGGATTTTATGTTACTCGGAAATTTCAGAAATCTGGTCTTGCATCTTGATGGAAAAAGCTGGCTGCTGACCCATCTAAAATATGCCATATATCAAGAGTGACATTGTAAGAAAGTATAGAGTTTGAGCCTTCTAATGATATAAATAATGTTGGTGCCTAAAACACAAAATGTTGCACAATTTTCAAGTGAAAACAGAAGAAGAAAATTCTGTTTGATACATCTTTTCAGTTAAAAAATTAACTTATTTATCAAAATATTTCATTAAAAAGAAATGACCAATATACAAGAGTAACATTTACTCTTGCCTATGGTACAAAAAATGATCAATATTACTCAGGGAGAAAGTGGTTAAATGCTTTGAGAAAGAAAGTCTCACAATTCACGAGATTTTGCAGGGACATGAATTCAGCCACGAGAGGACTTGACACAGGGGCTTGACGACTGACTGTGTACCAGAATATTATTTATGTAAGTCATGCATAGACGAGTCGAGTAGTGAACGGTTGTAACCGGTTGTGGGTTTTTTTTCTCACTCTTCTTTTAAATATAGCTAGTGGAAGAATGTTTATCAGATGATGACGATGGCGAACCTCCTCCACCTAATGCTGGACTTCCGCAGCTCAGAAGGTAATATATATATACATATATATATATAATCAATTAGAGAGAGAAAAAAAAGGGAAGTGTTTGAAAGGGGGTACATACCTCTTCTATAGGCCAGGAAACTCCCTAATATATAAAAGCAGACTGACCACGAAATTGAGGAATATACTAAATTCCAAACTGATGGAGATTGTTATTATTATTATATCGGTTATTCGTAATAGAATTTAACTTTAGGTTCATAAAGCAGTGCAGTCTTTTTTTTACTTGCTACTGATTGTAAGATATGCAAATTTGAAAAACAATGCCACGGCCAATACCACAATGCAGAATACCAAGTAAGCCTCCGTAAAAAAACCTAAAAACATTCATATTCGGTAAATAACATTCAGTTATTTTTATAAACTTTTCAGGACTGTTCCCATAAACTCTTGGAGTCCATTCGTTTTTGTCTCACCTGCATAGCAGAGTGAGACTACAGGGGTCGCGGCGGCGTCAACAACAAATCTAACCAAAGGTTAAGTTTTTGAAATGACAGCATAACTTAGAGAGCATATGAACCTAGTTCAGGAAACTTTGCCATAATCTTAATCAAGTATTACTGAACATCCTGACTGAGTTTCATGTCACATGACCAAGGCCAAAGGTCATTTAGGGTCAATGAACTTAGACCATTTTGGGGGAATCAACATCAAAATCTAAACTTAGGGTAAAATTTTTGAAATGTCATCATAACTTTGAAAAATGTGTAGACCTAGTTCATGAAACTTAGACAAAAGGTCAATCAAGTATCACTGAACATCCTGCATGAGTTTCACGTCACATGGCCAAGGTCAAAGGTCATTTAGGGTCAATGAACTTTGGCCGAATTGGGGTATCTGTTGAATTACCATCATAACTTTGACTGTTTATGGATCTGATTAATGAAACTTGGACATAAGAGTAATCAAGTATCACTGAACATCCTGTGCGCATTTTAGGTCACATGACCAAGGTCAAAGGTCAATGAACTTTTGCCATAATGGAGGTATCAGTTGAATTACCATCATAAATTTAAAAGTTTATGGATCTGACTCACGAAACTTAGACATAAGAGTAATCAAGTATCGCTTAACATCCTGTGCGAGTTTCAGGTCACATGATCAAGGTCAAAGGTCATGTAAGGTTAATGAAATTTGGCTACGTTGGGGGTATTTGTTGAATTACCATAATATCTCTGTGAGTGTATTAATCTAGTTCATAAAACATGGAAATAAGAGTAACTGAGTATCCACTGAACATCTCGTGTGAGTTATAGTGTTTTCAAAGTCAGCTCTGCTGCTATATGGAATCGCGTGATGCAGATGAGACCGCCAAAGGATTTCACTTGTTATTAAATTGTTAGTGAACTGAATGTTTGTTTGCTTTTATCTTTATATGACAGAGCCGCTAGGAGAAAATGATATTCATCACCATTCGTGAGTGAGGACAATAAATGTATTCCATCACTACAAGTGCTTTCAAGGTATCTTATCGTTGAAATCGTCAGGCTTTCCGGCATGGAATTGCAGTGGGTTTTTTTTTCACGAAACTTGCGTTTGTAATCACTGAATTAATCAACGGACGACCAAACAGTTAATAATAGAAATTGAAAGAAAGTGGTTATCTAATAATACTTCTTAGCTTCGTGTGACGACAAAGTCAATATCCTGTCGGTGTAACTTATCAACTTTTAGAATCGATAGAACGCTGAATTCTAATAAGGGGCTGATCAAGGTTTTACCAAAATGGGGGCAAACATTGTAGCAACCTCTAAAGAAGGTCCTCAAATAGGGAGGAGACTCTTGCCCCCTTTGCACCAATCGATGTGTGCCTGGTTCTAATCGCGATTCCGATATAAAAACTTAACTGATTATACTCATAACTTCGGATGGAATGAAGTTTTGAACATCCTTCGCATCGCACGCACGAATAACTGTTTCAAGCACATCAACGATGAATGCAACTAATCATGTATTGTTTATTACAAACCACGAACAAGTATATGATTATTAACGAGAGAGAGACCTACGCTCTATCCTTCACCCCTATCCTTGCTGATTGATCCTATACCTATGAGGATCCGAAATCTTTGATACTCGAACATCGATTTTATCCCCCCCCCCCCTCCCCCGATTTGAATATTAATTTAACCATGGAGATGCATGCAACATCTACGGAGCAGCGAACATTGTCCACGGGCGTTCCTCTCCACAAACTTTTCTTTTAGGGAATTACGCCTTTCTTATATAGCCTAAACATGCGTTGTATTGTAATGACGAATTGATTTTGCATAAATTTGTTTTCAAAAATTAATTGAAGAATGTCTTCATGGAAAAACATGGTTACATTAACTTGATTTGCAAAATAATTGTTACCCCAACCAACCGTTCGCCCCCCCCCCCCCCATCTCTTGAATATTAAAGCTAATACGCCATAGCCATTCGAAACGGCACCAGTATTCTGAATCCAAACCGAGGATGCAACATTTAAAATGTCAGAATATGGAGGGGAAAATGACCGCACAGAGACATGAATTATCAGTGAATGTATCCTAAAATACTCTTTTTAGTCGGTCATATTTTGTGATGTAGTATGTGGTAATAATCTGTATAATCTAACCGAATGGCCTAAGACAACATCAACTACTATATAAGTTCCTCTGAAACTTCGCTTTTGCTCTCCCTTGATTTGGAAACAAATATTTTGAGCTTTCTAGATGTCTAATACTAAATTAAAGAAGCTATTTGCCTTAACTAATGCAGATTAATTCATATTTCAACGATTCTGTACCATCGTTTGTAACTAAAATACATACTGGGTCAGTCTGTATGTTTTCATGATTAACAAATACTTAAATACTTACACTTGTTTGTAAAATTTATATTGAACAGAATGCTTTTTCACGAAATGGTTCAATTCATATAGATTTTGATTTCGGTAATAAATTATATTTATTCGTCCATCCATTTTGTCAGATATAAACCCTTCATGCCTGTCATCAGAGAGCCATTGACATGATTGAGCAACGTAGAGCCAAGGATAGAGCGCGGATGTGACGTTGTTCCTATGTTCATGATGTTTGTTTACTTGATTGATTGATCGCCTGCTCGCTTTTTTTAATTTCTTTCTATGTTTGTGGTATAATTACAGGTGGGTGTGTGGGGGTGTGTCTGTGTCTGGTAGCGATTATGAAACGATGTCTTATAGGGTGTTGGAAGGAAGCCGAGTTGCAATAGATTGCAAATCAACTTCAAATTTGCAACGACTGCAATTAGCAATCAATCTCCAATTTCCGTTGCTAGAATCAGGCTCGAGACCCAGTGGACACTTCCTTTGATATGTCATAATGTGGATATCATGCATGTCCAACAAAGGGGGTATGGTATCGAAGCGCTAGCCGATCTTTTTTGTTTGTTGGTGCTTTATTCTTTGATATTCTGGTTTAAAAAACGAAATATTTTAAGAAATTATCTGGTATTTTGGTGTTCGATCCATTTCACGAGGAGGAGGTGTAAAGTTTCAAATGCAAAATTGGTTTAGATCATATGAAAAACAGATATTTATACGCATGTTAGAATTGTTACTTTTCAACACTCCCTATTTTCATGAACATTATTTAGCTTATTTAGTGTTGGGTTTCTAACCTAACAATGTATTTTACTAGTGTAATCGTCTGTGTATTATGATTATCAAAGAATGGTTTTAACTCAAGATTGGAGATGAGGCAATATGTGGGCCTACAGTGTGTACAGGTATATGTATATGTGTATGTGTGTGGGTGTAAGGGTGAGTGTAAGGGTACGCACGCGCGTGTATTAATGAACGTCGTCAACTTCATTTCATCTTTTGATGATAATAATTAACAGTTCTTTTAAACGAAACACAAGATAGGTAAAAATGAAAGTAAATTGGTTTGAGTGCGATTTAATTGATTGATAGGTCTTCGACTATAATTATATCCGAACGTATCCTTTAAAAAGTTTCGAATCAATACTTGAACAAAAAGCATGTCATTAATAATAATAAAAAAGAAGAGACTGAACCTTTTTACACAATCATATTGATACCTTTAACAAATGTCGATATCTTTTGTCCTTTTCAGACTCCAAAGATACTAAGCCTTAAAATGGAGCCCTTACAAAGAAGAAAATAATCTTGCACTAAGGCTACTGAATCCCAACCAAACAAAAAGAAACGATTTGGATAAAAAGAGAAAAATCTAACAAACATAGCACTAAAAAATTAATCACACACAAAATATTCAGTATACACATGCGGGGACTGATGACATCACCCACTCACTATTTCTTTTGTATTTTATTATATGAAATGTTCTAATTTTCTCCCCCATTGTTATGCGAAATAGTTTTATTCCTCCCTAAACACTTGGTACTACCTTTGTTTTAATGTTATGGTTCAGTTAACCCTAAATCTCCCGGGGTATTTTGATTCTTGTCATTCCGGGGGGGGGTTATGCATTATGCCCCCCCCCCCCCCTTAAAGATCTCAGCCGCGGATTGCTTGATCACAACGAAAATTTGCATGGTGGTACAGAATGACTTAATCTACGCATTTGCAATGGTAAATTTCATTGGATTCATATATCTTTATTTTATATGAATTAATTATGCTAATTTATTCATGAAATCATACGTTTTGCTCTGATTCACTAAATAAAGCTCCGAGAATGCTATTTTTTGCTGAAGATATTCTTCATAGCATTCCTGACAGTTGTGAATGAAAAAAAGTCTAGTTTCATTTATAGTTTTTTCGATGGAAATCGTTCCAGACTTAATCCTGATCATAAACATGGCAAAATTAATTACGTTTAGTCAGTAAAAGTAGAAATACTGAAAAAATTATGAATTTTGGCTAAATACACAATTTGCATTTGATCTGTACATGAAATCACGTTTTTGAGCAATTTTGGGTCTGACATGCACTTACATAATGTTGCGTAATGTCGTAACCGCGTATACGGGCATCACAAATTTGGTCTCAAAATTTGTGCGAGACTTGAAAGTAAAGTCAGTTAGCGACGAGGTCAAAATAAAATTTGCGCAGGAGATATATCGCGAAAATTGTCGAGGGGGGGCATTATGGACCCCCTCACGGGAGAATTAGGATTAATTTTGTCCTTATCATGATTGTCAAATCTGTAAAAATTGAAATATTGTATAATTCAGACAACATAAAGCAAAAGAAATAATGACCGAGGGATACCACTGACTCTCTCATTTGTATGCCAATGAGTTTTGGATAAAACTGTTTTGTGAAAAATAAGCGAAAATTAAAAATATAATAACTTTTATGTTTGTTAGATTTTTCTCTATTGATTGAAAAAAATGATTGAAATAAACAATTTTCTGGGGTGGACTTGACCTCTAATGATGAATAGTGAAAGCCTTCAATATCCCTTCCAGCATGTTCAGTAGCCTCCCAGTTCACTTACAGATCCTGACGTGGATGAAGTATTTGATTTCAATAAAAACACAAGACGCTCTCCTGTTGTTTCCTTATATTTCAAGAAAAATTGTTTGATCTCCGATCTTATTTCCTCCTTTTCTGCAAGTTGACTTTCTTCAGACGTGAACACGTTCAAGGTGGGTAAGATCCTTGAGAGGATAAGTACACCTATGGCATTTGCTACACTGGGGACATCTGCAATTTCCATTGTAACCACCATATGGTGAAAGACAAACATCGCAAACACTGACAGAAAAATGATCAGAGCTGCGACTTTTGCAACCTCAACGTAAACGGGTTTGTATATTGTGATGTACCGCAGGAACAGTTCCCATTTTACAAAGGGTGTTTTATCCTCGTCTTGTATTTGAGAGTTCGGTATTTTATCGACTGACAAGGCTATGTCGATGAACACACGCAGACGGGCTTTATATCTATCGTAGAATCGTAGGAATATTTTCAGTATGAATGCAATGAATATGGTAGCTGCATAAAATGCTCCCTGCATAGTGGTGTAGTTTATCAGGAGGCCTATTGTAGTGAATGCTGCAATCTCCATCAGGTAAATGATGAATAAACTTGAGGAAATGTTCGTGAAAACCATCACGGAAAAGCATATCAACAACAGGAACAGGTTCTTGATCAAAGGGGAATAGCTATAAAGGCAGTCGAATGGGAAAGGCCAGTCATTTGCCTTTTTTGTCCCCTCTGCATTTATGATTTTAATACCTGTATTCCTTTGATCATTAAATTCTACCAGGGGTTGATAAGGCACGTATAAGAAAGGAATTGAGTAAAATAACAATGATACAATGAATGGGACAACCCAGCACAGTGATTGCCACCCGTTGTGGGCGAAGAAAGAAGACCAAAGAGGGGGATAGAACACCGTCTGGAAGCGACCTAGAACATAGGAACAAAACTCATGTAAGGCAGATCCATGATGTTCTGTGAAAGGTGGAAGCTCTAAAGGGCCAAACTGATGCAGGATGGTCGATTTGGTCCTTGGTATAGTCCAAAAAGATCTGACAAATGTGACAAAAGAATGTCGGATTCCTGGTGCAAGATCTTCGGAAGACAGCATCATAAATGCCACTGTGGATATCCAAACGCATAGGACCATAACCAGTACGAACGACACAATAAGTACGGTCTCTATGGAAGAGAAGTCATGAAAGAATGTGCAGTTCAAGCGACGGATAAAAGCCTTTCCCTCCAAAAGTGAGTAAAGGATCCATCGACTGTGTGGTAATATAGTCAGCAACACAACGTAAAACAGGGTTCGTAACGCAACAAGATATTTTCTGTCGCTCCATGAATGGAAGAGTAAATTGTGAACACCAAGCGGTATGTCTGTTCTGGTTTCCACGAACGTCTCATCATTGATCCTCAACGGTGGGTATTTTCTTGTAAAGTTTACAAAGATGAGGGGGGAGAAGGCCGTGACGAGAAATCCGATGAATCTCAAGACAGCTATCCACCAAGCCTTTTCGACATACTCGGTCGTGCCATTCAGAAAGCATTGATAGATGGTGTCCATGCTCCTAGCATCGGAGAGATCAGTACGTATTGGTTTCATCTCAAAGCAGATCTTATACTCTTCCCTCTGGTAAACATGGTAAACATTGTCTAGCAGTGACATGGCAGCTTCTGCCAAACTTGAGAGGTAGGCAACCAGTAACATCTGTTTGCCTTCATCTGGTTGTTCCCTGAAGCAATGTTCTGATGGTAAATGGACGTCCACGTCCATGTCATGGACACCCGAGCTCAGTGTCCCTAAGGACAGGTATACGAAGTCATAGGGCAGAGTCAACAAGTAATAACCCTTTCCTTTCATGGATAATATGAACGTTGACGGGTCAATATCATTGCGACTTTCGTATAGCTTAGTTATGCCATCGATGTGGAGGTGGAAGTAAATCAAAACGCTTTCTCTGAGTAACCGCGATAGTTCAATGGCTTTACCCTGATGATTTAGAGAGGGTGGAAGTTTACAGCTACTTGTTAGATTTGGTACTGTGTCCGCTTCCATATCATCTAGATGTTGAAGATGATTGTGCTGTGTGTTTAGATGAGCATCGTTTGAAGTGCCAAGGACACTTGATACAAACAGTACATGCATCACGAAAAGGGAGATTTGTTCTATCATATTGTTGCATTCACACAACACATTAAGTCTACTGAGAGGCAAGCTACAACTCTAGCGTCATGTCTGAAGAACGTTTCTCTGTAAATAAGCAAGACGTAAAACGCTGTAAACAAGCTCTTCATGAAATTATCGATGTAAAATGTGAAACGTCTTTCCCGCATGAGCAACATTGACCATTATCTGACAAAGACAGTAGAGTCATTTACAAAAACACACCGACAGTAAGCATGATACATGTGATAGGTGCATACTTTGTGAAAATCTCATGAGTGTACTTGAAGATATTGAGTCTGAGCCAACTAGGTCAATATTTAATTTTATTTTAACATTCAAGGTACTCGTTTCTTTATTTCCTATCACCTAAGATTAATGTCATGCCATCGTAAGGCGGCTTGTCAAAGGTGTGCGTGCGTTTTTACCTTCATATTCTGCGGCGAACCCGCTCAGCGTGCCATTGTCCATTTTTCTTTCCTACGGGTCAGTGCTCTTGCCATTTAAGACGACAGCGTTCCCTTTTGCAGCGAAAACGGAAGCGTGCGCTTTTATCTTTTCTTTTGACACCCCCCGTTGACTCTCCGATAAGATGTTTCTGCATGAGCGCCCTCTATGTCCACGATATCGACGTCTTAGGCAAACTATTAAACGAGCGATCTCTAGTCACTGATCTGGATATCGTTGTGTCCTTGTATCGGTGTGCGTAGTTCAGTGGGGTATACATTTTTTCGTTTCGGGTTTCAGTATATGACAAAATTCAATAAGATTTAGATTTCATTTCTTTAATAGAACAATTAAGCTTTAGCCCTTTAGCACGAGCATGTGGTTTAATTTTGAAGAACATACCGTTAAGAAATTGAATTTCTGAAAGTAAGTGTTCAGGCGAGGGTAAGATTTTTTTCATCACACTGAGCCCGCACAGTCAGCATTGTCGGGTGAAAAGGAAAGATATGGAATTGACCTTAACATCTTTGTAAACAAAATGCAGAACCCCACGCAAAAGATGCAATATAAATCATACCTGGGTCCCAAAATGATGGCGTTTAAAGCAATACACTGAAACGCTACTGTGAAAAAAAACCACTAAAAACATAAAATGCAAACGTTTTTTGGTGGAAAAAAGGCTGAAAACTAAGGGCAGCGTTGAAATTCAAATTTGAGCTTAACATAGGTCTATGTTTAATTTAGCCCTCTTGTCAATTCGTTTTTGCTGTGAAATGTCCTTTTTTGAGGACTCTTTTTGGGCGATTTTGCCCCCCCCCCTTGTGGAAAATCCTAGGTACGCCACTGCATTTGTTTAAACATTTGAATTCTAGAAACTTATATATTCACACATAATACAGATGCCGTGCAAAACAAACGAATAAAATATAATTTATTTGAACTTTAAAAATAAAATGGATGCTCAAGCTGTCATATCGGTCATTGTAGCTTAAATGCACAATCCTTGAATTTCATTGCCCGAAATTCAGAACAAAAGGTACTTTCGTTACTTTTTAAAACCATTACAAACATCTTCGAACGAAATCAAAAGCACTTAAAAATGAATATTGAAATTATCAAAGTTGAGGTAGTCTTGACCATGAATAGAGTTGAGTGTTTATAAAGGAATTATAGCGTCTTCTATTAATCACATTCTACACTTTAATGACCGATGAAAAATATCGCGTGAATGAAAATGCAAATTAACACATTTAAGTGACTCCGACATGATATTGGACAGGAAAATCTATAAAATCTTTATACCTGGGATCCGTCTTTATTCTCTTACATAAATTTCCCCTGTGATCTAGAGTGCTCTGTGACCTAGTGTTCTTGATTACCATCCTGGAGCCACATAACCGAAGGGGGGTCTGGGGCTGAGGCCTCAACAAGTACCATGATTTTATGCATGGTGACCCCACCCCTTCAAACCAGTCCGCTGGGGGAGGGGACTTAATTATTTCTTTCAATTTTCCTGTTCTACTTATAATATTCAATTTTGTCAACTTAATTCTGCTGGTTCCTTTTTCATCCAACTTTATTTCTTCCTTTGAATTTTTCTAAAACTTTTCTATACCTATTCTTTTTTAACCTTCACGTTTGACTTGAACAATACGTGTATATTGCCGTTGGTTTCTTCTATCGAATATTTAAATTAATCTGCAATGTGTGTATGTCAAATTATTGCGAATTTGATTCCCAGTGTCTAAGGTAAACATAATTTACCGACGTAAAGTTAGTAATACGAAAGCCTCTTTGGCCTAGTTTCCCTTCCAACTTTGTACTTCACCTGGTAATCGTATAGCTGCATTCTGTATAGCTTGCATATTTAAATATGCACCAAACAATAAATTAACGTACAGAAAATGGTAATACCTCGGTCACATTTGCTCTACGTCGGCCATACAGCGAGTCGAAAACAGCCGTTTTATTCATTTTATTAACACCTATATTTAGCAGGTCCAAAAACTGTTAAAATGACTGTTTTCGACTCGCCTTAGAACAAATGTGACCGAGGTATTTAGCATACTAGATCAACAAGAATGGAGTGCATGCTGGTGCGGATCCTGCCGGAGTAACACAATACAATCAGCGCCGTATTTATTTTGAACAATAGTTTGTTAATGTAAATATGCCATTTTTACACAAGTGTGCCCCCTTTATTTGAAACTCACAACATGTATTTTAATGAGAACATGTTGTTCATACACAAATGAGGACCTTCACTTTAGCCTGGTAAACAGAGTTGGTAGGCAATAAATATAACTCAAATGTTCACATTAAGAGTAGACCTATAAAGAGGGAAGTTACTTGGTTAATCAAAAATGTGTTGATAAAATATCAGTCGAACGTTATGTTATAATCTGCTTCGCCAAATAGGTTTTATGTAATATTGCTCTTTATAAAGGCAAGCATTAAACTACATTAAATGTCGAAATGTTAAGAAATATAATGGAAACCATATCAAAATGCACATTACGAAAAGAAACAAAATCAAGGTTCTAGTATGGGGACAAAACGAGAACAAGAAAACTACACATTTGATGCTCATTTTAATTCCCTGAAAGCCGGACGTTGAAAATGACATGGGCCAGCGCATTGCAAGCTGTATTTAACGGCTTACCCCATTGACAAGGTAGATTTAAATTACCCCATTCTTGATTGGGGAGATTAACGTATATTCTTGAACAAAGAGGTGGTCTGACGGGTTGCGGATTTCAATAGAAAGATGACCTCTTGATTGGTAGGGGTATGTCAAGGGGAGATTATCACTTTGTCAGCGCTGGTGACTGTCTTGATACTTTGATGTTCCCCGATGTGCCTTCTATTCGAAAACCGTGTTTGCAACTAATCCCAATTATGAACTATTTGGAATCAAAATGAGAGCCTAACTGCACCCTTTTTATAGATTTCGTTTGAAAATAAAATACTTACGTTTAAGGTAAAATTGGAATATGAGAAGGCGCTTCATAATATGTAAACCAAATAGTGTCACTTTTAAGCTTTATTCTTTTAAATCAAATGTAAAAATATATGTAAAATAATCTCGCAAGCCTAATCTAAATAAAGCGAGCACGAAGCGCGCGCGCTAATTTTTAATTTTTTATTTCATGTATTTTGTCCTAAAATAGCATTCTGGCAATGCTTGTGATCCTAAACGAGATGAATGAATTTAGTACGCATTGATCGTTCTGATAAAAAAGAATCTGTTAACGGCTACTTTTAATTATCTGTAAATGAAAACGTTACATATTTCAACAATCAAATAATGCGAGCGCGAAGCGTGAGCTGAAAATATTTACTTTTCTACCTGAAGAATAGAAGTTCTAAGCAATCTTTGTAATCATGAAAAAGGTAAATACATAACTAAGCAAGCGAAGCGAGCGCGAGGAAAATTTGAGATTTGTAGAATTGTGAGTGGATATGGATCACAGTTAAAAAGGAACATATATGATTCATTATTATTACTTTGAGTTTTGACATAGGGCCGGGATATTCGAAGAACAATATTCCATCATGTGAAAATTATGACTGTCTTCCTATTTCTCTTATCAAATCGCGAGATGAAACTTTTTGATATTCCATTCTGAAAAAGGGACAATTTATCAATAAATTAATTCATTAATCTAATAAGCCTAATCAGAGCGCGAAATCTGTCAATATTATATATTTAAAGCACTTTTGTAATTATGAATAAGATGCCTGAGTTGATATATTTTTAACAATCAATGTGCGCGCAAATCGCCAGCCGAAAATTGTTGATAAACTGTCATAAAATGGAGATTTTAATTAGTTTGTAATATAATTGATATTGAAATTTTCATAACTCACCAATCAATATGCGAGCGTGCAGCGCTAGCTAATATATGTTTTACAATCTGACATGAATAGGGATATTCTGATAACTAAATATAATCTATGTCTTTCAGGATCATGATATGAAAACCCTTTTATAACAAACATGATAAATGAAAAACGCGTCTCAAGTTATACATGGTTCATTGCCGGAAATATACCAATCATCTTCGTTTGTTAATGTTTAATCATCAACATTATCACTGATGTTATTATTCGTATTATCATGTCCATTAATATCACTTCAAAGTTCTAATTACCACCATCATCATCACTGTTATCATCACCATTCATTCATTATCTATTTCCAATCGTTCTCCAGTATCAATTTTATAGTTTATATAATCCCAGGTGAGGTGAATGGGTACCCGGTAGGAAGAAATTCCTCGAATGCTCGAGCGCCCGATCAAGGTAGCCGTGCTAAAGCCGGGGTAATAATAGCAGGGCCCTCTGGCAGAACAGTTTTTGGAACTGAAGTGGCTACCCTGGGTAAATATGCCGCTATTATTATTATTATTATTATTATTTAAAAAATGAAAGATAATGGTAATGATTATGGTGATGTTGGTAATCATGAACATTAGATCCGTTTTGTGAGATAATTTATGCGATTTTACACGCTAATCGCTACTCGATGATGGTGAAAGAAATCTTTTAAATAGCACAACAGAAGTCGGGGCGGTATACTGCATACACATACTTTAATACACTACATTATTACAAAAGATTCCCCATCGGGCGGGCCAACGGTCTTTTGAAGTAGGTTTATCTATTGAAATTACGACAATAATCACGGCAGCGGATATGGGGAATTCAAGACTGTGAGCTTCTAGCTCTCCCATTGTTTTCTGTGGCGATCCCGCTGAGCATGCTATTGTCAATGATTCTCTACTATACGGGTGACTGATCTTGCTTTTTCATGATCATAGGCCAGGGCAATGACTAAGAACAGTTCGATGAGTATCAATGCCAAGCAATCCTGAAAGGTCAATAATGTTCAATTCTCTTGATGGAGAAGCTTATATCATGGCCCTATTTGCTTTTGCTTTTGCTTTTAGGCCAGTAAGTGTACTAACTAATATTAATAATAAATAATCACATTCCATCTATTTTAGAGCAATGACCTAATGCTAATATCACTCTACATATCTCCCTGCAGCTTACGGCCCCATAATTTATCTTCACCCGTGAATTACCGAATTTTGAAGCTTAAATTATTGAACATAATGGCATCCTAGTATTGTAATGATGTAATCACTGCAAGTGCAATATAAATAAAAACATTAATTTAATTCTACTCACATTGATTTTACTTTAGAACAAACTCACCCCCTCTTCTACTTCTGTTTCTCCGTCGTTATTCTTCTTTTCCATCTTATCATTCTTCTTGTTCTCATCCTTCACTCCCTTGTTCATCTACTCTTCTTACTCCTTCTCCTTTTTTAAATCTTTTTTTCTTCTTCTTCATATCCTTTGTCGTCTTTCATTATTCTTTTTTCTCCACCTCATCCTTTCCTGCTGCTTCTTTCTTTTTCTTCCTCCCTCTCTTCTTGTTGTTCTTCTGCCCACGTACCTGCCCTTCTTATACGTCTCCTACTGCTTTTCCTTCGTCCTTCTTCTTTTTCTTCTTGCGTCTCCTTTTTTTCTCTATCTTCCTTTTCCTCTCCGTATCCTTCCTCATCTCTCATTATTAATCTCATCCCTTTTTACTGCTCCTCCATTCTACATGTACGTCTGCTTCTCCTTGGTAATTCTTCCTCTCCTCCTCCTTCTCCCACCCCATCGATTTATGATGATAAAATTATAATGAAATAATAGAAATGTTAACGAAGATAATACTTATAATAGAGAAATGAAGATGATTGCGATAGTAACAGCGGTGATGACGATATCGATAACTATGGGAGGATATAGACCATGTACAGCACAACGTATCAGGCGCAATTTCAAATATGATTACATGACGATTTCGATACGAAATATTCATCATAAATCTAGACCTAGTACATTAATATACACTTATCTTTGTAGAATAATGAAATCGCCGCTCAATATCGATAATTCTGATGATCACTAAAACAGAAAAGCATACGTGGGACAGTGTATTATAACATTGCCTCGAAAAATACCTGACATTTGATGGAATTCTGTGCTTATATCGCTCATTTCTCAGCACTTTTACGACTTTCTTTCACAGGGCTATTTGGCAAATATTTTTCATTTATACAAACACTTCGTTGGTAAATTTCATTGGATTCTGATCGAACAAATTTTCAGATCGTTACCACAGTTGGTATTTATAAGTTCAATTCCGAACATTACGTTTAATACGTTAAACCAATTAAATGAAGTTATACTTTAGTCTGTTATATGTTGTTTTTATGTTGTACTCTCATACCCCGAGAGGGGATCGATAGGGTGAATAAAATGTAAATCTAAATCAGGGGTGGATCCAGCCTCCGCCAATGGGGGGGGGTGATTTTTTTTCACCCATATTTTCCCCGATCGGCCGCCCAAGGTTGATATTTAATTATTTCTTTGAATTGGTTGTCCCAGTGCCGTAGTGATTATTAAAATTATTTAATAAGTCTTCGCATCATCTTATTCACTCGCCTTCCTCCTCTTCTGTTTTCCTCTTCTTTTTTTCTCCTCTCTTTTTTCTTTCTTTCCCTTTTTTTTGCTCCGCCAATAGGGGGGGGGGGGGGCCTTTGTAAATGTAAATCCAACCAAGAATCGGATCTATACAACATAATGTCTAAAGGTCAGGGGAGGATCCATGACGGGGAAAAAAGGTTCCGCTTTTAGGGGGGGGGGCACTCTTCTGTTTTGGCTGCATTTTGCATTACAAATTCTAATTGTGCCTCTCATAATGGAAGGGGCAAGGGCGGCTCCCCCCTAAATCCCCAGTGATAGAAGGGTACAGGAAGTTTGAGGATGCTGATTCATTCATGGCATACAATTTTCGAAATAGACGACCACAATTTCGTAAATATCCAGTCCACGCGCATGCGTACTCTCATTCCGAAGACGCAAGTCATAAAATAATTTCACCCCCACCTGATCACGGTTTCTGCGAGGACACAACTCTGCTTTCTCATGAATATTGATTTCGATGCAGAGGCAGAAATCGGGAGAACCCCTCTCAAATTTCCGAGTTTTTTCCACTCTTTCAACTGTATTTCCTTCATTTTTTTCACCCTTCCTCTTATTCCATCCCAATATTATTTTCTTATTTCTCTCTGTTTCCCCTCCCTTTTCTCTCCCTTTGACCTCTTAGTTTCTTTTTCCTCTTTTCACAATCCCTTTTGGTCCCGTTTCTTTAAAACATGGAGATAAAGAAAATTAAGAGACAATATGTTATCCTGGGGAAATGGTTGCCCGTCAAAAATATGAAAAAAACTATTTAAAACAGTTTCTAATAAATCTTTGTAAATCTTTTATCCTTCTATGCCTAATAGAGCTAAGCTGTTCCGGTCATATTTATCTTATCATTCTATTTCCTTCTGTTTTTTTTTTTTGGGGGGGGGCGTTCTCGACACCTGTTTGAGATGCGAGTAATAATTAATATTCCAAATCGACGTGAATTCTACGAATGGCTTGGGCCTACGAAACGAAAATATGTGGAATCTTATTTTCCCACCTAAAACATGAATTAACTGTCTTCCAATTGCAAAAAAGAGGTTTTCATGGTTATTGCAGCAAATTCGAAAGATCAGTAACGATTTTCGACACATGCGTGATTTTTTTTAAGCTACCGTGGCTTTATGAATGCACCCGATAGATGCGAACCACAGTTCAGAACAGTGACCGAACTCTCGATCCGACAGTCAATATGAACATGATGAAGGCACACATTTGTTTTGGTCGTAGAGGGAGCTATTTAGAATAGATTCTTCGGCCTTTCGACAGAAATTAAGACTTGCAGGAAAGACGAACAAAAGAACGGTGGCATTAAAGGGCCTTTGATGGCGGCCGTTCCTTTGAAGACAAGGGAACGTTGGGCGGGAAAGCCGAAGCGAAAACCCGGATGCGGGAAGAACGATGAAGAACGGTGCGTGGACTTTTGACAAGCTACCTAAGTTGAGGAGCAGAAGGGTTGGAGTTGCAAATAGCAACAACTTGAACCTAATCAATCTGCAACTTTCGAGAGTAGGCCAATATCAATGATGGAGGGCTTTTAATCAAATTAGTAATTATATTATCACTATTTTTCCCTATCGAAAACCGAAAGTGAACAGTATCATACATATATAGCTTTAACCCTTTTTAATCATTCTCATTGTTTTAACTTGGTGAAGACGGGAAGGGCCATGCAGTCAAGTGACTTTGTTAACACTATAAAGTGTAAATTATTTGCTAAACACATAGATTAGGCCAAGATATATCAAAGCTGAATTTAGTGAATCTCATCACTATTTATTTTCAAGAAAATATTTCCATACGGAAATGAAAAGGAAACATGTACCTATATATCATATATGGTAATGTCACATTCTGGAGAGCTTTTAAGAAGAATGTATCGTGTATGATAATAATTTCAACTTTATAGTGATGTATATCATCTGTTTTGGTAATCTTCTGTCGATAAAATCAGCAAGCACTGTTTACTTGGTGTCTGCTTCCTGTAAATAAAATGGGAAATAAAGGGGAAAGGTGGGAAAATATACGAATAAGTATCAGAAACATTAAACTTTAAAATACAAGATTTAAAATGACAAGTGAGGATTATCCTGGGGCCTGTTGCATGATATTTTACCTGAGAAAACTCTGGTAAAAACAAAATTAAAGTTAGTCTAATTTCTGCCATTGAATCTAACACGGGCAAAAACTCTGTTAAACATGTTAAAAACAACCTGAGTTTTCTCGGGTAAAAAGTTTTATGCAACGGGCCCCTGGTGGTGGTGGTGGCGGCGGCAGCGGCGATGACGATCATGATTATGATGATGATAATGATCACTATCAAAATAATTATTGTTATTATAACAAATTATATTGACCAAACACTCATAAAACAAATCAATCAAAGTGACTAGCCAGTAGTCATCTGGATGCAACTGATATGACAATCACTGATAGTCACATTTCTGACATATATTTTGATTCAGAAATAACTATGTTCTAGTAAAATACGACAAGAACATGGTCAAGTATGACTAGAATAACAGTTGCACCCAGCTGACCCTATTAACCAGTCGTTTTGACTGATTTGTTTTTAGAGTGAATAGTCCTCGATACAATCAGCTGATAAAAGCACTTGGTGCATTGGACATGTTGGAATTACTCCTACTGATTTGTACCCATTCGCCGTAGTGCAGCACAATGTGGATCAATTTCTTGCTAAAAGAAATTACGCCGTGACTGGGATTCATACCTTCGAATTTCTGTTTCAAAGGCGAGGGACAGAACCAGCGGACCACAACGCTCCAAAGACATTGGGAATGGTAATTATGAAAATAATAGTGATAGCAATCGTACTCATGATAATAATTACGACGATTTATCAGAAAAAATCATTACTACAAAGTCGCAGATGGCTTAGCCAACTATGGCATTTTTTAAAAGAAAATAAATTATGAAGTAAGACATTACAGCAGAGTTTCAATATGAGTGGAAGGGTGAACTATAAAAAGAAACAAAAATCACCTCCTCTGTTTCTTTCCTCGTGTCATCGCCTTCGCTTTGCGTTTCCATGTGGACCTGAAATAGAAGTCAGGGAATAAACAGGGGAGGGGGGGAGAAATGCAGTATTCGCCAAAAAAAAGTTTGAACTGAAGAAACATATCAACACTTGGTACGTATGGAAAAAAATGTTTGAGTGAAATAATTTAACTTTTCTTACGAAATTGTTCCGTAGCACTCACAATCATGTTGAATAATGTACATGTAGTACATTGTCAGTACCGATTACCAAATTCCTCGAAAGACGCGAAACCATCGGTATGTGCTTCTTTACCTAAGATAATTCGTATTTTCATTAACAAAAGAACGAATTCAATGTCTGCAACTGTTTTCAAGGAAATCCTTGATGCTTAAATAACCACCCCCCCCCCCTTACTCGCCGCCACTCAAACCCCTTAACGAACCTTATTGGCAGGCATGCTGAAAGGAAAACGTTTCTCTAGTCCTCTTGGTCTGATCACAAGAAAGAAAGCACCATGCCCCAGGACGCTGAGGGTCCAGTAAACACCATTCTTGGTGTTAGGTCTATCGAAAAGATTATACAGATGGAGAATGAAGGGTGGAGTGCTAGCACCACAGTTAAATGAGAAAAAAAAGACGTTGGGATTGCTGTCAAAGTTTTCACTTTGCAAAATGCTTGTGTTTTTAAAAAGCCCTCCAATGACGATAATCATAGATAGATTTCAATGCCGCATGTAGAATCTACATGTATTTGTAAACTTGCAAACATGAATGCTTAAAATAATGGGAGGGGATAATAATACGAGGGCACAAAGCGATCGAATTGATCGTGAGATATTTTCTGTATCTCAACATTAGATTTAGGGGATATTATTAATTTTTTACGCAGATAATTGGTGTAAATTTATAAGAATCAAATGACTCATTTCTGATATTCCAAGTTTGGATCCATTCACATTAATGATGCACAGGTTAGAGTGCATCGGTAGGTGTTTTTTAGCATAAGGTAACTATGAAACTGTTAAACACATGAGGTGCAGCCGAGTGTGTTTAGACCAACTTCAATAGTTACTGCATGCTCAATAGTCATACCAATGCAGGAACAAATCTGTGTATCATTTGTTTTATAGAATGGATTTGTTGGGGGCGAAAATCAAATTTTACAACTTTGCATAAGTAATTCCGACGCATGGCTAGCCATGCATATGGTAAAGTTGCCATGCATAAGTATTTGCGTCGGTAATTACTTATGCATGATACCCATTCTATAACCATACGTGTACGTTATACTCTGTTTCTTCTAATGTGATTTAATTTTTACAATACATACTGTATATAGAACAATAAAATGAAAATAGATGTTTGTATCAACTTACGTGTCTAGTTGAGGTAATGGATAGAAGGCGACGAGTAGAAAGATGGGCTCGGCCAGAAACCAAAGAAAGTAGAAGATAAGATAGGGAACATAGAACGGGATGATCTTTGGGCGTGGTCGTAGGGTGTGGTAAACACTGGTTAGTAACCAAAGGGCACCTGTCAGAAAGAATTTAAGGAATGCATTTCATAAAACTTGTTTTAATAGCAAACTTTAAATAATACTTAACTGAATCCTTCAATCTAATTGGGTGATAGAAAATTTGTTATAGCAATAGTAAATTTAGTAATTGTCCATTATCAAAACAAATCTTTATGAAACGATGTCTGAGCTTGTGCAGTTAACCGGAAAAAAAAGAATAAATGGTGAAAAGGGGCACGGAAATTTTGTAGGAATATTCTTTATAATTCATCCATTTCATCGAAATGGAAAAAATGAAAATAATAGGATCTCAAATAAATTGAAAATGTAAAGTTTGATAAAAAAAAAATAAAAAAAAAATGATAAACTCTCGACTGCGCATAAGTAATGCTTACCTATTCCGTTGATTATCAAGATGACTTTATACTGATCAGGGAAGTCATAGATATCATCGGATGAAAAATCCGACAGCTTTGATATGAGACTAGCTATTGCTGACGTAATGGCATAGGCAGGCCCCCGAAGCTACCGCCATTTTGTTTAATCCATTAGAAGCTAAAATAAGCCCCCATTAATATTAATTTCGTAAGATGCTCTCTCGTCAACTGTGGTTTTGTACATGTATTAGACAATACGTACACCAGCGCAATGACAAAGGTCAACTTGGCAAATTTATTAATGTATTCATTTTGTTACGCGCTCGTGACGCGAAGGATTCAGCGAATCAAGCAAGCGCAAATCTGAGACGATACGTTGCGCTTTATAAAGTATCGATATCACAAGCGATATCACTTAAAAACAAAACAATGTTTTGTATTGTATTGCGTCTTAAAAGCCTATGCTAATTCTAAAAGGGAAGATGAAAAGAGTAGATCAAGTCGCGATTAGGTAAAAAGGTGGGGTTAGGGGTGGGGCAAATCATGGTTATTACAATGATGGTATTCATTTTCACTGGTTGAGTATGAATACTGAAAAAAATAACTTTCACCACTAAAAGAGTAATTTCTTGTTAAAATTATTGGAGAAGTAAAAAAAATTAAAATCTTCATGGATCCCCGTGCCTGCTTTCTTCTGGCGTCCGTTTCATAATGAATTACACTGAGCTATTTAAACATCGCTGTTATTGTGATAACCGTGGGAACCTTGATTATGATTGGTATTCGTAGTTACCATACTAGTACTTGTAACTCATGATGAAACGGGCCCCAGTTTATCATGCTCAATATGTTTCCTGTCCCCTTTATTCTCCAGCATTTCTTACTCTGTTTTTTTTTTCCATTTAATCATTTTCCCACTCATGTTCTTTTGTGCCACCTTTCTCCTACATATGAAGAGCTCACTTTTAAAAGGGGTTAGGTCAATTTTTAATCAAATTCCCATAAAAAAAGTGAACTAAAAAAAGAAAATTCACTTTTTTCAAAAGGGGTTAGGTCCATACATAATTTTTCTGGAAAATAATATCTTAAAAAATATGAAGATAAGTAGATCCTTTTATACCCAATTTTTGAATTTCTAATGGTAGGGTATCATGAAAATCCATTTTCGCATAAGAATATTGCAATATGGGAGAATTAAAAAAATGATTTTCTTGGAGTGGCCCTAGCCCCTTTTGCTACTTAACTTTTCATATATTTCCTTCTAATTTTCCCACTTGTTATCTGTCTCCTGGTTTCCGAAAATCTCGTCTTATTTCTCTTCCACCCCTTTTGTTCCTACTTCCAACATCAGCTCTCTCACCACCCCCTCTAAATTATCTCTTCTTAATTATGTGCCCCTCCATTTCTTTCTCATCTCTTTTCAACCCACTTCTCATCAGTCTTTCCCTCTCTCGATCTCCGTCTCATTTTGAATTTTGCCAATTCCAAATCCCTTTCATTCAGTTAGTTCTGTACAAATACTATATGAACACAAATGAAAGACATGAAGGAATTCTCTGGTTAGTGGTGAATTTTATTAATTATCCAGAAATTATCAGAGGATTAAGCTTTACCTTTTTCTTAAGCGTATGTTAATAGTTTGAACCAAAAGAAATTTGTGTTTGTATGCTGGGGGGGGGGCACAATTCCCCCTAATTTTTGAAGCACTGAAAAGTGCCTTTTTATGCAAGAAAATGCCCCATCACGAACGTGTACTGTGTCCCTTTCACCTGATGAGAACCTGTTTTAGGTAATACCAATTAGTGCTCTTCCTTATATGCATTTTTTTACCCAAAAATGCCCCCCCCCACGTGTTCTGTGCCCTTCCAACTGAGATCCAAAAGTGCCCCCTCGCCTTCTTGAAAGTGCCCTTATTTGAATAACTGTCCCCTTTTACCCAAGAAAAGTGCTCCTAAAGAATTTATTATGTGCCCCTTTCACTTGAGAAGGATCTGTTTTATGGTCACCATGACGAGTGCCCTTTGAAACAAGAAAACAATATTTTCATTTCTATGATATACTTCTGAAGGAAATACTGTGTGCATTAAGTTTAATAATTCATGTGAGTGGGGTATATAAGCAGTTTCGTACAGATGGGGGGGGGGGGGGCTTGAAGGACTCTTGCCCATAGGCGGCGGAAGCGGTGGGACAGGGGGACCTGTCCCCCCTAAATTTGAGGTGGGGGACAGTCCCCCCTAAATTTTTTGTTGAGAATCTTTTTTTTTTGCTCGTCAATTTTTTTTCCTGCGTCCCCCCTAAATTCAGGTAGACCCCCCCCTTAAAATTATTGTGGCCCCCCCTAAAATTGTGGTTGACAACCTTTTTTTGCTGGAAATTATTGTGGTCCCTTCTTAGATTTAGGTGGATAAATTCAGGTTGACCCCCCCTAAATTTTTTGCCTTCCGCCGCCAATGCTCTTGCCCCCCCAAAAAAAAAAATCACGACCAAGAAAAAAAAGAAAAAGGAAAGCAAAGGGTGAAATATATCATTTTGAATATTTTGTCGAAATCTATCACAAAATTGGATATTTGTTTTTAAAATGTCAAAATTTTGCTCGCTCGCAACTTTTTAAAAATTTCACATAAAACAGCATTTTCCCTGTGCCCCCCCCCCCCCACTTTCAAGCAACTTCAATCCGCTGCTCCTATTTGTATGTTTATAGCTTCTCTCTTTGCAACCAATTTTAATGAAAATCAATAAGAAATTTCATACGTCATGAATTTGGGTTGTGATAATAATTTTTTTTTTTTAAATTGGACTTGGAAAAAAAACCTTTTCCATCTTCATCACGTGGTTCCTAAGTCTTCAATGTTGAATAGTTGGATTACTTGAATGAAAACATCTGTTACACCAGTCCTGCAGATTGAAAAAAAATAGAGAAAGAAAATCAATTAAATTGTCATGATTTATAAAACAAATGTTTTAAGAAAAGTGAGACTATGCATATATATGTTTCTTCAACACATACCATAGGAAATCTTACTTCTACTAATTATAAACTTGTACTTCTATATCACTTAAACATGTTCTCTGCAGTTTACATACCACTCTCCATTCTAACTACATGTACTCTTTGAAAAAATGACAGAGATTTCTTGTAAATATGAATATATAAATTAACATATGTAAATTATATGAATAGACAGAATTAAAGTTGATATGTTTTGTTACACAGAATATTTTGATCTGTAATTAAAAACGACAATAACTATAATCTAAAAACAAAATTGAAATGGGTTTTTCAAAGGCAGGTCTATTTGTTGCCAAAAAATGTGAACAACCTCCATTATCAAAAATAATCACTAACTAGCTCACTCACTTATATACCGCTGTAGTTTGTGTTTCTCTTTGTGGTCCAGGCACTGTTCTATTAGGCCTACTTCACCAATTATTTATCATCATCAATCACCTCCATGGAAATTGTCAAACTGCATCATCCTATTAGACAAAATGTAAAACCAAAAAAAATCGTAAATCTACAAATATGAAATATGAATATCACACTAAAGAATGAATAAAATGAATTTTATAAAATATAACTCATGAAAAATAAATATTGCTTTGTTTATAAACAAATAGGAAATAAAAAGGCAATTTAATTACTAGTAGATCAAGGACATGACCTAATTTTATAAATTTGCCCAAAGTACATATCTTTTGACATTGGTTCTACTTTAGACTCGAGAGCCTATATATTTAAGAAGTGTATGTTCAGTACAGATCCTACCTCTTAGTGGCTCAGGTTATTTTTATTTAATGTAAACATGGTTAACATTCAATGCATGTAATGTATCTGTAATTTTGAATGGGTTAGTTTAACTTTAATACCTGGATGAGAATCTGCAAAATGATGCATGCACTTATGATCATCATCTTGAACCACATAGGTAGACCTCTATACTGTTTTTCTTGTCCTTCAAACTCAACCCGTTTTTCTTGTTCTTCAAACTCAACCTGTTTGTGAAAGAAAAGAGTACAATAATAAGAAGTGATATTTTTCATGGCCGTTTGTAAAGGGGAGGGATTTGGGTAAGAGCTGAAATGTGAAAACCTTCATCAAAAAAAGAATTGCATGACATCCTTCAATTTTATTTTAGAAAATGCACAAAACGGCCATACGTAATATTGGTTACTTTTGGCCCTCGCTTTCTGAATTTTAGGTTTCTCAAAATTTTTACAAATGTCTGCCCCCCAAAAAAAATCTGCATCTTTTAATTTCATCTCATGCACTGGGTCTAGATCTATTTGTAAGAAAATGAAAATCTAGTCCAAGACTCAGAGCTGTGCAACAGCATTCGCGTATCTAAATTACTCGTAGGTCTAGATGATAGATCTAGATAGTAACGATGGACTCTCGATCTATCTAGACCTAGAAAGTAAGCTTTGGTTCTAAACTGAGATCTAGGCCTAGGCCTATATGGATTTGATGTCTGACTTTTATTCCTGGCTAAAAGTTTAAACTTCATTGCCATTATTGACCAAGATTAGATCTAGGGCCTAGTCCTTGGTCCACTGACACTGACAGACATACTCGTAGGCCTACATGTAAATGGAGTCGTTTAGGCCCAGACCTAGATCTAGGCCTAAATTACAGACCTAGATCATAAGCCCTGGGCCTGGGGTAAGTGTCGCGGGTTGGGAAAGTATAATTTAGATGACTAGATTTGAATTAGGTTGGCCTAGAATTAGAAAGCATCGATGAATAAAAGTAAAGTACCGTAGATCTAAGTCTATAATAATAAGAAGCAACACTAGTTGCTGGTTTCTAACCAAGTTAGAAATTAGATCTAACGTTAGGCCTATCTAGATCTAGGTCCTAGATCTAGCCTATTGATAATAAGACAAACATGCAGAGCAGCATATTATTTCTTATAGACCTCTACAGGAATAACCGTCGTTTCTGGGGATTTATTCAATTTCTGACATTAACTATTCGTGAGTGAGCCAACACAGTTCAGCGGAACAACCAAAATAGAGAGACTGAAGCTTTTGGTCTAGTTATTTCTAAGACAGAGTCTAACTATAGACCCTATAACAATAAGTTAAAATGGGTGGGGGCTAACATTGGCGGCGGAAGGAAAAAAATTTTGGGGTGTCTACCTGAAATTTCGGGATGGACACATGTAAAAAATTGGACATGTGCTCCAAAAAATTTTGACAAGCAAAAAAAAAAAAAAAAGGTAGGGCCTAATCAACCTAAATAATTTTAGGGGGGGGACAACACACGTTTCAATGGGGGTCCACGTGAATTTAGGGGGGGACGCAGGGAAAAAAATTGACAAGCAAAAAAAAAAAAAAAAAAAAAAAAGGTAGCAAAAAAATTTAGGGGGGACCGTCCCCCCCACCTAAAATTTAGGGGGGGGACACGTCCCCCCGCTTCCGCCGCCTATGGGGGCTAAATGCAGAAGCCTGAAGTTATGCAAAATAAATTTGATATCTGAAACTGAAAGTGAGGATTGACACAATGACAGGCAATATATCTTCATCCACACTCCACTTCACAGTTTATTCCTGACTGGGTTTCGATCTACTGAAGATAGATGCAGATCTCCCTCCATCTCCCTCTAGATCTAACGTTACAGTATACAAAAAGAAGCTTCATTCTTCTTGATTTAATCAATCATGGGTTGGTCCTTGTTAATTGGAAATGAACCAAACCGGCCCGAAATTTTCTCGATGACCAATCGGCTAGGAGCCCATACAAAATACATGTGGTTAACACAGCGGCATAACCGCAACACTGCAAGCAACATACAGGCTGCACTGGGCGACGATGACAATCTAACTTCAATTTCAAAGACCAAATTCTGCTTTCCTTTAACAGAAGAATGATAGCAAACTCTCTAATTTGGTAGAGAAATAACCTGAGATCACAAAATACTGTGTGAAATTTGTAAATAGTCCACTGAATTCATGTGGTTATATCAATTTATACGTACTCACCGGAGTGTTCGTAGGTCCATTTTTGTGTGGAAAGAAAAGTTTCAGATTCGGGTTCAGAATGAATAAATTAGATGACGTAATGAGGTCAAATGAATAATTACTTCTGTAACACGATACCACTAGTATCAATGACAAAGAATCGGGGAAATCGCGTATTAATGACGCTCTTAGCCAATGAAAAGGCGGAATATGAATATATTTACGCTCATGAATGTCAATGGGGGCTTATTTTTGTCTTCAAATGATCGCGGTAGGCGGAGCCTAATCTCATTTGTTTTGTGCTGAACGCGCGCGCAGCTTTCGGTCTAGTAATATATTATAAGGTCATTGGCATAGGCACCAACCCTTGCGTTATCTGCCGCAGATATAGAACGACTGCATAATACGACAAAGAGATTGAAAACAGATGATGTTCAAATTCAACCAAAATCATTCTTGATATGATCTTTTTAAGTATTGCATTCTACCTGGGGACCATTGCATAAAACTTTTGCCTATAAAAAACTTTGGTAAATTTTTTGCCAGAGTTTTTTAATGTGTAATTTTGTTTGCCAGTGTTTTGCTTTATTTACCAAACCTTTTAATGGCAAAAGTTTTATGCAACGGGCCCCTATTGTTCCATCATTCATACAGGATGAAATTATTCATATTTTCAGTGTCCCCGTGTTAAATTTGAAAATAAAAGGTTATTTATGTCTCATAAACGTGAAGAAAATATTCCCCATCTTACCCCCCCCCCCCCCCCCACTCTTTCCATACAAGAAATTGTTGTGTTGTGAAAAAAAGTAGATCCGCTTGCTGAGACCATGGGGATTCCTAAAATGACAATACACGAGTAGCTGTCACATAATCTGGAAAGGGCATATCTATTCAGGATGATGGTGTTGCTGGCATGCGACAGTTGAGATTGATGGGATCAATCACACTCAGGCCCTTTATGAAGTCATTCATTCGTAAATTAGATGTGACCTAACGCACGATTTTAATTCACTCGTACTTGTGTTGTAGTTGCTGCTGCTGTTACTTCTACGTTATAAATATAAAAATGTAAGTAATCTTCCCGATAAACTCACCGGGTATAGTATTCTGATAATTAAACCTGGGGCACACCCTAGTCTAAACAAGAATTTTAAACCGCTCTTCTATTGAATATTGGCTGTATAATATTTTTTTTTCATATTCGTGACAATTTAATATGTTTTTTTACTTTCGTATACCTCCCATTTCCAGACTTGATTTATTATTGAATACTATTCACTTGGCGAATAAGTTTTATCTGGCACTCCATAAAAATGTAGTCCAAGTTAAACCAGTGTCCCGTTTTATAAAGACTTGTTACATTAACAAGTGCGAAATTTCCACGACAAAATTTGAATCAACCAATGGATTTGCAGGATTTTGGTAGCTTTAAACTGTTATTGCAATTTTGTTATTATAACAAGCTTTATGAAACGCGACCCGGGTTTCATTAAACAATGACCATCAGAATACCACCAACCGTGTTACAGAATGTCCTTTTTCCTATCACAATCAGAAGAGCTGATAAAATAGGTGTACTCAAACAGTTGAAAGTTTGACCTGCAATGAAGGGTAGAAAACATATGATTTCAGGAATTATCATAAATCTAAAAACAAATCGGTTAGTTTTTGCGAGATATAAACGTAAAGCGTAAACCAACGACATCTCAATAAATTTATTCTTGTGTATTATCGGGGAGCAAAATGAACAGGACTTGTGTGGTCTCGTATAGTCTTAAAATGCTCCTTTTGAACTTACAATACAGAGAATATAATACTGTGCTATTTGATTTCAGTGAGGAAACTAAAATGTGTTTGAGAGGATAAATTGACCGTTTTGCTACTTGGTAACATAATCACTGCTTTATGAATGCATTTAAGTGGGCCTGTATTACAAGACTGCAATTCACAGAATGTTGCATTGTGGGTGATGAACGTGGCCGAATATGAGCAGTTTTTTTTTCTTTCTTGAGGCGTGGCTATTAAGGCTGTTGGTTCGTATGGCCTTAAAAATGGTGTATAATCCGGTTGTGTTCAGCAATAATTCTTACCTATTCTCTGTACATGAATGAGAGCTCTGCCGGTCTGTGAGAAGCATGCTAAAGCTATTGTTGCGATAAGAATACCGCATGTTTGTGAGCAGAGGGACAGATAATACCATCGAAAGATGAACTTCAATCTAGTCCTGAAAAAATTCACTGGGGAAAGAAAATTGAAAAAAATTTAATTAAGTTCAATTGATGTGAATGAACAGATTTACCATTGTATTTTTTTATGGAAGGATGGCAGGGATGCCAACAACATCTTCCAACTTTCAAGTCAAAATTGAAGTTTAAGAGATATGTTGGCCGAAAGGTGACCTTCACGACCGCGCGAGTTGTTTGAGGCTAATTGTCGAGTATCTATTTTTTTTTCTTCTAAGAATGAATGTCATCAATATTCAAGGATGGATCCAACCAGGTGACGTTAACAAAACAACGACAAAAATAAAAATGCCAAGAAAATGAATGTCAACTAAATCGTCACACAACTGCCTTAATATTCTTTAGTGATATTGTTTTGAATTTTAATAATAATGATATTAATAACGGTATATTTACCCAGGGTGGCAACTTCAGTTCCGAAAACTGTTCTCCCAGAGGGCCCTTCTATTATTATTATCAATATTTGTAGATTTCCGCGATAAAAGAACCGGTTTCATTACTATACCTAACTACCTATCGAGATCGTAACCAATCAGCATTTCCCATATACAATTCAAGATACTTATGCTCTGAGTTTTAATCACTTACCAAGCAGCCAGGTCCCCATAGTAAACATCAGGATATACACGAAAAGGATAGCTAAATCCGTTTCTAACATGTCTGAAAGTAAGAAGGAAACAAAATTCATCTTCAAGTGTTCGTGTAAAAGGGAGCGTTCATTCTTATATCTAGTTAGCTTTAATAAAATTTACAAATAAATATGCGAGGAAAACATTATAACGGTTCAATGAAAATCCACCAAGTTATAGATTTTCAAAGTTTTCATTTTACGACGTGTAGATAAGGGTTGCTCCCCATAAGCAATGTGATATATGTACCAGAAAATATTTTCTTTAAAAAAGATGAAAATGTGGTTAACTCTGCGTTCGATAATTCATTAGATACTCTAAAGTGGTTGAATATGCTTATTTTGTGGCATCATAATCATTAGAAATTTCGATTTACGGACTTTTGTTTACTAAATTTGGTAATGTCACCAACTGAAAATTCACAAATTTGGTGTCTCCGTGATTCTATGTGGGATTTTTTCAACAGACATTAATAACTATGTTCCAACTTTTCTGTTGATTTTTAAAAAAGGGAGAAATTTTTAAAAAAGGAAGATGTCAGCATGGTAAAGAAAGGGAGTTACCCTCAAAACTTGACACAAAATTTCATTTTTTAAATTACTCTCGCATGAATAATGATAACATAAAAATAGCAATAAATCTAAAAATGAAAAATGAAGATGATGATGAAGATGATAATGATGATGGTGATGTTGTTGTTGATGATGATGATGATGATGATGATGATGATAATGATGGTGATGATAATAATATTTCTATCAATGAGAGGAAGAATTTGTTGTAAACAATCTTTTTTAACTCCGTGAGACGTCAAAGTGGGTAAGAATAAATCTATAGAATGAAGTCTGCTTGAAGTCAGCAAAAAGTTTGTTTGAAACCGGTATTACATCTTTTTTGAGTTGATTTGGGATGTAACTTAAACTGAAACTGAGCAATTTATTGAGGGTTTGGGTATATATTTCTCAATCTCCTTTAGGCATAGATTTATGAGGTTAGAAATTTCGTTATCAATTGCCAATAGGCCTACACGTACACATTTCGTCAGCGGAAAACTCTCTTCTCAAGGATTTTCCTTGATTCCTCAAGGTAATGTTATATGTGACGTCATGGAGCCCACCAGAACCAGATCGGCAATCGGTGATGTAGATGAAAGACTCGTCTTTGAATGTATCCTGACCATGGCACTTTGTGAACTGCACAAGAAAAGCATCTTTGGTGTAAGTTATACCCTACATCTCCGAAGTCATAAACAGAACAAGTCAAGTAATGGAAATAATGAAGATATGTATTAATTTAATGTTTTCGGCGGTTGTTCACAAAGAATTGCAAATAACGCAATTTGATTTTCAACATTTCAGAAAAACTTATTTTGGGATTTGCGTTTGATTTCTAGGGTTTCGTTCAAACGCAACATATTTTTTTTAAGGTAGCCTACAATTAAAATACTAGATAGCATAATCTTTTCCTTATAATATGGGCCAGCTGAAATTTGCTATTGTATGCGCAACATTATTTCAGAAACTTCTTCAAAACACTCAAGAATAAATGAAATGCCGTTGAATATGATTTTTCACTATATAGCTTTGAAGCGGACAGTATACGTTGATTTGTGAAAGATTGTCGTAAATGACAACAGAGTCAAACCATTTGAATTTTTTATGAAAAAATATAAGCGTCTTTATATCTTCCGCTGCCAAGTTACAAGAATTCAATTGAATCCCAATGTCAAAGTAGACGATTGCAAATCTGGGGACGCGGAACAGTTTTTAATGTGGGGGAGGTGGGCTGAGTGCTGATCATGCAAAACATCACAATGATATGGCAATATTTAAGTTTTTGTGCACGATTTTATTTTGGAACAGATTGGAAGGCACCACACACCTCCACTCCCCCCGTTTCTGCGTCCTCTGCTTATTAAAAAAACTTACCAGTAATTGATTGCCCAGTCAATCTGAATACTTTACAACTTTTGGTTAATATTTGATTAATCGACGTTGAAATGCAACCTTTTCTGCAACACTCATCATGCAGGATTAATAGGCATTTGAAAAAAACAAAATATTAAAGAAAGCTTAGCCGTATACATTACCTGCAAATCTCCTTCCATGTCGATGGAGTAATTTTGGGGTGTTATCATGCGAGATTTGGATAACTTCTGATTGCATGTCTATCGAAAAGGGGAAAATGGATTATCAAAATAATATATTCTAAGCTCGGTAGGAGTATATAAACGTTTCCTTACATTTTATTTTGATTTGTGTCATCACATTTTTCGAGATTGCGATTAACCATTTAACCCCCCCCCCCTTCCCCTTGAGCCTTTATAATTACGTGCATGGGTGTCGATCACGGGGGGATGGGGGGTATATCCCCCCCAATATTTCAAGTGGGGGGATGGCCTGTATTATCATCCCCCCACTTAGGGTAGAAAATTATGATGATGATGAAAAATAAAGTTTGATCATGATGATTATAGTATACCATCAATATGATCAATCAGTTTGTTTCCCTCGCAATTTGTGTATATTGTTATCAAATAAAAACATTCCTTTTCAGGACTATTAAACAGATGGGTGGAGATTCAAATGAAAAAGAATGAAATGTTTATGTATATATTTTTTAACACATGACATAAAAGGACCCTAACGAAAAACAATGATAGGGTGTTTCATCCCACCAGTGGTGAATAAATTAATTTTGATGAATCAATTAATTAAAAAGGGTGGAAAAATAAACCAGAGTAAAAGGGTGGCAAGATAAATCGTCTAAGGAATGACCATATAGCTATTACAGTAATAGCTCTATGGAATGACGGTAAGCCCGATGGCGCACGAGAAGCCACACAGTTTGTAATTTGTGCTAGTATTAATTGGTCCGAATCTGGATTTTATCATCATGCATTAAGAAAAAAGATATTACCAGTCGGGTAAGATTTAAGAGAAGTTGGATACACAGAGGCGTCGATGGGGGGGGGGGGGCAGGGGGGAAAAGATATCGTTTTGCCCCCCCCCCAATAATTCCGCATGTGCAACTAAAAAATAGAATAAGATTGTAATGCTACACTGAAATCAGCAAGCAAGATTGAGATACTAACTCGATTTTCATTTAAAATCGTGCTCAAAATGTCTGCTTTTCAGATTGGAATATATAAGTTTTCAGCTCGCGCTTCGCGCTCGCATGATTTCTGTACCAACAGCCCATACTTTTCATCATTAAAAGGTGAATAGAATGTCCCGTTTTTAGTTCTAAACCTTAAAAGAACTCCCGCTTCGATTTGCAATAATCTTTTGTTGGATATAATATATCTTGTTCTTTGGTAAAAGCGTCCTATCTTTTTTTTTTCCAGGGGAGCGTTTCATGAAAGGACTTGTCAGACGTTTTATCCGACAGTTACTATAGTAACAGTGCTTCTCAACCAATCAGAATCCAGGAAAGTTGTCAGATCTGACAACTTGTCGGACGAAAATATTGATGAAACGCCCCCCAGATCGAAATATTTTCAGCTCGCGCTTTGCGCTCGCATCTGTTGTTCTTCTAGATACCCATCTTAATCATTGGTACCAAAAATGCTTAGAATGTCAAGCTTTCAGGTCAGAATATACAGGAATTTCAGCTCGCTCTCTAGTGAGATACATACTAATCTATCCTCGTGAGTTACTAAAAACAAACCTAAACAGGTACATTTTTCCTGTTTTCATGTCATACTTGAAAATTTCAGCTCGCGCTTCGCGCTCGCATTGTTGGTGAGGGTGATATATATATATATATATATATATACATATATATATACATATATATGTGTGTATACATCATGCTTAATAAACAGATCACTATGTACATGGTCTAGACAATTTTTGTCATTTTTTTTCTTTCGTATTAGTTTAGAATAGGCTTACTTGTAACACAAATTGAATTTTCAGTACACTACAACATTGAAGGAATTTCCAAGAACTCCATGTATATCAACCACTCTCAAATGTCCTAACTTGTGATATTAGTGGGGGTTATGTTGAAAGATCCCCATCCACATGAACATTTGTGTCAATCATCCCCCCAACCAAGAATACCGATCGACACCCATGATTACGTGCAATTATATTTGTTTCTGTTTGTAAACCGATGCCTGCATGCTCTTCATGAGCTTTTGTTCTCATTAGCCTCAAAATTTTCATTCATTTCAAAATTTTGCTTTTTATTATTTTGTATCTTATTATATGTCCGTTATTGTTCATTAATAATTATTGTTTTATCTAATGAAAATACAAATCAAAATGAGAAAAGTAAATCTTGGAATACGTTTCAATAATCGAGTGGTTAGTATTCTGCAGTCTTATGAAATAATGACAAGATAACTTTCTCTCAATTCAATATTATTGCCCAAACATGATGCGACAAGATAAAGTAAATTTTTAAACATGAAAGACAGCAATGGTTGGAATATTTTTGAGTACATTTACATGAGTCGCCAGAGTGTACAAGTGTTATGAAAACTAGCGGCACTTTTAAACATGATTTCTCTTTATATTAGAATTCATTTCAATGTATTTCACATTGTATATCAGCATGGAAATGAACATAAAGAAATGAAACTTTGATTAAGAAATACTAACAATGTATCAACCAAACTTGTATTGGTGCGTTCTTTAATGCCATTTACACACAATGTTGAATGACATAAAGAAACCTGATAATACAGGACCCCGGACGGACCTATAACAGAAAATTAAATTCCGCACAGCCATGGCGAAGATAAATTTATGTAAGTTTAAAAAAGGAGGGAACCTACACTGCAAAAAATCCGGTGTTAATTTACCACAAGCCCAGAATCTATATATCCAGAGATGTGTAAACAACACCAGTTTGTCTTGGTCTAACACCAGATAGGTGTTTATATAACACCAATTAGTAAACAACATCGGTTTGATTCCAAATTGGTGTTGTTGCAATACTTCTCTGATTCCGGGTTTGTGTTAAATTGACACCAGCGTTTTTGCAGTGTACAGCAAGATTAGTATTTCTAAAAATATTGACCCAAAATTATAGAACATGTGGAAAGGGATAACAGGAAGTTATCGGTCAAATGATGTGTCCCATCTAAATCATGTTCATAGAGTTGTTTTTACCCATCACTTACCAGGGAATTAAGCCTTGTAGCAATGTGCTGAGAAGCTGTTAGAAGAGCGATACCGTATTTCGGGCGCTTCTCCTAAGATGAGAATGGGAAACATAAGTTTGATTCTTAATTCTAAAACATGATTAGAGATAGACCAACTGTGCTTAGAATACAGTCATCTTGCCAGTAAAGGATCCCTGTTCCTTATTTTCATTTTTCTTCTTCCCTGCTTTGCCTTTTTTGACACCATTCTTCCTGTAGGGATGCCCCTGCAGTGACTATATTGATGGAAGCAGGGTATCACAGCCGACAGATTTCAAAAGAAGAAAAAAGATATAGAAAAGGAAAAGTGGGAATAAACAATAGTCCTAGATCTATTAGAAACAAGAAAGTGTTGGAACCTACCCTTAATTTTTCATTGAAAAAAATCCAACTTGGCCTTAAGGTCTTCTTGCCTCCACCCCTATGAAGCCCACCGTCCTTTTTTGGGGGGGATATCTTTTTACGGGAACCTGAACTTTTTTGCTGAATGGGGTTCAGGGTTCAACTGAAGGCCTATTACGCTGAGAGGCAGAGGGGATACTCACAATTTCTGTCGGCCACTTTAATTCATAGGAGAGCTGCCCGCCGTTAGGGCCAAAACCAAATCTGCCAACATAGTAGAGCTCCTTTAAATAAAACAAAAAGATAGACAATTGAAAAATACAAGCGGACAAAATAAATGAAAGTCAAATGTGCGTATGAAAGTAATTTAGGATGGGGGGTCGGGTGTCCGGACACTTTATATTTGAAGCCTTCTTTTTGAATTCAGTAATCATCTTCTAATTTGTTCTCTATAATATTTCCCAATATTTTGTACTAAAAATGATAAAAATTCGCTTGTTAATTTTACCAAATGATTTTCTAAAATTGATCGTCCGGACACTCAACCTGTCTGGACACACAACAATTGGGTATAACTGAATTTCCTGAAATTCAATTGAGGTAAAAAAAAATAAACGCTTACCCGAGTCAACAAAGCAAATTAAATCAAAACGAAAGTTTGATCAACATGATATATTTTCTTACCATTGGTATATCTAGACATCCCGATATAGAAACGCCAACACAGAGCCTGAAAGTGAGAACAAACAGCACAAGTTGGGAAAACATCATTTAGATATAATATGCCCATTCAAATTCTGTATATTTCGACAAAATAAGATCTAACAGTTAGGCCTAGATCTTATTTCAAAAATGAGATTTATTTTTGTCAAATTCAGGGATGGCGTGAATTATGCATTGTCATGTGGTACGCGTACCTTGCAGTGCGCGAAGCCAAATGCGCATATCCGAAGGGGGAACTCCCCCCCCCCCCCGACCCCCGGAATGGGGCCGCTGCTCATTACGGGGATCGGAAAGAAGGATCGAGACAGAAGGAGGAAGCAAAGAAAAGCCCCCGAAAAAAAAATATTTTTTTTCGTTGAGGTGTTGGCGATTTAAAATGGATCAAGTTCAAATCACCCCATCACGTTAAGATCGGCAGCTTCTATGTTCTGTAGGCATTTCTATGAGGGGCGCAAAATGTGAAGGAAAAAAAAGAGAAGGAAAAATCTCTATTCATTACTGTAACGCATGTAATACCAAAAGTAAGCCCAATAAATTTCGACAAAAAGTTTTATCGTTTAATTTATATCTAAAGCAATTTTAGACAATCTAAAAGTAAAAACAATGAGAACCGTCATGGCCTGAATAGATATAGGAGTACCCCGTTGGATTCCAAGATATTTGCTCCGGCGACCATAATTACTCCGATAGAAAATATGCGAGTTAAGCCCAGCATAAAACCCATTCTCCAAAACTGAATAAACCATAATCCTTACATTTACATTATTCTGACCCACAATCTATTACACAAATTTCACGCAAACCCTGTGCCCTCTCAGATATTAAGACCCGGCGGAGTAAATGTCGCAGGTGCAAATTTCGTGTCACCGCCCATTGTGCCGGTCTTCATCAGCCTGTCTCACGAATTTTCAGATTGAGAACTAAGGGCCGTTTCATAAATCTGTTCGAAAGTAAAAAAAACAAAACTTACAAAAGCAAAAAATTATAAACAACTGTTAACCCTTGTGCTTAGTAAGATACTCGAAATATTGCGGAGAAAAATTCACCTAAATCGGGTGTAAAAAATATTAGATTTTAAAGTTTTCGCTTATTTTTGCAAAACAGTTTTATGCACATAGTGGGTGATTGCAATTAAGAGGGTCAATGATGACATACATTTATTTTTTCTGTATTTTATTACAAATTATAATATTTTCCGATTTGGACTACAAGGATGCATCTTCATTAAATCACAATAGGTTGCAAACATAGCATTCCCAGGACCCTGGAAACGAATTTTTTAATAAGGGGTGGTGGTTGGAAGAAAAAAAGGACAAGCAAAAAACAAAATGTTTTCACTACAAAACGAAGGTGATTGTATTTTTATTTTTTTTTACTTCTTTTACCATATTTACCTGATTTCAAGGGGGTGCTGCCTATTATGAATAACATATCAAGAAGCACCCACAAGCAAAACACCCCAGCACCCCCTAGCTACCAGGGCCATGGACAATCCCGAATGCATCTATCAACTTTTGAATCAAACCTTGTTTAAAATAATGAGGAAGATAATGACATGACAAAATGCAAATAGAAATAGTCAGCGGGTGACATTTATTTCCTTATTTCTATACCGACCATTGATAGGATGAGCATATTATCTTCAAAATATCACAATGTTTTATGTATTCACATCAGACTTTAATGAAAATTTCAGCAGTAGGCTTACTTGATAATTTTCTTTCCATCAAAACCTGCCTTTCAGTGGGTAAACTTGCATTGATATTATCCAGGAAAGCAACATGTTTTTTCAAAAGGAATTTAACCCTAAAAAGACTGGGGGGGGGCTGATTCAGCCCCCCCCCCCTCGACATTTTTCGCGATAAATCCGCTGCGCAAATTTTTTTGACCGCGTCGCTCGCCGACTTTTTACTTTCAAGTCTTGCGCAACTTTTGAGACCAAAATTGTGACCCCCGGGTACGCGGTTCCAAAATTACGCAACATTTCGTAAGTGCATGCAGACCCAAAATTACTCAAAAACGTGAATTTGTGTACAAATCCAATGCAAATAGTGTTCTTAGCCAAAATTCATAAATGTTTTATTATTTTTCCTTTTACTGCTTAAAATCAATTAATTTTATCTTGTTTATGGTCAAAATAAAGTCCCCGACAATTTCCATTGAAAAAACAATAAAAAACAAAAAGTCGAAAAACAAAGAAATACATAAGAAATTTAGAAAACAATAGAATACATAAGAAAATAAATTTGATTTTGAAATTTTTTTTAAAATCAATTTGATCAGATGCCTATCTAGAGTATGTGAAACAAAAAATTAGCATTTCAGGGGCATTATTTTATTAATTAGAGCAAACTTATGATTTTACGCATAAATTAGCATAATTAATGAGACATGAGATTTTTTGCCGAATTTGATGTTATAGTTTTGTAGATAATGCCATGGGTAATGCGTGTGCCAATTTCCGTCGCGATCGCGCGATCAACGGCCGAGATCATAAGGGGGGGGCTGAATCAGCCCCCCCCCCCCCCCCCCCCCGTCTTTTTAGGCGTCGAAATAGCCCAGTCTATTTAGGGTTAAAGCCATTCAAAGGGCCCTTTTGTCACTTTATGAGCGCCTTTATGCTATAAGTGCACAAAAGACATGGGTCACTGCTTATCTAAGGTAAGGTCAGATACCGGTCAGATACCATGCAGAATATTCCTTTGGGGCCTTCAAATTGATGCATGTACCTTTCAAAACCATAAAGAAATAACAAAAACCTATTAAATGAACCATACATTATTGAAATCCAATAAGCTACAAAAATTTGTGCAAGTGCCGTGCAGTATGATCTGACGCGAGTGAATCGAACATAATTTGATCGGGTTTGGATTTTGAACATGTAAAACGTTCAGATGCGACGATTTACGCAACCAACTCCTAGTTCTCGAGGGGCTTTCGCAATCACTCTTCCGATCGTTGGGGTGGACTTGTCCTTTAAGGGGCTTTCACAATCACTCTTACGATCGTTGGGGTCGACTTGTCCTTTAAGGGGCTTTCACAATCACTCTTATGATCGTTGGGGTCAACTTGTCCTTTAAGGGGCTTTCATAATCACTCTTCCGATCGTTGGGGTGGACTTGTCCTTTAAGGGGCTTTCACAAAATCACTCTTACGATCTTTCTGGTGGACTTGTCCTTTAAGGGGCTTTCACAATCACTCTTACGATCGTTGGGGTGGACTTGTCCTTTAAGGGGCTTTCACAATCACTCTTACGATCGTTGGGGTCGACTTGTCCTTTAAGGGGCTTTCACAATCACTCTTATGATCGTTGGGGTCGACTTGTCCTTTAAGGGGCTTTCATAATCACTCTTACGATCGTTGGGGTGGACTTGTCCTTCAACATGTTTAAGGAGCTCTCGCAATCACTCCTACGATCGTTGGGGTAAGGGGCTTTCACAATCACTCGTACGATCATTTGCGATAATTTGGTCACAATAATTATGTTGCATACAATCGCAACGGTTGTAAGCAGTCGCTCCACCAATTGTGAAAGGGGCCCTTAATGCAAGCTTTGAGCATTTTCATCGCTTAGTATCCGAATATTCTACTTTTAAAAGCCCCTTCCACAATTGGTGGTGCGAATGCTTACAACCGTTGCGATTCTGTGCAACATATTTTTGTGACCAAATGATCGCAAACGATCGCACGAGCAATTATGAAAGCCCCTTTAAATGTCAGGTCCACCCCCAAAAATGTTTATTTGAATCAATAGAGAAAAATAAAAAGCATAATGCTGAAAATGTCATCGAAATCGAACGTAAAACAAGAAAGTGTTGCTCATTTTTCACAAAACAGTTATAATTATGCACAACTCAGTGACATGCAAATTAGAGAGTCGATGATGTCCATCACATACTCTTTCTTTTTGTTTTTTATTGTTTGAATTGTACAATATTTCTTTTTTTACCAATTTGACATTAAGGACCAACTTAACTGAGCCATAAGATGTTATAACAACGGTAATACCACATGTTTAGGGAGGAATAAAACTTTGTCTCACAGGACAAAGAGGAGAAAACTAGAATAATTGATATTTCATGTAATAAAATACAATAGGAATAGTAAGTGATGTCATCAGTTCCCTCATTTGCATGCCGACCATATAACTGTTTTGTGAAATTAAGCGAAACTTAAAATGTCATAACTTTCTTATTTTACATCCGATTTTTATCAAATTTTCGGTGTAATGCTTGTTGGATTTTTCTCTAATTATTATTCAATGAACTTTTTGCTGGGGTGGACTTGTCCTTTAAGAATATAGCTGCAATGATTGGGCTTAGAAAATATGCTTTCTTGTACGTGTATCCCCCGCCTCAACATTGTGACGTCATGCTGTGTTCAAAGCGTCATGTTATGATTCCATAAAGTTGTACACTGAAAAAAAATCGGTGATTTCCCCGCTTTTCAGATTCCGCATTTGATCTTTTTCACTTTTATCACCTAGAGATACTATAAATTTCTCTTCCTGCAAGCGTGAATTGATGAAATCTACAGTTTTTTTACTACTTTTTACCACATTTTATATCCCGCTTATTTAGCGCAGCTTTCCAATTCTATCTGCATTCAGATTATGTGTAACATCTTTTCCTAACATACATGGGTGTCGATCGGTACTCTTGGTTGGGGGCTGATTGACACAAATGTTCATGTGGATGGGGATCTTTCAACATTACCCCCTAAAATCACAAGTTAGGACATTTGAGAGTGGTTGATATGCATGGAGTTCTTGGAAATTCCTTCATTGTTGTAGTGTACTGAAAATTCAATTTGTGTAAGCCTATTCTAAACTAATACGAAAAAAAAATGACAAAAATTGTCTGGACCATGTACATAGTGATCTGTTTATTGAGCATGATGTATACACACATATATATGTATATATATATATTATATATATATATATTTATATTTATATATATATCACCCTCACCAACAATGCGAGCGCGAAGCGCGAGCTGAAATTTTCAAGTATGACATGAAAACAGGAAAAATGTACCTGTTTAGGTTTGTTTTTAGTAACTCACGAGGATAGATTAGTATGTATCTCACTAGAGAGCGAGCTGAAATTCCTGTATATTCTGACCTGAAAGCTTGACATTCTAAGCATTTTTGGTACCAATGATTAAGATGGGTATCTAGAAGAACAATAGATGCGAGCGCAAAGCGCGAGCTGAAAATTTTGATATTTCGATCTGGGGGCGTTTCATCAATATTTTCGTCCGGTAAGTTGTCAGATCTGACAAATTTCCTGGATTCTGATTGGTTGAGAAGCACTGTTACTATAGTAACTGTCGGATAAAACAAGACTTGTCGGATAAAACATCTGACAAGTCCTTTCATGAAACGCTCCCCGGGAAAAAAAGATAGTTTAATGGACACTTTTACTAATTAAAAAGATTAAATAATATCATATCCAACAAAAGATTATTGCAAATCGAAGCGGGAGTTCTTTTGAGATTTAGAACTAAAAACGGGAAATTCTATTAACCTATTTAATGTTGAAAAGTATGGGTTGTTGGTACAGAAATCATGCGAGCGCGAAGCGCTAGCTGAAAACCTATATATTCCAATCTGAAAAGCAGACATTTTGAGCACGATTTTAAATGAAATTCGAGTTGGTATCTCAATCTCGCTCGCTGATTTCAGTGTAGCATTACAATTTTATTCTATTTTTTAGTTGCACATGCGGAATTATTGGGGGGCAAAACGATATCTCCCCCCCCCCCGATCGACGCCTCTGTGTATACAACTTCTCTTAAATCTAACCCGACTGGCAATATCTTTTTTCTTAATCATGTTAATGCATGATGATAAAATGTAGATTCGGACCAATTAAGACTAGCACAAATTACATACTGTGTGGCTTCTCGTGCGCCATCGGGTTTACCGTCATTCCATAGAGTTATTACTGTAATAGCTATATGGTCATTCCTTACACGATTTATCTTGCCACCCTTTTACTCTGCTTTACTTTTCCACCCTTTTGAATTAACTGATTCATCAAAATTGATTTATTCACCACTGTTGGGATGAAACACCCTATCAACAAAAGTTGTTTTCCGTTAGGGTCCTTTTATGTCATGTGTTAAAAATATCATATACATATAAACATTTCATTCTTTTTCATTTGAATCTCCACCCATCTGTTTAAAAGCCCTGAAAAGGAATGTTTTTATTTAATAACAATATACACAAATTGCGAGGGAAACCAACTGATTGATGGTATACTGTAATCATCATGATCAAACTTTATTTTTTCATCATCATCATTATAATTTTTCTACCCTAAATTATTGCGGGGTGAAAATACAGGCCATCCCCCCACTTGAATTATTGGGGGGATATATCCCCCCCCCATCCCCCCGTGATCGACACCCATGCTAACATAGCAATTTAATTCCAATAAGAAGCTAAGCAAAGAAATCACATAAATTCTAATGAAGAGATGTAGGTTTACATCCATTTGAAAACTAATAATTGTCATCGTCAGTTTGTCTGTAATTTAAATAAAAATCGAAGTCAAAATCTGAAAAGCAGAAAAATTACAAGTTTTTCTGTTATCAAACCTATAACATCACAATGCTTCTAAACATGACGTTACGGACATTAGGCTAGTGAAAAGCACTTGGAAGCCTTTTGTCCCAATCCCCCGCCCGGCCTCTTAATTTCAGATTTTTTTTTAATGCAAAATACTGTTGTTCAACGTTGGACTACTTGATGCAGAAGTTGGCACGACTAAGTAGCCGCACTTATTTTGTACTCATTTTCAATAAGGGTTTAGATTTGGTCACTCCACATCGTCAGCATTTAAATGAATTCATTCAGAAAGTTACAAATGACACTTATAAGAGTACATCGATAGATTAATTTCTTAATTTGCGAAAAACATTTGATACGTTAGATCAAAAACTGTTTTTGTTCCAAAAATTATATGCATATGGCGGGGGCGAGTCCAGCTTTCGCCAACGGGGGGGGGAATAACCCATGTTTTCCCCAATCGGCTGCTGAAAGTTGATTTTTGTTTGTTTCATTGATCGGGTAGTCACGTCTTAGCTTTATTGTTACAAAACATAAATATATAATAGTCTTATAAAAGCCCTAATTGAGTAGTCCGAGCGCGAAGCGCAAGGTGATTTTGTTTTCATTTATTTTGTCCAGAAGAATATTCTGTTTGTGATTCACAAGATGTGAATGTGACTCGCGAGCAGATATTGTTAATGTACGTTCTGGACTGATCGAAAAGGAACCTGTTAAGGATTGTTTGCAGTTACCCATGAAAACAATACATATTTCTACAATCAAAATAATGCAACGCGAAACACAAGATTATTTTTTTTATATTCTGATTAAGCACATTCTGAATAAAGAACTGCGTATCTCAATAAACACGTGATGTTTTTTTTTTTAGATTTAGACCTGGAATCTGGGCATTCTGAAAAATGGATCGACGCCCCTGAACAGTGGTCACAGCCCAATTGTTAAGGTGGCTATTCACAAATAAAATATACATCTACAGTGACCTCAGTGATTAGCGAACCGGTCGTCTATTTCATATTCACCTCGAATGATCACAAGCATCGATCATGTTGATCACGAGTCATGATCTAAAGGGTGTATGCACAATCGCTACTGGTATATTGTCATTTTATTCGAGTATCGAGTAAGAATCATGGGGTTAGAAAATTGGAGCGGTCGCTCAGCAGTTGTGACGGGGGCAGGATCTGGCTTTGGTGAGGCAATCACACGGTTACTGGCAAAAATTGGAATGAAAATTATTGCTGTAGATATTAACTTTGAAGTTGTCCAGGTAAGAATATAGCAACATTTGTATTCTTTTAAACCGAAACTGCCCTAATTAGTAGACTTGTTAAGAGGTTGAACGCTGCATTTTTTAGTACAAATGTCCCACTTGGCACAAATGTTCCTTGAGTCAAAAGAAAAAGATTCATCCAAAGAGACAAGCTGTATCTATGCAAATAAGCAAGTAATTTGCATAAATTTGCATATTATGTCGATATAGTAAAAACAAGTATTTCAGAATATATATTTAACCAGAACTGCCCTAAAATTGGAAATAAAGACTGAGGGTAAGACAGGGAAGAAAATTGTCATAAAATAATTGGGATACCTTGTTTATTATTACCTAATTTACATAAATTATGCAAATTATAATTTTAAAAAAGTATTTTTTTCATGAATCCTGAACTGTTAAAAAAAAAACAGCAACTAATACACAATGTCAACATTCTACATGAAAGAGAATATATTAGCGAAAACATCGATACGCTTCATGACAGTATCAGTGTCTTAATTTGCTTAGAAAGAGGGCAAATATGTCAAAATGTATGACGTGATATTGCACTAAAACGAGACCAAAACAACCTCTATGTCACAGTCACACTCACGAATCGGACAATAAAGCGATCAATGGTATGTCATTCGAGATAACACAATCTCAACACAATAGCTTCCATCTGCTTCTCGTATCGCTTTTGTTGGTGTGTCTGCCACACCGTAATCTATGATATATACGGGCAAAATGCACTTCGGTATCGGTAAAACACTATTAATTTTGTTTTATTTGTTTCTCTTGGAAAATTTACAGGAGACATTTCTTTGCAGTTTACTGTTTTTATGAAACTCTGGCACATGAATCATGACGAATGTATCCTACCTCAATCCATATTTTAACTTTATCAAAATATATATCTTTTGGAGACTCCGAAGTGGCAAAATTGCTTTCCCCTAGCATTCCCGCTACTTTACAAAACCAGTTTAACTTGTTTTTGTTTATTTAAGCCTACGCCCACGGGAGCCCTCCGAATTTATTCCATCCCCTCCCCGTATTTCGACTTTAAATTAAAAAAAATATCGTGTTTTAAAACCATCGGCAAGGGTAATTGCGTTATGTGGTATAATAAATCAACTGTTATATCTATATATTTATATTTACATTCATCATTATTGATATTATTATAATTATTATTAATATTACTATTATTGTTCTGCCGTTTGTAATAATTCTTTAGCACAGTAAAGGCTATTACCCAACAGGAGATTGTCTAGGATACCCTTTCCCTTTTTGGTTTCATGTATTAAAAAATAGTTTATTGTCTTTAGAACTCTTAAAAGATTACTTTTGCTTGTATTGATATCTTGGAATAGATTGAGGATAAATTACTCTACAACTGACATGTAGAAGAGCTGTGGTACGTTGAAGAACGGCCACACAGCCCCTTATTTATTCCACTCTGTTGAATTCAAATATTTTTAGAGCCCAATCGGAAGAAAGATGCATTTCTACTAAACATATAGAAGATGGTTATATATCTCATAAAATAAGTTCGTGTACGTGACGGTGGTCTGTCTAAGTTGCCCAACCGTTTATATTGTTTTGACAGTATATATTTAGAATATCGTCTAAATGAAGCCCTCATCTGGAAAAGGGCACTTATTAAAGACAGCATGTACATTATATAGAGGAGGCCCTGGTACTTGGAAGCGGGGGCTGAAGCTCGTTAAATTTCTTGGGACCAAAATTTTACATTAAACCTTTTTTGCTTTTCAAATTTTACTTGGATTAACTTGGATGTTGAGACGTAAAGCAATATGATTATGTGCCCCATCAAGAATTTACATCAAGAAATTTAACAAGCAAATAAACAAAAAGGATCGCACTAACACACGCAGCACCCCCCCCCCCTTCCGGAAGATCTTGCGAGGGCTTCAGCCCCCGCTTCTGAGTACCAGGGCCTCCTCTATATAATGTAGATGCTGCCTTTAATAAGTGCCCTTTTCCAGATGAGGGCTTCATTTAGACGAAATTCTAAATATATATTGTCAAAACAAAATAAAGGGTTTGGCAACTTCGACAGGCCTCCGTCATGTACATGTATATCGATTATGTTGTATTAATGTATTATATTAATCAATGAATTTTAACCTGGGGTTGCCATTTTTTTCACGCAATCTGCTTATGATGACAATCCTTCTGCAAATTGTAAATGTTAACTAAGTTGGTATGAGATCAGTTTTGTTTGTAATGATAATTTTAGTACACTTAGTTATGATTCATGCCAAATAAGTTCTCAATATACTATGTTATGGAAAATGTATTATATACGAATGGTGTGATTGCAGAAGAAAACAATAAAATCAAATGTACACGAATTTATTTTATGCGATATAAAACAATGCCTTCTATGTTTTTTTTTCAAGAGGAGAAAGTAAAGAGGCTTTACTGTGTGTAGTAGAAAATGTATCTTTCTTCCGAATGGGTTCTAAAATAATTTAGATTTAACATAGAGTGGAATCAATAGAGGGGTTTTAGTATTTTAGAGCTTACGTGTGACTTTTCTTCAATATACCATAGCTCTTCTACATGTTAATCTATTCCAAGATATCAATATAAAAAAGTAATCTTTTAAGAGTTCTAAAGAAAAACTATTTTTGAATACATTAAACCAAAACGGGAAAGGGTATCCTAAGCATGCTCCTGTTGGGTTATAGCTTTTACTGTGCTAGAGCATTATTACAAACTGCAGAACAATAATAATGATAATAACAACAATAATAATAATAATAATGATAATAATAATATTGATATACATAAATATGAAATATAGATATTACAGTTGCTTTATTATACCAAAAACGCAATTTGCCTTGCCGGTGGCTTTAAAACACGATATTTTTTTTTAATTTAGTGTCGAAATACAGAGAGGGGACGGGGTAAATTAGGAAGGATCCCGTGGACGTAGGCTTAAATAATAAAAAAAAAAACATGTTCACTGATGTCTCATACATCTCTCCTTTCCAAGTCGATAATACAAGTCAAACAGGTTTTGTGAAGTAGCGGGAATGCTGCGAAGGAATGCAGTTTTGCCACTTCGGGGTCTCCAAAAGATATATATTTCAACAAAGTTAAAATATGGATTGAGGTGGGGTACATTCGTCGTGATTCATGTGCCAGAGCTTCATTAAAGCAGTAATCTGCAAAGCAATGTCTCCTGTAAAATTTCCAAGAGAAACAAATTAGAAACAAATAAAACAAAATTAATAGTGTTTTACCGATACCGAAATGCATTTTGCCCGTATATATCATAGATTACGGTGTGGCAGACACACCAACAAAAGCGATACGAGAAGCCGATGGAAGCTATTGTGTTGAGATTGTGTATCTCGAATGACATACAATTGATCGCTTTATTGTCCGATTCGTGAGTGTGACTGTGACATAGAGGTTGTTTTGGTCTCGTTTTAGCGCAATATCACGTCATACATTTTGACATATTTGCCCTCTTTCTAAGCAAATTAAGACACTAATACTGTCATGAAGCATATCGATGTTTTCGCTAATATATTCTCTTTCATGTAGAATGTTGACATTGTGTATTAATTGCTGTTATTTATAAAACAGTTAAGGATTCATGAAAAAATACCTTGTTTTAAATTATAATTTGCATAATTTATGTAAATTAGGTAATAATAAACAAGGATATCTCGTTCATTTTATGTCAATTTTCTTCCCCTTTCTTACCCTAAGTCTTTATTTCCAATTTTAGGGCAGTTCTGGTTAAATATATATTCTTAAATACTTGTTTTCACTATATCGACCTAATATGCAAATTTATGCAAATTACTTGCTTATTTGCATAGATACAGCTTGTCTCTTTGGATGAATCCTTTTCTTTTGATTCAAGGAACATTTGTGCCAAGTGGAACATTTGTACTAAAAAATGCAGCGTTCACCCCTTTTTTTGCAGTTAACAAGTCTACTAAATTAGACGACAAAACGGCCAAAAGTTCTGAGTCTAGTAAGTGTAGAGAGGGAGTGGATGGATACACTAGAAAAGACCAGACTCGATTTGATTTTTAAAGGACTCTCTTCAGTTTTGTTTAAACATGTTTTCTTTAACCAGAAAGTAGCTGATTCCCTGAAAAATAGCGGCATGTCGGGGGAGATTCATACCATGAAGTGCGATGTCGCTGACGAGACCGCAGTCAAAAACATGTACGCCCAGGCTGCGAATAGGTTTGGTGGTGTTGATGTCAGTGTTCAGTGTGCTGGTCTCTCAAAGGCATCTCCCCTCCTTTCTGGTGATGCTAATGATTGGAGGATAATGCAAGAGGTAAGTTGTACAATGTTAAACATTTTGAATCCATATTTCTACAATATTAGCGCAGAGACTCCAAACTGATACTTTATTGACATTATGACAAAGGCCTACTGAATTAGCAAGTGGCATCAGAAACATAATCCCACTTTCTTAAATGCAGTCTAAAATTGAATAGTCCACTCTTTGCATTCTACATACGCAAATCTCTCACATCTTTCCTCATAGATACGACCTAAAGGTAGTCTATTACGAGAGTATGGATATAATAAATTATTTATTAATTGTGAAATTCCAACGAATTTTTACCTGAAGTTTAGATAATAATAATCTATCATAAAGTAAGAGGAAATATTATCTCCAGCACATTTGAGTAGGCGAAGTGGTGTAAATATACCAAAGGTAAATTGAGTCACTGTTGGCATTTACGAAATCAATGCCATCAGGATACTTGGGGTATATTTTCATGATTTATCCGCTTTAAACTACAATTAGATGCTTTTTCAACAGAACAATAAATTAATTCGGTGTATTACTGTATTCACAATTCGGTGCACCATCTATTGGCTGCAGCGGACAGGCCGGAATTAGCAATGCCTTATGGAAAATAGTCAACATCTCTTAATTGGGCGCTCTATACTAAAGTGCATGCAATGATAGCGCTGGTAAGGCCGACGCGGCTCGACCGGATATGCTGTTTGCAAGGGTCCGGGAGGTAGGAGAGATATTACGGTTTGGGGTGAGTGTCACATGTTTTTCATTTTTGAAGCATCAAAGTCACATTACAGTACTACTATAGCACTGTGCGCACTAGCGTACCTAACGGGGGGGTCTGAGAGCAGACTGATAAGAAAATGTTCGAATCGTCAGCAAAAAATATAAATGTTAGTAAATTTGAACTTTTTTAATGTCATTAATATATGTTATAAAAAGAAGAGGACCAAGTAAACTACCCTGTGGTACTCCACGTGTAATAGGAAGAGTACAAGAAATAACGTTATTGACTGACACAAATTGAGACCCGTTTGTTAGGTAGCTCCTGAATTACTCGAAGGCCTTCCCCCAATACCATAAAACGAAAGCTTATGAAGAAGTATTTCGTGGTTAATGGTATCGAAGGCCTTGGAGAAGTCCAGGAAAATACCAACAGCATGACAATCTTTATCTATGGAAGAAGTGATTTTATTAATAAAAGTCAGAATTGCATGCGAGGTGCTATGATTTTCGCGGAACCCAAATTGCGAGTTCGAAAAAGTATTGTATTAAAGAACGTTATTGTACGAGTATGTATAAGTTTTCAAGAATTTTAGATAACGAAGTTATCGGCCCCCCCCCCTTGAAAAATCGTGCCTATATACGTCCATGCCTACTACCCCCCCCTCCCCACCTTGCTGATCCCTGACGCCCCCCCCCCCCCTGACGAAATATGCCAGGTACGTCACTGACTGCGCGCGATGTCGACTCAGAAGCACTGATTTTGTGCATAATTTAGATCAGTGCCACCGATAGATGGCGCACCATATCGTGAATGTCGTGAATCTACCGAATTTTTTAAATGTGAATGATTTTGTTTTGTAAAGAATTTCTAGGGTTGCATCAGCTCTTATTATCATTTCTTGAAAAGTCACAAATTCTGAAAACTTGTCTACTTAATTTTCATGAAAGCAATCAATCGCAACAAGTTTTATTTTTCAAACTAAGAATTGAAAACAGTAGCCACTAATGTGTATCACGTCCCGTGGCACTTCCCTCATCCAAATTACTTGTTATAGGCCTATGTGTTATTGCCACCTTATTTGAAGTAATATTGTGGTATGTGATTCGTTTTCTAAAGACCCCTTAAATGTTCAACTCTTCCAACTTGTTTCTCCCTTTCTCAAACTGCCTCTAAAAAGTAAGTTAAGACTGAATGTTCATCATTTGCTCGTTTAATGTGACACAATAATATTGTATCCCCCTTCTTTTTACTAATGGTGGTATGTGCCACCATCACTCTCGTCGCCTCTTCATGAGACAAGATTCTTTACAATGCCGAAATTTCAGTCAAAAAAATTACGGTTCCTTAAGTCATTTTTTTTATTTATTTCGATGTGTTTTTAGTCGATGTTACTTTCTTCGTTCAAAATCATATAAATATCATCATGTAGAACCTCATTTAAACCCATAATCGCAATAATTATAGTTTAAACGTAATTTATTTTAATGCAGCCCACACCGAGAGCCCATAAACCAATGAAATTCTCCCTATTTCATGCCAATCATTATGTACACAGGTTAATGTTTTAGGAACCCTCTTCTGCTGTCGAGAGGCAGTCAACTTGATGAAGAAAAATGGGGTGGATGATGGCGTCCTAATTAATCTAGTCAGGTAACCAAGATAACACTGTAGAAATGTTTAGCAAAAGCTTGTTTACCTGTAGCTATCCCACCTACTAACCTTTTGTCTACTGCTATTTAGCCAATTTACAATTTTGTCTAATTTGTAGTTAAGGTATAATATTTTAATTTTGATTTGACAAAGTATAAAGTAAAAAGTAGAGGGAGTTGAAATTAGATTATCTGGAAATGAGAATAAATGACAATAGACTACTTAGCCCACGTGATGGTTCGACCAATTGATGGACACAATGGATGTTAGGCCATGCGCAAGTAGAGCAATTTAACAGTAATTCTGGTGGTAAACAGTCCTTTAATATTTGTTTATTTTATCATTAATCAATTTACAATTAGCTTCCATTTAAGGATGCCATTGCATTGAATTGTGATCGGCATGGTAATATAGTTACAGAGTAATCTACCATCTGAAATGAATAATTATGTTCCCAATAAGGATCACTGAGGATCACTATCACTCGCTTTAGATTGAAATGACTATAACATTTACAGCAAATGAAATGCAATTGATAATAGGTTTTCGCATTAAATGCCGTTTATTATAGTTTTCCTATTGAGGAAATCATGCTTTGAATTAACGAATTGTTAATGTTTCTAAAGTTGCTTTAATTTCAAGGGATTTGTTTGTGAAATACTTTTTTTTTCTTCTAGTCTAGCTGCACATAACTTGACGCCTATTAGTGACTTGCATTTCTATGGAGCGACGAAGGTGATGTTGAAGGCTATTCAAGAAGGCTTCAGACAAGAGCTGAGGGAAATCAATTCAAATATTAGAATATCGGTAATTTCATTTTTTTAACCCATCTGCGCTTGGGATTTTTTTTTTACATTTAGCCAAGATAAGGGAAGAACAAATTTTATTTGTGCAATTCGGACATCATGATTTAACAATAAGTATGGAGATTAAGAAAGTGCTCTTCTGACTGAAAAATGCATGATTAAAAATGGGTCAGTACTATGGGGGAAAGAAATATTAGGATGATATCTTTTCGCATAATACAGTGACGAAGACTCTAAATTATTTAAATACATTTTCAGTGTATGTATATATTTCAGGTAACTAGGCGAAGGACATTTTTAGGTTATTTTATTATGAAATAAATTATATTTATTCTCTTTTTGAAAATTATTCATTTTACATGTGTTTTTTTAAGTCAGCTCTGCAGGGGAGATTGCCAGAGGCGTTTCATTTGTGTTGTACTATAAGACCATTATGTTCAACGTTCTTTCTTAAATCAAATGACCAGTGTCGATTTCACCTGTCTCTGCCTGTTTGAATTTTTATGGTTTTAAAATATTGGCCTTTGAAGGTGACCTCCCTGCCATTTTTCACATCGTTAACTGTTTTCTAGATTTCCCCATTTCAGGCGCTTATCCGGGAATTTTGTACCCCGTTGGCCCGACCTAATTTTGGCGCCCTTGTGCCGACCCCCAAAGCCTCCCCCCCCCCCCCCCCGAATACGCGCGTGCATTTATTCAGCCATGCGATGTTCTTGTTTCACTAGGGTATATCACCAGGCCAAGGGAATACTGGATTTTATCCCAGTATGTTTGGTGGAGATGTGTCAAAATCTACTGTTCCTCTTCTACAGAAGGTAATGAGCCAATATATATTCCTATTGAATGAATAAATCATGAGGATGATGATAATTTTGCAATTATCATAATAATTTGAATTTAAGACGAGATTCGATAGAGGCTCGTGTTTTATTAAAGTATCACTCTTGTTTTTAAATACACTGATGTGAATGCCCCTGTTGGGGATGTCACTCAGAAATGTCAACCCAGTCGAAGCCATCATTCACAATCAAATGATCTTCTAGCTGAAATACGTGCAAAATCCAAGACTTTTGGAGTTAGAGCTTGCGTGAAAATGGCATCAAACATTGCAGATTAATAACCAGATCCGACCGAGATTTAGGAATGGGTCAGTACTGTGAACTGTACCAAAGTATTTGTTGAACTTTATTTTAAAAAAAGCGCAGTAGACAGTGAATACATTTTCCAATATAATTTAAATGTGGCTTTTTTCCGGCAATTAGAATTTAAATTTAAATATATTGCCCTCTCTCGGGAACACTTCAATAATTTTATTTAGAGTAGCCATTTGAGCATTTACTTTGCATTATTGTAATATTAGAAAGTTACTGACAATTCATATCCTAGAATTTTCAGTCCATTCCATGCTCGATAAGGTATGATATATATATATATAGAAGCAACACGCATATCTATTTTGATCGAAAACCTGGGGAGCGTTTCATGAAAGTTGTCAGCACTGACTAGTTAGCTTTCTCCGACAGTTACCATAGTAACAGTCAGAGACAAGTGCCTCACAGCCAATCAAAACCAAGACTTCACTGAAATTGTCAGCACTGACAATTTACTTAGTGCTGACAACTTTCATGAGACACCCCCAGAACGAATTAGAATATGATGAAAAATCAGTAACGCAGCCGATCGCGCAAGCCAGCGCAGTGTACTTATACTATGGTCACATTTGTTCTACGGCGGCCGTACGGCGAGTCGAAAACAGCCGTTTCAACATTTTTTGTCCAACTACATATAGGTGGTTTGAATCAAAATTGATAAAACGGCTGTTTTCGACTCGCCGTACGGCCGCCGTAGAACAAATGTGACCATGGTATTACTCGCATGAAAAATGATACTTTCATGTAAAAATGGGCATGTAAGTGATTTTTTACCATCAGATTACGTTTTTGCGTGAAGTGGATACGACCGTGGTAATTCAAACTCCGCATTTGTATTTGCACCAACACGTTCACATGTATTTTCAAAAAAAAAACTCGCCTACCACCCCCCTCTCTCTTTATCATTCCTTTTGTTTTTGTTTTTCTATTTTTATTTTGTGTTCCCCTTTCGCTTTGTTCTTTTTCTTTTCTTTTCTTTTTTAGTAGTAGTAGAAGTGGTAGTATAGCTGTACTAGTAGTAGGAGTAGTAGAAGAAGTATTAGTATAGTAGTAGAAGTAGTAGTAGTAGTAGTAGTAGTAGTATCATTAGTAGCAGTAGTATAGTAGTAGTAGTAGTAGTATAGTAGTAGTAGTAGCAGTAGTAGTAGTAGTAGTAGTAGTAGTAGTAGTAGTAGTAGTAGTAGTAGTATAGTAGCAGTAGTAGTAGTAGTAGTAGTAGAAGTAGTAGTAGTGGTAGTTTTAGCATGCAGCAATCATTGGAAATGATGATGACAAAATTAACATAATCAATTACGATTACAATTTTAATGATCATCCTAATGACGAACGTTTGTTTTTCTGTGTTTCATAGCAACTCGAGGCTGAAGATATTGCACATGTAGTTGAATACATTCTAAACACACCGAAGCATGTACAGGTATAGATATTCCTAACTGATTAAATTAAAGAAAAATGCATGAATATTGTGTCATTATCTGATTTAATAGCCAACACGTCACTTTCTTTTTCTAATAAAATATCCCGTGCCAAAATACTTTCCTCTAATCACGTCCACTGATCGGAATAGTCATAGCAAAATTAAAGTCAAAAGTATTTCAATATTCATTGAGTATCTTATGAGGACCAGTGCCGATCGCCCTATACTAAAGGGTTTTCAAGTCATGTAAGGACAGTGGAAGAAAAGAGAAGAAATTGAACAGGAGAATATAAAAAAAGAGACGTAATAGGCTGTGTCATTATATTACCCATGTTATTAAATATTAAAAGATACGATCGTATTGCCCACCCCCCCCCCCCCCCCCCGCCCCGAAGAAAGAAACGTGAGCAGAACCAAAAGAAACAATACTAACTACGATAAAGATGATTAATGACAATCATGATGACGATAAAGATCATTATTTTGAAAATTCAAGATGCCATGAATCTGTTTTAAATCCCTGTCAAATTTTAAGAGCTATTTGTTATTCAAAGTTTGTATTTGAAAACGATTCCCTTTACAATTACGTCGGTTTTTTTTTTCATTTTCGATCTGTAACTCTCCTGCCAACTGTCAAATGTATATTGTATTCTGTTTTCATTCCTTTCTAGATTCATGACGTTCTTCTGCGCCCGGTTGCACAGCCATAAAAGCACTATTCCATAATCCACTGTCATTTTATTTTTTTTTGTTTGCTAGTATATATCTTCATTCAAATAGTTGAACAAAACATACGTATAAAATATGTTTACATGTGTATTGATTCATAGCAAAGGACACTAAACAAGGATATAAAGTATATACTTTCCGTTAACATGTTTGACTGGAAACCGCCGTCGTGAGCGGTTAAGCTTGAAATCATGGCGGTTTTAGTATGTAATGTATAACCGAAGAGGTATATGCAAGACATGGTTATGAGTCTACTACTGGGGACCGTTTCATCAACATATTTGTCTGACAAGTTGGCAGATCTGACATCTTTCCTTGATTCTGATTAGCTGAAAAGCATAGTTCCTATGGTAACTGTCGGATAAACTGGGACTTGTCGGAAAAAAACGTCCGACAAGTCCTTTTATCCGGCCTTTTATGAAACGCTCCCCAGGTTACACACAAAAACAGGTTTACCCAATATTGGGTAAAATGGGAACATACATGTTGGTTGAAATAAAATTCTGAATTTTACGCAATGTTGAGTTGAAATGGCCCAATATGGGGTAAAAAAAGGATACACTTTGTAATTCCGAAGGTTCGTAATTCCGAAACACGTAAATTGACTATATACCTCGATGTTCGTTAATCCGAAAACGTAAAAGTGTTCGTAAATCCGAACATGTGTGGCGTTATTCCGAAGGTTCGATAATCCGAAAACGAAACAAGGTTCGATGTTCCGAAGGCTCGTTAGTCCGAAGACGATTAAGGTTCATTAATCATTACGTTTTCGGATTAAAGAACCTTCGGAATTACGAACGTCATTTCGTTTTCTGACTTACGAACCTTCGGAATTACGAACCCCACTTTGTTTTCGGACTAACGAACCTTCGGAAATACGAACCTCATTTTGTTTTCGGACTTTCGAACATTCGGAATTACGAACCTTCGGAATAACGAAGCTTCAGAAGCTTCCCTTTCTACCAAATATTTGGTAAAATTTTACTTAGTGCTTTTAAAGTGTATCATTCTTTGATTGATTCTCTACTTGGGCTCTGGTTTAGAATCTTGTATTGTTTTATTTGTTTTTGTGTGTGGGCTGTGGGGAGGGTGTGTGTGCGTGTGGGATATCATATAAGGGAAATGTTTAGTTTCAATCTTACTTTTCTTTAATCATTCAATCGGGTATTACTTTGTTTTGTTGGTTTTATATTATTGTGTATATTATGGTTACGGAATTGCTTAAAAACAACCTGTCGGCTGAAACCAGGTTTCTTTATCTATTTTACATGCAGTATTCAAATGAATAAGTAAACCAACAAACGTTATCAACATGGTTTTCTAATAGTGTTTCTTCACAAAGTCATTATTCATTGATTCATCAAAAAAATACAAGGATGATCAATTTTACCAACTAAACAGATTTTGAATAAAAAAGATTAAGATTTTTCTTTCGAAAATTGATTCATCTCCGAAACTTTTTTAAGGTATTTTACTGCAAGATGAAATAGACACACTGTAAAAAATGAAGTGCTAATTTAGCACTTACGGTGCTTATTTTCTAGTTTAAATTTGAACTAAAAATCAGCATTCGTAGTGCAGTCTCTATGCAAGCACCCCAAGTGTTAAAATTAGCACTTTCATTTTTTTACAGTGCAGCAATGATTTGGATTGATACACCAGAAATACTCTCTAAGAAACTGCACAGAAAAAGTGTGAAACAGAGAAGAGTTGGTATATTTTCGGGAAATTACACTATGGTTAAAGGGATGGTCCGGGCTGAAAATATTTATACCTTAATACATAGAGTAGAATTCACTGAGCAAAATGCCGAAAATTTCATCAAAATCGGATAACAAATAATAAAGTTATTGGAGTTTAAATTTTAGCAACATTTTGTGATAACAGTCGTCATGAATATTCATTAGGTGGGCTGATGATGTCACATCTCCACTTTCCGTTTTCTTAATTTATTACATAAAATCATTTTTTTTTCATTGTTTCATACTTGTGTGAATAATATGTCTTGCTTATAATGAAATAAGTTTCAGCAATAAATATCTAATGCACTAAATCAGTTGTCAATCCAATTTTTATAGTTCTTGGAGGAAAAAAATTGAATAAACCTAATTTCATATGATAAAATGTAAAAGAACAAGTGGAGATTTGACATTCTCAGCCCACCTTATGAATATTCATGACGACTGTTTTCACAAAATATTGCTAAACTTTAAACTTCAATAACTTTATTATTTGTTATCCGATTTTTATGAAATTTTCGGCACTTTGCTCAGTGAATATTATTCTTTTTATTAAGCTGTACATACTTTCAAGTCGGACCATCCCCTTAAATTAATGAAGGGATATAAGGAGTATTTGACAGACTAACACCAGCCATTTTATGAATATTTAATGAAAAAATGTCAGTTATTTATCAACAGTATCTGATTGTGTTCATTATAAGCCTGGAATTAAAGTATCTAGGTGTTAAAGTCTTTTGTTGTTAGTCTGCCGTATGATATCTCATGCTGATACATATTCCATATAGATTATTTGATTAATAACTAATATAGATCATCAGCTGGAAAAATAAGTGTTAAATTCAATGCAATTCACTTCAGTTGATTCATTTTCAATTCCGATAAAAATAGATAAATGAATAGAGTATATAATTTTACAGGGCACGAGGATGGTCCAATGGTTCTACTTTATTCAGAAATCTATAAATATTTCATGTTTTATATCATATTGCGCACTATTTGACTTAAGAATGAATAAGAATATTATGCTTGCTGGGGTTGTCTCGCATAATCTTGCAAGCGACCAGAATGTGACAAACTAACCGGGTGATTCAACAAAAGGCAGTGATATACGGTACATACTGTAGTTATCGTTTGATTCAAAGAATGATACACCTCTGCTTTCAAAGACAATGTTCGACATATCCCTTGTCCATAGTCGCTATTTTCTCTGTAATTTCGAATTTATTTTAGATAATACTTCTTCCAAGTATTTAAATAAAGTTCGTCGTTTCATCATCATGATCATAGCTGTTTGCTCTTGCTGTCTTCTTTTTACATTGCATCGTCTGAATTATTAACAGCCACACACGTAAAAATAATCTATACCAGAGTAACCTAAGTCATTATGTCTAATGACATGCCATCGGTCAGTTTGGAGTCGGTTACGTTGGTGTTACTGCAGCGTATGGATTGTCTTTGTTGTAATAATATTATTCTGTTTCGCAGTGTTCTATAGGACAGTTGTTTGGCAAGTGATATGGGTCAACTATCCTTTTTGATGTGTAATTCAATTTATTCGTAGCAATTTTCTGTATCGGAACAAATTAATGAGAGAAAGGGCATATAGCTCTGGGGAACCTTGAATTAAGCTACGCCTACCATTGTTCTCTTCATCCATTTCTTTCACAGAATATTGAAATAAAAGAGTTGCCAAAGCTGTTGTACATGTATAATTTCACACACAAATACACATACATATATATATATATGACAAAATATAAAGTTCATTCTGAAAAGTATAGGACAAACCTACAGATCTATACAGTAGAAAGGACATACATTATCATGATTATTTCATTGAATATATCTATACTTTTTTTCTTCACTGTATATATTTTTTTCTGCCTGCAATCATGAAATCATGATCCTGATAAACTGATCTTAGCAGAGGGGTAAAAAAAAATTCCAGCATGAAAACGGCATGAATTAGGATTGAAAAATAGTTTATTCAAGTTTTTGTTGCCCCCCCCCCTCCTTCAAATACTTGATATATCAAAATCTCTTTAATACGAACGGTTATAAACCGTCTGATAATATCATCAGATTTGTGCTCCTGTCAGCATTTTATAGCTTTTATTACAATTGTCATATTACCATGATATTAATTCGTAAAATGAATGTAATACGTTTTATCAGTGAACTTAGAGGAACAACTAATCTAAGTCCAGTTGGGCATGTATTCGTTATTTTAATATGGAATATGATAATCAATGAATGATATACACAACAAATAATGGGCCTATACCAAACAACTATCTTGAGGTGTATTCGAAAATATCCATGCATGTATGACCTTGCTTTGCTGACTATGATTATGATAAAGCTTTCGTCAGTCAGGTCAATGCGTTTGTGGAAATAACAATTATATTATATTGAATCCTTTATTGGTTGGTATCCATAGAGAAGTCAGTGATCAGCGAATCGAGAAAAGTTGTCGGGAAATTCATATACTGTAGTGGACACCATCGCTTCTACATGAATTTATAAAGTGTGGACATTAGTTTGGAGTGAGAATCATGGGGTTAGAAAATTGGAGCGGTCGCTCGGCAGTTGTGACGGGGGCAGGATCTGGCTTCGGTGAGGCAATCACCCGCTTACTGGCAAAAATTGGAATGAAAATTATCGCTGCAGATATCAATTTTGATGCCGTCCAGGTAAGAAATTTACAAGACCCTTGTAGAAAATCAATACCAAAACGGTCCTAATTTAAATTCAGTGGTTGCAGCCCTTTTAGTAAAAAAAGTCTACAAAACTGGACTGGTGGGATGGTGCAAATTGTATTGCCTCGAGATTGCGGTCTTATTCGAAATATAATTTGTATTTATATAAGGCCCATCACGCTCTTTCTACATTTCCTTGGAGTCATTGACTTACGACAAGCCGGCTAGTAAAAAACTCATAGCAACAGATTAACGGTAACCATTTGCGAAGTAGCAAAGCAAAGTGATTTCCATCTAAGAAAAAAAGAAAGGAAAATTCTTGCACCCCCCTTTTTTTCTTGGGGGCTTATCAGCGACCGCTAGACAAAATGCTTAAACTGTTCGTTCTCAGGTCACTATCAACTGGAATTGACTTGAAAGTAATTTCAAGTCAATATACTATATGAAATTTAGCTCACTCCTTGCTATCGCATTATTGTTTAGTGATACCGGTAGGAAACAACCGTCATTGTGGTTGGTTTAGCAAGTTAGCGCCTAACAGGCTGCTTGGAATGCTATGAATCCAGTGACCGGGTAATAATAATTGTGAAGCGCTTTGAACAGTCGTAGATTGATAAAGCGCTATATAAATGCCAATTATTATTATTATTATTTTACACTAATAAAGTTTGAATGAATTCAACTTCCCTTAAAAGAATGTCCGTTCTCGGGTCAGTAAGTTACTTCTTAATGTTTTTATTTTAATGAGTAGTTATCAATATATGTATACATTATGATTATGATTTTATCTCCCGGGGTCCACTTCCATTGACGAGTGAATATCATGCTTTTCGATTGTTTTCACAAAAAGTAATATGCGCATCCTGGTCGTTATGCAAATGAGGGGACTGGTAACGTCACCCACTCATTATTTCTTTTGTATTCTACTATGTGATATATGAAAATATGCTGATTTTCTCCCCCTTGTCATGTGAAATCGAGTTTTATTCCTCCCTGAACATGTGCAATTAGTATTGTTTAATGCTATATGATTCAATAAGTAGGTCCTTATTGTCAAATCTCTTTTAAAAAATGAAATATTGTATAATTCAAACAATTAAAAAAAGAAAAAAATAGTGAGTGATGGACATCATCGACTGTCCCATTTGCATGTCCCACTGAGCTGTGCATATCATTGTTTTGTGAAAAATAAGCGAAACTTAAAAATGTCATAACTTTCTTATTTTACATCCGATTTTGATGAAGTCTTCAGCGTTCTGCTAGTTTGATTTTTCTCTATTCAAATCAACATTTATCTGGGGTGGACTTGACCTTTGAAATATCGCTGTTCAAATCAAGGGTACCGTTTTGTTTCCAATACTAATTAATGGTAGAGTTTCACAAGCAAGTACTTGTTAAGGGGTGCATTTTCAGAACATGGTAAATACGTGTTTAGGGTGTTTTTCGAAACCCCAATGGACGCTCGTGAAATGCACTCGTGAAGGGAAGCCCCCCCCCCCCATTTAATATATCGCCTTAATGACTATACATAATGCGTAAGGTACATGTAGATAATTATACTATGCAATGACTATTATGAAAATAGCATGTTTCAGAAAATACGGAATACTTAAATGACTAGAATGCCATCCGTTGTTCGTAAAACATAGGTAAAATCGGGCTCGCCTTTTTATATTTTTTTTCCCGGAAAACATCCAGTTCGAGCTCGAGCTGGAGTTGATCAACTCGTTTAATACTCATTCATATGACTATACTGCGATATTATTTCAACATCTCCGAGCAACTTCATATTTTCCACAATTTTTTGTCATTCCATATCTATTCTAAATATCAGGGTCAGCCCATTAGCATAATAACAGCCCCCTTATAGTTCGTTTCCGATGAAGTTTGAACCCTTTACTAGTAGTATTCATTTTACGACAAACGTCAGGGCAAATTACCAACAATATAGATATAAAGTTATAACAACTTCAATTATATGATAATTATAAACACGTGCACCGTGATTCACTGCACTGGTCATCATGGTCATCGGAAGAGCAGGCCTGGTGCGAGGAAATTTCATCGCACCGGAATGTACCAAATGACGTCATTTTAACACGTTTACGGTCGTGGTCCTATTTATACTTCCCCAGAAATCCTGATTCTGGTCAAACGACGTTTTGAAAACGGCGCGCCGTCGTTTAAATGAAAGTGAGCGTGAAAGCAACCGTGTTTTGGACGGATGAGCGCTGATTCTAGCCTGAAAAGTGGAAGCGTAAACACACCCTAATACCGTGTTTACACTTAATCGGCATTTGAATCGGTTCAGAACCGCGAGCCGATGCAGCATCGGCTTTTTCATAGCGTGTAAACGCGAGTAACTTGCATCGGCTCGCGGTTCAGAACCGGCAATTTGCACCACCAAGTAGGTTCTGAACCGCGAGCCGATGCAGAATCGTTTTTTTTTTACTACGTGTAAACAGAAAGCCGAATCTGCACCGGCAATTTGTGCACATATCATTTACTTTACCATTGTGACGTAATTGTAAGCGCACTGATCCAGCTTTGTGTTTATTATGACGTATATTGTTGGTGTGCGTATATTTTTAGGTTTTTGCATCGGCTCGCGGTTCAGAACCGCGAGCTGTAACAACGTGTAACCAAAACCAAAAGCCGATTCTGCATCGGCTTTTGGTTCTGAACCAAAAGCCGATTAAGTGTAAACACGGTATAAGTGACCTACAATGATAATTGAGCAGTACCCCTCCCTCCCCCCCCCCCCCCCGCTTTATATCGACGGAGAGCGGTATTCACATCGACCTGCAGTGCGTTAACCCGGGCTGTTCTGTATTGTATACTATGTTCTCTATTGTTCCCTAAACAATAATATATATAATATAAATAACTTATGAAGGACAAAGTATTTACAAGCCGACATTTACAAGCCTACTTTTAGGATAGTTAATTTCACAAGCATAAAGAAAAAAGGTAGTTCCATAGGCGCTCCTTTTAGAAAAACAAAATATATATTGTACACAAATGTTTTAAACCGTTTATGGCAGTCCTATATGATCTTATAAAATCCGAATAAATCAACACATTTTTCTCTAACAAGGTCATTGTCATTGTTAACATCATTTTACCATTAATACCAAATACCATTTCATTTCGATCATCATTATCATTGCTGATGATAATTTTTTTGTTGGAATATTATATTTGGCAGTAGTATAGTTTGTCGTTATCATTATTATTAATTTTGTTGAAGCAGTTACAGGGGAAGTTCACCTTGAAGAAGAGTTTGTTGTAAAAAGAATCGCAGAAACAAAAATGAAAAATGATTGCTGAAGGTTCGAGGAAAATTCATTAAGATTAAGAAAGTTATTAGGATTTCATTTTTTGGATTTGTGACGTCATAAACGAGTAGCTGCCCCATGTGCTATGTAGGCTAATATGAAATGCATAACATTAAAATTTGTTATGTTTCGTAATGACTTAATTTTGTTTCCTTTTTAGGAACAGGTGCAAAATGATTAGTCTTTAGTTATACTGTTGATGACCTTTTTTTTTTTTTTTTTTTTTTTTTGCTTGTCAAAAATTTTTGGCAAGCAACGTCCTAAAATTAAGATTGATAACCTTTTTTTCGGGGCGCTTGTCCAATTTTTTACCTGTGTCCATCCCAATAAATCAGGTGGACACCCCCTAAATTTTTTGGCTTCCGCCGCCAATGGTTATACTGAATGTATCCTTAGAGCAACTCACAAGCGTGTTGCGCTAAGGAAGGTCAACTCCATATACGTGCATGCAGCTGAACTGCGGGCATATCTTACTATTCTCGCCAACGAAATAATAATAATAGGCATTTATATAGCGCCATCTATCTAGAAATAATCTATTCCGAGGCGCGTTGTTATTATTATTATTACCCCGGCTTTAGCTCGAGCTGCCTCTCAGCGCTCATGCATTCAAGGAATTAATCCTACCGGGTACCCATTCACCTCACCTGGGTCGAGTGCAGCACAATGTGGATAAATTTCTTGCTGAAGGAAATTACGCCATGGCTGGGATTCGAACCCACGACCCTCTGTTTCAAAGTCAGAAGACTTATCCACTGGGCCACAACGCTCCACAGATCAAATGCCGATCTAATACAATAACAATTAGTAGCGATCAAGAAAAGAATATGAAAGAATATGACAACGGTATCAAAGATTACATTAGAAAATTATGTTAAGGAATATACATACATATAAAAACATATTTTGAAATCTAAAACTTTACAAATATAAGTTTTAGGAAACTAAAATCATTACCAAATCGGTGATTGTTGTTATCAGCGATTTTACGAGACGGTTGTATTAGGTGATTTGCGGCGAGACAATTTTGTGACCACTCGCAAAGCATTTCGGGATTGAATATCACCACCTTATTTTCTCTGAGCTCTTCGTAACCCATCATCGCTCTATGCTTAAGCTACGTATGCTCCGTCGTCAGCTTAGATCTCAACCTGGTCTAGCAATGGTACTTTCTGCTAGGCAGAGCAGGACGTGGCGACCAACCCGTCGACCAGCATTTATATGCAGCCAAGAGACCGTGACTCATTTATCTATTCATTAGAACCGGCAGCAATGCCAATGGCACTGGGCATTAAAAAAAACTGATTCACGTGCATCTTTCTGTATTTTTTTCACCATTTTCCCAAAAAATTCTAAATTCAGATCTTTAACCATATTAAGTAAAGTCTACATCTAACTTTAGATCTTGATCATGTTGATCGATAGACCCAAGTCTAAGATTAAGATCTAACTTTATTAGTCATGTTAGTCTAACTAGCCAAAAGCCTTGACCAATTTCGATCTGTTCGTCGGAGATGTTGTTCCACACTGAAAATCTAAGTAGATCTAGATCGAGCACGACTTGTTGGTAGGAGATATTCTATGCAAAAATAAAATAAAGATAAAAAGCAACTCAAAACAGGCGGATTTCTCCTTGACAACTAGTCTCCTAGACCATTTGAAGGTTGGTCCATGCAATAAGCCCCGATGTTCGGTTTAGTTCGATCAAGGCCAGCCTGCATGGGCTAGGTTGAGTCTAGATCTAGTAGATTATATGGTTTAAAAATTACCGTTAGGCCTTAGCGTTAGACATGAAATCTTTAAAATTCACTTTAGAAAATGCATGGAATCACGAAAAGCTCAGTCAATTTGCTCTTTCACTTTCGAAATTTCCCAAACCAAAAATTGTAAAGTTACGCGTTGTGCCGGCCAACTTGAAGCCCAAGCCATCAGGCCCAGGAAAGTTTGCAATATGGCAAACGAATCATGTAAAAAAAAAAATCTTCAAACATTGATTGCAGAGAATCAGTGGTCAAATTATGATGTGGATGCTTTCTATCAAATCAACTTTCTGCCCCAATTAAGAAATTAAGACCGTCTATAATTATAAATCTAGCCCCCATCCCAAGATAGGCCTACCCTAATTTACTGGGATAGGTCTAATGCAAAACGATGATGGCACTCTCTGCCAAACGATGTAACATTGCAATCAGTTTGCCTCAATTGAAGAAAATTGAAGAAAACCAGGGAAAATGTGAATAGGTGGCCGTTTAAGCTTTAATTTGTCTTTGGAAGTTTGGTTACTCTATCGATCTTCGACGTGACGCAGCCTGGATGTGCATGCATCCGATGCATGTTTTTTCGCCGTCTGTAATCTCGGACTCGAAGTTGAAATTTAGACCCGGATTTCGGGGATACAGCGCCTTTATTTCAGATTTATAGACTTAAGAGTCAAATGAAATTTAAAATTTGAAATCTAACCTTGAACAATCATCGTTCATAAACATCAGCACTGAAGCCATTACACTTCAAATCAGACCAGGGAAATCATTGTCTATGTTGCTAGAAGATGACGAGTCGCCTGAAGCCCCAGTGCATCATCAACAATGTTACTAGCTAGCTACGCGACCGGCCCAGACTCGGCGCACTTAGGCCAGAAAAATGTCTTCGATTATTACGGTGGTGATTGTCTATGCATTTATTAGTGGTGCAGCGAAATTCAACAGAAGAAGAGACCACAGGTATCCTCGTCATAGACTTAATATTCCAAAATGAGGAAAAATGTCAAAATCATGATTATTTAAGCTAATTTTTTTGAAAAAAAATCAACTCTACAAAGTTCCTAAAACACCACCTTATTTTTTAGAGTGGTCACAAAGTTCGAGTGGAGTTGACCTTCCTCAGAGCAACACGATTGTGTGTTATTGTCCTCTACGTTCGTTGACTCGGGCCAATATGATTCTGTTGTGGGCAACATGATGTTCCCCTCAAGGCCAGTCAATGTCATATAATAGTCTTGCCTCAAATTAATAATATTTTTACGTTAAAATCACAATTATGTTTCTTAAATTTAACATCAAGGAGCTATCAAAGTCACTGGAAATTAGCGGCGTCTCGGAAGAGGTCTACCCGATGAGATGTGACGTCACTAACGAGTCCGACGTGAGGAGCCTGTATGCCAACGCCGAGAACAGGTTTGATGGGGTCGACGTCAGCGTACAGTGCGCGGGTCTGTCGAAGCCATCACCACTCCTCTCGGGTGATCTTAACAGTTGGAAAATTATGCAGGAGGTAGATCGCAAGATAGCCTTTAGACAAGGCCTTCTCTGAGTGATATTTAGACGTCAAGCAACTGAATTTAGACTACAAATCATTACAACCCGAGGGAAATTCCCACGAAATTTAATTTCATATATAGCTGATTTTTGATTGACAAAAGTATATGCATATGTTTGGCCATATAATACTGATTACAGGAAGGGCTATCACTTTACTTCCTTTGCCAAACTGGCATGATTGGATGAGAAATATCACTTTATGTTTGTAGCTATTTGGCGAATTTTTATTACACCACATAAGGAGTTGCTCGTCTGTAATGTCACAAGCTTGAACTTTAAAAATTCAAAAAGCTAAACCATGTGTGTGTGGTTTTTTTTTTGCTATTCGAATTATACTTGTACTATTATTTCTAAAAGCAAAATAAACTTTTTTCTAAGTGAATTTCCCTTGTATGTTTATGATAAAGCACTCAAGTCCACAATATCGCTACCAATATGAGCGTGGCATAATAATCATTAAAGGCCTTCTTTTATTTCTTTAGGTTCACACCAATCACTTAAACGGATGTTCATATTATCTTGTTCATTGTCTTTTAGTCAGTTTGCTTTTTAAATTTTACAAATTAATAATGACTAGCAAAATATACAGCACCATGTTCACGTTTTGAATTCCAATTAGATATACGAACATATTTCAATGTTTTACTGAAATGAGAATATATCCATTCAAACAGGTAAATGTATTAGGAACACTCTGTTGCTGTCGTGAAGCCGTCGGACTGATGAGGAAGAAAGATATCGATGACGGCATCATTATAAACCTTGTCAGGTAAGAATGATTACTAGGGATTGTGAAATCTAAAGCCTCAAAATGTTATATATATATACCAGGAAACCTGCTGCCTGTCGAATTCTGGCACGAATTACCATTGATCATGTCGATGTTAGGATGTGTGATAAGTTGAGTAAAACTTGAAGAAACCCTATTGGAATGCCATTTTTCCAATTTTTTGTTGTTGAAATATTGCAATCTGACCTGTAAACTGAAAATTACACTGGGATCGCACAATATGAGGGTATTCTTAATTGATAGCCTCGTCAGAGGAAGGATCAGAGGTAGCTCCAGAAGGGATGATTAATGATATCATACATGCATTTAGGCCAGTGCGTAGCACCTTGTTTGCTAAATGGAACCATTTATGACGGCAATACTGATCTTATGCTATGATTTCATTTATTGTTATTTATTCTTTTTTTTTGGGGGGGTACAATTTCAATATCGGGGGTAGTTTTAGAGTGTATTACAATCAACATGATCAATGAGCAGCGATTGTCCAATACTCTGGAGTGGTACATAATTCATACTCATTTACAGAATACAAACAGTGAATGAACTTCAAAGGTTCACGTTCCCGGTATTCAAGAGGGCGCTGTTGGACATTGCGTGCGCGATGCGAATGGCGCTAGTTGATTGACACCAATTAACCTGATATGCCGCTTGTACCTCAGTCACATTTCCGTACGGTCGCCGTACGGAGAGTAAAAAAACAGCCACTTAAAATTTTTGTACCAGCTAGGATGGTTTGAATATAATGAAAAATAAAATTCTAAGTTCGCATACGCTACGACTGGAGTTCGAAGCACTTGGCAGATTGACTCCGCATCCTTCTGCTGAATGAAGTGACATCATCAGCAGATGTTTGGACATACGCCGACGTAACGAAAAAGTAAAGCAGTATAATATGTGCTGCGCGACTGGCTGATGATTGACACCTGCATGCAACGTCGATGACCTTCGTAATGACGATGGCGGCGAGTACAGAACCATCCAAAAACTTTTTTTTTTCTTTACTTCCAGTCTTTCTGCGTACCATTTGTCACCAAGCAGCGAAATGCATTTCTACGGAGCTACGAAGGTGATGTTGAGATCTATTCAACAAGGTTTCAGGCAAGAGCTGAGGGAAATCAATTCAAACATCAGAATATCGGTAAATAGCAGACTTCTGGAAATATCACTAGCATTTTCGTAATCAGGGGCAAAAAAAAATAGTCGGACGTTTTATCTGACAATGTCCGGTTTTTTGACAGTTACAATAACAACTGTACTTCTCAGCCAATCAAAAAATAAAGGAAAGTTTTCTGTTAGCTGTTGATAAAATACTCTCCTATACCCTTTTTACACAGGATTTTCTTAACCCCGGACTATTGCTAACCCCGTACTATCCTTAACCCCGTACTATTTTTTTTCCTTTTCACACATGCCAAATTGTTATTGCTAACCCCGGATAAGGAATGCTTGCTTTTTGCACGAAACTCGCTAACCCCGGACTAGTGTTTTTGTCGATCATTCGTAGTACAAGTACTTTACTCGTACACTTTTTACACACGCTAAAATTTCCTTAACCCCGTACTATAGGTGGGGCTAAATTAGCCCCACCTATAGTACGGGGTTAAGCTTAGCCCACTTTCGTTTTACACTAGCGATCTTAACCCCGTACTATCGCTCTTAGCACCGCAATCATGGCAATTGCTGGGATAACCCTGCTTTTTGTGCAGGGCCAAATAATCCCGTACTATAGGTGGGGTTAGCCCACTTTGCAAAAATGCTGTGTAAAAAGAAAGTGGGCTAAGCTTAACCCCGTACTATAGGTGGGGCTAAATGGCAATTTAGCCCCACCTATAGTACGGGGTTAAGGAAATTTTAGCCTGTGTAAAAAGGGTACTAGAGACTTACTTCGCCATTCTAGTATCCTAAACTACAAACTGGCAGAGTCATGTATACTTTTATGTTGGATCCCTCTCATAATTTCTGTGAGGTTTCCAAACTCGTATTCACTTTCATCTATTTCATCATTAATTTATTGTAACAATATGATATTTAATGCTTTATACATTAATACGATAGTTCGTTCCCCTTTCTACCGCTTAACCACATTGTTGATATGTTAAGGCTTATACAATTTTCAGTATGAGAATTGTCTTCAATCCTACATGTCTTTGTATTTCTACATAACAGGGCATTTCACCTGGACAAGCGGATACGGGTTTTTATACAAATATGTTCGGTGATGTAACGAAATGCACGGTTCCTTTCCCAAAACAGGTAAGGCATATCGAAGTGTAAAAAAAGGAAAGGGGAACACATACTGCTGACAACAAGGTGTACAATATTTTTATCTATATATTTATCTATTTAACGAGCAATGAACATTAATATACCTGACTCAGGTGTGCCGGGAATCGAAACCCTGACTTCGTATATCGTCAGGTGTCACTGCACCATTTTAAAACGTGCATATCCCTTGTATCAATATAGCAATTTCATTTATTCAATTGAGATCAAAGATCAATGTACGTATATACGAGATAGGTTGATCAATTAAGGGCAGAAGTGCTGGACAAGGAATCGAATTCTGGATTGACGTATGTGTAGACAGTTTTTTTTTTACATCTTATTCCTACATCACATTTGCCGGCCGGCGACATGACATCGGGGGTAGACGGTGGGGTGTGCGAGCTTTTTAAAACATCGGTCCTCACCGACCAAATAATCGTGTCGACATCGTCCATACACCCGGGGTTTTGGAGGGGGCGGGGAGGCAGCGATTAACGGTCGGACATCGACCGGACATCTCATACTCATCCCCGATTGATTCTATGGTTCTCGTGCGATAAACGGACGATAAACTGGACATCGAACGAATATTTGTAAAGTAACCTCCGGACATCGTGATATCAGTCGGCAGGTGCACTTTCCCAATTAGCATCTTTTTGTGCTGCGTTGTGAAGACACGCGCATATGAGTTTTACATGCGAAATAACGCGGTGTTTAAAGGGTCCTGATGCATCTGTGATCGCCAACCGATGTCACTCACATTGGCCATACATTGGTCATAATGGATACTAATGACTAATGTCCGGACAGAGATCAGTTGATAATCCCCCGATGTCCGATGTCTTCTCTCAATAAGCAATAAGGCCTTGACCTCCGATGCTCAGGACACTGGTCGATTCACGGCCGGACATTCGTAAGATATCTTAACGATATGTGAAGGATGGATGGACTATTAGTGGAGACATCGGATGATTTCAGTTAGCTCCAAGTTTTCAATGTCCGATCACCCCTCCGATGTTACTAGAGAGCCCCGGCCATCATACGATGACCACGGGTGTCCGACCGGCAACTTGTCCAAAAATGCCACCTCCCCCCCAAAAAAGAAAAAAATAATAATAATAATGAATAAATAAATTATAAATAAATGAGTAAATAATAATAAAATAAAATGAAGTAAATTAAATAAATCAAATATAATTAGGTTAAAAAATCGAAAGTACATCGTTCATCTATTCGGACTGGAATGTGACTGAGGTATACCTTTGTCATCCAGGTTTAAAATTTTGATTTTACTTTCTTTTACGAAAGAGTGATGTAATCCGTGTTGCGACCTGTGAAGGTGTAAAAGCTCTTTTACACCACACAGCTACTACATCTTCATATATAGAAATTTTCATTTATCCAATATTTGACAAAAGAGGAATGTAGATAAATGCCTAGCTCTAGTTACGCTGGCGGAGAATCAATCGCATACTCTCAAGTGTTATAGATCACTCGGCCACATCACATTCTTATTTTCTATACACAGAAAATAGACATAACCATTTGCAATAATCTTCCATTTTATGTGACAATAAACATGTCAAGTTTAAACAATTTAATTAATTTGTTATTTCTCCGATACTCTTTTTTTTTACCTTTTTCCTACATTTGTATCTATTTCGTTATTTTTCTGTTCACGATTCTTTTATTTCAGGTATTGATAGCCGCGTTAAGTATTCTTCTTTATTATTTACTTGTAATTTTTATTATCTTCATTTACCTTAAAGCCTCTTGTGGCAAAGGATATCGCAGACGTTGTGGAATATATTCTTAACACCCCGAAACATATCCAGGTAAGTTGTTGCAAAAATATCGATAACATCGTTTCTAATGGGCCCGTATTCTGAACTCTGGACTAAAGAGCTCATATGGACATTACAAACCCCCATTCACTCACGTGTTAAATCATTATAGCTCATCAAAAAATCATCAAAAATCAATCCCACGATAAATTTTGCTTTGATTCACTGACATTAGTCACAATAATGTTCATCGGGTACTTGTCCAGCTCCATCAAAACTTAAATTGCCTGAAATAAGACTAACCATAATTTTGGCCAGTTCATTGCCAGAAAACCCGAACTGCATTGTTGGTAATGATAATTAAAATGAAATACATAAATGCAGTCTAGCCTCCCCAAACACCTTAATTATGAAAGAGTATGAACATGACATTGTTTCTATCATTTATATTTTGATATTCAAACATTTTGTTTATTTCAAATGAATTATTTTAATCAATAAAATCATGAGATCTTTACTTACACCTGTACAATATGCTTTGCGCGCGGATCGATTACGCTGACTCATGTGCCATAAGCTTGTTGGTTAACTATGGATAGCCAATTGTGACACAAACCTCATATAGAACACGAAAATCGAAGAACACAATTATATTTTAGAAAGTGGTCATTAAGAACAGTCAGTTGGAAATTGTATTCTGCTCTTCTGAATCATGTTCATATCTCCATAAGACCAGGTAATTTTATATACTGGGTTTCATTTTCCTGACATATATTGGCAGGCTAATCCCAATCATAATACCTGATGAATATGAAAATATACATTTTACAAGACTACGTATCAGGTTTTACACGAGGCCCAAATGGAAATAAGCCATCTTGGCTATCGTGTCAGGATTCGAGATTTGAATCATTCTATATTTAAAATATGCCTATAAAGATTTTAAACAGAAAAGTAAGTCAAAATCATGTGATATTAAATTTATGGAAATATATTCATTTAATTGACAGAATTTCCTTTTTAAAGGTCAAGTCAACCCCAGAAAAATGTTGATTTGAATAAATATAGAAAAATCCAATTAGCATAACGCTGAATATTTCATCAAAATCGGATGTAAAATAAGAAAGTTGTGACATTTTGAAGTTTGCTTATTTTTCACAAAACAGTGCTGTGCACAACTCAGTGACATGCAAATGAGACAGTCGATATATTTCACATTTAATGTAATAAAATACAAAAGAAATTGTGGGAAGATGACATCATTATTCTCCTCATTTGCATACCGATTTTGATGAAATTTTCAGTTGTATGCTTGATGGATTTTTCTCTTTTTATTCAAATCAATTTTTTGTTGGAATGTACTTGTCCTTTAATCAAAACTCTAATTCCATCATTATTTCAAAATTCTTGTTATTCCTTTTGATATAGGTTGACGATGTGATATTTCGACCTATTACGCAGCCGTGAAAATCTGTGAATGTGGCTTATCTCGTATTCTTCAAGTTACCATTGGTGCCTTTTCTGTTGACTTTTCATTTAGAGTCGATTTTTCTCCTAATTATAGTGTGTGTTTCATAGAGCTTTCGTAAGTTCCGAGCGACTTTACGAACGACTAGTGATCCTATCATGCGGTAAATGATTTTTCACCATATTTTCATTGATGCAGATTAGCGCCTAAGAAAGGATCACCAGATATATTATTCCTGTTATTCAAATGACACTAATGACGTCATCCCCTTTTTCACAGTTAATATGGCGATGTCACTGCCATATGAAATTATATTATATAATAATCATTGTGTGAATGACACTTTTTGTGAATTTTGTTCAGATTTCATAATTAAACGTTTCCACCATCGGATGACACGAAAGCCGAAATATTTTTGCTTTATCATTTATTAATATTTTAATGTAAAATGTTATTTGGAAATGCGACGGGCCGCTAGTTTCATGAAATTAACATAAGAATTAGATGTACATCGAAATGGGAGAGCTTGTGGTGAAAATTTTTATTGTAGATAATTACCATTAGAGGTTATGGCGTATGATTTAAAGAGTAATGGATTTACTTTAAGCAAACATGCTTCGATTTGAATAACACGGACCATCCACTAAGTAATTTTATACTATGAAGATTTCATAGGGCCTATATTGCCTAAGAAGTGCCTGAATTTGATTTCAGTACGATTCAGCCTGAAATCATGAATACAAGATGTTTTCTTTATTCACTGCAATATTAATATTCATTGTGGGATATTTTATCAGCGAAGGTCGGAAATCACCAATGAAGAAAAATATCCAATCTCGAGATCATAATATATAAGCATGGCATGTATTCTTTTAATAAAAACCGAAATAGATTATTGTCTTTCATACATTGAATTAGGCTACTGTTTGTGATTGTGTGAATAAAATTTTATCCGAAATTGAATTTGAATTTTCAGTGTGATTTGTAATGCTGTCTGACGACCGTTTTTTCACCATTACACCTTATGCCGAAAAATGTTTCTGTTGTTTTTGTTGTTGTTGTTTTAGCTAATACGACGCGTGTCATTCAGCAGTGAATATTTGAGCCAGTGAATGTTTTTCTTTTAAAATTCTTTTTAGCCTTTATTCAGATAATGATATTACATTTTCTTATATAGACACAGGGAAAACAAATTGGTAAAATTTTTACCACTACGAGGGTAAATATGTTTCCAGCCAATTTGGCATGTTTGGCGTAATATTCTACCCTGTGCGGGAAGCATATTGTTCAGTACGGTTAAAAAATAACCAACCCTACCAAATACCGTGGCACCGTCCTTTCTTTTGATATTTTTTTTACGGGAAGCTGAATCTATATTTTCTGAGGGGACAGAGGGGCTACTTAAAATTTCTGTCTGCCACTTTAAAGGAAACCAAAACCCAAGAAGAGAAGCAATCTTATTGGAAAGAGTAAAATGAGAGGAACAATTTAAAAAAAGTTTCATCAAAATCGGTTATGAAATAAGCAAGTTATGGGAGTTTGAAAACTGTTGTTGTACTTTCTATGGGCATCCTCAAATTGGCAAACGTGCTTCAAAATGGCTGATTTTGTGGACAACTCTCCATTTGCTTTGTCCACAAATTTTCAGATTTTCCTCATTATCTTTCAAATTGTATCTTGCCTCCTTCTGAGCACAACATATGTCATGGGAAAATACAATCCACACCATATACGTCTAGGTCGGGAGGAGATAATGTGAAATATGTGAAATAAAGGGGAAAATCTGAAAATATGTGTACAAAACAAATGGAGAGTTGTCCACAAAATCAGCCATTTTGAAGCACGTATGCCAATTTGAGGATCCACATAGTAAGTAAAACAAGACTTTTTAATCGTCCATAACTTGCTTATTTCATAACCGATTTTGATGAAACTTTTTTTAAATTGTTTCTCTCATTTTACTCTTTCCAATAAGATTGCTTCTCTTCTTGGGTTTTGGTTTCCTTTAATTCATAGGAGAGCTGTCCGCCGTTAGGGCCAAAACCAAATCTGCCAACATAGTAGAGCTCCTTTAAATAAAACAAAAAGATAGGAAAATCCGTCAATCAAAGAATTCAACCAGACACTCTTCAAGATGTCCGGCGTTATCTCTGGGATGAATGGGACATCACCCCAGAGCAAATTCGCCGATTTGTGACAAGCATGCGACGTCGATGTGCTGCACACATTCAGAGCCAGGGTGGACAAACGAGGTATTGAATTTTCTTTTGCTTATGCCAAGATACTGGAATTTGACATTTGTTTCATCGATAAACTTTGATTTAAAATTCTAGTGGAATAGTGAAGCATCCAAGGTGGATAACTTTTTCTTCTCTTTTAGAGTGGTATTATTTTCTACAAATGTATGAAAAAATATATATACACAAAAGTATGCTTTTATCGTTTGATGGATATCTATGCCACTTAAACTTTCACAACTGAAAGAATGGCTGATCGTTTTCTTGCCATTTTCTTTTAGTGACATTGCTATTGTTTAATGCCTGTAACCAGCCATGCACTGACTGATCCAGTTCTTGCAATTTTTTTCACGGACATTGCTATTGTTTAAAGCATTTAACCACCCATGCATGACTGTTCACATGAAAATTTCATGTCATACTGGAAGAGGAATATTGTCTGGTCATGTTGACATACAATAATTTGCCTTTAATCAAATATTTATATGGAACATTTTAACTTTTATAAGTGTCCAAGAACTTTTTTTGCTGAGTGTATAACTGAAATTCAATTGAGGAAAAAAATAAACGCAGACCCGAGTCAACAAATCAAATCAAAACGAAAGTTTTATCAACATATTTTCTTACCGTTGGCGTTGGTATATCTAGACATCCCGATATAGAAACGCCAACACAGAGCCTGAAAGTGAGAACAAACAGCAGAAGTTGAAAAAACATCATTTAGATATCAATTACTCGGCATTCTAATACTTTATGTCCCAACAAACTAATCATTGAAAACGATGACCTTTCTCCGTCGACCCAAATTATTGAAATTAGTTCCGGCGCAATGTTTACGTTTTTAGCTAGCTTCAAGGTGAACTTCAGCCAACTTGATTAGATGCGCGGAACGCGCATTAAGACAGTTGGCTGCTGACCTGGGGAGCGTTTCATGAAAGGACTTGTCAGACGTTTTTTCCGACAAGTCCTGTTTTATCCGACAGTTGCTATAGTAACATTGCTTCTCAACCAATCAGAATCCAGGAAAGTTGTCAGATCTGACAACTTGTCGGACGAAAATATTGATGAAACGCCCCCCAGGGTGGGTGTTTCATAAAGCTGTTCGTAAGTTAAGAGCGACTTTAAGAACGACTGGTGATCCTTTCTTACGCACTAAACCATCGCCTATGGCAGGGATTCTCAAACTTTTCCTTTGAAGGGCCAGCCGAGACTCCAAGTAAACCTGAAAGGGCCAGGGTGAAGTGGATACTTAGACAAAAAAATGTGCACGAAGCGCAGAGAGCCTTGCGGTCGGGGTCCTGCTCTCTTGTGCAGTGTTGCCCTTATTTTGGGAGCATTTGATGCAACAAATTTATAGCAGATTCACATGGAATGCAGGCAAAATTAGAAAAGATTTCAAAATACAGCGAGAGTGACACGCGTGCCTTGCTGTGCGCGAAGCTAAATGCGCATATCCGAACGGGGAACTTGCACCCCCCCCCCCCGAATGGGGCCGCTGCTCATTATGGGATCGGATAGAAGGATCGAGATAGAAGAAGGAAGCAAAGGGAAGCCCCCGAAAAAAAATCTTGAGGCGTTGGGTATTTAAAATGGGTCATGTTCAAATCACCCCATCATGTTAAGATCGGCAGCCTCTATGTTCTGTGGGCATTTCTATGAGGTGCGCAGGATGTGAAGGAAAAAAAAGAGAAGTAAAATATCCTCTCTATTCAACACTGTAACGCATGTAATACCAAAAGTAAGTCTTGTAAATTTCGACAGAAAGATTTATAGTTTAATCAATCATTTAAAGCAATTTTAGACAATCTAATCAAAATGAAAACAAATGAAATGCAAGTGATTGAATAATCGCCAAAGAAGGATGGTCAATATAATCAATAATGTGATTGAATGCATGCATGAGAGCCTCCTGGCATGAATATAAGGGGGGGGGGATCAGAAAGTTTGAACCAAAAAGTTTAGTATGTAAATCACCAAGAAACCACACACGTCAAAAAATGAAGATTACGTTTTCTCAATTCATAGGCCTAAATCACACCTTTAATTTTGACACATTAATTATAAATGTACTTTTTCCTCGACAATTTCTAAGAACGTCTTGTATATACTCATAACTGTTTCAAATAATTGACAAACGATATGATTTCAGCATTAACATTGTTTAAAGCATTTAACCACCCATGCATGACTGTTCACATGAAAATTTCATGTCATACTGGAAGAGGAATATTGTCTGGTCATGTTGACATACAATAATTTGCCTTTAATCAAATATTTATATGGAACATTTTAACTTTTATAAGTGTCCAAGAACTTTTTTTGCTGAGTGTATAACTGAAATTCAATTGAGGAAAAAAATAAACGCAGACCCGAGTCAACAAATCAAATCAAAACGAAAGTTTTATCAACATATTTTCTTACCGTTGGCGTTGGTATATCTAGACATCCCGATATAGAAACGCCAACACAGAGCCTGAAAGTGAGAACAAACAGCAGAAGTTGAAAAAACATCATTTAGATATCAATTACTCGGCATTCTAATACTTTATGTCCCAACAAACTAATCATTGAAAACGATGACCTTTCTCCGTCGACCCAAATTATTGAAATTAGTTCCGGCGCAATGTTTACGTTTTTAGCTAGCTTCAAGGTGAACTTCAGCCAACTTGATTAGATGCGCGGAACGCGCATTAAGACAGTTGGCTGCTGACCTGGGGAGCGTTTCATGAAAGGACTTGTCAGACGTTTTTTCCGACAAGTCCTGTTTTATCCGACAGTTGCTATAGTAACATTGCTTCTCAACCAATCAGAATCCAGGAAAGTTGTCAGATCTGACAACTTGTCGGACGAAAATATTGATGAAACGCCCCCCAGGGTGGGTGTTTCATAAAGCTGTTCGTAAGTTAAGAGCGACTTTAAGAACGACTGGTGATCCTTTCTTACGCACTAAACCATCGCCTATGGCAGGGATTCTCAAACTTTTCCTTTGAAGGGCCAGCCGAGACTCCAAGTAAACCTGAAAGGGCCAGGGTGAAGTGGATACTTAGACAAAAAAATGTGCACGAAGCGCAGAGAGCCTTGCGGTCGGGGTCCTGCTCTCTTGTGCAGTGTTGCCCTTATTTTGGGAGCATTTGATGCAACAAATTTATAGCAGATTCACATGGAATGCAGGCAAAATTAGAAAAGATTTCAAAATACAGCGAGAGTGACACGCGTGCCTTGCTGTGCGCGAAGCTAAATGCGCATATCCGAACGGGGAACTTGCACCCCCCCCCCCCCCCGAATGGGGCCGCTGCTCATTATGGGATCGGATAGAAGGATCGAGATAGAAGAAGGAAGCAAAGGGAAGCCCCCGAAAAAAAATCTTGAGGCGTTGGGTATTTAAAATGGGTCATGTTCAAATCACCCCATCATGTTAAGATCGGCAGCCTCTATGTTCTGTGGGCATTTCTATGAGGTGCGCAGGATGTGAAGGAAAAAAAAGAGAAGTAAAATATCCTCTCTATTCAACACTGTAACGCATGTAATACCAAAAGTAAGTCTTGTAAATTTCGACAGAAAGATTTATAGTTTAATCAATCATTTAAAGCAATTTTAGACAATCTAATCAAAATGAAAACAAATGAAATGCAAGTGATTGAATAATCGCCAAAGAAGGATGGTCAATATAATCAATAATGTGATTGAATGCATGCATGAGAGCCTCCTGGCATGAATATAAGGGGGGATCAGAAAGTTTGAACCAAAAAGTTTAGTATGTAAATCACCAAGAAACCACACACGTCAAAAAATGAAGATTACGTTTTCTCAATTCATAGGCCTAAATCACACCTTTAATTTTGACACATTAATTATAAATGTACTTTTTCCTCGACAATTTCTAAGAACGTCTTGTATATACTCATAACTGTTTCAAATAATTGACAAACGATATGATTTCAGCATTAACATGAATTTTATTAATTGGTTTTATTTATCAGTATTTGTATTTATAATATTGTATATTTTGGTTTCGTTATTTTGATCGACATGCAAATCATTTTCTGAGCTTGATAGTGAAATTCTATGGCTTTCTTCAGCCAGTAATATTGAAAGCCAACAGTGTGAAAATAAGCCAGTTTGTCGTTCCTTTCTGCGCATGATCAAGGGATTCTATGCATGAACAGAAGGTCATTTGTACTACAGTGCCATAGTGGTTTAAAATCTAATGAGATAAGCACCAAGTTTGATGTCTTGATCGTGGTTTTCATGAAATAAATCCACAAAAAAACAATGCATCCACGAACGACTGGCATTTCACAGTTTGCCAAGTAGGCCTACGCTGCTTAGCATTCAAAGTAGGAATGCAACATTTACCCCCGGGGGGGGGGGCACTTCCATTCACGAGTGGATACCATGCGCGACCATGGGGTCTCGAAAAGCACCCTAAACACGTAATTTCTATATTCTGAAAATGCACCCCTTAACAAGTATTGGCGTGTGAAACCCTACCCTTAACAAGTATTGGAAACAAAACGATACTCTTGGCAAATATTCCCTGAAATGAACCCCTAAACAAGTACAGGAATGTTTTATTGTTACGGGTCCTTCGGTCGTCGGCTTTACCTTATTTGGTTTAGAACGACCCCACCTTCAACACCTCGCGCAAATCGGACCCTAAACACGAAGTGTCGGGGCAAAAAGGACATCCTTTATAAAACATTTTAATTTTGTTTTATCATCCCGGGAAATTCGACCCTAAACACGTAATTTTCCTAGCGAAATAGATACCCTTTTTTCATTATTTTTGTGTTTTTGACACCCTTATCACGTTACGTACGTAACGTGCCCTATCGTGAAAAAGACATCCTTTTTACGTGTTTTTTTGGTCGCGCATGGTATCCACTCGTCAATGTAAGTGGCCCCCCGGGCATTTACCTTCATAAAGTGTTCATTCGTTTGCTATTCTAGTCACCTGGGGAGTGTTTCATCAATATTTTCGTCCGACAAGTTGTCAGATCTGACAACTTTCCTGGATTCTGATTGGTTTAGCACTGTTACTATAGTAACTGTCGGATAAAGCAGGACTTGTCGGATAAAACGTCTGACAAGTCCGTTCATGAAACGCTCCCCAGGTCTATTCAATTTCTTCATCTTGCTATGTAAGGCAAGCTTACGTAATATCTTGCTTTAAAATCTGCCTATCATAATGACATAAATTTAAGGTCATTTGACCAAAATTGTCCATAAAGTAACTACGAACTTGTCTATTCTAGCCAATCCGAGATCCATGATCCGGTGGGTCGCTATATACATGGATCCACACATTGCTACCAATGATTCTAAGAATGGCGGGACGATACGGATGGTCAAAAATGCAATGAAAATTTTGAATAATTTTTTTCCTCATACCGGGGATGCTGATGTAAATTTAACAAGCAAAAAATGGGGTTCACTACAAAATGTACGTCATTTTGGTTACATTTCTCCATTTTGCCACCAGGGGGTGCTGCCTAGCTATGGAGAATAACACACGCAGCACCATCGCTTCCCGCAAGGCCATTTGAAATGGTCTTTGTTTTATCGTGCAACATGAATTTCAGAGAATTCTTTTAAACATTACGTCATCTTTTTCAATTCGGGATATTCCCCTTTTCCAATGCACAACCACAAAGCGCCCATTGTCCCCCACTGTCATGCACACACAGCCGAGGAGTTGGCCGGGCGCGAGCGCCATTCGTAAATGCAGGGTCGCATTTTACGCCTCGTGTTCCGTGCCACTTGATATCGAACCACCTGTAGCTTGTTGGAAATGTCTGTGATATGGATACATCGTGGCGCCTTGGTATAAATAAGATTCCAGAATAGGTGAGTCATCGATGATATTTGTATTTCAAAGGTAATTATATGCATTGTTGTGGTCAACTAGAGGGATATTATGTGACCTAAATTCTGCTCTGTCCGAACGTTCGAACACGTTCAAATTTTACTGGCCTTTTATTTTTTTTCTTCTAAGATCAGCTGATCTATTGCGTGGGTGCTACGGTATTCTATGTTCTCCAGCCATGCATAATATCAGGCGTTCGCAATCAGAATGGGCTATTCGGGGAATGGGATCAAATCAAATGCAGAGTGCCTCGATATGACGTCATTATCTTTCAGGTTTACAATACTCCGTATTACAAATTGTAAAGTTGTTGAAGAGTTTTGGAGGGGTTCACCTTATCTAACAAAAATATTGCCCATTACCAAAAACTGTTAACCATGCATTGAGGATTTGTCCAAAAAGTCATCAAGGCTAGTGCGTTGACAATTTCCTTTAAAATTATTCTTTTTTGCAAAGTTTAATGGTTTTATGGGGTTTTAATTATATTTGTATTGCATATTATCATTTTTTTTTCAAGTTGCAACACTATTTGGAGAAAATTGATGTTTTCCCCCGGCCCCCTGAATGTACACCCTATTTTGTATTATAATGCAGAAGACTTTTTTTAATCAACTCCTAGTAAGCAACATGGAAAATTTTAGAGTTTATCTTGAAAAATATCCGCAAATGTTCCCTTAAATGACTAGTTTTGTTGTTTTGTTTTCTTATTTAAAGGAAAATCAATAAAAATATCTGTGTGCGACGTACATTAGGTGCATGACTTTTTCATTCTTGTTCGCAAGCATGACTTTTCAATTCTTTTTCGCAAGTACGATCCAAGTCGGTTGGCAACATTGTCGAATATTTTTAATTATCTCCTTGAATCCTTCGGGAATAACGAAAGGGTAACAGACCGATATTTTTTGCTTAAAAGTGCTATTTTAATGACACTATCGCGTTAATTAAAATCATATGGTCCAAAGTAGTCTTCATCTCAGATTGATTGAGGAAACCATATACTACATATAACGATATTTGAGAAAGTGCAAATAAAGTTGGATCATGTTGGTTACATTCTCATCATAGGACACCACAAGTACACAATGCACACAATTTTCTTAACTGATCGATCAGACCCAATTAATGATGATGTAGTTTTTACCCGAGTTTTTATCGTGTTCCCCGGATTTTGTGTCATGTTACTACTTTGCTTGTCAGTGTTATTTTATTGATTCAGCTACACAATAAACATGCACGTGGACTTTGTGTTTTACTAAGAAACTGGAAACTATGGAAACGCCATTATAATCAAAGTACGAAATATCTAAACGTACTGAAACTTTAATAGCCAACCATGTTTGCTAAAGTCATAATTGCGTCGGTCTGGTGATTCATGGTAAGCATAATTGTACAGGGGCAGCATCCCCACCACTTCTACCGCATTTTAAAATATTGGTTAACATCTTTAGATTAACAACAAAAAATGTCTTTGGAATAGCGAAATATTTTATTTCAAGGTATTCCCATTTTGAGGTCATATGAATAGACTTATTTATTATTCTGTCGTTTTTACGAATTAATTTGCAAAATACATTGATATTGATTGTCACTGGAAGTGCATGGTCGTCTTCGTGTCCTCCTTTATTATCATTCGAGAAATACTGCTGTACAAAAATGACTCATGTTTAAAAAATAATTATAAAAGAAATCCCCGTGCGTGAAATGAATAATAATGCATCCGATTCAGTGGGTGTTTGGACTTTGAAACACGGTGTCTTTGGGTGTTTTAGGCAGATGGTCGGGTTATTCTAAAACATTTTGGTAGTAAAGATTATATTGAATTAAAAGTATGAATGAATGGTAAAACGACCCACTCAAAATCTTTGAGGTTTCGTTTTCCGAAAAAAAGGAACGACGCATTTTTGTTGTTTGTGTGTGTCTAGCCTGCATATAATACCGAAACAGCATGGTGTAATACTGTAAGTATGATCTGCTTATACAATTTAAACTTGGTTTAACCCTGGTCTAGAGAGGATTTTTTAACCACACTTCTATAGAATACTGGCTTCATTATATTTCTTCCTTATTTACGATATTGGTTGCAATGATAATATGTCATTATTGCTTTGTTAAAATCCTTTTTTTCCAATTCTTCTCATTTCAAAACTCAGTTATTTTTTTAGAAAAAAAAATCAGCCGGGTAATAATAATTTTAAACTAGTAAATAATCTGACAAATCCTTCTTCAAAAAAGTGTAATCTAAGTTAACCCAGGTCTGACTTAACCATGGATTTAATAAAATTATTTTATTAGAATACCACCCATTATCCATTTCCGATGGCGTCAATACTAAAATATTCTTTTTAGTCACGTGTTTTAAAATATTAAGTCCAAATTTTTGGTAATAGACCTTCTTCAATAAAATCATCCCTGCAATAATAAAATCATCCCTGCAGAAGGTCTATGACCAAAAATTTTGAAGATTATGTCTCCTCATAGTGTTTCTATTAAGTCTTTTGTTTCTACATTATGACGCCGACGAACTCTTTGATTTATATATATATATATATATAATATACATCATAATGCTGAAGATAATGCTTTCATTGCCAATAAAGATTTCATTGTTCACTCACTTAATTGGCATTGAAAGCATTATCTTCAGCTTTACTTTGTTACCTTACAGAAGGCAATACGTGAAACTATGCGTGTGTATCTTGTCCAGAACTTCATTTATGCAGGGATATCCCTGATTTATGATTGTGTTTAGCAAAGTAAATGTATCTGTTATGCATGTCTTCACATGGAAAGCTGGTCAGACTTGAAGCTGAGAGTTTTCAGAAGTGTGTTTATCATTTTAATGCCACTGTATTTAATTGAGGACCGTCATTTTCATTCTACTTCTCTTTATTTATCGGAATCTCTAGGAAGTATGTAGAATACTTTTACAATTTCTTTTCTGGCATTTCTTACGATAAATTCAGGTTCTACATTCATGTATACCCGACAGTTTTACCATGGTCCCGGAAGATTAATGATCATATCAATAACGCCCAAAAAATTGACAGGAAAAAGTTTCTCATTCAGACTGACATACAATTGTATTCAGGCTCCCAACCATAACTGTGGGGACTACACAAAGCACTTGTTCTAGATATTTTCCTTGAATGCACTGATCATTAGGTACGCTGGTATTGTTACAGCTACAAATCATTCGTTGTCGTCATTTCTGAATTATAAGAAATCGAGCATGAAGATGTATGGAAACTTTTGCAAAAACGGTGTTTCGCATGAATCTTTGACGTGAAAAACATTGAAGAAAAACCACCTTTAAATACTGATTGTCCAAAACGAAACTATATACATGTATCTTCAAAGACGGTACTACCGCACCGTTGCAGGTTTGCAGGGATTTAACTAGAACTGAACAAGACGATGTAAACAACTTTAACAGCTATTAGTGTGAGACGGTATGTCACTGACAGAGCTCCCGTAGGACTAGCGTGCCAAAATTGATTTTTGGTTGTTTTGGCTTCAATAGGGTCCCCTTAGACCAAAAACGATGGGGGTCAAATTTTCAGACCCCTCCTTCCCTTTGTGGGGGGTCCTTTTTGGCGCCATATTGGCCTGTACAAAGCCCAATAGGATAATCCATTGTTTTCGACCTTATTTCTCACTTTTCTTTGCCAATTAATTATTAAAGTTGTCTGAGGTGTATGAGAATGAATATTTGATGATGTTGTGATGTCAATGTTTTTTAACTTTTACCATACGGGGGCGGACTTTACGAAAAATGCCCCAAATTGTAAAATATTGCCCCCAAAATATTATTTTTCCCTTTTTGGGCTCTAAAATTAGGACAAAAGGATTACAAAATGAAATGAATATGTCTTGTTATACAATCCAACAACAGAGGAATATATCACATGTAATGTATATCATTATTTTTGGTCAATTGATGTAAAAATCATCCCCATTTCAGGATTTTATGCAGTGTAAACCTTACTACAACACTAGAGGGCGCCATAACTTATGATAAGCACTTCCCTAAAAAATCAAATTCTAGGCACTGTAATTTTATCAATAAATTTGAAAGCTGACACATTTCAAGAGCAATTATTTCCAATGCCGATTCATAGTATGGACATCTAATTTGTTTTGATTCTCGCCCCCCCCCCTCCACGGGGGGGGGGACAAAATGGCTGCCTTGGGCTAAAAAAAAAAAATCCTGGATTTTTTTTTGTTACTTAAGTGACCTTAATTTGGTTTCTATTCAAAGATTTATAAGGGTGAAGAAGTATATCGGGAAAAGTTACAAGGACCCAGAAATCCAAGATGGCTTCCAAAAATGGAGTTTAAAATGGTTGTTGATACTTTAAATGGACATAGCACATTTTTATATACCTGAGATAGATGAAATCGGTGTCTAGACCATGGTTTCAACGATCATAATTGGGACAAGAATACCGTTTCCATTCTTTATTCATTTAACTTTTGGAGGCCAACTTGGATTCAACATACCGGGACAGTCGGTGGTCCGGTATGTTAAAAAATCCAAGATGGCTTCCAAAAATGGAGTTTGAAATTGCTGTTGCTGCTTGAAAAACCGATATAGTTTGTTCAATATCCGGGAATATGAATGTGTGTGACTACCATGGAAAAGTGAGTCTAATAATACATTAGAATAAGTTACAAGGAGAGTCGTTGGTCGAGTATGTTAAACAATAGAGTCTGAAATAGCCACTGTTATTTACAAGTGGACATGTAATATCCATCAAGAACATGATTTTTAAAGTCAGAAAATTAGTTACAACCGTTCGAGTGTTGTGGCCCAGTGGATTGGTCTTTTGACTTTGAAAGGGTCGTGGGTTCGAATCCCAGCCATGGCATAGTTTCATTCTGCAAGAAATTTATCAACATTGTGATGCACTCAACCCAGGTGAGGTAAATGGGTACCCGGTAGAAATTCCCTGAATGCGCGAAGGAATTCCTTGAATGCTAAAGCGCCTAGGCAGCCCATCTAAGGCAGGGGTAATAATGGCAAGGCCCGCTGGGAGAACAGTTTTTAGAACTGAAGTGGCTTCCCTGGGTAAATATACCTAGATTATTAATATTACCATATAATAACAAGGACAGTCATTGGTCTATGTCGGAAAATCCAAGATGTCGTGAAGAAATCTGAGTCTAAAGTGAATGCTGTTACTTAAAAATGGTCATCGTTCATTTAAAATTCACCAAGGACATAGGATTTTGGTGTCCACTCAATGGTTTCATGATTATAATAATACTTTCGATTAGTTACAAAGATATTCACTTGTCCATTTTGCCTAAAAATCCAAGAAAATTTTCAAAATGGCATCTAAAATGATTCCTAAAACTCAATAATGATCAGAGTTTACACAATATTAATATGTGAGGAATAATTTGGTTGTCTACATGGTGGTATAAAGGGTTAGATAATACATTCAACAAATAACAAGGATATTTAGTTTTCCATTTCGTCTAAAATCCATGGTAGATTAAAAAAATTCATCAAGTGGGTGCTATTACAAACTCATGAATCAATATGATAACTTATCCCATAAGTGTAGGCACCAAAATAATTCTCACATTTTAAGATCATTTTTTTGGAATTCATCTTTGATTTTTGGACATACCAGACCACTGACTGTCCTTGTAACTTATCCTTATATATTACTTAACCCAAACCAGTGGTTTAAAATTAAACATCGAAATCACATTTCCATGGACGATATGAAATCAGCTATGTCTGCTTTAATTTTAGCAGCCATTTCAGAATAAATTTTTTGAAGCCATCATGGATTTTTGGACCCACCAGACCACTCACTGTTCTTGTAACTTTTTCGAATTTACTACTTCACCCTTAAAATCATTGAATCAAAACCAAATTGAGGAGTTTTAGCACATGGCAGGCTTTTTTGATGCCATCTTATATTTTCCAGGTATCCTGGGGTCCTTAGATTCACTCTACCCTATGTCAACAAATTATTTTAACTCCTAGACCATGGAGTATGAAACTAATTAGGATTCTAGGGTGGATAATGAGAGAGTCGTTTTCATTAATTTTAAGTGAATGGTGGCCATCTTGGATACTATCTTGAAAATAACCACTTTCCCTGATGCAGATTTTGGTAGATTTTTAGTATATTATTCCTGAGGTCAATTAGTACTAACAACTGTTGAAAAACAATGTAAGTTCGGAAGTTCTCTAAACATCACATGTTATTTCAATAATGAATATGTGCATATGTGCGTGTTTGTGGGGGGGGGCTAAAATTATATTTTATGTGTTTTTTTCTGGCTATCAGTAATTGGAAATTAGCCGAGAAGTACATAATTGACAATCCGAATAGAAGTACTTTAATCGTTATTGTACTCCGGAACGAGTGGCCGAATAGTGAAAGTTGTATGCCAGTCAGTTGGGGGGGGGGAGTAGGGGATATGGTTGGTAGGATGCTCGTCCAACTTGAAGCCTTCAGATATAGGCATTTTAGCTGTCTAGAGATGATAAAATTCCATAAAATAATCCATTGTTTAACCGGGCGCAAATTACTAATACTCCTGATTTTAGTGGGTCTCGATATAGGTGAACCCCCCCCTCAGGCAGTGGGTGAGGGTGGGGAAAATTGGACCCCTATCATTTCGTGATAGATTGGACCCAAGTGAATCCAAAAAAAAAACAATTTTGGCACAAAAATCCTGCAGGAAGTGTGTCATGATGTACCGTACCACACTAATATCATCATGATAAGTTATGGCGCCCTCTAGTGTTGTAGTTAGGTTTTCACTGCATAAAATCCTGAAATGGGGGTGACTTTTACATTAATTTATTAATAATAATCATATAAATTACGTGTGATGTATTCCTCTGTTATTGGACTGTACAACAAGACATATGCACTTCATTTTGTAATCTTTTTGTCCTAATTCTAGTGCCAAAAAGTGGGAAAATTACATTTTTGGGGTAATATTTTACAATTTGGGGGCATTTTTCGCAAAATCCGCCCCCCGTATGGCAAAAGTGAAAAAATATTGACTTCACAACATCATCAAATATTCATTTTTGTACACCTCAGACAACTTAAAAATAAAATTGGCGAAGAAAAGTGAGAAATAAGGTTGAAAACAATGGATTATCCTATTGGGCTTTGTACAGACGAATATGGCGCCAAAAAGGACCCCCCACAAAGGGAAGGAGGGGTCTGAAAATTTGACCCCCATCGTTTTTGGTCTAAGGGGACCCTATTGAAGCCAAAACAACCAAAAAATCAATTTTGGCACGCTAGTCCTACGGGATGACACACCATACCCCACTATATTTGAACGTGAGAAGAAGCGAAAGCGCGTTATGTTACTCTCTTTTTTATTCTTTCTTTTAAGGTGATGATTTGATTTTTCCCCAAAAGTATAAACAAATAGGAAGTAATTTATCATAATTTGAATGTTAAGAAATTGGTATTCTAGTCTTAGGTTTTACACAGAGATGCCAATTACTGTGCTTGTTTAGCCCGGCCGTCATGACACTTATTTTACTAAAAGTAACTTGCATTTTATGTAAAGACCCTAACGGAGACAAACATTATATCGTATTCATTTTTGGAATGTCTTTAGTTACATGTATGTTTTATTCAATTCACATCCTGAACTTGTTCCCTCCTCTTCTATTTGCAGGTGATGATTGATTGTAATGGATGAGGGAGATTTACCAATGGGTTTTGTTGAAACGATGTCATCAGAATCCGGTATTAGTGACAACATCCTATTACATGTGAAGCCCACTCGTTCTGTGCCTGCTTACTTGAAACGTATTCTACCATGCCCCCTTGATATATGATGACAGTATAGATATTTAATTAGTAGATACGCAACTCTATATTTTTAATTTTGGATTTGATTTGTCAGTGATTATTCACTCGCTTTACATACATCATCGAAGTTGGATGTTCCAGGTATTCGGGTAATTGACCTTGGTTCTCTTGTCAACACTACAAAGTGGGAATATACAAGTCTATATTGGAATAACGTATTGTTTAAAGTGCTCCCCTCAGTGGATATCGAAATGATGAAACCTAAACACCGGCCACAAAACACCGCACCCATTATAATCTCGTTGAGCCTACACCGAAGACTAGCACCCTCCAATTCCAGTACACCTTCACATCCACGTTACAACACCACCTACCGCATTTTTATCACGAAGTACGTGTTTAGTCTAGCATAATTACACCTTGCACCCGAGGATACCTCACCAAAGCACCGCACTTTCAGTGGTTTTTCCTCGAGTATCTTCTATAAACTTGCCGTGAGATCGTATGAAGCATGAAGAATCCTATTCTAATCGTGTCAAGAACTCTTTGGGTCATTTTTGTCCTCGTGGGAAAGTCATGTTCCTTTGCGGTATGTCTTTAAACTTATATTCTTTAAGTTAACATCCGACTTGTCAAAGAAACTTTATAATCAACGAAAGCACGACTTGTGGAAGAAATGTATCTCATTATTTTCTCATCTGTAGATGCTTATGGACTGTCCCATTGTCATGTAGGAACCAGCAATATCTAAGTGAACTTCATATTATACAAAATTTTTGTCTTGTCAAAAATATTTGCACCATTACATTGATAGGGACATTGCTCATATCTAAAAAAAAAAAGTCGAGTTTGGAACTTTGAATAAAAGTACATGCTATTTATTTGATAAGTTTGGCAATATGTATAACTTTAGTTTAGAACAACAAAAATATTTCCTTTCATTAGAAGAAAAATATTCCTGATCATTATCATCATAGTAAAAATGAAAGAAATCCCGTCAATCTAAACCATGTCCCTTGAGATATTTCACAATTCCTTTTCTTCTATAGTTACTTTAACGACCTCGATTTTCTGTTTTCTCTTCCAGGTAAGCCCCTTCCTTGCTGATGATTCGAATGGTGACGACATTTTGAAAAAGATGAACTACAGATTTGGGATATCACATGACCTGCGCCAGCCAATCATTGCCCGTTTGGTCAGGGATGCAAATGATGGTAATTATTCATTTACGTTTCCACATTGCATTACTCATGGAGTTGGAATAAAGGAATGGGCAACTCTGTGTTATTTTGATGGATGTGAAAAAAGCCTCATTCGTGTATTATGGTAGAATAATAGAAATGTCAAAATTTTCTCGGTCGCTAAAACACACTCATAATGACGAGAGAAGGAGCGAGCGTTAATGGGAGGGGACATGGGAGTATATCCCCCCTCCCCCAATTTTCAGGTGGGGGATGGCCTGGCCTGTGTTATCATTCCTCCAATCATTTAAGGTCGAATATCATATTTTGATACACTGAATCATATCAGTATGCTCATAATATTAATACTACTACTACTACTAGTAGTAGTAGTAGTAGTAGTAGTACTTACTCTCGTTGGAGAAATAAGCTAACTTGTACATAAAACTATAAAAAAAAATATAAAAAACGCTGGCATGCAGATGCATGTGGGCATTGGGACCATCGAAGAAATATTGTAAATTTGATATATACATGTATGTGTTAGATATTATGTCAAAATCTGTTACAAAATTTGATTGTTGCACTAAAAGGTCAAAATCTTTGCTCGCTCGCATTTGAAAAAAAATAAAGTTGGCCTATCACGTCATGTCTGGTCGTCGAAAATTTTTAGACTCATTACGCAATTCCCCCCTCAAACTAACAAAACAAATCCCTCACAGAGAACAAAAGTTGGGTCAGGCATCCCATGGCCTTACATGGTGATTGAGGGACAGTTAACCCCCCCCCCCCCCCATTTTTGCTATAATATGCACTTTTTTTGTATTTTGCTTTGATTTTCACTGAAATTTTCATGAAATTCTTAGTTCTTATTGAATTTTGCAAAAAGAAATTGTATCCCTAATCATGGAGCTATTACAGAGATGTATAGCTTCCGCGGGTAAGTTTTCCAATTTGGCATGTCAATATTAGTCTACAAATGTAGACCCAGATCTGCAGTGTGTGTAACACAGCTGATTCAAGGAGTCTGCATAGCAGACTACGTCTACTGTGGCTGCAGACAGCTCGCTTCGCTCGCCCTTGCAAACCAGTAGCAGATCCCACCTCACGAGCCATTCAGAGTCTGCATAGCAGACTATGTCAGTAATGCACCGCACTCTTAGCTTTCTTGGCTTTAGACTCTTGGTCAGGGGGAGGGATGGGTGTTTCATCAATAGAAAGGACTTGTTGTTACGGTAGAAACTTTGCTATTCAGCTAAACAAAATCAAAGAAATTTATCGGATCTGAAAAACTATAGTTTGTGAGTGTGTTGCAGTATATAGTGAAGTCTCGCTTAAGAATTGAAGTTGAGAGTATGATTTTCTTGTACGAAGAGTATGAAGAAATACGTGATTAAGTGGACAATCGTGACAAGTTATCAACTTTACGTTTGCCGTCCCTTAATTGATATTTTTTATTCTTTTCATGTTAAGAACCGACTGAAAGTCCCAAATTCGATCACCTCATCCTGATCATCCCCTGGTGTTTTGGGGGTTGCTGTTATTACCATAATCGTGTTGGTGGTTTGCTACATGCGTCGGAAATATGGAAGAACAAGTTGCTTCTCGGATGAATGGTTGATTTGGTGTGGTCTTAATAAACGAAGTAAGTTTATCGAAATATTCTTTTATGAATACGAATTAGCTTTAATTGTCAATGAATTTAATGAACAAAATATATATGAAAAATCCCCGGGGGGCCACTTCCATTCACGAGTGGATACCATGCCCGACCATGGGGTCTCGAAAAGCACCCTAAACGCGTAATTTCCATATTCTGAAAATGCACCCCTTAACAAGTATTGGCGTGTGAAACCCTACCCTTAACAAGTATTGGAAACAAAACGATACCCTTGGCAAATATTCCCTGAAATGATAAACAAGTACAGGAATGTTTTATTGTTACGAGTCCTTCGGTCGTCGGCTTTACCTTATTTGGTTTAGTACGACCCCACCTTCTACACCTCGCGCAAATCGGACTCTAAACACAAAGTGTTGGGGCGAAAAGGACATCCTTTATAAAACATTTTAATTTTGTTTTATCATCCTCGCAAATTCGACCGTAAACACGTAATTTTTCTAGTGAAATAGATACCCTTTTTTCATTATTTCTGTGTTTTTGACACCCTTATCACGTTACGTACGTAACGTGCCCTGTCGTGAAAAAGACATCTTTTTACGTGTTTTTGGTCGCGCATGGTATCCACTCGTCAATGTAAGTGGCCCCTCCGGGGAAAAATCTTATCAAAATTTAAGGGTGTATATGTTTTTATATCATAATATTTGACATAAATTATGGGACATGTTTATTCCCTTTCTTCAAAGCGTACACTGCAATGGATTCGATGTTCGAGGATACATGTATAATCCGAATTCACGATTAGGTCACTGAACATCGGCCTGTATTCCCCCTATTCATCGTTTAACTAACACTTATTTATAGGTATATTTTTAATGCGTTGGTAAAATAAAGTTATCAATATTATTTGCAGCATTATCTTATGAGATAAATCTTATCCTCAGTGCAAGTGGCTATTGAGCAAAATTAGAGAGGGGTCAGAAAAACGAGCAGAAAATACGAAAAGGGAAAAAGGAAGCCAAATTGAGAACAGAGAGAAGGGGACGAAGACAAAGAAGAGTGTACTAAAATTGATTAATCATCATTGGCTTTGTTTCAAATGTATTTCCATGTAGATGTATTACATAACTCGATTTTCACCCTTCATTTCTGTAAAGGTGACACTTCATCAGAGCTTGCAATAAATCCCAGGTATGTAAATTGATATGTTTTGTTATATATCACTATACAATATTTAGTACGATCTCGTAAGTTTTCCTAAAAATAATAAATGGAATATTTTTCTAATGTTAAGCTTAAGCAAGTAATAACATTTTATTTGTTCCCCTAAAATATTTAAAAAAAAATAAAAGACAATTTATCCATTAACGTCAGACATACAATGTGAATGTAACGGTTTAACACTTACACGATATTATGAAGTGAAGTTTATGAAACTTTTACGAAAGGATTTCTTTGCGTACTTTTGATTTGCAGATCAGCCAATGGATCTCGTGTTTATTATAAAAACAGAGAAGAGGAACAGAGAAATGTACATAGTGGTACCAGTGTAAAGCTCCTCCCACATGGGGCTGATGAGGGGGGTAATAATGAATCAGCCATCAAATTGTTACCAGATAACCAGCATCTCCAAACTTCAGAGTGGGTTCAGAGGGAATTCGTAGAACAAATAAGAGCAATCCCATCGGAAAAATCTCCGAATCGACCGGGCACCCCTGATACCGTTGTCACCTCTCTGCTAACTGATGAAGAGGATATATCGCCAAAGACCACTGCTGTGGTACACCAGAGTGGAACCCATGACAAAATCTTCAAGTTTCATCCTCGCGGCAGTCTTCATGGAGAAGGACAGCATGGAAACAATGAGACCGAACAAGCCAGGTCGATCCAGATAAACATTGGTCGTACCCTCAACAATATTCCAGAGAATGGAAGTGTTGATGATGGAAAAGATTTGGAAGACCATGGCATAACTGGTGAGGGTTTGGACAAAGATAAGCACAGTAGTGGGAGTAGTAACTCAGACGACGAAGTGTTTGAATTGGAAAGGGATGGGAGTTGTAGGTCTACATGTTTTGCAAAATTAGGTTCTAACAATAACTCACAATTTCGCGACAGGTTTAAGGAAGGAGCATATTCTTCCACAAAGAGCCCGTTTGACCAAAGCTCTGGAAATGGAAGACAGGTATCATATGGCCGTGCCGATGAATTTGCTTCAGATTCGCAAGTGGTTGAGGCTCAAATCAAACGGAACAAGCAACCTCAATTCAAAGGTGAGAAGCATCCTGATAAAGAAGTGGAAAGTGAGGGGGAACGTCTTATTCCAATGAAATCGAATCAACCCAGTGGATCACTTGGTCCTTCAAAATTGCAAGCGTCTGGTGAATACCAGGAAAGTCCAGAAGTAAAGCGAAGGGCACCTAGAAGCGCCCCTCCGGACAGGGCCTCTCCTCCAGATACTACTGGTAGTATTCACGCTAATCATGTTCATTTGACTGTTCAAGGAGATGTTAAGTTTGATTTCAACAATCATGTCAGTGATGTGCATGTGGGTGATAGAACAATAAATAACAACGATTATACTAAAATCTTTCCTCAAAACACTAACGTTACAGGTGAATTCAATAGGTCTTCTACTGGACGTCATACCCGTTAGGTTGAAAATGTTGATTTATTGTACTTCTTTCCCCTCTTTTAATCAAACAGGGTTGGAATTTTCGCAGAGAAAGAAATCGAGACGTTAGATATTTTGGGAAGAAGGATAATACAGACTAAGACAATCCCATGTAGTAACCTTTCAATACATCCCACTCCCATTTTATTCAACTTTTAATTCATTTACTGCTCTTGTCATTATTAGCGTATTGAATTTCAAGTCATGAACTTGAAAACTATCAAATAGAAGAGCCCACATCATAAGGGTTTTGATGTCAATACCCTATTCACTTTAAGGAATTGACTTTTTGAATGGGAATCAAATGATGTGAATTTGAATAATAAGGAAGTACAAATAGTGTCGTCTTTTGTACTCATTTAGTATTTTAGAGATTATCTTTGAAATATCCTACCTTTAATTTTGATAGGGTAAGGCCATTTTTCTACAGCAGGACGAATGGGAAAAAAGAATAAGAATGCACGAGACACCTTCAAGCCTGTGTCTGGGGCATTAAAGCAAATCAAGCAAATCACGTGAGCATTCCAAGGAGAAATCTGAGTAATTAAATGCAGTTTGTTAATCTGCTCCAAAGACTATCTAAATAATTTTATTGATTACATATATGAAGAAAGGCATTTGCCCCATCTTATTTCCCAATGTTTCTGTCCAGATACTGAGGGCAATATTTCAAAAGTTAACTCCCAGTATCTGTCTATGAAAAGAAAACAGAAAGTTCAAGTTTTGTTGAGTATGAAATGAGATGGCGATCTTATGATATTTTATTGCATATTCTCTTTCATTTGATGATAAACTTGCAATGGACAACTGATATTGTGCTGTAATTGTTTTAAACATCATTTTGTTTTGCTTATTCAATGTAGACGTTTGTATTACAAATAAAATTTCTTTGTATTTTGTTTGAAAAATATATGATAAATATGATTGAAAGCAGCAATGAAAGAAAAGAAATTGCGGAAAACGTGTTATTTTTATAACGAATTTATAAAAGATAAAACTCGTTCCTACACAGTCACATTGTTGAATGGTGGAACATCATCATTGCCATCATTAAACTTCATCTATATTTGCCTACACTTAAACGAATCGACTATACGTGACAGTACTAGTCATTGAGATTCATTATAAAAACTGACTATTTTTAATGTATTGAAATTCGAATGCTGCATGATATCATTTCACTCCTTATTGTCAAATACAGATTTACTGTCAATATCATACGAGTGTTTAATTCAAAGAATTTGTGAACATTTTGAACATCATCATTGATCAGAGCAAATTTGTAGAGTATAGATTGCAACAATGGCGACTAGAAATTATTTGAGGATTTTGTCATATTTGGAAAGGTTGTATCATTCTTAATATTTTGTTATAATATGTAGGGGTATAGCTTTTTGTCATTTTAACTCGGTCGATAGTCCGATGTATTCAAGTTACTTGTGCGTACATATTTTAGTATATAAGTTAGGCTTTATGTGTTCCGTGGTGAAATATCTAAAGCATATCATAAGCTTTTAAATGTTGAACAATTCGAAAAATATTCTAACATCCCAAAAGAATAATGGTTATGTAACTTATATGATTATTTATGGAATATGAATCTGCCGTTGAGATATTAGGAATTTTTTTTCATAATATTAAGATACGATAGGTTTTCATTGCTTGTATATATATATATATATATATACACACACACACTCTTCCATTCTGTCTCACGATGAAAAATTTTTAAGCAATATTCATCTAAACTATTAAAATAAGTTTTTGATGTTTTAATTAACAATGCTCTATGTGCCACACAAAATGCATTGTAACCTATTTTACTATTGTACCATTGTGAGATGTAAATATTGACGGTAAATGGTTTTGTATTGGTTGGATATACGATATTTTTCTGATGTGTTTTAATATATTTTTTGTTAACTTTGGTGTGCAGCTTTCATAATTTCCAATACCATATGCATAAATCATTATCATTTTACTTTAAATGTGAAATTGAAAAAGACCTACAATTTACCTTTGTATATATAAATATATATCGTAATTCTTTTATTTTGAAATGTAATAATCGCTGCTATGTGGCACTTAGACAAACGTGTACAGACTGTTTCAATACTAAAAGCTTGACTAATTATGACAGCTTTTTTATCTGTCTTCACAACTGTAACATTGTCTTGTAAATATTACCTTAGTAAATCAGCGCTTTGGGGTATTTCTTCAGCCTATGGCTATATCCTTCATTTTTAACTTGCAGTACTCTGTGAAACTGTCTTTCACTTGTTAATCTTAATTATTAATGAGAATAAAGTCTGAAATCAATCACATGTCATATCGTGCGTGTTTACAGTCATGTTTTGAAGTGTGTTGATTTTGAGCTAGGACCATGAGAATGGAATTGGGAGAACTGTTTCAAAGTCGCATAAGGATAAATGTCTAGTATCTTGATCTGATAATAATTATCTGAGCGATCTCAACCAAGTATCTAGCAACCATCCTCCCCGAAAATATGTATCGTGTGTTGCACCACAAACTGTCAAACCGCAACAATTTATGCCAAAACTGACACAAAATTGCCCCCCCCCCCCTTGCACTAATTGTCGCCTCGCGACAATTTGTGCTGCACGTGCCGGTCTCAATTTTTAAGCATATTGTACCGATTTGTGTCGGCAAAAAGAAACCTAGAACCACATATTGTCGCCCATTACACAAATTGTCTTCAATCACCAGTCTGGTGTGTAGTGTATGTGCATCATGGTGTGTGTTGTTGTTGTTTGTGGTAGGGTTATGTGCGTTGTGTTAGAGATGGTGCGTCTGTGTGTGTGTGTATTGTGTGAATTACTTTTTTTTCATTATTTTTTCGGGGGGGGGGGTTATATCCACTTGCAGTAACATTTGGTCAAACTCTTTGATCGTCTAATACCATATGAGCTACATACCCATTTGCTCTAGTAAGATTTGGGTCGAACTTCACTTGGTCGAATCCTTGCTTGGTCTCTTGACCACTCGGTGTAATTGCCGAATCGTCGAATTAGTCAAATGGTCTAATCGCCTTTTCGTCTAAATGGCAAATAAATATTTCCAGTCTGTTACAGGAATAGACCAAGTGGTGTTAGACCAAATAGAAATTAGACGGAATGGTAAAAAGGCAAAATAAGGCCAAAGGGTAAATTGGTTGTAGACGAAATGGAATTGGACCATTTATAGGATGAGGCCATTAGTTAAATCACAGGCAATTTACCCTTGGGTGAGACTAATGTAGAGTACAGCAGCAGAGCCCGTGGACAACTCAGTTTTTATCCACTTGGTCTAACAAAAGTTTGACAAATTCTCCGTTTGTCTAATAACACATGGGCTTAACCCATTTGGTCTACTAATCATTTGGTCTATTTTGCAGTTTATCTAAAATATATTTGGTCTAATGACAAATTCGTCTAATAGCCTAATGGTCTAATTGCATTTTCATGTAATGCCCAAATGAATGTTTAGTTTATTACCAGTTTATTACTGAGAGCGACCAAGTGGTGATACATCAATACACGGTAAACGAAGTGGGCATTATACGAAATGTGAATAGGCGAATTGCTACGTAGACAAAAAGATAATTAGACCGACTGGTTATAGACAAAATGGAATGTAATACGAGACAGAAAGGACATTGGTCAAAATGGGTTAGACCAAATGGCAATTCACCGACAATTTTACGGGAAAGGAGTACTGGAGACGTCTCTGAGACAGATTTTGAACGATTTTGAGACAGTTTTGAGATTCCCGAGACCAATGAAACGTCGTGGGGCCTCGGAAAACGTCTCTGCGCGGCGACAAGTTTCAAAATCGTCTCAAAACGGTTTAAAAGCATGGCTCTGGGAAGCGGGTGCTGGCAGCAGTAGTCTGCTCCAGTAATATCTGAGTATTATTATTTCAACATGATACTATTATGCCTGCATTACCAGAACCCACCGCATTACACGTGGATTTTCGTTTGCATCTTTGACAGAATGGGTAACGGAAAATGGTGCAACCGGAATTTTCGCCCATGAAGAAAATAGGCAAATTTCTTCATCGCCCAAACTAGCGCAAGATGTTCGCGCTCAATGATTGGATAAGCACGTTCTATAGTGTGCAACTTACTACTGGCAAATTGAATTGGGTAGAGCATACCATCATGGGATTGCAACAAAACGGCACCAATGCCTACATCCGAGGTGTCGGTGCAAAGTACGAATTCCCTCTCGAAGTCGGGTAGGCGAAGGACCGGGAACTTACATATTTTTTTCCTTCAAGGCCCAGGAAGCTTCCTCCTGAGTCTCACCCCAAACTACCTTGTTTGTTGCAATGCTTTAGTTAAGTCTTTGAGAGGTACAGCTGTTACCGCCATATTTGGAATGAACTTACGATAATGGCTCACTAGGCCGATGAAAGATATTACCTCCTTCTTTGTCATCGGCGTCGATGCCTTGAGTGTCTTGTCGACGTCTTTGGGGGTAGGTTTGAATTCACCTTCGCCGACCACATATCCGAGGTATTCGACAGAAGTACAACCAAAGTAGCATTTGGTTAGTCTTGCCGTGAGATGAGCTGCACGAAGAGCAGTCATCACTTTCTCGACATCCTCGATGTGCTCATCCCATGTAGAACTGAAGATAAGCCTGTCGACAATATCGTTGGCGACATGTGGTATACCGTGTAGTAGACCTCTCATCATCCTCGTGAAGAGAGCAAGGGCATTGACCATGCCGAACAGAAGGACCTTGAATTGGTATTGGCCATCCGGGGTTACAAAGGAAGTTTTTCCTCTGTCGTGAACCTTTACCGGTATTTGCCAGTATCCCTTGCAGAGATCAATCTTCGAGAAGGACTTCGCTCCTCAAACATCTGCAAGTATTTCTTCCATGTATAGTATGGGTTCGTTGTCGACCACCGTTTCGGCGTTTTTTCCGATAGTCCACATAAAACCGTTTCTTACCGACCTTCTTCTTTACTATGACGACGGGTGCCGCATATGAAAATTCTCGATGATTCCAATTTTCAACATCATGTCAACCTTTTCCTGAATGGTGTCTCGAAGGCCTGTGGAACTTGAAAGGTCTCGAGCGTATATGAAACGTTGTGTTTAATTCGACGCCGTGAGAAATGATATCTGTCTGTCCAAGGGCATTATGTCATAATATCGGCATACTCTTGGATGATGAGCGTCTCCATCTTTGCTCGTTGATTCTCATCAATCCTTTCACCAAACCTTACATCACCAACTCTTTCAGTCTGATCCCTTAAAGGAAAAGGAATTCCTAACATACTATCACCATTCTCATAATTGATATCGTGGTCGTCAACAACCAACAGCTTGTGTTACCTGTTGGTACTCTTGGTTTCAGCTGCGTTGGGATCTTTCTCAATCGATCCTCTCGGCGTCCTCGTCTAGTTCGTTTGGCGACCTGCCTACATATAGCTTCACATGTTGGTGTGGAATATTTCCTCTTCTTTCCGATCTGCAGAACATAGTTGTACCGAGCAACCTTGCTTACTACCTCAAATGGTCCTTTCCATTGCATCAACAGCTTATTAGGAAGAAGCAGCAATACCTGATCACCGCATTCGAACCCTCGATCTATAGCCTTGACATCGAAATGCTTCTTGTATTTCCTCGACGACTTCTCAAGCTCAGTCTTGGCTACCCTGCATGTTAGTCAAGAACATACTGGTAAGTCGACTTAACTTCTGTTATTTCTTCAAACCACAAGTCCTATACTATCGTTAAAGGGTTCCTAACCGCCCTTCCTTTCATCAACTCAAAGGGGAAATATCCCAATCTCTCATGACATGCATGAGGAACCTCACGGTAAGCAAATAAGAGAGCAGGTAAGTATATGTCCCAATCTTTTTATCTATCCCAATCCTCTGGCCGTTCGTGGCACATTCTCCTAAGCATTTGGTTTAATGTGCCGTTGAACCTTTCACAGGCACCATTCGCCATAGGGTGATATGGGATAGTGTGGAGCTGTTTAACTCAAAGCAAACGTGATACCTCCCTCATTACACATAACACAAATTGGTTAACATTAATTATCCGAAAGAATTTCATTTGGCACTCCTAGCCTAGAAAAGACCTACATCAAAGCTTCAGCTACCCCTTCTGCCTCAATACCTGATCAGTCCACCTAATGAATATTCATGGCGATATGCCTATAAATGTTTTCACAAAATATTGATAAACTTTAAAATTCAATAACTTCGTTATTTGTTATCCGATTATAATGACATTTTCAGCATTTTGCTCTGTGAATTTTACTTTATTTATTTAGATAATTTTCAGCCCGGACAACCCCTTTAAATATGCCCACGAAGGACATGTGTGATAAACTGGGAATCTTGTTTAATTCCATTACATTTCCATTGATCTTTCTTTTGCTATTTTGCAACTTTGGATTCTGACACCAATTAATATGAGGGGCTAGAACCTCTCTGAGTATTAACCAATCTCTTAATTACTGACATGTGCTTAGATAGGATTATTGAAGCTAGCCTGTGTAAAATATTGTGTGTTTTTTTGCTCAGTAGAATGTCAAATATATATGTCAAACCAAATATCTCGCATAAACACATGTAGATGATGGACACAAGCGATTAACTTTGGAATACTCAGAATAACTAAGAGAGTATTGGGGAGTATTACTGGTTTGACCTCAACATACAAGAATATTTGTACTTGGCACAATGGAATCAAGGCTCCTGATCTATTAGTAGTCTTATAGTTAATTTGAACCCCAATACTTCTTCACATTTTCAGAAAATAAGCAGATTTGTTTCAAAGTCGGATAATGGACTAGCTAGTAGTAAGGTGTTGCAGATGCCTGCATAGAGAGGATGGACGAGAATTATAAGATGGCAATCATCTCCGGTCTCTTCATCCTTCAGCCACTCAGATATTTCAGTTGCGTAATGAGCAAAATAAAAATCGAGGGGGTCGTTTTGGCGTATCGAGTAAGATTAATAAAAAGCTGTGAGCTAGCGAAGCGAGTGAGCAAAAATTTCGACATTTTTACTACAAAAATTCTGTTGCAGTTTCTGTTTGGTACATCCCGTAGGAACTCGGCAGGACAATATGCTGGTAAACGCCAAGCTGTGATAGATTTTGAAATAGTATTCAGAAAATATCATATTTCACCCTTATCCCTGTCATTACATAAAACAATGATAATTGAGGTGCTAGGAAATACATTTGGTTTATAAAAACTTGAAAAATTGATGCTTTAGTACAAAAAGATTATATATCTCGTTAAACAGACAATTCGAGCACCAGGAACAATGAAGACGTAGTCCCTGGGCAAATTATGTTTCATAAAGTTATGATAAAAATGTTTTTTATGTAATGTAACACAACATAATTATAATATAACATTATAATGAATATTTTTTTCTTTCCCACTACGTTTCTCTTCCTTTCTCCCTCTTTTCTCCTTCCCCCTTTTTTTTTGGGGGGGGGTCAGCCGATTAGGAGGGGGGCACGTGCCCTCCATCCCCCCGTACTTACCCCTGCAATATTATTATCGTTTTTACCCCATGATGGTTTAATAGTTTTATTAGAGATTACACTAAAAAAAATACATTTCATCTTAATCCCTTCCCAAAGACCCGAACATTGATAAATGGGATGAAACTGGGGTTTATTTCAATGTTATAATAAGGTCTTATAAGGACACAAGTATTTCGTTTGGAAATGGCGATCTGGCTCTTTTGCATTTTATGATTCAATGATGTTGTTTTATTTGTTAAGCGGTATTTCAGGAAGAATTTTCACCATAAAACAATTATCTCTTGTGATTTTTTTTTTCATTTCTATCGTAACAAGTGGGGGATGTTTGCACAGGCCACCCCCCCCCCCCCCCCCGGATGCGCGTTTCCGTTTTACACCCTGACGAAGGCATTTTCCGGAAAAGTAGCCAAAAAGCGACTAGTGAAGAGTCTACGTCTACGTTTGTTTACATTATCAGCTGGGCACGCGATCCAAAGTCCGCACCGAAGTTATCCGCAAAACATACCGTACTTTCAAATGCAGCTGAGCTTATACTTTCTTTGCCTTGATCATTTGCCTTGCCGATTTGCTGATGTCTGTCTTTCTCTCTATCTGTCTATATATCTATCTCTCAAATTCTATCTCTCCCTATCTATGTAACTGCAGTATGTATCTATCTAATAATCTTCTCTGTAGTCTCTCATTCTTTATCTAATACATCTATCTATCTCAAATTCTCTATCTCTCTCTATCTATCCATCCATCTGTCTGTCTTTCTCTATTTCTCTCTCTCTACCTACCTATGTAACTACAGTATCTATCTGTTAATTTGTCGCTCTTCTCTCTCATTCTTGATCTATCTGACATCTATCTATCTCTCTATCCATCTATCTATCCATCTGTCTGTCTTTCTCTATTTCTCTCTATCTATTTATCTATTTTTTAACTTATCTATCTATCTGTTAATTTGTTAATAAATCTTTGTCTCTCTCCCTCTTTATCTATCTAACATCTATCTATCTCTCATCTATCTATCTCTATCTATCCATCTGTCTGTCTTTCTCTATTTCTCTCTATCTCTATCTATGTATCTATCTGTTAATTTGTCTATCTTCTCTGTCTCTCTCATTCTTTATCTTTCTATCTATCTAACATCTATCTATCTGTCTCTCAAATTCTCTATCTCTCTCCCTCTCTAGCATCTGTCTGTCTTTTTTCTCTCTGTCTTTGTCCGTCCATATTTCTATCTACAACATCTCTCTCCCTCTCTATCTATCCTTCTCTCTCTCTTTCTCTCTCTCCCCCTCTCCCTCTATATATCGACCTCTCTGTCTCTCCCCTCTCTCTATTTATCTATCTATCCATCCATCTCTCCCTCTTTCTCTCTCTTTCTATCTATCTATCCACCTCTCTCTCTCTCTTTCTATCTATCTATCTGTCTATCTTGTCTCTATCTATATCAGTCTTCTATATCTATCTTTCGGCAGCTTCTAAGTGTATCAATCCATCAAACTTCAGTTTGTCTTTCCATTATAAGTATCTGTTTATTTTGATTTTGCCTGTCATTCTATTCATTTAGTTAATAATTTTTTATAATCATAAACAACGCGACTGCAAAAGCATGTTCGGATTTCACTCCTGACTGCCGCTCTCTCTGTACATGAAGTGCCGAGGAACTCTGTGCTCTGATCAGTAACTGTGCAAATTGCATGCGGTGGTGGACTCGCCTGTGTCGCACGCTGCATGCAACCAGCGACGTGTGTAGACTCTTCACTAGTCGCTTTTTGGCTACTTTTCCGGAAAATGCCTTCGCCAGGGTGTAAAACGGAAACGCGCCCCCCGGATTTACGCCAGTGCCCTCGACGACCGACCAAACGTGTTTTTTATTCATGATGTAAGCCTCCTAAATATTTTCATTTTGTTAAAACTGCGATATAAATGAAATCGAATAAATTTAGTTCGATGTCTGATACAGTTCATTATCAATCAACCCGTCATCATTTTGCTCATATGTCAGTGGACGTGGCGTCACCAGAGAGACTTCGGTGTCCATATACGTGTGCATGAGATCTTCTGAAGTACCACTCCGAATCGGAAGCATGTCAATGTAAGCATATCCATGCTCTTCTCCGCAAGCCGCTGCGGCATCCACATCGCTAGCCATACTGGGAGGAAATGTTGGATCCGAGGCATATATTATTGTCCACTCCATTCTCGAAGCTGTAGGCACTGGGTGCATTTACTAAACCTTTCCAAGGTTTTCTCATTTTTAGATAAAAAGATTTATTATGTTTCTCAGTGACTGATCTTGGGATAAACACTTTTTTTATCATGACCTCCGGTAGACCCATGCACCTGACCCAAATCTGGCACTATCTCCTAGTCATATCTATGAAATTAACTTGTAAGTTTCAATCATCCCCTCGGTGATGGCCGGGTATGTAAATTTAGGCAGTATCAAAGTTGAATCAATCTTTGTTCGAATTGATATTTTTTATCTCAGGTACAAATTTAATGGCCCTTCTTTATATATAATAGTGCATGATTATGTTTCTTCAAGTAAGGACTCCATACGGCATGTGCATACTCTAAATGTGGTCTGATCAAGGCTTCATATTGGAATAAAAAGTTGGCCTTGATAAACAAAATGTTCTTCTAATTAGATTCATTAACTGTTGGCTTTATTCATCTCTGCCTGAAATGTTTGTCAAAACTGTAAGATTTCTGTTAACGACCACACCTAAATCGTTACTAGTTTCAACTTGTGATAATTAATGTGTGGCATTACCATGTGTCAGTGTGTAGCCATTAAATTCATCATTTTTTCCATATGTAATTACACATTTATCCGGATGGAACTTTAACAGCCATTTGTCAGACTAAGAAACTGCTTGTAGTAACTCGGCATCATTGTCATTCTCTACATGTTTATATATCTTCGTATCATCTGCAAATAAATAAATATTACTTGACGAAATCTGATATAGCAGATCATTGATGTAAATAAGAAAAAAACAGGGTCCGAGGACACTTTGCGGAGTTCTGCTAGGAGCATCAGCCCAGTCAGATAAGGCACTATTAACACAAACACGGTGCTTTCTACCGACCAGAAAAGGTCCAACCCACTCACAAATGGGCTTGGAAATGACAAATCCCTCAACTTAGGCTAAAAGCCTCTGGTGCGGGACCTTATCGAAGGCCTTCATGAAGTCTACACTGTTAAAAAACCTGTGATTTTACAGAAAATAAACAGAAGATTTTGCAGAAAGCAATAACAGAATAATTCTGTAAATTCATAAAACAGGAATTTTTCTGCAATTTAACATAACAGGTCTGTTTAAAAAGGGGAAAAGGGTCTTTTATTCAAGGAAATTTGTAAGATTCAATACACCAAATTCCTGTAAGATTACGCAGTTCGGTAAGATTACAGATGATCTCGAGACTCTGCTGCAGGAACTTCTTTTATTTTAAGGATAAATTTTCTAACAGTGTACAGATGACGTAAACATCATCGCCGACCTCCAACACTTTCATCTTCTACATGTACTTCTTATTCTTTTTATGGTTTCTCTTTCTTCTTCTCCTTCTTCTTGTTCTTCTTTCCCTCTCCTCTTTCATTTCTTATTCCTTCTCACCTTGTATCTCTCAAACTATTTTTCTTTTATTTTTATTCTTTAAGTCTATTCTCCTTCTAATTAACATTCTCTATTTTCTTTTTTTTTTGGCCTAAGTTCTCTTCTCTCCTTTTCTATTTTTTCTTTTAACGCAAAAAACTCTATTAAAACGCACATGGCTGTATTATTTGTTTGATGATATGTATACAACTTAACTTTTTAACCTTGACAATTTATCATGTTGAGTCGTATCAAACTACAACTTGTAGGTTTTTTTAGTAACCCCGTCACCGCTATCCAGTCCTTTTATGTATGGTTGCATATTTATGTATTTCCTATTTCTTCCCATTATCTTCTTTCTTTCCATTGAACTTACTCCCTCTTTTTCGTTGGTTACGTCGTTGCTCTGTTCTCAGGCCTACTGTTGATGTTGTTCTTCCTCTTCCCATTTTCTTGCTCCTGAACGCTGCTCTCCTCATTTTGATCTTCTTGCTAAGTACTCTTGCTAATCTCCGGATATACTTTTCTCCGATTTTTTTTTCAATTTAAATCAACATTATTTTGTTCTATTTTTACACCAAAAATATAATCATATAAAACCCCATGTGGTTATTTATTGTATACGTGTTTCAACATTCAAAATTACATTACATAGGCAAAAACAAGGAAAAGATCAAACTATGGCATATTAGAATAAATAAGACATTATGAAAGAGAAAAAATGCAGCATCATCAGTTTTGGTAGGACTCGCTGTGATGCTATTTCTCACTGTTTATAACTTCTTTGATTCTTTCACATATTTCCTTTTCAAAGAAGTATTTCTAGTTCACTTCACGACAATCTTTTCCTAATTGATTTCTTATATAATCTAGAATACACCCAAAGGCAATTGTAAGGAACAAATCTACAGTGCGTATCAAAAAAAGTTTACATTTTGAAAAAGCCCTGGGAATTAAAAAAAAATACATGTGGGTAATTTTTTTCACATATAATCTTGGGTTTGGGTCTTATCTATCCAATGAAAGTAAAAGTTTTGACAGAATGTTACACTTGAGTGAGCACTGTCCATTTTTTGTATAGCTCGCAGAAATGCTTGTTTTCACACTGTGTCAATGGGAAAGGGCGAAATCAAACTCACCCTGCGAAGCATTTTTCATAAATTTCCCTAGCACTTTTAGCCAAACGAAATAAAACGGATACATTCAAGCATTTTGTGACAATTTTCAACATTTAGTAAGCACAACCTTAACCCTTTTGTGCCAGCTGGATCGAGGATATAACTGAATCTGAACAAAAGTTTATATCAGACATCTCCAGCATTTTTCACTAAGTTTTTATAATCTAAAGTGGGTTTACATTTCATTTTTCATTTAATACTTGTTTCTCCACACTTTTCCCAAGCTTGACAATGATTAAAAAATGGAAATCAAGCCTAAGCCATTTCATGTAAATCACAGCTCAGTGTAAAGCAAATATCGTCACGATGGCCTCAGTATGTAGGGGAGTGGGGTGGGGCGCAATGCACTCTTCGAAGTGTTTTGGGCAAGGAAACAAGTTTAAAAAGGTAAAAGATATCGTCAAATCAAATTTACTCGCTAAACTCCACGTGTTGATTTGATTTGATTTGATTGATTTCCGTTTCACAACATAAGAATGATAAATATAACATGACAAGGTCGAAAATACTGCAAAACATTATAAAATATATATAACATAATCTTAGACTTAAGGAACACAATTTAACAAATAAAAAAACCTAATATGACATTTGTATTTGAAAGTAAAACGGAGGGTCTTGCCGAAAAAAGCAAAGCTTGTACGAAAGGCAAGACCCTAAATAAACTTGGTTTCATTACACACAAAAAAACACTGGGTCGTAATAATATATAGAGCTTTTGTTTTCAAATAAATACAAACAATTTTGGTGCACTTTACGAAAAGGAACAGGTGGATCATGCATAAAAATATTTTGTTTTATAGCATTAAGGTGGAAGGGGGGGTTAGGGGATGAAGAGGGGAGGGACAGAGAAGTGCAGTGTACATGACGTAGAAAGAAAGCGGGCAGCAGGAGCAGGTACTTTGGCTAATTGCGATTAAAAAAAAAGCAATAACAAATTATACATGTATATGTATATAATATGAAAGCATACAATACACATAAACGCCGAGAAAATGATTAAGGTCTACTTTTATTCGGATAACTATTTTAAAGTTCTGCGCAAATCATTTTTCACTAACTTTTCAAAAGTAAGTGGTGCTCACTCAAGCGGAAATATTTTTCGACAGTTATATCGTCATTTGCTCAAATGGATCTGTACCAATGCTAAAATGTGGAAAAATCGTCAGAATATTACAAATATATAATTTTACATGATTTATTCTAAGTATAAACTTTTTTTTTGATACGCGCTGTATATTTCAGCTTCTTTGTGAGGTTTAAGTAAATGTAATTCTGTTCAGGACAAATCACACATGCACGGACATACCCACTAACTCTTTATACATTCATCCATTATACACCTACACACAGACCCAGCAGCAAATCTACAAATGACAAATGGGAATTAGAGGAATGCAGAGATGACAATCATTTTATAACAAATGGTACAAGTACATATGCCTATGTCAGGATTCTAGTCAAATTTGATCCGTTGGAGCTATCGAGCGATCTCAACCAATATGAAGCGCCATTGAACCATCCTCTCAGAAAATATGTATCCGTGCCCCGTTGGTCTGTTTGATGTCCTCATTGTTCTGGGCATGACTGTTGGGTATGACAAGATTCAGTACTGTCTTCTCTGACCTTGTCTTCCAATAGAGATTTCAGGTGGGCCATCTCTTCTGTTGAGGATAAGGAAACGTGTGCACGGAAACGTTAGTTTCGATTGGCAATAGTATGGAACTGGTCTTCGACTTTTTAATATGGTGTGTTTCAAGGAGCTCACTTGCATTCATTGCAAAATACAACCAATGATTTGAGAATGCTGAATCAATTTCAAGAACAGCCAATCATATTTTACTTGTCGTGAGAAACATACCTTTAGTCCATTAAAAATATAAAATCATTAGTCATGACTGGGATCTATTATAGACTTAAAATTTATCCCGGGTTTCTTTTAAGTGAAAGAAAAAATATAAGTAGCCAACCCAAGTAGTGACTTAAAGTCCTCTCAGAACATTTGTGACATAACTATGTGAATAAAACTTATACAGCGCACAATGACACGTCTTTACGACGTGATTGATTGCGTTACCTATGGCAAACAATTTCTTGGAACATACTTGTTTATTCTCACATTTTATTATTGTCATCTTCTTTTCCCAAATTACTTCGTTCTCTAAACCAGTTTACAACGATATCTGCTGTAACCCTACTCTTAAACAACATTGTTTACTTAATACGGCAATCATATCACCTGCGTTGGCAATGAGTTTTGGGACCAGGTTCTTGATGAAGTAGCATTCCTTTGATTTCGGTGTTCCTTCACGGTTCTCGAATGTAGGATTCAATTCTTTGTAGCTAGTTGCTGATGGGTTGTATCTGGACCAAGCCTGATACTTCGAGCCAGCTTCTTCACCTTCGGTTGATAAATTTGGATCCCTACACATCAGAGAGGAGATTAAGAAATTTGCTAATCACATATGTAATAGTTTCGGTTTTCTTTGTCTCTCGCTCGCTCTCTCTCTCCCTCGCTATTGAGCGTTGTGGCCAAGCGGATTCAGTCTTCGGACTTTGAAACAGAGGGTCGTGGGTTCGAATCCCAGCCATGGCGTAATTTCCTTCAGCAAGAAATTTATCCACACTGTGCTGCACTCAACCCAGGTGAGATGAATGGGTACCCGGCAGGAAGAAATTCCTTGAATGCTTTGAGCGCCTAGGCAGCCCAGCTAAAGCCGGGGTAATAATAATAGCAGGGCCCGCTGGGAGAATAGTTTTCGAAACTGAAGCGGCTTCCCTGGGTAACTATACATATATTAGTAGTAGTAGTAGTAGTAGTAGTAGTAGTAGTAGTAGTAGTAGTAGTAGTAGTAGTAGTATTACTATTTCTGTCACTACTATACAAATGCCCTATTCAATCTTGGTGTGATCGCTTTAACATCACAAGTGGATCCATCTTGCTGAAAAGATGATAGATAGGCTACAATGAATACTGAACAAAGTTGTAATTACCCGAATGTTTTTTTTATATATAAAAGAGAGGATTTTTACGAAATGATTGATCCTAAATCCTACTTGAACATATAAACATTGTTCTACTTTACAAGGAAAGGTGAGTACAATGGGCTTCTCCACAAGTAAGGGCCTAGCCTTACCCTGTTTTTGCAAAGTTGGACCAGTATCTCATGATCTGAAGCGACATCTCGACTTCTTGGTCGTTGCCGAATCGACCCGTCATTTTCCAGTCGTCGTCGTCGGGATGTCCCATGAAAGGTGCACCAAACACATAGGTAATGTCTTCCACATGTGTGGCACCAAGCCAGTCATACTTGCTGCCCCATATTGAGAAGGAAGGGACGTGAGACATCAGGTACGGGTAGACGTTCCTTCCTGCCCTAGAAAGTTCCGCAGAGAGATCGAAGGTCGGGCAGAGGAACATGGCCTGGCCAATCAGTGCGGTGGCATGTGATACGAAGTTGGCATCGTCCTTGGACAACTCGGAGGTAAGAACAATTCAAAACTAATCCCATAAGATTTCACATTGGCATCATGAAATGACCCAGACACAGAATCAACAGGGGAAATTGGTTCCCCTGGATCCGCGGCTGGAATATTCTCTCCTCTCCATAACAATGGATCGACCCATATTCATGGTATTATACAATACCATGAATATGGGTCCCACACATCTGATGGACCAACTCTGGACTAATATCGCACGGCGCATCTTCGCACGACATTGCCCATGCCTAATGCTGATTCAACGCTTATCCTGTATTGACCCTTCAGTGATCCTTAGATGATTCAACATTCGATTTCCAACAAATATAACATGATCTCTACCCGTATGCCTGCACCTTGTCTTCCTACAAGTACCAATTTTGTTTAAGCTAGATTCGATAAATTAAAGGCCTGTTGTAGTTTTGTGTGAAATAAAAAAATGACAAATAAGTGAAACAAGCAGAATACTTTTTGGATAGAACGAAACTCTTAAAGAGATTAAGCTGATGCACGAAAGGCACACCAAAGAATAGTATACTAAAAAATCAAATTATATATAAAGACTGAAAACGGTATACTGATCGTTATGGTTACATACATGATTGTTTAAGTTTCCCTGGGGTCTAATCGAAATTAAGAACATGACATATAGTCGGAGGCAGTGTCCTTAAAGGTCAAGTCCACCTCAGAAAAATGTTGATTTGAATCAATAGAGAAAAATCAGATAAGCAAAATACTGAAAATTTCATCAAAATCGGATGTAAAATAAGAAAGTTATATGACATTTCAAAGTTTCGCTTATTTTTAACAAAATAGTTAAATGAACGAGCCAGTTACATCCAAATGAGAGAGTCGATATCACTCACTATTTATTCTGTTTTTTATTGTTTGATTTATACAATATTTCAATTTTTACGAATTTGATGATTAGGACCTCCTTGCCTGAAGCACAAAATGTTATAATAATGGAATTCCACGTGTTCAGGCAGGAATGAAACTTTATTTCATATGACAATGACGAGAAAATCAAAATATTTTATATTTCATATAATAAAATACAAAAGAGATAGTGAGTGAGTGATGTTATCAGTGCCCTCATTTGCATACCGACCGAGATGTGCATATGATTTTTTTTTTGTAATATGAAGCGAAACTTCAAAATGTCATAACTTTCTTATTTTACATCCGATTTTGATTAAATTTTTAGTGTTATGCTTGTTGAATTTTTCTCTTTTAATTCAAATCAAGATTTTGTTGGGGTGGACTTGTCCTTTAATGTACATTTCTGTAAGCTGTGTCTTATACCAATTAGCTCGGAAATAGGAAAAGGGTGTTTTTACCTCATCTGGTGATGCATAGAGTTGCTCGGCTATGTCGAGAGTGATGGGGTCATCCGTGCCTAGGTTCCTAGAAATGGTGTGACGGAATTCTGTATGGTTCATAGGATGTGGTGTCGTTCCTTCTTGGCCCTTCTTCGGATCAGGGATGAAGCGGTAAGATCCTTCGTTCTGTCATAAAATTTATACTTTGTACCTTCTTTTTTTTTTTTACTTACAATAACAATAAAAGATGAATAGATATCGTTGAGAAGTATAACGAGCAAACTGCGCATCCATGGTGATCTGAGTTGAGCTAAGTCCAACGCGAGAATATAGAACTTTATAAATACGCCCCAATCTTAGCAATTCTACCGAGGGCAAAACGGGTAATAAAATGCCACAAACCTCGGAGCACATTGGCTTAATCCTCATTTCTGTACTGTCTCCTATCCTTGAAAATTCGATTCATTAAGAAAACATGTCGGGCTTAAATCGTTTACTTGACCTCATGGAATCTTCGTTCTTGAAGACTTTATATCTACTGACACCAAATCAATGGTTTCCCGGTCCTTTTCGAGAGAAAATGCAATAGCTTTTAAAATATATAGTGGTATAAGCTTACCGCCATGCAACCAATGATCACATCAACTTGATTGAACCTTCCTGCTGACGCCATGTTTATCGGGTCATCAGGCAAGAATTGACCATCAGCCACAGGATGTACAAAAAGTTCACTCGACATCCGCGAAATCTGACGGATTAGAAATAATAATGAAGATGATAATTAAGATCTCATTTTATCTAATTTTTCAGAACAGCAATTATTTTGTCAAGAATTTATATAGGTCTGTTTTTTATTATGGATTTGGGGCTCCTTCCCTTCACTTTCTCGGAAATTAATCAGAATAGAGCACCATTCAGTCCCCTAACCATTTATTCTGACCTTTAATTTACAGGATGGGAACGTTGCCAAGTACGCTAAATACTACACTTCAATGATCAACCAACTCGATTTTCCTCCCACGCGTGCGGCAATGACGCTTCTTTCAATCTTCTGCATCCTATTCCGACAAAATGGCGTTGCTTCGTAAAAAAAGAATTAGACAGGACAATCCTCGTCAACGTTGCATTCGGGGATTGAATGAATGACTGAATTCTTTAGTAATATCTATCGTTCTCGAGCAAGACACCAGGAAGGTTCTTATCCTGTAACGTAAAGTTCTCGTGCCTCCTTATTAAACAGGTGTGTCAACTCTTATACTGTACTTGCCATTTATAAGTTTATAACAGAACATTCGCCAAAATGTTCATTTGCGATCGGATAGCGCGTAAGAAAGGATCACCAGTCGCTCTTAACTTACGAACAGCTTTATGAAATTTTCACTTGGTTGGGTAGATACTATGTGGCATCCTTTAGTTTTCACAAAAAGGTGTGCTTTTTTATTTGTATATTATTATTTTCATACCATTACCGGTTGAACCTAAGGTTTATTGTTATTTATTTCTCACATAACAGGAAAAATAAATATAGTCATATATGTACATGGACAGTAAAATCCGAATCTGACCCTTTAAACACATTACACTTACCCCTTCTACTTCAATAAGATCCTTCACAGGTACACGTCGGAGACACCGTACAAGTTCACTTGTTGTTTCAACGTCGCAACCAACAGCTTTAGCGACGTTGGAGGACATTCGAACTGCTTCCGCCATGTTAGAGTGATAGGACCAAGTTTTGGTGGAGGCTCCACTCTTTATCAGTTCATGAAATGGAGGAATGACAGCCACAGAAAAGAAAAAAGTTAGAATTCAAAGAGAAATGGTTGAATAGGAAGAATAAGAATTTGAGGAATAATCAGAGGCTTGATTTGGAAAGTGGATATTGTGATAAACCGGTTGTCCATGGATCGGGAAATATACAAGTTAGTGATAGCTGCAAATATGTCCATGTCGGTATCTAACCATGGACCTACATGATCTAACAAAATAGGCATTTTTTCGTAAGATTTGTTTGCCACTGAAACAACATGTCTGATACTTCTTCGTTGCAGTTTATTTTCGGTGCCATATAGGCTGATCTCTTGTCATGGTGTATTAGTAAAATTAAGATTGTCAATTGTTTTATCAGACCTAAATACATTCAACTCGTATTTTAGAAATTCGAGAGTGTTTGATATTTAACCAACCTGCATAATTGCTCTTGAGAAAAGGCCAGCACTCATTGTCGACAAAAGGTGAAAGTTGATACTTGCCGACCCAGCGCTCTCTCCAAAAATTGTCACCCTTGCTGGGTCGCCTCCAAAAGCTAATTCATGACAGTTTGAAAGTGAGAAGTTTTTAAAATGTACGTAATACTTTAAAAAATTATGAATACATGTTTATTAAAATCTTGAATTACCTGATGAATCGCTACCTCTGTTAATTATCATCTTTCTATGGAGAAACAACTAAATAGTTCCGCACGGCCAGTCAACAATGAGGGGGGCGCATGACGTCGGATAGGGGCAGTAATTGACAAGCTCGGTCTTCCATGGGAAATAACAGATTGCGATACTGGATTGATGTTGAAGAAATCACATTCTAATGTTAAAATGTATGCAAAGTGACAATATATTTCTGTTTAGTTGTCATAAGTTAAAATGCGTAAGTGTGATTTCCTGACTTTGGAAGAAGTTTAAACATCGATCCAGAACACAATATGACCAGTGACTTTAAGTCGAATGTGTGTGATTTCTTGTCGGAGGTCATAAACATTGCTTCTTGTTGATCAAAAGAATGCTAAATTGTGCACCTGTGTTTCTATGCGGTATTAAATGTAAAGTCCACCTCAGAAAATGTTGAGTTTAAACAATAGAGAGAAGTCAAATGAGCATAACGGTGAAAATTCATCAAAATCGGGTGTAAAATGAGAAAGTTTTTACATAAGTTTCGCTTATATATTTTTCACTAAACAGTTATATGCACAACTCAGCAACATGCAAATGAGAGAATCGATGATGTCCTCCACTCACTATTTCTTTTACTATTTATTGTTTAAATTGTACAATTTTTACAGATTTGATAATAAGGACTGACTTGACTGAACTATAAGATGTAAGACTGAAAAATGTCATAACTTTCTTATCTTACATCGGATTTTGATGACAATTTCAGGGTTATGCCTGGTGGATTTTTCTCTTTTTATTCAAATCAACTTTTTTGGGGTGGACTTGTTTTTAATTAAAGCAGGCCCTACGCATTTTTTAATACACTGAACTCGTGTAGAATAGAAGGGATCTAGGACGCTTATAAAGCAATACCACAAAACATAATTTAAAAAAGAAATCAAGATTATTCCCGAGAGAGTGCCCATAGCATATTATAACCTTTATGCATCACGCCACAGTTGTTAACTATCACGTGATTTTTTTTGTTGTGCGTTTGTGGTCTCGAGTGTGTACAGGAACATAGTTGAGTACCCCCCCCCCCCCACCATCCCGCCGCGAAATAATTCTACCAATCTCTATAGTTGCATCTCTCCTTGCTTCTTTTATCATCTGCCTCTCCTACCTTCAATATTATCTTGAATCCAGATAAGAGCTTGTCTTTGGTCTAAGAGGCCAATGTTTGCTGGTATCGAACCATCACCTGCAGAAAGTAAATCCATTTACACATCAATATGTTGATTAAAGTTTCAAATTACAAAGAATTCTACACCTCTCAAATTGACAAATATTATCGAAGCACGAAAATGGACCATATTTTACACTGTGCAATACATTTCACACATTAGGTGGTGGAATGTTTAACGATTTAAAGGACTTTCGAAGGAAAATAGGTCATTTTATTTGTCTTACCGGTAGTCATGAATCCTAGTGCCCCTAGTCTGTAGTTTATAGTGACCACGATGACGTCATTAAAAGCGGCTAAAGGGGCGGGGAGCTGACCTGGAAGAGATCCGCCTCCGATATGGTATCCACCACCATGAATCCACATCATTACAGCTGCATTATGGGGCTTTATGGATCAATATTATGAATTAAATCATGTATGATATTTAATCTTACAATATCACTGCCTCATTTTTTTTTCAAAATGAAAATTATCTTCCAATTGTGATTATTTGCATGCTCAGCTGCGCTCGCTCGTACACTTTGTACATGATGCTCATGATAACGTCACACTCACACTCGAAAACCTATTTATTTTCTCTCACTCGTTGCACTCGCCCATTCTCGCTTGTATGCAGGATGTTGTGATAAAGCAGTCCGGGGGGGCACTCAGTATATAATGCATAGTGGGTATGTGCCGCGGAGGGGACCCACATTTTTACACCTAAATTTCCGTTCCAAGGCATAGCATTATGTCTTATTGAGAAAAAAAACAAAGAAAGCCGCTCCAATTAAGGCATAGCATTTTGTTCTTATCGAGAAAAAAGAAGAAAGAAATCCGCTCCAAAGCTTCGCATATTTTTCGTTATGCCGTTCCGGTCGCATTGATTTGCTGCAATTTTGGTGAAAAGCGGCCGCCGAGCACTGTCCGACCATCGTCTCTGCGCGAGCGCACCCGGCGGAGGCCGCGCTAGCTGCATCATGCACGCATGCCAGTTCCATAGGGGTGCATACGCACGTACTCACAAGCTGGCGATCCGTTCCCAGGACCCCCGTTTTCACAAAATTGTAGTTCAGAAGCCTGTTCCGAGGACCCTCCTTTTTACAATGAGCCCGCTCCAAGGCCCCCGTTTTATGTCTCGCCCGCGGCACACCCCTATACCACTTTTTTTGTCGAGTGCCCCCCCCCCCCCCCCGGTAAAGCAGATTGGACAAGCAGCACAAGATGACATTTTTTACCCTTTTGGGGGGGCACGCAATGTATGTAATACAGAGAATATTTATTCTTCCCTGCTCGCAGAGCATGCTGGTATGGTTATAAAAGACATACAGAATCGGCAAGCTAGGAGACTAATATTATTAGCATTTAGCAACATGTTGTAGTTAACAACGTTATAATTATCTTCTCTTCAATATTATTTATTTTTTCCTTGCTTGATGCACTCACTCAAAAGTGATCTAGATACAAGCAGTAAGGGAAGCAAAGTACTTATCAAGCCGTGATCATAAGGCAAATAGGTATTTTATAGACATACTATAGAGCTGTGGTATATATGCGATTACGAGATTCAATTTTATCACACCTAGGGGTGGTTATTTTCTCACTCGTTACGCTCGCTCTTACATTTAAAAAGTGAATAACGTGCGGCTAAAGGAATACGAGAGCATGGAACACCAAACATGTACCTTTGGATTGGGGACGAGTACATCGAGGGTAAGGCAATCTTCAGATTGTTCTGGCTTGACTTCCCAAAGCTCACTCCTTTCCTGTGGACATACTACAGAAGGTCTAGTCGCGTCGAAATCTCCCTGGATGACCTTGGCAATGGGGCTTGTAAATCGGAGTTGACCTACGGGTGGCTCAGCGTATGGAATCCGTGTAAAAACTGATACACTGCCGTGGTAGTCGACTGGAAGCTGATGAGGTTGTAGATCGAGTCGCTTTCCATAGAAAGTCGCTGTTGACGTTTTCACGATCGGCTGTTCGACATCGACAGAAGACGCCGGGTTTTGTACGAACAACGCCACGACGACGAAAACGAAACAGGAGTATGCAGAAAACATTTTCTTTTAATATTGCAGCACCCATGCAGCAGTTACGTTTAAAACGTAGGTTTAGACTCGGCGTTTGTTCAGTTTTGCATGGAGAAGTATTTGTATTGTTTGTTTGTTTTTACATAGCTCGTGAAACAGCGTGGATGACCTGTAACCCTGCACGGTGCGTTTAATCAAAGTTCATTTGTTGGCACCCAACCGAACATTTCCTTTTCCGCCTCACTATGATGTACCCCCCCCCCCCCGTTTTATTTGTCCATTCTTTATTTAATGCGATCGATATCTTGAGGAATTATGACAACAAAAATGAATATAGGAATGCGTCACAATAGAAGAGGCAGTATCCCCCTGGCCCTGAGTTTCAAATAGGCCTCAAGGGCCTATATTGTGTCATTAACAAATATATCTACATAAGATTCTGATTTGACAAAGGCGATGACATGACATTAGAGCCAACCTTTCCCCCTCAATGTACTCTGGCGCGGCCCATTTTTTTTTTTTTTTATATTGGTACGAAAAAGAAATCTAAATATTACATCGACAAACGCCCTCTTCTTTTACTTCACACATGCACGGACGTTTAGCACACACCCATACCCTCACAGACGTACCCAGCGGCCGATCGAGAATTGACCAATGAGGGGCCACGACGGGAGGCCTACTTTTTTATATATTAGGTGACATTGAGTGACAAGCCCCCTCCCCCCTCCAAAAAAAAACACCTTGGGGCCCCAGAAACTGTTTAAAAATTTTCCTTGTATAACTGTTTTCCCATATTAAATTGTAGGATTCATTTTTTTCTTTTTCAGACAACGCCGCACGCTCTTGCATCCATACATGCCCACACACAACTCATCTATTTTAATGAATACAAATATTTTAGTTTAAGATACTTTGTTCGTTTTTTATTTATTTCAAATAAAGTGTTATATTGGCTTCATTAATCTACGCAACGGATTGAAGAATATTCCGGTTTCTTAATGAAGATTGACAGAAAATCACATATAGAACTTATGTTGTTGTTGTTTTTGGAAAGGCAACAGGAGAGTGTAGTTGAACCCCATATGTGTGTTCCATTGGCCTTAATCAACATCCCTCTATTTTAAACTTGTACATTCTTTATTTAAAAAAAGTAGTATGCCCGATATTGGATAAAATGGGAACATGCATGTCGGTTGGATGAAGAGAATTTAAGCAATGTTGCGTTGAAATATGAGGTTAAAAAATGTTTACAGCGAACATGCATTTTCCCTTTCTATCCAATATTGGGTGCCTTTCAAACTGCCTTTTACCTCTTATTCGACAATCATTAAATGCGAATAAATTCTGATACAACGAAACATGCCGTTTCATACTCATGTTTTGCTTTTGTTGAGGTTAATGGGAACTAGAGCATTGCAATCATCTCAAAATCGCACAACTTTAATGCCTATAAGTCAGGATTATTGTCAAATTTGATCTGATGATGATTTCCGACTTCAATCAATCACTTCTTTCTATACCATCGATTCCAACAATTTGTAACCATGCCTCGTTGGTCTGTTTGATGTCCTCATTGTTCTGGGCATGACTGTTGGGTATGACAAGATTCAGTACTGTCTTCTCTGACCTTGTCTTCTAACAGAGATCTCAGATGGGCCATCTCTTCTGTTGAGGATAAAGAAACGCGTGAACGGAAACTTCAAAACTCGTGCGTATTGAACTAAAAACTTTCAAGACAATAAGGTTCCTTGAACTTAATGGAAAATAGTACAATCGGGGTTACCAAATTCGATTGCCAGTTTTTAGTGATAGATATACTTTCTGTGTCCTTACTAAACTCAGAAGCCAATGTATAGCTTTGCATTACCTTACCAGGAATCTAGTATAATTACTATAAAATATGTTCTGTTTTCTTCATCTCTTTTCTGGTGTTGCTCTCGTTCTGATTTCCCATCTTACGTTACGAGAAAGTTTTTGACAATCATGCATGGTACTCCATTAAACTCTACCTGTGCGGTTAAATTTTCGTCCAATAAAGATATCGGCCTTATTATACCTGCGTTGGTGATGAGTTTTGGGACCAGGTTCTTGATGAAGTAGCATTCCTTTGAATTCGGTGTTCCTTCACGGTTCTCGAATGTAGGAGTAAATTCTTTGTAGCCAGGTGCTGATGGGGTGTATCTGGACCAAGTCGGATACTTCGAGCCTGCTTCTTTGCCATCGGTTGATAAATTCGGATTCCTGCACACCAAAAAAGGGAAGATTAAGAAATGGTTCAGCTGAATTAATAGTTGTGAATGTGGATTATCAGGTTAAAGATCCCCCTTCTCTCTCTCTCTCTCTATCTCTCTCTCCTCATATATATATATATATTATATATATATATTATATATATATATATATATATATATATATATATATATATATATACATACTTCGTAGTATATTTCGTTGTGTGTGTGTATATATATAATACGAATGTCTTAAAGGCCTACAAGTCATACCCTGTTTTTGCAAAGTTGGACCAGTATCTCATTATCTGAAGCGACATCTCGACCTCTTCGTCGTTTCCGAATCGACCAGTAATTTCCGTGTGGTCGTCGTTGGAATTGCTCAGGAAAGGTGAACCAAAAACGTAGGCAATATCTTCAGCATGGGCGGCACCTAGCCAGTCATACTTGCTGCCCCATATTGAGAAGGAAGGGACGTGTGACATCAGGTACGGGTAGACGTTCCTTCCTGCCCTAGAAAGGTCCACAGAGAGGTCGAAGGTCGGGCAGAGGAACATGACCTGACCAAACAGTGCGGTGACATGTGATACGAAGTTTGCATCGGCTTTGGACAACTGGGTGAGAAAAGTTGTATGCATATTAATGAAAAATAATCTCATCAGATTCGCTTTCTTATACAGAAGCGGTTTCATCGAATGGTCTCCGCGTAATGAATCAACGAATTAACGTCGAAGATAAAATGCTCGGTCAAAATTGGACCAAGATGAAATACTGTTCCCGAAAAATATCACAAATTAAGTGTTTAGCTATTTTCTTTTCAAAGACCCAGACAAGTTTACAGAAATATGGGGGATCACCGATTTAAAACCTTGTGGATCGTGGAAAGCTCTTAAGAATTTCGCTACCATTTTTTATCGATATGTAATAGGTACAAAGTAAGTACACTAGATATTAAACTTAAAGCGGGAGACGATATGCATGATTCAGTATTGGGTAACCCTTATTCTTGATCGAAAGTAAGAACGGTTCTGTCGTTCGGGGACCGGGGCAGAGTTCCCTTCATGCGTTTTTGTAAACCGTCCCTACTTGACAGAAAATAGTGTCCCAGCGTGTGTCGATCCCACAGTGTGTTTACAGTGTGGAACGCAATAACCATCACACTATTCATTTTATCCGTGTGGATCACATTTGCACTTTGTCCCCTGTATTGTGTGAACCCTGTGACCACTCACACTGTCTAGATGTCCACAGCGAAGAATTTATCATCATTCTTCTAGTACATTTATACGTTTCTGTCGTCATAATTAAGGCCAATTTGTGGGCCCACTGTGTTCTATTGAGCAGGGGTAGTAATATCATTAACCGCAGAGGTATATAGGGAATGATGGATGTTCTCACCTCATCTGGTGATGCGTAAAGTTGTTCAGCTAAATCAAGAGTCATTGGGTCATCCGTGCCGAGAGTCACTGCAATAGTCTTACGAAATTCAGAGTGGTTCACAGGATGTGGTGTAGTTCCTTCTTGTCCCTTCATGTAAGGAATTGTGAAGATAGATCCTTCGTCCTGCAATAAAATTAATATAGAACTTTAAACAAATAACAACTTCAATACTGACGAACACAGAATAATTGTTTTACAAAGGTGATCATAATGATGGCAAACTACTCTTTACGTAATTCGGTTGTTACCCTTTGAAAGTAGAGATGAACAGTCTGCAATCTTAAAAATAATAAACTTTAATCAAATTTTACCAATTTTATTGAGTAAAATGAGTGAATGGGAAGTGACGCCCCTTACCCTTCTGCTTTTGTTAACAGTTCCCGCTACTACTTGATCACTTAAAGAATCGTTTTATAGGCCTATTAGTAGCTAGGTGTATGCAATCGATATGCTGACCGTTCATCTCCGTTTCAGTAGGCCTGATATTCAAAGGGAAATCTTAATGCTCTCCAAATTGGTTTTGCAAATTTTTGTTTCGACATTATTGATATGGTAGTGATTAGCTTACCGTCATGCAGCCGATCATCACATCCACTTGATTAAATCTTCCTTCCGATGCCATCTTGATTGGGTCATCAGGCAAGAATTGACCATCGGCCACAGGGTGTACAAAATAATCGCTATTGATCTGCGAAATCTGACAAATTGTACATTACAAAAATAAACAATTATTGCCGGTACCTATATACTGACTTTATTTCAACCAACAGATATTTAAACAAAATAACTGAAACTTATCGAGAGTAGTGGTTTCACAGTCGACCATGTAGTTTTTCGTGGGGATACGTTGGTCCTGAAAAATTATGCGGTTTGGGGCTCGTTTCTTTCGCGTTCTCACTATTTGTCCAAAATATCCCGACAGCTAGGACGGGAAATTTTCCGAGAACGCTAAAATACTACAATAGAAATCAGTCATTTGAGCATGGACATGAATGTAATGTACAACATACCGCAAATTTTCCTGTACGAAAGGTTGACGAGAATTGTATTGTTCTGTTTTTACGGCAATTTTTCTGAATAACTCCCCGAAAGTATATAGAGACGGAGAAAAGTAGCAAATTAAGAAGGGGAATCGATTCTATTGATCAGTTCCCAGGCCCCTGCCTCCAAGTCACCTCAATATTTTCACTCCGTCCTTCAAGAGGGGATACTATGCGTTTATGAGTCTAGAATGATATATATTATTATATAATTATTAAGATAATATACATATACAAAGATCATAATTTTGTTTTTCATACTACTCTTACCCCTTCTAACTCAATAAAATCCTCAACTGGTATGCGCCGGAGACAACGTACGAGTTCACTGGTGGTTTTAACGTCGCAACCAACGGCTTTACCGATATCAAAGCTCATACTAACCGCATCCGCCAATTTAGAGTGATGGGTCCAAGTTAGGGTGGAAGCTCCACTCTGTGTGAAGAAAAAAAAACAGTGGGGGCGTTGACCATGGAAGAAGTAGAAAATTGGTGAAACAAACATCAGTGTCGTCATGGACTCTGGACAAACGGCATATTTGAATCTTTTTGTTCTTTTATGAAGAACTTTTGCTCAAATTACTAAATGTTTACCACATTGACTCTTACATCCTACCGAGTGACCTGGGTTTAGAGTGGCATTTGTAGATGAACCTCATGCCTCGATTAAGGACGCCACTTAAACTTTCAACCTCCATCGGCACAGAGTATTGCTGGAAGATCATAAACAAACTAATAATTGGTCGACAATTGTGTTTTGAACCAACCTGCATGATAGCTCCCGAGAAGAGCCCAGCACTCATTGTAGACAGTACGTGAAAGTTGACACTGGCTGACCCGGCGCTCTCCCCAAAGATTGTCACCCTGGTCGGGTCACCTCCGAAAGCTAAATTGATGATATCAATAAATGGACGGGTGTTCATATGCAGTAAATCTTTAATATCTGAATTTAGTTTCTATAATTGAAATTGGCAATTCATGAAGTTTCAAAATCATTAGCTCTGTACTTTGCCATATATTACATTATATATACTTTCCACTTTCATTTCTGTCTTTCGTTCTTTCTTTATATCATTCTTAGCATCCATTGCTCTCTTTTCCCTTCTTTCTTACCTTTAATATTATCTTGAATCCAGATAAGAGCTTGTCTTTGGTCTAAGAGGCCAATGTTTGCTGGTATCGAACCATCACCTGCAGAAAGTAAATCCATTCACACATCAACCTGTTGATTTATTTACTGAAGTATATATATGTTCTGTATTATCATATACTTTGTAAATTTTTCTCATTTCATGTGATCTCAGGTGGTATCAATCATTCTATAGTTCAAATTCACATTCTTCATCTAAATATGTAATATGACGCCAGTCAGTGGTGAGAATCACTGGTCATCGATTAGAATGATCTAACTATTTCTAAATGGTGTCACCGCTGTATTTATAATTCCCTCAAGTTGAAAATAATTTCACCAGCACATTGTTGGGGTTTGGTGAAATTACCTCTCTCTAGCAAGAATATGGTATTTTTCTAATGATAGGTATTCCTTCAACCCAATTTGTGTGAGGTTCCCTTAAATAAATGAACAAAGAGCACCTCGCAGCCAAGTACCATCCGCACCTATTATCTTCAGCCTCCAAAAGAGTCGTTTTGCCATAGCATGACCATTTTTTAGAGAAATTGTCTTACCTGTAGTCATGAATCCTAGTGCCCCTAGTCTGTAGTTTATAGTGACCACGATGACGTCATTAAAAGCGGCTAAAGGGGCGGGGAGCTGACCTGGAAAAGATCCACGTCCGATATGGTATCCACCACCATGTATCCACATCATTACTGCTGCATTATGGGGCTTTATGGATCAAAATTATGAATTGAATCATTTATTAACATCATGGACTATGAAATCGAACTTATCAATGAAACTTCCTAACGTTTCTTCACGAATTCAGCTGGAATCTTGTCCACTGTACCAGGATGCGGAACCGAAGGAATGTGCTTCACCCCACAACCACCCTTCCCTCAAACATACACGCACGCACCCACACTTGTTTAGGTAAACGTATATAGAAAAGCGACAATTGTCCGATGTATACATTGCCCTCTTTGGGATCCCACATTGGTTATTGGTTTCTTGTTATCACGAAGAAACTCATCGCTGTCCTGAGAGGAACAAGAGTCAGAAGACATGTGACGACACCCCCCCCCCCACAAGAGAAGAGAAGAGTATTGAAATAGCCATGTAACCCCAAAAAATGACACTACCGTTAGGTTGTCCCAATCAAGCACCCCCCCCCCTTCCAATCAATGTCACTGTTACTACTTGTCTCATATTGATATATTGTACCTGTGGATTGGGGACGAATACATCAAGAGAAAGACAGTCTTCCGACTGCTCCGACTCTACCACCCAGATCTCATTCCTTGGCTGTGGACATACTACAGAAGGTCTAGTCGCGTCAAAATCTCCCTGGATGACCTTGGCAATGGGGCTTGTGAATCGGAGTTGACCTACAGGTGGTTCGGCGTATGGAATCCGTGTAAAAACTGATACACTGCCGTGGTAGTCGACTGGAAGTTGATCAGGTTGTAGATCGAGTCGCTTTCCATAGAAAGTTGCTGTTGAGGTTTTCACGATCGGCTGGGCGTCATCGGCGGAAGACGCCGAGTTTTGTATGAACAAGGCCATGAGGACCAACACGAAACGGAAGAATGCAGAAGACATTTTCTTTTTATATTGAGGCACACAACAGTTAAGACGCGGTGTTGGTTCAGTTTCATATAGGATTATCTTGCACATGGTTGTTGAGACTCCGAGACGCGACAGCAAACTTGACCGATAACCTTGCACTTGAGCTTGTTTGATAATTATTATCACTGTTTTGTTGGTTGATATTATTTCTGTTCAAAGTCCATTCGTTGTCATACACTAAGTTTCCTTCCCGCTCTCTTTATTGCACCCCTCCCTCCTTCACTTTGTCCAACCTATTCCTTCATATCTTCGGGGTATATGATAATAGATTTATAGTCGGGGGTTACGTTGTTTAAGGGAATGACAAGTACCCGGCAGCCACCATGATATAAGCCCAGTATGATAGCACCGGCCACCGGAAATATTTTAGGATATATCCCCATCTCCCCCGTGATCGACATCCATGAGTAGTAGAATCCTATCCTGGCACCTCATTTTTGGTGGAGGGGCATGGTTTGTACAAAATATATTTGAATAGGAGACAAGACGTCCTCAAGATGTAATACATCATTTTTGTCAATCGAATTATAAAGGGTATCGTGGCAGCTTCCGGAAGTCAAGAAATTACGACTTTTTGACAAAAGTCATGATTTTTAACGAAAATAATAATCAATACTTCATTTTTTGTTAAAAATTCTTTGTACATGCGTTAACTCTTGTTCGGACTCTTGTCGACGGAATAGGCAATGTAATCTGATTCCAGTTGTGTTCTAATCATTATAGGTCTCTACTATCAGTTGATAACAATACAAGGCAAAAGCAATTTTTGTGTCTCACCCATCGTGATTTGCGAGGGCACACAAGAAAATTGTATCGAAACTTCATTGTGAAATGACTGGGATAGAATAACACTTGTCATAAGAGCCTTGCACGTAAACTTTAATGTTGACCCGAAAATGACCTTTGACCTTACCATGTGACCTCCAACTGCAGCATAACATGCACGTCCCCCAAGTCCATCTACCATCCACGTTTGGTTGAAAAGTGACTTACGGTTGCGGAGTTAGGTGTCATAAGAGAGTCTTGCATGTAAACTGTAACGTTGACCTGAAAATGACCTTTGACCTTACCATGTGACCTCCAACTGCAGCATAAGATGCACGTCCCCCAAGTCCATTTACCATCCAAGTTTGGTTGAAAAGCATCTTACGGTTGTGAAGTTATGTGTCATTAGATTTGTGACGGACGGACGACGGACGACATTTGGATCCCTAAGTCTCGCCTTCACCTCCTGTGGGCGAGACAAAAACTAAAACGTTGTCCTTTAAAATCGTCAGATTAGAGAGTTTTGTCACCGCGATGCAGGGCAGAATCAAAAACACAGTAAATATAATGCCCGTCAATGACAAAGACCAGATGGGATGTCTTTTTTTTCTTCGAAAATTGGTGAGCCGGAACAGCAGTTTAGTCCAAAGTTTTGGCGTTCACGCAAATTGCAAATATGCCAATCAATTCAATTCAATTCTTTTATTTCATTTCCATTCAAAACATAATACAAAGTAATATAAAACAATACAAATCAAGTACAATTTTACAGAAGGGCATTCTTACTTCGTAAAACAGACCCCCCCCCCAAAAAAAAAAAAAAACAGTATAATATAGAGCATAAATGGAAATGAGGGGATCCACTAAAAAGCAAAGCTTGTAAAGTGTGGATCCCCGTTGGAAATGAAGAAATTATAGTCGACTTGTTATATGCGTACATGCATGTATTACAGGAAAGAAAAGGAGAAAAAAGAAATCATATTGATGGAAACATAATTACTGAACAAATGCAAAGCTTTTCACACGAAAAGGTCTTCGTTGTAAAGGATATGTTGCGCAAGACAGAAGGAAAAAAACAGAGAGAGGGGATGACAAGACATAGAAGACAAGATAAAACAAGAGACAGGACAGTACAAGACAACTATTTTTTAAAAAGGAGTAAAACTAAGAATGGGAAAGGGCTGACCATGAACCCAGCTTGATCTGGTGAAATAACAAAAGATATAACTGGACAATATAGATGAAAAAAAAATAAAAATAAAAATGAAAAATGTAAGGATTATAATCAAGATAATGAAGTGTTAGTTCCGTTGCGAAGAATTATAGGAATTAAGCAGGATAAGTTTGGGTTTACGTTTGAATGAATTCAAGGAGACACTGTCTTTGAAGGTCAAGTCCACCTCAGAAAAATGTTGATTTGAATCAATAGAGAAAAATCAGACAAGCACAATGCTGAAAATTTCATCAAAATCGGATGTAAAATAAGAAAGTTATGATATTTCAAAGTTTCACTTATTTTCAACAAAATAGTTATATGAACGAGCCAGTTACATCCAAATGAGAGAGTCGATGATGTCACTCACTCACTATTTCTTTTCTTTTTCATTGTTTGAATTATACAATATTTCAATTCTTACGAATTCGACGATTAGGACCTCCTTGCCTGAAGCACAAAATGTTAAAATAATGGAATTCCACGTGTTCAGGGAGGAATGAAACTTCATTTCACATGACAACGAGAAAATAAAAATATTTCCTATTTCATATAATAAACTACAAAAGAAATAGTGAGTGATGTCATCAACTCTCTCATTTGGATGTAACTGGCTCGTTCATATAACTATTTTGTTGAAAATAAGCAAAACTTTAAAATGCCCTAACTGTCTTATTTTACATCTGATTTTGATAAAATTTTCAGTGTAATGCTTGTTGAATTATTTCCTTTTTATTCAAATCAAGTTTTTGTTGGGGTGGACTTGTCCTTTAACATTATTAGCGAGTGAGTTCCAGAATTTAGGACCGTTGAATAGGAATGTATTTTTGGCCAGTAAAGTTCTGTAAAGTGGAATGTGAAGTTCGTCAGAGTGTCTCGTGGGGTAGTTAGATAAAATTGATTTTTAGGGAACATGGCATCAAAAATATGGGGAAGTGCATTATTATTATAACTATACATGAAGTGCCCTAATCTGTCATTTCCAGAGTACGAGTCAAAACTGTTTTTAATTAACCATTTTTCGACAAAGTCTTATTGGTTGTTCATTGTCATGAAGGGCATATTTGACAAAACATTTTCCATGTTCTTGAATAGGTCAAGCGTCGTAGAGCAAAAAGTCCCTTATGACTACAATACCAGACTTTAATGTAAGTTTACGAGAAACGAAATCGGCAAGTTGAACATCGCTTAATTCGCATGAATACCCAACTATTTGCAAGTAAGTATATATACCTCCATTTATAATGGCTTGACATAATCACATCAACCCAAATTTGGGAGCACGACATACTTCCACCTGAACATGCATTTATATTCATGACAATTTCCCACATTAACGAGTTACGCGTTAGGCCTAGTGTGGAAAATGAAACATGTCACTTTTCAAAGAGGTCTGAATGATCACGGAAAAAAGACAAACGAAAATAAAAACATATTTTTTCTACTGGAAGTTGAAAGTTCCTTCTTTATTTCCACATCATAAACAACGAAATTACGAAATGGAAAATTGAATATAACACGTATATATATATATATGTGTGTGGGTGTGTGCGTGTGTGTGTGTGTGTGCGTGTGTGCATGGAAATGCTATATGCGTTACTGGTAACTAGGTGTGAACTTGTTTTTTTTTAAGTGTGTGTGTGAGGGTGTGTGTGTGAAATCGGTAAGGGATTTGATGCTAAACATGACAATCATACCTCAAGTAATACCCGATCATTGCCCATGATGTTCATTATTTCCTCATATTCTACAGTTCTAAACCTGTGTTTGCCAGAATTTCTTTGAAGATCAACAGGTCATTTCGACCTAGAGGAAAATTGTAAAATCACATTATAAAGCGATATCTAAAGGAAAACTTCACTTTGTTTATATAATAACGTTCGTATGTATATTCTGAAAACAAGAATGAGAAAATAAAATTAGGATTAATGTATATAAAAAAAATTAATATGGTTTTCTCTGAACCCTACCAAAAAGCAGCCTAAACTGTTACTGGCACAATCCGTCTCGAATGCACAGGCAAAACAATTTAGATATCACGAAATCCAAATAACATGATATATGTGGCAGCTATACATTTGACGTCATCAATCGAGAATGAAAAAAAAATGCAATTCTAAAGTGGATTTTTCGCAAAGCATAATGCTTTTCACATTTCCTGCTTTCATGACAAAATGGATTTCAAATTTGGAACAAGCCCATGGACAATTTTTGCTAGACCTCTCAACCTTTGTTTGCTCAATTAAACACATTACTGCCATAAATAAACAAAAAAAATAACATTTACTCCTGATAGAAAACAGACAAGATCGCCAAAAATATTTGTACTCCGGACTTGGCTGCCCTGAAGTTGAAACGAAACAGTGAGCTGAAAGGAATAGAATTAATAAAGATGTGCAGACAGTCAAACGCCATTGAAAATTCATCCCGTTAGGAATTTCTGAGTGACGATAAAAACACTCAAGACAATTAGGTCCAGGTCTGAGCTTTTGTCATTGAATTTTAACTCGCTTGAAGACTGATTGAGTATTGAATAAACCAGAAGTTTGTTTAAATGTTGTTTGGTATTTATTACTTGGTATATGCAATGATTAAAGTGCAGTGACTTCGAAATAGTTTACCTGCTATCTTGATCTTATTTACTCTTCTAAAGATTACTTGATTCAAATGTCTTATATTAAATCTGGCTTTATTTGAATCTTATTTCATTTTAATCTTATTTTATTTCAATCTGAAATCATTCCGATTTTTTTATGGGTTTTTATGGCGAGACAATCTAAAGTGATCATGTAGATATTGCCCTTCCCTCATACGGATTTGAAGAGTTCTTGGCCCGTTCATAATTCAATAATGGCCTCACGCTAAAATCACCTTTCCCGCCGTTTAATTGTTATTATAATTAATCGCAATATTTTTACGAGGCCTATCGGGAAGGCAATGCTGCAGTAGGCTGTCGCAACTTTACAATGGAAAGTGAAGCCTTGGCATATCCTATAACTTTGTATATTTTGTATATACCGTATATACCGTAGTCTAAAATGCCGGGCAATTTTACAACCCTCACAGCTTCAAGTAGAGTAAATAATTTCTGACACCCCACCCCCGCCGTTTAAAAAGGTTATTTAGAAAATTCAGACTGTGTGTGGTGAAGACTATTACAATGACTTTGTCAATATACCACGGATTAAAAGCACATTAACCAAAGAAAATTAATGTTACCACGGTAGTGATCATTATGACAAAGCTACATACAAAAAATAAAAAAATAAAAACTTAAACCTCTATGAAACGGGCCCAGGTCTGCAAAAATTATGGCATATATTTGGTTTGCACAATTGACTCAGGGTCCCCAAAACAACAACAAAAAGATAATACAGATTATAAGCAAGAGATGACAAAAAAAATAAACAAATGAATTACAGAATAGACCTCCTACCAAGTGTAAATACAATTTGTTTCTAGCATAATATATTAGCGTGACAGTCTGTCACTGACGTCACAGAGTCTGGAGTATCTAGTCAAGCCGTTATACATTCAGTAATCACGATTTTCCCTCGTCAATCAAAGAAACAACCATAATATCACACGAAATGATAAAGATAAACGCTAAAACATGATCACAACACTCATTTGATGACGTTGCGGACAATATCGGTAAATAATCAACAATCACTTCAAAACATAGTCAACATTTTCATTACAAATCAAGCACTTAACATCTAATCGCTTTGTCCAAAGTTCATTGAGCCCGGATATTGAGCGTAACAAAGCTCATTTCATTTTCAAATTTACGTTATTGTACATCATTGTGTAAGAAATTAAAAATGAAATGAAATGAAAGATATTCACGCGGACAAATACGATATAAATGTACTGATTTATAAACCCCATTATAGGCATAGTGAAAATGTTTTCGTTGTCCAATCGATGAAAAGTGAATCAAATGATAAAATATTGATTAGGAAATAAACACGAAGTAATGTCGTTTTTCGGTGATCTCTCTATTTAACAAGATTGATCTATAGTCATCATGAGCATTATGAATAGTAACGCAAATGTGATCATCACTGCACTATGTATACATTTTTTTGCGTCTCGCAGGTTTTATTCCCCCTGAAAATGTTGCATGTCCATTGTTTTCAAACATTTGTGGTTTACTCAAGATGGTCCTTATCGTAAAATCTGTTAAAATTGAAATATTCATAATTCAATTTTTTAAAAATAGTGAGCGACATAAATCTCTCATTTGAATATCACTGAATTGTGCATATAGCTGCTTTGTGAAAAATAAGCGAAACTTCAAAATTTAATAACTTACTTCACTCAAAAATTTTGGCCCATTAGGCCACTGTAGATTAAGTCATTTTTTCTTTGTTTTAAAATAGTGCCCCTTTCAAAAGAAAGAGTGCCATTTTTTCCTCGTTCAAATTTGAACTAGACAAACCAGCACTCCGAAGTGCAGTCACTATACACGCTCTTTAAGAGCTGAATTAGCACTTCATTTTTAGAGTGTTTATTTTACATCTGCTTTTATGAAATTTTCAGCATTATGCTTGCTTGTTTGATTTTTCTATATTGATTCATATCATCTTGTTGATTGGGTGGACCTGATTGTTGGATAAAGCAGAGCATAGCACTATTAAACAAATCACAATCTTTCTTCCCATCGGCACTTTAATCAGGGGCGGCGGAGCGAAGTGGAAGGGGACACGAGGAAAAAAATGGCACTCTTTCTTTTGATAGGGGCACTATTTTAAAACAAAGAATGACTTAATCTACAGTGGCGTAAAGGGCCAAAATTTTGAGGGAGATATGTCGCATCACATAAAATTTACAAGAATTTGCGAGCAAAAATTTTGACACATTTAATAATGAAAATCAAATTTTGTGATAGATTAGGATAACTCTTATTATTTTTCCTTCATAAGTAGTAACATATAAAATTGGAAATATTGTTTTCTTGTTTAAAAGGGGCACTCGTTAACACATAAGACTTGTCCTTTTCAGGAAAAAAGGGGCACAAAGCACGTTTGTAAGGTGCACTTAGGCGAAAAGGGTCACTGATACAAGCAAGGGCACCTTTAAGAAGGCAACGGGACACTTGCTAATGGCATAAAATGGGTCCTTCTCGGGTGAAAGGGGCACATAAAACGTTCATAAGGGGCATTTTTCTTTGGTAAAAAGGAGTAATGATTCGAGAAAGGTCACTAACTAGAACGCAAGGGGGCACATGTTTACACATAATTATAATGGGTCCTTCTCATGTGAAACGGGCGCTGAACACGGTCGTGGGGTGCATTTTTTGTAAAAAGTGGCACTGATCTACGAAAAATGACACAGGTACTTCTCATGTGAAAGGGGCACAGAACACATTCGAGAGGGGGCATTTTTGGAAAAATTGGCACACCTAAAAGGGGTAATCCTCAGGTGAAAGGGCCACATTATACGTTCGTGAGGGGGCATTTTTCTTGTGTAAAAAAGGGCACTATCTTGAGGGCTTCAAAGAGTGGGGGCACTGTACGCCCGCCCCTCCCCTATGATCGCCGCCCCTGCTTTTCATGAAAAGCTATCCTTTTATTATTAATCCTTTATAGCTTTTTATAGGAGTTAAAAACTAAAAATATTCATTTTCAGTTTATTTTATTCGTTGTGAATTATTTCATAATTTTCCTGGTTCTTGTATATCTTGATCATTTTAGGGTTATTTTTCAAACTTTCAAAATAAATTCAAGGTAAAAAACTCGACCATGCATTGAAAAATGAATGATCATTCTTTGTGAACAAAGAACAATTGTCTAAGAGTATGCCTAATCAACAAATATCATCAATATACAGCAAACGTCATATCAAGATTAGCTTTCAAAACTAAATACATCTCCCAAAATAGACCACCGTTTTTTTTAATGCAGATGAATGCCATTCTGATTATTCTTGTCAGAGACAAGTTCAATAATAGCAAAAATAATAGAAAAATTTACCAGACAAGTATGAATGATCTGAGGTTAAACACTTTTAGTAAATATCTTTGATTGACAACTCATTCCTGCTAACTCAGACAGCAAAGAAATAGACAAATGACTAAAGGTTTCCAGAAATAAGCAGATTCTTATTTCCTATCAAATACTGATTTTCTTTTCCCCTAAATAGGAATTTACAGAATTGAAAGGGCGAGTTTACCGTGACAAAAAGTCTGTAGCAAAAACAATATAAGAAAATGTTGGTGAAAGTTTGAAGAAAATCCATTAAGATTAAGAACATGATTTTAAATTTGAATTGTTGACTTCTGACGGCATATACAAGCATCAGTTTCATATGTTATGTAATATAAATTTCAATTTGTTATTGGTTCATGATGGCTGCAAATTTTCTTCTTTCATTAACATAAAAACATGAAAAATAATAATTTGTCTGTTGATATACTGAATGTACAATGAAACAAATTTTCGAATCTTTTTTAGTAAATGACATTTCATTCATTTTTTAAATAAAAAAAACATAAGCTGCTCACATTTGACGTCAAAAATCAAAAAATCTATTTTTGTTTAACTGTAATAACTTATAAAATCTTTGATGAATTTTCATCAAACCTTCATCAATATCAGATTCTCCCCAAACTTTTCTTCATATTCTTAATTATTTTGTTTTCAATCAACTTTTTGTCAAGGTGAAGTTTCCCTTTAATAGGCACACTTTTAAAGTAACTGCAATGCCAACAAATGGGTTTATATTGCCATATGAATAAATAATAATGATAAAAAAAGACATTCACAACAGCAAGTCACATAGTAAGCATGCAATTTCATGTTTGGGTATATGATATACTTCACTCCCTTCTAACATTTTCTTTCTTTTACTTTTTTTCAATGACCAAAAAAGAGATAACTAGATGAATTTGTGACTGTGCAGTCAAAATCAATGCCCCTGCAACTGCCCGATCTGAAAAAAAATACGATCAACTATTCATAGACTACACAGATCATCAATGCCATGTGTACATGGACAAAGTCCAACTCTGATTCACTTACAAAAACTGAAAAGGCAGATGATCTCATAACATGTCTTCAGCAAGGTTTTAGAAGGTGGAGGCATAAACATTCATTTTTTTATTTCATTGTTTTTAATATTTAGTGTATATCAGTCATTACAGCTTAAACAATGATTGATAAATGCATCACACATGTCAACGATAAAGATTATTTACAAGTCAAGATGATTGTAATACGATGTGTTAAAAAACTGAATTATTTTTTTTATTATCATTCAATATATTATGGAATGCAGATGATATCTGTACATGTTATAAATAGATTTACTTTAAAACAATGTTTTGAATTCAATCTTCCAAGTATGTTTACTTCTTAAAGCCCTGGAGCACATTTATGAAGTCAAATCATTTTAACAGTGCATACTGGAATGGCTACGTCATACAATTTATGATGCATAATATTGTTAAAATTGTAAAAACATAGATTTAGGAGGTAAAAATTATTTAATGATAAAACATTCATATTGCACTAATGGAAAACAATAAATCATGTACTGAGTTTTAGCCTCAAAGGAAGAAAATCTGGTTGAAAGGAATTGTAAATCAGAAATGAAATAAATTGAGATGTATCAAAATTTTAAGCATGGAATGCATAGAAAGTAACACAAACATAATATTCACATTCGTCATAATGCAATAAGTACTGTTATCATCTATATGCTATCATTCCCTACAAAAAGGAATTCAGCCTCATAACCATAAATATATTAACAAATTTATATGTCTCATTATTCATATAAACGGTGTATGTGCATTTGTACATGAGGCCCACTTCATTAAACTTGTAATTGTAAAAAAAGAGCTTTTTCTAATACACAGTATGCTTAATAAATCAAACTATATTGTTATTGTTATTATTAATATTACTATTCTTATTACTGCTATTATAATAATTATCATTACTATTACTATTATCATTATACAACAATTTCACGATCAAATTGAACTATTTCAGTAGCTTTAGACTGTTGTTGCAAATTTCTTATTAAAACAAGAATGAAGAACAAGGCCCCTGATGTCTGAATACAGCCAAGCAGCATTAGCAATGATGAGCAAACACAGGAGCAAAAAAGCCCCACAACAATGGATGAATATACATTTAAGTTACAGATGTGGGTGGAGAGCTTAAAGCACTGTGGGGTTGTTATTTTTAATGAAAAACGGCTTAGAATAACTTGAAACATGGGAAAGCTATTGTGATGCTGATTGAGATGTTGTGTAAAGATCTCAATACCATTCTTGAATCAATATATCTTCATCATTCATGTTTTATTTACAAAGTAAATGTATACAAATTCTTTAAATTTAAAAATTAATAATAATCCATAAACAGCTTGAGGTAGCCAAGTAATCTTCATCATTTCTTTACCGAGATGTGCACTTACATCATGATCGTTTTTTTACACATGATCTGGGTAAATCACATCCTTCCTTTGACAGGGAAAATTAAGGAAATGACGAAAATAAAGAGGATATTTAGGACGAAGAATCAACAAAAATTACCAATGGTCTGTTCACTCTGTTTCATATATAAATTACAACTACATCAAGGTGACTTTATCATTTTGACAACTACATCAATGTGACTTTGTCTCTGATAAGTACAGTGGTAAGGGGGCTCAACGGCCAATCAAAATCAAGGTTTTTCTATGATGATAGTTACCACAGTATACAGGGTGAAAGAGAGGTTTTTGAGCAGTGATTAAAGCCAAGGCAAGGGACAATGGTAGTGGAACAGCATAGTCAGTCACAATGATAATCAGAGAAAGGGGTGGACAGAAATCACAGAATTGTGATACACAGTCTATTTTAAATTCATAGTGGTAAAATATAGTCCATACCTAATATCTGATCAGTTCGATACTAGAAAAGCCATATAATAATACAAGTATGCCAAAGAATTACAGAAGACATGTTCACACAAAAAATTACAATCACACAAACAATATATACACAAATGGCCAAATATTATATCATTATTAACTAATACTATACCCACTACCAAATTCAATGATTATCATTCTTCTGTTATAAATGGACATAGCAATCATGACCATGAGTTACAAGATTTGCATAGAGTGTAAGCAGCCTCTAAACCAGGGGCATAATGACCCTAAATTTTTGAGGGGGCAAAACATAGCATAAGTGGGGGGGTTTAATTTGTGAGCAAGCAAAAAATGTGAACAAAAACTTTTTTCTTGTTTTAAATGAAAATGTAATTTCTGATAGATGTTAAATACTACTGAACAAATGATAACATCCGACACCCTTTTCCTTTCCCTTTCTTTCTTTTCCACTTTTTTTTTTTGTTCAAGGAACTTGGGGAGTGGGAGCAGAGCATCTCAAGCCTTGCCCCTCCCCATCTGTACACCAGTCTTCCAAAGACAAATTTAAGACATTTCCAGTCACCTCTATGGGGATTCAAAACTTTATGTACTGTACACTTTGCTTATTGTATGTCACTCATTTGACATAATCTTCATATTTCACCATTTCTTCAAAAATACAGTGCAGTAAAAACATGCATACTCTGAATAATGACAGTAGCCATGAATTCACATTACAAATTGCACATCGCATTTCTAGCAATAAATAGTACAATTTTATTAACAATCATATGCATATTTTATGCATCATTAGAATCATTCAATGAAAGGTCCATGTGAGTTTATATTAAGAGAAAGGATCTGAAGAAAAGGTCTCAACTCAATATGTATAAACTGAATATGTCATACTGAACACATGACATATTTACTTCTTCAAGTATAGTCCATTGTGCATATAGATTCTGTATTCTATTTTAACCCTGTAAACCACAAAATGAAGAATGTTTGAAAGACAATATTCAGTACCCTGGAGATAAAAAACAAGCATAGGTATTTTGATTTAGTCACGGTGCATCAAAAGATATGATGCAATTTCTGTGACATGGTTATTTGGCACAAGTATTGTATTGCATGAGCATATAATATTAGGAGTGGGCTTTACATGGGTCAAAAATGTTTTTTTGTCATTTCAATATGGCAACAGTGTTATTTTCATTCCTTGTAATGTATCTCAACATGAAATGACAATATTTTTTGTCTCGGGTCCGAGAAAAAAGTGTGCCAGGCCAAAATCCAAATTGGCCGCCAAACTCCCCCCAAATCAGTTTTGGCAACAACTTCTTTATTTGGTTGTCAATTTTACCTAAATTTTCCAATTCTTAGGGCCCTTTTTCAGCCAAAAAGTAGATTTCATCATCCTGGTGTCCTTGGAAATTAGATGATAGTTCAACAATAGCAAGCGGCTTAATATACGTGTAGCTATATTGATTTTATTCCTCTACTTTGGGTTTTACGGGCATTTGCACAATATATCTTATTAAATAAAAATGTCAATTATCCATAGGGGCTATACAGTATACAATGTACTGTACATACATGTACTGCACTGCATAAATACAGTCATGATAAAAGACTTCAAATACCATGTTAGCTACATAAAATAATAGACTGTTACTTACAGTATTCTGTCTTTGTAATTGTATGCACTTCTCAACACATTGCTTTGGCACAATGATTTTACTCTTCAGAAGGGCAAGAACAAGACATTGTCAAAGAAGAATAAGCAGAACAACAAAAGCAACATGATTATAATCCATCAGTAATACCATCGTTCTCCAGTCTGTCATACTTTCCGTCAGCTCCATCTTGTCCATCAGGATTTCTATAACTGAAAAGCGCCCCCACGAGGAACAACAGGCCAATGACATGGGCCAAGAGGGTTATGAGGAAGAAGACCAGGGATAGGTCCGAGTTCTCGTAGAGCCAACAGGTCTTGGAGCCATCACAGGATCCTTCCCAGACCAAGCAGGATTTGTCAATAAGAAGTCCAAGAACTACTGGTCCTGGGATAGTTCCTATGATAAAATATGAAAAAAAGTAGAGTCTATTAAAGGGGAAGTTCACCCTGACAAAAAGTTTATTGTAAAAATAGCAGAAAAAATAATAAAAAATATTGCCGAATGTTTGAGAAAAATTTGTCAAATAATTAAAAAGTTATTAGAATTTCAATTATATGATTTGTGACGTCATATGCGAGCAGCATTCCTACATAGCGAATGGTAAAATATCAATGAAATGTCATTTTCTCTGAAAATTGAAAATGGTTATCACTGTACCTTTTGTATATCAATAGACAAACCATTTCACACCCGATCATGAATAGAAAACAAAATTATGTCTTCAGGAACCATACAAAATTTGACATTCATGCATTTTATATTACATAACACATGGGGCAGCTGCTCGTTTATGACGTCACAAATCCAAAACTTTGAACTCTAATAACTTTCTTACTCTTTAACGGATTTTCCTCAAACCTTCACCAATATTTTTTACTATTTTTTCTGCTATTTTTAAAACAAAGTTTTCTTCAGGGTGAACTTCCCCTTTAAAAACAAATTGAACTTCCAGAGCAATCTTGCCAGCATTAAACAATTCATAATAGTAGCAGTGTTGACATTGTGATATTGAAATGTCAAACATTCTTACTTCTTTATTTACTATTTTAATATACAACTTAATAATTCCTCATAATGAAGGGCCAAGGTTGTTGATTCCTTGTTGACTAGCCTTAATATCCTTTGTAAAGACCTGATGGCCTCGGTAATTTTGGTGCCCCTTCAGAGAAAAAGTGATCTATTTGACAACAACCCAATATAAACAAAAACATAATTGTAGTAAAAAATATCAGCTCTGAGGAAATGCCAAAGCTACGGTATTGGATAAAATCCATCATGGCTTTGTTTTGAAAGGATCTCAAATGGGTATGGGCCGACTCCAGACTGAAATCAAGATGAGTAAAGCCTGGTAAAATTACACAAGCACAACATTGAAATTTCATCCATCAAAATAAGATGAAAAGTAACATACTTATTGAGATGATTATCGTGATCATTATTTTCAATATGCATGGCTGGTAATCTTAGAGCCTATGTTTACTTTTACCTTTAGATAGAGCTGATGACATCAGGTTGTTATTCTAAACAATAGTCCCTATGGATATCAGAATCTTTATATTGTGAAATTAAAATAGTTCCCTTTCTCTAAAAAGGGTTTCATTAATGAAGAAAGTGAAATGACATGACCTTACCTAATGCACTGTACAATAAACTCTGTAGTCCTAAAGCAAACGTTCTCTGTGAATGAGGAACACATCTGAAAAAAAAACATTCACAAATAAGATATATACAGCAATAGCATTGTTGAATTCACCATGGATGTGGGTGCATTAAGTACTTATCAACTACAAAATAATTATATTTCAATCCCCTGCATAACTTCATAATTAATAAGCAAAAATTTGATACAATTATGCAAACATATGGATTTAACTAAATTTATGTCATACTTGACACTATTAGTGCCTTTTCTTTTGAAGTAGACTTTTAAGAAATGAGATGAAATGAGAAGTCATATTCAAATATTTTTTAGCGAATTTCAACTTTCATTGTATCATCAACTTAAATTGGCTCAGTAGGAGGTTTGTTTTCAATTTCAAGTAACAAATTTGGTAGAAAGAGCTTAGAATAAATTTTTATCATGTTGATATATAAATTCCTCTAGACTGAATCTTAGTTCCATCCTTAGATCATACAAACCTTATTGTAGCTGTCCATACAGGCACTAAAACCATTCCAGCAAAGGTTAGAAGAAGAAAGGTGACTAAAAAGAAGGGGCGAGTAGAACTGCAGAAGATGTAGCACTTTCCAGGCTTAGCAGTACCAAGTCCTGGTCCAGTGTTGTTCCTGATACAAGAACAGTCAGCATATTGCTTGGAAGGGAAAACAAGTGTAGAAGGGTCATCATCATTCAGGGCAGGAAAAATTAAGAATATGTTGAGCAACATAAATGATGAAAATTGAAAGCAATAAAGCAACAAAAAATAATAACCATACTTATTGGTAGGCCTGAACACCTTTCAAAAGTGCAAATACAAACACATAGAATAGCTGGAAATACCATCAAATGAAATAAGTAACCCTGCCGTGGCTGCCTATAGTTACAAAAATCATTAGATATCATTAAAATAAACAGAAAAGAAATTCAATTTGCACTAACCCTGCTATGAATTCCTGTACTGCTACATGTATATTATACACGTCTTGCAAATCTTAGACAATAGACAAAATTGTATGCTGCATAATTGCACTGCTAAAAATAAAGAAGTGGTTAAATCTGGAATATATTCCTGATTCATTGCCATTACATGTATATACCATTATCATGGCAGTTAGTTCCTGAAAATTGTAATATACATTGCTCATGGTCACCACAAAACAAGATGTTAACACACACTCCCTACTTCGTTAGTATTCTATCAAATGAGCACTCTAAAATGTAAGGTATCACAAAGCCTGCTATCCGCCATCTAGCGAGAGGTGGAGTCAAAAGAATCTCTGGTCTCATCTACGAAGAGACACGCGGTGTACTGAAAGTCTTCTTGGAGAATGAGCACTTACATTTTTCCCCTAGAAAAATTTAGACTCCTAATATTCAAAATTGTCATCATCACACAGAGTTTCTACACAATCAAATCTACTAATATTGATAATCTGAAATTTCATACATTGTGCCACATCATCGCATCACATTAATGCACCAATACAGTTCATAATAACAACATGCCTTCTTTATGATTTTAATAAGAACTGAAACAAAAATGATAATGGTAAAAATAGAACCACCACAATCAGCAAAAGTTTCAAATTTCTGCACCAAACCTATCAACATAAACAAATCATATTTTCTAATGAAACAATGGTAAATATTAAGGCCAAACTTCATCTAGAACAAAAAGTACAAAATATGCTTTCTTACCAAAACACTATTGCTTTCTGACTGCTCAAAACAGCCTGCATGGCAAGCTGAGTAGTAAAGAACATTATCACTGCCGCAAACAGGTTCAAAGCTTCTCTCACAATTACATTCCTTGTTACACATTGCTGTGATATTGTGATGCAAAGCAAGGTCATCCGAGCTGAAATATAATTGAATGATATAGGAATTGTTGAAGAGAGGGGAGGAGGGGGAGGAGTAAAGTCAAAATATATATTCAACACTATTGCTTTATTTGAAATCATGCTAATCCTGAAATTATAAAAAAATGTTCTGAATGTCTTACTTTGGAAAGCCAAACCACTTGTTAGACCACTTGTCAGGTTTACGCTTTGTGGCACAGTTATATATAAATATCCAATCAGAAAAAAAAATGAACAAATTTCAGTAAATGTCAGCCCTTCTTAACCTTGGATTTGAAATGCATGCATTCATTATAATACAAGTAGCTACAAAATGCCCTGCTGATACATGTACATGTATTTGTAGGTGAAGTGAGCTAATTAGTGAGGCAAATAGTTGTAGTATCTTTTTTTAGACAGAGAAATCCCTTTTATTGCTTTATAATAAAGACAGTTATCATTATCATAACCTTTGTAAGACTCTCAATACCGTTCATTTGTTGGGAATTCTGAAAAAAAAATTCTGTACGTCCCATATATTCATGTATGAAACATAGTGAAATTACATAATATAATCTTGATCACAAATTGCAATCATTTGATGAGAAAATGATGAGAACAGATCTTGTTCTTAAATTACATAACAAGCAAATTGAATATTAAAATCTGATAAGAACATGACTAAGGAACTGACCTATTCAGGTAAGGAACTGTCACACCGGCCATGGGGACATTGGGACACTTCAGTAAGAAGGTACAGGAAGCTCCTAGGCATCCTACAGTACATATGATGGCAAAGACAATAAGTCCTTTGAACTTAAGATCAAATCTCTTGATGATCCAACCTCCAATCAAAGCACCAGTCACCATCCCAGTCATCGACAAAAGACCTAGAAAGATGAGAAGTGGAGTGAATTGAACAGCGTTCCTTTATCGAATATCAATAGCAAATAGTGAACCCCACCAGAAAATGAATTTGTTCAGGTTCTGCCATCATTTTGATATTCAATTGTTAAGTCAGGTGATAAAATATTACATTCAATAAAATTTGTTTTTCTGGGCTTGCCAAAAATTGTAGTGCTGCTGTCTACAATCAACACACAACATGAAGGAGTGCATTTTCTGGTGGGGTTCACTAACTCTTTAGCACCACTGGCACTGTAAATAATACCAAAATTAAATTCATAAATGAATCAAGACTATTCTTACCAGTATAGAATGCAGCATCACTAGAATTAATATTCAGCTGAGATTCCAAATACTTTGGCCCAAATACAGACAGTCCTGAAGCAAAGAACCATTCACATATGGCGAAGAAACACACGCATATGAAAGGAATATTTGTGATGAGATTGAGGACTGCCCTTGGAAATGCTTGAAGACGCTTCTTCCAACCTTGTCCAGACTCAAACTCTTGGCCCCGCTGAACTTCACTTTTTCTCTTGCTTGCAATTTCTCTTGATCCTGTGATGAAAAAGTACATAATTTCTTATATTAAAGGGAATGGGCAGTGGCATCTACATTAATACCAAATTACAAAGTAAGTGTGCAAATGGATATTGTAAATAAACATACCCAGTTAAAATTATAATGGGCAAAAATTAAAAAATAACAACCCTTTTGTGATATAGTAATGTTTTATGATTTTATGAGTTTAGGTCACAATACTGGCCCTTTACCAAAGCTTTAGACAGGCTTTAAAGATCCTTCAAATTAGCTTAGTCTGAAAGCATTTGTAGACTCATGACCAACCACACATGCAAAATGATAAATGGGTCAGTGGAAAATGTTGAAGATGTCCGTCCACTACCTAAACAATGTTTATGGAGTCCAATATACTCACCTGGTAATGCTCTAGGATAGCCAAGCATGAGAAGAGAGATAACAAATAGAAGGCTGCCATTGATGAGAAATCCCAACCACCAAGCCCCTACCCAAGTTGGGTTGTTAGGGGATACTAATGCACTGTAAAGAAAAAGATACACAAGTGCATGACTTAGATAGTCATCAAAGTTTTTAAGGCAATGTGATCTTAATTAATACCCCTACCTCCTATAACAAAGAACTATTTTAAAACTCATAAAAATATACACATGTTTTTTGTCAAAGGAATTTTATTAAGGTTTTCAAAAGTGGCATTGATAATGAGATATAGTGGAGTGCCAATGTATTATTAAACAAAGTATTTTACTTCGAGGACCCCCTCCCCCTCTGACCCAAACAATATTTTATTTCTAACAACTTTCCATAGCTCGTATTAATTTAATTCCATGTTTTAAATGATCACTATATTCCGTCTTAGATTGAATAACTCTGGGGTACGTGATCATTTCATTATGAAAATTTATGATATGCAATTATATTACTTACTAAACACCCAAAACTGACCGTTTTCATTACTGTGTTCAAAACTTGTTATATCAATTATATACATCTAAAGATTTAAAAGATATGTATCATGAAACATGTCTCTCTTACTTTGCATTAAAATGAGATAAAAATCAAACATCATGCCCCTGATAAACAAAGTTTTAGAGTCATATTGTAATACAAACAGAATAACATAAATAATCAATAGAACATTTAAACGAACTGAAAAGCTTCAACTAACCCTTAAATACCTTTGTAATTTTTTATTATGTGGGTTCAGTGTAATAATTTTAAGTGCTAATGAACTCGTAATTGCAAACATGATAGAGATGATATTCAGCTTTCAAACTGCACTATTTCATGATAATGCCTCTTGATTTGTCCTCCGATTGGCCCAAGGGCTTTCATGATAACTTATTATTATCATGAATTATCATTCATGACATAAAAATATATGGATTAGAGAGTTGGACTACCATATCTGAAAAAAAATTAAGTTGTAAAATAAGTCCAAAGTCATATCCCTAACCCGTTCACCTAATAAACCACAGTACATGTACTCTATTACAGCGCAAAAACAGATTTCTCTCTAGAGACTGGACTGTCCCTCCCTCATCCACCCTTATCATTTTTTAAAGCTGCTTTCATTAGCAGAGTGGCAAATTAAAACACTTATATGCTCATATTTGATACATACATGTATTTACAGACATGATACAGTATCTATTCAGCTTTTTCAAATTGATTAAGCTGAGATATCACATGGTAAACAAAAATAAAGTGTTACCAAAGCATCTACTATGGTATGTTGGGAGATTTCTAAGTAAATGACTTCACTTGTCAAAGTCCAATAGGCCTATATTGAATTCATTTAACATCCACCAAAGATGAACATCAAACATAAGATTTTTACCTGTCCATGACATGGAAGTCTGTGTAAATCCTGAGATAAACTCCTCCTAGTGCATACCCTATGGCTGGTCCAGCTGCATTCACAGCATTGAAGATACCTGGAATATCACACAAAAAGTCCACTCTCAAACATCCATATCTATATTTCATAACACTTTTCAAACAGAAGTTTACTCATGACAATTTTCTCTCAACAAATTCTTCTTAGATATGAATACACGGACACAATTACTTCAAATAGTTTAGGAGAAATTAAATGTAACATTGTCTTAAAGCAGATCCCTGGAAAGTATTCTATTCATTAAATGACATTAAAAAGAGTTGGTAGATTAAATGTTATTTGTATAGACATACCTGTAGCATGATGCATAAATGTATATCATACTGACAAATGTGGATCAATCTCATTTACAGGCTCACATTCATATCATAGTTTCCATTTCAGGGGCAATATACTAACAAGTGGAATGCCTCTGGCCGTCTCACCTGCATCACGCGGTTCAATATAGCAGCAGTGCTGACTTTGCATACTACTCTAACTCGCACAAGATGTTCAGTGATACATGGTTACTCTTATGTCCTCTTTTTATGAACTAGACCAATAAACTTACAAAGATATGATGGTTATTCAACAAAAAACCCCAACATGGCCAAAGTTCATTGACCTTACATGACCTTTGACCTTGATCATGTGACCTGAAACTGGAACAGGATGTTCAGTGATACTTGATTACTCTTATGTACAAGTTTCATGAATCAGATCCATAAACTTTCAAAGTTATGATGGTAATTCAACAGATACACCCAATTCGGCTAAAGTTCATTGACCTTTGACCTTGGACATGTGACCTGAAACACGCACAGGATGTTCAGTGATACTTGATTACTCTAATGTCCAAGTTTAACGAACTAGACCAATAAACTTTCAAAGTTATGATGGTAATTCAACAGATACCCCCGATTCGGCCAAAGTTCATTGACCCTAAATGACCTTTGACCTTAATCATGAGACCTGAAACTTGCACAAAATGTTCAGTGATGCTTGATTACTATTATGTCCAAGTTTCATGAATCAGATCCATAAACTTTAAAAGTTATGATGGGAATTCAACAGATATCCCCAATTCGGCCAAAGTTCATTGACCCTAAATGACCTTTGACCTTGATCATGTGACCTGAAACTTGCACAAAATGTTCAGTGATGCTTGATTACTATTATGTCCAAGTTTCATGAATCAGATCCATAAACTTTCAAAGTTATGATGGGAATTCAACAGATATCCCCAATTCGTCCAAAGTTCATTGACGCTAAATGACCTTTGACCTTGGTCATGTGACGTGAAACTCATGCAGGATGTTCATTGATACTTGATTAACCTTATGTCCAAGTTTCATGAACTAGGTCCATATATTTTCTAAGTTATGATGACATTTCAAAAACTTAACCTCAGGTTAAGATTTCGATGTTGATTCCTCCAACATGGTCTAAGTTCATTGACCCTAAATGACCTTTGACCTTGGTCATGTGACATGAAACTCTAATAGGATGTTCAGTAATACTTGATTAACCTTATGGCCAAGTTTTATTAACTAGGTCCATATACTTTCTAAGTTATGATGTCATTTCAAAAACTTAACCTCAGGTTAAGATTTGATGTTGACGCCGTCGCCGCCGCCGTCGGAAAAGCGGCGCCTATAGTCTCACTTTGCTTCGCAGGTGAGACAAAAAGCAGTGAGGGGGAGGGTTGACTCCATTAAAGCATGGACAGCATCTCTAAGGGGGAGAAAAATAAATGAATAAAATGGCTAGCTTTTGGGAATGGGTGCGGAATGTGAATAGAGTTCTAAGAATGACAAAAATAAAGCAAAGCCCCCTAAATTGAAAATGAGAAAAGGGTTTGCACTGACTGGCAGTGGGACCTATTGTAACAGATCCATGAATGGAAAATCTCATTTTTGGCATGATTCTTGCAGATATTGTCTACTCTTCAATGGAAATGCCCCCCCCCCCCCATCCCCGCATTACAAATATCATTTACTTCCTTACCCAGGTAAAAACCAAAATCTTTAGCATGAAGATTCTCATCCATATAGGTTACACCAAGTGTGTACAGGGGTGATGCTCCAATTCCATGAAGTACTTGTGCAAGAATGAATACCCAGTAAAATACAGCTAGACCAGATTCCACACCGTCTGAGCTGTTGCAACTATCCATTATCGTCGCATTGTCAGAAAAGTCATGACAAAGGGGATCTCGCGATTCACCTGCATCATACAGCCCTGTCATGAAATGAGGGACTGCAAAGACTACAGATCCAAGGCTGAATATTACAGAACCTATGCCGATCCATCTTGGTTTATGACCCCGCTCACCAAGGTAGGTGACGAAAAGAGAGACAGAGAGAGCAGAGACATCATAGGCACTGGAAATGAAGCCACTCTGGAAGCTATCCAAGTTGAAACGATGTTCAAGTGTGGTGATACTGATGTAAACTAACCCAAATGCAGTCATGCCTTGGATCAGGGACAGCATGCATAAGAACAAGAGATAGCCCTTGCGGTTGTTGAATATCTGTAAAATGAATAGGTCAAATGGAAATCTAGAGAATAAGGAAATATGAACATGTGAATTTTTATTTTGTTTTTGCAGGTGACCATAGAATACAGGCAACTGCACAGCAAATCTTTTCTTAAGAAATTAAAAGACAAGAGAAAAGCAGGATGAAAACTCTGTACAATGGGGGAAAGGAATACAGGATACATGTACAATTAAGAGTGTTACACGTAATTCACAGTCAATGTGAAATTCTGCATATTGAAGGATTTTCTATTCAAGAATGTCATTTGTGTTAAATTTGGCTTAAGAAAAAAGAAAACACACATTTGACTAACACATGTTTGGGGGGGACATGAATACAGCTTATATTCCTTTTACTGACTTCCTTAATTGGATCTTCTCACCTGAGCAAATGGAGGTGAATAACCAAACCAGCCACATCGCAAACGGTCGTCGGCATGTGAATGTACAATCTTTATGTGTTCAGAGCCGGCATTGCCAACCGCTGTGACAATAGCGTCACCAACAATTCCATCTTCTCCTTCTATCCTTTCATGGTCTCTAACCTCCCTGGCAGGAATCCCATCTTGTTCTCCTAGCTGGTCACTTCCACCAAAGACCAGTATAGCATCATCATCATCAACTACATCACCATCACTGTTACTACCGTTGTTTCTGGAGTCGTACCTTGCAATGCCCCCTGGCAATTTTCTGCTCCCTTGCTTATGACTCAACGATTTATTTGTTGGGCTTCCTGACGTTGTTGTACCATAATGTCTGTCTATCCCCTCGTTGTGAAGTGGTTTGTTACCTGGAGACTGACTAATCATGTTGCCTTTGGGTTTCCAGTCATATTCCTCATCTGTCAGTTTTTCATGTGCTATTATGGGCTCAATATCTGCCTCCACCACCTGAGAAATACAAAAGTTAAACAATGCTTTAATACATTTAATGCAAATGAGGTATTTAAGCCATTTTTGTCTATGATAAGAGCCTTTGTGCAATGTTTCCACCAATAGAGGGCCCCACAATATATGTGCAAAATTACAGCAGTGGAGAGTTCTGGCAAACAATACAAAAATAATCCCCAATATAATGAAAAACAGAATATAAATGAATGGAATTGAGTAATATTTGATACACAATTAATAGCTTTGCTTTCCAGACATTTTTTAAAACCTGTGTTGTACATTGACGAGTCAACACAGACAGGAGTGTTGCAAGTGTATGGACCCACAAGCCCGTATTCTGAAGTCAGATTTTTAATTTAGACCATGGTCTAACTCTGTGCTAAAATTATGGGAAGCTGAAAGTGTCAAAATTTTCATTAAGTTGTATGTTTCTTATGTTTACTGTGCTCTTTCCTGATTCATTGATGGTGAAGACAATCATCTATTCATACTTTATAAATATAGAGAATTATGAATGATTTGAGAGCCAAATGAGCTGAAATATGATATCTCTACTGTTAGTGATTTATGTAACAATTGGCTATCCATACTTAAACCACAACTTTAAACCTGAGTTTAAAGGAGAATGAAACCATTGGAACAAGATAGCTTGTGTGAAAACAGAAAAATCAAAGAAACAGATCAACGAAAGTTTTAGAAAAATCGGACAAACAATGAGAAAGTTATGAGCATTTGAATTTGCGATCACTAATGCTATGGAGATAGCAAATTGGCAATGCGACAAAGATGTGATGTCACTTGTGAACAACATTCTCCATTACTTTAGTATATACTTCACTAGAATTGCCTCTTTTATCACATCTATCCATAAATCATGTGTTCTGTCTACATGAGGGCATGTAATACGGCTTATTTCGAAAGGGTGGGTGCTGTCGCGTTAGGGTGCGTCAACGCGAACGCGAAGATTCGTCCAAAGCCCCCCCGGCTTGGCCGAAAGGGTGCGCTTGGAGCGTTACGTCACGTCGCGTTCACTGGAACGCATCCATTCGTCCAAAGCCCCCCGGAAGTGCCGAAAGGGTGCGTTTTATTTTGTTTTTAATAATAATAATAATAGTAATAATAATACTAACAATAATAATAATTACAATAATAATGATAATAATAATGGTAATATTAATAATCATAATAATAATTACAATAACAATAAGAAGAAAAAGAAGCGGAAGGAGGAGGAGAAGGAGAATAAGATAATGATGATGAAAAACAATGAAAAACAAAATAATTACAATATGAAGGAGACGAAGAAGAAGAAGAGGTAGTAGTAGTAGAAGAAGAAAATGATGTAGAAGAAAAAGGAGTATACGATAATGATGAAGAACAATAACAAAAAAATATCACAGACAACAATTATGAAAATACAAATTTAGTAATAATTATAATGATAGTAATTATAATAATATGAAGGAGAGGAAGAGGGATGCAGAGGAAGAAGAAAAAGAAGAAGACAAGGCAAACGCCAAGCGTTGTCTCGCCTGCATATTGCAGTCATGAAGAGAATGTATGTCAAAACTATGCTGTATGACTTCCGAGGCTGTCAGCAGTTTAGGGGGTGAATTGTGGTTCTGACAGTTTACATATGCAATAATGCTATAGGCCTACTTTATCCCTAGGAAATGAGATAACACTAAGAATGCTGTTAATACTATGAAGCTACATGTATAATGACTTCCATGGAAGTAAGGAAATTAATTTTAGTGAAAAAGAATGTAATTCATAACAATGTGAGTGAAAACTTTGACAGCTTTTCTATTGTACCTTTGGCAAATTTGTGTGAATATTATAAATGGTGTCAAGAACTATAGCTCATTAAATAAATAACAACAACAGCTTTTAAAGAATAAACAAGTAAAATACAAAATCTGGTTCAATTATAGAGAGTACTGAGTTCTGAAGTAAAATGTTCATTGACCTTTGACCTTAATCAAATTCAACTCACATTCGAACTTGACCTGCACCTTCAAAAGATGGACCTCTTGTATGAATTTGGCAATCCCACCTCGAAGCTGTAGAAAGTTACTGGGTGTACAACATAGCACAGTGCCAGTCATGGAAAGTTCATTGACCTTTGACCTTATTCAAATTCAACTCATATTCGAACTTGACCTGTGCTTTCACGAGATGGACCTCTGGTATGAATTTGGTGATCCCACCTCGAAGCTGTAGAAAGTTATTGGGTGTACAACACAATTGTTGACGACGACGCCGCCGACACCGGAAATAGTGATACCTATGTCTCGCTCCGCTACGCAGGCGAGACAAAAAAACCGAAGGAATTATTTTAATTACAATAATAATAATAATAAGAGGAAGAAGAAGAAGAAGCAGAAGAAGGAGAGGAATAAGTAGAAGCGGAAGAATAAGAATAATAATAAGAGGAAGAAGAAGAGGAGAAGAAGAAAAAGAAGAAGAAAAAGATGAAGAAGTTCGAGGAAGAACAAAAGGAGGAGAAAGAAGAAAATAAAAAACGAAGGAATTATTTTAATTACAATAATAATAATCTAAATAATAGCATGCTCCTTCTCCTATGGATCATAAAAATAAAAATAATAATAATTATAATAATTATAATAATGATAAAATATGCTTAATGATAATAATAATAATAAAAATAATAATAATGATAAGAAGAGGAGGAATAAGAAGAGGAAGAAGAAAAAGAAGAATAAAAGAAAACAAGTGGAATGCCTCTGGCAGTCTCACCGGCATCACGAGGTTCAATATAGCAGCAGTTCTGACTTTGAATACTACTCTAACTCGCACAAGGTGTTCAGTGATACATGGTTACTCTTATGTCCACTTTTTATGAACTAGACCAATAAACTTACAGAGATATGATGGTTATTCAACAAAAAAAACCCAACATGGCCAAATTTCATAGACCTTACATGACCTTTGACCTTGATCATGTGACCTGAAACTCGAACAGGATGTTCAGTGATACTTGATTACTCTTATGTACAAGTTTCATGAATCAGATCCATAAACTTTCAAAGTTATGATGGTAATTCAACAGATACACCCAATTCGGCAAAAGTTCATTGACCCTAAATGACCTTTGACCTTGGTCATGTGACGTGAAACTCATGCAGGATGTTCAGTGATACTTGATTAACCTTATGTCCAAGATTCATGAACTAGGTCCATATATTTTCTTAGTTATGATGACATTTCAAAAACTTAACCTCAGGTTAAGATTTTGATGTTGATTCCTCCAACATGGTCTAAGTTCATTGACCCTAAATGACCTTTGACCTTGGTCATGTGACATGAAACTGTAATAGGATGTTCAGTAATACTTGATTAACCTTATGTCTAAGTTTCATGAACTAGGTCCATATATTTTCTAAGTTATGACATCATTTCAAAAACTTAACCTCAGGTTAAGATTTGATGTTGACGCCGCCGTCGCCGTCGGAAAAGCGGCGCCTATAGTCTCACTTTGCTTCGCAGGTGAGACAAAAATGAAGGAATGATTTTAATTACAATAATTATAATAATTAATCTAAATACTAACATGTTACTAGTCCTATTGATCATAATAATAATAAAAAAATAATGATAATGATAATTATAATAATAATGAGAAAAATAATACTTAATGACGATAATAATAATGACAATGATAAGAATAATAATGATAATAATAATAATATCAATAACAATAATAATAATAGTAATAATGATAGTGATAATAATAATAATAAAGATAAGAACGATGATAATAATGATAACATTTGAATAAATTCCCTTTTTTTCATTTCATTAAGAAAATTCAAAGAAAATGTATTTATCTTTAGTCAATGACAAATAAAAAGTAGACATTTCAAGAATCATATTTTCATCTATAAAACTATATTTTCATAAAAATTATTCAATACACAGGAAACATCTTCAAATGTACACAATTTTTTCACACATAATTTTCTTCAACCTGAATAAATCATTGTGCATTTTTTTAATCAATAATGTCCAATAAATTCTAAAAAAAAACTGTGGTGTCATTGACTTTTGTACAAGTTTTTCAACATTCATTAGTGTTGTTGGTGTTGCCGCTGCTGTTGTCATCATGGTTGCTGTAATTTATTTTCTTTTTGCTGCTGCTCTTGGTGTTGTTGGTGTGATTGTTTCATTGCTGGTGCATTGCTACTGATGTTGCTCAAGGTGTTGCCTGTGTGGTTGCTCTTGTCATCGCTGCTACTGCTGCTGTTTACAAGTATGGCTGTTGCATCCCCTGATGCATTTATTGATGTTGCCGCTTGTGTTGTTTCCTGTATGATTGCTTAATCCTTGACATTGGCTTTGTTTCTACTGTCGTTGTCGCTACTGCTGTTGATGTTTACCACTGTGGTTGTTGCATCTCTTCATGAAGTTATTCATGTTGCGCGCGATGTTCCCTGCATGGTTGTTGGAGCTCCTGCTACTGTTGATGTTGCCAATGTGATTGTTGCATTTCTGCTGTAATACATGTAGGTATTTTTGCTGTTGCTCTTGATGTTGTCGGTGCGGTTGCTGCATCTCTTCTTGCAGTTGAGGTTTCGGCTGCTGATGCTGTTGTTGCTCCTGCTGCTGTTCATGTTTATTGAAGTAACTGAAATGGAATAAAGCATGTGATATTTTATTAATAAAGATATTAATTTCCATGATTATTGATACCAAAGTCATTTATTCCTAATTTAATTATCGCTGTTAAAATTCTGCGAAAAATCTCACTGCTCATTGATTATGAAAATTTATGCGTAAAATCATAAGTTTGCTCTAATAGACCAGTTCGTAGTTACTTCGTGGACAATTTTGGTCAAATGACCTTTCATTTCTTTCATCATGATAGGCAGATTTCAAAGCAAGATATTACGTAAGCTTGCCTTACATAGCAGGATGAAGAAATTGAATAGACCAGGTGACTAGAATAGCACACAAATGAACACGTAATGAAGGCATTTGTTGCATTCCTACTTTGAATGCATATCTTAGCATGTTGCACAATGTACTTTGCAAACTGTGAAATACCAGTCGTTCGTGGAAGCATTGTTGTTTTTTATGGATGAAAATGAAAATGACAATTCAAAAGAATATATGAATAATCAAGACATCAAAGTTGGTGCTTATCTCATTAGATTTTAAAGCACCATGTCACTTTAGTACAAATGACCTTCTTCTGATCATGCATAGAATCTTTTGATCATGCGCAGAAAGGAACTACGAACTGGCTTATTAATAAAATAAAGCCCCTAAAATGCTCATTTTTGTTTCACATACTCTAGATAGGCATCTGATCAAATTTATTTTTCAAAAATGTACACATCACATTTATTTTCTTATGTATTCTATTGTTTTCTAAATTTCTTATGTATTTCTTTGTTTTATGAGTTTTTGCTTTTCATTGTGTTTTCAATGGAAATTTTCGGGGACTTTATTTTTACCATAGACAAGATAAAATTAAATGATTTTAAGCAGTAAAAGGAAAAATAATGATACATTTTATGAATTTTGGCTAAAAACACTATTTGAATTGGATTTGTACACAAATTCATGTTTTTGAGCAATTTTGGGTCTGCATGCACTTACGAAATGTTGCGTAATTTCGGAAACGCGTACCTGGGGGTCACAATTTTGGTCTCAAAAGTTGCGCGAGAGTCTTGAAAGTAAAAAGTCAGCGAGCGACACATTAAAAAAACTTTGAGCAGCTGATTTATCGCGAAAAATGTCGAGCCCCCCCCCCCCGTCTTCTTAGGGTTAAACAACCAAAAAAAAAATGCATAAGAAAAAAATTAAAATGTACATGTATACATAATTGATTTTAATGACTTTAATGACAAAATAAAGGGAGTCAAAATCCAAAATTATCACATTTGTTTTTTATTTCGTGATTCAGAACCAACCTGCTGATTTCTGAAGTGAGTGCACAATCTACAGGCAAGATCCTGAGCCACCCCCCCCCCCCCCCTACCAAGATCATTTGAATAAGTGAGGTTTAATGACTGCTTTTGTAGTCATTAAATTTATCTGATTTATACATGCCTACAAGAGATATAAAAAAAATTGTGTACTTTTTTGGGTAATTTTGCAGTGTTCCTAGCTGACCAAGCAGAGGGTGATGGTGTGTGGGGGGTCTAATAGGAATGCAGAACAATGGAACATTCATTTACTACTTTGGCAATAGAAAGCAAGACACAGCATCTAGCATTGATTGATATTGGATGTTTTACAACTGTCCAAGAAATATCATCAATAATCATTTAAGCATCTAAGCACTTATTATCTTATAGACTTATAGATGTCACTGTTTTCAAATATTGACTGCTAGAAGACCAAATAAAGAAGAGAACAGTACTGGCAATTTATTTTTTTTTTAATGTGACTACTTTCTTCGCCAAAGTGAGGCAGTCATAATTAAGAGTGTTTTAACTTACAAGTGACATCACATTTCCTGCCTTCTTGTCTGGCTCTCCAAAACCTTCAACCATTTATACTTGGGTAACTTTGTATCTCGCATCCGTCTGAAAAGTTTGGGTGAAGCCTCCACCTGAAGGAAAAAAGAGTATTGAACTAATTAAAATATTTGCCACAATCTTGTATTTCTTCTCACATGTATATGTACATGTCTAAAAACAGGAAATAAAACATCTTTTGATTACCAGAATTCATATAGAAGGGGGTAAACAAAGGGTTCAAGCTTTTATTATGTTAATCAAAAATAAAAATAGTAAATGACATATGCTCTGGCTGAGAAACTTAGAGAAATTATTCCTCGTAATGTAGCTTGTATGTACATACACATGAGCAAGTAGTGAAAAATGGATTGAGGGGTGTGAGTAGGGGCTACGCAAACAGAAGGGGGGGGGCTGGGGTCGCATGTTAACTGTAGAGTTTTTAAAGTGAGCGACCATGCAAAAAATCATGACCAAATGGTAATTTTTATGTTTTTCAGCTCCCGCACTGTTTTCCAAAACCATGTACAAAAATGACCATCTGGATGATTTTTTGCATGGTCATGGTCTTTCATGTCTATGTAATGTCTACATTACAAACTGACTTTAAAATCTGGTACAGTGCGATTTCATTATCATTGATGTGGGTTTTAATGATTTAACATTCTGCAACCTAAACAATATCCTTCATTTTTTGTCATCATTATAGCATTTTACTAGTCTACATGTTACCTGTGGTTGCATTTCAATCTCAGTGTTTCTTCACCCATTGCCAAATCTTCTGCCACATGTTCATCAGATTGGCCCCTGGCACATTCCTTGCTGTAGTAGACCAGTCAGAGCCAAGCTCTCTAGTTCCAGTCTGAAATTAGAACATTAATATTACATTGATATAACAAAGAAATATGTAGATTGACACAGTGATCATTGAAAAATATTGCACTTTCTATGAATATTGTTGACATTTTATAAAGGGGAATGATTCAAATATACCAATCATTTTTCTTTCTTGTTGTATTATCCTGAAATTTCTAGAATCGACCAACAATCGGTCAACAATTAATTCTTGTTAATTCATATAATTTCCACTTGATTATAAGCAAGACAGTCATTAACATATTAATCATACAAATAATAAAACATTTTTGTCATTAATATATTTTTGAATTAAAATAAAAGTTTTTTCTAACCCAATAGCACATGGATACCTTGCTGGTTTAATTTACTGGATTTTGTTCAATAGTACTTTATTATGAGATTCAAAGGCAAAAAAATACTTGGGCTTGATGAGATCCATTGCATATTCCCCTTTATTTTTGTTTTAATGAATGGACCTTTAAGTACCTTTACGTGCTATTTAAGGTTAGGTTTGACTAGATCTAGACTCTAACTTTATGTGGTACGATAAAAATGAAAAATAAAATTGAAAAATTGAAGAGCCCCGACTGGGGGATTTCGCATTGTAAGTCCCATAATGGTGGCTGCACGATAGCTAGACAGCTGGCAGCTGTCTGTTTCGAGGAGTTTTTAAACATTTTTTTTTATTTCTCATACACAGACGGCTTGCTATTGTGCAGCCACCATTAGGGGACTTACAATGCAAAATCCCCCCGTCGGGGCTCTTCAATTTTGTCTTTAATGAATAACAATTTTGAAAATTAACGCGACCAAAATGCAAATTTATATTCCCTCTTGGCAATAATTCCCCAAAACGGAGAAAATTGAAGTTAAAAGGAACAAAACAGTGACTTACCTCGGCTGTCGCGCAAATTCACTTCCCCTTTTTATCCGATCTTAAGTACGTAAACATATGGCCATTGAGTCCCCTGTACAGATCGCGCTAGAACTTCGGTCTCTGTATTTGGTGAGTGAAGCCAACGGAGTTCAGCTGAACAACCAGCAAAACAGGGACCGAAGCTTTTGGTCTACTGCCACGGGTGCACCATTTAAAACTTATAATATCTAGATTTTGATTGGGTGTGAACGCACCTCTGCCACATAACTCCCCCCTGAATCCTCGCCTGCTGTCGAGTGCCTCCATTTCGTTTGACTTGTGTTCGCTAAGCCTATATGCTAAATAAGTTGAGAATATCCAATTTATCACTCACACTATCAATATGTGATTTAGCTCCTGTCCAATTCCAATGACTGTAACACAGAATTGGGATGGCCACATTGGATTTGTGTACATCTATTGCACACGCTGGTAATCGAGGATATCCCCGACCACACCGAGCAACAAAATTAATACAAAAACCAAAGGAAAAGAAAAATTATGATTTTTAATATAGAATGTCAGGCCAAATCGTGGTTTTGGGAACCACTCGTAGATTTGTGTACGCGCACTTGTGTACAAAGTGAATGGAGGTGGAAATAGGGTAGTGCGTGCGCGTGTGACTGAATAAAGCGCTGCTGTATGAAGTGAACGGTGGTTCCCTATATCACGATAATGCCGAATGTCATAAAGGTAAAACAATATAAAGATTTCTCTTAGCAAAATTACAGCCCTGTGTGGATCATAAAAACGTGTATGGACAGGGTCGCGATGGGTCGTTGTGTGGACCTCAGTCAGATACTTAGTTCTGCAGACACAGAAACACGGGTATGGGACTAGACTGGATTATGTACTGTCAAGTTTGTCGATCGTATCGACAGGGTTCCTGCCAGAAGATTATCTTTTCTTGTAATTCAATTGATAATTACGCACCACAAATTATTCATCACCTTACATATAATATGAACGACATTTTGAATGGTTTTACTTACGGTAAAATCCTCATTCACCTCTCCGGTGACCTTCACTTCTGCTAATTTCTTCGTTTCATTTCGAATCGTCGCGGCGAAAACATCAAACATTTTGATCAAAACTTTGGAGTGGGCGTGGCCTAATTAGTCAGCGAACCTCGTTCAAGACGATTTGTAAAATAAAAATGTACTGAACGCGAAGGTTCGGGAAAAGCCCCCCCCCCGGTTGTGCCATTTGGGGGCGTTGTCGACACTGACGCGCCCTAACGCTCCCAACGCACCCTTTCGGCCAAACTGGGGGGGCTTTGGACGAATCTTCGCGTTCGCGTTGACGCACCCTAACGCGACAGCACCCACCCTTTCGACATAAGCCATGTAATACATATTTTTTAAGAATACATCATGGATAAAGAGTTTGTATCATCATAAGAAAAAGCAAAAAGAGACATTTTGAGGGTATTTTATAGTCCCGGGGGGCCACTTACATTGGCGAGTGGATACCATGCGCGACCAAAAAAACACGTAAAAAGGATGTCTTTTTCACGATAGGGCACGTTACGTACGTAACGTGATAAGGGTGTCAAAAACACAAAAATAATGAAAAAAGGGTATCTATTTCGCTAGGAAAATTACGTGTTTAGGGTCGAATATGTGGGGATGATAAAACAAAATTAAAATGTTTTACAAAGGATGTCCTTTTTGCCCCAAAACTTCGTGTTTAGAGTCCGATTTGAGCGAGGTGTAGAAGTTGGGGTCGTACTAAACCAAATAAGGTAAAGCCGACGACCGAAGGACCCGTAACATTAAACATTCCTATACTTGTTTAGGGGTTCATTTCAGGGAATATTTGCCAAGAGTATCGTTTTGTTTCCAATACTTGTTAAGGGTAGGTTTTCACACGCCAATACTTGTTAAGGGGTGCATTTTCAGAAAATGGAAATTACGTGTTTAGGGTGCTTTTCGAGACCCCATGGTCGCGCATGGTATCCACTCATGAATGGAAGTGGCCCCCCCGGGTTTATAGTCCACCAAAGGGAAAGTTGTTCATCAGTGACATCACACATCCTTGTCACATTGCCAATGTGAGGATCTCCATAGCATTAGTGATTGCAATATTCAAATGCTCATAACTTTCTCACTATTTGTCCGATTTTTCTCAAACTCTCTTCATTCTTTTTCTTTGATTTTTCTGTTTCTACACAAGCCTATTTGTTCCAAAGATGTCATTCCCCTTTAAGTTAAACCCGACTTCATAATGCGGGCCACAGTGTCTACAAGATTATTTGTACATGTACACTAAGTGCATACATACAGCAATGCAAATTGAGAAGCTAAATTATGTTGGCACCAAAAAATTCATAACTTGGCTATCATTCATGTAAAATAAATTATACAGTATATCGATCATATGAGCGAGGTAAGGATAACCATTATTTTGCACTTGGTTAAAAGTTGTCATCTGTCATGCATGAATGATTATGAAATATGCAGAGCTACCAAGTCTCACGCATTGTGCGTGAGACTCACGCATTCAGGGTCCGTCTCACGATCTCACGCATAGCACCCATTTTTCTCACGCATCGGGACCCGACAGAAAAAAAAGAGAAAAAGTAGCATTATTCGCCAGATTATACGACTGGCCGACCGCTTTCGCGTCTAGCCCGGCACGCGAGACGAATCGAGAGTGCAGTCAGTGCACAGCTAGTACGTGATACGATGAATAGCGTGCGTGCATCGCATAGTTTTGAAGCCAATTTCTCATGCGCGCGCGTGTTGCGCGCGCGCCTTTTCGCAACGTACGAGTGTAAGTACTGGCCGCGCGCGCACAGAGACGTCGAGTCATGAAAATCTCACGCATAACATTTTTTTTAACTTGGCATCTCTGAATATGAAATGCAATAACGCATATTTTCAGACCTTGCTGTGAGCATTGAAACATACACTGTAGAACACAATGCTTCAATGATCATGAGTTATTTCCTATTTTTCCTAGAGATGAGATGATCTACTTTCATTTGACATACAATTCTTAATATTTCAATCGGTATTATGGATTTCATAAATGGTTTAAAATGAATTGATGTCTGACTGCTAGCTGTTGCCTCATGAACTTTTGTAAATGGGTATAAATTAAATTCATTTTTCTTATTTCATTTCCTGTCAAAATTAATATAAAAAATTAAAAAGAAAGTAGACCTATGCTTTAATTTGATGTAGGCCTACGCCTACCATTCTTAATATTTCAGTCAGAATTACGCATTTCATAGAGAATTTTACATGTGAATTGATGTCTGACTGCATGCTGTTGCCTCATGGACTTTTGTACAGGGGTGTATACATTCATTTTTATTTTCATTTCCTGTCAAAACAATGAAACAGGTGAAAAGGATCACAATTCAATATGAAATGAAAGCATGTCATCTCGTCTCTCAGAAAAAATAAGAAATATGTCATGAAGCGTAACTCGTGATATTTCAATGATTTCATATTGATAAACTAGAAAGTTATGAAAACCATAATCACACTTAATGAATTATAAATTGCAATTGGCAACTAGGCCCTAGGTGGAAAACAAGACTGCATTTTTCTCTTTCACATGATATGAAATTAGTCATTATAGTGATTTATACAAATTTTTGAAATACATGTAGTCCATCCACCTATTTTACTGTGTTTTTATTGTACAGACTATACAGTGTACAATAATTCTTGAAAAAAAAATGTTTGTCAAATGATTCCTATACAGGATACAGAGTCAGAGGCTGCGATAAATCACAAAAACAAAATGCAACTCTAGAAAACCCACTAGGCCTATTTGCAAATTTAACATTCTCTAACAGGAAGGAAAAAATGGCAAACGTTCAGTCAACAGCTATAAACAACCAACAAACACGCATAAAAAAACGATTCAAACAGAGCAGAAGCCAGGCAGAAGGCCTTTCCGAATTCCGGGACTCACGCAAAGTTGGTTACCGGATCGAGATCAAAATGCAGTGGGCTAGCCATGGCCGCGTCTGACTCTTCGATTCGCATCATCATCCTACCTATGCCTAACAAACATTAACTTTTAATAATTTGCGTAACCAACTAGGCCTAGATCTACCACTATTTTATCACTATATACAGCACCCAATCACAGGCTCTTCTTTACCTGAATGTTACCAGTAAATAAGGGATCCATTTTCAAATACGATTATGGTTACTGTATTCTTCCCGAGGCTATCACGGTCATTCAGTTACCGGTACCCAGTCCACGACTCCCATCAAAATTACCGATACACTGCATGCATGGGAACGGAGGAGCGGAGCGGCGCGGCGGCTAGTCAATCAGGGTACTAATGGATAATTCGTTTTTCATACACGAACGTTCAGCGTACAGCGAAAACGGAAAATCAGTACGTGGTTCGGTCTTTGAAAACAAAAAACGAAATCACAGCGTGAAAACCCGTGCTGTGATTTCGTTTTTGTTGCTCAAAAACAGAATATTGAAATCAGAAATGTTTTGGGCTCGCTCTGATTTCTCATTTTATATTTGTGTTTTTATGTATCAAAAACAAAACCAGAACACGATTTTCGCTCTGTGACTTGTGTTTTCATGCATCAAAAACAAAATCAGAACACGCTCTCCGCTCCGTGATTCCGTTTGTAAAAACGAAAACAGCGAAGACGAGATCAGAGACTCCCTAATCAGGGTACTAATGGATAATTCGTTTTTCATACCCGTTCAGCGTACAGCGAAAACGGAAAATCAGTACGTGGTTCGGTCTTTGAAAACAAAAAACGAAATCACAGCGTGAAAACCCGTGCTGTGATTTCGTTTTTGTTGCTCAAAAACAGAATATTGAAATCAGAAATGTTTTGGGCTCTCTCTGATTTCTCATTTTATATTTGTGTTTTTCTGTATCAAAAACGAAACCAGAACACGATTTTCGCTCTGTGACTTGTGTTTTCATGCATCAAAAACAAAATCAGAACACGCTCTCCGCTCCGTGATTCCGTTTGTAAAAACGAAAACAGCGAAGACGAGATCAGAGACTCCCTTTTCCAGTCCCTGCAACGTGATTTCGTTTTTCGTACAACCTCCAACCTACAGGCATATTAAAGAGCGCCCTCCAGGAGGTGAGGCAAGTTTCAATGGAGGTTTTAATAAACTGTACTCTAAATTATGGTGAAACCAATTTTAAAGGTGAGGCAAGTTTTAAAGGAAGTTCTTTCTAACCGTACTCCAAATTATGGTGTAGCCAAGTTAAAAGGAGGTGAAGCAAGTTCCAATGGAGTTTGTTATAACTGTACTACAAATGACGGTGAAGCCAATTTAAAAGGAGGTGAGGCAAGTTTCAATGGAGGTTTTTAAAAAGAATATATTGTACTGCACATGATGGTGAATCCAGTTTAAATGGAGGTGAGGCAGGTTTCAATGGAGGTTTTTAAAAAGAAAAAACTGTAACGGTATTTTGGTGAAACCAATTTTAAAGGAGGTGAGGCAAGTTTTAAAGGAAGTTTTTTATAACCGTACTCCAAATTATGGTGTAGCCAATTTAAAAGGAGGTGAGGAAAGTTCCAATGAAGTTTTTCATAACTGTACTACAAATGATGGTGAAGCCAATTGAAAAGGAGGTGAGGCAAGTTTCAATGGAGGTTTTTTAAAAAGAATAAACTGTACCACACATTATGGTGAAGCCAGTTTGAAAGGAGGTGAGGCAAGTTTCAATGGAGGTTTTTTAAAAAGAATAAACTGTACCACACATTATGGTGAAGCCAGTTTAAAAGGAGGTGAGGCAAGTTTCAATGGAGGTTTTTTAAAAAGAATAAACTGTACCACACAAATTCTGTTGAAGCCAGTTTTAAAGGAGGTGAGGCAAGTTTTAATGGAGGTTTTTATAATTGTACTCTAAATTATGGTGAAGCCAATTTAAATGGAGGTGAGGCAGGTTTCAATGGAGCTCAGTTTTTTAAAAAGAATAAACTGTACCACACATTATGGTGAAGCCACTTTAAAAGGAGGTGAGGCAAGTTTTAAAGGAAGTTCTTTCTAACCGTACTCCAAATTATGGTGTAGCCAAGTTAAAAGGAGGTGAGGCAAGTTTCAATGGAGGTTTTTTAAAAAGAATAAACTGTACCACACATTATGGTGGTCGAAGCCAGTTTAAAAGGAGGTGAGGCTAGTTTCAATGGAGTTTTTTTTTAAAGAATAAACTGTACCACACATATTATGTTGAAGCCAGTTTAAAAGGAAGTGAGGCAAGTTTCAATGGAGGTTTTGAAAAAGAATGAATTGTACTACACATGATGGTGAAGCCAGTTTAAATGGAGGTGAGGCAGGTTTCAATGGAGGTTTTTTAAAAAGAACAAATTATGGTGTAGCCAATTTAAAAGGAGGTGAGGCAAGTTTCAATGGAGGTTTTTATAACTGTACTCTAAATTATGTTGAAGCCAATTTAAAAGGAGGTGAGGCAATTTCAATGGAGGTTTTCTTTTAATAGAATTAAATGTATTACACATTATGGTGAAGCCAGTTTAAATGAAGGCGAGGCAAGTTTCAATTAATGGAGGTTTTTTAAAAAGAATAAACTGTACCGGTATTATGGTGAAACCAATTTTAAAGGAGGTGAGGCAAGTTTTAAAGGAAGTTTTTTATAACCTTACTACAAATGATGGTGAAGCCAATTGAAAAGGAGGTGAGGCAAGTTTCAATGTAGGTTTTTGAAAGGAATAATTTATGGTGAAGCCAGTTTGAAAGGAGGTGAGGCAAGTTTCAATGGAGATTTTTAAAAAGAAAAAACTGTACTGGTATTATTTAAAGGAGGTGAGGCAAGTTTTAAAGGAAGTTCTTTATAACCGTACTCCAAATTATGGTGAAGCCAATTTAAAAGGAGGTGAGGCAAATTTCAATGGACACACTTGAAAAAGCCATCTTGTAGCTTCTTGTCAACTTCTTGATTCACAATCACGCACGTGGTAGTATAAAAAAATGCCTGCACTGTATGTACTGACTCGATGCAAGCGCTGCGTTCACGTGTATAATTATCGTGAAGGGTGCTCTTTAATATTGCCTGTAGCTCATACAAAAAAACCAAATCATGGTGCAGGAAGTGGAACCTCCATTGAAACTTGCCTCACCTCCTTTTAAACTGTCTGCACCATAATGTGTGGTACAGTTTATTCCTTTTAAGAAACCTACATTGAAACTTTCCTCACCTCCTTTTCAATTGGCTTCACACTCATGTGTAGTACAGTTATAAAAAAAACTCCATTGGCACTTGCCTCACCTCCTTTTAAATTGGCTACACCATAATTTGGAGTACGGTTATAAAAAACTTCCTTTAAAACTTGCCTCACCTCCTTTAAAATTGGTTTCACTATAATACCGGTACAGTTCTTTCTTTTTAAACATCTCCATTGAAACTTGCCTCACCTCCTTTTAAACTGGCTTCACCATAATGTGTGGTACAGTTTATTCTTTTTAAAAAACCTCCATTGAAACTTGCCTCACCTCCTTTCAAACTGGCTTCACCATAATTAAGAGTACAGTAATAAAAACCTCCATTAAAACTTGCCTCAACTCCTTTTAAACTGGCTTCAACATAATATGTGTGGTACAGTTTATTCTTTTGAAAAAAACTCCATTGAAACTTGCCTCACCTCCTTTTAAAGTGGCTTCACCATAATGTGTGGTACAGCTTATTCTTTTTGAAAAACTGAGCTCCATTGAAACCTGCCTCACCTCCATTTAAATTGGCTTCAACATAATATGTGTGGTACAGTTTATTCTTTTTAAAAAACCTCCATTGAAACTTGCCTCACCTCCTTTCAAACTGGCTTCACCATAATTTAGAGTAGTTATAAAAACCTCCATTAAAACTTGCCTCACCTCCTTTTTTTAAAACTGGCTTCAACATAATATGTGTGGTACAGTTTATTCTTTTTAAAAAACCTCCATTGAAACTTGCCTCACCTCTTTTCAAACTGGCTTCACCATAATGTGTGGTACAGTTTATTTTATTCTTTTTAGAAAACCTCCATTGAAACTTGCCTTACCTCCATTCAAATTGGCTTCACCATAATTTAGAGTACAGTTAACCTCCATTGAAACTTGCCTAGCTCGCCTCCTTTTAAACTGGCTTCACTATAATGTGTAGTACAGTTTATTCTTTTGAAAAAAACTCCATTGAAACTTGCCTCACCTCCTTTTAAAGTGGCTTCACCATAATGTGTGGTACAGCTTATTCTTTTTGAAAAACTGAGCTCCATTGAAACCTGCCTCACCTCCATTTAAATTGGCTTCACCATAATTTAGAGTACAATTATAAAAACCTCCATTGAAACTTGCCTCACCTCCTTTAAAACTGGGTTAAACATAATATGTGTGGTACAGTTTATTCTTTTTAAAAAAACCTCCATTGAAACTTGCCTCACCTCCTTTTAAACTGGCTTCACCATAATGTGTGGTACAGTTTATTCTTTTTAAAAAACCTCCATTGAAACTTGCCTCACCTCCTTTTAAACTGGCTTCACCATAATGTGTGGTACAGTTTATTCTTTTTAAAAAACCTCCATTGAAACTTGCCTCACCTCCTTTCAAACTGGCTTCACCATAATGTGTGGTACAGTTTATTCTTTTTAAAAAAACCTCCATTGAAACTTGCCTCACCTCCTTTCAAACTGGCTTCACCATAATGTGTGGTACAGTTTATTCTTTTTAAAAAACCTCCATTGAAACTTGCCTCACCTCCATTCAAATTGGCTTCACCATAATTTAGAGTATGTTATAAAAACCTCCATTGAAACTTGCCTCGCCTCCATTTAAACTGGTGCCGCTTCACCATAATGTGTAGTACAGTTTATTCGAAAAAACCTCCATTGAAACTTGCCTCACCTCCATTCAAATTGGCTTCACCATAATTTAGAGTATGTTATAAAAACCTCCATTGAAACTTGCCTCGCCTCCATTTAAACTGGTGCCGCTTCACCATAATGTGTAGTACAGTTTATTCGAAAAAACCTCCATTGAAACCTGCCTCACCTCCATTTAAATTGGCTTTACCATAATTTAGAGTACAGTTATAAAAACCTCCATTGAAACTTGCCTAGCTCACCATCTTTTAAACTAGCTGGCTTCACTATAATGTGTAGTAGGCCTACATAGTTTATTATTTTGAAAAAAACCTCCATTGAAACTTGCCTCACCTCCTTTTAAACTGGCTTCCCCATAATGTGTGGTACAGTTGATTCTTTTTAAATAACTGAGCTTCATTGAAACCTGCATGCCTCACCTCCATTTAAATTGGCTTCAACATAATCTAGAGTACAGTTATAAAAACCTCCATTGAAACTTGCCTCACCTCCTTTTAAACTGGCTTCAACATAATATGTGTGGTACAGTTTATTAAAATCTCCATTGAAACTTGCCTCACCTCCTGGAGGGCGCTCTTTAATATGCCTGTAGGTTGTACGAAAAACGAAATCACGTTGCAGGGACTGGAAAAGGGAGTCTCTGATCTCGTCTTCGCTGCTTTCGTTTTTACAAACGGAATCACGGAGCGGAGAGCGAAAATCGTGTTCTGGTTTTGTTTTTGATACATAAAAACACAAATATAAAATGAGAAATCAGAGAGAGCCCAAAACATTTCTGATTTCCTATTCTGTTTTTGATCAACAAAAACGAAATCACAGCACGGGTTTTCACGCTGTGATTTCGTTTTTTGTTTTCAAAGACCGAACCACGTACTGATTTTCCGTTTTCGCTGTACGCTGAACGGGTATGAAAAACGAATTATCCATTAGTACCCTGATACTCCCTTTTCCAGTCCCTGCAACGTGATTTCGTTTTTCGTACAACCTCCAACCTACAGGCATATTAAAGAGCGCCCTCCAGGAGGTGAGGCAAGTTTCAATGGAGGTTTTAATAAACTGTACCACACATATTATGTTGAAGCCAGTTTAAAAGGAGGTGAGGCAAGTTTCAATGGAGGTTTTTATAACTGTACTCTAAATTATGTTGAAGCCAATTTAAATGGAGGTGAGGCAGGTTTCAATGGAGCTCAGTTTTTTAAAAAGAATAAACTGTACCACACATTATGGTGAAGCCACTTTAAAAGGAGGTGAGGCAAGTTTCAATGGAGATTTTTATAACTGTACTCTAAATTATGGTGAAACCAATTTTAAAGGTGAGGCAAGTTTTAAAGGAAGTTCTTTCTAACCGTACTCCAAATTATGGTGTAGCCAAGTTAAAAGGAGGTGAGGCAAGTTCCAATGGAGTTTGTTATAACTGTACTACAAATGATGGTGAATCCAGTTTAAATGGAGGTGAGGCAGGTTTCAATGGAGGTTTTTAAAAAGAAAAAACTGTAACGGTATTATGGTGAAACCAATTTTAAAGGAGGTGAGGCAAGTTTTAAAGGAAGTTTTTATAACCGTACTCCAAATTATGGTGTAGCCAATTTAAAAGGAGGTGAGGAAAGTTCCAATGAAGTTTTTCATAACTGTACTACAAATGATGGTGAAGCCAATTGAAAAGGAGGTGAGGAAAGTTTCAATGTGTAGGTTTCTTAAAAGGAATAAACTGTACCACACATTATGGTGCAGACAGTTTAAAAGGAGGTGAGGCAAGTTTCAATGGAGGTTTTTTAAAAAGAATAAACTGTACCACACAAATTCTGTTGAAGCCAGTTTTAAAGGAGGTGAGGCAAGTTTCAATGGAGGTTTTTATAATTGTACTCTAAATTATGGTGAAGCCAATTTAAATGGAGGTGAGGCAGGTTTCAATGGAGCTCAGTTTTTTAAAAAGAATCAACTGTACCACACATTATGGTGAAGCCACTTTAAAAGGAGGTGAGGCAAGTTTCAATGGAGATTTTTATAACTGTACTCTAAATTATGGTGAAACCAATTTTAAAGGAGGTGAGGCAAGTTTTAAAGGAAGTTCTTTCTAACCGTACTCCAAATTATGGTGTAGCCAAGTTAAAAGGAGGTGAGGCAAGTTCCAATGGAGTTTGTTATAACTGTACTACAAATGATGGTGAAGCCAATTTAAAAGGAGGTGAGGCAAGTTTCAATGGAGGTTTTTAAAAAGAATATATTGTACTGCACATGATAGTGAATCCAGTTTAAATGGAGGTGAGGCAGGTTTCAATGGAGGTTTTTAAAAAGAAAAAACTGTACCGGTATATTATGGTGAAACCAATTTTAAAGGAGGTGAGGCAAGTTTTAAAGGAAGTTCTTTCTAACCGTACTCCAAATTATGGTGTAGCCAAGTTAAAAGGAGGTGAGGCAAGTTTCAATGGAGGTTTTTTAAAAAGAATAAACTGTACCACACATTATGGTGGTCGAAGCCAGTTTAAAAGGAGGTGAGGCTAGTTTCAATGGAGTTTTTTTTTTAAAGAATAAACTGTACCACACATATTATGTTGAAGCCAGTTTAAAAGGAAGTGAGGCAAGTTTCAATGGAGGTTTTAATAAACTGTACCACACATATTATGTTGAAGCCAGTTTAAAAGGAGGTGAGGCAAGTTTCAATGGAGGTTCCACTTCCTGCACCATGATTTGGTTTTTTTGTATGAGCTACAGGCAATATTAAAGAGCACCCTTCACGATAATTATACACGTGAACGCAGCGATTTCATCGAGTCAATACATACAGTGCAGGCATTTTTTCATACTACCACGTGCGTGATTGTGAATCAAGAAGTTGACAAGAAGCTACAAGATGGCTTTTTCAAGTGTGTCCATTGAAACTTGCCTCACCTCCTTTTAAATTGGCTTCACCATAATTTGGAGTACGGTTATAAAGAACTTCCTTTAAAACTTGCCTCACCTCCTTTAAATAATACCAGTACAGTTTTTTCTTTTTAAAAATCTCCATTGAAACTTGCCTCACCTCCTTTCAAACTGGCTTCACCATAAATTATTCTTTTCAAAAACCTACATTGAAACTTGCCTCACCTCCTTTTCAATTGGCTTCACCATCATTTGTAGTACGGTTATAAAAAACTTCCTTTAAAACTTGCCTCACCTCCTTTAAAATTGGTTTCACCATAATACCGGTACAGTTTATTCTTTTTAAAAAACCTCCATTAATTGAAACTTGCCTCGCCTTCATTTAAACTGGCTTCACCATAATGTGTAATACATTTAATTCTATTAAAAGAAAACCTCCATTGAAATTGCCTCACCTCCTTTTAAATTGGCTTCAACATAATTTAGAGTACAGTTATAAAAACCTCCATTGAAACTTGCCTCACCTCCTTTTAAATTGGCTACACCATAATTTGTTCTTTTTAAAAAACCTCCATTGAAACCTGCCTCACCTCCATTTAAACTGGCTTCACCATCATGTGTAGTACAATTCATTCTTTTTCAAAACCTCCATTGAAACTTGCCTCACTTCCTTTTAACTGGCTTCAACATAATATGTGTGGTACAGTTTATTCTTTAAAAAAAAAAACTCCATTGAAACTAGCCTCACCTCCTTTTAAACTGGCTTCGACCACCATAATGTGTGGTACAGTTTATTCTTTTTAAAAAACCTCCATTGAAACTTGCCTCACCTCCTTTCAAACTGGCTTCACCATAATGTGCAGTTTATTCTATTTAAAAAACCTCGATCCATTGAAACTTGCCTTAGCTGCATTTAAACTGGCTTCACCATAATGTGTACAGTTTATTCTTTTGAAAAAACCTCCATTGAAACTAATTGCCTCAATTCCTTTTATGGCTTCATCATAATGTGTGATACAGTTTATTCTTTTTAAAAAACCTCCATTGAAACTTGCCTCACCTCCATTCAAATTGGCTTCACCATAATTTAGAGTACAGTTATAAAAACCTCCATTGAAACTTGCCTCACCTCCTTTCAAACTGGCTTCACCATAATGTGTGGTACAGTTTATTCTTTTTAAAAAACCTCCATTGAAACTTGCCTCACCTCCTTTCAAACTGGCTTCACCATAATGTGTGGTACATGCAGTTTATTCTTTTTAAAAAACCTCCATTGAAACTTGCCTCACCTCCTTTCAAACTGGCTTCACCATAATGTGTGGTACATGCAGTTTATTCTTTTTAAAAAACCTCCATTGAAACTTGCCTCACCTCCATTCAAATTGGCTTCACCATAATTTAGAGTATGTTATAAAAACCTCCATTGAAACTTGCCTCGCCTCCATTTAAACTGGTGCCGCTTCACCATAATGTGTAGTACAGTTTATTCGAAAAAACCTCCATTGAAACTTGCCTCACCTCCATTCAAATTGGCTTCACCATAATTTAGAGTATGTTATAAAAACCTCCATTGAAACTTGCCTCGCCTCCATTTAAACTGGTGCCGCTTCACCATAATGTGTAGTACAGTTTATTCGAAAAAACCTCCATTGAAACCTGCCTCACCTCCATTTAAATTGGCTTTACCATAATTTAGAGTACAGTTATAAAAACCTCCATTGAAACTTGCCTAGCTCACCATCTTTTAAACTAGCTGGCTTCACTATAATGTGTAGTAGGCCTACATAGTTTATTATTTTGAAAAAAACCTCCATTGAAACTTGCCTCACCTCCTTTTAAACTGGCTTCACCATAATGTGTGGTACAGTTGATTCTTTTTAAATAACTGAGCTTCATTGAAACCTGCATGCCTCACCTCCATTTAAATTGGCTTCAACATAATTTAGAGTACAGTTATAAAAACCTCCATTGAAACTTGCCTCACCTCCTTTTAAACTGGTGCCGCTTCACCATAATGTGTAGTACAGTTTATTCGAAAAAACCTCCATTGAAACTTGCCTCACCTCCATTCAAATTGGCTTCACCATAATTTAGAGTATGTTATAAAAACCTCCATTGAAACTTGCCTCGCCTCCATTTAAACTGGCTTCAACATAATATGTGTGGTACAGTTTATTAAAATCTCCATTGAAACTTGCCTCACCTCCTGGAGGGCGCTCTTTAATATGCCTGTAGGTTGTACGAAAAACGAAATCACGTTGCAGGGACTGGAAAAGGGAGTCTCTGATCTCGTCTTCGCTGCTTTCGTTTTTACAAACGGAATCACGGAGCGGAGAGCGTGTTCTGGTTTTGTTTTTGATACATAAAAACACAAATATAAAATGAGAAATCAGAGAGAGCCCAAAACATTTCTGATTTCCTATTCTGTTTTTGATCAACAAAAACGAAATCACAGCACGGGTTTTCACGCTGTGATTTCGTTTTTTGTTTTCAAAGACCGAACCACGTACTGATTTTCCGTTTTCGCTGTACGCTGAACGGGTATGAAAAACGAATTATCCATTAGTACCCTGATACTCCCTTTTCCAGTCCCTGCAACGTGATTTCGTTTTTCGTACAACCTCCAACCTACAGGCATATTAAAGAGCGCCCTCCAGGAGGTGAGGCAAGTTTCAATGGAGGTTTTAATAAACTGTACCACACATATTATGTTGAAGCCAGTTTAAAAGGAGGTGAGGCAAGTTTCAATGGAGGTTTTTATAACTGTACTCTAAATTATGTTGAAGCCAATTTAAATGGAGGTGAGGCAGGTTTCAATGGAGCTCAGTTTTTTAAAAAGAATAAACTGTACCACACATTATGGTGAAGCCACTTTAAAAGGAGGTGAGGCAAGTTTCAATGGAGATTTTTATAACTGTACTCTAAATTATGGTGAAACCAATTTTAAAGGTGAGGCAAGTTTTAAAGGAAGTTCTTTCTAACCGTACTCCAAATTATGGTGTAGCCAAGTTAAAAGGAGGTGAGGCAAGTTCCAATGGAGTTTGTTATAACTGTACTACAAATGATGGTGAATCCAGTTTAAATGGAGGTGAGGCAGGTTTCAATGGAGGTTTTTAAAAAGAAAAAACTGTAACGGTATTATGGTGAAACCAATTTTAAAGGAGGTGAGGCAAGTTTTAAAGGAAGTTTTTATAACCGTACTCCAAATTATGGTGTAGCCAATTTAAAAGGAGGTGAGGAAAGTTCCAATGAAGTTTTTCATAACTGTACTACAAATGATGGTGAAGCCAATTGAAAAGGAGGTGAGGAAAGTTTCAATGTGTAGGTTTCTTAAAAGGAATAAACTGTACCACACATTATGGTGCAGACAGTTTAAAAGGAGGTGAGGCAAGTTTCAATGGAGGTTTTTTAAAAAGAATAAACTGTACCACACAAATTCTGTTGAAGCCAGTTTTAAAGGAGGTGAGGCAAGTTTCAATGGAGGTTTTTATAATTGTACTCTAAATTATGGTGAAGCCAATTTAAATGGAGGTGAGGCAGGTTTCAATGGAGCTCAGTTTTTTAAAAAGAATCAACTGTACCACACATTATGGTGAAGCCACTTTAAAAGGAGGTGAGGCAAGTTTCAATGGAGATTTTTATAACTGTACTCTAAATTATGGTGAAACCAATTTTAAAGGAGGTGAGGCAAGTTTTAAAGGAAGTTCTTTCTAACCGTACTCCAAATTATGGTGTAGCCAAGTTAAAAGGAGGTGAGGCAAGTTCCAATGGAGTTTGTTATAACTGTACTACAAATGATGGTGAAGCCAATTTAAAAGGAGGTGAGGCAAGTTTCAATGGAGGTTTTTAAAAAGAATATATTGTACTGCACATGATGGTGAATCCAGTTTAAATGGAGGTGAGGCAGGTTTCAATGGAGGTTTTTAAAAAGAAAAAACTGTACCGGTATATTATGGTGAAACCAATTTTAAAGGAGGTGAGGCAAGTTTTAAAGGAAGTTCTTTCTAACCGTACTCCAAATTATGGTGTAGCCAATTTAAAAGGAGGTGAGGCAAGTTTCAATGGAGGTTTTTAAAAAGAATAAACTGTACCACACATTATGGTGGTCGAAGCCAGTTTAAAAGGAGGTGAGGCTAGTTTCAATGGAGTTTTTTTTTAAAGAATAAACTGTACCACACATATTATGTTGAAGCCAGTTTAAAAGGAAGTGAGGCAAGTTTCAATGGAGGTTTTAATAAACTGTACCACACATATTATGTTGAAGCCAGTTTAAAAGGAGGTGAGGCAAGTTTCAATGGAGGTTCCACTTCCTGCACCATGATTTGGTTTTTTTGTATGAGCTACAGGCAATATTAAAGAGCACCCTTCACGATAATTATACACGTGAACGCAGCGATTTCATCGAGTCAATACATACAGTGCAGGCATTTTTTCATACTACCACGTGCGTGATTGTGAATCAAGAAGTTGACAAGAAGCTACAAGATGGCTTTTTCAAGTGTGTCCATTGAAACTTGCCTCACCTCCTTTTAAATTGGCTTCACCATAATTTGGAGTACGGTTATAAAGAACTTCCTTTAAAACTTGCCTCACCTCCTTTAAATAATACCAGTACAGTTTTTTCTTTTTAAAAATCTCCATTGAAACTTGCCTCACCTCCTTTCAAACTGGCTTCACCATAAATTATTCTTTTCAAAAACCTACATTGAAACTTGCCTCACCTCCTTTTCAATTGGCTTCACCATCATTTGTAGTACGGTTATAAAAAACTTCCTTTAAAACTTGCCTCACCTCCTTTAAAATTGGTTTCACCATAATACCGGTACAGTTTATTCTTTTTAAAAAACCTCCATTAATTGAAACTTGCCTCGCCTTCATTTAAACTGGCTTCACCATAATGTGTAATACATTTAATTCTATTAAAAGAAAACCTCCATTGAAATTGCCTCACCTCCTTTTAAATTGGCTTCAACATAATTTAGAGTACAGTTATAAAAACCTCCATTGAAACTTGCCTCACCTCCTTTTAAAATGGCTACACCATAATTTGTTCTTTTAAAAAACCTCCATTGAAACCTGCCTCACCTCCATTTAAACTGGCTTCACCATCATGTGTAGTACAATTCATTCTTTTTCAAAACCTCCATTGAAACTTGCCTCACTTCCTTTTAAACTGGCTTCAACATAATATGTGTGGTACAGTTTATTCTTTAAAAAAAAAAACTCCATTGAAACTAGCCTCACCTCCTTTTAAACTGGCTTCGACCACCATAATGTGTGGTACAGTTTATTCTTTTTAAAAAACCTCCATTGAAACTTGCCTCACCTCCTTTCAAACTGGCTTCACCATAATGTGCAGTTTATTCTATTTAAAAAACCTCGATCCATTGAAACTTGCCTTAGCTGCATTTAAACTGGCTTCACCATAATGTGTACAGTTTATTCTTTTGAAAAAACCTCCATTGAAACTAATTGCCTCAATTCCTTTTATGGCTTCATCATAATGTGTGATACAGTTTATTCTTTTTAAAAAACCTCCATTGAAACTTGCCTCACCTCCATTCAAATTGGCTTCACCATAATTTAGAGTACAGTTATAAAAACCTCCATTGAAACTTGCCTCACCTCCTTTCAAACTGGCTTCACCATAATGTGTGGTACAGTTTATTCTTTTTAAAAAACCTCCATTGAAACTTGCCTCACCTCCTTTCAAACTGGCTTCACCATAATGTGTGGTACATGCAGTTTATTCTTTTTAAAAAACCTCCATTGAAACTTGCCTCACCTCCTTTCAAACTGGCTTCACCATAATGTGTGGTACATGCAGTTTATTCTTTTTAAAAAACCTCCATTGAAACTTGCCTCACCTCCATTCAAATTGGCTTCACCATAATTTAGAGTATGTTATAAAAACCTCCATTGAAACTTGCCTCGCCTCCATTTAAACTGGTGCCGCTTCACCATAATGTGTAGTACAGTTTATTCGAAAAAACCTCCATTGAAACTTGCCTCACCTCCATTCAAATTGGCTTCACCATAATTTAGAGTATGTTATAAAAAACCTCCATTGAAACTTGCCTCGCCTCCATTTAAACTGGTGCCGCTTCACCATAATGTGTAGTACAGTTTATTCGAAAAAACCTCCATTGAAACCTGCCTCACCTCCATTTAAATTGGCTTTACCATAATTTAGAGTACAGTTATAAAAACCTCCATTGAAACTTGCCTAGCTCACCATCTTTTAAACTAGCTGGCTTCACTATAATGTGTAGTAGGCCTACATAGTTTATTATTTTGAAAAAAAACTCCATTGAAACTTGCCTCACCTCCTTTTAAACTGGCTTCACCATAATGTGTGGTACAGTTGATTCTTTTTAAATAACTGAGCTTCATTGAAACCTGCATGCCTCACCTCCATTTAAATTGGCTTCAACATAATTTAGAGTACAGTTATAAAAACCTCCATTGAAACTTGCCTCACCTCCTTTTAAACTGGCTTCAACATAATATGTGTGGTACAGTTTATTAAAATCTCCATTGAAACTTGCCTCACCTCCTGGAGGGCGCTCTTTAATATGCCTGTAGGTTGTACGAAAAACGAAATCACGTTGCAGGGACTGGAAAAGGGAGTCTCTGATCTCGTCTTCGCTGCTTTCGTTTTTACAAACGGAATCACGGAGCGGAGAGCGTGTTCTGCTTTTGTTTTTGATACATAAAAACACAAATATAAAATGAGAAATCAGAGAGAGCCCAAAACATTTCTGATTTCCTATTCTGTTTTTGATCAACAAAAACGAAATCACAGCACGGGTTTTCACGCTGTGATTTCGTTTTTTGTTTTCAAAGACCGAACCACGTACTGATTTTCCGTTTTCGCTGTACGCTGAACGGGTATGAAAAACGAATTATCCATTAGTACCCTGATTCTAGTCGCTCCGGGTATATACGCCGCGCCAGAGGCAACGTCCGACGAAGATGTGCCCCTACCCCCTTAAGCTTCCCGCGTGACAGCAAATATCGATGTATACATACAAATTATAAGCCCTGTGAAATTACGGGGGCCGGGGAACCGTCTATTTTTACATCGCCTACTGGCTGGGGCCCGGGGCCGGGGGGTGTATGGGGTATCACCAGCAAAAATGAAAATGAAAAATACATTGGAAGAATTAATGGTTTTCGCTCCAAAATAAAGGTGATTTTATATAATTTATACTTTTTGGTGCAGTACCGGCCCCCCCCCCACACACACACTACCGTATTTGAAGCTGTTGTTGTTGTTGTTATTTTGAATAGGCAAACTCCCAGGACCAAAATCCAGTTGAAACCAATTAGAGCAAAACCAATTGAAACCAGTTGGCCAACTGGTTTCAATAGGGAAATTGGAACAACTGGTTCCAATTGAAAACCAGTTGCCAACTGGTTCCAGTTAAAACCAATTGGGCAACTGGAACCAGTTGGCTATTGGTTTCAATTGGTTTTCAATTGGTTCCATTGAAACCAATAGCCAACTGGTTCCAGTTGCCCAATTGGTTTTAACTGGAACCAGTTGGCAACTGGTTTTCAATTGGAACCAGTTGTTCCAATTTCCCTATTAAAACCAGTTGAATCCAATTGGAGGCAACTGGTTTCAATTGGTTCCAGTTGAAACCAATTGGGGGCAACTGGTTTTCAACTGGAACCAGTTGAAACCAATTGGTTTCCAACTGGATCCAATTGGAACTTCCAGTTGGAATGATCTTAATTAGTTACAAATTAATTAGCATTTGCACTAACTATTGCTCATGCCAACACAGAAGCAGTGTTATTTGTCTATTAATACCAATGTAAAGGGCATTGATAAAATACAGACTTTCATATGTATATATTCATATTGGAGTTCTTCAAATATATGTATTTTTATTTGATGTAATTTGGTAACAGTTAGTGGTGTACTAATTATCTTTGAATCTGTTTTAATTATAATCTATATCATTTATGAACATGGTTTTCACTGCTAAGTATTGGAAACACTAATCTGAAAAAAGTGTGGAACTTCAAATTGAAAAAAATTAAATAGAAACATTGTAAATTATGATGAATCTCATAAAACATTAATCTGTGCACACTGGCAGAAAATATGCAAATTAACTGGTTTCAATTGGATCCAGTTGGGTAACTGGAAAATTTCCAATTGGAAACCAATTGGAAATCATTTCCAGTTACCCAACTGGATCCAGTTAGGATTTCCAGTTACCCAACTGGTTCCAATTAGAAATCAGTTACCCATCTTTCCAGTTAGAAGTCATCTCCAGTTACCCAATTGGTTCCATTTAGGATTTCCAGTTGCAACTGGTTCCAGTAGTTAGAAATCATTTCCAGTTGAAAGTCATTTCCAGTTACCCAACTGGTTCCAATTAGGATTTCCAGTTGCCCAACTGGTTCCAGTTAGGATTTCCAGTTACCCAACTGGTTCCAGTTAGGATTTCCAGTTACCCAACTGGTTCCAGTTAGGATTTCCAGTTACCCAACTGGTTCCAGTTAGAAATCATTTCCAGTTGGAAGTCATTTCCAGTTACCCAACTGGTTCCAGTTAGGATTTCCAGTTGCCCAACTGGTTCCAGTTAGGATTTCCAGTTACCCAACTGGATCCAGTTAGAAATCATTTCCAGTTGGAAGTCATATCCAGTTACCCAACCGGTTCCAGTTAGGATTTCCAGTTGCCCAACTGGTTTCAATTGGTTTTCAACTGGAAATTGTTCAATTCCAGTTAAAACCAATTGAAACCAGTTGAAACCAATTGAAACCAGTTGGAAATCCAACTGGTTTCAATTGGATTTTGGTCCTGGGCTAGTCAGTCTTGACTATTGTTGCTTTATAAACATGCTTTTCTTTTTTTTCCAAAATATATTCTTTGTTCAAATTATGTCAGTTAATTCGAAAAGTAAAAGAAAGAAAGGAAAGAAAAGTTCTCAGGGAAATGCACTGAAAAGTGCCCTTTTTATGCAAGAAATTGAATGCCCCCTCGCGAACGTGTGTGCCCCTTTCACATGAGGAAGACACCGAGGAGGATCCATTTTAAGTGTACTGAATTAAGGAGCCCTTTCTCGTATAAATGCTAATTCGGCTCCATTCGAACGTGTTCTCACCTAGCTGAGCGCCGGGGCCACTTCCATTCACGAGTGGATACCATGCGCGACCATAGGGTCTCGAAAAGCACCCTAAACACGTAATTTCCATATTCTGAAAATGCACCCCTTAACAAGTATTGGCGTGTGAAATCCTACCCTTAACAAGTATTGGAAACAAAACGATATTCTTGGCAAATATTACCTGAAATGAACCCCTAAACAAATACATGAATGTTTTATTGTAGACTTATTGTTACGGGTCCTTCGATCGGTCGTCGGCTTTACCTTATTTGTTTTTTGTACGACCCCAGCTTCTACACCTCGCGCAAATCGGACTCTAAACACGAAGTGTTGGAGCAAAAAGGACATCCTTTATAATACATTTTAATTTTGTTTTATCATCCCCGCAAAGTCGACCCTAAACACGTAATTTTCCTAGTGAAATAGATACCCTTTTTTCATTATTTTAGTGTTTTTGACACCCTTATCACGTTACGTACGTAACGTGCCCTATCGTGAAAAAGACATCCTTTTTACGTGTTTTTTTTGGTCGCGCATGGTATCCACTCGTCAATGTAAGTGGCCCCCCGGGCCTGAGCATGACCCATTATGTGTGACCAAATGCCCCGTTCTTACATGTAAGTGCCTTTCTCGAATCATGCAGTGCCAAATTTTGCCCAAGAAAATTGTCTCTCACAAACGTGGTCTGTCCGTTCCTCTTTCCTGAGAATAACCCGTTGTATGCCTTTAGAAAGTGCCCCTTTGCCTTCTTATAGGTGCCCTTTCTTTTATCAGTGCCCCCTTTTATACCCAAGAAAAGTCCCACTCATAAACGAGTTATGTGCCCATTTTACCTTAGAAGGTTTTAACCTTTGAAACAAGAAATTAATATTTCCATTTTATATGTTGCTACTTATGAAGGAAAAAAAATATTGGGTAAACTTTTTACCACCACGTAATTATGTGTCCAACCAATTCGAGACGGTATTTTACCCAATGCGGGAAGCATATTGTCCAGTTAGGTAAAAAAAAAACAAATAAGCAGCCATTACCTTAGAATCAAATTTTCATCACACTGGATAAATAATAATGCCGAAATTTAAGTCCAATGTTCCATAATTACCCTCATGGAGCACTTAGCTTTTACCAAATTATACTTGACTTAAGTTTCATGAGTCATGTGAGTGGAGTAGATAAGCAGTGGCGTACAGATGGGGGGCTGGGGGACCCGCCCCAAAAAATCACGACCAAAAAAAAAAGGAAAGAGAGAAGTGTGAAATAGTATTTGTTGAAACTTATGCCAAAATCTATTACAAAATTGGATTTTCGTTACAAAACTGTCAAATTTTTGCTTACTTCTTATTAATTGTACGATACGACACATCTAGCCCGATACGACACATCTAATTTTACGCCACTGTAGATTAGTCTCATTTTTTTAGAGATGGTGCCTTAATCGAAAGAAAAGATGCCCTTCTTTCTTGTGCCCCCAACCTTCAACTTCGCTCCGCTGCCCTTGTTTTTTAACATTGTAATTTCATATCAACATACAGTTTCAATAAAAAAAATCGTTATAAATGCGTATATGGAAGTTTTGATCATTTTAGTGCATGGGTGTATATAAGACTTGGTTTAGGCCTATAACTTAATTGTAAAGATTGCTGCCAGTCCCGAAGAGATGGGACAAAGTCCCATCTTCCTGGCTGTTCTGAGATTTTTTTTCTCCTTCGTGCCAACCAAAATATTTTATTTTACCTAACTTTTACAAGTTGTGGCATCTTTCAAACGGGTCGGGGTCATTTGTCCCCCGCTCGCCTGTCCCAATTTTGTCCATTTCTTGTATCCATTCATTATATTAAAATACATTTTTTGGTATGTTCTCATTTACATCGTCACTGTACATTCAACAAAACAACAGGATGATATACATTAGAATTAAACATAAAAAATGACAACATTATATGAATATAGCAGGAAAGAATTTTAGATACATGTTTAATAGTAAACAAACATAATACCTATAAATTGGCCTTTCAATCTTCAACGAAAGCAAGTTTTCTTTCCAGATAATGTTCCAAATCATTTTTTTTAATAAAGTGACCAATATTGTTCAACATTTTGGGTTATAAACTTATAAACGTCGTATCCACAAGAAAATTGTATAATATTTCAGAAAGTTCAACAGATAAATGTTTATACTTTGTTTTATATGTAAAACAGGATCATGGTCCTTCGATTGAAAGTAGCTAACGATTGAATAATTTTAGCAATGTTTATCTTGCTTCCTGCGTCCCCCCTAAAATTTTGGTCGATAAACTTCTTTTTTTTGCTTGTCAAATTTTTTTTGGTGGTTCCCCTAAAATTTTGGCTTCCACCGCCGATGCTCCTTCAGTTGTATTAGTGGCGGATCCAGGATTTTCCAAGGGAGGGGGGCACATGTTCTCGATGAAAATTTGACAAAGAAAAAAAAAGAAAAAAAACCCCGGTATATTTACATAACAAAATTGGATTATGGCTCTCAAAAGGGGGAGCACATCCGGCCCGTGCCCCACCCCCTAATGAAGGCGAGCCATAGTCAATACTTTACATGTAAATATGCCATTCTTACAAATATGTGCCCCTCCCCTTTAAAGTTACAGCATTTATTTTTAATGGCAATACGTCGTTCAGATACAACTGATTTTTTACCTCTTTTTTTTTAGGTAATTTTTTTTTGTGGACGAAATGACCTTCAGGTTTGGGTGAAAACTTTTTTGGGGAGGGGGCTGTTACACCCACAAATGTAATAATCGCCCACCAATGTAATAACGCCCACAAATGTAATAACACTTTACCCACAAATGTAATAACGCCCACAAATGTAATAACACTTTACCCACAAATGTAATAACGCCCACAAATGTAATAACACTTTACCCACAAATGTAATAATGACTTTACCTACAAATGTAATAAATTTGAAGTGATTTTTGGCGAATTCGTTCTAAACTAATATCCTATATAGTAATGCGTTCATATAGCACAAAAGTTCAAAGTCTTTTTTCCAGACCCGGTTAATGAAATATTACAGTACAAGTCCAAGTCTTTTTCCAGACCCGGTTTTTTCAAAATTATAATATACGTCCAAAGTCTTTTTACCAGACCCGGTTGTTTCAAAATTATAATATACGTCCAAAGTCTTTTTTCCAGACCCGGTTAATTAAAAAATTATAATGCAAGTCCAAAGTCTTTTTTCAGACCCGGTCGTTTCAAAAGTTATAATATACGTCGGTGAGGGGTAAAGACAAAACTCTAAGCCCAAGCATTTTAAGTGGGTTTAATTTTGAAGATTGGTCTCAGCTGTCATTTTTTTCCAATATTTCTTTATCTTTTGAATAACCGGGTCCAGACGAAAGACTAAGCATAATACTCGTGTTATTCCACAAGAATAAGAATATGAGTCTTTTGTTTTTAGGATTGTTTAAATCATTTTTAAATCACCGGGTCTGGAATAAAGACAACGCTTTAAACGTGTGCTTTTCTACATGCATGGTCTTAATTTGGAGGATTGTTGGTTCTTAGATTCGTTGTTGGGGTTGAGTTTTATTGATTTTTTATTCCTGAAATAATTGTGTCTGGAGGAAAGTCGATCTTCGACAATCGGTCTTCATGTTGTTCCACAGTAATAAGATTGTTGGGTATTCGTTTTAGAATATTTGTAAAAACTATTTTATTTTTCAAATAGTAACCAAGTCTGGAGAAAGGATGTCTGCTTTACCCACGCGTTATTACAATGTTTTGTAGACGTAGTAGTATTATTTAAAAAAAGACATATTTTACTGGGTGAAACTTTGGAAATTTGGTCTTAGATTCGAAGTTTTTCAGTTACTATTTTTTTAATAGCCGGGTCTGGAGGAAAGAGTACGTTTTAAAACTCGTGTTATTCCACGAGAATAAGAATATAAGGTCTTAATATGTTAGCAGATTTTTTTTTCGTAACTGTTTTAGGTCTGGAATAAAGACAACACTCTAAAGCTCTTTTAAAACAGGTTCTTAGGTTGAAGGTTTGTTTGGTCTTAAACTTTGATTTTTTTTATTCTTACTATTAGCGTTTTTTTTCAAGAAAAAAATGGTCGGGCTGAAAGACTACGCTATATATCCAGCATTAATAAGATTATGGGGTCTTTATACTGTTTTAAACTGTTATTCATAATGTTTAAATAACAGGTAACCGGGTCTGGAGAAAAGACTACGCTTGATTCTCAATTTACTCTTAGTGCATATATTCACAATATACACCGTATAAGTTGAAACAACAACAAAGACATTAATTCCACCAGTTTTAATTAACTGGGTCTGGAGAAAAGACTAAGCTCGATTCCCATTTTTTCCACAGGAATATCATTATCGTATCTTAGTTTGGACTTATATTATAAATTTTGAAATAACTGGGTCAGGAAAAAGACTTTGCACTTATTAAAATTCTTGAAACAACCGGAATGGAAAAAAGACTTTGGATTTTATATTATAATTTTTGAAACAACCGGTCTGGAAAAAAAGACTTTGGACTTATATCACAATTTCTTAGACAACCGGGTCTGGAAAAAAAGACTTTGGACTTTTATTATTATATTTTTTAAACAACCGGGTCTGGAAAAAAGACTTTGGATTTATATTAGAATTTTTTAAACAACCGGTCTGGAAGAAAGACTTTGGACTTGTACTTTGATGTTTTTTAACCTGGTCTGAAAAAAAGACTTTGCACTTTTGTGCTATATGAACGCATTACTATAGGATTTTAGTTTAGAACGGATTCGCTAAAAATCCCTTCAAATTTATTACATTTGTGGTAAAGTCATTATTACATTTGTGGGCGATCAAAAATTATTACATTTGTGGGTAAAGTGTTATTACATTTGTGGCGTTATTACATTTGTGGGTAAAGTGTTATTACATTTGTGGGTGCAACAGGGGCCTATCAAATATTCCGGCCACCCCCCCCCCCCCTTAGAAAATCCTGGATCCGTCCCTGCCTTGTATCATGTTTTTCGATTCTCAGTAGGGCACCCTGTTTGATTAAGCGGTATATATAATCAAGTAAATATCACTCCTTAATTGGCAAATGATTGGTATAACAAAATTGCATTGTTTGTAAACTCCACGCATTTGTTTTTTATTGTTATAAATTTGTTTGTTTGGTGTTTGCTTTTTTATATAGTTGAAATTACTCTCTGCGTTTCTGGGGGTGGGATAATTAATGTAGTATGAAAAAACATATTCTCAAAGTGTGGAGAGCCAATCAGAAAATATCACTTTGATGACGTCATCGGTCTTTGGAAATTTTTTATGGAATACTCCGTGAATACTGTCATGACTGTGGGTGAGAGTAACGAAACCGAATTTGACGGCAAATATGAGTGAGTAATGTGTTAGCGGACTTTGATCCATTCTGACTCGCTGTGCGCCGGAAGAAGGAATCAGAGGGGCCTGCATGCCCCCCCCCCCCCAAAAAAAAAAAGATAGGGGGCGAGTTTTTGCCTTCGTGTACCCCTTAAAGTAAGAAGATTCTTTAATAACGATAAAATAAAGAAAAGAAGGGCGATTTTTTTTCTAAAAATGATCAATTCAATAATATTGAAAAATCATGTAAGAAATTCTCGCCTCTTATTTAGTGCAGGTGATAGCAACGACTCTAGGAAGCGGGAAGCTGGGAATTTTCCTATATATGGGGGTGCTGCGCGTATTGTTTTCCTAAGGTATCCTTAGGCTTGTCAAATTTCTCGGGCAAAAATGCCGACCTCTTCATTTCGAAGTAAAACCTTTTTATTTTATTCTTATTTTTTGCTTTCCAAATTGACATCAGCACCCACACTAAAAAAAATCGTTCCCAGGGCCCTGCTGATAGCATCGATCGCGTCCTTCGATGAGTATGTCTGCAAGGTTTTCCTCGTGAATAAAACCTTTCAATCTCCTCTGAGTTTTCTCGCGACATACTCTGTAAAAAATGAAGTGCTAATTATTTAGCACTTACAGTGTTTGTATAGTGACTGCACTATTCCTACTATACTGTCTACGAGTGCTGATCTGATTTTCTAGTTTAAATTTGAACTAGAAAATTAGCACTCGTATAGTGCAGTCACTATACAAGCATTGTAAGTGCTAAAATAGCACTTCATTTTTTACAGTGGAAATAGTTTCCATCACTCGAACAGAGCGATTGACCAACTAAATCGGCGGGGATCCTCAGGTGGGCAAGGAGCATAGTGCACCCCCCCCCCCCTGGGCAGCCTGAGTAAAAAAATGAACTTTTTATCAATCAGAACTAGCATTGCCCCTAAATTCTTCCTTTTTTATGAAAAATCTTTTAATAAGTAGTCATTCAGGACAACATAATTAATTAACCTCAATATATACAATCGGGAGCAATGTTATAATTTTTTTCATGATGGAAAATGTACAAGTGTTCACAGCATTTTTACGAGCTGAAATACTTGAGGTTTGTGTGAAGTTATATTTAAGTGAATTAAATGATGATTTCCAAACACTTTTTAAACAATGAGTGAATGAAAATTTGTGTAAATTATGGGCTAAAATGTTATAATGTTCTCATATGAAATAAATATCTACATGATATATGTCACGACTGTCACTTGTAATTCCACAAAATATTTTTTTCTAAAGAAATGCGTTCTACTTTTCAAACCCATCTGCATTTCATGAAACCATATGGTTTGTCTTATTTTCCATATTTTATTTTTACAACTTGAAAAAGTAAGGAGTTTCAATACTGTATAAAAAAATAGTGATCATCAAGGCAAGTCCAAATAGATGATCATGATGGTTGATATGCATTTTTTTTTTTACATCTTATAATAATTCCACATTAGCATGCAAGAGGAAGTAATCTTCCAGGCTAGGTTGAAATAATTATACAGTTTTCTTTTCATGCTCAATGAAAAGAAATTAACCTGCTCTGATCAGTGAAAATCACCAGTTTAGCTGAAGGGATTCACAAAAGAATAAGCCTACATGAAATCAATTAAAATGTTTAGAATCACCTATTTCATGTTCTATGGAGATAAACAAAGTACTTTTCAGTTCACTTTATGTTAAATCAATTAAATGAATTTAAATATGCCTACTATTTATGGTTTCTGAATCCAAATCCTGCAATTAAATGCATTATATATTGTGTGTCGTACGGGACAACTTTTAATAGGACAACTATGAAGGGCAGTAATTAGATCCTTATGGGATAAATCGATCACCCATGAGTCAAAGAAAGAGAAACTGATTTTATGAAATTGCATCATCAAAAATAAAATTGTAGGAAAAACTTTTGCATTGTCATGTGTCGTACGGGACATTGCCAAAAATAGGTTTGGAAAAATCAGGGCTGCCCCTATTATGGATCATGAAAATGTTGTAGATATTATTTGGAACATTCAATGATATATTATTCTATTGACCTGCAATATTTTCAATCTTCTCGTGCTTTGCAAATCATTGTTTCAGGCGGTGTTTGTACTTGACGTTTCAATTAGCAAAATTATTGAAAATTTAAAACCCCATTGTTCCCCCCAATTAAAACTATATCTGTGTTCATTTTGGTTAAAACTCATAATTTTCATAAAATTTAGGTATCATAGTAAAATATTACACTACTTATGACTTATTGAAAGCATGTTGAAATTTGTGATATTTTTGAAGTTCTAGTGCGGAATCGCCCTATTCATAAAAAATATGCCACTCTGCGCTGACCTATTTCAATACGCATGTTTCGCCTGACCATACAAACCTTGAAATGAGATTATGAGAAAGACATAAAACTGATCTCAATAGTGTAGTTCATTGCAAATATTGTTCTATTATAATCGCATATCTTTTTAAAAACAGGAAAAAAGGGAATGTGATTTGGCTTACCTCAGTTTTGCAACGTGACATATATCGGCACTGACGATACTGTTGATGAATAACAGGGGAATAATATTTAAAAAGACCAGTAAATCCGTGCACTGTAGCTCAAAAAAGATGGTATTCACAGCATGAACCTATTGATGTTGTGGCTGAACAAACTTGATTTACAATGGGTTCATTTTCCCGGTCCTTTTCAACGCTCACAGGTCTGACAGCCTCTCCAGGCAATTTCATGTCAAGCAAGCAACTGTGATTTGCATAATAAATGGCAGTGTGAATTGTATGTCACGGAATACCCATTAAGTAATTAGTTCTTTGAATTTCACTCTGCCGAGTACGTGCCACGTCGTAGGAACTCTTCCATTTATCTCAATCAGTGATTAATAGCATAATACATGGTTGCTCAACTAAAGCGTGTGGAATATAATCGGAATATAACGAAAGTTTATAGTGTGAAGTAAAATAATTGGGAATATACGTTCCCACTTTTTTACAACTCGATTATTAGATTTAATGTAGGTGGCTGCATTGGCGGAAATCCCAGGGGACAGGGGACGTGTTCCCCTACTCAAATTAGTAGGGGGACTGCAAAATATCAAATGTCCCCCTACTAGCTATTTGTGCGGGTCTTTTATGATGGTAAGAAATACATCATTCAAAATCGAAATAAAACATTTTAGGACGAGATGACCTTACTTTTTGGATGATACTTTTTTTTTTTGCTTGTCATTTTTTTTCGTAGAAATGACCTCAAATTTTCGGGTTATATCCTTTTTGTTTTTGCTTTGTCAAATTTTGCAGCCCCTTGCCCCCCCCCCCCCTACCTTTTGGGAGGGATTTTCGCCCCTGGGTGGCCCGCGATGCGGTAACTTTTTTGAAAGTGCAGAGGTTAGGGGACTATGAAAGAACAGTGTGTTGATGAGGAGGGGGCTTATGAGAAAAATCACACAACCCTCTACGTTTAATCAAAGTGGAAGTGCTGACGCCCCTCCTCCTGTACCATAATGTAGACGGGATTTTTTCTGACCTGCGCAAAGTAAACAAATACACTTGAGTTTGAAAAAAAAATATATAGGCCTGTTGACAGAGATATACGGGGGTCGCAAAGGGGGAGGGATGGGGCGATCGACCGCCTCCCTCTGATCTCTGAAGTAATGAAATATGAGGATATGAGGGGGGGGTGAAGAAAATCGAACAAAAATGAGAGGTCTCTTAAAGGGACGGTCAAGACTGGAGATATTTATATCTCAATACATGACGTAAAGTTCACAAAACAAAATACTGATAAAAATCGGATAACAAATAACGAAGCTATTGAATTTAAAGATTTGCTTTTTTCCGGTGAAGTTCAGTTCTAGGCATGTTTTTATCAATATATATTAGGTAGGCTGATGATGTCATAGCCCCACTTGTTCTTTTGTATTTTATTTTTATATGAAATTTCACAAATTAAATATTGATCAAATTTTAAAATTCAATAACTTCGTTATTTGTTATCATATTCTGATGAAGTTTTCAGCATTTTGCTTTGTGAATTTTACTCTATTTATTTAGACGTGAATATTTTCAGCCCGGACCATCCCTTTAAATACGGTGACGCTGCATTTGCTCCTGCGGCAAGTGCTCTGGGATTTTTTTTTCGTCTAAGATGTTGGATTAAGGTTGGGTTGCAATAGTGTTAATCCTAAACGGATATAGGACGTTAAATGGAGGCCCCGTGTAGAGGAGAGTCACCATCTTTGCACGTTAAGAACCCACTGCACTATTCGTATAAGAGTAGGGGGAAACCCCGGTGTAGTGGTCCACCTGCATTCCCCCAATCAGTTATATCGGGAGGAGAGACCTGCGGGTCATAGTGATTCAGTTCGCTTTTCGCCTCCCTGGCACAGGTGACGCCAAACAAAATAATAGTATTAATAATAAACCTAGGCGTGGTTGAAGTTAGTCATTCGATTAGATGTGGAATTTAGAGCGGAGCAATTGTCGCCGGAGCAAATGTCATGGAACCCTTAAATACCCATAATCAATTGGGACAATTTGACGTCACAAAAGATCGTCGTAAAGGTCACAAACCCCCTCCCCCCCCCCCGGCCCCTCCTATCGAATATCCAGGAGCCTCCCGTGATCACTATAGAAAACAGTGTTTATAATATCCGCCGGTTGGCTTCATCGACAACCATTGATCATGTTGGTGTATTACGCGTAGGCCTGCCCTTTCACCCCCCCCCCCCCCCTCCCCGATCGAGGCCCAAGTTTCGATTTAAATGTAAGGCTGATATCCCTCCTTCACCTCCGGCCACACTCGTCAAGATGAAGTTAGTAGGTATAGGGTATATATGTCCACATCAGGGGTGATATCATAGAACAAGACAAAATGCTATACATTTTTGCTGGTAAACGCCAAGCTGGTATATAACCAATTATACCTATGAAACATTTTACGTCTAGGTTAATCAGTCATAGTGGCTGACGTTATAGACGACAGATATCCCTCTCGGGCCTTTTTATCAAAGTGGAGACAATGGCAGAGTTGGGATTCGAACTCACAACCTTGCGATTATGAGTCCAATGCTCTAACCACTGGACCACACGACCCAGTGGCATATTTTTCTTTCTTCTTAAAATTTCTTTGTTTTAGTGGGTTTTTCCCACTAGGTCGACTGAAAAGATAGGGGAGGCGGTCTCCCTAATCCCCCCCCCCCAAAAAAAAAAAAACCGTTGCTCCAATTCAGGTCTTATAGTGCACGATATTCCTTGAAATGCTAAAATTGCCCTATTTGTTAATATTTGAAAGCGCGATGAATGATACATGCAGTACAGAACCACGAATACCACTTAGTAAATAGAACTAATCCCCAAAATAATGGTCAAAATTTTGGTAGATTCTGTCGAATGATTTGCTAATTTTGACAAAATTTTAGGGAGATGGGGGATATACTTCCATTAGTTCAGGTGGAGGTAGGCCTACATGCAGTATATGAACAAGCCCGGTCAATAAATTACGGGAGAATAAGAAAATAAGACTGGTAAATATGACAAGAAGATAATAATGTACAGGCCTATATGTATTACGACCATCGGGTTTTTTTCCTCGTAAATATCTTATGTGTATGGTTATCGAATGAAACAATTCCTTTCGAAAACTGTTAGACACAAAAAGATGGAGAAAGTAAAAAGTTCCAGGTTCCTGTAACACAAATCAATAGCAACCAACGGAGGACGTTTTTCTACGATTGATTGATTTGACTATACAATTAGTCGTGAAAATCAAGCACACCACCATTCGCTAACCATTGATATGGTGCAATGGATGAAATAAAATATACATCTTCCAAAATAATATTGAACCCCCATGCAACTTAGCGCATATAAACGTGTCTCGTTTATTTTACCACTCTTTTGAGTGTCACTCATTTTTTTAATAATCCTTTATTCAGGCTTAAATGTGAAATAAGTGGAGAAGGTACAAAAGAAATGAGAATTAACTCTACACAATAAAAAAAATATTGGGTAACTTAAATTCTAACCAGCACGGGGTAATTATGTGTCCAGCCAATTTGGGAGAGTATTTTATCCAATGTGGAAAGCGTAATTATCCAGCATTTTCAAAAAAAAATAAGCAGCAATTACTTTAGAATGGGCAAATTTTTCATCACACTGGATAAATAAAAATGCCAAATGTTTATTGGACACATAACTACTCTCACGGGGGCATTTTTACTCATTTTTTAGAGTGTATAAGAGGGTATAAAAGGGGCCGAAAAGTGAAAACCAACAAGGGTCCTTAATGGCTCATTTCAGTATATTAAAAAATTTCAGCTCGCGTTTCGCGCTCACTTTTCTGCATGATCTAGTACTTATGACTTATACGAAGTACGTATCCAGTGAGTCCTGTGAAAATAAAACTGACAAGTGCTAAAACTCTAGAAGTAGCCACTTAACTCCCTCGTGCAAGTCGTGGGGAACATTACTTGTGTCAGTCATCCCGGCATCCCCCATCCGTGAATACTGACCGATACCCATTTATGTGAATAAATATAAGAACCCAATGCATTATTATCTTTTATTTAGGTCGAGAAGCCTGCCAGCTTAGATGGGGTATTAGGCAGCTTTTGTGCATAATGAAATATATATTAAAGCAATAATACAAATACCATGCATGGAGCTGTTGAAGCCATGCGTGGTCTACGATCCTGATGGACCCAGGAGGGGCTTCTGCATTGAATTTTCGTATGAAAAAGCGTCGTTTCATCACACCCATCCCTACCTCGACGAACCAAGAATCTTGCTAAATCACCGTCATACATGCAGTGTAACAATTCAAAAAGACATATTTCTACTTCTTAATTCAAATTTCATTGCAATGAAGATACAATTCTCAAATGATTTTTTTTTTCTCAGTTGAATACTAAATTGTAATACCTCCCCAAAAACACAATAAGCTGCAGGCACAGACCCTGATTGAAACTCTGATCAACGAGTGTATCTCCACGCAAAGATAGCGCATACACGAACTTGCTGGAGCCTTCGGTAGCCAAGGCATAAGTATAGGCTGCACATTCAGACCCTTAGCCCGAGTGAAGGGTTTGCACAGCAGACTAGCACACAAATACCATTTCCTCCACATTGGGAGCATCGGGAAGCAGTAAAATTTGTTTCGGGGACTTTATGATATTCTATTGGCATCCTGCCTACGTCACGCACTGGACTATACACTGTGCACGTACAAGCGTAGGCCTACGGATGGGGAGAGGCTTGGGAGACCCCGCCCCCTTCCCCAAAAAAAGCTTCCACGACTGATAAAAAAGGGAAAAGGAAAATAATAGATGGAAAATAGTTAAAATATGATTTTTCTTTGTTAAACTCTGTCAATAAAATTTTCATTAATTCCTCCTTTGCGACTATTACTAAATTCTGCCCCCCCCCCCTTTGTTTTCTTGGGGTTGGGGTATTCATTACGCAACTGATTTTGCATGTACAAAATGTACGAGAAACACTTTTCTGCTACTCTTTGAATATGAAAGACAGAAACAAATTGTTTTCGAAATTTATTTATTTTGGGCCTTGACCATGTTGCATGTTGACTACGCGTTGAAATTTTGGCAACTACCATGGTAACATGGCTCAGCAGCCAATCAAAATCAAGTTTACCCTGGTAGTTACCATAATTGCAAAGTCTTTATAAACCGGGCCCCGCTGATTGATCTTGTACTAGACGATGTACCTTGGACAAAGCCTTTATATTCTTTTGTTAATACTTTGAAATGAAAAGAGGCCTAACTTCGTCTCGAATGGTCAGTAAGAATCAATGAGGCAGCTCATAATAGTGTGTATATAGTGACAACATTTATAGTCCAATCTCACTCTGAACATCAGATCATTCAGCGGAGAAATGTGTAGGCCTATAGTCGTCTGACGCACCAATGACTATCGTCGTGCTCAAAATAATGTTGTAGGCCTATTAAACGCATAGTTCGGTTACATCTTGAGGGAGCACGCCGGAGAAAAGTGCTCCGTTTGGGTTTAATTTTTCTTCAAAAATAGCTTGAAATCAAACGTGTTATTTGATGACGTAACTTCAAAATCAATACAGAACGAGCATTTTAACAAGTCTTCGAATAACACCTTGACGTCTTAACACAGGTAATTATTCGATAGCAGATTAACCTTCTGAATTCCCGTCAATATTTTAAATTTTGTATGTTACGATATGATCTCATTCTATGTTACAATTTGAACATTTTCAGCTGCAAACAGTTTATCCGTGGAGTTGTTTATGGTTTACCGGCTTACTGAGCCGTCTGAGTGCAGGCAGTCTGCTCTAGTATTATCTTTAATTGATTTTAATTCATTTACATTTATCATAATTCGCATCGGGGGATTCAACAGTAAGTAGGCCTAAATGAGACATTAATTTTGACATAACCATTCGTATGTAAGAGATGTATTGGTTAGCGAGATGAAGTATTATCATCAAACCTTCACCAATATTTCACTTAATTTTTCTGTTCATTTTTTAAATAAACAACTGATTGTCTAAGGCGTCTTAATGCAAATATTGTGTACCAGCAAGGCAAGTTAACACTTGATGATGACTGTAATGTCGATGATGATATCAGAGAGTTTTTGCTCCAAGATTTACATCTTCCAGGTTTTAAAATTGATCATGTAGATATAATACTTTGAAACTTTTGGGATGGTATTTTTGGTTACACTTCGTAATTCCGAACGTTCGTAATTCCGAAGGTTCTTTATTCCGAAGGTTCGTAATTCCGAAACACGTGAATTGCCTATACTTCGATGTTCGTTAATCCGAAAACGAAAAAGGGTTCGTTAATCCGAGCATTTGTGGCGTTATTCCGAAAACGAAATAAGGTTCGTTGTTCCGAAGGTTCGTTAATCCGAAAACGAAAAAGGGTTCGTTATTCCGAAGGTTCGTTAGTCCGAAAGCGAAATAAGGTTCGTTATTCCGAAGGTTCGTTAGTCCGAAAACGAAATAAGGTTCGTTAATCCGAAAATTAAATGAGGTTCGTATTTCCGAAAATAAAATTAATTCATTTTGGTAACAACAACGGTGCTGTTCTTGCAAGATAACAGGATATTATGCAATGATAACTAACAAAAAATGATATATGTGTGTTGTGGCCAAAGCATGTATTGATTTAAGTGCACTTATATGCCAAAAAGGGAATTTTGGTGCAAACGGATATTTTCACCAATATCATCTGTGTAAAGAAGTTTTGTGTTTTGTAGTAATTAAGTTGAGCAAAGTTTTTTTTATTGATTTCTGTTGATAACATATATATTTAGGTTTTATTTTTCGCGAGAAAGCGTAGCAAGTAAGCGGTTTGGAAAAAAATTCAAATCTGAAGTTGTAAAACTCGCTTTTTGGTCAATTATGGACTTAATTACTGTTAAAAGGGCATTATTGAGATGTTGCGAGCGAATCACGAGCTCAAACTTTTGAAATTTCATGTACGCCTAATAAGACATAATAATAATAATAACATTGGTATTATTTACCAAGGCATTGTTTTTATTCTTATTACTAGCAGAAGCTCTTATTAAAAATGACATCCCCTCCCATTTTCAACGAAAACTATAGCTCCGCTTCGTGCTTGCATTATTTAACAAGGGCTTATGATATTATTATATATTTACTTTATTTTATAATAATTATTGGCTATTAGGAATTTCCTTTCAAAGAAAGAAAGAAACAAACAAACAAATCAACTTTAAAGCTGCCGATCCGGGAAATTATGGGTGAAAAAATTCCCCCCCCCCCATTGTTGAAAGTAAGATCCGCCGGTGGTAGCAGGGGGCACTTGTACCCCTAAAAAAATAACGGGGAAATGCTATTTTTCCAAAATGGAAAATTCCTTTTTTTCAAAGCAAATACTTTATTTAGAGTATACATTTTAGATTAATTTTCAGGAGAAGCTCTTATTAAAAATGACATCCCCTTCAATACAAATCCTATTATCTGGAGGTTACTCGCATGCGACCAACACACTTAATCCCCTAGCTGCATCTTTAAACCATTTGCTTGGGCAGCATTTGCTCAGATAAAATCGAAATTTAGCATATGTTCGATCCGGGCGCCTATTCTTAAATCAATACATGCTTTGGCCACAACACACAAATCGTTCGTTACTTTATCATTGCATAATATCATATATTATCTTGCAAGAACAGCACCGTTCTTGTTACCAAAATGAATTAATTTCATTTTCGGAAATACGAACCTTATTTAATTTTCGGATCAACGAACCTTATTTTGTTTTCGGATTTACGAACCTTCGGAATTATACGAACCTCATTTCGTTTTCGGATTAACGAACCTTCGGAATTACGAACCTTATTTCGTTTTCGGATTAACGAACCTTCGGAATAACCGAACCTTCGGAATAACGAAGCTTCGGAATTACGAATGTATGCGGTATTTTTACACTATATAATAAGCCTAATGTTTAGCCCATTTTCAAGAACCAAAATGTACTAGTACCATGCATGGATGGCTATATTCAAATCAAAATCGCTAAGCGTTCTATTTTCTTCCTCTCCTTGTTCTATTCCCCCCCCCCCCCTCTCTCTCTCTCTCCCTCTCGATCTTGATCACTCAGTTGACAACACCTCAAATCACGGGCTTGCAGCTATAGAGTAAGGATGCCCCCGAAAACCCGACTATTGGTCATGTTGGTGTTTGTCCTGTTGAAAGTCACAAAGTTTCTGCGTGTCGGAGCTCATCCCAACGAAACATTACAGAACAATTCAACCTTGCATGACTTGGGTCAACATACTCCGCTATCATCTGATCTTGATCCCTTTCAAATTAATCAAACCGATACATTCAGCAAGGGATCTGAGGAATATCTACCAACGACGAGCGATGCGACGCAGTTGGTCACAAATGAAGGATGGGAATGGTGGACTTACGAAATGACAACGGATCCTACTAAGGGTCTGTTAACCAAATCTCAAGGAGTATGGAATGAAAACAGTGCGGGTAGCATGGGGTTTTCGTGGTACTCAATCAATTGGTCTTGGGTAATCATCCTACAGCTCCTCTCTGCAGTCGTTGGCATCATTGGTAATTTCCTGGTTATCATTGTTTTATTTAAGCGTCGTCAGCGGAGCAGATCAACGGATACCTTGATAACTGGCCTGGCATGCGCAGACTTCTTAACTTCGGTGTTCCTCGTACCTATCCCGATGCCAGCGTACATTCCGAAAAACTGGATAGGTGAGATCTATTGTAGAGTTATCATCACACAAAGCTTACTTTGGGCATCCATAATGGCTTCAACATACCTGTTGATGTCTATATCTGTTGAAAGATATATCGCAGTTGTCTACCCTCTTCATTTTAAACGCTTGATCACTCGACGTCGTGTCTCAATTTTCATCGTCATCATTTGGTTCCTCTCTATCTTGTCTGGACTATTTGCTTTCATCGTTTACGGTGTAGACGCCGAAACGAACCAGTGTGCCGAGCAATATACATTCGACAACGCACAAACTATAATTGCCTACTACTGGTTCTGCCTTCGTCTAGCTCTTCCTTGTCTTACCATGCTCGTTACCCAGGTTCTCATCGCTCGTAACCTCAGTCAACAGTTCCGCATCTTCAAAGACGTTAACAATGCTACAAACATGACGAAAGGAAGCCAAGCGCCATCATTTCACATCGTGGCAAGAAACCGCGTTTTGAAGCTGATGTTGATTGTCATCATAATCTACATCGTGTGCTGGACACCAAACCAGATTGCCTTTCTTGGTTACAACCTTGGATGGGTTCCGGAATCTTATCTGAACAGTACCCTTCATCGATTTCTTACCTTGCTTGGATTCTATAACTCTTGTGCTAATCCAGTCATTTACACAGCAAGGTATCCTGAATTCAGGAATGCTCTCAAAGACATATTCACCTGCACTTCTGGCAAAAACGATCCTTTGTTTGAAAAGGTGTCGTAAAGCACTTCGAATACAAATTCTGACTTGGAAGTTTGAGGATTTAGCGTGCCGTAGATGGTAAAAAGTACATTAGGGTATTTTTAAGGCCTCCACAAGATACTCTACTTTTGGAGAGATGAGAAGGGGGATCTCTGATTTATGTTTTATAAATCATTCGACAAAAGACTTATCAAGTCTTGCTTCATTGTCAGTTGGAAATGAAAACACTGAGATAATAATTGGTTTGTTACTTTTTGAGAGATGTTTTATCAAAATCATTCATAAATCAAATACAATGTACAAATATTCAACAAGTCGCTAACATTCTTAATGACACTGTTTTTATGAAAAAGAATTGTGACATATATTTTTTAACATAAAATGTTTTGGGAAATAAGAAGTACGACAAATAGACATTAATTAGTCATGTTTTCAATGATTCTTTTTACATTTAATTTCATTTCAATTTGAATTTGAATGAAAAATATATCCTTTAAAATAACAAAATGATTAGACAGTAGACAATGCAATATCTCTGATAATTTCAATTGTTTTATAATGTGATAATTGCTTTTTTATTGATGTCTCATTGCTGTCGCCCGAAAGAATTGGCAAGTTTTCATTCTCTATTTCATTCCTGTTAATAATTTTCATACAATGTAAATAAATGCAGAGCAGAACAGGAATGTCTGGCCATATTGACATAATGTTTTGATTAACCTGACAAAAAGCAGTGTTTTTTATCTCTGTAATCAGGGTTTGATCAATGAAAATGTTTTTGCATTGGAATATTCACATTTCTCCATGTTGTTCATCCAGAGATAATTCAATTCCTCGTGCTAACTAGTTTTCATTTACTACAGCTAATATATACAATGTAATATTCATATCTACCTAAATCATAATTAGTATTACCTTTTAGTTTCTATACGTATCATTAAGATAAACAGCAGCAGCTGTGTGGTATCAATACTGTAGTAGTATAAGTAGCATTCAGTGGTAGTAGTAGTAGTAGTAGTAGTAGCAGTATAGTAGTCAGGTAGTAGTAGTCAGATAGTAGTAGCAGCAGCAGCAGTAGTAGTAGTAGTAGTAGTGGTAGTAGTAGTACTACTACTACTACTACTACTACCACTACCACTATAGTGGTAGTGGTAGTAGTAGTAGTAGCAGTAGCAGTAGCAGTAGTAGTAGTAGTAGTAGTAGTAGTAGTAGTAGTAGTAGTAGTAGTAGTAGTAGTAGTAGTAGTAGTAGTAGTATATTGTGTTGATGGAAGTTGTAGTCGATTTTATGAAGATGAGCATGCGCGCAATTATTCTCATCTTGTAAACAATAATAATTTAGTATAACTCACCGTTTAAAAAGACAATGGGGAAGGTAATTTTTTCTCGCACTGGTAAAAAAAATAAATGATCGATGTACGTAGATGATCAACAGAGATCAAGTTCGGGATGTACATATTTTTATTTGAGTTTGATCTCCCAAGGCATTTTAATCATACTAATTTTAACTGTAATATCTCTATGAAAATGAAGCCATCAATCTTTTAATTGTATGAATTGAATTGTATTGTATTGTACTGTATTGTTTTTATTTCATTAATGACATCGATGATTAATCGAACTGTTGACAAGAATATTTAGTTGGTATACTTCATTGAGTATCACCGCGAAACCACATTTGAACATGACATTGGGACAGTCAGGGGCGGTGAAACGTAATTTCGCTGGGGGGGGGGCAATTAGAGCAAAAAAGCGCTTATGATATGTCAAAATGAGCATGATGTTGTAAACGGATATTTTCATCATGATATTATCATCTGCGTGAATTAGTTTTGTTTTTAGTTATTTTTGAAGTGATATCTGATAGGGTTTATTTTATCCGCGAGTGATTGTAGTGAGCGAGCGGTTTTGAAAATTCAAATCTGAAAACTGGAAATTCTAAGCACTTTTTGTAACCAAGGACAGAATGAGTACGCGAAGCGAAAGCCAAAAATTGTGTGATTTTCTTACCCAAAATGTATTGTTTTACTTCAATAATAGTATTTCATTGTGAGAAAAGGCACAGTTCATTTTGGAAAAAGGGCACTTGAAAAAGACATGCATTTTTTTCCCTACATGGAATGATGGGGGGGGGGCAAGTGCGCCTCGGCTCCGCCGCCCCTGAGGAGAGTAGTCACATTTTCAAGATTTTGACCATATCAAATATTAACGAAAGGTTTTTTGATAATGAAAACGATGATGATGGGGAAAGTAGGAAGAGGTGTATGAAAATAAATGATAATTACTATTATGGTGGTGAATGATGATGATGATGATGGTGATGATGGTGATGATGATGATGATGATGATGGTGGTGGTGGTGGTAGTGGTGAAGATGATGATGATAAGATTGCGATGATGGGCAGATATTAATAAAATGCGATGATCGTGGCGATGGTTATAATATGATGATGATGAAGACAATGACGATGTCGGTGGAGGTGGTGATGTGATGATGAATTAGTATACTTAAATTATCTTAAAGACGCCTGATGTGCAAAAAATGATATTTTGTGAACGGAGTCTACATTTGTTCTTTGTTTTTTCTTTAATTTAACTAATATAATCATCTTTCAATCATTTCTTTTTAATTACTTGGGAGGGAATGAAGAATATTCACTAGTGTTATGTTTTTGCATCCTGTTCTTTTCCGTCTCTGACGCAATATTACACTCTAGTGAATATCCATTGTTGCCACAATGCCCGATATGCATCGGAATTTGTATAATTGTTAATACTGTGTGGCAAACTTGGCCAGTGGGTGTCTGTTGCTTTGAGCGTGAACCCAAGCATCCCAATCTCTAGGAACATCTTTGAGCGACCGAAACCCTCGGGTGTATTTGTTTGATCGTGAAACGCAGTTTCAAGAAATTCCAATCGCATGGAACCTTTTTCGATGTCTCCTTGAGGAGTAGTTGATAGTCCTTTAAGTTTTTTAATCAATATGCTTTCGAGACAAGATACCTTCCCGAGGGTCTCTTTTAAGCCGTATATTTTCCATCTATGAAACTCGTTTGCTTTGCTCCCTTCATGTTTCCAAACACCTTGACTCCATTGATTTGCATCTTGGAACGATCTAACCTGAATTTCGATTACCTAAAAAATGAAACGATAATTAATTAACGGTTAAAATTAACTTCAACCTATTCAAACAAAAATAAAGGGTATACTAATTTGTTTCCTCTACCTTTATTATAATCTTGCTGATAGTGTCACAACAAACGGCCGAATACGACATGCATTAGAACCCCCCAAAAGTTATTACTATGACCTATCATTAAAATTCATAATACATGTACCACTAATAAATTCAATTCTTTAGCAATGATTATGTAGGGATATAAATTACGTATATCGCGCGATGTCAACATTATTCCTTGTAATCATATAACGCTTTAATTCATATATTTATTTCGTTTTAAACACAAAGCATTCGCTGTTCTTCTGCCTGTCGGTTACGAAAACATACAATAATAATTATTGCAAGTATGATAGTACGAATACAAATCAAACTTCAATACGCCCGATAAGAGATTAACAAATTGCAAAAACAAAATATTAAAAGTAAACCTGACAAAAAGGCAAAGGTAAAACATACAGAAATATAAGCATGGGTGTCGATCACGGGGGGGTATATATCCCCCCCAATATTTCAAGTGGGGGATGGCCTGTACTATCATCCCCCCCCCCCTCCCCCCCCCCTCCCATAATCTAGGGTAGAAAAATTATGATAATGATGATGAAAAAAATGAAAAGTTTGATCATGATGATTATAGTGATGGTTATAGTATGCCATCAATCAGTTTGTTTCCCTCGCAATTTGTGTATATTGTTATTAAATAAAAACATTCTTTTCCAGGACTTTCAAACAGATGGGTGGAGGTTCAAGATGAAAAAGAATGAAATGTTTATGTATATGATATTTTTTAACACATGACATAAAAGGACCCCGACGAAAAATAACTTTTGTTGATATAGGGTGTTCCATCCCACTAGTGGTGAATAAATTAATTTTAATAAATCAATTAATTGAAAAGGGTGGAAAAATAAACGGGAGTAAAAGGGTGGCAAGATAAACGGGGAAAACCCCATGGACGTAAATCCCAGAGGGGTAGATAATATGATCATAATATATGATAATATGATCATATTCTTACAATTTTTAATAAGTGAAATCAATTAATGGTTTCAGAAAGAATGATCATAATTCATTTCTCTCTAAACTAAAGCGTATCTTCGGATATGAACATCGGATTTTTTTTCCATGTTATTCTCGTTATTGTTATGGACTTAGATAACTGAACTTGATTGATTTTTTCTTATTTTGGCAAAATATCTTTTTAGTTTGGAAAGGGGTGACAGTTTTGCATTCTATATGAGCACACTCATGCGGTACGTAAATTTCATTTAGCTGATATTACACACTGATGGTTCAAGAAAATGTTGGAGAAATATCATGACATGACAGTTGAGTTTTTATTGTTTTTATGTTTGTTTTTGTTTCATGCACTTATAAAGCATTTAAAACATGTTAAAATCCACGGTTAAAATCGTCTTAGGAATAACGGTAAGCCCGATTGCGCACGAGAAGCCACACAGTTTGTAATTTGTGCTAGTCTTAATTTAATTTGTCCGAATCTGCATTAAGGAGAAAAAAGATATTGCCAGTTGGGTTGATTTAAGAGAGAAGTTGTATACATCATGCTCAATAAACAGATCACTTTGTACATGGTCCAGACAATTTTTGCAATTTTTTCTTTCGTATGAGCTTAGAATAGGCTATAATACAAATTGAATTTTCAAAAAAATTATATAAATACAGTACACTGCAACAATGAAGGAATTTCCAAGAACACCGTGCATATCAATCACTCCCAAATGTCCTAACTTGTGATTTTAGTGGGGGGTAATGTTGAAAGATCGCCATCCACTAGATCATTGTGTCAATCATCCCCCCAACCAAGAGTACCGATCGACACCCATGAATATTATAGGAATAATCTTGGAGGCGGTGAATCAATAGACGTGTACTAAAGAGATTGAGAATTTACATTAAAGGAAACCAAAACCCAAGAAGAGAAGCAATCTTATTGGAAAGAGTAAAATGAGAGGAACAATTAAAAAAAAGTTCATCAAACTCGGTTAAGAAATAAGCAAGTTATGGGAATTTGAAAACTCTTGTTGTACTTTCTATGGGCATCCTCAAATTGGCAAACGTGCTTCAAAATGGCTGATTTTGTGGACAACTCTCCATTTGTTTTGTACACAAATTTTCAGATTTTCCTCATTATCATTTAAATTGCATCTTGCCTTCTTCTGAGCACAACATATATCATGGGAAAATATAATCCACACCATATAAGGTCAGGAGGAGATAATGTGAAATATGTAAAATAAAGGGGAAAATCTGAAAATATGTGTACAAAACAAATGGAGAGTTGTCCACATAATCAGCCATTTCGAAGCACGTTTGCCAATTTTAGGATCCACATAGTAAGAACAACATCACTTTTTAATCGTCCATAACTTGCTTATTTCATAACCGATTTTGATGAAACTTTTTTTAAATTGTTCCTCTCATTTAACTCTTTCCAATAAGATTGCTTCTCTTCTTGGGTTTTGGTTTCCTTTAAGGTTAGCCTTTTTGCATAAGTTTGTGTAAGGCTTGAATGGTATAGAGATAAATTTTCCGAGATTGGGCGAATATTGGGAGGACAGTAAATCATGTACAGTATTAAAGCGTTTTTCTTTCGAAATTTGTAAACTAGAATAACAAAGTCTACCCTCAATTTTACAGATTATACATTTACAATTATTATGTTTGATATATATAAATATATATATGTATATATATATTTATATTTATAAAGAAATAAAAAAAAATGTACCTCGGGATCTGGCTTTTGCAGCAATTGTCGAAGGGCATCACACATCGGTTCTATCTGGTAAAATTCTGCTTCTAATAGAAGCATATGAAGTTGTTTAAAATCTTCCGGAATACCCAGCGTTCGATTCCTTAAGAAGTTTAGAACGTACCTGTAAACATATGAGAATCATCATTCACTTTGTAATTATTGATGGTCTTGTGAATATTTTGTTACTGTTATAGTTTGTGGCAACGTTAAAGGGAATCTATTCGTGAGTTAATATTTGTGAAATGCATGAATATACCCCGGTTTATAAACCCGGGGAGAGGGGGCTTTCTTCTTGCTCCTCGTGTTCTTATTATACTTCAAAGTGATTATGCATATTTTACCGTATGTATAATTATACACATGTCATATATACATATATACATATGATATATACATATACTATATATGTATATGTATATATATATATATATATATATATATATATATATATATATATATACATATATATATATATATATATATATATATATATATATATATATATATATATATATATATATATATATATATATATATATATATATATACGATATTATTATTATATAACGATGTTATTATTTCAGTTCTTGTCATTGTGAGCTTTCTTGTATGCATCCCAGAAGAAGACGTATTATGTTTGACGTCGAAAATTTGGACTTCAAAATAAACTCAGTTGGAACTAAGTACTATGCATCACCACTTTGCCTCATTAATATATATATATATAATATATATATATATGTATAGTACTATATCTATATCTACTAGTATTTACATATCTTGATCCAGGTTCTCGATAGCCTGAACGGCAGCCCGTCCTAATCAAACTCTGAATACCAACCACTAGCGTACCTAAGGGGGGGGCAGTCTGCCTGACGAGTCACAACTCATGCAAGGAACGTAGACCTGCCCCCCCCCCCCCGACCAGGTTTTTTTTGCTTGTCAATTTTTTTGGTGGACGAATTTGCCCCCCCCCCCCTTGGAAAATCCTTGTTACGCTACGGCACTGATACACCCCCACCCCCCCCCCCCCCGACCGGGCCCGTTTCCTATGTATACACCTACCTGAAAAGTTCACCATCCCTGTCGATAAGATAATGGCCTTTGGCATGGTCTCTTTTTGCCTCAATTCGGCCACTAAACATCCCTCCCAGCATCGAATCTGTGAATGATGTCAATGTTAAAACGGTGGTCGTGTACTCCACCCCTCCAACGCTGAGTGTAACGTAGTCTCCGGGTTCGAAATTAGTCATTTTTCTAGGTTCATAGACTGTTCATTAAAATAATGCATGCACTTTAACCTGATTGTGCGATTAAGCCCGAGCTTAAGAGCTCTATATTATGTAGACCTATAAAAGATTGTTATAGGGCTGTTTATTTCTCAATAAGCAATGATCAGGAAAAATTCCATCAGTACCATGTTGATAGTATACATGCCTATATCCTACCACGTTGTAATCAACGATAGACTTTTGACCCAACATGTATATCCGAGAGTAGGCGCATTGTTTACGTGCATCTTTTGTTTTCGTAGTTTATTAATAATTAGTTTCGATCATTTAATCTTTATATTTTGTTTTTTATGGTTGGTTACTGCTTCAGTGTTGAAGTACCTTGAAAACTAGGGGGGTGTAACAATATTCTGACACAAACATTCATGTCAAACCGATCATTTACAGACGCAATACCTCGACTCTCCCCCCCCCCCCAAAAGAAGATAATTTATATATAATTTGTATACATACATATATATATTATATAATATATATTATATATAATATATATATATATATGGAGCGTTGTGGCCCAGTGGCCGGATTAGTCTTCGGACTTTGAAACAGAGGGTCGTGGGTTCGAATCCCAGCCATGGCGTAATTTTCTTCGGCAAGATATTTATACATATTGTGCTGCACTCGACCCAGGTGAGGTGAATGGGTACCCGGTAGGATTTTTCTTGAACGCTTAAGCGCCTATTGATATGGCGGCTTATACAGCCGGTGTAACTGATATCAAGTATCAAAGCGCAGTTGAGTATATGCACCTCTGAAACCAGTTGGGCAACGGGATATCCTAACTGGAACCAGTTGGATAAATGGAAATGACTTCCAACTGGAAATGATTTCTAACTGGAACCAGTTGCAATACTGGAAATCCTAGATGGAACCAAGTTGGTAACTGGAGATGACTTCTAACTGGAAAGATCTGGAAATGAATTCTAATTGGAACGGTAACTGGAGATCCTAACTGAATCCAGTTGGGTAACTGGAAATGATTTCTAATTGGTTTCCAATTGGAAATTTTCCAGTTACCCAACTTGATCCAATTTAAACAAGTTAATTTGCATATATCCTGCCGGTGTGGACAGATTAATGTTTTATGAGATTCATCATAATTTACAATGTATCTATTAAATTTTTTTCAATTTGAACTACCACAATTTTTTCAGATAAGTGTTTAGAATACTTAGCAGTGAAAGCCATGTTCATAAATGTTATTAAAACAGATTCAAAGATAATTAGTATACCACATTGTTACCAAATTACATCAAATAAAAATACACATATTTGAAGATCTCTATGAATATACATATGAAAGTCTGTATTTTGCCCTTTACATTGGTATTAATAGACAAAAAACACTACTTCTGTGTTGGCATAAGCAATAGTTAGTGCAAATGCTAATTAATTTGTAACTAATTAAGTTCATTCCAACTGGAAGTTCCAATTTGATCCAGTTGGAAACCAATTGGTTTTAATTGGTTCCAGTTGAACAGTTGTCTCCAATTGGTTTCAACTGCATGCATGGAACCAATTGAAACCAGTTACCTCCAATTGGTTTTAATGGGGAAATTGGAACAACTGGAACCAATTGAAAACCGATTGAAACCAATTGCCAACTGGTTCCAGTTGCCCAATTGGTTTTAACTGGAACCAACTGGTAACTGGTTTTCAATTGGAACCAGTTGTTCCAATTTCCATATTGAAACCAGTTGGCCAACTGGTTTCAATTGGTTTTGACTGGATTTTGGTCCTGGGTATATAATAAACAGGTAATGTCGGAGTCATGTTTAACTTATTTCATTAACTTTTTAGTTGATGAGCTGCTGATGTCAAGTCAATAATTCAATATTCCCTTTTTTTCCCTCACTGGTAAAGTTCCCTTTTGCAAGTGTGACTAATGTGGATTCCCCTTCATTGTTCAGCTTAGACTAGAACATCTGCTTCAAGTTGGTACGTGCACTAGTCCGATTCCCCTTATCAATCATCAAACAAACATTTTTTTTTTTTTGTTTCTTGTCCCCAAGTTCATGATTTGATGAGCCTGGATGGGATTAGCAGGGGCTGATCCAGCTTTCGCCAAAAGGGGGGGGGGCGAAAAATATTTTCATCAACATATTTGTCGATTGGCCGCTATAAATCTGTGTTTTAGGGGGTAGTCCTAACTAAAGACTGAAGTTTTAGTATTTATTGTTATAAACAAGGTAGATAAGGATATGTTAATAAACAGGTATGCGATACTATACTCATATTTACGATATATCGATACTCTAATTTTTTCATATGTCGATCATCCTTAGACCTGAAGATTCTGAGCAGTTTTTATAATCATGAACAAAGATAAGTATCTAACTAATCAATGCGAGCGTGAAGCGCGATCCGAAATTTTAATATAGTAACGTAAAAAGGGACTCAATCAGGATCGACTGTTTTTAGTGATTAACGAAGAGGATACAAGTATCACCAATTAAATAATGAGAGTGCGGAGCGCGAGCTCAAAATTTTTGATATTCCGACCTGAAAACTAGACAGTCTAAGCGCGTTTTTATTTAAATAAAGAACAACAATTAAATGCGAGCGCGAAGTACGAGCTTAAATTTTTGAAATACTGACATGATAAAGGGGCATTTTGAGAAATTTTGGTAAGAATTTCCAAAGAGGATAGGTATCTCACAAATAAAACAATGCAAGAGTGCAGCGCGAGCTGAACATTTTATATTCAAACAAAATAAGAAAGCTTGATATGCGAGCTAAAATATTGTGTGCAAATTGATTTCAGAACTGTATATATTAAGTGCCATTTAATCCTCTTGAATGGGATTCATTACACATGCAATTAATGCGAGCGCGAAGCGCGAGCGAAATTTTTTTAATATAAAGTCTAGTTTTCCAATTCTTCCCCTCACCTTTTCTTGTCGGGTCGGGCCGGCCGTTACGAGGCTGTAAAATACACATCATGGGTATAATACCTCTTTCTTACTTTTCTTTATGTTCAGTTTTTCTTGTTTGATCTATCAAGTTAAAGAGTATAGTTTTTTATGCAGGTTGCCAAAAAATAGGGGGGTGGGGTCGGCTTGGCCCCCTCCTGGATCCGCGCCTGATTAGGGAAATGTCCCTGCTCAGGGGCTCAGATCCTGGATATAAAAATGGGCCACATGCCATGTAGACAACAATGCAGAAATAATGCAGCAATTAAACTTGGGAATGGGCTAAAATTAATGCACCTCTGTTTAATGGGCTTTCTACTGCATTTAATTGAGAGTACTATATATTTTGGAATTAATTCGGCTCTATGTCAGAGGGACATTTTTTTTTGGTGGGGGGACGCCATAGAGATGTATACTAATTATGGGGGACGCACACTCCGGCGCACACTATACATATAACATTTAATAAGTTTGTTTTTACAGACTATGAACCAAAGGAACCCATGAACCACGTGGACGTACCACGTACCGCAATTTGAGTGATGAAATTGCGCAATCGTTTTGGATTAAGCTGAATCGTAGTATTTTAACATCATTTTGTAGGATCTCATCGAGTCACCTCACCATGTCACTTGGCACAGTTGGGTTCATCGGAGCCGGGAAAATAGCCCAAACAATTACAAAGGGGCTTTTGGCTGCAAGTACGTATGATAAAATCTCGAAAATTGGAATTCCGCGACTGCTAGCTGCTGCCGGTACGCGGGCAGACTGCAGAGGTCTCGCATCTCTGGACTCGGAGCGGGCCGGCGCGGCCCGGGCACGGGTCATCATAGACAGCTGGCAGCCGTCTGTTTCGAGGAGTTTTTTAACATTTTTTTTTATTTCTCCTCGTACACAGACGGCTCGCTATCGTGCAGCCACCATAAGGGGACTTGCAATGCAAAATCCCCCCGTCGGGGCTCTTCAATATTTGTCTTTAATGAATAAAAATTTTGAAAATTATAGTGACCAGACTCTCCAGAGCTTCTCTCTTGCTTGGCATCAATTGCCAAAAAACGGAGAAAAATGAAGTTAAAAGGAACAAAAACAGTGACTTACCTCGGCTGTCGCACAAATTCACTTCCCCGTTTTATGCGATCTTAAGTACATAAACATATATAGGGGACGGGACAACTCGGACCACGGGACATCTCGGACCGCGGGCCGAGTTGTCCCACCCAGTACGAGATTTTTTTCCACAAGTTTGCGTCTATTTTTTCCGTCATTTCGAAATTTCTTGTAAAGATTTTTTAGACATATGATATGGTCTGATGGTAATGTTCTTCACATTTTTACTTTTTTTTCGCTGAAACAAAAAAAAAGTGTAATTTTAGGCGTTTTTCGACAGCTCGGGATTCCCATAGGCGAGCGTGTATTAACTGTGTCGGTGCTCGGCTCGGCCCCGCTCAATAACTGACTTGATTTTGTGATCATTTCTCCTCAAAGTACCACTTTTATCGCAGAAGATGGACTTTGTTGTATTCCATCATGTCCATTCATTTTCTCATCACAACGATAAAATTTGGTGTATTTTGCACGATTTTGTTCAAGTTTTTCACCTTTTTCTCTCTGGTTGCAAGAAGCGAACAACCGATGAACGGTCCGCTGCTCTTCATCGTAATTCTCCATAGCTCGGCCGCCGAAACTGGCGGGGTGGGATTCAGACCGAATCCACAATGGAAGTGGGCGTGCAGTCAAAGAGCTGAGCTTGACTGAGTGAGAGAGTGAACTAGAGTTTGAAGCTTGGCAGTGTCGTATAGGCTCTGCCTTTTTTTTGTAAATATATATTTTTCAATTTTTTCTATATTGATTTTCCCTGGTTTCGAGCTCTAAGATTGTAATGATATAATTATGCTTCAATTTCTTTGACTGAGTGTGACTGTGGTGTGGATGTTTGAGTTGCTCAAAAATAAGTTACGTGGGTGGGGGCTCGGGGCGATTTCACTCTTGCCCCCGAAATGCGAAAAAAATATATTCGGGGTGTAGCTGTGTGGGCATGCCGGGCTGAGGCTAGCCATCAATAATTTTTTTTTTTTTTTTTTTGAGAGGGGGGGGCTTAATTTTTCACTTTAAATTGATCATTTTTAGGCCTTTTTTTTCCATTTTATTTTTAATATTGAATTTCCGTGGTGTAGAGTTGAGTTTTAAGTTGCAATAATCAATATGCTTTAATTTCTTTGACTTTGAATGTGACTGTGGTGTGGATGTTTGAGTCGAACAAAAAATACTTTTACGTGGGTGGGGGCTCGGGGCGATTTCACTCCTGCCCCCTAAATGCGAAAAATATTCGGGATGTAGCTGTGTGGGCATGCCGGGCTGAGGGTAGCCCTCAATAAAAAAATGTTGGTTTTTTTTGGGGGGGGGCTTAATTTTTCACTTTAAATTTATTATTTTTAGGCCTATTTTTTGTACATTTTATTTTTCATATTGAGTTTCCCTGGTGTAGAGAGTTGAGTTTTAAGTTGCAATAATTAATATGCTTCAGTTTCTTTGATTTTGAGTGTGACTGTGGTGTGGATGTTTGAGCCGAACAAAAAATACGTGGATGGGGGCTCCGAGCATTTTCACTCCTGCCCCCGAAATGTGAAAATGTTCTAGGTGTATCTGTGTGGGCATGCCAATTTCATTTTTAATTTTTATATTGAGTTTCCTTTGTGTAGAGAGCAGAGTTTTGGATATAGGGTAAAAGGGACGACGATGTGAGGGATGGCGATGATAGCATACCGGCGATAACGAGGGGTGGGCCTTGATGAGAGGGACGAGGAGGTGAGAGATGGTGATGATAAGAGGGATGAGGATCTTTGATGACTCTTGATGAGGGGGGGGGATGATGAGAGGGACAAAGGGAAAGAGATGGAGATGAGGATGTGAGGGATGGCGATGATAAGGGGTGGGCCTTGATGATGAGAGGGAAGAGGAGGTGCATGAGGGATATAAATAAGAGAGATGATGACTCTTGATAAGAGGGGTGCATGAGATGGTGAGAAGGACGAGGATGTGAGGGATGATTATGGGAGGAAATCGGGGGGGGGGGACGTGTCCCCCTACCAAAAATAGGGGGACACAATACCAAATGTCCACCCTACTATTTTTCTTCATGGAGAACAAAATAATGAATCATTCACAATTGAAATGATACATGTGTTTAGGACTAAATGACCTTTTATTATTGAAAACCCCCTCTTTTTTCTTGTCAATTGTTTTGGGGTTAAAAATTACCCTACATTTGGGCGATAACCTTTTTTAATGTTTGTCAAATTTTAAGCCTGTGGTCCCCCAAATTTGCGGACAGTTTGGCGCCAAGGGGAGGATGGGGGGGAGGATGGTGAGGGTGTGGGGATGGTGAAGAGAATAAGAAGATGATTTTTTTGAAGAAATGTCCGAAGCACATGTAGATTCCGTCCCACATAACCCAAAAATATGCTTGATTTTTGTTCAAAATCATGTCATGTGATGAAAAATCATATTAGGCCCTACAAGTATTTTGGTTACATTGAAAGAAAATAGGGGTAATCCTTTTTTCCAATTATAAATAAATTAAATTCTTCATTCAATAAAAATGACGAATTTATGATTTTAAATTGAATTTCTTTTACATAGCATGTGGTTTTTCTTTTTGATTAAATTCGTTTTATTGCTTTATTTTTCATCACTGCATGTCATGATTTTTGTCTCACCTGGATGGCACGTACGTGAATCCCTCCAACTCAGTGTAAAAAATGGGCGGAGCTAAATCGGATTTTCGCGCCTAGCAACCCCGTTAGCAACGCATGTAAGCATCGTTCTGCTCACTCTCCATAATGTCTGCGATATTAAAATCCTAAAAACCTATAGAATCGTTAAAATTTAGTAAGGCTATGAATGTTTATCATTTACATTGACTATCGGTGTACAAACTCATACCGAATTTACCAGCAAGTGATGGTTATATTACGAATTATCAGCAATTTTAATGAGTGATACAAAGTGCCAAAATTGAGTTAAGTGTAAATTTTGTATAGCATTTCAAAATCCTTAATTTAAATATTTTCATAATTTTTCATTGCTTTAAAAAACATCTTATCACATTTAGTATAATTTTCCCGAACTGATAACGTTGATAGATTACTGTTTACTGTTTCTCGGCTTTATGAGGAAATGGCAGGCCTTCAAAATCAGGTTAATTTTTGTTATATTTCTAAAAGAAAATTGTTAGATTCGAACTACGATACCAACTGTTTGCCAGAAGGAGGGTTATCATCTCATAATGTTGTGTAAATGATACATTACAATATATTTTAGGAGTGTAGTAATCCATGTTAGATAACATTTTTTAGGATGAGTTTCGTAATGAAGAGAAAAATCAAGTTCATTCTTAGCACACGAGCCGCAGAACGATAATTTTTAACGCGCGCAGACATGGCTGATCCCCTGGTGTGTCGCGCGGGATTATCTAGTCCCATACTGGTGTCGGGTGGTATATTCCACGTACCTTGTCCCCTTGCAGTGACCACTGTAGAGTTATATAGTGCTTCATTTTGATACTCAATCTGTGAAATACCGATATCGAAAAATGCTCGGAATATACCTGACACATATTAATGATTTCATTTTCGAGAATTATTATTTCTTTCCTGCATGAATTACAAAACGTCAATCTTATAGGTCAAGAATCATGATAGAAATTGTCAAGATTTGGAAAATATAATGTTAAGTTTGCCCATGCAATGTCATCAGTATCTCACTGTATGTTAAACAGAAAATATAGAACAACTGTATTTTTTTGTAAATTCCACGGCCGCCTCACGAACTTAAAGAGATGGTATATACAGAAGAAGAGGAAGGGCCGGGAGCCGGGTTCAGGTGTCTCAAGCGGATCGGGAGAAAGGGGGGGGGGGGTCCTTTTCCCACTCTCTTTCAAATAACCTTATTTTCTAATATTAATTCCTGTTGTTTATCGTGGAATTTTACCTTTTATCATAATTATAATTCTATACAATATGAGGATCCTACTATAAGTTTCAAGCTGTCCTGTTCAAGATTACTGATTTTTTTCTCCGGTCCCAACAGCCCCTTTTTCATCAATCATCTTCTCGGTGTCTCTGCTACCAAGATTGACTAGGGAGTGGAGGGAGGGGGGGGGGGCGGGCATAAGTTATCATCACTCACTTTCGCCCCAGACAAGTGCCTGTTTGATATATTTTATTGCAAGAGCTTCTCTTTCCTCCTATCTCCCTGTTCTCTCTTTTTTTGTTTTTGTGTTTGTGACATTTTATATCTCAAAGATCAGCTCTCCCAATCTAAATTTCAACCGTCTCATATTATTCCTTCCCTTCTGTTATGGTCAAGCTCTCCTCCCAATAAAACTAACCTATTAATATTTGCCCCTCTTATTTCTACCGGCCTGCAATCTCATTTTGGTCCTTTTCAGTATCCCTCATCGACCCCTCCCCATTGCAACTCACCATGATTTTAAGTCATTATCACGAGAGCATGGATAGGAATATTGCAGATCTATAAAATTGCTATTACTTTGATTTTAAAATAATTTGAGTACCCCCCCCCCCCGGCGGCCATGCACGTCGGTTTCATATATGTCGCATGATGGTATAGGTGGCCGTGGAATTTACAAAATATACACTTGTTCTATATTTTCTGTTTAACATATACCGTGAGATACTGATGACATTGGGCAAACTTAACAAGATATTTCCCAAACCTTGATAATGTTGTAATTTTATACAGTCAATGTTACACATTCTTGACACTAGGCAGTTTGACTTTTTTGTAATTCAGGAAAGAAATAATAATTACCGAAAATGAAATAATTTATGTGTCAGGTATATTCCAAGCATTTTTAGATATCGGTAAACTATTAATTTCACAGATTGAGTATCAAAATTAAACACTAAAACTGCACAGTGGTCATCGCAAGGGGAAAGGTACGTGGAATATACAACCCGACGCGGTATCGGACTGGATAATCCGAACGGACAGTCAAGGCGATCAGCCCTGTCTGCACACGCTAAAATTTATTATTCTGCGGCTCGCGTGCTAAGAATGAACCTATTTTTTCTCTTCATTACGAAACTCATACTGAAAAATGTTATCCAACATGGATTGCTACACTCGTAAGTTTTATTGTTATGTATCATTTACACAACATTATGAGATGATAACCCTTCTTCGGGAGAACAATGGTATAGTAGCTCGAATCTAACGATTTTCTTTTAGAAATATAACAAAAATTAACCTGATTTCGAAAGCCCGACATTCCATTTTAAGCGATGGAGAAAATAGCCTACCAACGTTATCAGTTCGGAAAAATTATAGTTAAAGTAATAAGATGTTTTTTAAAACAATGAAAAATTGTGAAGATATTGAAAATAACGATTTTGAAATGCTATATGAAATTTACGCTATATATTTTCATAAATTTTGGCATATTGTATCACTCATCAAAATTACTGGTAATTCGAAATCTTATCCACACTTGCTTGTAAATCTGATATAGGTTGATACACTGATAGTCAATGTAAATGATAAGTATTCATAGCCTTACTAAATTTTAACGATTCCATTAGTTTTTAGGATTTTAATATCGCATACATTTTGGAGAGTGAGCAAGACGGTGCTCACATGCGTCGCTAACAAGATTGCTTGGCGACCTACCGCGAGAGGGCTTTTATAATGGCGGGCTCCACTGAGTTGATACATAGCCTATAGGTGGTTCACGTACGTGATGGCAGAGTGAGACTATAGGCGCCGCTTTTCCGACAGCAGCATCAACATCAAATCTTAATGCTGTCATTTAATAACCTTCGGTTATTAAATGACAGCATAACTTATATCACTGAACATCCTGCAGCGAGTTCCAGGTCACATTATCAAGGTCAAGGGTCATGTAAGGTCAATGAACTTTGGCCACATTGGGGGTATTTGTTGAATTACCATCATATCTCTTTAAGTGTATTGGTATATTTCATAAGACATGGAAATAAGAGTAACCCAGTATCACTGAACATCTTGTGCGAGTTGTATATAGTAGTTTTCAAAGTCAGCACTACTGTTATATTGAATCACGTGATGCAGGTGAGACCGCCAGAGGCATTCCACTTGTTTTATTGTAGAGACTATACTCTTTCTCGAGAAAAAGAAATAATAAATAAATCATTTAAAGGGATGCTCCGGGATGAAAATATTTATATATGAATAATGTAGACATAGCAACATTCACATATCAAAGTGCTTATTTCATAAAAATCTGATAACAAATAGTGGGGTTATTGAATTCAACTTTAAAAAATTAATCTAATTTCACATAATAAAATACAAAGAACAAGTGAGGATATGACATCATGTATGAGGTTGCATATTAAATATCCATGAAGAAACGCCAGACCTGTTTCACCAGAAAAATACAAATCATTCTTTAAAATGCAGCGATAATATTGTTTTCCTTATCCGATTTTGATCAAATTTTTATTGTTTAGTTTGCTCAAATCATATCATTATCAACCTCGGGTTCCCCATTGTCACTTATATATAGCTCATTAATCTTGCCACAATTTGGTCCAGTTGTTCAAATTATCTAGTAAATACAATATATTTTATTAATTGCAGAAGCTTGTCTTAAGAGTCATTGAGAAGGTGATCATACCTGCAACTTGCATGATTAATGTAAATATATACCAAAAGTCAACAATTTTCTAACTGGTACACCTTAAATGATTTCATCCATACATGATACAAGGAACTAGAAAATGTAGATTGGAAAACAACACTAGGGCAACTTAGTGTTAGATACAAAGTTCACTTTCTAGAATGGGTGAAACAAAAACAACATCACTCCAAAGGAACTGCAAAAATTATTGATAAAAACCAAACCCTCTTCATAGTTGCTATTTGCAATATTGTATTGACGACTCTTCTCCTGTTTTTAAAACCCAGACAAGAATGACTTGTTGTTACCCCCCCCCCCCCTTGTACCTGTCATTTCTTTGTATTTTCCCTCTTTTTCTTTGTTTTTTTTCTATTGATCGATGTTTCATTGTTGAGTATTGTCTTTTTTTATTCCAGTAATAGAATATAAATTTAATTGAAATGAGAGTGATGAACATAATGAGAAAGGGAGACAATGATAAGATAAGAATGGAGATAAAATATGATTTGAAAATATTACAATTTACAGAATATAACATATTATTTTCTATTTATTCAAAGTTCATAATTCATTTTTATTCAGGTTTGCATTTTAAATTCAAACAAGTTAATTAGGTGATGCATTTTGGAACAATACATTTTACTTGAATAAACAATAATTGGTAAAAATGCAAAACATAAAACTTATTTAATTTGGTATTCTTTCCTCCTGTAAAAATTAAAACTAAATAATATGGACATAAGTTCTAGTGGCGAATCGAGGGAGGGGGCACATTCGCCCCCTTAAAAAGTACTGAAAAGGCAACTTACAACATTTTTTTCTTTTTTTTTGCTTGTCAAATTTTTCCTGAGAAAAAATTACTGTGATTTGGCAGTAAAGACCTTTTGTCAAAAATTCCTAGACAAAATGCCCCCCGGCCCTGTAGGGAAATTTTGGATCCGGCCCTGATTATATTTCAAATGGGAATAAGACTGAGTGGCCTAAAACTTGATTAAAAAATATTCTAAGCTGTAGGGCAAGGCTTCAGTCTCCAAGCTCACGACTGTACAAGTATGTCCACTTCCATTGGCAATTGTGGCTGAATTCCATCCCGGCAGCCTGACATCCACCCTTGAGACCAAGAAATGAAATTAAAGAAAGTAAATCAGTTTTATTTTAAATCCTGTAAAAAATACAAATAATTAATTTAATTAAAAATCAAGCCCCCAAATAAAACACTTTTTTTAATTGATGGCTACCCTCAGCCTGACATGCCCACACAGATACACTTAGATCATTTTCACATTTCGGAGGCAGAGTGAAATCGCCCTGAGCCACCACCCTAGCTCGTAAAAGTATTTTGTTCGACTCAAAACATCCACACCACGGTCACACTCAAAGTCAAAGAAATTGAAGCATATTAATTATTGCAACTTAAAACTCAACTCTCTACACCAGGGAAACTCAATATGAAAAATAGAATGTACAAAAAATAGGCCTAAAAATAATAAATTTAAAGTGAAAAATTAAGCCCCCCCCAAAAAAAAACAACATTTTTTTATTGAGGGCTACCCTCAGCCCGGCATGCCCACACAGCTACATCCCGAATATTTTTCGCATTTAGGGGGCAGGAGTGAAATCGCCCCGAGCCCCCACCCACGTAAAAGTATTTTTTGTTCGACTCAAACATCCACACCACAGTCACATTCAAAGTCAAAGAAATTAAAGCATATTGATTATTGCAACTTAAAACTCAACTCTACACCACGGAAATTCAATATTAAAAATAAAATGGAAAAAAAAGGCCTAAAAATGATCAATTTAAAGTGAAAAATTAAGCCCCCCCCCCCTCTCTCTCTCAAAAAAAAAAATATTGATGGCTAGCCTCAGCCCGGCATGCCCACACAGCTACACCCCGAATATATTTTTTTCGCATTTCGGGGGCAAGAGTGAAATCGCCCCGAGCCCCCACCCACGTAAAAATATTTTTGAGCAACTCAAACATCCACACCATAGTCACACTCAGTCAAAGAAATTGAAGCATAATTATATCATTACAATCTTAGAGCTCGAAACCAGGGAAAATCAATGTAGAAAAAATTGAAAAATATATATTTACAAAAAAAGGCAGAGCCTATACGACACTGCCAAGCTTCAAACTCGAGTTCACTCTCACTCAGTCAAGCTCAGCTCTTTGCTGTGCACGCCCACTTCCATTGTGGATTCGGTCTGAATCCCACCCCGCCAGTTTAGGCGGCCGAGCTACGGAGAATTACGATAAAGAGCAGCGGACCGTTCATCGGTTGTTCGCTTCTTGCGACCAGAGAGAAAAAGGTGAAAACTTGATCAAAATCGTGCAAATACACCAAATTTTATCCTTGTGATGAGAAAATGGAGGTAATGGAATACAACAAAGTCCATCTTCTGCGATAAAAGTGGTACTTTGAGGAGAAATGATCACAAAGTCAAGCCAGTTATTGAGCGGGGCCGAGCCGAGCACCGACACAGTTAATACACGCGCGCCTATGGGAATCGCGAGCTGTCGAAAAACGCCTAAAATTACACTTTTTTTTATTTCAGCGAAAAAAAAGTAATAGAAAGTGAAGAACATTACCATCAGACCATATCTCTAGAAAATCTTTACAAGAAATTTCGAAATTACGGAAAAATAGATGCAAATTTGTGAGAAAAAAATCTCGTAATGGGTGGGACAACTCTGATTGTCCCTGATTCTAAACATATGGCCATTGAGTCCCCTGTACAGATCGCGCTAGAACTTCGGTCTCTGTATTTGGTGAGAGAAGCCAACGAAGTTCAGCTGAACAACCAACAAAACAGAGACCGAAGCTTTTGGTCTAGGGTCATCATAGACAGCTGGCAGCCGTCTGTTTCGAGGAGTTTTTTAACATTTTTTTTTTATTTCTCCTCGTACACAGACGGCTCGCTATCGTGCAGCCACCATTAGGGGACTTGCAATGCAAAATCCCCCCGTCGGGGCTCTTCAATTTTTGTCTTTAATGAATAAAAAAATTGAAAATTATTGCAACCAAAATGCAAATTAATATTCCCTTTTTTTAATTGCCAAAAAACGGAGATAAATCAAGTTAAAAGGAACAAAAACAGACTTACCTCGGCTGTCACGCAAATTCACTTCCCTGTTTTGTCCGATCTTAAACATGGCCATTGAGTCCCTTGTACAGATCGCGCTAGAACTTCGGTCTCTGTATTTGGTGAATGAAGCCAACGGAGTTCAGCTGAAGCTGAACAACCAACATTAACAGAGACCGAAGCTTTTGGTCTAGGGTCATCATTGCATTGGCCGGCACTTGGCAGTCTGCCTCGCGCCTCCGCGGGGCTAGCCTGGCCTGGAGGCGTCTGGGGAGTAAATTCATCTACCTACGTTATGTAGGTAGGGTTACTCCCCTAACGCCTGGCTAGCCTGGGGCGTTTTGGGGAGTGAAAGTCATATACTGTACATATGGTCACTAACGCCTGCACTCCTAGTCCTACCTTTATATTTTTCCACATATGGGTACAAAACCAGAAACTTTCGCCCCCGAGAATTCTACTTTCCCTCTAAAAGATCTAGCCCTAAAACATGTTCATGGGGTCCAACTTCATTTCCAACATTTCTGCGATATTGATTTCATTTTTAAAGAAGAATTCATTAAAAAAACGAGAGATTTGTTATGAAAAGATGGGAAGGGCTTATACGGCCGTGTTTACGTCGCCATCTTGATTTCTTTGTCTTCCGCTTGGCGACAGCACACACCCGAGGGTTCATTACTATCCTGCCTGTGGGGAATCTACAGGTAGGACTATGGTTTACTGCGGCAGCCCGAACACGTACTGAAGACGTGTCGGGGTCCCCGGGGCAAGACTATGGTATGCCTATGCTGTACACAGCACGCAATTTAAAAATCATTAGAATATCACTTTTGTGACCAAAAATACTAATTTCCATACAGTTGCAATTTACTTTTTTGTATTCTCCAGAGCACTCAAAAACTTGAATTTTGGGCATATTTTTGTGAATGCCCTCTATTGGTGGAAGTTATATATGGCAAGGCAATTGTAGTTATTCAATCTCTATTTTAAGAAAAAATAATTAAAAAATTGAATTTACTTTAATAAGAGCAAATTTATATGATAAATAGATGTATGATGGGGTGTCCAAACTTCGCGCACTTTTCAAAAATATTCATCAGGCTTAATTTTGTTCACAGAATATTCATAATTTATGCAAAACCAATTCAAGAAATAGTTACCACATTGACGGCAAGATTGTAAACTATAAAATCATGGACGAAAATGTAAAGAAGGTCAAGGGGTTTCGCCGGTATCGCGATCTCAAAATTCTATTCCGATCAGCGAATGCGGGCTGTGCTGGAAAACTGTTCAGAAAAAGTGTAACCTAACTTTCGCGCACCAAAGCTTTTGTGGAGATTTAAACAAAAACTCAAGCTCAAAAAGTGAAATATTTTTATCAGATTGATGGCAAAATTCTATGGAATCAGTATCATATTTAACTCACATTTTTGATGATTTCTGCTTGCAAAATGGTGATATCGTGATGCTTGTTTATTTCTTCAAAACGGGCTCCTGCAGTGACAAATTTGCCGATCTTTTGCCAATATTTTCATGAATACTGAACTCATCCTAAAGAAACTTTCACCAAAGGGTAATTTTAGGTCGCTTTTCATGTTGATGATGTCAGACTTTAAGGGTATTGGCTAGTTTTTTTAGATAATGACCGTCCGCGAAGTATGGACACGCATGAAGTTTGGACTCGCTGCCATACTGGAACCTGACAGTGTCAAAAAAAATCAAGCATTTGTCCCAAATAAAAAGAGTAAATAAGCCAAACATTGCCAACCTTATTTCACCACATGGAGGAATAACTTAGAACAAAGTTATAACCTTTTTCATAGAATGAGTGAGTAAGGGGTGCATTTTTCAGTTTTGGACGAGGCTGAGGGCTGGGCGTGCACGTGTTACTTAATATGTAATGCGTAAGAGCAAGTTGCGTAACAGTATCATAAACACTGATTTTGAAGGAAAAGGGTGGCATTGAAAGACTGGTCAATGGTGATACAGCGATTCAGCCTCCAGCCTCATTGAAGTTTGAGCAGAATGTAGATCATATTTTCCTGTTCTTCATGAACAGGAATCTGGGAGAGCAAGATAACCAGGGGGTGACAAACCCGCTTGCCTGGCACAAGTGATGATGACGTGTGGCCATGGGCAAGCATAAATTCTCAGAGTTGGTTGGCTGTTGGGCTAGTAGTTGTTTTGAAAATAAACAAGATAAAATGACAGTAACTTTCAATAAATTTTGGATAAATCAAAATTACTGGCCAATCCTCTCTCAACTCATACTATGTTAAACCAGTATAAAAAAAACAGTGGAAACATGTAAAATCAGCACCAATATATCGATAACCAGGCATGATATTCTCCCGACTAAAATCAGAATTTCAGCTTTTTAAAGGATTTTTTCCCATATTTTAACAATTTTATTGGATTAACTTTACAATCCAATGTCATAATCGAGTGAGAGCTTGGATACACAATGGGTGGATTCATGTATGGTGTTGAAATCAGGAATTGGTTGTGACAACACCAACACCCCTTGTTTTGAATGCTTGTGCACCAGACCCCAAACACATGTTACAAGGTCAAAGGTCATTTGAGATCAATGTACATTGCACTTAATGTACGATCTTGTCATAAAAGATGAAAATTTTAAAATGCACATTTTAAACTACAGTTCATTTCATATTCTTTGAAGCTAAAGTATAACATATCAGCAATTATGTGAAAAAATGTCTGGTCACTGAATGAAAGTCAAGTGTCATTTCACGTTAAAACATAATGGAATGAAGACTGATATTTTACCCCAAAATTAAGAATAGTTCAAATCCATTGATTCGTTTCCTTTAATATTCTTAAGGCTGGTAAAATGTTTCACATGACAGTTGACCAAGTTCAAACTGTAAATTTTGAAGAGAGAGAATATCAGATATTTTCACTCAATGTCACATCAACACTGCTGTTGCAGTTTATTGCAGAATGCATGCAAGACTGCCAGGGGCAGTTCCGTTCTGTTATCAGACCCAACATACTCAGGGTTTTGCAAGGTGTCTGTGTAAATGACTCTTCTCAAACTGTTTGGAATGATGGGGGGGTATGAGGTATTGCAGAGGTTTGACTGCATGTGTGTTGTTGCTGGCTCTTTACTGCTACTAGGATGGGCAAACTTCACAGTTCGCAAAACCTGAGAGTGGATGTTTGCTCCTTAGTTTTCTTCCTGTACCTAACTTTCTTTTTTGACAGGCAGATTGGTACAAACATCCATGCATTCAAGTCTGAATCTGAAAACAAAAAATAGTCATTTATTCTTTCACAGACATGATTCTATAAATACCAATTGATTATAATCAGTCTTTGTAAATTTAATGTTGGTGTAGCCTTTGGCGGCTATTTTGAATTATGTGTGTTTATCAACTATTAACATTTACAGCTTGCTATTGAAACAAAAAGTTCTTTTCTCTATTTTTTGTTTACATTTTAGATGCTGTTGCTGCAGAAAGAATAGTAGCTAGTGATCCAGCCAGCCACAATCTTAAAGTATTATCAGTAAGTTATACATATTTTTTCACTTGCATTATATTGAAAAACAGGTTGGATTAAAATGCCTGTATTATTAATTGTTATGTAAAGCATATTTTGTAATATACAGTCTGGTTATCAAAGAGATGAAATGCTTGCTATTTGAGCTCAACAGTGAGGTGTAATGCTGCAATGTGTTCTAAGCATTGTTCCCCCGCTCCCCGATTTCTTAAAGATTGAAGATAGTCAGGGCTGTCATAACTGTTTATTCTCACCCCATCTTCCCAGTGTTACCTGAATGGGTTGATATTCTTTAATGTGTCCTATCAATATGTTCTCTTTTTGAAAGTTTCTGACTAGCATTTATATATTTTATTAAAAGCTATTTTGATTTACTTGAAAAAATTGCATTCATAAATATGTGAGTTAAAGTAGTAACATACAAATTGAAAATCAACATCAATCATTTTCAAAATTTATAATAAAAAATGAGAGGAAGGATTTAAAAGCAAGACATCAACCTTATTTTCACTGCCATTTATTGAAATGTTTTAAATTCCCTTTAGAATTATCCATTAGAAACGATTTTTGAAAGAGTTGAAATATGGTGTGACAATCACACCAGCGGCAAATCCCCCACCCCCATCCAGTGTTGCATGGACGAACTCACAACATAAATGTATTAATAGTAATGATAATATGGTTTATTTATATAGCGCAGCTACTATATACTCTACTGCGCTTGATGCTTGGTATCATATTATTACCCCAGCTGTAGCTAGGCCACCATATAGGCGCTAAATCATTCAAGGAATAAATCATACCAGGTACCATTCACCTCACCTGGGTCGAGTGCAGTACAATGTGGGTAAATTTCTTGCTGAAAGAAAACACGCCATGGCTGGGATTCGAACCCACGTCCCTCTAATTGAAAGACGAGAGTCGTAACCACTAGATCACGATTCTCTCGCTCTCACATCGTGGTATTGATTGAATTCCATTATAATTTTATGATTCCTGTCTATGTTAGGCCCTATATTTTAGTTGTTTAAAAAAGATATCTCTAGAACCATTGTTTGAATTGAAACATTAACAAATACTAATGATAAATTCATCTAAAGTCCATTTTTGTATTTTATCTCATAGTCTGAATGAATACACTAAATCTCTGTTAGGAACTACACTTTACCTATTCTAAGTGTTTCATTTATTTTTAATTACAAATTTTCTAAAGTTGATGTGAAACTATCCATGTGTGTAATGCATTTCATTTTTTGTCTTAGTTATATACATGCTTATAATATTCAACTTTAATGCTACATACTGATATTATTTTCATCTTCTCCTGTAGATGCTTTGTGCATGTCTCTAATGATTTTAGTTAATAGTGTGATTTAATCCCAGCCGTGGCGTAATTTCCTTCAGCAAGAAATTGATCCACAATGTGCTGCACTCATCCCAGGTGAGGTAAATGGGTACCTGGCAGGAATTTATTTCTTGAAATGCAGCGCATGTCATAGATGCACTGCTAAAGCCAAGGTAATTATGCTGGATATACTGTAGAGCGCTTAGAGACCTCTGACAAAGTAAGTATTAAGCGCTTTATAAGCAAGTATAATTTTTATTAATCACTCTCAATTTTGCTCAGTATAAAGAATAGCTAATGATAAAGGATTGTTTTATTGTATGGCATTCAAATGACCAAGATGCCACCAGCTCCTTAAAAAAAAGCAAATGTTCATCCTGACATCAAATTACAGAAAACTTGCATCTTTTATTTCATTTTCTTATAGGACTTGGGAACCAAGACTGCCACAAATAATGAGCAACTCCTCCAGATTGCTGATACCATTTTCTTAGCCACCAAGCCAAACATTGTTGGAAGGGTACTGAAAGAGATTTCCCCACATATCAAGAAAGACCACCTCTTAATATCACTAGCAGCGGGCATCACCTTAGACTACTTAGAAAGTGTAAGATTGAGTAAGAATATTTGAGTCTATCAAAAAATAGAGCATTTTATTATTGAAATTTGAGGGATGTTCCCCCATTTGTATTATTTTTAGGAAATATCTCCTAGAAATGACTGCTCCTGACAAGGCCTGCCTATGTAATTGGTAGATACAGAGTATGATGCATTATCAACCTAGTTTTCAAGATCTGGTTGCAAAGTAAGGACTGGCTGCCTAAAAGTTATATTTGTGAGATCATTAAATATGTTCTCATGTACTGAAGCCAATAATAAACAAATATACAATGACACTCAAGGATCTGGCTAAAACTATTCGCATCGAAGGAACATCACATAGTACTATGTGATGTTCCTGAGTGCGAATAGTTAAGCCTGTTCCGAGAATGGGTCATTGTATATTTGTTTTATATCACTTCCACTCATACCATTTTACAGCGTACTGATTTTTATTAAGTCGATATAGAACAATCGTTGAGAAGTTGAGAAAATAATAAGTCTTGCCGTATGTATCGTCTGGTCAGCGAGAAAATGGTATTAAGTGTGATTTTCTTTGAATTTTAGTAGGTAATAAATGAATGCAAGAGGTTAAGGGACATTGTATACCCTATGATAGGGCCCTTCCTTACATCGCAATCAACACATCACACACTAAACAGTAGTTTTACATGTCTACATTGATATGCTGTATGAGTTTTCATCACCAGTCATGGTGGATGTTTGTTAAAACTGTTCATATTGTTCTGATCACCTTTATGCACAACTGGAACATGTTCAAAGGTGCGAAGTTAGGTATGGATGTGTTATTTATCACAAGAAAGGGCAACTAGTCATGCATAAAGTCATATGTATTACTTCCAAACGATTTTGTGAAACATCCAAAACATCATAAGTTAAATATTCAGCTCCAGGACGAAGAAAAGCTTGAAAGACTAATAATTTTGCCATTTTTTTTAGCTGGATATAATAGATAATAGCTTCCCTTATACCAGCTGGATATGAGAAACTTTTAATTCTGTATAAATGTTTAGGTTTTTTTTTCTTTGGCTGCTTGTAAATGCTCTCTACTTACCAGATGAACGCAAAATATTCTCATTTAAAATCAAAATTCAAACTGGCTGTTCAGAGATTATTGAGCACTGATGCATTTATGACCAGCTGTAGAGGTGCAGGGTATACAACCACCAACTTTGATATCATGACATGACAATCCAATAATAGTGATTTGTCACACAATGCTGTAATATACTCACAATTGACCTGGAGGGGAAATGAAAATTTGAAAGAAATGGCTTGAGCTGAGTGTGAGGCAGATATATTACTATTTCCTTTTCCCCAAAATTTACAGTATGTGAGGGTTTTTTTTTTCTTTCCTTTGCTGATTTATGACAACTCTTGACTGTTTAGATGATCTCTTTAATTATGCGAAACATTCATTTAAGTTGAAATATAGTGAAAGTTCAATGTTCTCAGCGTATTGTGCTGCTTTTTTTTATATCGATTCAAATATTTCTGGATTTTTTTTGTGTGTTTTGTTTTCCTTGCAGAGCTTGCCGGATGAGACAAGAGTGATCCGTGCCATGCCCAACACACCATCTATTATCATGGAGGGTGCAACCATCTTCTCAGTTGGTAGGAATGTCCAGGAGGGTGATGGGAAAATGTTCCAGTCATTAATCTCTCAGCTAGGGATCTGCTTAGAAGGGGATGAAACACTCATAGATGCAGCTATGTCAGTCAGTGGGTGTGGACCTGCATATGTAAGTTACTTGAATATTTTATGCAGCCCTGTAACTTAGGCCTGGTCACACCGCCCGAGCGTTGTTGGAGCAGTCATGGAGCGGAGAGCAAAAATCATCACCGCTCGCTACCATTCACCATTTTTTATTTCGATTGTTTGTTGTTGTTTTTTCGATTTTTTTTCCCCAATTTTGTGAGCGAAATTCGACCCTCTCTCCCTACCACTCCACGACCGCTCCAACAACGCTCGGGCAGTGTGACCAGGCCTTTAGAACTTGTTTAATTCTGATAGGTTACATGTAGAACGCTGATGTTTCAAGCATTGGTGAACCATCAGCTTTGAATATTTGCATGTTGGAGCATTTAAGCATTTTCTTTGCAGCATTGCCTGTCCTTGTAGTTTGATTAAACAATATTAGTAGTACTTGGTTTTCTTTTTTTCTCCATTGTACATTGTTTTAATAAGTAGCTCGTTTGCTGGAGACTTTCAAGCATTAATAATGCATTATAAATGAAAATAGAAGTGTATATCAAATGAACCATTCACAGTCACTTAGCATTAACATTTTTCAAGGATGCAACAAAAAAATATTGTGTTCAATTCTGAGACCATACACCACATGAACTTTAGTTCAGAATCTGAAGTTAAGCCAATATCTGTATGTACACTACTTAGTCCATTTATAGACAAATACTGCCCTCTGTACTTCATGTTTGCATAACGTGATATGTAGTAGAAGTACACTGCAAGATGCTATTTTGATGTCAGTTGATCATACTGGAACAAAGCCTTGTTAGGATTGTGCCTTTCATCCAGCCTTCTTGAAGTAATCTTTCTTGTTATAACTGTTGACAGGCATATGTGGCCATTGATGCTTTAGCAGATGGAGGAGTTAAGATGGGACTACCTCGAGATGTTGCTATCAAACTTAGCGCTCAGGCATTATTGGTAAGTAAAAGTGATTATTATTCTTTGACTATTTCTTTTCATATGCAGTTCTGATTGAAAGGAGTCTGTACCTCATATTGCAAAAAAAAAGATCCAAAACCATGTGTCCTGAAGCATGGTCGAGTTAAATGCATTTCAAATTAATATTTTTTCATTTGACAATTTTACTTTTAGATTCTTTCACTGTTGTTTCAAGGGGTAGTTTACTTTTACACAATACAATCCTAGTGGGTATTTCACATACCTGTTCTTAAGTTACCAATGGCTTAACTCACAACTGGTGGCCATTTCTTGTTCTAAATGATATATCCCTATGTAGCTGACACCTAAGAACATGTTCAGTCGCATGTATCATTATTCGTAACTTAGGACTAGTTATATGAAACGCCCAACTGCTATCATAACTTAATGTTTGATAGGTTAATTTCTATTTCTACCGATGCAGGGCTCATCCAAGATGGTATTAACAGGTGGTAAACACCCGTCCCAACTCAAAGATGAAGTATGTTCCCCGGCAGGGACCACCATTGATGCCATCCATGAACTGGAGAAAGGTGGCTTCCGACGATGTCTGATAGAGGCTGTAGAAGCAGCATGTCTGAAAGCAAGGCGTCTCAATGCAATGCAACTTTACGATAAAAAATAGATGCAGAGGCAAGGCAGTATCTGTGTGAGCAAGTTCATTGGCTTCATTTGGTTATCTTGCTATATGGGCTACGAATTGGAAGCTGGTCTTGGGCATGCACTGTCCTCAATCTATGTTTTACAGCACTTCTAATTTATGATAGACGCTGTTCTACATGTAACTACAGGTGTAGACACTGTTCTATGACCAGGTTCAGGTTTTTCTAGTCCCAGAATTAGCAACTGATCTATGTTCGGGTATAGATACTGTTGGTGGGATTTAGATAATGGTTGAGTCCTGGGTGAATATTAAGATTAAAAATCTGGGATGCTACTCTTATTGAGGTTGTATGGTGAGGATCCTAATACTCCTTGGTAAATTTGCTATCAGTTGTAAATACCATGGTAGCAGGGCTCTACAGCTAAATATAAAAAAAACAAAATGGTATTAATCATGGCAGTATTATTACCATTATGTTTCCTGTGAACCACGGCTATGCAGTGTTGTGTTCAACAAAGTAAAACTGGACTCCAAAGTTATTCACTTTCTTAAACAAAGTCCATGCTTATAAGGATATTGGCAAGGCATATGTTCACTGTGGATGTGCTCTTAACAGATAAGGCTGAAAATACAAGTGCATTATGTGTAATATGAGACACATAATTTATCATGTTCCAAAAAATCTTGTCATAGCTTTTATGACTTTTATCTTACGTAGGTAACACATTTTCATTAGAATTCAATGAATTTCAAATTTTAAATGTGTATGAAATTCTTTCATATTTCTTCATGTATTTTAATCATCTGACATTTTTTTATGGTGTCACACTTCATTCTAAGTATTACTTACATTCCTTTTGGTTTCCTTTGATAATACTTAGTGTAATACCGATTTTATGTCATTGCCTTTGAAATTTTGCCTGTGCCAATTGCTTTATTTACAGTATTTCAATTTCAAAACTTAATAATAATTGAGTGCCACATTGATTTATTTACTGTAAATTATGTTTTAATAGATTAGTCTTGTCTCTTTTTATGAGTTTTTTGTTTTGTATATTCTGTTTGCTTTTTTTTTTAAATTGGACATCATTTAATTATACTTGATGACACCTGTGAAAAAGCAGAATTCATTAAGTAAATGTGAGTACCAATCATGTATAACTTAAATTGATTTCTGTTAATAACATGTGATCAGGAAGTGTATCTAAGTTTGTACATACTGTCAGGCAGTATCAATTTCATTTTAATCATGTATGTACTCAGAGCTGCCAACTATTAAGAAAAAGTTAGCATTATATTAATGATTTTCATGTCAAATTATGCCATTATACTTTTGACCATAATTATTACACTTTTGAGGGTAAATAAGTATGTTAACATTACTATGTAGTAATACATTTGGCAGTGGCAAAGTCATCTGAAGATGGCCAATGATGCTCATTATTCGCATGATCATGCATCTATTCTTCACATCACTCTGAATACTTGATATGGTGGTTTGCTTTCGTCATGGATTTATCATGGATTTACGCAAAAGAGGGAGTACCAGACATTGATTCTGAATCTGAGCCTTAAAAGAAAGAGTATTCATTTCTTTTTAAGGAATCTGTTTTTTGCATGCCCTCTTCAAAGAAATTCATAATATTGCATGGCACATATAAAATTATGACTTAACCCTAAATAGACTGGGCTATTTTGACGTCTAAGAAGACGGGGGGGGGGGGGGCTGAATCACCCTCCACCCCCTTATGATCTCGGCCATCGATCGCGCAATCGTGACGAAAATTGGCATGCGCATTACCCATGGCATGAACTACAAAACTATAATATCAAATTCTGCGAAAAATCTAATTGCTCATTAATTATGCTAATTTATGCGTAGAATCATCCCTCCCCCCCCCCAGTCTTCTTAGGGTTAAGCTTCTGGATGACTACTTTTTACTTTTAAATGTTGGCAGCTCTGTACAGTAGGACTACTGCATTGATGTATTGTATTGAATTCTTCAACTGCAAAGGAAATTACGGGAATATTATCTACCTTTGGAATTTATTTCATTATTTATCTTGGGTAAAATTTACAATCCAAGTGTCCAGATTAAAAAGGTCTGGTCTATGAAATAATTGGAAAATATTGAGTATTTAAAATGAAAAAAAAAAATAAGTGTGAATTCATTTCCCACAAATGGAATGTTGCAAAAAGATTCAGGAAGGGATATTTTTGTTTACCTCTTTGGCAGGCAATCACCAAATTGTTAGAGAATCATTCACAGGTTTCTTTATAAGCAATGTTACGTAGAGAGGTGCCAAAACTACTTATCTGTAAAATTCAATTTTTTTATGTAGACTCAGTAATTGAAAAGTGATAAGTTGTTATACTTTGTATTTGAGACTGGACTCTAATTTTCAATGTATTTCAATACATCACACTTGGATCATCATTAGCTAGGCATGTTGCTCAGGGATGTTGCTTTTCTGCTTGCAATAATTCTTCCTCTCAATAATTCTTTCCTCATTTTCTTGTATTACAGCAGGATCTATTGTTCTCTACAGTACGTATTCATATTTTTTGCTAACATCTGAAACATTGTACAACATAAATAGTGAATATTCCAATTCATGCAATGGTACCAAAATTCAGATTCCGTGAAAGACTCTCTATTTACGCCTCGTTGAATAGAGCATAACTTTCTCTCGTGTCATGCAAAATCTTGTACCATCATCCTTGTGTCTTTCGGCTATTTGTATATGAACCTTCATCAAAATTTAAACCAGGCCATGAGAATACAAATCATTAATTATGACATTTACCTAGATGGTCTATTCCCATTTCACTTGTAATTAGTAAACTCTTTGATCCAATTATTTCTCTCATTATTATGTAATTGATTTACTTTCAGGCTAAAGCCTTTTTGGTTGAATGAGCTTATACGAGACCAAATGATCATGAGCCGAAGTTGTACATGTAGTTAAAATATTAGGTCGTTTCAGGTAAATAAACTTTTCACCAATTCATACTTTAGTATCCATGTACTGCTTGGACTGAAGTGCAACATGACAAAATTAGTAGTAGAAAATGGATCTTGTCAAAGCAATGTTAAAGATCTTGGAACAGGCAATTGGATTAGATTTTGTAGTAATCTATACCAAAGGAAATATTTACTTTGCGCTTCTTATGTACGCTACATGGTGCCATGTTCTTGTTTGAAACATAATGGCTATTTGACTGTTGGTCAGACTAGACAACTTCAGTATTATTTGCCATTGTAACCCGTCCTATTGTTCATGGTTGAGTATTCTACAGTGCGTCCCAGAAAAAAGGAAACTGAGATTAAGCGATGATTTATAATAACTTAATCACAAATACAATAGACAAATGACCTACCTATGTAAAGCTTAGAATCTCCTCTTTCATCTGATATTACTTAGATTATTCCCCATTCACGCATGACTGAGTAAAAACAATTTGAAGAAAGGATACCAAAAACTCATTTGGTGGGGGGTATCTGAATTTCAAAAAGAAAATCACATGCCTAAAAAGTTCAATATCTGCTCTTTTATTTGATACCTTAATCATAAAAAATGGTCAAGAAGTATAAAAGTTATGTTCCCTCAAACAATGCTTGTATTTCCATAATTTCAATTAATAACCGTGTTTTCACCGGTTTCCCACAGAAGCACGGTTAACAAAAGACTTAATGCATGGCTGGTCATCAACAAAACGTAGTGTCAAGTGAGTTTGAATGCTATCCTGTAGAACCTCTTAATTTTATGAAATAATTGTAATTCAAGCCTTATTTCAAATAACCAGAACTTTGTTTCTGTAATTGAGATATCAAATTAAAGAGCAGATATTGAACTTTTTAAAAATGTGGTTTTCTTTTTGAAACCCAGATACAGCCCGCCAAATGACTTTTTGGTATCCCCTCTTCAAATTGTTTTTGCTCACTCATGCGTGAATGAGAAATAATCTAAGTAATTTCAGATGAAAAAGGAGATTCGAAGCATTACAATGGTAGGTCATTTGTCGATTGTATTTTTGATTAAGTTATGATAAATAATCGATAAATCTCGGTTTCGTTTTTTGTGGGACTCACTGTGTTACATTTCATTGCTGTTATGAAGTGACATAGGTATATTAATAGTATGTAAATTGTTTGTGGTTTATTTTAGTTTACCTTGTTTGACTAGACATTTTTGTTTTCTTTTTAATTTTTGAACTTTTTCTCTTTCTTGTTTTCTCTTCGCTTTTTTCCCTTTGATTTTTATCAGGATAGGTAAACATGTAAGTGTTCCTTTATGTGTTTTTGAAGGCAGCGGCGATGGCAGGGGTGTTGGCGTCTTCAACATCAAATTTTAACTTAACCAAAGGGCAATTTTATAAAAATCCACCATTTTGTATTTTATGATGTGAAATATGAAATATTCCAATTTTCTCCCTGTTGAGTGAATCAACAATTACTTCCTTTCTGAACATGTGGAATTAGCATTGTTTAATACTATATGGTTCAGTCAAGTTGGTCCATATCATCATATCTGTAAAAAATGAATTATTGTATAATTCAACCAATAAAAAAAAAGAAATAGTGAGGGACTGTCTCATTTGCATGTCACTGAGTTGGATGTACAATTTCATGGAATTGCCCAAAAGGTTAAGTTTTTGAAATGTCATCATAACTTAGAAAGTGTATGGGCCTATTTCATGAAACTTGGACATAATGGTTATCAAGTACTAAACATCCTGCCAGAGTTTGAGGTCACATGACCAAGGTCAAATGTCAATTAGGGTCAATTAACTTTGACCATGTTGGGGGTATTTGTTGAAACTTTAAAAGTTCATGGATCAGGTGAAACTTGAACATTGGACTACTCAAGTATCACTGAACATCCTGCCTGAGTTTCAGGTTACATGACCAAGGTCAAAGAACTTAGATTATGTGAGGGTAATCAAAACAAAATCTTAAAGATGGACACTGAAAGTATATGGATCTAGTTCATGAAACTTGGACATAAGAGTAATCAAACATCAGTGAACATCCTGCTTGAGTTTCAGGTCACATGACCAAGGTCAATTAACTTTGGTGACCATGTTGGGGGTATTTGTTGAATTGCCATCATAACTATTAAAGTTCATGGATCTAGTTCATGAAATGTGGACATAAGGGTAATCAAGTATCACTGATCGTCTTGCATAAGTCTTTGGTCACATGATCAAGGTGAAATGTCATTTAGGGTCAAGAAACATAGTATTTTATCATCATATGAATGGTGTTTATGTGAATGATTATTCTGAAGTCATTTTCAAAGTCTGCATTGCTGCTATATTGAATCATGTAATGCAGGTGAGACTACCAGAGGCGCTCCACTTGTTCCATTTGTTTGGTTATGAACAGTTAATATTTTCATGTTTGTTTGAAGTGAGATTATCGTATTGAATTTCACGAAGGGTGTGTTTCAATTTATTTCATCCAAATGCTGTTTTCATCAAAATTTGATAACTACTAGTAGATGATTTATAAGTCCAGCATCACTGAGTTTTCTATCTACCAAGAGAAATTGACACCACTTAATTTAAGGCATTTATGCTTTATGCATCTTGTTTTATCAGAATCTATTCTATTTGTTATGAAATTGAAATTATGCTTGCCTTTTTCTGCACTATGTAATCATTAATTGTGCCTTGTATTATAGGTGTACATTGTAGTAAAGATTTTAATTTTAAATGTAGATATGAATGTAATTGATACTGAAATAACACAATGGTTATATGAAAGAGCATTTCAAGCAAAGTATTAAAGGTCAATTGAAATAAACAACTTATCTCTAAAAGAATATTCCTTATGTTCTCACTATTAGCTGGTCAATGGATAGCTAAACGTGCACTTGAAGTAAAAGCCTTCTTTACTTCAACATTAAAGGGGATAATCCAACACAAATAAAAACTTGTTTTTGTCAGGAAAAGAAATATCAGACAAGGTGATAGGTGAAAGTTTGAACAATATTGGACAAACAAAAAGAAAGTTATGAATTTTTAAAAGTTGTAAATATTGGTAATCACTATACCCATGGAGACTTCAAATTGGCCGTATGTGTGATGTCATAGTGATGTAAGGCAAGGACTACTCTTCCATGTACTCTAGTACATATTATGGCTAAAATGTAATTTTTCCCAAAAGTTTTATTTCAAATTATATTTTTCTTTCATGAGGACATAAAACAATATACTACCTGGGCTATATTTAGATTACTGCCCCAGGGGAATTGGTACTTAGGAGAAAACCACAAATCCCTGATAATAAAGTACATGGCCTATGGGGAAGTTGTCCTTGCCCCTTGTCATAATTTACCTACCCAGTTGCCAATTTGAAATCTACATGGTATTAGTGATTTCAATTTTAAAGCAGCTCTAACTTTCTTATTACTTGTCCGATTTCTTTCAAAATTTCACCATTCTGTTTAATTTATTTTTCTCCTTCCCAACACAACATTTTATGGCCAAGGCTGGATTCCCCTTTAAATGGGATAATAGACCTTGAAGGAAAGGTAATTGCACTCTTAATCAAACCCAGCCTTTGTTTTAATGTGAGTTAAAATACGGTAAAAACATGTTGAATATTCCATTTTATCCCCATGAGTCAATAAATATATGAGCTGTGAACTTTGACTATTGACCAGCTTAATCAGAGAATGATAGTCCCCTATTTCCATGGGTAAATAGCCAATTTGTCCACTGTCAACTTGTCCAAATGGTCTACCTTCATTTAGTCTAATGCCATTCCATCCATCAACATTTTGTCTACCAGCTATATTGTCCAATAACCATTTGGTCCAATCATCACTTCGTTTAAATACCTTTTTGTCTATTACCATTTTGTCTAATAAGCAGTTGGTCTAATACCCATTTTCTTTTAATTCGTTTTGCACAATTAAACTTAAGTTTAATTAGACCAAATGGTATATGGACCAAATGGCTATTAGACCAACTGGTTATTAGACGAAATTGCATTACACTAAATGAAAGTACACCACATGGTGAGTAGACTGATGATAGACCAAATGGTAGTAGACGGGTTGGCAATTGGACGCATTGGCATTAGACAAATTGGAAATCAACCTTTGTGTTTTGATAGGGAATACAAATTCAAGCTCATTGTGACTGAAAACTGATTCAAGAGAATGCACAAGGATTTCCCAGAATTTTTCCCCTGTATTGGCATGGTCATGCTATATACAGACATACGCCAGTTTTTCTGTCTGTCACCTTTCCAGGAAGTGCACATTACATGTATATACGAGCGTCTTGATTACCTGATATAGCTTGAAATGGGATTCTCTATGGACAAAGAGAAAAGTTCATGTCCCGCCCCTTCTCTCTGCCTTTATCACATTTCTTTCACTTTCTTTCAACCTATATAGTATGCTTTTTACTTATACCAGTGTTGTGTAGAACAATCTTGGCCTTTACTATATGTGAAATAGACCTGCACAAGGAGTGATTTGAGAAATATCAAAGGCTATTTTCATCTTATTCTGACAGACTGCTTTTCTGCAGCAGACATGAATGGTATGTGCCATGGGAACATAACTAAAAAAGAAATGTAACGATTTCTGTCAGAGTGAAAATATCAAAATACTGTTGGGCGATTCCACACTAGAACTTCAAAAATATCATAAATTTCAACATGCTTTCAATAAGTCATAAGTAGTGTAATATTTTACTATGATACCTAAATTTTATGAAAATTATGAGTTTTAACCAAAAGTGAAGACAGATATAGTTTTAATTGGGGGGAACAATGGAACTTTAAATTTTCAATAATTTTCCTAATTGAATAGTCAAGTACAAACACAGCCTGAAACAATTATTTGCAATGCAAGAGAAGATTGAAAATATTGCAGGTCAATAGAATGATATATCATTGATGGTTCCAAATAATATCTACAACATTTTCATAATCCATAATAGGGGCAGCCCTGATTTTTCCGAACCTATTTTTGGCAATGTCCCGTACGACACATGACAATGCAAAAGTTTTTCCTACAATTTTATTTTTGATGATGCAATTTCATAAAATCAGTTTCTCTTTGTTTGACCCATGGGTGATCGATTTATCCCATAAGGATCTAATTACTGCCCTTCATTTTTCAATTATTGTCCTATCAAAAGTTGTCCCGTACGACACACAATATAATAATGCATTTAATTGCAGGATTTGGATTCAGAAACCATAAATTGTAGGCATATTTAAATTGATTTAACATAAAGTGAACTGAAATAGTACTTTTTTTTTATCTCTATAGAGCATGAAATAGGTGATTCTAAACATTTTAATTGATTTCATGTAGGCTTATTCTTTTGTGAATCCCTTCAGCTAAACTGGTGATTTTCACTGATCAGAGCAGGAAAATTTCTTTTCATTGAGCATGAAAAGAAAACTTTTATAATTATTTCAACCTAGCCTGGAAGATGACTTCCTCTTGCATGCTAATGTGGAATTATTATAAGATGTAACAAAAAATACATATCAATCATCATGATCATCTATTTGGACTTCCCTTGATAATCACTATTTTTTATATACAGTATTGAAACTCCTTACTTTTTTCAAGTTGTAAAAAAAATCTGGAAAATAAGACAAACCATATGGTTTCATGAAATGCAGATGGGTTTGAAAAAGTAGAACGGCATTTCTTTAGAAAAAAAAATTGTGGAATTACAAGTGACAGTTGTGACATATATCATGTAGATATACATTTTATATAAAAAATTATAACATTTTAGCCCCATAATTAACACAAAGTTTCATTCATTCATTGTTTTTGATAGTGTTTGGAAATCATCAATTAATTCCCTGAAATATAACTTCACACAAAATGTCAAGTTTTTTCAGCTCGTAAAATGATGTGAACACTTGTACATTTCCCATCATGTAAAAAATTATAACATATTGCTCCCAAATGTATATATTGAGGTTACTTAATTATATTGTCCTGAATGACTACTTATTAAAAGATTTTTCATAAAAAACGAAGAATTTAGGGGCAATGCTCCTTCTGATTGATAAAAAGTTCATTTTTTTATCCAGTACAACACACAAGTGCCTGTACAACACACAAGTGTCCCGTACGACACACAAGTGTCCCGTACGACACAGAAGTGTCCTGTACGACACACAATTGTCCCGTACGACACTTTATTTTGTTTATGATATATTGACAGAAATATTCAGCTAATAGCGGTTTCTAACCTAATGAATGTCTTAGTTTGATAGGATTATCATCATCAGCCAAATAATGTGATTGAAGAAGTCAAAGTGACATAAAGAAAGTTTGGCTTCAATTTAGAGATGTCCCGTACGACACATTTTGAATGTCCCGTACGCCACAATGTTCTCGAAAATTATAATTTGCTTTATTTATTCATGAATGTTTATTTTGGTTTCTTTTATAAATGTGTTTGTTCTTGGGTAATTGAGTGTCAATTTGAGTTCAGTTTCTATGAAATTTATCTGCCCAACTCACAGACTTTTGAGTACAAACATGAGGTTTCTAAAAAAGCCACTTTTTCTGCGTCCGTACGACACATTACTATTTTAAATCTGTATTATACAGTATGTGAATTCAAGTCATGTTAAGTCTTGGTTTTTCTAACACTCTGGTAGTACTTGATGATCACCTATAGTTACTGGAATATTTTTTGTTTTTTCTTGTCAAAAACTGTCAAATGTTCTCTAAATGTCCCGTACGACACGTATGGAATCACCCTGTTAAAGGAAGTTAAATTGATAAATCTGTAATGAATGGTCTAATAAAATTGGACAATGTTTCCAAAGAAATTACAACTCACTGGAGAATTACTTGTACTATCAATGTACAATAAAACATAGACATGACTCAAGATAAAAGATTTATTCACATTTCACATTTATTAAATATAAATTCAGCATACATATTGCTATTTTTATACTACACATGAAATTCACAAGATGATAATTACATATTAAAAGTTCTGTCAATTTTGTTGCCCAATTTTTAGCTCATCCGGCCCGAAGGGCAAAATGAGCTTATGCCATGGCGTGGCGTCCGTCATCTGTCCACAATTTCAAAATGCTACTACTTCGCCATTTCAAGTCCGATTTCAATTCTGTTTGCTTTATATGATAGCACTAGGTGGGGCATTCAAAACTTCTACACAGAATTTTGAAATTCATTAAATATGCTAATTTATGCGTATTTTTCAAAATTCACAAAAAATGCTACTTCTTTATTTGTTGACCGATTTTGAATTTTTTGCTTCCATCTGGTAGAGCTTCATGAGGTTCAACAAACTTCTACACAGAATTTTGAAATTTTGACCAGAACAATTTTTATGCTAATTTATGCAAAATTAATTTATGCATATTTTTTTAAAATTCACATAGAAAGCTTTTTCTTCTTTAATTGTTGACCTATTTTTACTTTTTTTCTTCTTCCATCTTGTAGAACTTTATGAGGTTCACCAAACTTCTACACAGATTTTTGAAATTTTCAGTAGAAAATTACTTATGCTAATTTATGCGAAATTTATTCAGAAATCACAGAAAATGCCTCTTCTTCTTTAGTTGTTGACAGATTTTGATATTTTTTCTTCCATCCGGTAGAACTTCATGAGGACCACCAAACTTCTACACAAAATTTTGAAATTTTGTCTGGAAAATTATTTATTCTAATATCACAAAAAAATGTTTTTTCTTCTTCATTTGTTGATCAATTTCAGTTTTGTTTGCTTTATATGATAGCTCGAGGTGGTGATACAAAATTTAAACATAGAATTTTGAAACTCATTGAATCTTCTATTTATTCATATATTTTCAAAACTCACAAAAATTGCTTACTTATTTGTTGATTGATTTTGGTTTTGTTCCATCTTAGAGCTACCATTCACCAAGTTTCTACACACAGAGTTAAGAAACTTTGACTAGATAATAATTCATACTTAATTCATATGAAATTTATTCATAGATCACAAAAAATGCTTCTATGTCATTTCTTCATCAATTTCAATTCTATATTCTCAATTTATGTCACCAATATAATTCACTACAGTGTCAACTGGGCTGAAATGAAAATTGTGTAAAATTGTGTTGTGAGATGCCGGATGAGCTCCACATCATTGATGTGCTAGTTGGTTATAGAAATAAATTCTGAAGGTTTTTCATCTTTAAATTATTCTGACAGATTGTCACTGCAGACAATTTAATACTACATCTAGAGAAAATTTATATTAGAATCGAGTGATTAAACAATCTCTAGCTGCATGCTTTGAAATTGATATCACGTTGTGCGTGGTAAAGTGCAGAACATATTGCATTTTCATATTCATCCTATTCTATATTTGGTTGTTTGCGCATGCCCGAACCATTAGGCACATGGAAATTCATGGTTACAAATATGGTGATGGTGTATTAGTGATCAAGTTCCAATAACACAAAAAATATTGATTGATCATATGACTGACTTTTATGATTGATTAAATTATCATCTTTTGAAATCAATCAAACAAATCAACTATGCAATCAATCTACAAACTGTGTTTTACCAGGCATTTCTAATCTCACCACGGATGATAGTTCATCAGCCTGTTTTGTTGTCTCAACACCACCATCACCATGGACCAGAAAAATCAATTGTTAAAGGTCAAGTCCACCTCGGAAAAATGTTGATTTGAATCAATAGAGAAAAATCAGACAAGCACAATGCTGAAGATTTCATCAAAATCGGATGTAAAATAAGAAAGTTATGACATTTCAAAGTTTCGCTTATTTTTAACAAAATAGTTATATGAACGAGCCAGTTACATCCAAATGAGAGAGTTGATGAAGTCACTCACTCACTATTTCTTTTGTTTTTTATTGTTTGAATTATACAATATTTTAATCTTTACAAATTTGATGATTGGGACCTCCTTGCCTGAAGCACAAAATGTTAAAATAATGGAATTCCACGTGTTCAGGGAGGAATGAAACTTCATTTCACATGACAATGACGAGAAAATAAAAATATTTCATATTTCAAACAATAAAAAACAAAAGAAATAGTGAGTGAATGACATCATCGACTCTCTCATTTGGATGTAGCTGGCTCATTCATATAACTGTTTTTGTGAAATGAAGCGAAACTTTGAAATGTCATAACTTTCTTATTTTACATCCGATTTTGATGAAATTTTCAGTGTTATGCTTGTTGAATTTTTCTCTTTTTATTCAAATCAAGTTTTTGTTGGGGTGGACTTGTCCTTTAAAGTAATACACAAGTATTTTCTCATCACTTTCATCTTGTTCATAAACGTTAATAATCGCACGCTAGTGCACATCTAATAAGAAAAATCATCTACAGTTATTGGTGAAAAATACATGTGCAATAGAAAATTTCAATATAATAATCTTTAAATTTGAATATAAATGTACAGTACAATATAAACAATGCATATAACCAAAGGAAACGGACAAGTCAGTACATGATTCAATGGCATTTGGGATTGGTCACTTTGACCAACACAAAATGATCCTGTTGCAGATGAATTGCATTTAATTGTGACTTTAAAATCATGCGCAAGTCCTAAATATCTGATTGGCTAAAAATCAAGTTGCATTTGATTTGTGGAGCTGCGCTCAATTGCAACTCTTTATGCAACAGGCGCAAGAAAACTAATAAATAATCTGTTATTAAAAGAATCATTTGAATGTATACATAGTTTGATTTCCATGCAAATACTTTTTACAAATGTGGTTTTTAACAACAAAATGCCCAAAAATTTAAACGCGTTGAATTCTATGTTTTAAAAGTGAACACAAAAAGGAATCAGATATCATATCAAGACACTATAAAATCTTAAGAAAAATGCATTTTGAAGGATGTGTAATGATGATTGTACTTCACATTTTTGTCTAAACTTTAATATGAAAAGCTGAAATGCGTTACTTAAATCTTTTACTTGCAATACATACATATTCCTTACATATACAGTTGAGGCCGAAAGTTTACATACACCCTTGGCATTCAGTGAAATTTGTTCACTTGCCAAACATCATTAAATTTACTATATCTTCAGAAATATAAATACTACCATGAAGAATTTGGTATCAAATGAAAGAGCATAATGAGCTCTTCCACATGAATGGAATACCGTCGAGATCAAAGTATATTTCAGGTGGAATGTTCTTTGAAGAAAAAAGTAATATTAATGCCATTGTATTGTTAGTTTTTATATTTTCAAAAATTGTTTCATAAAAATATATAAATGTCAAATCTATGATTTATATTACATTTACTATCATGATATGTCACCACTGAACAAAAATGTGTAATCTGAAATGTTTGTTTTGAGAAGTAACAAGCACAAATATGAAAAGTTTTTTGTCAAGATTTTATTTTTAATTTGTCTAAAATATGAAGATTTTGGGGAAAAAATTTTCACCTAAATATTTTTCAGCTCCTGGTGACAAAGCAATGTGATGGAGGGGCATGACATACTCATTAATTTGATATAAAATTTGTCATGATAGCACAAATATTTTATAAGATACAGTAAATTATATGATGTTTGACAGATGTCAGCTTTTCTTTGAATTTCCTGGGTGTATGTAAACTTCTGGCCTCAACTGTATTTCCCATCTAAAACCAAAGTTGAGGCATATATTCTACAGGAAACTAGCAAACTCTTTTTCTATTTTAAACCACACATTAATCCATTTAAAGAAAACTACTGGTACCTGACTTACATGTACAAATACATTCCTGGAAAATTTGACATTCTTAAACCACACAAAGTCAGACAAGGCTCAGTTCCTTATCATTAATATGTCTTTGACTGCATCATCCCCAAAAGCCATCAGAGCACTCATTTATGAAGCCTGTGAGTACATACAAGTTTTCATGCACTATTACTTAGGGTAACTGGATCAGACCAATGCTACTCAGCTAATCAAATCCCAAAGATACCACTTATATTGTCAGAGCTGAAAACTCAGTGCTGAAAAGTTTGATGAATCCATTCCCTGATCTCGAATTTATCCAATACCACATGGGAAAAATCTTGGTCCAATCAAATATAAGCATCAAATACAACAAATAACGATGAGATTCAACCAAAATATTAGGCATAATTAATTCTCATGTTAATATCCTTATTTTGATGAGAAGTTTGACAACTTTCTAAAACCAGGCATACATGTATGATTTCCATCTTTATATTAATAAAAAAATACAGATCTAACAGTATTTCAATTACTGATGGGGTTACCCTTTTAAATAATGACAAAATAAATAAAATGAATAACAAATACATCATGGCAATTAAATTGGAACAGTAGAGTAGGCAGTGAATGTTAGTTCACATGATATAGGAGCAAATAAAACTGAAAATCACTGATTGTCACAATAACCATTCACGTCCCCCCCCCCTCAATTAAAATTAAATTCATGATCAAGAAAGCACTAATGATGATAGGCATCTGCAAATGTAGAGGGAATAAATTTGACCATGTATTCAATTGAACAAATTTCAAATCATGCTGCACAGAACCGATATGACAGAAAAATGAACTCCTGAGCTAAGCTTTATAAAAGCGATATATTCAATGCGGCTTTCATTCAAATCACAAGAATATACATATATTGAACAACAATTAAGCTATATTGAATATTAAATCTATCATGACTACAACAAGTGGACCAAAGAAAAACTAAGAAAGAAACCCCATACATTAACTAGAAAAATATAAATGGTCTTGAAACATTTCCTTACAGAAAAATACTCTTAATTCACAATCATATTGCTGATGCTTGAAAGAGAGTTGCTGGTCTAATAAATTTTACCCTACATGCATTGTGTTTACAGCAGAACTATGCCATATTTGGTCATACTTGAAAAAAAATATTAAGACCTTTGACCTTGCAAAGGATTTCCTAGTACAGTTCACCAATCGGAGCATTAGCTAGCCATAGGTCATGTAAGAAGTGATACAACCGGTCACTCACAGATACCTGTGGAAATTGAAAATTAAACAAGAGAGAGAGTTAATTTAAAGGAGTTAATGAGAGATAAATGGGAGACTTGTATCAGGGAGGAGAAGGGATGTCAGAGGATTGACATTTTATTACTTACCTTGAATTTATGTCAAAACTTTGGTAACAAAACAAAAATGTGAATTATATTTGATTATCATTTAAAGACCCCATCTAAAAAAGTGAAACAGCCATAAATTCATTTGATTCTTAACCCTTTGAACCCGATAGTAATCACGCAAATACCTGATAGGCCGGAATACTGGCCTACAACCATGTGACTTCAAAAACATGGATTCCAAATGTCAGGTGATCTTTTAAAATGACAAAATCTTTCTAGTAAGTGTAGGAATATTTAGTCGATAATTTCAGTCGAGATCGGCAATGATTTCAGAAGGATCTAGCATCAAATATGGCCAAAATATGCCACTTTTTTGCGGTTGCTCGTGTCATATGTGTGGTAACACACGGTGTAATAGGCGGCAAGTCACATGCTTACTATGGGGAAGCAATTAATATATATGACTGGTAAAAACAGTGATTTTGAGCCCAAAATAGACACTAAATTTTATATTTCTGTTTGTAGACTAGGTCTACGAGAAGCTAAACAACTTCAGCCGGCTCGGTCTGGATACTGGCGGGAGGAAGATGCCGTCGGATCTCGAATCATGGGAGTTTATGAATGCGGTTGATATGCGCAAATAATTCAGGGTATAGGTCACGGCCGCCCCAAATAATTCAGGGTTCAAAGGGTTAAAGAAAACTTTATTTTGGCTGATAATGAAATTGAGCACCCTCTCTGAAATGTTTTTGTTTTTCTTAATACAAGCTCTTCTCATATATCATAAACTTACTAGTGAAGATTCTATCCTATTCCACAATTCAAAAGGGGTTCCACACTAAAAAGAAACATCATTTTCTTGTATTTTCTTTTTCAACAAGACAGTTTGGATATGAAATGTTACAGATAAATATTTTTTCAATGAAACATCTATTTTTTATGAATATACATTTTTATTTTATTTTTTCAATGAATTCAAACTTAATTCAACATAAGATCTAACAAAAACTTAAGACAGTCGTTAATTCAATACAAATAAAATGCCAAAACAAGTCCTAAACTAGCAAAAAGGGAATAAATTACTTTTTACCAATTACTTACATGCATTTTCAGTTTTTTAAATATGCACCAGCCCCCCCCCAAAAAAAAAAAAATATATATATAATTCACCTCATATGGACACATATCAAGTTTGCATGTTATACTTACCTTGTACGGTGTTGGGTTGAGTGCTCTCTTATGGTCATGTCGTAGAGAATCAAGAGAATCCTGAACCAATTTCTTTTTCTCTTCAAGAGTAGGCAGTGTTTGGCATAGCTATAGGGGAAGAGAGTATCCAAAAGAACAATCATCCATACAAGTAAAGGAATATGGCAAAACTGTTTTAGATGATTAATTGCTCACAGAACATTACATTTTAGGTATAAAGCATAAAGACAAGAGCCTAGGCCTCGTCTTACAAAGAGTTGTGATTGACCTGATTCACCACAACTATGAAAAGCCAACACAAATATATAAATGTGTGTTTTCTCCAAATGTTATTAAGGTATGATGTATACTCAGACATTTATTATCTTTACAATCCAGTGTGCTCCTCTTTAACTAAAACTAGAAATTTGACGTGTCCAAAGGACACAGATGCTCCCTGCTTAACATGATCAGAAATTCATTCATTATGGTTGAACTTAACCAATATGCATATATATAAATAATGAAAAATTTAAACCTTTGAACAAACTTGCATATATAATGTGCAGTGACCTTTGACCTGCAGACTCCGAATTTGAAGTTAGCCTGTATTTTGGTGTCATCTACCTACACACCCCAATTTTTTTTTTAATCTGTTGAATTTTCATAAGTTATCATGCTCCCTGCTGAAAATCATTCATTATGGTTGAACTTAACCAATATGCATATATATAAATAATGAAAAATTTAAACCTTTGAACCAACTCGCATATTTAATAAGCTGTGACCTTTGACCTGTGGACTCTGAATTCAAACTTAGCCTGTATTTTGGTTTCATCTACCTAGGCACCAAATTTTTTTACAATCCATTAAATATTTTTTGAGTTATTGCGTGGAAACTAATTCGCATATTTAATGAGCTGTGGCCTTTGACCTGCGGACTCCGAATTCAAACTTAGCCTGTATTTTGGTGTCATCTGCCTACACACCGAAATTTTTTAAATCAAATAAATACTTTTTGAGTTATTGCGCGGAACCCAATTGGGGGGAGGGCAGACGGACGGAAAGGGGCAACACTTAATGCCCCCTCCAGACTTCGTCTTTAGGGGCATAAAAATATACAGTATGCAAATTTTCTGTAGGAAAAGTTATATTCATGGATTTTCATATAGTTAAGATTGATCATACCAATCACGATGCTTTGTAAGAAGGGACCCTGTAGTATGTTTTGGTAATTTTAATGTTTATTCTTTTTCAAATTTTGAAGTCATTGTCAGATAATACCAAAGAGGATATCATAAAACACATGATGTGCTAACAATGTGGTAAAATATTTCATATTTCTGGGTGAAAAATTCGATTAAAAAATCTTGATTTTAAAAAGTCATGATCCAAACAAATATAAAACAAATTCATTTCTTCTAATATTTTATAAAATAACTTTTCAAGCAAAGAAAATGAAAAAATTCCTGCTGTCTCCATATGATTTTTTTGGGGGGGAGGAGGGGTGGGGGCTTAAACAAAAAAAGACATTAAAAAAAGAAGGTGCTAATTATGATAAAGGGGAAAATTAAAGATTCAATGATTATAATAGTCACTGCACATTAGTGAAACTGGGAGTTCATTCAAATTCACATACTTGAATCTTTACCAATTTAAGGCTTCAGAAATGCTTAATAGCATTTAACAAATCACATGGTTTGTTTCAAATTTTTAATGGGAATGGGTGTTTCACAAGTTTAATCAGACATGCACAAGAGCCAATAAGAACATTCATCCTAAAAACACTACTGAATAGTTTACCGTTATACCCTTTGAACATTATCTGACAAATGTGATGATGTCGCATATGCTGCAAGTAAAAAGAACTTGTACATGAACTTGAGTGTTTGTCTAATCTCTGTGGCACCCATTCCTATGTCTCAACATGAATTTGTGTTACTTGAAAAAGATCTGTACCATCTGTATCATTGCTTCTCATGAATATGTTTTACTTCTTCTTCTTCTTATTTGAACAAATGATAACTTACTTGTCCATTCTTGAGATATAGCTTGTGTAAGATTTCAACTCGTCCAGCTTTAACATATGCTCTCTTTGATTCCTTGGAGAAAAAAAAGTTTAGAAAAAAAATACAATTAAAACAATGTGTATAGGGCTCCATGGTGTACACAAGAAGTTCTTTCAATCTTGCTGTATTATTTCTGTCATCTGCATACATGCAAAAATTCTCCATACAGTCATATGAGTTTTGCAGTAGCCAAATAAAGAACTTCTAAAGCTCTCATGTGCAGTGAAGGTCTATTGTCACTTCACAGTGGAGCTTCGTGGAGTTACAAACCACACAGCTCTCAAATGTATTCAACAATCACTGTTCTGAATAATTCTAAATTATATGTGGAATCTTAATTTTTTTCTGTGAACTATGTCAGGATAATAACCCAATAACCATTTATATAATAATGAAAACCAGGTGAATGTTTCATAAAGCAGTAAGTTTAAGAATGACTTTATGATCAACTGGTGAACCTTTCTCACGTGATAAATAATAACCAATTAACATTTAATGAATACCATTTACCAAAAGAAAGGATCACCAGTCATTTTTAAAGTCACTCTTAACAGCTTTTATGACACACCCACCAGATTTAGTACAGTCCTAATGAGAGAAATTGGAATTTCATCACTAAAGATGGACCATTGCAATTTAATTCCAGATTGCCAAAATTTCAAATTATTTTCAATGATCAGAAAAATCAAATAAAAAAAAATGACTGTGTTTTCTCCTGACTGAAATGCTTTACATAATTTTAATTATTTCCTAAGCTGTGTAGTTGGCAAATGTAGCTACACTTGTTGTCCGTGTTAATGCACTTATGATTGTGGTGCAGATCATCAGATTCATACAATGTGCATGACTATTCTTTCTCCTGTACTTCCTTCACATGTTCAATCGATAAGCAACTTTTTACACAGCTCTAGGTACAACCAATAGATATATTCGAAGTCACCAAAGATTGACATGATTTTCAGTTCTATGTAATCTTCTCAGAGAGAGCAATTAATGTAGTAACTAGAATGACAATACGTTTATCAAAATGTGAAAGATAAATAAACATGCATGATGAATGAATTTACCTCAAAAGGATGCCTACACAGAACTCTTTCCATTGGTTTAGGGGGTTCCTCATCCACCTGCTGCATTAAATCAATCAATGCATGACCTGATGAAAAACAACAAAAAAGAGTTGGATAATAACAAGTGGAAGGCCTCAGGCAGTCTCGCCTGCATTACGTGATTTGATATACCAGCAGTGCTGACTTTGAAAACAGCTATTAAATAATTATTCATATAACAGAAAACACTCATATGATAATAAAATACTTTTATCCATTTACCCAACATGACCTTTGACCATGATCATGTGACCTCAGACATGTGCAAAATAACTTTATTACCCTGATGTCTATGTTTCATGAACTACATGCGTAGATCCATAAACTTTTTAAGTTATGATGCCAATTCAACAACTACCCCCAACATGGTCAAAGTTTGTTGACCCTAAGTGACCTTTGACCTTGGTCATGTGACCTAAAACTTAGGCAGAATCTTCAATGATACACTATCACCCTTATGTCCAAGTTTCATGAACTAGACCCATACACTTTTGAAGTTATGACGACATTTCGAAAACTTAACCTTGGTTATTAAAGATTTCAATATTGATTCCCCCAACATGGTCTAAGTTCATTGACCCTAAATGACCTTTGACCTTAGTCATGTCACCTGAAACTCAGGCAAGATGTTCAGTAATACTTGATTACCCTAATGTCCAAGTTTCATGAACTAGGCCCTTCTAAGTTATGATGACATTTCAAAAACTTAAGCTTACACGACGCCGCCGTTGCCATTGGAAAAGCGGCGCCTATAGTCTCGCTCTGCTATGCGGGCGAGACAATAAAAGCATGATTTATAAAGCAATTTTTGCCTGAGGGTAAAAAGTGCTGCTATTATTACCCTGAGCAACCATCACTGGCGCTCGGAGCATTCAAGGAATTAATCCAGCCAGGTACCATTTACTTCGCCTGGGTCAAGTGCAGCACTGTATGGATAAATTTCTTGCTGAAGGACGTCACCCCATGGCTTGGATTCGACTCCATGACCCTGTTTGAAAGGCGAGAGTCAGAGCCACTAAACCATGATGCAGTCACATATGGATATACAGAAATAAACATTAAACGCATGTTAAAAAGCAGAATGATGTGCATATTTTCATGTGTATGTCCACACTCAGATCCGTATGTTGGAAAAATCTCAAATTTGGGTGGTGATATTGTTTAACAAACCTCAGTCCTGTCTTCTATATTCACTCACTCCCATTTCTTTCACTCTTTTCTCTTGGTAAGTATATACATAATCAGAAACTTGTTGGACAACTGATAGTTGTGAGACTTGGGAGAAATTTGACTCAACAGAGAAAAAGAACATAAGACTGTCCGATCTGACCTGAATACAACAATGATTTGAGTTGGGATAAATAGAATTCTGCAGGGTTGACTTTTCAAGTCTTAACTCTTATCAATATGCCAACCTTCATCTTGTCTTCCTCTATAACAGAATTTAGTTATTTGTGCTCTGCATTCTTTTCAGGCATGATGAAATTAAGGCCTTCCCAAGATTATATTGCATGATAGAACTTGGTGAAAAAGGAAAAACATGGCAAGATGTGACTTACATACACTTTTGTACCTGAATTCACAAACTAATTGGACTATTCACAAAGAGTAATAATGCTCACCTTCACTACTAAACAGTCTGTAGACGACCTTGCGACCTGGGATGGTGACCTTTGACACATCTTGGCTCAGTTTGATTCTCGGAACTCCATTGATTTGTACAAGCTATATAGCAGACAAGATTGAAGGTCAATCGATATACATGTATTGCATCTAGTACATTTTTCATTTTTCAAAAAAAACTTTAACAATAGCTGATGTTTCAAACCTATCAAGCAAACCAAATGGTTTTTATTAAAGAAAACAAAGTATAATTTTGATACAAGCACATGTGTGGGCATGCTATTCATCTTACTTTTCTGTATAATCTTACATTGTTCTGTATTGTGAATACATACATTACATTGATTCACCCAAATTTCTATTTCCTGAAGCGCCCCTTATTGATTCATTATTTTCATTTCAGTGGTTTTTATCATTGAATAAATTATTCGATTTGGAGTTTATATCTAGTTTTCCGCTGTGAAAACTTAAAACTTAACATTTTAGTCATTTTCATGTAATCAATTTATGTAAAAATATTTGTTTGTATTACTAAGCATTGCCCAGATGATGACTCAGGATTTCATTTTATTTACAGTCATGTATGATATTGATGTTATTTGTTAAAATCAGGATTTTGTTCTCATCAGGTCATTGAGGAGGCTTTTTACTGATCTTTTTACCTGATTAAATTTTAATAAATGAATTAATGAATAAATGTGTTTGACTTTTGATGATGCAAATAAATATCATTTCATACAATATTTCATCTTCCACATAATCTTAAATGCTTGAATTTCTTAAATAATGTTTAGTTGACAAAAAGTACCCATAAGATTCTTCTTTGAGCACCTACAATAAACAGACTCACCTTACAAACTCCACCAAGGTTGGGTTGCTTTTGGCAGGTCACTAGATGGGTGCCAATACCATATGCATCAATACCATGACCCTAAATGAGTTTAAATATGACGGATGTCACAAGGGATGGTAACAAATTGAAGGGTTACGGGAAAAAAAAATTTGGAAAGGAGGAAGGGAGAAAAACAAGACAAACGAAAGGAAAAGAGAAAATGGTATAATATAGAGAGGAAAGAGAACAATGGAGAGAATAAAAAGAGAAAGGGAGGAAGGAGAGGCAGAAAAGAGACAAAAGACAAGAGTGAGAGAGAGGGAAGATGAGGGGGATAAAAGGGCAAGGTGGAAATTGAGAGTGACAGGAAAATGGAGAAAAGGGAAAAAATAGGAAGAACAAAAAGAGAAAGATAAATTTGGGTACAAAAAATGCAAAATGGTAAGGGGAAACAAGGAGAAAGCGATAAATATTTTTCCCATTGCCAATGGAAGGGAAAGGAAGAATGAAAGAAAATAAATACAAAGATTATTTCTGAATCCTATATTACACTGATTCAAAGTAAAAAGATCTTGGTTTTGGCAAGAGAACATCTCAAATATTTCAATAATCATAATAATGAAAATAAAAAACTCTAGCCATAACAATCGATGGAAACCAACATTTTGAAAATTCACTTATTAGTAAAATACAGGATTTTTTCCCATTGATTTTTCATTCAGGATATTGTTCACGTTCTCACAAAGTACACTGATAATTGGAAAAGAGAAAAATTTCAGAAATATGTAATACTGATTGGACTGGCATAGATAAAGAGATTCATCATGACAGATACATACAAATGTAAAATATAAGTTTTATACTATCACAGGGCATCTACACATTCACACGAGAAATAAGGAGAATTATTTTGGAAAATGGCAGGTTCCGCTGAATACATTACAAGTAACCTGTATCAAAATTCAAAATAACCACAAAACTATTGTTTTATTCATCATTTTCATCTCATGTAAGGTTCTTATTTCTTTCTTGTGAAGAGTCACCCACATACATACAGTAGGTGCAAGTATGAGATGACCAGCAACATACATGCACATACCAATGTTTTTGTCAATAAGTTGATTCCAACCTTGAAACCAAGACCAGAGTTTTTGAATTCATACAATTTGAATACCACAGATTCTGCATGAAACTATTTTAATTCAACTAAAAAACTTTTGATTTTCATATTGCACGTATCAACTAGCATCTTTTTCAAATATCAATTTATTTAGGTTTCGGTCAATTCACACACTGTTATCTTTAGAATCTACGATTATTTTTTAGAGCCAAAAAAAATTAATGATACCATGAAGTGTATTGATATTAATAAATATTCATGAAGAAAATACTGAAACTTATATTTAGGCATCAAAAATGCATAAATACTATATTTTGCCTTGCAAAGCATGTAAATTTTGAAAGAGTATCTAGTCAATATCAAAAAAGTAAAATGCAATAACAAAAATAAAAAGATTTTTTGTACCACAAAATAAAGAATATGGCACTCCATAAAGGTAAGGTAAAATTGTTTGATTAGAGTTTATCACGGGCAGACACAAAAATAAAAAGAAGACTGGCACTGAGCCTTGGTTTACCATTACATATACCTCATGATAGCTAATCAGGGCCATGAGGCATAAAGGTTTACTATTATATCATGGTAACTTTGCCTTCCAATAGTAACTATTGTGGTAATACTTAACATCCAATTAAAAGCAAGGATTCCACACAAGTTTACCATTTGATGGCAAATTTAGCAAGAGTAACTTTTATGCTTTAGCTCATTTCCATGCAAATTACCATTGGAGGGAAATTTTAGTAACTTTTACTACTTCATTATCACTGTCATTTTTCTTCATCCTTGCATTTGCTCTTGATGACTGAAAGTCAAATAAATTTCAGCACATCTCTTTTTCTTCATTTTTTATATTTAATAGTGTGAATTCCAAGAGGACATGAGTTCTCTACCAACTAAAACTTATTCACTAATGTGATGAGTCAGGACACTGTTTAAATTTCAAAAGTATTTTTTCTCTCTTTTTTAGGGAAGATATCCAATATAACTTAACATTCTTATGCAACTTACCATGTAAATGTATTTCATAAGTCTTTGTTCTATCTTAATGTCACATACATGTGAACAAAAGCTCCTTTTATAGTTGAAATTGTCATTAGAAAGACAATAAAAATGAATGAAAGTATAAAATAAAGAGTTGAATTGTATATATTTACAAGTACACACAACCAAGTGCATTTAGATCAAAATAATCCCCATGCAAAATGATAGCATCATATGACAAGAATTAAAATGCAACTCTAAATGATTATATACCAATAATATTCCTGATGATGAATGAATTGCATTAATAAAAGTGCCAATGAAATTAAAGTTAATCACAACAAATATTAATTATGTTTCATCTATCATTCTACAGCTGGATAACCTGGCAGGTATAATCAGTATATTAGAAATAAGTTGCACCTTGTTTGCATTGTATGAAATATGTACTTGGCTTTAACAATGACTTGCAAATAAATTACAATAAATAACTATTACTTGTGAATTGTTTTATGAAGAGTGAAAGAGAAGCATTAGATGAGCTCCATATATTTGGTCATAGTCTAGTAGGACGACCACACATGTACAGCAAGCATGGTAACCTTGTTATATTATCTCCTAATCGCAGAGCGGATGCCCAATTTAATAAAAGAATGTCAAAGGTGGGAAACATTTAAGAAAAACATCTATTCACTTGACATGTATCTACAGGACATTACACAACACTTCTGGCAGTCAAGTTTCAAAAGATGGCACAATGATGCATCTTGCCAAGAAACAAGGGATTGAATAGTAATTTAGAAAAAATGCAGAGGCGACAGTATATAGCATCTAGAAAGAAGTATACTGTAATCTAACTTGCCAACGGTTTAAAAAGGATGGAGGGTTGGTGTGATATGGTAACCATTTGTCAAAAATGTCAGAGGTTGTATTGATTTAGGCAACTAAGGATTACATTGGGGGAAAAATGAGATACATGTACTAGTATGTTATGATATATGGTGATGGCATGCAAGGCACGGCAAAATACATTTATCTGAATGAAAACCTATCGAAAATTTGATCTTGCTCTTAGAAAGACAGAGAAAGATAAAAAAAAAGAACAAAATTGAGGGGAGTAGGGGGCACACTTTAAGAATTAAGAGCTGTGAATTTAGCTCAGTATTAGACACTTTCTATTGCACTCTCTGATTGCATAACAATTATCTTCAATCAAAATAAATTTCATTTGGTAAGTGTAACTTTAGAACTCTTTGAATAGAATTGTGGGGTTTCTTTTATTAGTCATTCATCCATTTTTCAGCAGCTACGAGTTCAGAAGCATGATAAAGTCTTGAGAACAATTGATGTGGCTTTTAATAATAATTGCTTAAAAATACTTGCATGGGCAAGTAGCTCTAAAGCATAGATTAGCAATACAGGTAATTTCACACACAAAAATAAATACGATTCTACCCTGATATTCAAGCTTTATCTTTAAGCTACATTGAAAAGCCAAATCTGAGTGAGTTTGGATGAATTGAAAGTCATACATTTTGAATAGTACATGTAGGACCCTGAATATCAGGTGGATGTACAATGTGGGAATTATGAGAGGAGAAGAATGGGTGACATAATTAGTGGCTTAAAAGGGAGAATAGAAATGACAAGGTGACATTAGTTGGAAGCATTGAGATATTGACACACTCACCTTTGTTTTATTGGCAAGGATAGTTTGTGAGATCATCTGAGGAAACATGTGGACACATATGGTGCTTAGTATGGTATGAGTGGATTAGTCAATTGCACACAACACTTTAAGAACCAACAAATTTTCAAAGGGGTGGGACAAGGGTAATGATCTGATTTCTGGCTAGGATGAAAATATCTTTGAAACAGATTATTGAAGATCAATTCTGATGATAACCAAACCTTAAGCCATACAACATGTGGATTCCATGGGTGTAAAGACATGATGTCCTACTATTCAAATGGAGGGAGGGGGCCAGGGGGGAATTGCACAATAGTTCCCCCCTCCCCCTCCCCCCCGAACAATAGATTGCCTGCTTGAACTTACGCCAGGATAGTCAAGGAATGACTTTGGTTTGACTTTGGTTTGCCATTTGTTGCTAAAGCACATTGAAAGAAAGCATCATGATTTCATCATTAACGTGTACTTTGCTTTTAATGACGTTGTACAACTTTGTTTTCCTGCTGCGATGGGGACATCATTAACATATTGTTCATATTTGACTATATTATTCATATTTTGACAGGAATAACCATCAAACAATTTTGTTCAATAGAAAATGAAATTTAGATTCTTTATACATGTGTAGATGACCTATGTTACAAACTTACATGCTACATGTAGGCTGACTAAAAAGCATTAAAGTTGTGCCACTACAATAAATAATTTCACATAGAAATAAACATGGCAGCTCGATACATGTTATAAACATAATCAATTCATTAGATAAGATTTACATTTACATGTATCTATCACTACGTGTAATAACCACATATGCCATAATAATTATCCGCTTCATAATCATAAATTAAAAATACAAGTCAAATTATAACAACATGAACAATAAATAGTATCCATATAAACTACAATCTAACACTTCATTATTTCATTTGGCTGAAAGCAGACTGGAACAAATACAAATGTAAATATTTGAATCAATTCGAATAATTACCAATAAGTTATACAAAATTATTTTTTTTAAAGTTCCTTCTCATCATTCCTTTCATTTAAATATCCAACTCTGCTCTCCTAATAAGCAGCAGTAGCAGTAATAGTAGTTGTAGATGTACATGCAGTAATAATTTTGATTTTTAAAAAGGCAGAAGACATTTTCCCTAATCATCGCAATAAAGAACTGAGTCCTATGGAAAATAGGCCTTGTCCTAGAAATATCAAAACTTAAGACCTGGGATGTGATCTGCTGTCTTATTCTCAGATTTCAGAAGCATTTAAAAATCAGGTTTCAAGATTATTTTCAAAGTTCAGCAAACTGTTTATCTTCTTTCAAATGAAGCCCCTGTTTTCAAACCCCTTCTTATTTAGATTTTATTATCCACATGATACGTAACTATTTGAGACTTGATGAAAATTGAGCTGCATAAAGAACCGAGCCCTATGAAAAATAGGCCATGTCCTTGAAATATCAAAACTTAAACTTATTTGTACATGTTCATGGCATTACAGAATTATGATACAATCCTGAAAATATAATGTCAGCATATCCTTTTTAAAAAAAATGTGTAAAATATGTTTCACAGAAAGTGATAAAAGAGAACTGATGAGAAATACCAGAATACTATTTCCCACAGAGTACTTATGCTGAGGAAAATGCATATGCATGAGATTTTGCATGTATCTAGAAATTTTCATTCTGTATGAGCTTTTAAAAAATGTTATTTTTCTTTTTCTCTAACCATACAACATATACATGTACATGAAGCCGACTTCCTGAATTGTGAAACAAAAAATCTTGTTCTTTATTCCTTTTTATCCTATTATCAAGCCTAAAATCCCATTCTTACAAGTTTAATAAATCCTATTTCTCAAGGAAAAATTATATATAGTGTCATTTTCCCCTTGAAAATCCTGTTAAATAGAATTAAAACCTACTTATTGCCAGCTCTGTGTTTATATTATCATAACCACACATGTCTTCCGAATGGAATTGCTGAGATGAAAAGAATGGAGAAGAAATGTTCAGAATATACCCATCACATATGTGAGTCTATCTACAGATAATGAAATGCAATCTGCTTGAAAAATATACTGAAAATATAAGGCTGAATAATTATCCAGAACTATAGATTTTTAAATATACTAAGTAGATGTTGAATAGCTCTCTTGTTAGTTGTTCCCCTATTAAACACCTTTACAGTATAATTTCTGCTCAGTTAGTAAAAAATGATATAGTATCGGCAAATACTTGTACAAACAAGATTTTATTTTAGAGAAATCTAATTCCCAAGAACTCCAATGTAGAAAAAGTATTAAATAAACTTTTAAGAAAAGGGGAAAAAATGAACATATGAAACAACTGTTGGAGGAATGCCATGTGAATTTTGAAAGAAACCTCAAAAGCATATTCCAAACTTTTTTTTTAAGTTGCAATGAAGGCTGTGTAAGTGGAATGCTTGAACAGAGTGCTTATAAATTCTATCTTTTGCTAATAAAGCTTTCTCTGTAAACCTACATGTAGTGCTATTCTTTCTTTATATGGTAATTCTGATTGTATAATATTCAGAGCTACATGCATTAGTATAATTAAAATTATAAATATGCGAAAATAAAAAAAATATATCAGAATTCCTCCCAAAACCACTCTAGTTTATAACCTTTTTTATTAAGTTTGAGTTATAAGACTTAAAATATGTAAGATCTCACATTAAAATCAAATTCTAAGTTTACATTCACTTTAAAACCCTATAAAAAGACATTTTTGCGATAAATCCGCTGTGCAAAATTTTTTTAACGCGTCGCTCGCTGATTTTTTACTTTCATGTACAAATCCAATGCAAATAATATTTTTAGCCAAAATTCATAAATGCATCAATATTTTTAATTTCACTGATTAAAACCAATCAATTCCATCTTGTTTATGGTCACAATAAATCCCCAACAATTTCCATTGACAAAACAACAAAAAACAAAACAGAGAAATACATAAGAAATTTAGAAAACATTAAAATACATAAGAAAATAAATATGATGTTGAATTTTTTTTAAAGTATATCTGATCATATCCGTATGAAGGGTCTTTGTACCAAAAATTAACAATTTAAAGGCATTATTTACGTAATTAGATCACAATTTTGATTTAATGCATAAATTAGCATAATTCACTAAAAATTAGATTTTTCGCAGAATTTGATCTTAAAGTTTTGTAGATTATGCCATGGATAACGCGCGTGCCAATTTTCGTTGCGATCACGCGATCGATGGCCGAGATCATAAGGGGGGTTGACATCCCAGTCTTCTAAGGCATCGAAATAGCCCAGTCTATCTAGGGTTTAACTTGATAGGACTTTATCTCTAAATCATTTTGCAACCTGAACTACTTTCTTCTTATCTGAATGATCCCAAGATGTAACTGTTATTCAAAGGTATAATATATGTTATCTCAAGAGCCTGTGAATGGTCAAAATGCATTGGGCTTTTAAATTTAAAGTGAGATGCCTATTCAGATATCAAAACTGGTCTCTAGAGACAAATTACTGTGGATACAAATTGACTGGTGCAGGAAGTTTGTAAATTTAATGAAAATATATACAACTCATTGATACAAGAAAAATCTATGAAAATCTAGGGGGAAAGAAAGTTGGAACAGAACCAAACATATCATTTCAAATGAGGTTTAATAATAACAAACGCAATACTTACTTGTTGGTTGAGAGATAATAATGTTTCTTCATTAATATCATTGCTGGCTACAATCATCAGTTTCTCCAACCAAGGTAAACTGAATCTATAGACAATATAAACAAAATGAGAATAGTTATGCCTTGTAGAGGTGCCATGGTGTAGTGGTTCAGTCACTTAACTCGTAAACCAAGGATTGAGGATTCAAATCCCATCCGGTGCTAATGTCTTTTGGCAAGGCACTAATCCACGTTTGTTCTTCTAAACCCAGCTGTGTTGGAGCTTGGTTTAGTACCTTTTTCACTCTATCAACACCAACAAAAAACACAGTACTTGAAATCACCCTATCTAACAGTGTTGTGTGATAACTTTAAAAAAAAAGGAAAAGAAAATAGCTCACTCAGTTCCGACTTTCTTGAAGATATCTCTAACACAGAGAGACAGGTAGGCAAGGTCACCACTGTCAATACGAACGCCTTTAGCCTTATAGCCTACCTCATCAAGGGCTAATGTAACAGCTAGGAAATTGGCAACTCCACTCCTGAAAACAAGAAAATACTCATGTAAAGATCAACAATTTATATTGTGAACACACATCAAGGGAAGAAGATCCCACTCTGAATAGATTCCATTAAACATCAGTATTACAGTTTTTAAGGAGCATTTGAATCAGATTTAAGTCAAAACCATATAATTTTGGATGCAAAATTTGTTGATTAGAGGAAGAAGTACATGTACAGCCTTTTTGTTCTAAAAAGTTGTGTATTAAAGTTTAAGTAATTTGAGCAGATCAAGACTTAGACAGGAATAACCGCTGTTTCTGGGGATTTATTCAACAATTTCTGACATTTTACTATGATCCCCATTCACCGATGGTAGTGTGTTAGTGCGAGCCTGCATGTGTAATCTGGTCGGCAATTAGTTAGACGGGTTTTGTCCAGATTTTAATTTCTATTAGATTCTAAATGACATTATATTATCTTGAACGAAGGCTCACTATTTTCGCAAGACTCTAATCTTTTTATTGATACTATGTAAGTTCTATAAAATATCTAAAATATACGTTACCGATGAGTTATTTCCCGGGTTATTTTTTCAATTTTCTGCCAGAGAGGAAAAAATGGCAGCTGTCAACGAGTTGTGCTTTTATCAAGGCTTTCCGATTAAATTTTTGATATCCTGGCCAATCAATGCGAGCGACAAGTTCCGAACGCATGCACTTCTCCAAGCGCAAAGCAGCGGCACAAAATCGCGATATATAGCGACTGGTAAATAAGTCTGTAGGATGATGACGTCATCCAAGATGGCAACTTACGTTGACCAATGAAGAGATCGAAGATGACGATGTTTCGATCATAATTTGGAAGGAATCAGCGGTAACTGCGGTCTAATGTACGATATTTCTGAACTTTAAACATTTTTTCGTAAACGTGGATGTGATTTCTTTTTCATAATGTGACATTTTATGTACAAAAAACGATCGCAAATCAGGTTTCCACCGAATGTTAGATCTATCGATACTGTTAATACGTTGTCTATACGTACAGGCCTCCAAGCTCTTCAGTCTATGTATTGGTGAGTGAGCCAACGCAGTTCAGCGGAACAACCAAAATACAGAGACTGAAGCTTTTGGTCTAATCAAGACTAAGTTTTCTTTTTTCTGTTAATGAAATAATGTGTCTTTTTAAATCACAGAGCCAGCTATAAAGGAAGGATCGATGAAAATGTCATCGGACACAAATTATGATTTCAGAAATCAGCCAGATTTTGAAATTCATTTTGAATGTTGGATTTGTGATCCCTCCTATGCTTGAAAAAACTAGAATTACTTTAATGAATAGTCAAGTCACTCTTCATTTTTACTCACTTGAGTACTTCATATGTGTCCACAAGTGCCAAAAAACCTGTAGGAAAGGAAACTGCATATGCAATGAATGCAGCAAGCTCGCCCTCATTTGTCTGTTCTTGGAGAACATTAATGACATCACAGATCTTCTTACGACATCGGAGACAGATCTCTACAAAGTCAACAGGTGTCTTGCTTTCATCTGCTGGTTGAATCATCTGCACAAAGGATTTGCACAATTGTTATTGTCATTACATCATCACTTAAATTATCACCATCATAAGCATCATAATAGTCATCATCATCATCATAACGAACATCATCATCTTCATCGTCATCATCATCACCATCATCATCTTCAACACTACTATCATCATTCATTATCATCATCATCATCATCATCTTCATCATCATTATCATCATCATCACCATCACCACCACCATCATTATCATCATCATCACCATCATCATCATCGTCGTCGTAATCATTATTTAATATTGACTGGCCTTGAGGGGTACATCAAATATGTCGTCCGCAACAGAATCTTATTGGCCCGAGTCTTTAGACGAGGGCAATATGGTTCTTTTAAGGGCGACATATTTCATGTTTCCCAAAAGAAAAGCTAGCCAATATTATTATTACCTAAGGCTGAAGAATTTATAATTCAAGCTACTATTTGTAACAATTTATGTGCCTGTTTGCTTATCACTACTTCTGATTTCAGGTTATTCACGACCTTGGCGAAGTACCCCTTAATAAACATTTATGACGTAATTGTTACCTTGTAGTCGCGCATCATGCATGGCGCGCACATACCGTGACTCAACGCGTATAAATCTTGCGCTTGGGTTACGTTTGTGATGTATGCTCTGGCCAAAGAAAAACTGATGAAGGTTTGGTTAATATCTGTCAAAGGATATTACTGGATCTAATTTTGCCACGCAACACTCGGGCAGCTCCCACAAATGTCTTGTGATATTAATTCCATAAAATACCATTTTCTCAGAAAAGTGAGAATACTTGTACCTGTTCATTCAATGCATCAATCATCGGACACATAATTATCATACATGCTTCTATGATTTTTTCATCAAATTTTTCTGCTTTTAATTTTGGTCATCATACGCCATTAAATAATAAGAGAAATATCATCGCTGGGTATTAAAACTTCATATTTTGAAATTTAAAAAAACTTTGAAGGTAGCTCAGAATGGTGGCAAATTCATATTGTCTGAATATCTGTACAGAACTCTTTCTAGGCAAAAAAATGTTGCCAATTATGTCAAAACTTTACAATCTTCTTCTTCTTCTTTGTTGTTCTTCCCCCGGTATTCGAGGATCACTGGCTATCCGCAGGTTGGTTGTTGTGTTGAAGTACATGTAGTTTCTCTAAGCGAATATGATGAATTTTAGGAATGTATCTGAGGCAGTGGGTCATAACAAGAGTGACAGATAGGTGCGAGGAGGGTAATTAGATATAAGCTTTTGAGATGCAGAATTTTAACATACCATGAACAATATTTGCTGACATTTCATGGCACAATTTCTATAGGTCAAAAACTTGTGTCTCTCGTTATTCTTTGATGTATTTTCATCAACCTTCACCAATTTTTTCTTCAAATTTTTCTGAAAACTTTTTTTTAATCCGGCTCATCATTAGGGTAAAATGTACCTTTAAGATGCATCTATAAGTACATACCCTATTCTTGACTTCACTCAGTCCACCAAATGACATGACAAAGGAATGTGCATGAGTTCCAGTGATTGGAATGCCAAATAGCTTTCCTGCTAGTACATTACTGGTCCCATTGAAACCTGTGTATTAAAGTAAATCAAAACAATAATCAACATTTCCATCAGAAAAGCAAAGTATGCAAACTTTTTAATTCAGGCCCTCAAGCAGAAAATAAGACTGCCAAATAATAGCGAAACAAGGACCTTTACATTCACTTTCGATTTATTTTGTATTAAAGATACAGACAAATTCATACATGTACTTAAACATGCATAGCAAATTTTGCTCTGACCAAGCATGTTATTTGTGGTACACAGACTGCCAGCAGAATCTAGTTGTACCATGTCATCTATATCATCTATTATGGTAAAGTACACATTGAACTTCAAATTTTCATACATTTTGTTATATACAAGTACAACACCTACATGCATAACATAAAATACGTTCAAAGTTAAAGTCTGGTCAGCATTCCCCAAACTAACTCATTTTCTTTAATACATGAAAAAAAATCAGGATTAGAATATAATGACAAAGATACTTTTTCTCACCTCCCATATAACAGTATCTTGATGCTGATAGTCCACCATCAGGCCCTTGAGCTCTCCTTAGACCAAACTCTAATAGTACCTTCTCTTTACCTGCTGCTAACCGGAATCTTGCAGCATTGGTTGTTACCAAACTATGTTTGAGGGGAGGGATCAAAAGGATCAAGTATAAAAGGTTCATATGATATTCAAATTTTGAAATTGAATTGGAGATAAAAATAAAGGTTGGGTTTATCTCCTACAATTCAGAATAGATTGGTTCCCCTCCCTTTCCCTTTACATTTGCCTAAAATTTGAATTCAACATTGAATCTTTCAACAGCTAAATATTTATTATTGCACTCCATTCTGTTATTGAACTATATGTAAATGATGAGAGAATCCCATCATCTTTATTGTTGAAATAATTTTTTCTTTAATATTAAAAACAGTAACAATTATTTTAGACAGGTGAAAACACCTGTATATTACAGAAAACTTACATTTTTTCCAATTTACATGTATTTATTGCAGTAAATTTGTCTCATCATTAATTACGATATTTACTTCAATGCTTCAACAAAACACATTTTTGTAGCCTTCATAGTGCAGGCAATGTTATCAAAATCTAAACCTCAATGTAAATGTAATAACAACTACATGTATATAGAATGATAATGGAGTCTGCAATCAAGAAAACACACATTTACATTTATAGAGAAATCTGAACGCGACAATCCATACCTTGCAAAATTGATAAGTGTCAAGAGTGGTGTCTCAATCAACTGCAGAAGGGGCAAAGGTCCTTCAAGTCGTAACAGTGGCATTCTGGGAAATACAACACTCCCCTCAGGAATGGCATAGACTTCAATGTTAGAGCAATCAAGGGTCTTAAGATATTCAAAGAATCCCTCCTCTGTTGAAGGGGGTAGGGTCGTTTTCAGGTATGCAATGTCTGCAACAACACAAAAAAGTGAAGTACTGTACAAACAATGAGAAAGGTTTAATAAAAGGGCTTTAAGAAATCAGTGTGTACATTGATTTTTCCACTGGATGTAAAACAAATACATACCAAGGGAAAATCACACTACTCAAGAGAGAGATAGAGAGAGGGTGGGGAAAAGGATAGCAAGAGAGAAGGCAGAGAGAGATAAGAGGGTAGAAAGAGAAAGAAGTCCGAGGACATAAGGGAGACAGCTGAGGCAGGAAAGGAAAGAGAAGAGCAAATGAAAAGTGAGAGAGAAAATGAAAGCAAAAAATATGAACAAATATGTAGGAAGGAAACCTCATTATCATATTAGTTTTAAAGACAGAACTTGAGACATGTACTGCATTGACCATGTGAGTCATAGTGATCACTGATTGATTAAATGTACATGAAATTAAACATTTACCTGGTAACTGTGTAAACATTGTGTACCCATAATAATTATATGTATGCCATTATTTGGCAATAGCAGTGCATAATTTTGCAGCCATGTGTACATAATGACAGTCGACCATATTCTAATCAATTTCTGATTAATAATTCAAACCATCATCATGAAGACTCCTGACTCAATTACATTGCATGATATTGATAATATCAAATATCATGCACAGTACACTCTTGTGCCAAACACATTCACTTTAAAAAGAAAAGAAATAATATGGAGGCCCACATGAAGTTTATTTTTTCACTGTATAGAGGGAAATACATTTTAGTAGGTGGCATAATGAATCAAATAATTTAGAGGCATTATAATGTGAAGGAAGGAGAGAAATGTATAAATATCCTCCCCCTTCCATCTGCACACCAGTACATGTCGTCTTCTCTAGTTGACCCTAACATGAAACTTAAACTTCATAGAATGATCCTTGATAATTTACAAAACCAATGATTTTGTGTGTGTGTTTTGACAATTGACATGTTTCAAGAAAAACAATTCTAAAAAAAATTCAAATGAATTCATGATAAATATCTAAAATCTCAACTCCATTTAAATCAATACAGATAAAAATGAAATTAGTCTGAAAATAAACAACCATGAATTATGCAAAACAGACTTGCTTTAAATAGGGGTAATGTCCCAATGCTAATGTCCATGGTCGGATGTCAAAATTACATCCTTGACTTTATACATGTACTGTAAAAATGATGACTCTGATAATGTAGCCAAAGAGTTACTGAATCTACTTGCAGCAAAGCAAAATTCAAATTTGAAATTAATTCAAGAATGGATGCACTAATTTGCATCATTTAAAACAGCCTAATTAATCTATTAAGCAAAATTTATCTTTTCATCTAGCTCCTTTAAAATGGACATGGACACTCAATGGTGTTTATGAGTGCAATTGACAGAATATTTCATGAGGCAGGAGATGAAATGATACAGCCAATCAATGTATTTTTTTCACAGAATGCTGTTTCTTTTCATCAGTTCTTGATTTGCTGTCATGGAATTCTGTAAAGACTAGATGTTTGTACATGTATGTACATGATGAGTTTATAGATTCATTCTTTTCTGTCGTTGTTGTTGTTTGAGGTGTGATTCAACTCACATAATTGGCTGTACAGTGCATCTACCTCGTATGTTGTTTATTTCTTTATTAAACTTGCTGCCTGAATATAAAATACCGGTAATGAAATCAGGAATTTTTTTTTCTGATGTCTCACAAAATAACCGACAAATCATAAAAAGGGCTTTAGTTGCTTGACCTTTTTGTGGCTTGTTATCACAACAGATCAAACTACAAAGAAATTGTACTTCCTGTTATGAAAAGTTTTGTTTTTCTATTTTGTACCTTTTATGGTCTACATGTAATAACAAAACTAACCAGGATAACAAAATGAATCACTTTGCAAAGAATTTGGCCTATACCTGTATATCTAAAACATAAATACATGTAAAGTAAACAAAGTAAATTTCAATCAAGATTGAATATAAGGGCTGAATCAAAACATTTAACTGCCTCTCAATGGACCGTTTATGTGTAAAATGTTTTCCTGCCAAACGTACATACATGTAGACTAAAAAAGGAAAAAGAAGAAACTTCCTCCCAAAGATCCTTATATTTCAAACATCTCTTTTGCAAAATGCCAATCTTTATTTTTTACCACCTTAATCTCATTTTTATTTTTGTTGGAAGCTATCAATTAACTGAGCTATATCCTTTTTTTATTCTTGATTCCAAAATATTGACTTCAGGTAATGTCACACTGTGGGACCAGTATAGTAAATGGCATATTCTGGCAAAGCAAAGTATAATTTTATTCTTACAGACTTCAAAAGTTAAATACATTTTATGCCAATAGATAGTTCGAGAAGAATCTATTGAATCTAACCATGATACTTTCTTTCCTTTGTTTTTTATATTTGTATGTTATATTAAATCATAAAATCATAATCAAGGTAAAATTACAGTATTTTCAACTTATTAAAACAGATCAGAGTTATTTTAACAATTGTGAGTTTAGGTTCTTTTTATCAAAACTCATATTCAGCTTCAATCAAGATGGAGTAGACCAGAGTAACTTTTGCTTTTACCCAAGATGGCCTACATGTACAGATCCATCTTGAAGGTATGTACATGTACAATCTATTTTTCTTCAAATCAAGAAAAGTAGCTCAAAGGCATAAATTATAAGTTCAAAATCATATTCTTCACAGATCCGTTGGCATTAATAAATGCATTTTTAATTTAGAAACAATCTTTATTTTCTGATAAAATTTCATATAATATTGAGGAAGATAATATTATTGAGAGAGAGCACTAAAATGATTGAAATTTTATTTAAGATTCAATCAATGAGCCTGAGCTACATTAGAATGTTTAAAATTGACCCCACACCAAAACTTTAATTTTTCAAATTTAGATGCATGTATATGTTCATTTTGCTGATCTGTTTTCAATTTTCAGATGCTTATGTTTTGCCTTATCTTGTATATCATTGCTTCCTGTTCACCTTGACACCTTCCACGTATTGTACATGTAATGCAATTATAATATTTGGGCTTTATCTAGCAACCCTTTATCAACTGATACAGGATCTAAAAACATTTGCAAATTACTAGGTAGTGTACAGAAGTTCATTTGATCCCAAGAGAGAGAGAGAGAGAAACTTTTTTGTAAATCATTATTTAGCATCAGATTTCAAAATCACTATTTAGATTGAATATTCCTGGAATTTTTGGAGGATTGGAATCATTTCTTTTCCTCTTATTTTTTTCACTCATAATTTTGTGTATTATCGGTATCATATTTTCATTTTTTTTTTCATTATCCATCCACTAATATGGGGGGGAGGGTAAAGCAAACCAACAAATCCCCTCTCTTCATTACAACTTCAGAAAAGTGAAACCAAACAACACCTACAAATCTATCTCAGAATTATGGGAATTTTTTCTGGCTTACTTCACTTCTTTACTTTTAAGAAGTGCAGAGCATAAAATATCCAGTTCCTCAATAAGTTTGGGCACATTACACCTCTGCAACTTTAGATAATCCAACTTACCAGAATCACTGAATTCAAAATCCTGGAGGAACTTCAAGCATTCGCTCAGTCCTGCAAAGATAGTGAATTCTCCATCAAATGGGTTCTTCCTAAAGAAGAAGTCAAAGACAGCACTGGCATTGTTCCGATCACTCTTCCAGTAAGCATAGGCCATGGTCACCTGGTATTGATCTGTGAGCAAGGGCTGGACAAGTCCATAGGGGTAGTTGGCTGCCCTCCGCAGCTCAGCAGCTGAAGGGCCATTCATCACAGGATCTTTGCTGCTGCTGCTGTTGTTGAGGGATGTGTTGGGGTTTGCATCCCCAGACATCTTGGGTTCTCACTGTGACAGACCTAGATTTTGCTGGATGGGAAAAAGAAGGCCGAGTAATCACAAAAGTTTAGATCTACTGCATTCACTATTATGGCCTATTAAATGCAAACGAAATCATGGTCCCAAGAGTTTAGACAAGGGCACCCTTTTTTTTTTTAGCAAATGGCCCACATCAATCTCTCCTAAAAAAATGCAGTAAAGAAATATACCTGAAGCTCTGAATGAATCCAAGATTACATGTATCTAAGGAAGAATGCCCCATCTTCCATCTCACATTTGTTGAAGCAGGACTGGATACATAATGATTCATATTATAAACACCAAACATTTATAAGTATTACATACCATGTAGTACATTGCCAACCCTGCGCCAATGGCAAAATCATACATCATAGACCATTTCACCGAGATCTTGAGATCTTCTTGTTGAGTACAGACTGCCATTGGCAATCTACTACTAATATTTAATAGAATGCAAATTTCATCCATGTGACGAATTGCGATACACAAAAACAGTAATGGTCCAATTTCATGAGCATACACATGTACATATATGGCAGAGTATCCTAATGCCAGACACCTTTATTTCAGTGCTTTAAAAATGACAACTAGAGGAAATACAATAAAGAAAAATTTGCACTTGCTATTCCAAATATTAACCATGAAAATTATGAATACGATAAAATTATTTTATATCTATCAAGCGTTTTCTTTGCATTGCACTTGCTTTTTTTTGCCTTGTTTTTGCAATCTTGTTCTATGTATTGCTCTGTGAAATTGAACTGCGGTAGTCTTACTGTACAAAACTGTTTTTTTATGTACGCAGTAATATGCGCATCCGGAATCATAATAGTGTCCAGTAATACAATACATTATTAACCTATACCTCTAAAGGGGTGGTGGAATTACTCTATTCCAAAAGCTGACAATGAAAACAATCGGTACCGGTAGTGCAATTTACTTCCTTGTCCTAGTCAACTACATCTAATTTCAAATCTAAACAACAAAGCTACTTACCGGTACCGGTAATGTGAAAAATATCATGTAATAGAAATCTTAATAGTTTAAAAAGATAATCAATAGGCATCAGAATGTATTTCATGAGGCAGGGGTGATGGAGAAAGTGGAGTATCTATATAGAAAAATGTTTTTTATCACATAAATTCATAGAGTCATATTTTCAATAGCACCAGTTTGTACAAGTATAATCAGGACAAGTTCTGGAGACATTGATTTCATAGCATATGGCTATCCTAATTGACACAAAATTTGTGCCAGATTATTTTACGGAGAATTGGAGAACACATTTGAAATTTGTTTTAAACATTGCTGTGGAAAACTAGATTACCTATATGGTGTAAATATCAAAGGTGATATTTGGTTAAAACCTACATGTAGTTTGAATTGAAAGGGGGTGATAATTTGTAATACTTGCTTAAGTACTGTAGATTTGATCTAGATCTTTGGCATTTTTACCAAAATAACTTTTTCCATTTATAAGTATTTGGGGGTGTAAAGGGTATGTCATCACAATTTTCTGTTAAATCCTTAGATCCTGGGTTACAGCAAAGTTACTACAAGGGAAAATCGGGCACTTCGGCTTTTTTCAAAATGCTCAGTTAATGCTCATGGGGAAGGGTGCCCACTAGCGCGAATAAGTAAACCTACAATGCAAATCGGCACGCTACTGTGTACAAAACATATGGGGAAATGAGAGAGTGGAGAAAAAAATTGTCTATAAACCTACACAATTTCCCTCATATGTTTTGTACGCATCCCACAATGGCGATACGAGAGGCTGGCGAAGGTTTACTTACTCAACATTGTGGGGCGCTCTTTTCGAGCATTTCATTGCCCCCTATATGTGTACATGTAGTCTTGTAAATTATTGGACACTACCATGATCCGGACGTGCATATAACTGCGTACAAAAACAATTCTGTACCGTAGGACTACGCAGGTCAGTTTTACAGACCAATACATGGTACAAAATTGCAGAAACAATGCGAAAAAATCAATTTTTTTAAATTCATTTATCTCTAAAATTACAGAAAATGCTTTTACATACATGTAGCTTTACATTAACAATCCATTTTCTGACAGAAACATGGGCCTGATATATACCAAATTTCATTTCAATCTCGTACACGCCTTCGATCAAATGTTAATCGAGGTGTGGTGTAGATCTATGATTGTCGACCGTCGGCCGGCCGGCTGTACTATGGTGCCAGTACCGTGCCATCAACGATTGATAGAACTTTTTTTAGCTTAACGAGCGAGCATTATAAATATTGAAAAGACACAAATATCCCGGGACTAGACGGAACAAGCAGCTAACGTGAAAAAAAAAGACATAAGTTAGCAAATGAAAATTTATTACATCTGCTGAAGATACAATTTGAAGAATAAACAAACAAAACTTAAAATTAATGCATAACATGATATAATTATATCCTGACATCGAGGCACAAAGTGCAAACTGGACCCTCAAAAGAAAGGAAAAGTTCTGTCTCATTCATTTTCCTTCTGTCAAAATTAAAAAAAAATGGCCGATAGGTACCAAAACTAACGCGACACAGTTCATAGACGTCTTTATCTTTTCCTTATTTTAAGGATCCAGTTTGTGCCTCGATGTCCGGATAGCTGTGTCACGATAGACCTTCATCCATATAATCGAGGTAAGTGCATAATTTATTTTTTCCCCTTTTGAAGTGCTATTCCGACCCCATTCTACCCTATTTTGGAGAGTTATGTTTGACTATTACACGGATGACTCCTGGGCTCCGGCCCGCTTCGCTGCCGCGGACTGGAGCTAGTGCTGTAGCTCGGTTCCTTCAACTCGGTCCGGACCCGGCTCGTAAATCTTATCAGAATCATAGCTCGACCCGGAGAGGCCCGGTAACCCGGTCCGGCTAAAATTGATTTATGTCCATGCAAAAGTACAAAGTTTTGACCTACTTGACTCTTATCTGTGACCGCGACATCACCTTCTGACCTTGTTCTCAAAAGACATACAAACCCCCAAAATATTTAATTCATTGTTTATATCATCCAGTAGTAATGTAGAGAGGGATTGAGACGATACAAGGCCAAATCGCAATTGCTCACATCACCAGTGCAGCGGTCAACAGCACAGTCTGTGCACCGCTAGTGATTTACTACGAAACATGTGCTTTGAGATGATTTTTTTTGTGTGTGTGAAATCAAGAGGCAGATTACAAACCACATTGTTTATTATGTTATCATTCTGGTGACCCAATTTTCAAACAGGCTCTCACAGAGATTGTTTCTGTCTATCATAGGGCAGATTTTTTCGGAGGGGTGGAGGTGGCAGAAAGAGTTAATTTCTGAGGGTATTTCATTCTTCATATTTGCTTTGAAGCAATAGAATATTTTAATCAAACTATTTTCTGTGTATGATTTATCTGTCTTATTCTAGCCTTCAGCTACCGGTAATAATATTTTTAACAAAAATATTTTTAATAAAAAAATAAATCAAAATACATTTTTATTTCATATTAAACTTTGACAATCGGTCCAATATCATCCTACCCCCATATCATCCATTTAGTCATCTCTCACGTTTTTTTGCTCTTGTACACATATCCCCCCCCCCCCCTTCTCTCTCCTGGTAACGGCACCCTCTTCTCGTCCGTCTCGTCCACCCTCTTTAATGTATCCTTTAAATGGGAATTAAATTGTTTTGCACCCACTCCCAGCTGAGCTATTATTTTCGGATCACCGACTTTGTGGAAAATGTCAACACAACAGGGTTTTGGGGGGAGGGAGGGCTTTTATGGTTAGCAGAAAAAACTGGTATAAAAGATATCTCAATAAACCGGACAGATTATTTTACCAAAAAAAGAGAGAAATATTCTGCATGTCATCACAGTCATAATATCAAAAGGAAAACTTCTTGAGTTATGACCATGCCTAATGGACCAACTGGCCTTTACTTGTAAACAAATTGGACATTCTCACCCAGTGAAACCATTACTCTCAGCCAATCACATGACCAGTCAGACGATATAACATGGCAGGTACTGCGTGCATGTGCGCCGTTAGCCGGCTAGCTATATCATCTCGATCCCTCACACACAATAACTCAGACAGGAGGTCCGATCATGATGGGGGAAAAATGAAAAAAAGGTAGGGATGGTTGGCCTTTGACCTGTCCCCTAGACCATCACACTAGGTGGATGGATTGCTTGTTAAAAATAGTTTCACAAATTTTATTGCGGTGACAAATGACACCTCAAATATAATCAAACAATCCGGGGTTTATTTTCCGGGTTCGAGGGATTCAAAGTGAAACCCGGCCCGTAAAGCTCCGAGCCGGTCAATGCTAACTCGGCAGGATTCAGCCCAGTAAACAATCCGAGCTACAGCACTAACCGGAGCTCTCTGGGTTACAGTATGGTTGGAACTATACCCCTTATCGACCACCTAATTTTCTAATCATTGTATCTGTGAAAATATTTATAAGTTTTACCTAGTTTTCATCTCATTTGTGATGAAAATTGAGCAGATCATATTCAGTTTCGATGGGCAACTCCGATTCAATTCACGTATCGGCGAACAGCGAATACATTTGCAGCCTTCTTTTGAAACCGACCACCCACCCACGATACACTAAGTTTACGGCTGATTCTTGTCGCGGAGGAGAAATATTTTTTTTACTCTTCCAAAACATGCTAAATGATTACCTATCTCTCACTACTTCCACTGCGAGCTCCGGCATATGATTCGATGATGACGGATATTTGTTCTAAATCCGTTTCCTATCAGATTTCTTGGTATGAACTGTTTTTCGTCGGTATTCGGGTCTAGGCCTAGTCAAAACAATTTTAATAAATTCTAGGCCCTACTACTAAATTTTTACCTCCCCCCCTCCCTTGGCGACAGCACGCGATTGCGTGCTGTCGCCAAGCATTAAGCAGAAGACAAAGAAATCAAGATGGCGACGTAAACACGGCCGTAAGCTCTTCCCATCTTTTCATAACATTTTTCTCGTTTTTTTAATGAATTCTTATTTAAAAATGAAATCAATACCGCAGAAGTGTTGGAAATGAAGTTGAACCCCATGTATGTTTTAGGGCTAGGTAGTGCTGTAGCTCGTTTCCTTCAACTCGGTTCGAACCCGGCTCGTAAATCTTATCAGAATCATAGCTCGACCCGGAGAGGCCCGGTAACCCGGTCCGGCTAAAATTGATTTATGTCCATGCAAAAGTACAAAGTTTTGACCTACTTGACTCTTATCTGTGACCGACATCACCTTCTGACCTTGTTCTCAAAAGACGATACAAACCCCCAAAATATTTAATTCACTGTTTATATCATCCAGTAGTAATGTAGAGAGGGGATGGAGACAATACAAGGCCAAATTCGTCACATGCTTATATCACCAGTGCAGCGGTCAACAGCACAGTCTGTGCACCGCTAGTGATTTACTACGAAACATGTGCTTTGAGATGATTTTTTTTGTGTGTGTGAAATCAAGAGGCAGACTACAAACCACATTGTTTATTATGTTATCATTCTGGTGACCCAATTTTCAAACAGGCTCTCACAGTTTCTGTCTATCATAGGGCAGATTTTTTTCGGAGGGGTGGAGGTGGCAGAAAGAGTTAATTTCTGAGTGTATTTCATTCTTCATATTTGCTTTGAAGCAATAGAATATTTTACTCAAACTATTTTTTGTGTATGATTTATTTTTATCTGTCTGATTCTAGCCTTCAGCTACCAGTAATAATATAATAAAAATATTTTAAATAATAAAATGAATCAAAATACATTTTTATTTCATATTAAACTTTGACAATCGGTCCAATATCATCCTACCCCTATATCATCCATTTAGTCATCTCTCACGTTTTTTTTGTTTTTGTTTTTTTGCTCTTGTACACATACCCGGCCCCCCCCCCCCTTCTCTCTCTCTCCTGGTAACGGCACCCTCCTCTTCTCGTCCGTCTCGTGCGCCCTCTTTAATGTATCCTTTAAATGGGAATCAAATTGTTTTGCACCCACTCCCAGCTGAGCTATTATTTTCGGATCACCGACTTTGTGGAAAATGTCAACACAACAGGGTTGGGGGGGAGGGCTTTTATGGTTAGCAGAAAAAAACTGGTATAAAAGATATCTCAATAAACTGGACAGATTATTTTACCAAAAAGAGAGAAATATTCTGCATGTCATCACAGTCATAATATCAAATGGAAAACTTCTTGAGTTATGACCATGCCTAATGGACCAACTGGCCTTTACTTGTAAACAAATTGGACATTCTCACCCAGTGAAACCATTACTCTCAGCCAATCACATGACCAGTCAGACGATATCACATGGCAGGTACTGCACATGTGCGCCGTTAGCTGGCTAGCGCTAGCTATATCATCTCGATCCCTCACACACAAGGCCATAACTCAGACAGGAGGTCCGATCATGATGGGGAAAAAATGAAAATAAGGTTGGGATGGTTGGCCTTTGACCTGTCCCCTCGACCATCACACTAGGTGGATGGATTGCTTGTTAAAAATAGTTTCACTACTTTTATTGCGGTGACAAATGACACCTCAAATATTATCAAACAATCCGGGTTTATTTTCCGGGTTCGAGGGATTCAAAGTGAAACCCGACCCGTAAAGCTCCGAGCCGGTCAATGCCAACTCGGCGGGATTCAGCCCGGTAAACAATCCGAGCTACAGCACTAGGGCTAGGCCTAGATCTTTTAGAGGGAAAGTAGAAATCTCAGGGGCAAAAGTTTCAGGTTTTGTTACTTTTGTACCCGTTTTGTACCCTATATTATAGGCTATACGTAGAGTACCAGTAGGCTTTTACTCCCCAGACGCCTCCAATCCTTCCTGGCCGGCTGTGCCAACGCCAAACGCCACGCCCACGGTGACATACCGGTACTTGCCGATCTTTTGTCAATTTTTATGAATACTGAACTCGTCCTAACGAAACTTGCACCAAAAAGGGTAATTTTAGGTCGCTTTTCACGTTGATGATGTCAGATTTTAAGGATATTGGCTAGTGTTTGAGATAATGACCGTCCGCGAAGTATGGACCCGCGCGATGTTTGGACTCTCTGGCTCTGCCATTAATTGGGATCCATTAATTTTAAACTACGGGAAGCTCCGGGGTAGTCGTGCGTGAGGCGCAGCCCAGCAGATGCCGTGGGCTGATCTCCTTGCTCCCTTTTATATACCATTAGATCTAGATCTCTAAATCCATCATTTCATAAAACTTAACATTCTGAACAATAAAAAGAATGTCTACAAAAATTCATCACTCCTTCACTCTTTGAAGAAAAGATGATACTCACATATTTACCGGGCGATTTTGGATGGACTTCAACTAATGTTTACACCCCCACTCGTAAAGCCATACAGGTTCCAAATACATGGATCGATCACGCGCGCAGCTAGCTCAGCGGCGCAGCGCAGATAGATTGAGACTTCTATCCACCTCTAGCTAGCTGCGCTAGCTACTAAGCTAGCTACCTATGTTGAGCAGAGTACTAGTATGGTATCGACTATAGCCAGAGGTTGCATGTAACATAACAAATAAGACTGTGCAAGCTGCTGCAAGGTATCAGCGAAAATTATTTTGAAAAAAAAAGAGGGAGGGGTGGGGGTCTTTACTCCTCACTCTGAGGTGAAATGAAAACAAAAATCCTTTTTCTTAAAACTGGCTGACGAGTAAAAATCATGGCAATTATGATTAAGGTATTTTTTATGGTGGACATTAAAACTAAATTACCTGGATCTTGAATACACTACTGCCAACAATAAATTTACAATAAAACGCTAGATCTACTTGTGCCAATTACGCTCGGAACAAAGGCATGCATGTGGTCTAGTATTAGTTTCCTAAAATTGCCTCCCTAAAAAAACATCATGAAGTGACATGCTAACATCCACTTGCTCAGTCAGGTGTCAAGAGAGCACTTGGGGCCTTCCCAGAGATGCCAAGTTCAAAGACCAGCTATGCATGAGATTTTCTGTGAATCTGAGTGAGATCACAGACATTGTGTACAATGTATATGGGGATAGGCTGTGATAGTTGCGTGAGACAGAGATTTTAGGGGATAAACAAGAGTCCAAAATGCTTGAGTCTCACGCATAATGCGTGAGACTTGGTAGCTCTGCCTTCCAACATGTGAAACAAAGGGTCAGTTGCTGAAATGGCACCCTTTCAAACTCTTGCCACTGCACGGTTGTTTCGGTCATTAATGAGATTAAAACTTTCAAAAACTTTTTTTTCTTCCCGTTCCTTTCCCCTCTTTTCCTAAAAAATTTGATACCTTTTGCACTACCTTTAATAGCATTTTCGATACATGCACAGCAACTCACAAACCAGACCTAATTGTGTTCTTCTAGCTCCTCCCCATGGAATTGAAAATTATTACATGTATTTTAATGATTACTTTCAATCTATTACCTGATGGCCAGTCACTTTCAACAAGAGTAAAAAGCAATGATTATATTATGTGGTTGTGTTGTCATCGATAATGAAAAATCAGTAACAAATAAATACTGATCTGTCCAAACTATAGGAGTCAAATGGCCCCCAAAACCACAATAATTTTGTCTTTTCAGCTCTCACATTAGTCCAATTATTCTTAATTAGAATAGTCAAATTTTGTTGCTTATTACTGTATAGAGTGTTAGGCTTGACAGATTGATTGTAACCAGGGAAGTGGGAGTTAGACTCTGTTGTAACTAAGTTCAGAACATTACAATCATTATCAGGGTAATACTGGTACCATACAACATGGATGATTTGGTTTGATCAAAAGCAATACTTTCAACTGCTTAACCGCATTAGTCAAATGAATCAAATATTTCTTTCTCCTCTCTGCCCAAATCTCATCTATCTACCTCTTCCTCTTTAGTCCATCCTTTTCTCCATCTTTCTATCCTCTCCTCTTATTCTCTCCTTCCTACATTTCGTTCATCTTGCACACATCTAGTTTCAATTCTATTCCAGGGTTTTTCAACTTGCAACATACAGAGCATTCAATGACCCAGAGATAGCAAGGAGCTACATGTACATCCACGAGTGAACAACTCTGGGGCCGTATACTAAGTATTCTAAAATTTCTCTTATCTTTGCATCCTGTTAACTTCCTTGCTAAATACAAGAAAATTTACAAGAGGTAGGGGGCTATCGTAACTTAATGTTGAATGCGATATTTTTCGGTCAACAATAATTTCTTGCTGCATCTCGCAAGAACATCATGTTTTACAAAAGTAGACATTCGAAAGATGTATATAAAGAAGATTGGTAGACTTTTCAGCAATTGAAAATTGGCATTCGAGATGATGAATCTCTTCAGAGAAAATAAGACACTGAGAAAAGCCACGTGTATTTTAGCACAGTAGCGTACAAGCATAAGCGTCGGTGGCGCAAAGGAAATTACGACAAATGTCAACATTGCGCTTAAGTATTTCTGTAGAAGGGACGCTTCTATTGGTTGACCGAAACATATAAAAAGTTTGATTGGTTGATGATAAAATATTAGGTGTGTCAGAGATAAAATAGGGGACGTCCTTACAGAGAGGACAATTTTCAGAATACCAATTTAAGAGAATTTTAGCGAGCTGTTATCTTGCTGAGTTACAAGTTACAAGAAAAATTCAGACAATTTTCAGAATACCACCCCTTTTTACAGACTGTTTTTGCAACCTCAATGCGAAATGTGTAACAGAGAAGTGTGCCAATTGGATTCTGATTCCACAGAACACATGCAATATAGGGCTTCATGGACATAAATCTTGCGCAAAGGCCTTACCAAAATTTGACCTGGTGACTGATCAGTCAAGCCTGCTGAAACAAAGACAAATCTCCCTTTTGCAAATGAACAGTCCATTCTTCACCCTCACTGAGATTGCAAAAACTGCAGAGAACATTACCACAGGAGCTTTTCCTCCTGCAATAGTAGTTTTTATTTCTCTTAAGACACAGGGTTGTTAGGATCAGGATTAGGGTAAAATTTGAGTTTAGGTTCTATAACTGACTTTAACTAATGAAAACATTTTCTATGAGAGCTTTTAACAAGAAAACAATGTTATTTCAAACCTGTATATCCACAATAAAATTACAATATACTTCACACATTTCTTGCATCACTGACTTTATTATCATCAAATTTACTCACTTTCTTTCAGGAATGATATCGCTGCATTGATTTTAATGTACACGTCCTCTTCAGTGAATAAAGTAGATATTTCCATTGTCAATGCATTCCTCAATTACAACATTTAGACTTATTTTGAGTTTATTTTTTGAGGCATGAACTATTCACTGTTAATTTCTATGTACAATACCTCAAATGTAAAAAATAAGCATTAGCATATTTCATCTGGACAACTACACAATTAAAAATTATTGATATCTCAGAACATCACAGCCCATATTCAATTATTTAGTACAATATAATCCCCGAAGACAACATCATCAAATCATAACAATTCAACACAGATGAAGTCAAATTAAGTATAATGATGACCATGGTATTGCATTATGTGAGCCAATGAGACAAGATATGAAGAACATCATATATTTAAGTATAGTCTTGAGTGGAAATTAGGCATCTTGAATGCAAAGGTTCTGTATTTATGCATGGTGGATGGGTTATATTCATCCACATACATAAGTTTTTTTTACGAAAAATATAAAACAAAATTTGAACTAATATTAACTTGCATATATAATTCGAATAAAGGCTTTGGACTAGAACACATGAGGTTTACTTTCATAAAGCAATGGAGATTCAAGTGTCAAACAGGATGGAAAACAAATCAGAACACAATACAAGTACATTTCCAAGAATTAGGCGAACATCTACAAGAGGATAACGCAACAAGTATCAAATACCAACTACATTTTTACTTGGAGATACCATGATATGTAAACCATGATCAATTGCTTACTTAGGGTGTGTATTCATCAATGGAGTGATTGATTCAAGACTAACCTCCATAAATCATAGTAAATCTAGTTCATAATAAAAATTGAAATACTTTAAGGGGCGGACACACTATTGTGTTATATTCAACTTTTGCCATTTTTCTAAGTCAGAGAAAGGTAGCTAGCCAACTCTTCAAAATATCAATAGTGGCATCTGGATGTATAAGGTAAGATTGGATAAGAAATAATTCCATAATTCTCCTTGATATTACTTGAAACTCTAAGAACTCAAATGCACCCATCCACAAACAAAATAAAGTGTTATGATAAAATATTTAAGGTATGCAGTTTTACACAGTTCCAAAATCTTATCAATTGCCATTAAAAATAGATAAGTAATGCAGTAAATCTGGCAAAAGAAAATCAAAGAAGTTCCTTATATTAACATTTTGTCATTACATTTGTAACAGGAAACAATAGCAGCAAGAGATACCTGCTAATGTTTACACAGAAAAAATACGGTAAGCAATGAAACCTAAGAGCAATGGTAATATACCAACTCAAAGTGATGATCAGGTGATAATTATCTGATAATACCCTATGTAATATCATTCTTTTTATTCAATTGTATTTGATTTTTAGAGTGTTCCAGATAAAAGTAAATAAAAACATGTGATATCCCACTCACAGCTGACAGCTGTTCATATTTGTAATGTGTTTTTTCATATCATCATTGTGGAAATAAATGATTTGATTGATTTGATTTGTTTACATTCTACCAAAAAAGCAGATATATATTTCTTCAAGTAAAACAATGTGATAATGGTAACTCCATAGACTTCACCAAACAAAACACTTAACCAATAATGCTTCAAAACACATAACTCTCTATGATCATCAATACTACAAAGACAATTGCCTTTACACAACTGGAAAGCATTGACCTTAGTGTCTGAAAAAATAACTGACCATTGAACTGACAATATTTGACAAATTATATTTCATATTTAAACACGGTCATGAGAATGCCATCATAAATGTAATGTACACAGAAAGGAAGCAGATATATATACAAAAATAAGATAGGGCCAATTGACATGGTGATCCTCGGAAGAAAGAGACAGATGAAAAGAGGTTTAGAAGATATCACTGTCATCAGGGGCATCAAGGTCCCGGTACTGGATAAGAGAACGTGGGTCACCCCTGGAAAAAATAACAAACAAAAGTATGTTTAATTAGTGAAAGAGGCCTGAAATACTAATGTGGTAAGATTTAAAAAATTTACACACACTACACCTTAAATGTTGTAGATTGACAGGAGGTAAACTAACATTCCTGTGAAAGGCAAGGAGAAATCGCAAAAACCTGTTTACTGGTAGTTGATTAAACATTAACCCTATCTAGGCCGGGGTATTTTGGGAGTTCCTATGGGCGGGGGGGGGGCCTCCCAGGGCCCCCCTAAGAACTCGGCCGTCGACCGCGCAATCGCGCTGAAAATTGGCACGTGGCTTGCCTGGGACATAATCTACAAGGTTGTATAGTAATTTATTTCATGCGAATCGCTATTAAGTGATTATGCTAATTTATGCGTAATTAGTATGCGAAATCATACTTTTTCCTCTAACTCCCTAAATAGAGCTCCAAATGTACTAATTTTTGGTATAGAAACTCTTTGTGGTGTCCTTAGCAAGTGTACATGAAAAAAATTGTGATATCAAATCATTTTCTTATGTATTATATTGTTTTTTGCAATTTCTTATGTATTTCTCTGTTTTTTTGACCTTTTGTTTTTCATTGTTTTTTCAATGAAATTTGTTGGGGACTCTTCTGTGATCATAAAAAGCATAAAATGAATACATTTATACTAGCAAAACTAAAAATAATCATACAATTATGAATTTTGGTTGAAAACACAATTTGCATTGACTTTGTACACGAAATCACGTTTTTGAGCAATTTTTGGTCTGGCATGCACTTACATTATGTTGCGTAATTTCGGAACCACGTACCCGGGTGACGCAAAATTGATCTCAAAAGTTGCGCAAGACTTGAAAGTAAAAGTCAGCGAGCAGCGTGGTAAAAAAATTTCGCACGGCGAAAATATCGCGCGTTTCATTGAGGGGGGGCCTCCGAGGCCCCCCCCCCCGGCCTAGATAGGGTTAATATAAGGGCCAAGTCAAATGTTTAAATACTGTTCAAATTACCAGTTTATTTAAAATAAACATCGTCTTTGGTCTACTCCGTATTCCTACATAAAATTCTACATGTGGGACTAAATATTGTAGTCCATATCTAGACCTTCATGTAGGTAGACCAAGCGTGACATGAACTAAACAAGTGGAATGCCTCTGGCCGTCTCACCTGCATCACGCGATTCAACATAGCATCAGTGCTGACTTTGAAAACTACTATAACTCACACAAGGTGTTCAGTGATACTTGGTTACTCTTATTTCCACGTTTTATGAACTAGACCAATACACTTACAGAGATAGGATGGTAATTTAACAAATACCCCCAATGTGGCCAAAATTCATTGACCTCACATGACCTTTGACCTTGATCATGTGACCTGAAACTTGCACAGGATATTCAGTGATACTTGATTACTCTTATGTCCAAGTTTTATGAACTAGACCAACATACTTTCAAAGTTGTGATGGTAATTCAACAAATACCCCCAATTCGGCAAAAGTTCATTGACCCTAAATGACCTTTGACCTTGGTCATGTGACATGAAACTCTAATAGGATGTTCAGTAATACTTGATTAACCTTATGGCCAAGTTTCATGAACTAGGTCCATATATTTTCTAAGTTATGATGTCATTTCAAAAACTTAATCTTAGGTTAAGATTTGATGTTGACGCCGCTGTTGGAAAAGCGGTGCCTATAGTCTCACTCTGCTATGCAGGTGAGACGAAAACTCTCTTCAGAGTCAAGAAAGAAGGGAATATTTCTTCATTTTTTCAATAGTTTGCAACTAAATCTAAACAATTTCAAGGAGGTATGGAAAATAGACGGGCATTTCATGAACATAAAGATGTGAAATATGAAATTTCAGCAACTTTTGGGGAAAGTTTTCATTTTTTTACCTCAGTGGTTAACCCTAACCACCTGTTTATTAATTGCATCTAAATGTTTTTTAAAAACTAAACATAATATATTTTTGTTATTAAATCAACCTTACCTTTTTAAAATACAGTATATCAGCAACATATTTTACATGCATTTTGCTCTTCTTGACTAATGATTAGAAAAATCATATAAATCAAAACCACAGAGCGAAATCTTGTCATTCCAATCGGGGAAGCTGTTCAGCATATACTTTAAAAGGATGCTCCAGGCTGAATATGTTTATATCTCAATAAACAGAACAAAATTCACAGAGCAAAATGCTGAACATTTTATCAAAATCTGATAAAACATAACAAAGTTATTGAATTTTGAAGATTTGCATTATTCTGGTGAAACAGTTCTAGGCATGTCTTCATTAATATTTTTTAGATGGGCTGATGGTGTCATATCCCCACTTGTTCTTTTATATTTTATTACATGAAATTAGGTTTATTCAAAAAATTTCGACCTAGAAATATAACTATTGGACTGACAACTGATTAGTGCATTAGTTATTTATTGCTGCAACTTATCTCATCATAATGGAGACACATCAATTACACATTTATGAAAAATAAAAACAATTATGATTTCATGTAATAACAAAAGAAAAAGGAAAGTGGGGATGTGACATCATCAGCCCACCTAATGAATATTCATTAAGGCATGCCTAGAACTGTTTCATAGGAATAATGCACATCTTTAAACTTCAGTAAATACTTTATTTGTTATCCCATTTTGATGGAATTTTCAGCATTTTGTTCTGTTAATTTTACTATATTCATTTAGATATAAATATCTTCAGCCCGAACTGAGCTATACTGTCCGATAGATGAAGACAACTGAATATTCCTAGTCTATTCTCACCACAAAGCATGTAGTCTCACCTTCGCTGAAAGCTCCTTTGGTTACCACCTTGACTGGAATATCCACCTCCTCCATATGACTGATCATACCCTCCACGTCCAGATTGATTGAAACCTGAAGTAAAAACAAGTTTCAGAATATTATTTGATTCATTCAATAGTGTTGTCTACATAGATTCAATACAAGCACTGGAGGAATATTCCATGCCCTATGGAACTTCTTCTGATGCAAGTAATGGGATAATAATTGAATCTTTGAGTGAAATAATAGTCATTATTACCAATACAAGGCATTTTAGCAGCTTAACCCTAATTAGAACCCTCAACATTTTTCGCAAGAAATCAGCTGCGCAACTTTTTTTTACCACGTCACTCACTGATTTTTTACTTTGAAGTCTCACGCAACTTTTCAGAACAAAAATTGTGACCCCTGGGTACACAGTTCTAAAGTTACTCGACATTTCGTAAGTGCATGCAGACTAATAATTGCTCAAAAATGTGAATTCGTGTACAAATCCAATGCAAGTAGTGTTTTTAGCCAAAATTCATGAATGCATCATTAATTTTCCTTTTACTGATTAAAATCAATTAAAATCATCTTGTTAATGGTCAAAATAAAGTCCCTGACAATTTCCATTTAAAGAAACAATAGATAAAAAACAGAAAATGAGAAAACTAAGAAAAAAATGTTAACATAAAAAATTTACAAAACAATAAAATAAATTAAAACAAGGCAAAAGCAATTTTGTGTCTCGCCCTCTTATGAAAATAACCAGAAATATCGTGATTTGCAAGGGCACACAAGAGCAATATAAAGGAAAGAGCAAAGGAAATGAGAATTCGTAACAGTATGTCACTATGTCTATACCTCTACTACTCTGTGAGTAACCCTGTTGGCCCCTATCTCTTCCTCCATCGTAGCTTCCTTGCTGCTGGTAGCCTCTGTAACCACTACTACTCCTCTGACCATTGTATCCCTGGTCTGATCCTTGACTGTCATTGTTACTAGACTGTACTGGCTTCGGCTTAGCAGCTTCTACAACCTTGTGTCTACTTGAATCTTGTAGGTAGTTATTGAAGAACAGCACCTGTAGGCATTCAAATGGTGAATTAAGTAGTCACTTAAATCAAAGAACATGGTTTATATGGTTTTTATGTATCAAACAACCCAAGAAACCATTAACAAAGCATTCACTACCTTTTGCGCAATATTTGAGACCAATTTTGTGATGACTGGATCTGGGTAGGCAGTTGTGATGTTACTTAACATTTCGTAAGTGCATGTGAGACAAAAATTGCTCAAAAACAGGATTTCATCTACAAATCCATTGCAAATTCTGTTTCCCCACCTACAAAGGATTAATATGTAGGCATACAATATACTCTGTTAAAATTAATAAAGATAAAATTTGAGTTTCTATTGGTTGGTTTCCATGTTTAATTAATCACATTTGACCAACCTCTTTCTTGACTGCCTCTATCTTGTCGCCATGCTTGTTGAAGATGTGTTTCCTGACAAACTCTGGTCCCTTGAACTTCTTTCCACTGAGAGGACAAAGCCACTTGTCCTTAGCAAGTTCCTTGGTGTTGGCCTTGATGAACTTTTCCACCTCCGTACATACCAAAAAGTCAAGGAAAAAAAGATCCGCTTCATTATAAATTCTAAAGAAATACTGAGACAGAATTTGTACTCATTTTTTTTTCTTAATAAAAATTCTGTTTACTATTTACCTTACCTGATATGAATACAATTAAAAATGCCAATCAATACAACAATCTTGGAAGTGGTATCGGTGCACCATGTTGTGTATCCTGGGACTTAGAAAAGTCAATAGTTCGAAGTGAAATGAAGAGGTGAGAAAGTGGAAGGTTTGAAGGTAGGGTACTCTTTTTGAAATGAGTCAAGTCCTTAAAAGGATTGTGAACAAAAAATTTGAGAGGATTGACTAGATGGAGAGATGAGAGATGGTTGGTTTGAGTCAGCGAGAAGAGTTGCAGAGCAGGAGAAAAGACTCAACGATTTGGGCAGGTTGACTGTCCATACTTCAACAGTTGAGTCTTCTCTCCTGCTTTACAACTTCTCTTGCTAAAACAAGTCAGCCTCCTCTTGTCTCTCCAACTAGTCAAGCCTGTTAATAATAATAGCTGGATTTGTATAACACTTTTTGCCTGAGGATACAAAGTGATATTATCACCCCCCCCCCCCCCGGGTTTAGCTGCACTGCCAATATAGACGGCACAGCCATTTTAAGGACTAAACTCATTCAGAAAATAATACCTGGTACTCTACCTTGCAAACCTTCAACTTTCTGATCTTTCCATTTCATTTCTACCACTACCAACTTTTATTAATCCTTCCAGGACTCACTAGATGGTAAACTGTAAACCACGTTAGTGATTGTCCATACCACCTTGCAAATCTTCAAACATCATCACAGTAAAACAACACCAAGAAGAAAGGAAATCACCCTAGGAGTAGGAAGTTAGGAATATATTGCTTTGAAAGGATATAGTTCCTGGTCTTTCTTCCCAAGCTTGTTGAGTTCTTCATCTGACATCTTGCTTTTGAGGTTCATAAGTGGTTGAATCTTGTTCTCAAAATTGGTCTGCCAATTATCCACTGAAAAGAGAAATAACAACAGAGGGGTGTTCTTTCTACTTCTGGTACATTTTCACTGTTGATAACCATTAAAATATTCTGATCATTTTCACTCAGGTAAGCATACTTCAACATGTTTGAAGTTGATCCATAAACTAATCTTTAGTTATCACAAAAAAAAGGAGACAAACAAAGAGAAAGGAACAATGACCCCAAAACCTAGCGCCTCCCGTAACAACATATGATGGATGAAGCAATAAAATTGAAATTCAGAATCAAGTCTAGATCACATTAGCCTATAATGTAGGTGGAGGCTGCAGTTATTGAAATTTCTGTCTCATTGCACGTAGGCAATACATATGATACAGTGAGATCACAACCTATTCCCTCTTGTCTTGCTTTAGTCATGATCATATTTAAATGAACTTTGATTCAGTGCGATTATCATACAAACATTAAAAAAACATAGATAGGCAAAGAATACATTAACACTATTATATTGAATACTGTCAAATGCATATTTATCACATATCTAAACGTGCTGTTTAAAAAAATAATAAATCCTTGTAATCTTTGTTCACAAATGACTGGCCAGTAGCCAAGTCTGATTATGTCCCAATACCCTAAAATACAATTCATAGTGAGACTACTCCCTCCTATGCCAGATTCTGAATCCACAATGTAAGGGCTCGTTTGATCCAAAGGCCACAGGGGGGGTACTGTTCTGTGCATTATTCAATCTTCAAATGAGATTGAATTTGCGGCTGGAAACTTACCATCTCTTTGAGAGAGGCGATTGGGTGGATTCTGTCCTCTGCAATGCATGATACCACACCTATTAGGCATCTCATCTTCTATCTTGTACATGGATGCATTGTAGTAATCCAGTGAATGCACCACTCGAAGATACAACAACAGACGATCAAGTACCTAAAATTAAAAACAATTAGGATAAACAAGTAGAAATGTACGTAGAGGTTACTCTGGTAACATATCTATTGCAAGAAGACAAAATGAAATTGTTCGTCCCAATTCATATTTAATCAAATACAGACCATACACTCAGGCATTTCATAACGTCTAGTCTAACAGCTTTTGTTGATGGAGACTATCCTCTCTGACAACCTAAGCATTACCTCTAAAAGAGCAAAGTTTTACAATAAAGCCAATAGTACCTCATGTCTTTAATACCTGGCATAATTATTATGAATCAAAAGAGGTATATATGAACAAGTAGCCCCAGAGAGCCAAAAGGACAAGAATACTACATGTACATAAAATATGAAGGAAAAAATTGGTTGATATGTCACTTATTTCTATTAGATCTGTATAAAATCATACCTTGCATAAATGATCGTCTTTCTCAAAGGAAATATCCCCTATCTCTTGACCCTCTTCCTGTCCATCAGCCTTCATTCCAAGCAGTACCTCTTCCTCAGCACTCAATTCCTCTACAAGGTAATCTGTGATGTTCTCAAGGATTGGATTCCTTGCTGGCAATGGTTCTTTGGGTTCCTCTTCAGGTGTCTGGGAGAATCATAAATATTTCAATTATAATACTTCCAGTGACTCTCCTTCATAAGTTTTTTTTTTATTTTGTAAGATGACAAATTCAAAGTAAGAAGCATAGAATTAGAATCTTTTTTTTAAATTGTCGAAGTTATATCCAGGAGAAAGTTACATACAGTGTTCGTCTACATCTACCAGTATACTATTTAGAAATTATCAAAAAATAAAAGCAAGAATGCAAATTCACATTAGTGGAAGATTATTTAAGCTGCATAAATAGTATCCACCCCCCCCCCAAAAAAAAAAAAACCCTCATGGCTGTAGGAAGCAAGTACACTACCTTTTGTCAAGTTTTAACCAAAACCAGGAACAATGTTGTAGTATAAATATTGAATATTCATTCATTAACTAACATATCCTTTACAAGAAGCAGAAGCATTTCTACTTGATTTGAAACTTACAGTTTCTTCTTTCTCTTCAATGCTTCCCTCTTCAGTTTTTTCTGTCTTTTCTGTTTTTTCTCCCTTATCTCCATCAGCTGCTGCGGCTGCGGCAGCTGCAGCCTCTGCTTTCTTTTTCTCCTTTTCCTCCTGCTCTTTCTTCTTCCTCTTCTCATTCTTCACTTTCCATTTTTTCAGGTCCCATCCAGGCTCGCCAGTGAAGAGCTCATGTTTCTGATCCATCAGCTGAACAAGGCGTGCTGCCAATTTAAGATCAGATTTGACAATGTTCTTGTGTGCAGCAATGCCACTAACAGCACGGATACGGTGGGCCAAGTCTCTGTTAACTACAGGGCTCAGTTCACAGTCTCTTAGCTAGGAGAGGAATGAGAATAAACGATGTTAAATTAGGTCTTGAAAATACAGGAAAGAGGAAAGTCACATGAAAGGGGGGGGGGGAATACCAAACTTTCCTGCATTTATCTTCAAAAATATGACTGCCATTTAATCCAGTCCACACTTATCTCTACACACATTTGCATTCTTACATTTTTCTCTTTTAGCTTGTCAATCACTCAAATTTTACTCAGATCTCACACTTAGAAACCAAACACATTGAAAATATCAGAATGAAAATGTTGAAGGAAATTCAATGCCTGTGTCGGCTCTTCCTATTCTGTTTTCAAATCTCCTTTACTTACCCTAATACTACTAAGGTTCCAACAGATTTCCTTGATATTGACTGTCCTGTCGAAGGTAACCCATCCATGACGCTGAAAGTTTCTATCACGCTGAGGATCAGCTAGGGCAACTCTCATGAATCCCTTGTATCGCTTACACAGCTGTAGAAAACATTCATTAATGAATGAGTATTGATGTGTCAATTAAACATTGGTAATTATGATTTGTGTGGGCTACAAAAATATATGAAAAATGAGATAGTGAATTTAAAGATGTTGGACATGAAATAAGCAAGTCAAATGGCAAATTGTTAGGCAAGCTGTGGTTTCAGGGGTGGTGGTTTGGGATGCAAAAAATAGAATAGTAATCTTGTTTATTCAACCCTTTCCCCTTTACAATACTTGGTCCTGATGGTCTTAGTCTTATGATGCTACACATTCTCCGAAACACATGCCCAAAACTGTGTAGAATGTTCAATGCTAACATCCTAAGAACTCACCGAAACTATCTCCTCCTTCTTTATAATGGGAGCAACATTCCTGATGAAAATAGAGTAGGTCTTATGAAGTGCTCTGGGTTTAGGTTCATCTGGATCTTTTGTTTCTTCTTCCTCTTCTTCCCCCTTCTCTCCTTCTTCTCCTTCCTCTCCTTCTTCCTTTGCTTCTCCCTCTTCAAGCTTGTTATCACTCTCTGATGCACCCTTCTCACCACTACTCTCTAAGCCTGGAGGAAAAAAAAAACATCATTCATTACATACAGTCTAAAAAACATTTTCTCTTTTGTAAGTAATCATGCAATACATCAAATGTCTATCATTTGAACAACATTAACTTTCAATGCATAAAACTCAGTTGGAAAAATCTCCAATTTGTATATTTAGCCAAACCCTTTAAATCTTATATCACATCAAAAAGAATGATTTATTAATTGATACATCAATTTTAAATGAAAAAATCTGAAATGTGTCACTTCACATTATTTTAATTTTTAAAAAACGGCATTGACTAACCGTACTATGAAAGAATATATTCAAGGTAATTTGTATAGCTAAGTAGAGTATTAACCCTATCTAGGCCGGGGTATTTTGGGAGTTCATATGGCCGGGGTGGGGGGTCCATAAGTTAAGCGTAAGACTTGTAACTCAGTGAGCGGCGCAGTAAAAAAAAATTGCGCAGCAAAAATAGGGTCTGGATACAAGCACACTGGGCTTGGGGGTCAGATAATCGTATCATGTATTTTCATCTTGACATTCTGAGCATATACATATTCAAGTCAAAATCAATAAAAGACATAAGAGTTTAAGCTTTTTCTAACAAACAAACAACAGGAAATGTGGTGAAAATGAGCAAATGCTTACCAGGAGGAGCTGGTTCTGGCTCCAGCATTCCTTGTTCATGTCCTGATTCATCTGATTCACTATCACTACCTGAACTGCTACTAATATCACTCTCACTATCACTGTAATCTGGCTCTCGATGCTTGCGCTTCTTGCCTCGCTTTCTTTTCTTACCTTGTCGGCCCACCTCTCCATTCTGGAAATAACAATAACATCAAAATTGCCAATTAAACAAGATTTGCTTTCCATAAAACTGATTTTTGCAGCTTCATACCTAATACAATTTGAAAACTTGACTCATCAATTACATTGCATTTTCCATAGCTAAATCAGGTTCTCTCATACACTCTCAAGATGGCAAGAACAAGTTTGCTTTAAAATAATTGAAAATGGTTCTTCTGGGTAGTGTTAAATAAACATCCCTGAAGCAAAGTAGAGCAAAATTATACAAACTTTAATTACTTTCTAATCTTTAAAGAATACAACTTGCATCAAATTAAATGTGATACCAATAAGCATCTTACCTTTCCCTCATCATCGTCTTCCTTCTTTTCATCATCCTGGGGTGGTGGAGGGATTGGATCTGGCAGGGACAATTTGCTGTCATCCTAGAATAAACAATAAAATCAACAATTAAAAGCTACACCAATCTCCAATTACTTTTGGGGGTAGAAGTATAAGTCGAAGGATATTTCAGACAGCTCAGGATTTCAACAAATTAGTGCTCTATACACAAGGTATATTGCTCGGATAGAGATATAGTAAGAGATGAGAAAGTTCGACAATTTGCGAATTCCCAAAGCCTACATGTACATTTCAATATTTTTAGGGCAAAGTCATTTTTTCTATATTCCTGGGAACATTTCAATGAGACACCAGGATTTTCAAATGCTATTGAGAGCATTATAGCAAAGACTTGGATGGGCTTGGATCAATTCAAGCCCTGTTTTCACAAAGTAAAAATACTGATAAAGTTATTCTTCTGATAGCACTTACATCTTTAGGTGGTGGTGGAACAGGTTCATCATCAGTGGATTTGTCAACTATCTCACCGTCTCCTTCCATCTTATCTTTCTTATCATCATCATCTCTCTCTTCACCTTCTTCTCCTTCTTCTTTCTTGTCATCTTGGTGTCTAATATAAAATGAATCATTATGCAAATCAGGACAATGCTCATCATTTGATTGATTTCTAATTTCTGATGACTCACAGCAGCACAGAAAAAAAACATTGCATACATAAATAAGGCCCGAAAAACAAACAGAATGTCACAGGAAAAGAGAGATATCATATATGAAATTCTTTTTACTTTGAATTTAACATTGCAACTTTTTCCACCTCATACCTATACAACATGAAAGACAACTAATATCAAATTAATGACAGACAGCATTTGAATTGCTCTTTGCAAACCATAAGCTTCATAATCCAGCACTCTTAATATGTTGAGCTCATAATTTTTCACCAAGATTGAAATTAACAATTCCTTTCTTTTATTTTCATGTCAACTATGATTTCATCATTGCTTTATAAAAACAGTTTAAATTTTAAGAAAGGTATGAAGTCAAGACCAATGTTTACATCTGAACATTACCTATTATGAAGACATATATTTTACTTACTTATCATCTCCTTTGTTGCTCCGTTGAGACTCTGATATTGTACGGTCTCTATCAAAGGATCTTGCTGACTCTGGTTGATCTAGGATGGTGAGGTCAAAATCATTACCTCCTTCCAATCTAATCACAACTGAAAGGAATATAACAAGAAATGTTTGAGTTTTCTATGCCACATTCATGACCATAATTACGGCGAGTGGATGAAAAAAATAAAGAAATTTTCAGCATTTTGCTCACTAATTATCTAATTCATTAGATATAATTATTTTCAGCCTGGAGTACATCTGTTGGACTTAGCAAGAATGAATAGCAAAGCTTCAGGATAAAAAAAAATTTAAACAGTTTCAAAAAAATAAAGGACCATACGAAAGTACATTAACAAGTGTTATGAGAAAGTAAAGGGAAAGGAAAATAATTTGTCAAACACCAGGTGTCAGTTCAGAAAACCCTGAATACTGTTGCACATCTAACAGAAGAATGTAATATTATCTTATACCTGCATCCAAAAGACGAGTGACTCCTTCTGATTTATCAGCCTGAAGAGTAACCTTGTTGACTTCACCCCTGTCCAACATCTCCAGAAAAACTCTTAGACGTCTGTCAATGCCCTCTTCAACATCAGCCTGCTCCCGCTCACAATCATCAGGGTAATATTTTGTACGAAACCTGTATGTTTAGAAAAATGAATAATCATAAGGATTAGTACCTCAAAAGGTACATGTAAATGGACCTGAAGATAGAAGAAACAGTGATATTTAATCAACAATTTTCTTCTTTTTTGAAAAAATGGCATTCTAAAAATGGCACTGAAAAAGACATGCTCAAATCAACCTAGAATTAGGGCTATTCATTTATAACAGAAAAATATAAGTACAGGTTTGAGTTGTTTCTGTCTGCACAGAATAGGGTCTGTTAAAAATTTGACCATGTCAGTATTCAGCAGCATTTTGAGATATTTTGTGACCAAAAAGCTTAGTGAAAAGACTGAGGACATTAAAGACTCATTCAGACACACTGCAACAAAGCTCAACAAACAGTTTTAGAGTGTTTATACATGGTAAGAAAAATAACTGAATTTAAATGAATTTGCATTATATGCTATTATTTTAAAAGTCTGTCGAAAATCAAACTCATGATATTGTCATAATCTTGTGTCTTACAAGTTTTGTTTTCTACATTATGAGTCTGTCGCTTTGTAACATCATGGCTGAATGAGCTTAAGCAAAAATAATCAGCACAGTATCTTTTACTTTCTGAAAGGATACCACAGTATATCAATTGAATTTACAAATATCATTTTCAACACACATCAATGTTTGCTCTTTTAGAATGAATAATAGATATACAAGTATTTTTTCAAATATACCATTGTTTGAACAAAATATATGACAAGTCTTGCTGGAGAAATAATAATAGACAAAGACATCATTTTTTCCTGGCTTTAGAAAAAGTATTTCCTCCTAATCATATTAACCCCAACCTTTTGGAAGACAATAAGACATTACTTGGTTTGAAATACATGTACAGATATATTCTATAAAGGTCGGTATGAAATAGTCATTACAGTGTAGAGGTCAAGAAAAAACTAGGTCAACTAGGTCTCCAGTCAAAAATCTAAAAGATGAATTAAAATCTACTACATATGTCATCGCACAGGGACAGCTATTGTCACCCCATAGCATTGCTTGCTTGATGAATGTAATGTCCCTTGTGTATAAAGCTCTAATTCCCAAAGGATTAAAACCCCAAGTTCATTCAAGGTTCACTTTGCAGCTTAAATTAAACCATTGTGATGATCAAACCTTATGCTTTCCTCCACCAGCATCCCCATCTCTGGCAAATCCACAGCCCACTACATGACTCACAGAATCGATTTTTCTGAAATTAAAAGAAAACACACCACCATGCCGGAGTTCACATGAACCCTCTCCCAGAAGCTGGCCTGACGTTGTTTTATTCACACTCCTGTCGAACATTCTACGGTGTCTAATATCGTGGTAGGATATAACAATATAAACGATGTCGCTAATGCAGATAACATGCTGTCTCACGGCAACGTCGATGGTGACTAAACAATTCAAACGGAACCATAACGCGGTGTGATTCTACGCAACTATGAATGGGTAGTACGCGTTAAATAGTAGAAGTAGGGGTAGTACGCGTATTGTAGAAGAGTAGTACACATATGAGTAGAAGCCACGCTCCACTGCATTGTTTCACAGTGGTGGCTCAAAGCAGATAAATAGAAAGCATAAGACGTGGGTCGTACAAGGAGCCATATCTATTAACGTATCCAGACAAACGAATGGTTCTTCCTTTTTTTTGCTGTGGAGTATGAGGGTTAGACATCATAACAAATAATCTATTTCTGTTTTTATAACATTGTAGTTCTGATTCCAATCATATCAACATTTCTTTACATTATCTGAATAATCAATAATTAAAATATAATAAGACAGTTAACTGTAGCTAATTCAGCATATTCATCATATTTTCATTCAATCTTCTATCAATCATATTTTTCTTCCTATCAATGATCACTATCTCTTCATGGACATGCAGTTTTCATTCATTTTATGTAATTTCAGTACATACTGGTAAATAAATAAATTGGTTGGCATTATTAAGAGGGTCCCACTTGTGATTTAATAACACAAACTCTCATACCACAGAAACATGCATACACATGAATTATTTGGGAGCAATTAATATTTCATATATGGGGCTAATTTTTCATGGTATTATTCAACATAAAATGCTATTTTTCTTGGACCTCACCCTGACTTATGGGCCCTAGCTTGCATCATAATAGGCTAGTTTGGAATTTCACAAGCAAAATTGCCTTAAGCCCAAAGTATTTTTCCACTAAAAATAAAACCTGATATATTCAAGGTCCATGTATTTTGTTTTCTCATTAAACATCTGAAATGCTGACTTACACATTTGTGATTACAACAATGCAAAATGCATTACATTGCATTAAATGGACTTTTGGCATCATCAAAATCACACAATAATCAAAACATAATGAATATTTGATCACTAGCACTTATCCTTACAATTTTTAAATTCACAAATGAATACACACTACTATTTCTCCCTGGATAGTGATTAACCCTACACCTAATAACTCACTGTGCTAAAGCTTAATACAATACATCAATATCTATTCATGGGACCAGCCCTACTCACCATTCTTCATCCTTATGAGCCAAAAAGAACTCGCTAAGTTGGGCCTTGTGAAACTCCAGCTTGTAAGCGTTGTACTTCTTTACTGCCTCTTGGTCATCAATAGAGTCTTCTTGCTTGGCCAAGAACTGCTTAAAACTAAGCATTTGATTGGAACTGCTCTCTCCTCGACCACCGGAGTCCCCTTCCATGCCATGGCCACTAGGAATATTTGAACCATATTTTAAAACATGTTCAGAATTATGAAAAAATTATGCAGTCCTTTCAATCAACTCAAAAAAAAAAAACAGGAAGGGATAGTGAAAAAAATTGATATTACAAGCCATTCCCTCACCAAAATGTAAAGAGAAAGGTGGAAAAATAGTTGCTTCATATCTTGCAGGAAAAATAACTTTTAAGATCTCAGGTAGAATCTGCCTGTGAACTTCAAGATCATTACGCAAAAATGTCAGTCATGAAATGAAATAGAAATAATGAAGTTGCAAAAATAACAATAAGCTGGGAAGGGATATACACAATCTTTTGCATGAAGTGAAAAAATGTAAATATATTTGTAAAATGGGAAACATTACAGGGAACCATCCTACATTCAGGAAACAAAACAATTTTCTTTTTTTTTTCCATTACAACACATTATCAGTCCCTTTATCAAATTGACTTTGGTGAAACTAAAAAATTAGCTTTATTAAAGATTGAAAATATAAGACAATCTTGTTGCTTCAAAGGATTGGATCATTCATTATTAAAGCTCACCTTTGACCTTGATACTGGCCTCCTCTACCACCTCTCATACCTCCGCTACCACCTCCACCACCACCTCCTCCTCCTCCACTCCATCCTCCATGATATCCACTATATCCTTGACTGCTATGCCCACTATCATACCCATAGCTACCTCCATCCCTACAAATAAAAAACATAATGCCATCTTTATTAATGCGCATGAAAGAATATGCCTGCAAAGACACATTTTCTTGTATTTCGGCAGAAAACATAATAAAAAGGATTCTCAAGATAAGGGGGTAAAGGATCAACAAAATATTCCAATACAGCCGAATAAGTTGATGAAGACTTCTTATAAAATACTCTCTCACCAGTCTCGTCGTTGCCTCTTAGCTGGAGGGCTCATGTCCTGACGCCTATTGGGTGGGCTATATCTATCCTGCCGACCTCTGTCATAATCTGGGAAATCCCTGCGGCTCCATTCATTCCTGAAATTTCGACTGTATGCATAGAGATAAAAAATAAACAACTTAATCAACACAGATGTTCCATATTATTTTTTAATTAATGTATGACATATATATACATGTAACTGAATCTGTTGATCACCAAAATAAATCTGTCGATGCTCATACATGTAGTTCCGTACATAATACTGGAGCTCTGGTTTCATATCGTGATAGAACACCTCAATTATGTTGATAAATTAAAAAGGTCTATCTACATATTCAAACCAAGTCATGGTTTAAGGTTTACCTGTATACACCTTTGTAATTTATGCAGGCAACAATATGGAAATAATACAGGCTGGTATCTGGCCAATATCATCAGCTCAAGTTAATACCAGTAAATACTCAGGCAATACTACTTCAGTGAAGAATTCTAAAATTCCAAGAACTTTAACTCTACTTATTGATCAAAACCAGGTGACTTTGGCATGAAAATGAATACAGTGTTATGAAAAACAGAAAATAAATCACCTTCATTCCTTATCACATCGTACTATTTTCAAATCAAAATTTGTTCTTTCTACCTGAGACATCCCTTGCTTAAAGTTAGTAAAGACAAACAATTGAACCAATAAAGATTGAGCAGTTGGCTCACTGCTCTAGCACACACTATTTTACTCACTTTCTGTTTCTCATTTGAGTAGGAGACATCCTACCCACTTGGCCTCGCCTACGGAAGAGAAGAGAAATTATCAAAGGTACAACTCCATGCCTCCCCAGCTGGAGGGTGCAAAAAATTTCCACATTTCCAATTTTAGAGGAACAAGTTTGTACATGTACATGTATCATAGAAGTCTTATAAAGATCTGAACATTCATATTTTGGAGATGCACCCTCCAGTCAGACATCAGTAATTATCCCTTGGAAGTTTACAAGAAAGCTATCATTATGTGTAGTGTATGTTAAAAGTAAGCATGGTTTCACTCCTACAGCAAGGCTCGACATTAGCGGTGGCCCGGTGGTCCGGGGCCACCAGAAATTCACCTCGGGCAACCATTATTGAAAAAATTTTAAGTTTTGGTGGCCCGAATCGGGCAACCAATAATTTTCAAAGTAGCACAATTTTTCTCCTGTTTTGCACGCATTTATCAACTTTTAATGGTACAAATTGCAATTGCAAGCCTTTTTTGTTGATCTACACACAAATACACACATGCAAAATTTGCATATTCATGACAGTATGTACCGCTATAGCATACAATAGCTATTATCCCGGCCGGCTAGAGTGAGCTTTGCATGAAGCCACTGCAGCTGTGTGATAGCAGCCTATTCAGACTCAGGGAGCTACATGTACGATACGTAATGTTGCTGCTAAGAATTCTTCCTCAGAACTGTGAAAATCTAAGTCAAAGTCACATTTTACACCAATGAAATGCCCTTCTACAGTCCATATTTACTCAAATCTGGTGTATTATTTGCAAGCATTAAAGGAGAATGAAACCACTGGAACAAGATAGCTTGTGTGAAAACAGAAAAATCAAAGAAACAGATCAACAAAAGTTTGAGAACAAGTGGAATGCCTCTGGCCGTCTCACCTGCATCACGCGGTTCAATATAGCAGCAGTGCTGACTTTGAATACTACTCTAACTCGCACAAGATGTTCAGTGATACATGGTTACTCTTATGTCCACTTTTTATGAACTAGACCAATAAACTTACAGAGATATGATGGTTATTCAACAAAAAACCCCAACATGGCCAAAGTTCATTGACCTTACATGACCTTTGACCTTGATCATGAGACCTGAAACTTGCACAAAATGTTCAGTGATGCTTGATTACTATTATGTCCAAGTTTCATGAATCAGATCCATAAACTTTCAAAGTTAGGATGGTAATTCAACAGATACACCCAATTCGGCCAAAGTTCATTGACCTTTGACCTTGGTATGTGACCTGAAACGCGCACAGGATGTTCAGTGATACTTGATTACTATAATGTCCAAGTTTAATGAACTAGACCAATAAACTTTCAAAGTTATGATGGTAATTCAACAGATACCCCCGATTCGGCCAAAGTTCATTGACCCTAAATGACCTTTGACCTTAATCATGAGACCTGAAACTTGCACAAAATGTTCAGTAATGCTTGATTACTATTATGTCCAAGTTTCATGAATCAGATCCATAAACTTTCAAAGTTATGATGGGAATTCAACAGATATCCCCAATTCGGCCAAAGTTCATTGACCCTAAATGACCTTTGACCTTGGTCATGTGACGTGAAACTCATGCAGGATGTTCAGTGATACTTGATTAACCTTATGTCCAAGTTTCATGAACTAGGTCCATATATTTTCTAAGTTATGATGACATTTCAAAAACTTAACCTCAGGTTAAGATTTCGATGTTGATCCCTCCAACATGGTCTAAGTTCATTGACCCTAAATGACCTTTGACCTTGGTCATGTGACATGAAACTCTAAAAGGATGTTCAGTAATACTTGATTAACCTTATGGCCAAGTTTTGTTAACTAGGTCCATATACTTTCTAAGTTATGATGTCATTTCAAAAACTTAACCTCAGGTTAAGATTTGATGTTGACGCCGCCGCCGTCAGAAAAGCGGCGCCTATAGTCTCACTTTGCTTCGCAGGTGAGACAAAAATCGGACAAATAATGAGAAAGTTATGAGCATTTGAATATTGCGATCACTAATGCTATGGAGATAGCAAATTGGCAATGCGACAAAGATGCGTGATGTCACTTGTGAACAACTCTCCCCATTACTTTAGTATATATTTCACCTGAATTGCCTCTTTTATCATATCTATCCATAGATCATGTGTTCTTTCTACATGAGGGCATGTAATACATATTTTTTTAAGAATACATCATGGATAGAGAGTTTGTATCATCATAAGAAAAAGCAAAAAGAGACATTTTGAGGGTATTTTATAGTCCACCAAAGGGAAAGTTGTTCATCAGTGACATCACACATCCTTGTCGCATTACCAATTGGAGGATCTCCATAGCATTAGTGATTGCAATATTAAAATGCTCATAACTTTCTCATTATTTGTCTGATTTTTCTCAAACTTTCTTTATTCTTATTCTTTGATTTTTCTGTTTCTACACAAGCCTATTTGTTCCAAAGGTTTCATTCCCCTTTAAAAAGAGGAATTATGACCTCTCTTTTGACTCAAAAGACTGATTTCCAAATGAATACACATAAAAACATACAGGCGAGTACATCACAGTCCCACATGTGCATTTGTATGTATGTTGATACTTGGTCTTTTGAAGCTGTGCATTTCCAGCCAAAAATATATGGACAGTTTCTTTCTTTCTTGTCTATAAATGACTTCTTAAACCACTCCTAAGAAAGTAATTACTTTGGGAATGCATTTCATTGATATGAAATGTGAATTTTTCCAACATTTTGGCAAATTATTGAGAAGGACTTTTTTCACTTTTTTTTCCAGATGTATAACTTTTGCAGTTTTATTTTTTACAGTGGTTAAACCATTTATACCCCTTCCATTTCTTTGCAAATAAAGTTATCATATTTAAATATGGGTGGTATCTTTGTTTGAATGCTAAAAATTTGTTTCTGAATGTCACTCTGTAACCGTGGAACTGCCTAGCCAAGGAATATATCAAAGAAGTTGAATAAAGTAGATTTACCGATCCTGCCAATCATCTCTTCTCCTGTCATCCCTCTCTCGTCTGTCATTGTAGTCTCTTCGCTCACCACGGAACTTATCACGGCGTTGTCTACGACGATCAAATTCTTCATCACTATCCATCTTTATTTTCAAACAGCGCAGGTCTACTGCTATGGATCAATCTGTGTAGAGAGAGAAATTGACTTTAAATATTCAGCATTTTACACAATTAATTAGGCCTACACATAACTAAAATTTAACCCAGTGAATGTTACTGTTCAGTGATTGTATCAAAGCAACTGAACGATTTTCACTTTTAATATCGCTATACAAAATAGTACAAGGGCCTCATTTGCCCCATTGAAAGATTTGCATTATTCTGGTGAAATAGTATTAGGCATGTCTTCATGAGAATTCATCCGGTGGGCTCATGATGTCACACCCCCAATATACTTAAAATGAGGACTATTAAATCGGGATCGTTTCGCATTTGCACAGATCTCGATCTATAATCATATCATGAATATTATTTGTTTGGGCGTCACCTGTGCCTGGGAGGTGAAAAGCGAACTGAATCACTACGACCCGCAGGTCTCTCCTCCCACTTATACGAAAAGTGCAGTGGGTTTTTAACGTGCAAAGGTGGTGACTCTCTCCTACACGGGGTCTCCATTTAACGTTCTATCCGAGGGACGGAGTATTTTCCATTGTAACATAGCCTGCATCTATGAAACATGGGAGAGACGTTTACACACAACGCACTAGCTTCAGTCATCCGCTCGGGGTGGACTCCAACCCACGATCTTTGGTTCAACGGGCAGACGCGTTACCGACTGAGCCAACACTGCTCTCTTAATTTCTCTTCATAATTTGAGCTGCGATTTCCGTGCATGCACAATTTGTGCTTGCTATGTTTTGGAATCGGCAGTGAATTAATACATGTGGGGATACTGGCTCTAAATCACCAATTTTGAGACTAACCTAAGGATGGATATAGAGTGAAACTAGAATGAAAATAGGAAGATATAGTTTTTTTATTCTTTTTAAAATCGCGTAGGTGCACGAGTCTTATATTTCCCCCACCTTTGTCACATGGAGTATCAGAGTTCACCACCTTTATGTTCGGGTAGGTGTAGTGGTAGTGAAGTGGAGCCTACTGTAAACATCACTTTGAGGTACGTGCGGACTAAAGATTCTCACACACAGCGCTAGACGAGGAAGGGAAGAGGGTTGCACGATCAGCATGCAGGGATTCTGTCGACTGCGATGCTATGGCCCATGGTTGGAGAAAGTTCTATGTGCTGATTCAGATGAGGTACTTTTTAATGCTTTTAAACTAGCTATGATTAGGGTTCTCAAAATAAAAATCTAATTTTTTCAATCTATTGACAGATTTAAAAAGTTCTCCAAAAAAAAATCTAGTTTTTAAATCTATAAATTTGATTAAATTTTTTTTGAGAGAGAGCCCTAATCACAGCTGCACAAGTTCACACACAGCAGATTGAGCAGAATGTACATTTTGCCATTGAAACTGCATGCCAATGAGTGGGGTGTACGTCATGTACATGTAGCTTTACTCCGACTCTCGGACCCATAGGACCCCCTTCCATACTGGCCCAGTCGTGTGTCCGGACGATCAATTTTCGATAAGTTGTTTGGAAAAATTTACAAGCTAAGTTTCATCAATTTTTAATGTGAACATATTTTAGAAATTGAGGAACAGGAAATACTAGTTTTTTTCATGATAAATCAAGTGCGTACATGTAGCTTTAGGGCCCCTTCTACATCAGGTGGCGAAATCAAGAGGTGTTCGGGAAACAAGGCGGCATTTTCATATTTAGTGAGTTTTGTGATATTTTTCCTGGTTAATGATCTTTAGAATGTTTGTCACAAATTAGTTAAAGACAATTTGTTCAAATATTACACTTAACATAGCTTTTATCATTTGAAAACAAAGTGCATAGATTTATGTCCCCCCATCACACAAAATATTTGGAAATATATAGAGAACATAATTAATAGAAGATGATATTGATAACATCTACTATTAGTATTGAATTCATAATCATATTTAGTGTGATCCAAAGTCAAAGACAAAAAAGAAGGCTTCAAATATATAGTGTGCGGACACATCACATGCGCGAGGGTCCGAGCTCGTCCATATCGTGGGTGAAGAACAATAGAAAACAAGATGTCGGCGTAAACATCGGGCAAGTGTCTTCCATCTTTTCATGATATTTTTCTCATTTTTTTGATGAATTCTTGTCTAAAAATAAAATCCATAGCGTAGAAATGTCGGAAATGAAGTTGTATCCCATGTACATGATTTAGGGCTAGATCTTTCAGAGAGAAAGTAGAAATCTTATTTTTTGGTGGTACACACAAATGTATAGAAAGGAAAACCTGGCTTCGTATGAGAGTAACCTTACGTTAGTAAATAATTTTTACTCTCTAGTAGAAGCCTCCTCCCTGGCTAGGCCCACCATCATATATTATTCTCACTTGTTCACTGCTACTATCCTGCCTGTGGAGAATCCACAGGTAGGACTATGGTATGCCAATGCTGTATTGAGCACACTTTAAAAAATCATTAAAATATCACTTTTGTGACCAAAATTACTAATTTCCAAACAGTTGCAATTTAATTTTCATTAGTAACTTGGGAATAATTTTTGTATTCACCAGAGCGCTCAAAAACTTGAATTTTGGGCATATTTTTGTGCACGCCCTCTATTGGTGGAAAGTAATATTGCAAGAAAATTTTCATTTTTCAATCTTTATTTTTAATTCAGAAAAAAATAATTAAAAAAGTAAATTTACATAAGACTCTTAAGAGCCAAGTTATATGATGAATAGGTGTAATGAAAACTGACAGTGTAAGAAAATCAAGCATTTGTCCCATAAAAAAAAGAAAATAAGCCAAACATTGCCACCCTTATTTTGTCACACATGGAGATGTAACTGAGAACAAGGTTATGATGGGGTGTCCAAACAATTCAATTCAATTCAAGGTTTATTAAAAACATGAGTCGCAGCCAAATGGCTGAATTGTTCATGTATACAAAGTAAAAACAATAAAAAGACTCATTACATATTTCAAACATTAAAAAACAGTAAACTTTGTAAAAACTGACATGAGAAATATGTGTATAGGCAAGAATACTTTGGCAAAGAAAATTTATATACATGTACATAAGATGAGGAAATAGTAATTTAAACTTCGCACACTTTTCAAAAATATTCATCAGGCTTAATTTTGTTCACAAAATGTTCATAATTTATACAAAACCATTCAAGAATTAGTTACCACATTGACGGCAAGATCGTAAACTATAAAATCATGGACGAAAATGTAGGTCAAGGGGTTTTGCCGTTATCGCGATCTCAAAATTCTATTCCGATCGGCGAATGCGGGCTGTGCTGGAAAACCATTCAGAAAAGTGTGACCTAACTTCGCGCACCAAAGCTTTTGTGGAAATTTAAACAAAAAGTGAAATATTTACATCAGATTGATCACATTTTTTTAGATTTCTGCTTGTAAAATGGTGATATCGTGATGCTTGTTTATTTCTTAAAAACGGGCGCTAGCGGTGACAAATTTGCCGATCTTTTGCCAATATTTTTAATTTCATGAATACTGAACTAATAAATTTACACTAAAAATTTTATGTCGCTTTTCACGTTGATGATGTCAGATTTTAAGGATATTGGCTAGTTTTTGAGATAAATGACCGTCTGCGAAGTATGGACCCGCGCAAAGACATAGTTTTCACGTTTGGACTCACAATCATGAATGAGTGATTATTCTGAACCTTCTCCATCATGTTTTTAATTAATAATTTCAATTTTAGTAGGGGATGCATATGACGATTATGCCGAACTCATACCTTAGAGATCATGATGTTGCACGAATTTTATATTTTCTCCCCCTAAAATCCCACCTTTTGTCACTCGGAATATCAGATCGAGTTCATGGTCTCGAACGAAGGTCGGGTACCGTAGGCGTAGGTGGAGCGTAGAGTGCATGCCAAATGCAGCGGGAGTGAAGTGGAGTGCAGTGCAGTGGAACCTGCACTCTGCACGAACTTCGCTCGAGGTAGAAAAATGTCAAATCAAAAATACGCCAAGCAAAGTGAAATGGCAAAACAGCATGATCCAGAGTTAAGTTTCAGCTTCATTATAATCACCATGAAAATGTTCTCAAAGAATACAAACATCAACATCTAACAAATCCGTTAAAATTATAAGCGATTTTTCATCACTCACCTCAATCAAAATGGACGCGGTTATAACAGTTCTTGTTTTTTGCTTTGATACGTCGCCCTCTTTCGTCGATGATTAGAGGTGTCACGCGCGTAAGGCCCCCATCTCACTAGGATGGGCGTTCATGGCGACCATGGCGATCTGTCTAAATCCCGCAAAGCGTAGCAGAATCGTCCTCGAATTCTATTTTTAGCCTGCGAGGCGATTGCACTACAACTTCACTGCGACGGACCTGCGCTGAAGGCGATGGTAATACGCTGGTAGTACGACGCTGCCACTCTCTTGCCACGATTTGAGGCAGATGTGATGCGCTGCTTCTGCGATCAAAGCGACCGTACAACGAGGCCCATACGCTAATTAGGACCTCGGTACGGTGGTGGTACGAATGGAACGATTGTGTTACGTTCATGATGGGCTCTTGAAACGATTTCAAGCAATCGGCATATTGATCGCGGCACATGAGACATTTTTCAGTCGATTGCCAACCTCCGACCAAGATGGATGTCCAGAATTTGGTTGGACTTATACATCTTAGTATTATACAACAACTTCAATTAGAAGTTGTATATGAGGACCTGATACGAGGACAGTAGAAGGAGGAGGCCAAAAAGATACTGGGTCCGATCCTGGCTGTCACTTAAGTCATAATATACAATATATATTAAAATTTCACTCAAAAGATGTCGATGAGCCTAAAAGTTAATATGAGGGATGCATCCAGAATTTCATAAAAGAGCATAAAAATGTTTTATATTTTGTGTATTTTTTTTCCCAAAAAGTTTGTCACTCAAAATTGTTAGGTAAATTCCTTTCAAATTTGCTTTCAAGAAGTAGTCTACTGATGTGAGAGCACTCATAAGGGGGGGGGGGGGCACAATGCCAGAATCCCCATAAAGTGTGCTTTCCCAATCAATACATCAGTGATCGAATCATTAAAATTTTAATATTGTTTACTGTCACTGTAGTTAGAATTCATTCTATTTTTAAAACATATTCAATTTATATATTTTTGCGGAGGTAACCCATTTCGTCATCAAGACATGCGAGCGTCTTTTTTTTCTCTCTTTCAAGCTGGCTCAGCAGTTAGATTTTCATCCTCCTACTATACCTCCTCCTCCTCCTCTTCCTCCTCCTCTACCACCACCATAACCTCTTGTTCGCTTCCTCTTGGACCGCCGGCATAACAGATTGGGCAGCTTCCCTTTTTGGTCCTTTTTCTGGGAAGTATATTTGAAAACGTCGTGGTGTCGCCTCGTAATCTGTTGAAAATGTGATAATCCCCTACCATCGGCACGTTGGTTCATAGCAGCGCAGACGGTCGCTGCTCAATCGCTGGCCAGTCATCAGCGGCGCAGCAAAAGCGCAACGCGAATGCCTGCAGCGGGCTGAGAACGTGTGCCACATGCCACCCAAAGGGAAAGCGTCGTGGTGGAAACGGTGTGAAGCGTGTCGAGCGCAAGGCAGTCGCCTCGTAAACGGAAGCAGCGTAGCAGAATTGTCTTGGGAACGGGCCTGAAAAACACGGGCGATCGATGCCGCTTTTAATGCGCTTCTACTACGCTTTGTGCGTTGGAGCTTCGTTACAGCTACGAATATGTCGTTTGTAATACGCTCTTGACTCGATTATGATGCGCTTTAGCACCTCCGCGATCTCGCTACGTAAGTTTTGAACATGTTCAAAATTTTGTGGCGACCAGGAAGATGGTGGCGATCCTTGCCGCTTCAGAAAAGATCAAGGTACGACGGAGAAGATTGAAAAGATCAAGCCACGTTCAAGCTACGATATACCACGCTTTGTCGATTTTTGACGATCGCAGCGGAATCGCCATCTAGTGAGATGGGGGTATAAAGCATTCCCCATCATATCATAGGGCACACATGAGTATTACAGACCCCCATTCACTCACGTGTTATATCATAGCTCATCAAAAAATCATTAAAAATCAATCACTCGATAGATTTTGCTTTAATTCACTGACATTAGTCACAATTAACAGTACATTAAGACTTGATATGTTGATCAGGTACTTGACCAGCTCAATCAAAAGTTAAATGGCCTGAAATAAGACTAACCATAATTTCGGCCAGTTCATTGCCACAAAAACCAGAACTGCATTGTGGGTAATAATAATTAAAATGAAATACAAAAATGCAGTCTAGCCTCCCCAAACGCCTTGATTATGAAAGAGTATGAACATAGCATTATGTCTATCGTTTTTCTTTTGATATACAAACATTTGATCTATTTTTAATGAATTATTTTAATTAATAAAGTCATGTGATCTTTACTTACGCCTGTCCGGCATGCTTTGCGCGCAGATGAATTACTCTCGTGTGCCCTATACTGTGGGTCAAATGACGAAAAGTTGAACATTTTGGTCTCAAAAGAAAGAGTGGGTTCTCCTGAAGAGATTGATACCTTGCATTCAATACCTAATCTGACTAAACGTGTTAAAAGAAAAGAAAACGTCTCATTAGACACCCCTCATTTTAATGTAAAAATGCAATGTTCCATTCATATATTTTGTGCGCTTCCTATGGTATTGCAGCTACAAGTTCTACTTGCTTGATGTCCATCAATGGGCTAAATATGTATTGTGTGGATTTACAACTTTTTGTTTACATGTTTAATTTCGTTCGAGGTGGTTTATTACCTATGTATTCGCATAAGAATAAACAAAGTAAATAAAAGAAAATTGATAACAAACAAAGAGTGTAAGCATTTCTTTTGCTCATTTCGCCTCTCTTCCCTATTATAACCGTTAATTTGGAGGAAGAAGGGGGGGGGGGTGTTATAGGCATCAACCCCGCCCTGCTTACAAGCCAGGAGGATGGGGGTATGTACCCCGACTCAGCACCCCCCCCCCCCCTCCTGTAGCTTTCAACGAAGTGAATAGTATTCAAGTGCGCAATCTATGATGTTTTACATCTGACTGAGACAAGTTTATGTATTTTAATGTTTTGTTCATCTTTCTTTCTTTGCGTGCTCTAGATATTGAAAATAGGAATCCTGATGATAATTAGAAGTTCTTTATCATTTTGAAGTTCCTTCTAGTACTTGTTTCATTTCACACTCTCAAACCGACCAGATCTCCTATATTGGCAGTAGAAACTCGCATTTCTGCATGATAAATGATAAGCATTGAATATACATTTGAAAGCGTCATTTCAGCATCGTAGTCGATAAATGCACTAAATGCCGAGTTACATACTTATCAAATGTTGTTAAACATAACCTATCACTTTGCATGAAACTGTTTGAAGCATTCTCACCACCGATGTCTAGCAGACGACGCCCAGCCATAGCAACGACAGTGTAGAAGTGTAGTCGCGATATAGGGCACACATGAGTATTACAGACCCCCATTCACTCACGTGTTATATCATAGCTCATCAAAAAATCATTAAAAATCAATCCCTCGATAGATTTTGCTTTAATTCACTGACATTAGTCACAATTAACAGTACATTAAGACTTGATATGTTAATCAGGTACTTGACCAGCTCAATCAAAAGTTAAATGGCCTGAAATAAGACTAACCATAATTTCGGCCAGTTCATTGCCACAAAAACCAGAACTGCATTGTGGGTAATAATAATTAAAATGAAATACAAAAATGCAGTCTAGCCTCCCCAAACGCCTTGATTATGAAAGAGTATGAACATAGCATTATGTCTATCGTTTTTCTTTTGATATACAAACATTTGATCTATTTTTAATGAATTATTTTAATTAATAAAGTCATGTGATCTTTATTTACGCCTGTCCGGCATGCTTTGCGCGCGGTTGAATTACTCTCATGTGCCCCATAGAGATGTATACTATGTTCCCCATAGACTTATGTGTCACTTAAAAAAAAAATAAACGTGAAATTAGATGGTACGTATCCCTGCCCCCCCCCCCCCCGACGAGCTTAAAGACCTTTGGTTGTTGGTTTTTTTTGGGGGGTGGGGTTTGTGGGGTTGTCAATTTTTTGGGCGGACGAATTTGCCTCCCCTGTGAAAAATCCTAGGTACGCCACTGTTTACTACCATTGGATAGGACATGCCGGGGTCAGGTATGGAATGTCCGATATACCATGTCCTCCGTAGTTACCATTTCGAGAATCAGTGTTAGATATTTTTCAATCATATTCAGTTTTGTCAATCAGCCATATCAAATTGAAAAAAAATCGAATGGGGTTGGGTCGAACAAATGGCCGCCTTATAGGCTCATCGAACCTATAATGCATGATATGAATTTTCTTTTTAGAAATAGCTACCTTCAAGTTCCTTGTTTCATATTTGTACACCCTGTACACTCACACAAGCACAAAGAAATGCATTGAAAAGGCCTATTTCCTGACAGTGTCCCATTTAATGTGTTACTCATATGGATTTACGCATACCCTATCTGCATATAGCCCGGAAGTGGATACAATGACAATATATAGGGCCCTAGTGAGTTGATTTTGGATTTTCAATTAAAGAGTAGGATATTTTCATTGCAAGACACCCCCAAGCATTTGCAAAGCTTGAGGAAAAGTACAATAAAAAAAAGATTTTTTCTAAAACCACGAAAGCCACTCTGAACAGTAGACTCAGATAATTTCAATACAAAATGTTAGAAAATATACCATACACAAAATATATATATTTGTTTAAAATGACAACAGATGATTTACGTTCATTCTGAAGTAAAGGAGAAAAACATATCATATATTTTTTTCATGTGATAAGATAAAAACTCTACGGAAAGAATGTGGGAACATGCTTCAACCCTCATACAGGGGCCGCGCAATGGTTTACAAAGTGGGGGCTGAGCCAGAAGTGGGGGAGGGGGCTGACCATGCTAAAAATCACAATATGGTGATTTTTACGTTTAAGTACACGGTTCAAAGTGGGGGCTGAAGCCCCCCCCCCCCCCCGGTTCCGCGGCCCCTGCTCTAAAAGTTCACGTTGGCGTAGAAGATTCAACTAGAGAGGATCTTACTAAATCACGTAATAATCCTACTAAAGTATGATTTTTTAAAAAATAGTAGAAAACACAAAATATCTACCGATCGAATATAGGTCTACAAGAAGATAGACTAAAAGTGAAAAAAAGCTAAACAGAGAGAGGAACAAGGGGAACAACTATTTTACAAAATGGGACAATTTTATTTTCTAGGGATGCTGAGGCAAAGTAAGTTCAAGTATACAGTCATTAAAACTCTAAATGCGATATAGAGCTGGTCTGGTAAAGTCGCATTCCTCTTGGAGTGGATCGGGCGGTCGTGGTGTAAATTGTATCTGGAGTGAAAATTAAAATATATATATGTGCGCTCTCGAGGGATATGGGTCCAGAATGGCTGGGAGGCAGGGGTGTGATTGGCGACCGGGTTGGCTCTTTTGCATTTGAGGTGAAGATTCAGGTACAGCAAGTTAGATCATGGTAAGATCCATGGTTACAGAATGCAGATTGAAAGGGATCGATCGAGTGTAGGATTGGGGTATAGGTTTATAATAATAAATATATAATAAATTCCTTCTTATCAAGCGCTTTTTCAAAAGTTACAAAGCGCTGGTTTAGAGAAGGAAGCAGACCGCGCTTCCTGTGCTTGGATGGGATGTGGGGGGGGGGGGGGGGCATGAGGCGTAACAGGGGCCGCGGAATCGGTGGATATTTTGTGTTTTATTACGTGATTTTGTAATTGAGCCTCTTTTGTTGAATCTTTTACGCCAACGTGAACTTTTTTTGTAATGATAGAGCAGGGGCCGCGGAACCAGGGGGGGGGCTTCAGCCCCCACTTTTTTCCAAAACCATGTACAAAAATGCAAAAATGACTATATGATTGCGATTTTTAGCATGGTTAGCCCCCCCCCCCCACTCACTTTTGGCTCAGCCCCCACTTTGAAAACCGTTCTACGGCCCCTAAGGCGTGGGGGGGGGGCAAGCTCGCCCCCTGGCAGATAAATTTCACCGGGAAAATTAAAAAAACAGAAAAAAAGAAAAGGGAGGGAGAAAGAAAGGGAAAGTGGAAGGAAAGGAGGAAAAGGAAAGGGAAAGTGAAAAGAAAACGAAGAAGAAAAAAATATTTTTAATGAAAAAAGGAAGGAAAGCGGGAAAAGAAACGAAAGAACAAATCATTCCGAAATAGGTCTATAATGTAATAGCATGATGGGAATTAAATCAAAAGATGGCAAAATGGTAAACAATAGCGGGAAATGAAGGTAGAATAGAATTAGTCAAAAGCTAAATTGGAATTAAAACAAAGAAAAGGGACAAGAAACTTGATATGACCGGGCTGCCGAGGATAGAAAATAAAAAGCGGGAGGAAAGATGGACTGCATACAACATTTTGCTATAAGCTTGCTAAATATTATGCAAATTAGCTATACAGGGGGTTTGCCCCAGACCCCACGCAGTAGGGGCTCTTCATCGATCTATAACCTTCAAAATGACCCTATAACGTCCCCACCATGTAGGGACCCTTCTTTCATTAAGCTTTACGTTCAATCACTGGCGTATACAGGCACGGGGGAGTGGGGAAATAAAAGAAATTCTAGGAGACAACGTATAATGAAATGAATTGAAACAATTAAATGTTAATTCCTGATTATAATCAATTATGGATATCTATCACACAATTAAAATTTAATTTCAATAGGCATTTTTTTTCCAGCTCGCTTTGCTAGCTCGCTGGCGACTTTTTACAAATTTTCCCACATTGCTATGTTTTGCCCCCTCAAAATATTTTGTTCAACTGGGTTAAATAAATGTGTTGAGTAAAAGCTATATTCTGTATATACCCGCGATTAGATTAAACATAGCGGTAATCTGCGAGGTTTAAATGGCTTTGATATCGAGAAGTTCCGGGGTTTCCAGACGGACCCCAACTCCATAGCACTGCATGCCGTATATGAGTATGGAAAGGTTGGGCCATGGTCCCAAAAAGTTCTACAACAAAGAAAAAAAGGAGGAAAGAAAAGCAAAGGAAAAGTGTAGGACATGATTTTATTTACTGAATATAATGTCAAAAAATATCTCAAAGTTAAATTCTCATGAAAATGTGATTCTTATTCTCGCTCGCTTCGTTCGCTTGGGACTTGTATTAAGCAGCTTTTTAGCACATACTGTGCCCCTCGTATTTTTTTTCTGCTCTTCACGCTATACTTTCGCAAAGAATCATGTTCACAGTGGCATACAGACCACAAAAAGAGGAATGGAAAGAAAGAAGAGTGAAAAATGTTATTCCTTGGATATCATGTCAAAATCTATCACAAAATTGGATTTTTGTATTAAGAATGTAATTTTTTTGCTCGCTCGCAACTTTTTTGCTAAAGATAAATTCTGCCTGATACGCAATATCTTGCCCTCTCAAAATTGTCGCCTCATTACACCATTACGCCTGTTCATATATGACCGGGAAATTTTTGGCTCTTGCCCGGCCCTGGCCACCGACCCCTGTTACGCCGCAGGGGGGGGGGCGGTTGGGTGGGAGGGTGTATGTTTCCTTATTACTCATTCAGTTTCATTTGATTCCACTGCGTTGCTGTAAATTCATTTTCTGTTATATTTTGTATTTTTAAGTCTAAGTATGGGGTATATACCTAGTTCTTAATGATTTGAATGTTATACTCTGTAATTTTTGTACAGTTTTCTGTATTATTATTAATAATTATTTGACTTTTGTGTTTTTGTTGATATTGCGACATGCTTGTAACATTTTACAATATATTATCACTTGTATGATTTTGAACTGAATGATTTCAATAAATACTATTACAAAAAAATAGAAGAGTGCAATTTGACATTTATCTTCAGACTGAGCAAAAAATACATAAATGAATCAACCGTAACAACCCTGTGTGAAACGACAATTTATCAATTTTTGACAGGCGTCATGCAGTCCCACAGTCGTGCGCTAATATGTTTTTTGTTTTTCTTCAAACGGACAACATCTCATCTTTAATTGTACCGACATATGCGCAGATTACCCCAAACCTTTATTCGCCTAAATACACCTTTTCTCCTTCCTATTCTGTTTTCCTCTTTCTCTTTTTCCCTTTCCTTTATCAGCCATTTTCTTCTGTCTTCTTCCTCCTTCCTTCCTCTTCTATTCTTTTCTGCATTCCCCCCCCGACTGGATTGTAGATTTACCGACGATATCCAGGGGGGGGGGGTACATGCGTTTATCCATGAGGGGTCGAAGGGGCATTGCACCGGCCCCCCCCCAAAAAAAAAGAAGAGGTAGAGAATGAGCAGGGGTAAGGGGAAGTGAAGGGAAGGGAAGGAAAGGAAGAGTAAAAGGAATGAAGGGGAAAAGAAGAGGGAGAGAGGGAAAGGGAAAAAAATGAAGGGAGAGGGGCACAGGAAAGAAAAAAAGTGGAAGGAGTAAAAAAATATACAAAGGAAGAGAAATGAAAGGTAGAGTGGAAAGCAAAGAAAAAGAGATCTACCTTCTCCGCAGAACAATAATTATCACAGCATTACTGGGGATATAATGCCCTACTTTCTCCACTGTTGTAATGGGCAGGAAAAAGTGATGTCAATTACAATAACCTTAATCGCCTCCATAAATGAGCAGCATACTTAACTTCACACTTAACTTTATTAGAAACCCCGTCCATAGAAATATTTAATAAAATGTCTTGGCCAACAGTGGGCAAACTCTTTTGGAAAACTGCTTGTTACACAATGTTCAAACGACTGACGTAAATCCGGTCCGAGCAGAGGGGTGGGTGGGGGTGAAAGCAATATGATAAAATTTGTAATCATATTTGAAAATCACTGGAATCACATATTCATAAATGGACTTATTTTAACCTTTGCAATAGGCTTAACAAGGCCGAATTCTTGTAAGAATAGTTTGAGCGCGGGAGCGGAGCGACCGCGTTAGGAATTTTTTGCATTTTTAGAATGCAAAATTAGGGAAATTCAAGCACATTGACCAGATAAATCCACACACTAACAGTAGTATGAACCATTTCATGATTGAAATTTCATTTTTTTCATCTTGAAAAAGTGTGTGTGTGGGGGGGGGGGATGATTTTACATGCCATCACCCTCTCTGAAATTTTTGCATTTTTAGAATGCAAAATTAGGCCAATTCAAGCACTTTGACTAGACGAATCCACGAATTAACAGTAGTATGAACCATTTGGTGATTTAAATTTTTATTTTTTCATCTTGAAAAGTGTGTGTGCGTGGGGGATGATTTTACATGCCTTCTCCCTCTCTGAAATTTTTGCATTTTTAGAATGCAAAATTAGGCCAATTCAAGCACTTTGACTAGACGAATCCACGCATTAACAGTAGTATGAACCATTTGATGATTGATTTTTTTTTATTTTGAAAAGTTGGGGGGGATGTATCCCAAACCCCCTGGATTTACGCCCGTGGTTCAAACTAATTCATAAACTTGCCCCAACTACAATACTATATTTTCATGCAGAAGTGTACTTCTAAGCACACTAATGATGAGAAATTCTAGGTAGTCAAATAAAATAATTTTAAAAGGCCCGAGATGTTCCAACTCTTTGCCCTTTTCTGGTGTCACAAAGTGGAACAACCTTCCGAATGATATATATGCAACTAGAAAATTGACCAGCATCATACTTACAGCCCATGCTCTTTTGTTTTATTATTGTTTCTTCACTCCTAAACTCTTCCCCTCACTCTCTCTCTCTCCTCTCTCACTCTTGGCCTTGCTGATATCTAGGCTATATTCCATTTTCCTTCTCTCCCCTCTCATGACTATCTCCCATTCTCCCTTCTTGACCTGTAAACCTCTATTGATTCCATCTAATTTTTTTCTGTTTTCATTCAACTTAAAGTATGACTGCTAAATACTGCAATTCTTGCACATGAATTGAGTTATGTCTTTTATTACACTATATAATAACATTCATAACAATACAATGTACTGGTAATAGGCCAGTGGCTTTCATTAAATACAATTGGGAGCTAATAAACAACTCAATACAAATTATCTTTTAATATCAACATCTCTGTTTTCTCCATGACAAGGAACTGATACAACTCTCTAGAACTCGCTAAGTAGTTTTGGCTTTGGAAATCTTCAAAGTACATCAAAATACAAAAAACACATTTTCTCATATCACTTTTTTTCATAGATGTGGAAGTGACAATACAATGTGAAATCTCAATTATATATAGCACTAGATTAGGACATAAATCTTCTATTTGACCTCAGCCATTTACATTTCAAATGTACATTAGGATATCAGGGAGGAGGTCAACATACTCAAATCACAAAAGATACCTTAAACTTTTATGGTTACATTCCTTGTTATATTCAAAGTAAATAACTAGAGTAAATTTGGGGTAATATTCAACATTTTTCTGAATCATTGTGTATGTGTTAAAGGTTTATACATTCAATATTTCAATTATAAGGAAAATGCAGTGCTTCTATACAAATATATATTGTTGCAAGCTTCACCTATGGAGCAAAATTATCTAATATATATGAATTGTAGCTGCAAAAGAGCAAATCATAGCACAAAATATATATGCATATAAAGGACAAACCATGAACAAAATGCAGCTCATAAAAAATACTACTGAATCAAACAATTATGAGGTGATAACAAAATGGTGAGATGAATAATGTCATGAACTTACTGCACAAAACTATGTTGAAGTAGATAACAACATTTAAAGAATTGCTTGAGTTTATTGAGGATTTGTGTTGGTTATGAGTTACATGTAACAAGATAAGTAAAGTTCTGAAGAACAAAAAGTATGACTTATAATCAAATCTTACACACAAGAAATCCTGGATTCCTGGTAAAAGATGATAATGATTTACTGATTTAAAAAGGGTGTAAACTGTTTGGATATATTTTCTTTTCAAATCCAAATAATCATAGGAAAAAAAAAGAGGAATGATTTTAAACTGGATAAATTCATCATAGGTTAAGTCTTTCAAGAAGTTACTAAATGGTTATCACATCCCAATAGCCAACAGGACATAAGCTCTGTGACTGATCTTCTTACCCTTTATGAATTATTATCCACACACAAATAATTGGGATATAAAAACTAAAATCAAATGTTTAATCAACACAACACAAATAAAATTGCACATTATAAAAATCACTGGCTAAGATATACAACAGCGTAGAGTTAAGCATGTCCAAAATATGAATAAGTTAATAATTCTAATTGAGCTTCTACATACAAAAAGCACTACTCATAATAAAGGACCTGCATTTTTTTTTACTATTCTCAAAATGAACAAATCCATTTGGATGAATCATCAATAACAGACAGGATTTCATTTACATCAATATGCATCAACAATTTAGTTCTTTTATACAATGACGGAACATGTCTAGGCAGAAACTCTCAATGGGGTCATAATCAGCATTAATTTCAAGACATAAATATTTTCTATTCTTTCAGAATTCGGAGTCAAGAAATATGTTTTTCTCAAATTTAATTAGCAGTTTTTCATATGAAAGTAATGGAGGTGGGTGGGAGGGTGTTGTGGTCTAGTGGTTACGACTCTCATTTTTCAATCTGAGCGACGTGAGTTTGATTTCCATAAATTCTTTGAATGCTTGAGCATCTAACATGGTGGCTCGGCTACAGACGGGTAATAATATGACATCAAGTGTCAAGCGCAGAATAGTATATTAATCAATATAGTAACTGCATTATGTAAATGGTCCATATTATAGTTACAACCAATATAGCCAAACTGCTACATATATAAACAGTAAACATATTGATTTGAAATGTAATAGTAGTGTAAAACTTTTTCTCTTACACATTACAACTCTTCATAATTAATGGTTCCCTAACAACATTGTCTTATTCATACTTGCAAATCAAGACAAATCAATTGAAAATATTCCCAGAAATAGGAACTCATTAAGAATTATACTGCTACTATTCTTTTGGAAACTATGTTAATATTCTAATATAAAACACTTAGGTCAGATCTAATGATGATGTGAGTGAGACCACCCTAGGGTGATGAGAGGACCTGATTTTATTAAATCAGCAAAACAAGAATATAAAGGAATGCCATTTATCACTATTATCATACAAATATGGTTCATAACGGAATAATTCTTCTCAAAACTATTCATAAATTCAAAGGATGGACTAATTACATGTACTTCCTATTGTAAGAGTAGTAGAATCCCTTTACAATTCATTAAAAGGGAAAATGAGAGAATCATGTTGAGTAATGTTGACAAAGTCCATCAAAGAAGAACAGAATACAGCCCCACATAAAAAGCTTTTATTTTGCGATATCAAATGTGAGCAACTCACTCACATTCCATAAATTACAATTTCTTTCTGGTACATGTTGATCAAATATAGTACACCGATGGAAGTGTGTATTTAAATAATGTTTGATTTAATGCTGAATGCGCAGGCAAAAATTGTTTTTCGATTGATTAGTAAATCACATCTTATGGAATGTATACTGCACATCATACATGTGTTGGGGGAACTGCTCTCATATGATGTCCCAAATTTATTTTCCTTTACATAAATTTAACAGATTTTCTCCAACCCTTTGATATTTGTTTTCATTGATATATAATTATGACAACCAAGTTGATTTCAGGATGGAATTCCATTATGATGATGTTAATGTAAAATAAAGAAAATTTTAAGATCCTTTGTAGGTAGCATGGACCGTGGAACAGTTTTGAAAGCGGGGGGGGGGGGGGGGGGGGGGGGGGGGGGGGGGGGGGGAGATCTGACCATGCAAAAATCACAATTAAACAGTCTTTTTTGTGCATGGTTTTGGGAAAAAGTGGGGCTAAAGTCCACCAAGCCCCCTTCCCGTTTCCATGGCCCCTGGGTAGGACTATTGAATTATATTTATAACCAAATATGCCAAAACATAGTGATACATGTATATCACATCCCCCAAAAAGCAAAAGGATGGGTGATGGAGGGGGGGGGGGTGGGAAGCCTTTGTAGTTTTTATGACCATTTCCCTTGAATCCTGATCATTTAGATTAGAGTAAAGTGGTTAATAACCATTTCAGACAGATATAGTAATTATCAAGAGGGCATCTTTTCTGGATCATTATTTACATTATCGTGAGAATGTATTTATCGACCCAATATCTTTTTATTGAAGTTCCAGTGTCACAGCAATTCAATAATATTGAGTTTTCATAATCGTGATGGGGACAGCTTCTACAACACAGAAAATATATTGTTAAAAGTCCCTCAAAACAAAAGAGTCTTTGCCAAAGTCAGTGAATCACAACAGCAGTTTCGTCCTGGACTCTAAACAATCAACACATTGAAATATTGTCAGCTCTGAATCTTATGATGATCAGCTGTCTTGGTTCGCCAATTTTCGACAAAGACGTTCAGCCGTTCATTGTGATTCATTGCCATTTTCAATGGATTTTCTGCGCTGTAGAATCCATCCTCATCACGACTGCGAAAACTAGCTATTGTCATATTGTGCAGCCCTAGTGCTTCATGACTCTTTTTAAATGATCTACGTATGTTTGATATTTACAGTATACTGCTAATGTAGACATGGTCGATGCTGATATCCGACATTGCTTTTCATGGACATGAAGGTGAATGGCTTACATCTTTGTCCATGGTTGAGACAATGCTCCTTTGCTGTGTGACAAAATGCCCAGTGTTCATATTGAAAACAGAAATGTCAGGTCTATGTCTGAAGATGTTGTCCAACATTAGTAAGTTTGGCAAGTAAACTGCATAATTCCCTCAGATGAGGGCACTATCTTAATTGTATCCATATTAACGAGTCAACATCCGTGCAGAAGAGGTGAAAGCTCCCCACATCTTACTGCATAGTCTACTCATTTACACACTAGGTTTATCTCTAAATAAAAGAGCACCAGTCTAGTGCTACGCTTCAGAGTTATGACCATGCATGGCAGATAGCATGTTGTGCTGAGCATAGAGTGTGCGGCAATGATTGATCACATGTTGAAGCCCCATGCTTCCATGTCAGCAATGATGAAGTCTTCTTTTGATGAAAGAATCTCATTTGCAAACGTCTTGGTGGGATGACTGCGACCATGGTACAGGTCACCATCAAGCCATAGCCCAAAATCACCCCTGGAACAGACAACACATAAATACAAAATTACTTTAAAATGTTTAGTATTAACAGGCATATCGGTACAACAATGGCTACATTATTAGACAGTTAATTTCTCAACCTGAGGTATGCAAGGATATGTTTTTCCAAATAAATCATAAAGCTCCACGTATAAGAGTAGGGGGAAACCCCGGTGTAGTGGTCCACCTGCATTCCCCCAATCTGTTATATCTGGAGGAGAGACCTGCGGGTCACAGTGATTCAGTTCGCTTTTCACCTCCCAGGCACAGGTGACATCAAACAAATAATAATAATAAGAAGAAAATATAAGGAAATCATTGCAGCTTTCTTCCCTGTATGAACTATTCTTTTCATAGCCATTTCTCAATCTCAGACTACCAATTCCCTATAACAGGGTAGTCCTTCTACGGAAACTTAATCTCATTATTGTTTTCATCTTTGAGAACAATAAAACAGGATATGGTCTGCTGATTAGAAGTGACCATTCATTCTTAAACAAAATGGCTGTGTTAATTGTTGATATTATGCATGACAATCATGGGGGGGGGGGGTGGGCAGAAGAGTACCAAGAGAAAATACTTTGTAAAGGGATAATAGAAAAAAAGAAGAAACAATGGAGAGTGCCTGGATCTATCAATGCAGACATGGACATGTGAATATAGCAGCTCTATGCATATAAAGGGACAATAGACTCATAACAAAATGAATTGCCTGCCATATAACATTGTACATTAGGATACATATAACCCTTCATCAAACAATAAGATATCGTACGCATATTCATTTAAAAAATGTGATGTCTAATTGATTTCTAATTTAAAGAAATAGGAATGTCTACTGGCATACAAAAAAACCTTTATATTTCTTGGCAAAATCAGTGACATGAATGATGTAAATTATATTGGAAAGAAATCATTTATCAATTTAGTAAGTATATATGATATAAGACTACAAATGTTGCATCAAGATGTAGGGTTGCTATGAGTTGTTTAGGTTGAGATGGGAGCATTCAAAGTTGATGTGGCATAGTAAGTTGAAATCGGTCTGTACTTACTCTCCTCCACCAATGCACACACAGTCCAGGTCTCCCTTAATGAAGAAGTTATTTTCACCAGTCCACCTGTACAATTCAAGCTCCTCATCTTTGAACTTATAGAGGAAGCTCTCTCCAGTGCCATAGTAATGATCACTGACTTTCAGAGCACAGGAGGTCAAAGCACCAAACACCTGAAGGTCATCAAACATTATGAAAGAAAAGGATATTACAAGGTCATCATTGATTCGTACTTCTGGGTTAACATTGCCCATAAGACATAGGAAGCTTTTTTAATGTTCACTATTAAAGAGGGGGATTGAATTATTCCTAGGCCATTAAGATCATGCCCTTCGATGACCTAATGATTGACCTCAATGTCCCTCTCATTGGTATAAGATATATTTGCACTATTATGATAATAAAGCAATATTGACTGGCCTCGGGGCGATACGACATATATCGCCCAAACTAGATTTATATCGCCCGAGTCGTAGACGAGGGTGATATCAATTTAGTGAGGATGATATACCGGTATGTCCTTTCGCCCCCAGGCCAGTCAATATTGCTATTATCAACCAAATCAGACATCTAGAGCAAAAATTGTGAATATTCAGATATTTTAAATTTTTAGAATGAGAATCTAGTTTCTCATGTTGAGCAGACTGGGCCTCTGAACTTTACCATTGTGACGTAATTGAAATGACGCGTCCCTGGCCTAGGGACGCAGTATCCAGCGTTGTCTCAACTTGATAACCATTATGACGTATAGCACTGCGCGGTTCAAGGATGCGTACAAAAACGCGTAGAATCACCGGATGTTAGTGCTGCCTTTTATTGCCTGCTACATTTCCACGCATTTTCTCATTGACTTTCCTGAGCTGGCAATAAATTGGGCCCGTGGATAAACGATTGGAATTTTATTGACTTGCCATTTGATCCCAATCTTAAGCAGGCAACAATGTTTCAAAGTTGCCCTGCTCAGATGTCTGATACGGTTCATAATAAATAATAATAGTGATATCTTATTGACCACATACCATCCAGAGACGCTCACTGCGCTTGAGCAGGAACAGCTCCTTTGGATATAAATATTTTATACATTTAAACAATCAAAATATATAGACATAAATAAAGTGATATAGAAATGTGCCCTATAAAAAATTGGTGATGCCTTAAAACATGAAATTGAATGCCTGGAATATGGACAATTCAAGAAGCAGGTAAGACCTGAGTCGAAGTGGATAAAATTTCATAGAATGATGCTCTTTAAATCACACTTCCTAAATGTAGCATAAATACTCTTAACTACATGAACTCTTCCCTATTCTACATCCTACACCTATCACTTAAAGGTCAAGTCCACCTCAGAAAATTAAAGATTGGAATCAATAGAGAAAAATCCAACAAGCATAATGTTGAAAATTTCATCAAAATCGGATGTAAAATGAGAAAGTTAAGATATTTTAAAGTTTCACTTATGTTCACAAAATAGTCATTTGAAGAACTCAGTGACATGCAAATGAGAGAGTTGATGATGTCCCTCACTATTTCTTTTTTTTTTTTTTTTAATTATACAATATTTCAATTTTTAAAATTTGACAATACAAAATGTTAAACAATGAAAATTCCACATATTCAGGGAAAAATAAAACTTCTTTCACATTAATACCAAAAGCTGTGCGCGCTATGAATGCCTAGCTTAGCCGGGTAATGTAGGAGCGCCTTGAGCACCTAACAAGGAGGATATGTGCGCAGTATGAATACCCTATATTATTACCATGAATAGAAAATTAGAATATTTCATAATTCACATAATAAAATACAAAAGAAATAGTGAGTGGGTGTCTGGGTGATGCCATCAGTCTCCTCATTTCCATACAGACCAAGATGTGCACATAAATGTTTCGTGAAATTAAGCAAAACTTAAAAATGTCATAACTTTCTTATTTTACATCCAATGCTGATGAAATTTTCAGTGTTATCCTCTTTTTAATTAAATCCACTCTTTGTTGGAGTGGACTTGTCTTTAACGAGGGGTACTTACATGTCCTTCCGAGTCCCTGAGTATAAGAAGTATAGGGCTCTCCCAATTAGCCATATTACGGTAGAGACTGTGTAGACTGTAACCATGGCTAGCCGTGCTAAAGATTAGAAACCAGCTGTACCCCTCCGTCCTTGGAGGAAGGTTCTTTGAAAGCTGAAACATTTCAAACAATCAATAGGATGATTACGATGGATTTCAATGAACATGCCTAATATAATTCAAGAATTACAAATCAGTAAATTGCAATCATATCTCATCGATGTTGAGCTCCATTAAAAATGTGCCTTGTATGGTTTGGGAAAATTCTATAATAACTGTGCTTTGATAAACACAACAAGCTTCTTATGCATATTCACTTAATAAGTGTTTTATAATCTAAAGTGAATTGCAGAATGCCAAAGTACTTCACAACAAAACCTTTGATTAAATCCAACAATATGTCAATATGTCAAAGACATTTTTGCTGACAACTCTGTGTTGTATAAAATGACAATTCTTACCTTTCTAACATGATCATTACTAAGAAGGTTGCTCTCTCCAACAAGCTCAGGTAAAGGAAGGTTCATCTCACACTCTAAGATGGTCATCCGACGTTTACTTGCCTCTTCTCGGCTAATAATCTGAAATCAATAGAATCAGTTGGTGTCAAATAACCACTCATCATTTTGAGGTTACAATCTTAATCTTTTAAGCTACATGTATTCAACATAAACCCCATAGCTTGCACTTTTGGAACTGGTTATCAAAGGACAAGTCCACCCCAACAAAAAGTTGATTTGAATAAAAAGAGAAAATCCAACAAGCATAACACTGAAAATTTCATCAAAAACAGATGTAAAATAAGAAAGATATGACATTTTAAAGTTTCGCTTAATTTCACAAAACAGCTATATGCACATCCTGGCTGGTATGCAAATGAGGAGACTATGATGTCATCCACTCACTATTTCTTTGTATTTTATTAATGAAATATGAAATATTCTAATTTTCTCCTCATTGTCAAGTGATACAATAATTAATTCCTTCCTGAACATGTGGAATTAGCATTGTTTAATAGTATATGGTTCAGTCAAGTTGGTCCTTATTGTCAAATCTATAAAAAAATGAAATATTGTATAATTAAAACAAAAAATCAAAAGAAATAGTGAGTGATGGACATCATCGACTGAGACACCTAGTTGTGCATATCGCTGTTTTGTGAAAAATAAGCGAAACTTTAAAATGTCACAACTTTCTTATGTTACATCCGATTTTGATGAAATTTTCAGCACTATGCTTGTTTGATTTTTCTCTATTTATTCAAGACTGCATTTGCCTGGGTGGGCTTGACCTTTAAGGTGGATGAAATTCATTCTTTTAATTTAAAGCAGTGTACAAACAACTGTGTGAAAAAAAGTAAATTGTGAATAAAATATCTTTGCAACTTTTTTTATGAGAACATTACTGATCCACCTGGAAACTTCTCCCTCAATATCACATACTGCGAGAAGACATGATGCAAAGCTATATATGGAAATAAACATACAAGATCGAACACAGCACCAGAGACTAACATAACTGTCAGGTTAGCAATGCAGCTATATATCACAGGCAATCTGTGTACTTCTTTCCCTTTTATGACTTTTTACAGGTTCCCATAAAAATGGCTACAGCCTGAATCAATTCCATTTTCAAGTACAGTGCTTTTCATTTACACTTGCAACCAAAAGGGAGTAAGTCCAGATTCTTAATAAAATAAAAATTCATTGTCAGATGTTGTTTCACTCGGAGATACATGGCCTCAAGTGTATTAATCTTTCAGAAATTAAAAGACAGGCCAACCTTGTTCATCCTATCCTTTAACCAAGCAACACTGGCAATATTGATGTTATCTGGGTTGAAGCTATTATCAAATTAAGATTTAAGTTGTCCCTTCTTCATTATTTTTCATTCATAGGAAAAGGGTATTATTTCATATTATATAATTATTCCATATTACATAATTATTTCATATTCCATAAAGTATGAATCATATAAAGGAATACACATTTTCATTTCAATTGAGTAGTCTACAGGAAAAGGGAATACACCGTACATGCACATCAAAATTTAATCAATTTTCATCTTCCCATCTGAATCAATTTTGTTTTTTAAGTACGGTACATGATTACCAACCAAATAAAAAAAATGATAATATTTCATAATGAAATCATCAGTATAAGTCTTGCATAATCTGTATAATTTCTTAATTACAGAATCAGAGATTTGTCAGTTATGCCCTTTTGGGAGCACAAGTGTCTCAATCTGCTCATATCAGAACACTTCTACTGTACTTTATAGCACATGCCTATTAGAGAGAGTGATACCGTTTTCCATTGAATCATTACAGCACATTGATTTGTCTGATGGTTAAATCAATACTGCTCTATTACTACCCCATACTATCCAGCTGTTAAGACCTGTCAATTACAACATATTATCTTGTATCACATGAAATGTTTTTCATCTAGAAGATGTTCCATGGCTACTATGTTCTAAGGTTTGTTATTGAATGATATCAGTCATAAAATGTTAGAAATGAATCTTTAAAACTCCTAAACAAGTATAACAGGTACAAACACAATTACCTAATTTGAGAGGTCCTTTCCATAATGCAGTGAAAGATAGTTGTTTTGTTTGATTTGTCTTTCCCCACCGGGGGGGGGGGGGGCAAAGGAGTTGGAGGGGATGGGAGGGTGGGAATTGACATGTTATTTTTCATAAATAGTAATTTCTTTTGAGACTGTTTCCACAGATCCAAAATAAATTCCCTGAAACTAAATCCAGAATTTCCAGAAATTCATAGACATTTCCTGGAATTTTCAAGTATGATTTTTTTTTTAATTGAGCAATAATAATACCGAGCCTAAATTTGGTCCATGTGACCAAAACCAAGGAATTTAGCATATTTTTGTCCACGCCCTCTTTAAAAAAAGGAACAAAATTACAAAATGCGAGAGCAGAAAATTTTGAGCTACATATCAAGGTAAACAATTCTTTAAATGTGACATGAATATTAAAAGTTGCTACGTTTAATAATAATTTTCAGATTTCCCGGAATTTTCTGGAATTTTTTCCTTTTTTCCCAACCTTTCCTGGAAAGTCAATATTTCCAGAATTTTCAGGAAGAGTGGAAACACTGGGTTGAGAGGAAAAACACACATTCATTAATATACAGTACAGCAGAGGCCTAATGAACCCAAAATTTTGAGGGGGTCACTTGGGGCAAAATTTCTCAGAAGCTGCCAGTGTGCGAAGTGAGTGAGCAAAAATTTTGACTTTTATATTACCAAAATCTAATATTGAGACAGTTTTTGGCATACTTTTCAGAATATATTTCACTGTTTCCCTTTCCTTTCCTAACCTTTCCCCCTCTTTTTTTCTCGGTTGAGAAACCTTTTGGTTGGGAAACTTTTTTGGGGGTGGGGCATGTCCCCAGTGCCCCCATATGTACGCCAGTGCAGTACAGGATAAATAAGAGACAATCTACTTACCAAATTGCCAATTTGAGGCATACATAATTTTTTCATAAATCTCATCTTTCAAGAAACCAAAACATCCTTATTCTTTGTCCATCTTCTTTCAAACTTTCACCATTTTTCTGATTTTACTTCTCTCACACAAATCATATTATCCAAAAATATTGCCACTATATTATTACAGATATCATGGATATTGTCATAGCATTGCTTTACATAGTCTGTTGGTTGCCTTACCTCCCAGTCTTTATGGATAGGTTCTTTAAAGAAATCCTCAATCAGTTCAAGCTCCTCATCCTCATTCGATTCCTGGACCACAACAAAACCAAGTTCACTCGGAGACACCTCCTTGCCATAAACGTCCGGAGACCACTGAAGGAAAAAGGCATACAGATTGTCTGCCCTGGAGAAGACAGAAATGATAATAGAGAGTAAGTGCATTCATGTCACTCTTTTACATTTCAGGTCAAACACAGTCATGTGTGATTTCACAATTCAGATAGACTATATCACTGAACTTCCTAAAAAGATGTGTACACAGAAAATTTGATCATTGTTTGTTAGGAATGTATTAATAGAATCAAAACAAGGAATACACTTGCAAGTATATGATTACAACTATTTGTTGAGAAAGCTAAAATAGGAGTTGGTGTTTTTTTTATATATCTCAAATGCATTAAGACAAAAATGTCAGTTGAGGAAGCTGAAATTCAATATACAGATGTGTAAGAAGACACCATTTCTACTGTTACAAATTAAATTTTCTCTCCCACATCAGTTCCTTTTATCTTCTCCTGAGTGATTCTGAACTCTTTCCTATTGGACTACACAAAGCGTTTCTACAGTAATACAAATCAAAACATCCTCAGAGATACAGTAATAACATCTTATGAAGGAGAACAACTATTGCACAATAAAGTACAAGATATATTGATCCATGAATTTTCTCACTATACTTACTTGACTCTAGGTATAGCAAACCAGTACTCTGGAACCTTGTTCTTCTTAAACCTGTGTTCTTGTCTTGCTGAGAAGGTCTTCTGCATTGGTTTCTTAGTCCGCAGACAGAGGTAGAGTGGTGGGTCCTCATACGCCTGAGCTCGCTTTGGCAAAAATTCTGTACAAAAAAAAAAAATGGTAATGGTCATCATGTTGAGCAAAGAGAAGAGTATGAGAGATAGGAGTATAAATGTCAAATAGAACAAATGGAAATAAGTTTCCATTAAAAAGGGGAAAAGAAAATAAATCAATCAAGGAATACAAAAAGGGAAGTATGATTTCTAACTGACTATTCCCCTCTTAAAAACATACATATTGAAGGCATACATACATGCACATGAATACCACTGAGATACTATATGTCCATGCTAATGCTTTCAAATAGAGAACTTGTGAATGATGATTATAAACACTGTTTGAAGACATTGAAACTTTTGAGACATTTCCTACATGTACTTTTGAGCAAGCGCAATGCGTGACCAGCAGAGATGGATACCGGTGCTATATAAGAACCTATCATCATCATCATCATCATCATGACTATCACCATCATCATCATCATTATCATCATCATCATCATCATCTTGTACAAGCTGGACATTTAAGTACATGTACTTCTCTGTGATATTCTTTGGATTATGACCCATGTTATTACTGATGAGTACCGGTACATGTAACAAAAGGAACAAAAATCACTGTTCCCCAATTCCAGTTCTACAATTGTCAGAAAAATATGAAAAACTTGTATTTCTTATTTGAAAGAATCTACAATTGTGAAGATGAAATCAATTCCCAGAGACAAAAAGCAACAGATGAAAAAGTGTGATTATGCAAACATTAAAAAATGTGAACTTCAATGTTGTGTATGATTCCCTAATTGTATTCTACTCAAATGTCATCTGTACTATTTGATTTCACAGCTTTTCTACACCAACAGAAACATCACATATCAAAAATGAGACATGCATGAGCATTGTACTGTTTTGATGGTCTGCAGTAAATATTATTTATAGAATGACATTCTATAAATGTAAAAAAAAAATAAGAATAACCAATGATATATCATGTGGTTGTATAAACAATTATGGCTATGGTAGGTAGCCACAACTATCAGACTTTGTTACTGAATTCCTTATATATATTCGTAATTCCGAAGCTTCGTTATTCCGAAGGTTCGGATATTCTGAAGGTTCGTTATTCCGAAGGTTCGTATTTCCAAAGGTTCGTATTTCCGAAGGTTCGTAATTCCGAATGTTCGTTAGTCAGAAAACAAAATGAGGTTCGTAATTCCGAAGGTTCGTTAGTCCGAAAACGAAGTGAGGTTCGTAATTCAGAAGGTTCGCTAATCCGAAAAAGAAATGAGGTTCGTAATTCCGAATGTTCGTTAGTCCGAAAACTAAATGATTAACTAACCTTATTTCGTTTTCGGACTAACAAACCTTCGGAACAAAGAACCTTATTTCGTTTTCGGATTAACGAAACTTCGGAACAACGAACCTTATTTCGTTTTCGGATTATCGAACCTTTGGAATAACGGCACAAATGTTGGGATTCACGAACACTTTTACGTTTTCGGATTAAAGAATATCGAGGTATAGGCAATTTACGTGTTTCTGAAGTACGAACCTTCGGAATTACGAAGTGTAATTATATCCACATGTTTATCATTAAAGGAATCCATGAAGGGGGTGGAGGGAGGGGTAGCAGTTTGATTCTTTGCTGTGCAGACTAATGGTATCATACATGTATTTAAGTTAGTGCAAACCACATGCAGGATTTTAAAAATGCCATCCTAGTGCTTACTGCTACATGTACATGGTCATTAACAGAAATTGTTGGAGGCCCTGCATGTTGTTTGGACATCTTACATGTACATAGTCTGCCGTTGGACCATACATTACATGTATGTACCAGAAGAAAGAAAACTGTCCTCACCATGGGACTGGGAATGACTTTTAAAGAGAAGGTATTGGTTTGTTGAAATGAATTTTTTACAACACTGAACAAATCTTGGAGGAGGGGGGGGGGGGGGTTCTTCAGAGCACTCAGACTTCCCTGGGCCATGCCTGTCCCAATTTTGAACAATATAAATGTAAAATAATGGGAATTACCAACATATGCAACTTTTGTCTAAGCTTTCTTTAATAGAACAAAACAACTTTATAGAAGACCAAAATAGTATGTGATGCAAATTGTTTTCTATAGTATGCTAAAGGCTATACTTAATATACTTAATATAATCCTATTCTCAATTAAATAAAACACCAGTTTTCGGCTAGTAATACAGTATGATAAAATTAATCTTAAATTGGCTTTATACACAAGGCATCACATCTCAATTGCACATCTCATATACAAAAGGAATTTATGAGAAAATCATTCAAAGAAAGGAGGAATATATGATACCCTTACTTGTTAAAGCAGGCCTACAAACTGAAAGATGAAAAAGGATAAAACCAACAAAAATTCAACTTACCATTGACTGATGCCGAAAACTACCAGAGATAACCATCAGAACTACACTACAGCCACTCATTAGCACACAAGCATGTGACCACATTCCAATAAAATCGGTACATTTCACTCAACAGATAAACACACATCTGCCAGGCTCCTTCTCAAGTTGCTCCGGACCTCTAGACATCAATATTGATGTTTTTTATCGTCAGCGGTGTCGTCTTTCAAACAAAAATCTCTTTCACTCAATACTTTAAATGAGGCTTAATTAAAAAAGCTCTGATACATTTCACTGCAGCATTACTGTGTAAACAAAAGACACGTAAAACACTATCAACATACACTTGCACTAGTATGGGAGGAAAACAAAGACAAGTCTTTTGTTAAATACAATGCAAGTTCAGGGACAAAAAAAAGCAACAGCTGTCGATACGTAGCTTTGCCGAATGTGAATGCAATAATGAAGGCAGATTGTGGGAAATGACAGGAAGACCTGTAATAAATCCAATCTATTTTTCTATTGCTCTGAAGAAATATTGCCATTGTACCATAGGAATTCAATCAAATTTACCAACAAAACAGAAATTTAGAAGAGAGAGACAGATGAATAACCCAGTGACAATCTTCTCAGTACACTCTTAACCAGACTGTGCTGAGAGAATATACTTATTATTAAAGAGGAAAGGGAATGATCAAAATGTTGGTCTAGATAAAAATGCTCAAGACAGAAAGAAATAGGAGGGATGGTCATCGCAGCTCGAGAGACAGTCTTAACAGGGAAAATGCTGACTGAAATAGATGAATATGATGATGAATTTCTGGCAACACAATTTTCGACGCGCAAAAAAAAGTATCTGGCATATCCTTTACCTCAAGACCACCAATGTGTGTGATTGGTTTAAAACTGTATCGCTTGATCCACATTTGCAATAGATGATCGCTTGACTGACCATACACAAAATCTGAAACATACCAGGGATTCAAACTTTGTTTGGCAGTGGTACTATGTGTATCCAACTGGTCCCAAGAATGCAGCTAAACACTGATGAAGTAGTTTGATCTGCCTGCCTGCCCACCCAAGCATACACTTAATCTAACATGTATTTTCATATACTGGTATATGCCCTTAAATGTAATTTTCAAGGATATGATATCAAAATAAAACATTTCAAGGATATGATATCAAAATAAAACAATCACAGCTAAAAAAAATCATGGTTGGACTTTGAAAAGAATTACATGTATTGCACATCCAAGATTATTTCCTTCATCATCCACTTTTGCATGATCATGTTAAAGCTGAATATTGTCATTGAAATTAAATCCTGCATCTATATAGCGAAAATCCATAATGCCCTTGTTTGGAAATTGTAATATTTCATCTACAAGCCCAGTAATCCCTTCCTTTTCATAATCCTAATGATAGCTAATGATAATTATCTCAGAAAATCTCATTTTTTAAACTGTCATTTATTGCAAAACTAGCCTCAGCTCAGCCAATCAACACTGAACAAATCCATCTTCAAACCCTAATCAAATACTTTAAATTAAAAAAAAATTGTTTGAACATGAAAACTGCATGCAACACGTCAAGTTGACTCCAATCATAATCTAAACAGTGTGTTATATAGAAAAAACACATAATCTTGACCTGGCATCGAGACTTGACTGTAACCTACCATACTCCAGCGATCATTTTGACATACCGTTCTCAATAAATGTTTGGATATCCTGCCCACTATGCTATACTGCTGCCTCATGTATTCCAATTATCACTCCATTAAAATTATGAGTAGTATGCCATCACCATGTATTAATTAATTCCATCAACTTTTAACAGCTTCAAGAAAATGTTTTGTTTTAATCTGTATGCATGCCTCATTATTTGAAGACATACAAGATAATTTTCTTTTTTTTTCCTGATCACAACATTGGCTGTGTAATTTATGCATATATATGTACAGTGTACATGAACATGTATATTGTGATGATTCTACACTATGAGGAAAGGGACAGCAAAACAGTATAGTGAGTTTGCTTCTCAGTATGAAAAGTAAATCATTCCCCAATTACCCCAATCACACCAAGATTGTGGTTTAGAAACTCACTTTTTAGGAAGACTGTTGTGAGTTGATTTTGTTTTATACATTACATACGTGTATGTTACAATGCCCCTAGGAAAGGATGTAAAATGCACATCCCAGATCGGTTGTAGCAAAGTGAGATCAAGACAATAGATATTCAGGAGGCTCTTTACCGTCATGACAAATATAATGCAAAGCTGAATATCCAACAATGACAATACACAGGAAAATATATATCAAGAGAATTTTCTTAATAAGGCAAAGCCGCAAAACAATTACAAATATTGTATAGTTGGATCATCCGCAACAAATTCCTCTTGAATAAACAAGACAAAGGTCTAATATGATATCACAAGCTATAATAGCTAACTGAAGTTGTATGTTATTTATTTGGGCCATAAACATTGAAATTTTAGTTTGAGACCAACAATCACAGGTCTTGTCATGCTTTATAGTGCTCTGCATCACAGGTGTACAAGCCTTCTTCACACTGGTGAATCAATAGGGAAGTACATCCTACCAAAAAGTCAATTTAATAAATAATAAAAAAATGACACAATGAGAGTTTGGAATACCGGTAATCCATGTTCTATGCACTATATTTTTTAAAGACAGTACATGCATATTAATGTGACAGCTCCCCTCCCCTGTATGCAGTTTTCTCAGATAATTTGAAAATGATATTTTCTAACACATTAAATCATCAAGCACATTGCTTCATGCAAAGTTCTAAGAGAAAGATTTAGACGTCAAGAACCGTTATTTTGAATGGGAACTTTTGAATGACATACAGTTCAGCTGTCCACATGTGATATTGCAAAACCAAACCTTTTCATGGTATTCTGTAGGCACTAAATGTTTCTGTGTTTTTTTTCGGGGGGGGGGGGGGGAGGGTCAACCCTTTAATTAAATGAACTTGATGTCAAGGTTGACTTCCTCTTTCATGATAGAATATGCTGAGTAAATTGTTTAGGTGACCCTGAAAACCCAAGCTATCATGACCAACCATCATGCATTTTAATTATACAAATGGGGTATCCTGCAGCTAATCTTGTGTTTCCACTAGTCTTACCTCTGAAATTGGTCCTGTTGTACTCCAGCTCTCTCGTTGGCGGTTTGTTGACTGGGAAGCCTGCTGACTTCTCTCCAACACCTCCATCAGGAGCATCCTCTGCACCAGGGGTGTTGTTGTTGGACTCTCCATTGACCTTGACCTCTTGCTTTTCCTCATCAGGGGACTTATCATCAGATAGCTGACGCATAAGCTCACCTTCTTCCTTGATCTCCTTGAGGACTTCTTCATCCTTGACATGGATACATTCCTTGAGGTCAGGCACCAAGGAACTTTTCCTGCAGTCAGTCACAAAAAGCCCAGATGAAAAGTCTACAAAGTTCTGCTTGTCCTCCACTAGCTCTTTGGTATCCTGTAAGTTGTCAGGGTCTTTGCACTTGGCAGGGCATTCATCATCGACACTTGTTCTATGATCAGTGTCGGAAGAACCCTTTTCACAGGCCTCCTGTTCAGATTTAGAGTCATTTGCTCTATTGGGTGTCTCGGTAGGAGAAGCAGCGGGTTCCTCAATCTTATCGTCACTGCTGTTAAGGAGCATTTCAATCTCCTGCAGCCGCTCATCCATTTCTTTGTCCACAGGTTCCAAAGACTTCTCTGAGTCCTGAGATTCCATTCTTGAAATTCCTACTTCCTCAGCACCCTCCTTTCCTTCCATACCTTCCACTGTGTCCCCACTCTCACCTTCACTGTCATTATCTGTTCTCTTTGCTGCTTTGGTGGAGAGTTCATCCTCAGCAGCATGGTCAGAAAACCTCTTCATTCCTTGATCACTTTCTGATGGTGACTGCAATCTTTCATATCCCATGGACGTTGGACATATCACTTCTTCATTATCACTCTGATCTCTCTGGCTGTCACACTGAGAATCACCAACAAACCCTTCATCTTGTGCATCATCATCAACATTTTCACTCTCCTTTGGTTTTTGACAGTCCTCCATGTTAACTGTTTTTAATTTGGTAACATTGTCTAGTTCTGCACCATTGCCTTTTTCCCCATCCTCAGTTCTTTCACTCTTGTCTGCTGATTGCTCATTTACAGGAGCTTCTTGAGATGTGTCTTTGGAATGATTGTCATTGCGTTTCTCCGGAGAGTAATTACTGCATCCAGTCAATCTCTTCCTGATGTCCTGAGCCAGGAAGATGCCATTCTTTCCCTCCTGGGATGAGTTGTTTGTTCCTTCTGGTCCAGATCCTTTATCTGGCACATATACTGGACAGCACGGTTTCTCTTTGACATCAGAACTAAAATATAATTGAGAATAAAAGGAAAGCTACAGGTAAGATGTTTCTTATAATACAGACAGAACAATAGGTAATAAAAAAAACTACACACAAATTGTTTCTGGTTTGTTTCTACATAAAAAGACTAAAAAGGATTTATTATTATTAATCTCATCAATATACTATTTAGAAAAGACAACATCAGAACAATGGAGCCAATACATTTCCCCTGCCAACAAATATTCCTATTTGGTTCATAAGATTTGGGCCTAACTCTCATGTTATGCCAAGCCTGTAGATCTCCTTGAGCAAGAGAACAGCAACTGTCAGAGCATATGACCTGAAAATCAAGTGTACGTGGACATGATCAGAGAGGAAAAGAAAAGATCTCTTCCTGTTAAATATCTCTTGCTCCATACAATATTTTTTCTCTTCTGTTTTCAATTTATGTTATTTTCATCTGAATGAGTCTCCTACGACATCTTTTTTTGTTCATAGTAAAAGGTATTAGTAGAAATCCAAAGTATTAAAGCTGGATCTGTCACTATTGAAATCGTGATGGCCAGATTATCCTCACAATCTCAGCAATCACCCTAAACTCCCTCCATCTACCTTTTTACTTAGTACATCAGGGGTCCGTTGCAGAAAGAGTTGCATTTAAACGCAAGTCAAAAAATCAATCGCAAGTCCCAAATGCATGCTGTTGATTGGTTGATCATCAAGTTGCGCAGATTTTTAGAGTTGCGATTGATTGCCACTCTTTCTGCAACAGGCCCCATGAGAGTGTTTTATAAAGCTGTTCGTAAACTAAGAGTGACTTTTAGAACGACTGGTGAACCGTTCTCATGCGCTTTATAACCAGCAATGAACATTTCATGATGAATATCATTTACCAAAAGAAAGGATCACCAGTCATTCTTAACTTTTGAACAGCTTTATATAAAATGGCCCCCTGCACTCTAAAACCAACCCCTACTCTCTTCCTCCACTTGCTTCTCCCACGTATTTTTCACTATGAGCAAAAATACCAGTTAAAACGTGTTCATCATCTATCCTCAGCATATACTAAAGAAACCCCATTTGCCTTTGAAAAACAGGTCTACCACTTCTCCTAAACCCAACATGTGCATCAAGTCCTCAGTCATCTTCTTCCTATCCATGAACTTCATACCACACATCACTCTACTCAATGTTCTCTCTGTCTTCAAAATCCTTATCACATTAAACATCATGTCTCACTACCATACAGCATCCCCCATTTCACAATCTATATAAAGCCACTGGGAAAGCCAAATATGAATGAAATATGAATAGGAACATTTACCATATACATTTGGTCTATTTATTAAAGGACAAGTCCACCCCAACAAAAACTTGATTTGAATAAAAAGAGAAAAATTCAACAATCATAGCACTGAAAATTCATCAAAATCGGATGTAAAATAAGAAAGTTATGGCATTTTAAAGTTTCACTTATTTTCAACAAAATAGTTATATGAACGAGCCAGTTACATCCAAATGAGGGAGTTGATGACATCACTCACTCACTTTTTCTTTTGTATTTTATTATATGAAATATTGTTATTTTCTCATCATCGTCATGTGAAATAAAGTTTCATTCAAGTTCAAGTTCAAGTTTATTTATTCAAAACCAAAAACATCACATCATAATCAAAATAGATGTACATACAACGTAAATGACTACATGAATATACATCAATCAGACTATATCATATAGGAATTGGTTTTAGGACCCCTTTAAAAGCAAAGCTTGTGAGTAGGGCCCTGGAATACTTATGATTATTAACATAACACATAGGATATACTAATCTACAAGATACAGAGAGAGAGAAAAAAATGTATAATAAGGTTAAGATGCTAAAAATAGAATGGAAAAAAATATAACAAACACACTTATATACACAAACCCACACACACACACAACCACATCCACCCACAAATATACATGTTAAACATAGATTCTGAGTAGGTCATCAACTTAAATGCAAATACATTAACTTAAACACATATTGAACACCTCCCTGAACACGTGGAATTCCATTATTTTAACGTTTTGTGCTTCAGGCAAGGAGGTCCTAATCGTCAATTTCATAAAAATTGAAATATTGTATAATTCAAACAATAAAAAACAAAAGAAATAGTGAGTGAGTGACATCATAGACTCTCTCATTTTGATGTAACTGGCTCGTTCATATATCTATTTTGTTGAAAATAAGTGAAACTTTGGAATGTCATAACTTTCTTATTTTACATCCGATTTTGATGAAATTTTCAGCAATGTGCTTGTCTGATTTTTCTCTATTGATTCAAATCAACATTTTTCTGAGGTGGACTTGACCTTTAAGAGTCAAATTGTTTCTATTTAAACAAAGGAAACTCAGCACTATGGCGATTTTCAGAGTATACTTTCTTGACCTACCTGGATTCTGTTTTGAGATTCATGGCACTGATATCATGGTACATAGATGCTCCTAAAACCATGTCCATGTTGGTCATCACTCCATAGGGTCCAGCACCTCGATCCTTGACCAGGGGGTCACTCACATTAGGGTCAAACATGATAGCATTTGGGTGTGACCAGCATAGTTCCACTCACAACACCCTAAAACATAAGACAAAGATAATGACAAATTATATACAATAAGCAAGGCAAGCAATGATTTTATGATTTCATGGTAGTGATTTTTTACCTGATTGCTAAGAAAAACAAGACTGCTTGTAAGCAAGCAACCATAGGACCGACAGCATAAGGCCCTCATAGAGGAACCTCGTAATGAGGATTTAAATGCCTCATCAAAGGGCACTAGCACACCAAGTGGGAATCAAACCCAAGTCACTGGAATACAAAACCCCTGCTCTACTGAGCTATTGCTGCCTCCTTATGATTATATGATTTTATTGTCTACAGGACTGTCTTGCGATCAATTGAACAATACCTTAAGTCATATGCACATCAACATGCATTGATTTCAGCTAGGAATCTTGAATAATTTATAAATTTTCAAATAGAATACTGAAAAAGGATTTTTTGTTCTTTCAAAATAAATGAGAGCTCACTTGTGACTAAAAGCCCCAGAAATTTGTGCAAAATTGTGTTCTTTCTACTAGGGGGTGAAATTTATCATTATGAAGGACTTAAATCAATGCTGAGCCACAGTGATCTTCTTTTGACTTTTTATGCTGAACAAAAAAGAAATTACAATCCTCTCACAAGAATTAATAAGTCACGAATTCCAGCTCCTACCTCGCCATCTGTGATGTACTTGACATCAAGCTTTAGATACTGTCTACTGTCTTCCGAATCCCACTCCACCGACTTCTGCCTGACTGCATGGCCGGGCTGTGGCATGCTCTGGGCCTTCTGCAGTGGGGGACGGCTCTTCTGATCACTGTGGTCTCGTGTGAACGATCTGCGCAAGGAGAATGATCTCCCCGTCCCGGTGCGACCTTTCTTAGAGGGTGGGGCTTGGCTGACAGTGGGCACATCCCTAGGCTTCATGGCAACGGTTGGCACATCCTGCAATGAAAAAGAGCAGAATTCTGATTAAAAAGTGTGAGAAAAAAATCATGAAAATATTCATAAAATTTTGGATTTCATAGTAAACCAGAAAATCAAATTCAAGATTTGTTATTTCATCTTCTAAATTCATTTACATGTACTTTTCCAGGATACAAAAAAAAAACACAACATGTAGGTGTGTTTATAGTACTGATAATACTCGTTTAACACTAAAAATGAATGGTACATAAAATACAGGTTAAAAAATATTTTTGATACATCTTGAAGAATATGACAAATGCAATCTTGAAATATTCACTGAAAAGATATGGTGAACATTAACATTCATCCTCACTGTATGTGACATCACTTCAAACATAATAAAGGATAGATTTTGTTCAACAGAGAGGTCAAACAGTATGACAAAATACATAACAACCTACCTAAATTGATCTACCAATTCCATCCATGCATTAAATGTAAGAGACATGTGTAATCGAGATAAATGATAAGTTATTTTCCTCCTGTCCTCAACTTCATTCCATTTGTTTAAACATTAATACAATTGCCTACTAAGTATACACATATTTTGTTAACTTCATATAGGTTATGTGTAGATGAATTGAATCAATAGAGCATAATGGTTTTCTATGGTTTTGCAAGGTATATGAATTTTCCATTGTTGATTGTGTAAATATGATTCAATAACTTTGAATAACACGGAAATGCCATGCATTTGATCCTTTTTCAGATTTAGCTTGAAATGCATTCTTTCAAACTCTTCCTCATTTTATTATGCTGATCTTCTGAACCATACAATACCATAGATAACCGATATGCTCTATTGATTTTATTCATCCATACATTAACAATAACATGTATACTGTGTAGACAACTGTAATCTCCAAACAAATCCTGATAAATCATGTTTCCAATACCATAGGTTATTAATTCCCAATAGTTCAGATACAAACAAACAGTGGCAACCCTGAATAAACCACAGTTGATGGTGGCTCTCCATCAGTACAAGTTAGTATCAATATTAGGGTATGTTAAATGTTGATTTTCAAATTCAAACCGCAACATGTATGATTGAAAACTATATTCTACAAAACACAGCACACAAACATGATTAGTGGTGCACTGTTCAGGGTCGAATAAAAAAACAAGGGAATGCCTCTGGCCGTTCCACCTGCATCACGCGGTTCAATATAGCAGCAGTGCTGACTTTGCATACTACTCTAACTCGACAAGATGTTCAGTGATACATGGTTACTTTATGTCCTCTTTTTATGAACTAGACAATAAACTTACAGAGATATGATGGTTATTCAACAAAAAAAACCCAACATGGCCAAAGTTCATTGACCTTACATGACCTTTGACCTTGATCATGTGACCTGAAACTGGAACAGGATGTTCAGTGATACTTGATTACTCTTATGTACAAGTTTCATGAATCAGATCCATAAACTTTCAAAGTTATGATGGTAATTCAACAGATACACCCAATTCGGCTAAAGTTCATTGACCTTTGACCTTGGACATGTGACCTGAAACACGCACAGGATGTTCAGTGATACTTGATTACTCTAATGTCCAAGTTTAATGAACTAGACCAATAAACTTTCAAAGTTATGATGGTAATTCAACAGACACCCCGATTCGGCCAAAGTTCATTGACCCTAAATGACCTTTGACCTTAATCATGAGACCTGAAACTTGCACAAAATGTTCAGTGATGCTTGATTACTATTATGTCCAAGTTTCATGAATCAGATCCATAAACTTTCAAAGTTATGATGGGAATTCAACAGATATCCTCAATTTGGCCAAAGTTCATTGACCCTAAATGACCTTTGACCTTGATCATGTGACCTGAAACTTGCACAAAATGTTCAGTGATGCTTGATTACTATTATGTCCAAGTTTCATGAATCAGATCCATAAACTTTCAAAGTTATGATGGGAATTCAACAGATATCCCCAATTTGGCCAAAGTTCATTGACCCTAAATGACCTTTGACCTTGGTCATGTGACGTGAAACTCATGCAGGATGTTCAGTGATACTTGATTATCTTATGTCCAAGTTTCATGAACTAGGTCCATATATTTTCTAAGTTATGATGACATTTCAAAAACTTAACCTCAGGTTAAGATTTCGATGTTGATTCCTCCACATGGTCTAAGTTCATTGACCCTAAATGACCTTTGACCTTGGTCATGTGACATGAAACTCTAATAGGATGTTCAGTAATACTTGATTAACCTTATGGCCAAGTTTTATTAACTAGGTCCATATACTTTCGAAGTTATGATGTCATTTCAAAAACTTAACCTCAGGTTAAGATTTGATGTTGACGCCGCCGCCGCCGCCGCCGCCGCCGCCGTCGGAATAAAAAGCGGCGCCTATAGTCTCACTTTGCTTCGCAGGTGAGACAAAAAGGAAAGCGCTTGTCCCTAATGCACATATTTCCTTGGTTTGGTTGAAAATCAGTTGATTTGTTAATCATTCTGCAACGGTCCAGGGGGCCTATGGGGTAATTTTTATGTTATTATTGAACACACACAATCATCAATCATCACAAGCTCCAAGAATTAATTCAAATAAACATACAGGCCAAAAAACAAAAAAAAAAATATATTTACAAACAATATTTACAAACTTGGGCTGATAAAATTTTGCCACAAAGGTTTCTGGAGATACAGATGCTCGGTAAAACCATTAAAATTTATGCTTTCTTTCAGGTTATTGTCCTTTTTTTTGGGGGGGGGGAGGGGTGATAGAGGAAAGAGATAAAGGTGTGAAGAGTACAACTATTGACAAATGATATTTACCACTGTCTTTGGTGGTTGATCTGCATTCATGACAGTAGGAGATGTTGGTGAATGTAAGACTGGACTCAGTGGTACTTCCGCATCAGGGTCAGGGACGTATAGGACCTATACAGGAAATGAGATATAACACAACACAGAATTAGTATTTCACACATAAAATACAATGAAACAGAGTCTGTTAATGATACAAACTGATCATACTTTAATTTTTTATATAAAACTAAAAAAAAACATGTGCAAACTGAGACCATCTGTGATTTTGAATTAATAGTTAAGCACTTGCACACAATGAGAAGTCAGACCATAAGCAAGAAATGGGAATAGTGAGTGTGTAACAAATTGTCAACAGTTCTCTCATTTGCACATGTAATACTGTTTGAAGAAAAGATAGCAAATCATTAAAATGTAACACTCACAATTACAAATTCTATCCAACTTTAATTTCATTCAGATTTGTCTGATTTTTCTTCATTCAATAATTCAAGTTTAATTTGCTACTAGGGAAAAAGTGGCCTTTGAATTACCAAACTATTCACACGCTTCTTCATAAAAAAATATTCTGAGCTGATTTCTACAGAATACCAGTACACGCTTACCTACGTGGAATATTTGCGGCGCATAATAACTGGCATAAATCAAATACATATATATCTCCATTATTCACTCTAATACCAAAAGGACACCGACTTGATTAATACCCATAGAATCATCACTGATGGATATATTTATCACTTTCATTCATATTTAAAATACAATGTCTCATCACTGTACTGTTAATATGGTTCTGATCGTTGATGAAAAGATTCTTACTGGTACTTTTTATTGCAATGTTGTATCTTGGATGATTTTTAGTGTGTGCGTGTGAGTACTATACCGGGTAAATCATCATTCATTGATTTGTAAAAAAGATCAATTAGTATGAACACATTGTGAGAAAATTTTGGTCAAGATGAATTCACAATTCCACACCCATTCGATTCCTAAAATATCTTGTCCTGAAACATTTCTATTGGTGCAATTTAAAACTTCCATAAAACAGAGAACGAAATGATTGAAATTCCAAAATGAAACAATGTCCTGTCACTGTTGGATTTTAATCAACTATATCCTTTACATCACGATACATGTATTCCAAGTAACCCAGCTCTTACATAACAAAAAAAACATCCTTCTGTACTTCCTAAATCCTGGTATAACTGTTACTCTACTTGCATTTATCTGCCCAAAGTTCTAAAAAAAATGGCACCCCCCCCCCGAACATGTAGAATTCAATGATTCATTGGTTCATATAGATAAAAAAGTGGCAAATATTTTTCAAATGTTCCTCCTCTTCACTCTTATTTTTCACAGTTTTATGCAATCAATAATATTTGAAATGAGAATAAAAAAATAGAAAACTTGATGAACATACTATTTCATTAATGGCATTCATGAAAATAGTCTTTGAAATATGCCCATTGTGATGGAAATTCAAAATGTAATTTTCCAAGTAGGTTGCTTCAATGCTGAGATCCATTTTGGAGTTGAACACCTTGATTCACGATTAGCCAGTATTAATGTATCTCTACAGTGCCCTCAGTCGTTGGTCTACAATTGCTCATGCACATAAGCAGACACTATCGGCTAATCTCTTTTCACCACATCCACTTGCAACACAGGCAAACAATTTTTAAGTATGGTATGGGAAAATGTCATCAGAATGAGGGAAAATCCAATTCAGCATCAGACAAAGCAATGATACAGGTAGTTTTCTGTAACAAATATTTCTTTTTCCAGAATTTCTCAAGTTCTTCTTTAACTGCTGCTTCAAGATGCAGGATAGAGTAAACTCTGCAGTCAATCAATATTGAGGCCACTTTGACATTCATGGATCTCCTTGGTGGTTGAACCGAAATAGAAATTCAGACATATCGTTTTACATGACCTTTGAACCACATACATAGATCCTCGCAGACACCTGGCTACCAAACCAAGATCTTATGAGTTCAGCAGTCAAAGGGATACACATGCAGTCATAGAGCCTCAAGTGCAAGCATCAAACATTGAACAAATCTGAAACGATCCATGAGCAAGATGGAAGCACTGACAGCGACATTAGCAAGGATGGTCCTTGAAAGAGTAGCTCTGAATTAGGAACAAAGCAATGCATCCAAGACCTGTGGTACTCCTCCCTATATAGTCCTTTACTTGAACTATTTCATGCCTCAGAGCACATGGTCTAAATTGGGGAATCCCCTATACAAGGGAACACTTGGATGGTGCAATAGATATGTACATGTAAGCCTACTAGGTCAATGACAATACAAAGGTTTTTTTTGTACATGATGAACATTGCTCACAATGATGCAATGAAACCGCAAATGAACACCTACAATACTGTACAGGAAATAGGCAAACAAAACTACTTATGTTCATAGTTCTTGTATTCAATCAAACTGCTTGATCAAATTATATAGTTAGAACAAAAACCAAAAGTTGAATTTTGTTAATATCACTACACCTCTGAAATTATTATGATCAATGTGATTAATTCTCAGGACCAGTATTAAGAACCAAAGCAATAAAGAAGTCAATAATTAATATCTAGGAGTAGAAATTATGTTAGGGGGCGATTTAATAATGGACAAGCAAATGCTCATACTTTTGCAACAGGCCTATATACAGTGTATTTGCCAATATATCATGTACCTCCAAATCACTTAAATGTAAAGTCTTTACATTAATTCTACCTCCTCCCATAGTATACAGTGTATTTGATTTTGCTCACACTTTTTTGCCAAAAATAAAAAATAAATGTTACACTTCCAAAGGGTGAAATTACTTAAAAATCATATCAAGAAGAGACTTAAGGGGAATCCAACCCAAATAAAAACTTGTTTTATGAGAAAAAGAAAATCAGACAAGTTGATAGGTGAAAGTTTGAACAGTTTGGACAAACGACAAGAAAGTTATGAATTTTTAAAAGTTGTAAATATTGGTAATCACTATACTCATGGAGACTTCAAATTGGTCGCATATGGGATGTCATAGTGATGTAAGGCAAGGACTACTCTTCCATGCACTCCAATACATATTATGGCTAAAATTTCATTTTTCCCAAAGTTTTATTTCAAAGTATATTTTTCTTTCATGAGGACAATTAAACAATATACTACCTGGGTTATATTTAGATTACTGCCCCAGGGGAACGGGTATTTAGGAGAAAACCACAAATCCCTGATAATAAAGTACATGGCTATGGGAAAGTTGTCCTTGCCCCTTGTCATAATTTACTTACCCAGTTGCCATTTGAAATCTACATACTATTAGTGATTGCAATTTTAAAGCAGCTATAACTTTCTTATTGCTTGACCGATTTTTTTCAAACTTTCACCATTCTGTTTAATTTATTCTCCTTCCCAACACAACATTCTATGGCCAGGCTGGATTCCCCTTTAAGACCTCCCAATCTACTGTTATCATACAATTAACGGACAAGTCCACCCCAACATAAACTTGATTTGAATAAGAAGAGAAAAATTCAACAAGCATAACACTGAAAATAATATCAAAATCGGATGTAAAATAAGAATTCAAATTTTCGCTTCATTTCACAAAAACAGTTAAATGAACGAGCCAGCTACATCCAAATGAGAGAGTCGATGATGTAATTCATTCACTCACTATTTCTTTTGTTTTTTTTATTGTTTGAAATATGAAATATTTTTATTTTCTCGTCATTGTCATGTGAAATGAAGTTTCATTCCTCCCTGAACACGTGGAATTCCATTATTTTAACATTTTGTGCTACTGGCAAGGAGGTCCTAATCGTCAAATTCGTAAAAATTGAAATATTGTATAATTCAAACGATAAAAAAACAAAAGAAATAGTGAGTGAGTGACATCATCAACTCTCTCATTTGGACGTAACTGGCTCGTTCATATAAATACTTTGTTAAAAATAAGCGAAACTTTGAAATGTCATAACTTTCTTATTTTACATCCGATTTTGATGAAATTTTCAGCATTGTGCTCGTCTGATTTTTCTCTATTGATTCAAATCAACATTTTTCTGAGGTGGACTTGACCTTTAAGAGTTCTCATGGTAATATATTCTCATTCTTGTATAATGGATGTATAATGTATACATGTTCACGGAGCTGCAACCCCTACCAATACTTGGTCCTTCCACCATCATCATCCCAATCATTCTCTGTCTCTCACTGTCCATCTTGCTGGATCAATATCCACCCTGCTAAAGAGTGTGTCCATTTGAAATATCAGATTGTGCAATAGGCTTTTCGGGATATTGATTGGAAACTGATTTAGGTCAGCCTTTCCAAGGTCATCAATGCCAGTGAGAAAAAGTGTGTTCATTGACAATGGTAACCAATGTTTCGTTTCGATATTGAAGGCCTAGTTACACCACACCGAGGACAGTTATCTGTCAGAAAATCATACCCTCTATGTATAAATATGTAAAAATGTAGACCCTATAAAAATCATAGTCATTTAGATCCAGTGAGAACAAATTACAACCAGTAGTAAACTCCCCAAGAATAACTATCGAAAATAAGGAGCAATGGTGGAGCTGATCACTGAGAGCCAGCGACTTTGTACTATATGTATGTACAAATGCATGTACTGTAAATTTGGCTCTATGCGAACTAGATATTGAAGTTGTACACAAGATCAAATACGGTTCATGGGGACAGGCTATTAACCAATATTCTGAGAATATATGAATCAGGATTGGAAACTTGATCTACAGTGACCTTGTGGAAGTGCCATGATTGAGTGGTCTCAGGCACCTAGCTAGACACATGAAAGTCCATGGTTCAATCTCCGCTATGACACTTATGCCTGTGAGAAATGCATTAATCAACAGAGTTCTTTTATCCTACAGTCAAATAAATGAAGATGTTATACACATTCTTGGGAACTATGTACGCACTTACAAAAAAAAAGCAACAGTGTAGAAGATAGAGCTTTTGAAAAAAAAAATCCAACATTTAAAATAATATTGTAAGTTTACCAGGTGAAAAATAGCAAAACGACTTGCATCTAAAGGGTGGGAGATGTAGATGATACAAAAATAAAAACAGAAGAATGGAAAGGATTGTGCAGAAAAGGCCTACAAGATGGGAAAATTTTTCCATGCTACATGAGTTGTACCTACATGGAGTCTGGGGACCAGCTTCAAAAAGAGTTGTATTAATGATACAAATAAAAATTCATGCTTGCATTTCAATTTATAGGCTGAAACAATTTGAATTTCAATCCATCGTTGTTCTCCTATGGGCGTCAGGTCACTGAATGGATTTAAAGAGGCCTGGGTGCATAAGAAAATGAAACGCTAGGGAGATGAGAATAATAGTAATATCATTACTGATAAGAATACAGAAAGAGTATTAACAGCAAAGGTGAGAAGGGATGTGCTTTGAGTTGCAGGATGAGGGGAAGAAGGAGAATGGAGGATAAAGAAGTGGACAAGTAATACCGTGTTTACACACTGACTCGGCTCGCGTTGTTGAATCCGCGAGCCGGGTTGAAGACTGCGAAGAAGGGATCAGAGATCGCGTTCATACGTACATATGAAAAGGCGAGTTCAACACGGCTCGCGGATCTCGAACGGAAGAAGAATTATGACGTCGCAAATTAAAGGCAGGAAATTCACCGCCGGAATCGAATCTTGTCCGTGCGAACAACAACAATGCCAAAAGTGAAAGCGCGTGCAGTGACCTAGGTCAAGAGAGTTCGACACGGCTTTCTGTTTACACACGAAAAAATTGCCGAGTCTGACTCGGGTCGCGGGTTGAAACCTTCGATTTTGTAGGATCGATAAAGCCGTGTTCGACACGGCTCGCGGATCACTCTGATCGCGTTTACACAGCATAAAATTGCCGTGTTGAGCACGGCTCTCGTGTTCAACCCCCGAGCCAAGTCAATGTGTAAACATGGTATAAGAGAACAAGATAAACCATGCCAAAGATGTTATGGAGAATGACTGAATCTGGGAAAAGAAAAGTGGGAAAAGGAAAATGTGAGTAGGAGAGGGAGAGAAAGAGGAAGAGGGAGAAGAAAGAAATAGAATACCCACCTGACCAGGGAATATCATCCTACTTGTACGATGATTGAGTCTCATAAGTAGAGAGGGTGAGGTATCAAATGAAAGGGCGATACTGTCCAAAGTGTCTCGTGCCATCACCTGAAAAATGTCAAATATAGAGAAAAGAAATTAATTTTGAATTTCCAAGGGTTCATTGTGATACTGCCTTAAAGCCCTAAGTACGCATGTGCATGTATACTGTACTGCTCATACTTTCATTCAAATTATTTTTAATCATGAGTAAACTGACTGATTCATGAGTCAGAAGGTCTACAATGTAGCATACATGTATGCCTACATGTACATCATGCCTACATGTACATACACCTACATGACCTGGATGTAGGTTTTACACCATAAATAGAGCTACATGTATCAGCAAATTTAAATATAAAAAAATATTTTTTCCTTTAAAAACTCAGTTTCCTTTATTATAGAAGAAGTCATTTCTTGAAGTTGGTTTACATGACCTCCTTTCCCCGTAGCTACATATATGTGTTGTAGTCAGTGTTTCCTAACAACTCTTTATCCTTTCTTGTTTATTTTCTCAACCCCATCCTGAATATCTCCTTTACACCTTCATTGCATCTTCTGTCATCTCTTTCTTTCACTGCTTCTCTTTAATCTGGAGTCCCATTCTCAATCTCATTTTTTATTCTCTCTCCCTCTCATTCTTGTTTCACCTTTCACTCCCACTCTCTCTCCATCTCTTTCCCTCTCAATCTCAGAAGAAGCGAGCCAACATCTATCCAACTGTAGTGTAATGGAATAAGCATCTGTCTGTCACTATGGTCTAATACACTCACTAGCTACACGCATCTCTGTATTCACGCAATCACAACTTCAAGTTCATTTCTGTCTCATGCAAGCTACTGTCCCTGGCTATGCATAACACAAGCATCTTCAAGCTAAAAACATGTAGAACTCTATTCATGACGTGCTTCAATGAAAATACACATCTGCGTATATGTACAATCAAATATGTACGTCAGCATATACATGTATCAATATACCAAAATATTTCATATGATCATAATGATAGCTGGATTTATATAGTGTTTTTTCTATAGGATACAAAGTGCAACTATATTAAGAGGGGATGGGCTATAAGTGGTGGAGGTGAAGGTGGGTTGTATTTATATTTCATTCACATAAAATTCAAAGATTTTTCACACACAAAAACATGACAACTTTCTACTTCAATACCCAAAAGAGTCAGAGAATAGCCAAGTGTCAGAGAATAGTGATAACTGGGAGTTCCTTGATGATTTATAAAAGGAACATTTATGTAATGATCGCATACAAAATAATTTTGATATACATGTACCAGCTTCTATTTAGACATTTAAAAAATCATAGTTGCACTGCCATAAACGTTGGTTGAAATGTGAACATTCCATATCACAATAACAATGTAGCCTATAAATCATCAATAAAGTGAATAAGAAACTGTCCAACCAAAGGTAGTCTGTGTAAGTAAATTAAAGCAATTAAAAATTTGGATATAATCCAGTTTAGCCCCTAGAAATGATTGATTGCAAACAGCTAGGGCACTATATGTACCCCACACTAATGAATTAGCAGCACAGTGCAATCTGATATATTATGCATGTGTACAAACGAATCATGTAGATTGCAAGCGGTGACGGCACAGGGGTGCGTTGCTACGCTGTTAAAGTTCATGTCACTAGAGGGGAACCACAGAGGCAGTGAATAGGGAATATGATGTAGCGGTAAGGAGAATTAATATTATGGAATCATATTTCTTTCCTATAAAATATTTATCTTTTATCATTCCTTTTCTCAGGTTTTCATATATTTTGCTTTACATACAAATTTGTTCCTGTTCTTGGAGAACATTTTGTTTAATGATGAAATATAACGAAACCAAAGTGACAAGAAGCATGAGAATAAAGGGGAAGAAACATGAAAATCATTTTTTTTTATTAGGAAGTATTATCATGATGATAGATGAAGACAAATGCATTAAAGGTCAAGTCTACCTCAGAAAAATATTGATTTGAATCATTAGAGAAAAATCAGACAAGCACAATGCTGAAATCTTCATCAAAATTGGATGTAAAATAAGAAAGAAAGTCATGACATTTTAACAAATAAGTTATATGAACGAGCCAGTTACACCCAAATGAGAGAGTCGATGATGTCACTCACTCACTATTTCTTTTCTTTTTATTGTTTGAATTATACAATATTTTAATTGTTACGAATTTGACGATTAAGACCTCCTTGCCAGTAGCACAAAATGAATTTTCTCTTTTTATTCAAATCAAGTTTTTGTTGGGGTGGACTTGTCCTTTTAGATACATGTTCATATAGATAGAAAGAGATAGATAGATTGATGTAGAAAGATAGTTAGATGGATGGATGGATGGACAGATGGACAGACAGACAGACACAGATAGATGGATGGATGGATGGATAGATATAGATAGATCATCTCAATCAACATAATCTACATCGTGACCATTACCACCATAACCATCTTCAACAACATCATTGGAACATACAGTTGTCAGTTAAACCCAAAGAAATCTCTTGAAACTATGGCATTACACAAAAAAGGATCAAGAAGAATAAATAAAAACTTTGAGAAAAGTACTTAATTTGACCTTTAACATAAAAATGTCAGTGAGTGATGACTGATGGTAAGATCATAATGACACTGAGAAGTGATTATGAGTGAAGATGTTTCCTTCAAAATGCCTGTGTACAGATAGTCAGATACAGGTGATAAAATATAAACATGATCATAAAAATATCTACATCTGAAATCTGAGGTTTATGTAAGTTTGAACAGTGAGCAAAACATATTTAGGCATAGTTTTGAAAAATTGGGATGGGGGTGAAGAAATAATATGATTACTAACCCTGTATTCAAGAGTGCCCTGTGGCTGACTGAAGAAGCTCTTTCTCTTGCTGTTCCCATCTTTAGTGCTGCTTAAGTCAGTATCTAAACAAAATAACAATAAATATGTCAGAAAATAGTGGAAATAATTATTCAAACTTACATGTGACTCATCTGTAAGCTCATGTAACACAGAAGTCCAAAGTAAAGCTTTGTTTTCTTCATTAGACACATATTGAACAATATCCATTTTTTACTCTCTTTTCTTAGCCCATTTTATCCCAAATGTCCCCCCTACCTGAAGAATATTTTGTAAACTTGCATAATAACCTTTTTTAAGATTTTTTGTTTGTCATTCCAAACTACTGAGCCAGGCATTCTTTTGTTTCTAATCACCTGCATTTTTGAATGATCAGACAGTGACTGCAGGGTCTACAGTTTAACACAATATGGGATACAAAAACAAATCCCAAATTCAACAAGACATAAGAATTTCATGAAAAGTTCAGTGAAAATCAAAGCAAAATACCAAAAAAAATGCATAGTAGAGCAAAAATGGCACATCAAAACTGTTCTAAAGCATGTGTTTGTGTAGCCTTGTCTACATGGTAAACTTCAGGGGTTTTTCCTCAGATTTTCATTATTTATTTTGCACTTCACTTTATATCATCATGTACATGTCACCATATATACATGTAGCTATTTTCAATGGTCTAATGCCAATTCGTCCAGTTACGAACTCGTATCACTTGGTCTACAATCAGTTCATCCATTATCCACATAAACTGCCATTTCGTCCACTCACCATTTCATCTAATATACCAGTTGGTCCAATAGCCATTTAGTCTATATATCATTAGGTCTAATTGGACTAAGTGTCACTAAGTGGTATTTTATATCAAAAGCTAGTTAGCCGAAAATAATCCATGGACCAGTGTTTTTACATACCACTTCAATTTCTGAATACTTTACTCTGAAATTGCTGCAAGATATGACGAATATGACCTCAAGTTCGAATCAATGGTAGCGTGGTTAGGATTTTTTTTATTTAAATACAAAGACTTTGGCACGTTTTGAGTAAATAGTAAAGTCAATATACAAAACATATTTTAGCTCGAACATCAAGCTTTCATTATTTTTTTTCATTTACAAATTTAAGTGCTCTGTTATGGTCTACATATATCAGCACGCTGCGTGGTCACATTTTTTGATTTGCCAAGTTCCTATTGTCTGTGTGTATTCCATAATGTTCCATTAAACAAATGTATTCAGAATTCCCAGATTTTAGGTCTAAATCTAAAACATGGGCAATAGCCTACATGCTCTTTATTTAAAGTGCACTTAAATTATCCAGTTTCACATCAGAATATCAATAATTTTCTGCTCACGCTTCAAGATCGCATTATTAATATCCTATTCATGATTAACAAAATATGAATAGACTGTCCCACTTTTAGGTGTAAAATCTCGATTTTCTTCCTCTTGCCTCGCATCAATTGTTTAGTTACATATCTATCCCATTTATTAATACAATTTAAAGTGCTTAGAATGACAATTTTTTTTAGGCCGGAATGTCAAAAAATTTGCTAACGCTTCGCGCTCGCATTATTGAAATACATACTGTCTTCGTGGGTAGCAGTCCTTAACAGGTCCCTTTTTGATAATGCTAGAACAGATAATAACAATTTCTGCTCGTGCTTGGCGTTCGCAGTAACCATCTAGTTAATACATACAAATCTTGTTCAGAATCACACATAACATTGCCCAGAATATTAAATTTTGAGGACAAAATATTTGAAAGAAAAGAAATTGGTCGTGCTTCGTGCTCACACTTTGGCTTATTCATGTTTATGTTGTTTTATAAGAATAAAACTAAGAAGTGACTGATCGGGGAAAATATCAGTAAAGATAATTTTGGGCCCCAACCCCCTGTTGGCGAAAGTCGGAGCCGTGCTTGCGATACACACACCAGAAAAAATGGTGCCCCCACTGAAAATGTAAGGACCCCTCAGTGCCCCCCCAGGAAAAAAATCCTAGCTACACCACTGTTTGACACTTATGTTAAGTATGTAACATTACGTATGTAACATGCTTTTCCTTGAAAAAGACTTCCTTTTCACATGTTTTTTGGTCGCGCGTGGTATCCACTCGTCAATGTAAGTGCCCCCCCGGTACTGCTCGCAAATTGAAAAATCGATACTTACCCTCAAACCAATCCACTTAAAAAAATTAATGTGTCTTTGAAGAGAAAAATTCTGCTCTGTTTATTTTTTTACTTAAGATTATAACAAACGTGAGAGTCATTGACAAAGCTAAGCATCAATAAAATTAATGTAGTCGCCTATTCTACCCAAATAATGCAAATTTTATCCATGACTTACTCAAATAGAAAGTATCCCTCACACTCGGATTATTCTTATCTACATCCATCGCCTGAACAGCTTACATGTTTCCAACAATATTCCAAAGATTCAAATTAAAAATGGGATAGAAACATCCATTGTCACCAAACAAAAACAATGTTTATCCTGATCCTAAATCTCCAGACAAGTGTAAGCCATGATACATTATAAAAGTGTTCAAATTTTGTCGAAACAAATATGTGAAATCACTGAACTACACTGGCCTAACTGCTCAGATTAGGATACAAGGTTTCCTTCCTTTATTGTTGTTTACAGACCAGTGCTTTTCTCTAGAAGAGAGGAATAGTCTTTACAGGCAAGACCCTTTTTAAGTACACTACATTCATCTGATTAAAGGGATGGTCCAGGCTAGAAATATCGATATCTCAAAATAAAGTAAAATTCACAGAGCAAAATGCTGAAAATTTGATCAAAATAGGAAAAAAAATAACAAAGTTATTGAATTTTTAAGATTTGCATTATTCTGGTGAAACAGTTCTAGACATGTCTTCATGAATATTCATTAGGTGGGCTGATGTCATATCCCCACTTGTTCTTTTGTATTTTATTATATGAAATTAGGTCTATTCAAAAATTTACTACCAAGAAATAAAACGATTGGATTGACAACTGATTAAAGTGCATTGATTATTTATTGCCGCAACTTATTTCATCATAATGGAGACATCATTTTCACATGTGTGAAAAAATGAAACAATTATAATTTTTTTATGGAATAACATAACAAAAAGGAAAGTGGGGATGTGACATCATCAGCCCAACTAATGAATACTCATGGCGATGTGTATAAAACTAATTTCCCAAAATATTGATAAACTTTAAAATTCAAAATATTTGTTATGCGATTTTGATGAAATTTTCATCATTTTTGCTCTGAGAATTTTATTTAGATATAATTATTTACAGCCTAGACCATCCCTTTAATAATAATAGCTTGATTGATTTACACTTCCTCAAGAGGAATACAAAGCAAAACTACGATCCTGTTCTCATCTACTTTCTTGAACTACATTGGTAGAAACCAGTTTCATGGAACCAGTTTAATGTGTAATGGGATGCTCCAAGCCATCCTGGAAGCAATCTCAGTGGTCTTCCATACCAGTTTGGAAGACCATCTTCAATTCCGGGGGGGGGGGGGGGGGGGGGGGGGTAGTATAGTATATTGCTGGACACATGCATGACCCAAAAATGCGTTTAAAGAGGTGTTTTTTTCAGATTTGGATGCGAGCCGCTCGTGCACTCGTTTAGTATATCAAAAACAACAATTTTAAAAAAGGTGGTTTTGAAACACTGGTCAATGGTCGATCACTGGGTCAAACGTACATAGTATTTAGGGTAAGTTTTTTTTCCATAGCTTTCTTTTTTTTAAGACTAGCCAAACATATTAAGGTATATTTTTTCCAAAAACTTTTTCCCTGGGGTCATACGTCAAATGTGTACAACAATACGGTTTTCCTTGTGGTTTTCAAGACCGTATATTGCTATACACATGCATGACCAAAAATGCGTTTAAAGAGTTTTTTTTTTCAGATTTGGATGCGAGCCGCTCGTGCACTCGTTAAGTATATCAAAAACAACAATTTTAAAAAAGGTGATTTTGAAACACTGGTCAATGGTCGATCATGGGGTCAAACGTAGTATTTAGGGTAAGTTTTTTTCCATAGCTTTCTTCTTTTAAGACTAGCCAAACATATTAAGGTATATTTTTTTCCAAAAACTTTTTCCCTGGGGTCATATGTCAAATGTGTACAACAATACAGTTTTCAAGACCGCTTTGCCTCGCTAAACTGTTTTCTTCATAAAAGTACATGTAGGTGAAAACACAAACTTTCTTCGGGAAGCATTCAAGGAAAATCCTGCCCAAATTGAGAAGAAAGAATACAAAACACAAGCCTACATTTATAGGCCTACTCTGTTTATTGAATTGAAATTAATCCACTTTGGTTGTGGATAGTGACCATTTTGTCACTGAATTTTAGTTTAGACCTTTAATACATGTAAAGAATTTGAATTATTTGTTCAAACCTTTTTTTAAGGATTATACAAGAAAAAAAGAAAGAAAGTTATCATAAAAAGCATCAGAAAGGTATACATCAAAAAGGGCTAAATCCTGAAATTGAATGCCATTGATATATAATGATTTTATACCATTTTGTGTACATTATTGTATGGATGCATGGATGGCAGCGTCACAGAACTGTATCCCGGGTCTGCTACAAAGAGACTATCCATGACATTGAAGGGGGAGTTGTTCGGCAGACAACCAATGAAAATCATTATTTGGCACAATTCCATTGACCTGACTGAGACAAAATGCACATATTGACACAGTTTACCACCAATGTCATCTGTCTGAAAGGTCATGAAGGCAGGTCCTCTTCAAAAGAATTATAAAACATAAACAAGTATGATGAAGATCATAAACATAAAATTAATAACTCATTCAATAGGATTCTCATAAAACAAGACAATAAAGACATCATCATTGCCCCTTATATGATGTCTGAAACTAAAACTTTCAAATTCATAGCTTTTTTTTCTTTGAAAGATTTATATCAAACCTTCAGTAATATTTTTTGTCTTTATCAAAACCAACTTATCGTCAGGATTTACTTTTTGTTAATCCATTCCTGCATGTTAGCCTGGCAGAGGGTTGATTCTAGTGCATATTTACACAGTAATTGAATATTGCTGTGCACCCATGTTACACCATTCTGCCAGGCAAGGGACGATTTCCAAATTGTGATTCTCGGCAGGCAGAATGTTGTCTTAAAGGGGTACTCCAAGCTGAAAGTAATAAGACCTATAAAAGAGTAAAATTCACAGAGCAAAATGCTAAAACTTCATCAAAATCCGATGACAAATTACATGGTTATTGAATTTGAAGTTATGCAACATTTTGTGAAAACAGTTCATGTACATTGTGCATTAGGTGGGATGATGATGTTTACATCCTCACTAATCTTTATTACATGAAATCATATTCATTTCATATTTTACTACATACATGTATGTGTATGATATGTCTCCCTAACAATAAGTTGTCAATCAATTTTTTTCAGTTCTTGGAGGACAAAATTGAATAAATATGATTTCATATGATAAAATACAAAAGAACAAGTGGGGATATGGCATCATCAGTTAGCTCATTGAATATAGACCCCGGATACATCTGAAAGTTTCCTACCCGACCGAGTCCACTTGCAACCTTGACTGGATTATTGGTGGATTAGCTTCGCGAACGGACCGAGTCCGAAATGTGGTCTGTTTACATCACAGTGTTCATTCCCTCCCCTATCTGTACTGTTTCGAGCGGCATCCGATTGCCTAGGCTCCGAATAATTCGCGCGCGCTAATTGAAGTTACCCGAGATTCTGAAAGAATGCTGATGATACTAGCAGTCGTGATATGATCGACTTGAAAAGGATACGTTTAAAATGCTTCTTTTCACTCAAATTAAAGACTTTATCAATCACAATTCACGTGTCGCATGCCGCAAAAACATTCGAAGAACGACGGGGCTGGGGAGGGGATAGCGCGCGCTATGACGTAATTTGACAGCTGGCGAACGGACCGAGATAGGTTCGAAAGCTTGTGTGCGTTTACATCTACGAATCGGTGGACCGGGGCCGGCCCGATACCTACCCGAGACTACCTCTGGATGTGGTCTCGGGTAGGTTCGCTAAAAGGTGGCCCGAGGTAGGTTTGGGATGTTTACATCTGATTTCTTTCCGACCCGAGGTAGGCCCCGGGCCGGCCCGAGGTAGGGAATCTCTCAGATGTAACAGGGGTCATACAGTACATGAAGACATACATAAAACTGTTAAACCGAAATAAAGCAAATCTTTTCAAAATATCATAACTTTGTTATCCCTTGTCCTAATTTGACGAAACTTTTAGTATTGTGTTTGTCTGATTTTTTTTTTATCTGTTCAAATCATATCATTTTCAGCATGGAGTACCGATTAAATACATGAGGGTGTTAAAATAGTACAAAAACTAGAAGCAGGAAATTCAGTTTCCTGTAATTGTACACTGAGGTACGTGATATATCCCTGGATCTATTAAAGGTCAAGTCCACTCCAGAAAAATGTTGATTTGAATAGAGAAAAATCAAACCAGCATAACAATGAAAATTTCATCAAAATTGGATGTAAAATAAGAAAGTTATGACATTTCAAAGTTTCCCTTATTTTTAACAAAATAGTTATATGAACGAGCCAGTTACATCCAAATGAGAGAGTCGATGATGTCACTCACTCACTATTTCTTTTGTTTTTTATTGTTTGAATTACACAATTTTTCATTTTTTACAGATTTGACAATGAGGACCAACTTGACTGAACCATATAGCATAAAACAATGCTATCTACACATGTTCAGGGAGGAATTAATCATGAGAAAATTAGAATATATCATATTTCATTTAATAAAATACAAAAGAAATAGTGAGTGGATGACGTCATCAGTCTCCTCATTTGCATACCGACCAGGATGTAAATAGAACTGTTTAGTGAAATTAAGCAAAACTTTATAATGTCATAACTTTCTTATTTTACATCCGATTTTGATTAAATTTTCAGTGTTATGTTTTGGGGATTTTTCTCTTTTTATTCAAATCATTTTTTTGTTGGGGTAAACTTGTCCTTTAAATAGAGAAATAGCTTGCTACAAATTGAAAACTTAAGTTCACATTAAGGTATAAATCTCAAAACGTTTGAAAATGAGTGATTTAGAGTATCAGTGTGCTGTCATCATTTTACAAGTATACTATTAACTGGTTCAAATCAAAGAGGTAAATCTTATAGGGTGTGCTGCCCCCCCCCCCCCCCCTACATGTAGATCCATGCCTGAGTAGTACTCATAAACAATCAGATAGATAGGCCTCTGGAGATCTTTAAAATTTGAACTGCTAGTATTTGGCTCAGCAGTTGTTAGTTTGCTAACACTTTCCACCTGTATCAGGTCCCCGGGGGGGGGGGGCCACTTCCATTCACAAGTGGATACCATGCGAGACCATGAGGTCTCGAAAAGCACCCTAAACACGTAATTTCCATATTCTGAAAATGCACCCCTTAACTTAGCATGTGAAACTCTACCCTTAACAGTATTGGAAACAAAACGATACTCTTGGCAAACTTCCCTGAAATGAACCCCTAAACAACTACAGGAATGTTTTATTGTTACGGGTCCTTCGGTCGTCGGCTTTACCTTATTTGGTTTAGTACGACCCCACCTTTTACACCTCGCGCAAATCGGACTCTAAACACGTAGTGCTGGGGCAAAAAAGACATCCTTTATAAAACATTTTAATTTTGTTTTATCATCTCCTAAAATTAGACCCTAAACACGTAATTTTCCTAGTGAAATGGATACCCTTTTTTCATTATTTTTGTGTTTTTGACACCCTTATCCCGTTACGTACGTAACATGCCCTATCGTGAAAAAGACATCCTTTTTATGTGTTTTTTGGTCGCGCATGGTATCCACTCGCCAATGTAAGTGCCCCCCCCCATCAGGTCTCTCTTTATCATTCCAAGTTCAAAAGTACATTTCACCCGATACACCAAAGTTTAGTCATACATGTACACACTAACGCTTCCAGATGGATTGAAACCATCATTTCCATTCGCAGGGATGGGGATATTGCCAGAATCAAAACAAATTTACACTCGTTATCGATCAACCATCAGCCAGTTGATAGGTAAAGGGCATGACCTTTACTTGTATACCCAGGACATTATTGAGTAGTTTCTCATAACAAGGCTTTCTACATGAGATTTTGTGATGTAACTGCTGTATATTTTCATGTATATGTACATGTCGGTCTACAAGAAAATATCTCTAAATCTATTTTTCTAAAATAAATGTACACAAGTAGTTGCCCCTTTCGCTCATCCATTAGTTTATTTACATGTATATTCATCATTTATACCCTTTTCTGTTCATTTGCTGCATTATCTATTTTCACACTTCTCTTACTTTTCATGATAGTGCTCCTTACCAGGGGGGGGGACCACTTTCATTGACAAGTGGATACCAAGCGCATCCATGGGGTTTCATAAAAGCACCCTACTACCAAGTGTTTGCCATGTTATGAAAATGCACCATGTTAAACCCAACCCTTGGCAAGTATTCCCTCCCACACCTCGCTCAAATCGGACTCAAAACACGTAATGTTGGGGCAGTACATCCTTTATATAAAAAATTTACTGTCGTCTTTTTCCCTCGTAAATTGGACCGTAAACAATAGCTTTTTCAGCGAAATGTACAGTATATACCCTTTTTTTCAGTATTTTGGTGTTTTTGACACCCCAATACATTACTTGCACGTAATGTGCCCCATCTGAAAAAGAGATCCTTTTTACATGTTTCTTTCGACACGCATGGTATCCACTCATCAATAAAAGTGCCCCTCGTACTCCTTCTAATCATCATCATGCTGAACGTCAGCTCATGAAGTGATTTTGAGATGATTTACATCATTTTCTTATATTACTCCTAAAAATGATAATTTCCTGTAATAACTTTTAATACACTGTAGCATAGTCGGTCACTTCATTATCTTCCTCAGTGAAAAAAATAAAAAGAAAGGAAAAAAAAAAAGGATCAAGTAATTCCAAATGTCACCAATTTCATCTTTGCAATTTCTTTAATTGTAACTTTTTTTTCAAAATGCAGCTTTAATTGGAAAATCACAAGAGATGAACATGAACTATTCCAGAAATACATGTATCAAAAACTTTAATACTGTGCAACATAAATGCATGTGCATGTAGGCCACTATTTTCTTGCAGAATGATTTCTTTACAATTCCATCAATGTCTGTTTTACTATACATACACCTGTACATGTACATGTAGTATGGGAAATTAATTTCCCCTTTCTTTCAAAAGGAAATAAGTTTGATAATCATAATTCATGATATGTTGAATTGATAAAAGCCAACGGTGAATGTATGTAGAAATAATTTTGGACAGAACATTCCAGATGGTACATTCATAATACAGTGTAATGTGAAATTGCACATTCGTGAACATGAAATTGGTTCCCTTTCAGGCTCAACTGTAGTCTATTAAAGTGCATAGTGATGTAGGCCTACATACAGTATAAAGTTCATCAATAACATCCAAGGTCAAAGTACAGTCCAGACTCCATCCCAAACCAAGTGATAAAATTGAACCATTATTTACAGCCTTTTCTGTAAAATAAATATTAAGAAGCTACATGTACAGTATGACCCTTTAAAGTTTTACTGAATTTCATGCATAACACATGTATGTGTAGTATAAAAGTTATTGATTCCCACATGGAGCCAGGGAAAAATTACATGTACATGGGGGCTTGGGACAATTTTGCCTCCAAGAGCTAAAAAGAGTCCTGGAAAATCAAAAAGATGCCCTGGAAAATCCCCACTCATTGCAATGTTGAAACTTATCCAATGTTGCAGATTTAGGCAGTTCAGTATAGTGAAGTTGTGAAAAGTAGTTCCCAAAAATGTAAAATTAATATTTTGCGTGCTTGGTGCGCTATTGCCCTTGGCATCATCACCAGGTCTGTCAGAGTGGACCTTTGGTCCTCTGGTTGATTGTTTACAAGCATTCACACTTTCTTTTCTTTTTTAAGAACCATTACCATTAAACAATATTTATAGAAAAAAAAAAACTTTGCCCCAACCGTGCCATACAGTTAATGTAGAGTATCAATCAGTGCTCTCAATTAGTGCAATGATCCATTTATTTATTGATGAGATGATAATAGCAGTACTGCATACAGGCAATCTCATTAAATGTGATGCATGCAGAGGATAGTAGGCATACTGCATATTTTGTCCTACCTGTAGTCCGGTACTACTATACTGTATTGTCCTCACTCTAGTTACCCACTCTACCACATCTTTTTTATTGTGAAAAATGATTCTTATATTTGTCTTTCCATTAAGTCTTAGCTTTTCATAATTGACAAACAACAAATCTTTCAAAAAAGGGTACTCCAAAATGAAATTACAATATTTATTACCAGTAAGCCACACTACCTTCTGTAAACTCTGTCAACCACACTACTTTCTTTACATTTCTTCACTATTTCAGCAACAAAGATCTACATTCTCTCTGCAGCTGCTTCTTCCTATGTTATATAATATAAATAATAATATAATCCAGAAAACAGGCCGGTTTCAACTCCTTTCAATCTCTTGCCCCCCATCTTTGGAACAAACTCCCTCCATCTCCTCGAAACCTCTCTTCTCCTGACCTCTTCAAAACACATCTCCCCACTAAAATGGGGAAAATGAGGCCACCTGATTAAAATCTATTTTATTGTTGCTCTATTTTAAGTAAAAGTGGTTCAGTTGTTTTAATACAATCACTATTACTAGTAACAATCATATTATTACCATCTAGTTATTTACCACAACACACCCATTTTAGGATTAATCTATCCTATCCAATATTATGGAAAAAAGATTCTTGGATCGTGTTTTCTACTGTCACACTATATTTTTATGTATCTACCCGTTTTACTGGTAGTGGACACATACATTATAAAATAAAGTGTGGTGATATCTACACTGAATTTTAAAGTTTTTAGAGATGTGACCATACAGTTTAAACTAATCTGGATGGCCTCATTTGCCCCATCCGATGTGTTGAATTCACAGGCATCCAGTCAGAAAAAAAACAAAGGGACAGTGGTGAAATTTACTACAGTTCTGGCATGCACAATAATACCTACACAAGTTAATTGATAGAAGTTAATACAGGTACACATTTACTAGTCTGCAGGTACAGACCCTCATTGGAACTTTGATCAACAAGTGTGCCTCCATGCAAAGACTAGCACATACATGTACAAGAGCCTTCAGTACACAAGGCATGAGTAGGCTGCACATTCAGACCCTTATTTTGTGTGAAGGGTTTGCCCAGCAGACTACACATTTACTGGGTAGGTAAACTACTCGCCTACTCTTAAGTGGCAATGCTACTTTCAAAAGTTTTTATTTTGAGGTGCTGCTGGGTTTGTGCTCCTCCTGGTTATGTGCACTGGGCTTTGAGACATTTTCTTATTCTGCTCAAAATCTGTGCTCAGGAACTGTCTCAAATAATCCATTTGACCCTACCATTCTTGAGCAAAGCTAAAAACTAACACGTGACCTTATTTACCCCATTCTCCCCAACAAAATGTAGTATGGGTGATATTAGGTGGTTTCAAACCGCCTCGATCATAAGAATCCCCGTTTTAGGCTAAAAAATACCCATTAATTATTCCTGCATTCACACACCGTCCCGAAACATACCCTTTGGGATAAGTTCCTGAAGTTACAAGCATGTACAGTATGGTCTGATAAGCAAGCAAGGCGCGAGATTCAAAATCACTGGCTCAGCAGCAACCCATGGCGCCCGTACCCAACTACATGCTGGGCTAAAAGTTCCCGTTAATCACTTTCACATTGCCACAATACCTGCGACCTTGGAAAAATCCCCGCGAAAGTTCTTGTAATTTTGACAAGTAGTACCTACTATTTAGTGGATATTTTCTTTGGGGGGAGATTACACATAATTTGCTTTCACATTGCCAATATTACCTGGTATTTTCTGATCGAGGTAAATTTTCCGATCAGAAAATACCTGGAACTGATGAACTTCGAGGCGGTTTGAAACCACCTATTTATTATTCAAAAAGTTTGTTATTCAAAGGTTCATTATTCAAAAGGTTTAGTCCAAAAATGAAAACAAAATTGATTAATCTGAACATCTGTGGGCTTTAATGTTCCAAATGTTATTAATATTCTGAAGGTTTAGCAATTATCTGTTTAGTTAATAGTCTGATTCCTACGTGTACATATGTCCACTTGTCAGAGATTGAAGGAAAATGAAGAGTATTCCAAAGGTTTGTAAAACCAAATATGAAGTAAGGTTTGTTATTCTGAAGGTTTGATATTAAACCTGAAAATGAAAATCCGATACAGTGTCAATTCCAGGAAAATATCATAAAATGAAATACAAATAATTTGTAGAACCCCCCCCCCCCCCCCCCGGAAAATGGAAAGCGGTCGAGGAAGCGAAGAACTGGTGGAGTTCCCCATTCTCCCCGCCAAAAAATAAAACTAAAATACATGTACACAAATTTTAAAACTCTAAGAAAGTAAAATATTTATGTTTTTCTTTAGATGATATAGAATTTTTAACAAATTTTCTTTTCTGCATATTTGACTTTTCCTGCCCAATTTTTTCAAAGCTATTTTTATTTTGATTCACTGGTTTGCATGATTGCATTTTTTCAAGATTCACATTCATACCCCTCAAAGTCAATGCCACTATGGAGATCTTGATCTTGTACTTTTCTGTACAACATACAAGTACATAACTAGGCCTACATGTATGTTTTCAAAATGCGTACAAACTTTCTGAGGGAAATGAGTCAGATCAAAAGTACATGGGTTGAGGGCTTGAGGCATTATCAGAGAAGAATTATCATAATCATGTATCAACTTTAAAGAGAGTATAATGCAACATGGTCACACAGTCCTAGATATACATGTACATGTAGGTTTGCTACTGGTAGTAAATCATCTTGAATCGAAAAGCAATTCAGTGAACTTCACAGAGCAAAATGCTGAAAATCATAATCTGATAACAAATAACGAAGTTATTGAATTTAAAAGTTTATAAATATTTTGTGAAAAAAGTTATATGCATGCACATCGTCATGAATATCATTAGGTGGGCTGAATGATGATGTCACCCCCCCATGAAATCATAATTGTTTCATTTGTACATACATGAGTACATGTAAGTGGGGATATGACATCATCAGCCAACCTAATGAATATTCCTAAAGACATGCCTAGAACTGTTCCACTGGAATAATGCAAATCTTTAAAATTCAATAACTTATTTGTTATCCGATTTTGATCAAATTTTCAGCATTTTGCTTCGTGAATTTTACTCTATCTCCAGCATGGAACATCCCTTTAAAGTATCGACACACGATATAACATTGTGAAACAAGACTGAAACCATGACCTTGACAGACTGGCATGCTTATCAATTTTTTTGGCAAAACACCAGTAGCGTATGCAAAGGAGTAGTTACAGGGGTTCAAACACCCCACCCCTTAAATTTTTTTCATAACCAAAACCCCCACCTAAGAATTCAACCCCCTTCCCTTAAATTATTTTGAAGACCTTTTTTTTGCTTGTCATTAGATGTAAAATTTGTGATGAAGACTTTTTTTTTGCTTGTCATTTTTTTGGAAATAAATGTTTAAACTTGGGCTTTATGAGCCAGATTAATTGGAATTAATATTTCATCTCCCTCCTTTTTGGAAATGAATGTTTTTAAACTTGGGCTTTATGAGCCAGATTAATTGGAATTAATGTTTTATCTCCCTCCATTTCCCATCCTTAAAATAGACAACCCACTTTGCAATCAAACTTTATACCAAATGAAATTCTAGCCAGTATTATTTACAACATCTCTGAAATAATAAATCAAGGTAGAACGTGAGAGAGATCCTTTGACAGTTATCCCTCCATCTCATGCAAATCACCCTATATTAAATGTGACTGTATACTGTCTCAATACAGATTTTCTTTCATGATCTAACCCAAGTCAATTGTATTTGCTCAGGAAAGTCATCTTGGAAACTGGTCAGTATCCCCCTTTCCCCTTTGTCACTGCTGCCATTGCCTTTGGCAGGAAAAAGTAGGCTACAGTGTACAGACCATCTCAGGGGGCGGCCACAAAGAAAGACACTGTATTTACATCCATTAGAAATGCACCTGAGGTCAGGTCCTGAAGGAAAAAAATATGAGCATAGGGAGCTTTAATGTACAACTGTACAACCACATGATGGACACAATAGCTTGCTAGATACAAGACAGGGTACAACACAATGGCATATGGTTTTATTTGTAACTTTTCAGTATTACGTTTCTTCAACTTTAATCACATTATCAGATTCATTGTTTATTAGGCCTGCTATTTTCTCAAAGGAGACCTCTCTCAATTTTTTTTTTCTAAAAAAAAGTATGTTTTAATACCATATACCCAAACAATTTAATACAAAATTGATTTTGAGAATCCCCATGCTGCAGCATATCCATTGTAAGGTCACCCTTGGCTGCAGGAAACCTTGGTAATAAAAACTGGTATCATTCAGTTCACATCTACTCAAGATAGAAAGAAGGAATGGATCTGACAGAAAATAAAGATTTACACACATGTAATGAAGAAAGTAGCACAACAAGGTCCTACAATCTGCTTACTATCTTTACATGTAGGTAAAACCTCATAAAACCAAAATACATTGTAGTGTGTATTTTTTTGCTGATTGAGGATGCACTTTCATACTGTGAAGTTTACAGTATGAACAACATTTTTGTCAATACACCGCACATGCAACTTGTGTGATACATGTATCCTTCCCAAGGGGTTTGGTCATCTTGCTATTAAAGAAAGCCTACATGTACTATTACAACATGATAAATAAACATGATTATAACCTTTAGTCAATGTTAATCATTATTTTAAAAAAATGAATAATAACCTAGTACTTAACTCATGACTACAAAACAGTCAAAATTAAAGGTAAAAGAAAGTGGTTGCAGCAAACAATTATTTCATGAGAAAATCTGTTATTAAAATCAAAGTTGATTGCCAGAATATTATCATACATCAAGATCTGGCACATTAAAACTTATATTTGTAAAGTCATGAAATCTTAGCTCAAAATTGATATAATTCTGACAATCAGTAACACATAAAATCATATAAGGGACAGTGCATTGCTTTGATACCCAACATTTGATGAATTTCCGTGCTTATCTTGCTCATTTCTCAGCAATCACACCTTTTCTTCCAGAGCTACATTATTTTGCACATAATATATTTATTTTTAATACAGACAGACACTTTGGTGGTAATTTCATTGGATTCTTTTTTAACTCCTTTTGAGATCATTATACCACAACTGGTATTTATCTTTTATCTTTCACCCCCTGAACCTCAACTATTACGACTATTCATGAATTCTACAACATCACACTTTGAATACTGGTTACCTACATGTAGTAGAGGGAGAGAGAGAGAGAAAAAAAATAATGGACAGATACATGTATGATAATGCAAAAAAAATGTCCCAATGGACAGCACAAACTATGTACTACACAGGTATCCATGAGGGCTGTTATTCACCTATCATTCATATTCAATATACATATACATGTACTAGTAATTGGAGAAATTGGTGTTCTCATACTATGTACATGTATGTACAGGCCTACATGTATGTGCATACCCCGGATCATGTACATGTAGAGTGAAGTGTTTACTCCAATTCTCTTTCCAATAATAGTCACACTGCAAACCCCTTCTCTTGGTCAGTACACAAACCCATCAATCTCCCCCACTCAGAGTCTGAGCCAGAGTCACAGTGAGAGAGAAACTCCTGATGACAGTGTAGCATATCCCCATTCGAGTTGTGACGCACATGGGCTCCAGCTAAAATTACCCTCCGACGGTAATTTGGGATCTCCTTTGCTTGCCTGGCTGCAAGTTGGCCACGCGCTGCAACGCAATTTATTCTGCAGGTGACGTCCAAATACATACCCCCTCCCCCTTCATCCTTGAGTCTCCTCAATACCTGTACATGTATGTACATGTACAATGTACATGTACACTTATGTCACATTGTTGCCTGTGTACATGTATGTAAATCATACATGTGCTGTACATGTATCTGGCCTACAGGCCTCTCTCTCTCTTTCCTACACTCGACAGATTTTTTTCTACATGACAGCACAGGGTATCCTCAATACAATCATACGTTAAGTGGATTAAGAAATTATAACATACAGTAGTTTCCCCCAAAATAATACATGTACTGCAGGCCTACACATGTAAATCATGCATTTAAAAAATGCGGAGCTCTTTGTACAGACGATGGGAAAAAGAGTCTTGCACACATAATTGTGAAAAAATATAATGTATGCCGACATACAAGTACATCATACCAAGGAGATATCTCCTTGATCATACAGTGCAAATATTGTCAGTAGTTCGGAACTACAGTACATGTAGGCCTACATGTATAGCATGCTGAGGAGTATACGGTACCATACACAAGCCTTCTGTATTCAAATTATGCATTGATGGCATGTACATGTAATATAAAGTAGAATAAAATAATTATTTAAGCACTTAATTTCTAATGTCACTTATTTAAGTGAGTTAAGGATTGCACTTGACACTATAAATTGCTCATGGAGCCTCTAAAATGAATTTCCACAACCATGTCAATTTGAACAATCTTGGCTGCAAATGTTTTCATGTTTGCTAAATTGCCAAAGAGCTCCAACCGAAATGGGTTGCCGGGCAGTTCTCCTGTATGCCTTGTTGAAACGACAGTCATACATGTATCTCTCAATACATGTGCATATGTAAATGTCACCTACATTATTTCCCCTCATTTGTCTCTTTGTCCTTTCTGCGCATAATGATTTCATTTACTGTGCAAATGTAAAAATAAACTTTCCAGGTGGGCGTTTCATAAAGCTGTTTGTAAGTTATGAATGAGTTTACACATGACTGACGAGTGAACTTTTCTATCAAGCTGCACTATTTTTTCTGCATTGTACAAACTAATGTGGACTACATGTATGTATACAATGAAACATTTTCCTTGCCAAGCTGCATCATATGCATTAGATCCAAACTAATTTAAGGGTGAATTCATCAAAGGGGTGTGAGTTGTCAGATCATAACAGGTGATGTAATGTTCATGTACCCAGGAATCAACCATACTGGTTGCTCAGTCACTTCAACTTGCTCTTTTCTAACTAGGTGCGATAACTCCCCTATACCTGATGTCATTATTTACTCATAAAACACCCTACAGTGTAAGCATACATGTATCACATTCCCATAATAGTTTTTCTACAAGTACATTCTAAAGATGAATTTCTAAACATTCAGTTGACATTAAAACTGTAAATATCATGCAAATGTGGGACTTGAAATCTTGGATGCCATATTCTGGCAAAGCAAATGAAAATCTGTAATAATTGGGCCTCCGCACAATTTGGAGCAGAAATATAAAATTTCAGGATAACCTCAATTTTGTCTATTGTTAAGGTACATGTACATGTACATGTATGTACACGGGACAGAGGAGTGAATGCAAAAATGCAGTTTAAAAATCTGAAAATTCTTGCTTATTAAAACTTACAAAATCATGAAACAAGATGAAATTAAACCTCCAGGGGCATTCTTCAGATTTTATTGAATGTCGCATCAAATGGCAATAACTATGCAGTCATGGTGGATATGGATGTACATGTATGGGAAGGGAGTTGCTTTGACGGCCCTCCATGGCAACAAAACTGACCATAACTCCACATAAATGTACTGTAACCTACATTACTTTGCAGATGTCAACAACGTTTACAGCCAAGCTGACCCTTCATCCTTCACTTGTTTTTCATTCCAATCAATCAACATCAGGAAATAGAAAGACTGTGAAATAACCTCACCCTTGCTTATTAAAAAGCATGACCAAAATAAACATTAAAGAAAAGTTTTTACAAATTTAAAAGTAAAACAAATTCTGTGTGCAAATAAATAATTCAATGTACATGTATCACAAAACAAGAATTCCTTGCTAATTATTCAAGTTGCATTATTGACCATTGATTTGCTCGACATGCAACTCACTTGGACTTTGGCAAAGTACAATATCACACAAAAAGGATTTACTGTATTGACCTGACATCTTTGCTATCTAAATATTCACTGTTTACAAGTAACGGACACAAGATACAGAAGAAAGCAACAAGAACATTTAATGTTTTTGCATTTGTCATCCAAAACTGTAGTGTACCCATGCAGTACCCACCAATATTCTTTCCCTGTGTTTACTCTTTAAAAAGCCAGGAATAAAAGTCCCACTCTCCTTTCACACATGATTCTTCTTCAAACATTTTGATGCAAAGACTCATTTAATAATACAATACATGCGAGTATGTTTTGGAGTGCATGTACATGTACATGTACCGTACTCCAAAGTATGGAAAGTTAAAACTTGAAAGAACACAATTTTTTTTTAGAATATTGACTGGAACCAGGAACACTATTCATGAAATGTTTACTAACAAGTAAATTACAATAATCATTTCATCCCCAACCTACTGGTCAGTGGTCACCAACGATTCCAAGAATGTGACCTTTCAAACAGAGACATGCGGTTTTAACAAAATACAAAGTTTTTAAATACCCCCCCCAAAAAAAAAAAAAAAAAAAATAGCCCCTCCTTTATCAAATACCATACATGTAGGTAAAGTTTGTGCAAGATAGTTTGGCAAGGATGTTCCTCCATGAACACTAATAAATGAACACATGTACACGTGCATGTACATGTGAAATCATAAATGTCACATAAATCATGTATTAATGACACGTTGTCATGCCAAAATAACAGCAAAAAGTGTACCTTGACATGTGGTTGATAATATGTACAGTATGTAACCTACATGTGTACAACATAATTATGAAGATCTATATCAAATTTTTAGTTTATAAAAGAATCATATTCTCATTTTTTAATACACTTCAACAATTCTACAATAAATATTAAGAATTGGAAATAAAAAGGATTTAACAATTTTCAATTTTAATAAAGCAATTAATCTAAAAAAATGTATGTCAGAAAAGGTGTCAGGGCAAGAAATCGGCCGTGGTTATAAATTGGAAAAAAAAGTACAAATATTGATTTCAACCTTTCTGCCTTTGATAATGTACACTAATTTATACACGACTTCATAAAAGTCAGAGCAATGAATGTATAGGAACACTCCACTTAATTTATTTTACTCAGACTCCACTTCATTACAAAGTTATTGTATGATTTCTAAAGGGCAATAATAGTAACATTCTTTGGTGTATTTGTGTGTGTAACAGTTAAAGTATTTGATTGACAGTGTTAATTGATCTCCTGAATTTTCTTTTAAATTGAATATTAATTTTGAGCAAATGGAAACTAAAATAATTTGAAAAAAAAGGGGAGCGCCTAGCTGGCAGTCTCACCTGCATTATGCGATTCAATACAGCAGCAGTGCTGACTTTGAAAATGACTATAGAATTATCATTCACAAATAACATCACAAAATACTACATGTTCATTGACCCTAAATGACATTTGACCTTGATCATGTGACCGAAGACGATCAGTGTCACTTCATTACCCTTACATGTATGTCCACATTTCATGAACTAGAGCCATAAACTTTCAAAGTTATGATGGGAATTTAACATGCCCCTAACATAAAAAAATTTCACTGACTTGGTCATGTGACCTGAAACTCATGCAGGATGTTCACTGCTTGATTACTAAATGTCAAAGTTTCATGAACTAGATCCACATACGTTCAGAGTTGATATGACATTTTAAAAACTTGACCTTGTTTTTAAATACTAAGATTTTGTTTTGATTCCTCCAGCATAATCTAAGTTCATTGACCCTATTTTTGGCCTTTGACCTTGGTCATATGACCTGAAACGCACAAAAGGAAATGCACGAAAGATGTTCAGTGACATTTCAAAAAAAAAATATTAGCCTTAAAGGGTTTTGTTACAGGCATACATGTGCACTACATGTTTTGATTTTCAAACTGTAAAACAGAAAACAAACCTGATACATCACTGTCCGAGCGTATCTTGATGCCTCGGATAGTAACTGGCTCTGATCTCCCTGTTCCATCTCCTCTGTACGGATAACTGTCCTTCAGTCGACTGGAGAGGGCTTCCTCTCCCTCTAAATCCGTTTCATTCCTTTTAAAGAAAGTTGAATATAGCTTCATTGTTACAATGATTTGAAATATGAATGATATGAATGTACAAAAAACTCATGGTAATCATTTACAGGTACAGTAGGTCTACACATTATTCTGATCATATTTTCCCCCTTTTAATAAAAGAATTGAAATGGCGAGCTCTACATGAAAAAGCGAGAGGCCAACAGAATGTTGTATTACATCTACATGTAGGTTATCAGTAGATTGGAATAAGTGAAACATGGACATGAAAGTCAATATGCCATCAGGTGAACATAGCTGTGAGGAATACAATCGTTATATTCTAGGTTTTGACGTCACCTCAGTGAAAATACTGTAACTGCGTTGTATTGTCAATTGCAGTGTTATATTCGCTAAGGTGAAGTCACTCACTGCTTACAAGTTGCATAATCAGGTAGTTTACTTGATAGTTTTCATGCGCTGATTGCATGAAGAATGCGCTTGCTGTATTTTTCCAAAATATTCTAATATGACTTGTAGATGTATCAGAGCTTCAGCAAGAATTTTGGTAAGCCAGATGATGAATGCAGTCTTTGATGGCGAATCTAAATGGACTAAGTCTATCTTGTCTATCTTTATACCATTTCAACTTTCCTCCGAAGCTACATTCTCCCTATGGGATAATATTTTCCAACAGCACTGCACAATTCAGTTAAAATATAATCCCCTGGGAAATATACAACCCTGTCAGGGAAATGAAATGTTGTATTCAAACTCTACAGTGCGTCCCCAAAAAAACTATTTTTGAAATGGCTGCCCAATATAAAAATGTATCACTTTTGGAGAAAAGACTAACACATGTAGATATGGAAAGCCAGTAAAGTCAACTTTCAAATGACACCAATAAGTTACTATTCATGCATGAACGAGCACTGCCCACTCAAACAAAGGGTATGAAAATTAGGGAGGGCCGGAATTAGCCTGAAGTCCAATTTCTTTCAGGTTTGTTTGGTACTTGCAAAGTTGAGGGTTTATTTGGTGAATTAAAGATCAGTTTTTATCAGCCGGTTACAATTTAATCCATTATTAAATTTAAATTTAAAGCATGAGTGATCATGAATTGCAATTATTAGTGCAGCAGTTTGTCTTTATCATGTGGATCTCAACAATGTGTTCATGACAGTCAGAAGAGGGGGTAATATGACTTAGGCAGTTGAAGTATGTTGATGGGATAAAGGTCAACAGAACATTTTTCTCCATCTAACCCCCCCCCCCCCCCCCCCCCCCGCTTCTCCTGAGAGATTAAGCTCTTCAAGGCTGGGCAGAAATTAGCCTTACATTTTTTTTGAGTGGTTTACCTTTGGAACTTGCTACGCTAAATTAATGAGTGAGATTAGTTTTGGATTCCTAGGCAAATTTCATGAGTTACTAAATTGAAATTCATATGCATGAGTGAACAGGTTTTGTAATTTTGGTGTAGCATATTCATCTTGTGGACCTCAGAAGTGTGTTCGTGAGAGTCAGAGTAATGTGATGGTACCTGTTACAAGCAAGAGGGCGAGATATGCTAAGACTTGGTTCAAAGGGCATTCCTCTTCTTTTTGTCCTTTTACAATTTAAAAGTCATATGTACCCTCCTCTCTCCACCTCCATTTCCCAGCCCAACCTCCCCCTCTCTCTGTTTCACTTCCTGGATTGTAGCCTATTCAAAACTTAACTGCCAAGTGACCGGTGGCTGATGGTCAGTTTTTTTTATTGAATGATCACAAATATGCGGCAGAATGCGTTTTAAAAATTTGATCTTTAATTACCCATAACTCCTTAACGAATGGCCGAATTTTCTTTAATTTTTTTTTCGATTCATTTCTAATGCAAAGACCTTTCATTTGATGTATCATTCGCCAATATTTATTATCTTAATTTTGGGGTAATATAGCTAGGCCTACAAAAAAACGATTGCAAAATCGAGTTTCTGCCGAATGTTAGATCTATTGTTACTGCTAATACGTTGTCTGTACGAGTGTACGTATGGGCCTCCAAGCTCTTCAGTCTATGAGTGAGTGAGCCAATTTCAGTTCAGCGGAACAACCAAAATACAGAGACTGAAGCTTTAGTTTTGGTCTAATGTGTGAGGAACTTCATGTTGGCTCTAAATCACCAATTTTCAGACTTGCAGCTTAGTCAGGTTAGTCTTATTATTACGTTAGATCTAACTTAATGTTACACACAACATGTTTCGGCATACGAGCGGGACTCTGAATCTGATGTCGAACCCGGCCTCACGTCTCACGAGCATGACGAGTCACGTTGTCGTTGAGCATGTTGAGATCTAATTCTAAGTACGATCTTGCAAAAGGCGCTCTAACCAACTTAGACAGCTGGCAGCCGTCTGTTTCAAGTTTTTTAACATATTTTTTTTTATTTTCTCCTCGTACACAGACGGCTCGCTATCGTGCTGCCACCATTAGAGGACTTGCAATGCAAAATCCCCCCGTCGGGGCTCTCCAATTTTTGCCTTTAATGACTAAAAATTTTGAAAATTAACGCGACCAAAATGCAAATTAATATTCCCTCTTGTCATTAATTGCCAAAAATCAGAGAAAAATCAAGTTAAAAGGAACAAAAACAGTGACTTACCTCGGCTGTCGCGCAAATTCACTTTCCCGTTTTATCCGATCTTAATTAAGTAGGCCTAGGCATACATAGTCATATGGCCATTGCGATTGGTGATTGAGTCCCTGATCGCGCTGGAACTTCGGTTTCTGTATTTGGTGAACAAATCAACAAAACAGAGACCGAAGCTTAGTTTTGGTCTATAAGTATAACCAACTGAGCTATGCTGCCTCCCCATTCGTATCCTATACAAGGAGACCTAGTCCCTGTGCAATTCGAACTACTGTATCAAAGAACTGTGATATCCCCATTGAAAATGTGTGGATAAGAATTGCATTAATGGATAATTGTAGTGGCCTCTTGAATGTGAATGAGACACAGACTGACCTGGATGATTTTCACGATTACTATTTCGATCTCTTGTTACTGACACTGTACATATTTTGTATAAAATTTAGATCTACTTACATCAGTCCTAACTTGCTGTCTGCATAAAGATTAAGATGCGGTTGAGCTTTACCGGAATATTCCAGAACTGAGCTATATTTGACTCTGTAAAATTCCTAAGAATTCCATCAAGTCCATGTTTACGTTCATCAGTAGTTTGCAAATCCTCAAATTTAATGGTATAGCGCCAGCTTGAGATAAAGGAATTATAGTGCCTATCGCAAATCGCAGAGATCAATAATAATCATATCATATATTAATAACTAATAATACATCTATATGATAATAATCTAGTAAACAAAAAAATCTAACTAGAGTATAAGATCCCATGGACACTTCATACATAGTTTCTAACTAAGTAACTCTTAACCGAAAAATCTAATCACTGTTTTTTACTAGGAAAGATAGTTAATATGTGCGTCCCAGAAAAAACGAAACCGAGATTAAGCGATGATTTATCATAACTTAAACAGAAATACAATAAAAAAAATGACCTACCAATGTAAAGCTTAAAATCCCTTCTTTCATCTGATATTACTTCTACACTTGTTCTTTTGTATTTTATTATATGAAATTAGGTTTATTCAGAGTTTTTTCCTCCAAAAACTAGAAAAATTGGATTGACAACTGATATAGTGCATTAGATATTTATTGCGTGCTGCAACGTATTTCATTATAAGGGAGACAATAACACAAGTATGAAATAATGAAAAAAAAATAATGATTTTGTGTAATAACATAAGAAAGCGGGAAGTGGAGATGTGACGTCATCAGCACACCTAATGAATATTCATGACGACTGTTTTTTGCTAAACTTTCAACTTCAATAACTTTATTATTTGTTATCCGATTTTGATGAAATTTTCGGCATTTTGCTCAGTGAATTCTACTCTATGTATTAAGATATAAATATTTTAAGCCCGGACCATCCCTTTAAGGTTTTTTTTCTTTTAAGTACGACCTATGGGGTTATTGGTCGTGATAAGAACCCAAAAGGTTTTATATGAAATACAAAATTGGTGACAAGTTTTAAGGTTCAAGTTCATGAAGAATGGTTTCTTATAGAGAACCGAAATAGGAATGTTTAGAACAGATTTGTGTTCCCCAAAACGGTCTAAAATTTCTGAACCCTCCCCCCATCCCACACACTTTTTTTAAACAAGTGCACACCAAGTTACCATAATGCATATAGCATTTCCATTTATTTGAAAGCAGGATAAAAGAGCATTGTACATTAAAATGCTTTGCTCACGGGCTTAGGTGCAACCTTCCATCTATTTTTGTTGGGTTCCTCTTGTTCGGGCGTCCTACTTGCATTTCCTTACCTGCTCCCTTCATTTAACAAGGTTGGGGCAACTGCCCGTCGGTCCAAGATTCACAGTTGAAGGGGAAAATCGTTATTACCGTATCAGGTTGATTTTATTCATATCTCCATTAAAGGCCCATTTTTATTCTTCATTTTCTTTTCTTTCATTTTCTTTTTTTTTCTTTCTTCCTTTTTTCTTTCTTTCTTTTCTTTCTTTCTTTCTTTCTTTCTTCTTTTTTTAAATGTCTTTCTTTAATTGGTTCCTCAAGTTCCCTTCATTTTTCTCTCTTTTTCCTTCTTTTTCAGTTCTAATTCTCCCTCTTTCATTTACTTTTCTTTCTCCCTTTGAAATCTCTTCTCTTTTTCTTATCCCCTCCTTTTTATTCGATAATACATTGCACTACTTGATCAATGGATGACAGACGTAAACGTATGTAGACAAAAATGATGTTATGACATGATGGCGTTGAACTATAATCCGCAATAAGAGTCGAGGGCTAAATTATTGGATGATTTTTTTCAATTCAAACTCAGTTAACTTGATAAATAATCTAACAATAAATAAATCAATTAACGATAATCGGAAAAGATTTGGAGACGATTTCCTTCGAAATCACAAATAAAACAAAAGTAAAACAATGAAACAACAAAGAAATACTTAAAACATATAAAAAAAAACCCAATAATCTAGATTTTGGGGAAGTACAACATCCTTCATAGTTGAACCAAACAAAGAGAATAAAAATCCGGGTTTTTTAAAATATATTTAATCAGAGCAAACCTATGATTTTGTTAACAAATTAACAACATTATTTAATTTTGATATTTTTTTTGAGAATTCGGCTTTCCGTTTTTTAAGACACAATGGTACATCGAATTGAAAAAGGTGCATTTGAAATCATACATATAATATGTGTATTATACTCTTTAGAAAATTGTACAATGCCTTAAGTAATAATACATCGATGCACGAGCACCACATAATAGCAGATAATATATTCCAATTATTTTGAAAACGAATATCATACACTTTTATTAACTTTCCTCTGCTCAATTCATGTCTTGGGTCATTAGGCTGAGGTGTTGTACTCTACTCATGTAAAGTGATAATGGAGGAAAACAAATGAAGAGGCGTTTAAAATATTTTGTGTGCAGTCTGAGCAATGGTTCATTATGACTTATGAACTTCAAATTATTTTTAATCTAAAAAAGGGGGAAAAACGAATGTGGTTTCAACTTGTTGCTTGGTTGACCTCACATTTAAAAGAGAATGAAACCCTTGAAACCGGGTAGATTTATATAACCTAAAGAAGAAATTCAAAGAAACATAATGATGAGAGTTTGGGGAAGGTTGAATTAATAATAATAATGAGCATTTTACTTGAGGCTTTTAATGCTACGCAGATGCTCTGTGACCAAGACCTGCTATCATGGTTAATACCCCTAACTCCATGGTTAATGAACTTCCCCATTACACACAGCAAAAACTGTAGTGTTAACCGGTGTACATAGAGGACCACACCAGTTATTTTACACCGGTGTTAAATTGGTGGTGTTAATAGTTTTATACCTATAGGTGTTATTACAACACCTATGGTTATTACATTTACACTCTTTGGTGTTATGTTCAATCTCTAGGGTGTCAACACCTCAGGTTGTGGTCCTCTATTGACACCAATTGGTGTCAGTTTTAACACCACGGTTTTTACAGTGCATATTTCATTTCAATTTTCAATTTCAACTTTATCTTACCAATGACAAGTTCAAGTGTTATATGGATGAGTTGTTTGATATGCCATTATTGCCTCATCACGCATCCGACTCGCGTCTTTTGGCAAGGAGTTTATCTACATTTGCCATTCTCCATCCGGGAGGGGGCTGTTTCATAAAGCTGTTCGTAAGTTTAGAGTGACTTTAAGAACGACTGGTGATCCTTTCCAGTAAATAATATTCGCGATTGAACTTTCATTGGTGATTATTTAGCGCGTAGTCGTTTTTAAAGTCGCTCTTAAAGGTCAAGTCCGCCCCCGAAAATGTTGATTTGAATCAATAGAGAAAAATTCAAAAAGCATAAAGCTGAAAATTTAATCAAAGTAGGATGTAAACTAAGAAAGTTATGACATTTCAAAGTTTTGCTCAATATATATTTTTTATTGTTTGAATTACACAATATTTCTATTTTTATAAATTTGTCAGAAAGGACCAATTTGACGGAACCAGAAAAATGTTAAAACAATGGTATTTCCACAATTCAGGGGAAAAATAAGACTTCTTTCACATTACCATGAGGAGAAAAATAAGAATATTTCATAATACAAAAAAAAGTGGATGACGTCATCAGTCCCCTAATTTGCATACAGACCAGGATGTGCATATAACTGTTTAGTGAAATTAAGCGAAAAGTGAAAATGTCATAACTTTCTTATTTAACATCCGAATTTGATGAAATTTTCAGTGACTTTACTTGTTGAATTTTTCTCTATTTGAAATCAATTTACTTTTTGTTGGGATGGACTTGTTCTTTAACTTACGTACAACTTTATGAAATACCCATGGGCAGCCGGTAGGAAGAAATTCTAACAAGTTGTTTAAACTTTCTTAAACAACATGTTTAAACGGTTGTTTAAAATGTTTAAACAATAGTTGTTAGGGTGACGGGCTTAAACAACGTGCTTGGAATTTTAAACAGCGTTTTTACAGTGTATGCAGTGCTCATATAAAAGTTGTATTAAGCGCTATAAGTGTTGTATAATATCATCATTATAATGAGCCCCAAAAGAAAATGTTTGGGTATGTTTTAGGTGAGAAGTTGTACGACATCACCGATCTTGTTCGCAATGCAAATGCGAGAATATAGCACTAGTGTTCTCAACATTTAAAATGCTCATAACTTTTTAAATGTTGTACAGCTTTACTAAAACTGTCGTTGATCTTATTCTTTCATTATTCTGCTTTCATACCAGCTAACTGTTCCAAGGTTTCATTCCCTTTCAATCCCAGTAGGAATAGACACGTACACAATAGTGTGTGTATAAACCCATCAACATGACCGACAAGCATCAAGATAGTTTATATTTCTCTTCAATATTAGTGTTCCACAGAAGAGCAAAGAGCACTCGAGCAACTCTGTACGTGACGTAGAAAAACATTCCACCAATCAGAGCAAGGAATAGAATGACATCGACGAGGTAAAGTTTGAACAAGCTGATATTAGGTACAGGTGATTTCATGTATTGTCCGCCAAACTGAATCACGTGCTCAATCCAGAATGCTGCTCGTTCTGTTGAAGTCTGGGGACGATGTCTGTAGATAGATGACAACTGCAAAGCCTTTTCTTTGTATCTGAAATGAAATTTTATATAAGAAAGAAGAGTAATTAAATGTAACGCCTTGTGTATGACTATTTTTCTATTTTTTCGTTGGACTAATAACTTCATTTATTTTCAAAACAAAATAATTTTCTTTCGGGAAAGTCAACAGGAACCAACATTGGTGATTTCAAGTCTATATGGACGTGGTGTAATTTCCATACCATACACTGTTACCCCCCCCCCCCCCTGATCTTACAGGAAAAAAAGAGAAGATTTTGCAGAAAGCAATAACAGAATCATTCTGTAAATTCATAAATTTTTCTGCAATTTAACAGAACATGTCTGTTTAAAAAGGGGGGACGGTGTTTTATTAAAGGAAATTTGTAAGGTTCTATACACCAAATACCAATTTCCTGTAAGATTAGGCAATCTGGTAAGATTACAGGTGTTCTCGGGACTCTGCTACAGGAACTTCGAATATTTTAAGAATAAATATTAGTCCATAAGGCAGAGTATTTTCTCTATGAAAGAGGGTACTCCGGGCTGCATATCACATAAAAAATAGAGTAAAACTCATCGACCAAAAAGGTGAAAATTTCAGCAATATTTTATGAAAACAGATCATGCACGCCATCATGATTTATGCAGAATGTGCGCTGATGATGTAATGACCACACTTTCCTTTTTCTTATGGTATTACATGCACTCTTATATACATGTACAGTATACATGTGTGTAGGATATATCTCTCTTGTAGCAAAATAAGTTGAAGTAATGATTATTTTATACATTAAATAAGTTGTCAATTCATTTTTTTTATTCTTGATGGACAATATTTGAATAAATTTTTAAAATAAAATACACAGGAATGGGGATATGACATCTTCAGCTTGCTCACTAAATTTTCATGAAGACATGCCATGCACGCAAGACTATTTCTAAAAAAATTACAAAACCTTACAATGTCATAACTTTGATATTCCTTCCCTTGTCCAAATTGATGAAATGTTCAGTATTTTGTTTGTCTGATTTTACTTTATCCGTTGAAATTAAATTTATGTCAGTCTGTGCAGTGGAACGGTTTTGAAGGGGCGGGGCTAACAAAAACAGAAACGATCGGATGATGAATGTTTGTTGAAAAAAAAACAGGGGAAGGGCTGCTGTGCATTTCAGTAAACGATAAATTTTGAATAACTATTACAAAACAGATGGAAATTAGAAAGAGCATAAATGTAAATGTTTGCATATTATAAATTTGTGTTCAGTAACATTAATTTTGTAAAGATGACGGGTGCAGATGAGATTTTGAATTTAATCCTGTGTTTTTTATAATTTCATCGCTCTCTTTATACGTTCGAATGAGAAAAACATGAAATCGCATGCCAATAATATTAAATTGAATGAAATGTTTGGCTGTTTAATGTTGACCTCATTGGTCATTCAGATTTTTTAAAAATTGAATGATATCATCAATAAAGCGGATGAAATTTTGATGAAACGTAACGGGAAAACCTATGGTCAAAAACAGGTTTCTTACAAGTCAATCGAGAGTTGTCCACGAAAGGGGTCCCTTTGAGTACAATTTTTGTAAAAAAAAAAAATAGAAAAGGCCAATAGGGCCTATATTGTAACGTTGAATAATCGGTATCATATGATTGAATGATAGACGAAGATAGGCTTACTTGTTGTTTGAGAGGACTTCCTTCAGCGACTCAACCACCTTGAGCTTACTTAGTTCTTGTCTGGTTATCCGAATTCCAGTTCCTCTCTCGACAACACGGGTTGCAGTGTCGTGCTGGTCACCAATAATTGGAACCATTATCAAGGGTACTCCATGGTACAACGCCTCATGAAGACCATTATTACCACCATGATACATCATCAATCGTGTCTTCGAATGACCTAGCAAAGATATTGTAAGCAACGTGCACAATTAAGTTTGAAGTTGGATATTAGCCTTTGTAATGAAGAGCAATCGAAGGGGACTCATCCACTGACCGACCAAAGCCGTCCACGAACGGACATGAACCTGGCTGACATTGACCCCAACACTTTGGAAGACGCAGCTGACAATCGCCAACTGTTTAGAAATGTCAGAGAGTCTGTTGTGAGGGCTTAAGATGGAGAAATATCAAGCTTGTCTACAAGACAGCAAGGAGGAAAAAGACAATTAAGGGCTGCATCATCTGTGCCAATTTCCCGCATCTGCACAAAGTGTTGCAGAGACTGCCATTCCAAAGTTGGAGTGCACAGCCGTGTGCACAGCCACGCAGGCGACGCAATCTGTTAGCGCACTTCACCATTGTCTCCCGACATGGATGATGGATGCTGACAACAATATTGTTATTGCAATGATCATTTGTGGAATGTAAGTATGAAGAAAAAGTCATGGTTTGGCACTCACCTAAAAGATTGTTTTGTGGTATCCAAGGAAACATCTTGACATTGTCGGGTATATCAAAGTTCAGGGATCTTTTCATTGTATCTTCGATCTGCCATATGATTTTCTGGTCGACTTCTGCAAAGGCATCTGCGAAGATTTTGAGGATGCTTTGATCAACGGCGGCACAGTACGTCCCCAGTGTAAAGATGATAATGCCGTGATCGCCTGCGCTATCGATGTAATCCACCAGCTCCTATAAACAAAAGAGACGGGGATGTACATTAAACGTGGCCAATAAAACTCACATTGACTGTCACGTTATAAAGAATATGACGTAACTATCTTTATTATAAGCCTTAAACATCGCGTTTACACGAAGAAACCTGCTATGTAAACCCAAATCATTTTAAAACACTGGTTGGGTTTATAATAAACTGTTGATTATTCAATTTCATACTGTGTAGAAATGTAGTATGTTCATTTTTAATAAAGGAACCCGGCTGAAGGGTAAAAAGGAAAGAATGGGTCCACTTGCATTGTTTGGCATGAAAGGAAGCTTTGGTCTAAATTTCAATCGGCTTATAATATTTCCAAATTACACCAAAGAATAGAATAACACCCAAGCACATTAATGACTGCTTTTTTATACTGAGAGAAAGTGGTGATGATAACAAAAAACGTCCCCTCTTCATGCTGTTGAGACAAAACTTTGTCGGTATATTGGGTGACGAAAATTCGGCTACACGTGAAAAAGAGAAGAAGAAATTGTTATTCAACCCATCTCCCTCCAAAATGAAGATGGTTATTGCTATATACCTTGCTTAATTTTCCTGCTGGACCTGCAGTAAACCCGCCCACTGGGATGACGTTCGGAGTTAATGGTGCTGAAAATTCCAAGGCGAAATCATTTGCGACAAACCACATATCAACCTCACTGAGGAGTTCATCCATGCTCAAATCGGGCCTAATGTTGAACTCGTCCTTGATCGAGCTGAAGTGTTTGCCGGTATAATATGGAGTGCCTTGTCCATAGTGCACCATCCAAACCATAAAGAGATTGACCAGGCGTTCAAAGAAGTTCATATGATTGGAGAATCCAGTAGATACTATCGGCATGAATGCTGGATTTATCGGAATTCCTGCATACGGGTATGCCGTCTGCATTGCGAGTCCGGCCACGACTGCCACCGAAGGAATGGTTAGTTTTTGTGCAATCAGAGCCCCGCACATCCAAATCACATCGAATACGACAATGTCATAATTTGAATGTGCCAATGTAGACGTCAATGCGTCATCGGCGAGCACCTTCCGACAATCATCCAGATAAACATCACGGATCGCATCTTCGTAACTGAAGACTTGTGCAATGGACGAGTGAGAGTAGAGCCCGCCAAATTTCTTAAAGGCTCCAAGGACTTCAGAGTGAGGTCGTGCGTGATCAATAATTACAAAGTTGAAGAGATCTTTGTACGGAGCTTGATGGATGCGATATGCATAAGCTTGGCCAATCAGGAAAGTAACGTTGTGTCCTCTGTTAACCAGCTCTTCCCCCATCTTGGCGAATAGTAAAAAGTGAGAACCGGCACCGTACTCGGCACTGAGAAGGACGTTTGCTGGTTGGACAACGTCGACGAAAACGATGACAAAGCAACCGACAAAAATTAAATTGAAAACCTTCATTGTGAAAATAACTAGTTAGGTAATTTATTTCAAAAGTAAAGTATCAAAATGCAATTATCAAGAAACCGGAGCCTAAAACCTCAACACGGCCAACAGGCATGGCAGGAGTCCTTTTCTGTAGATCTACAAAAATATGACAGCGTCATAGACGTTTTTTTTTAAATGCTTGAATACCTTTCATCAGACACAAAAGAGGTGTCCAGTAAATCAGATAGAAGCAGAAGTGTGCGCATTGGTTAATTGTCTTCATACCAAAATCACGAGTATAAAGCGTGACAGAAGTTGATTTATATTCGCATGAGGAGTCACTGGTAACTTTTTCATCCACCATTGATATTGCAACTTCGAAATATATAAAGTTGCATTTATCAAAGCATGACGGTGCTTGCTGGTGCACGTAATTTCAGTTTTCGGGTGTGTGAAGGACATGGATTATTTCAAAGTGTTTATCAAAATTGCAGGTAGACCTGTACTGATAACTTATATGAATGAAAAGAAAATGTCATGCTCTATATAGGCCTGAGCGGGGCCGGAGTAATGATTGATTAAAGGTCAAGTCCACCCCAGAAAAATATCGATTTGAATAAATAGAGACAAATCAAACTAGCATGACGTTTAGATTTTCATCAAAATCGGATTTCAAATAAGAAATTTCTGACATTTTAAAGTTTTGCTTATTTTTCACAAAACAGTATGCACAACTCAGTGACATGATGGCCCTCACTCAATATTTCTTTTGTTTTTGTTTTTTATTGTTTAAATTATATAATATTTTATTTTTTACAGATTTGACAATGAGGACCAACTTGACTGAATCATATATGCCAATTCCACATGTTCAGGGAGGAATTACTTGTTGTTTCACTTGACATTGATACGAAAATGAGAATATTCCATATTTCACTTAATAAAACAACAAAAAATAGTGAGTGGATAACGTCATCAGTCTCCTCATTTGCATACCGACCAGGATGTGCATATAATTGTTTTGTGAAACTGTCATAACTTTCTTATTTTACATGCGATTTTGATGAAAATTTCAGTGTTATGCTTGTTGGAATTTTCTTTTTGTATTCAAATCAACTTTTTGTTGGGATGGACTTGTCCTTTAATGATTGATATGCCTATCCATGCTATTCAAGCAGATCTATAACGTGACCTCTTTTTCTTGGATCCTTCCACAGTCGTTGTCATTGACAAAGTTGCAATAAGAAGTAGAGATTTGAATATTACTCTTACCCGTTGAGTGTAGCTTTAGGATTCCAATATAGCCATGGGATTCCTAACGCCTCGTTCTGCCCCATATTATAGGCCCCATGATGGTTCCGTGACTAACGACAATTGGCAATGCAATTTTGATGAAAATTTCAGTGTTATGCTTGTTGGATTTTTCTTTTTGTATTCAAATCAACTTTTTGTTGGGATGGACTTGTCCTTTAATGATTGATATGCCTATCCATGCTATTCAAACAGATCTATAACGTGACCTCTTTTTCTTCGATCCTTCCACAGTCGTTGTCATTGACAAAATTGCAATAAGAAGTAGAGATTAGGCCTAATGATGGTTCCATGACTAGCGTCAGTTGATCCGCCGCTATGTATAGAGCGTTTCAAGAGGCAGACAGTGTTGGAATAAAAAAATGTAAACATCAAACTTTGATAATTCAATGTTTTTACACTCTAAATTACAGGGATTTAAAATAAGTCCAGATGGACTGTAGTTAGGGACCAATCGATTTCTGGATTTAGTTTTAATCCTAAAGACTTAAATTTAAATCTCAAATGATTTAAATTCAAAACTTTCGAGATTTAAAAATGAATCTTAAGGATTCAAACTAAATCCGAAATTCGATTGGTCCCTAACTACAGTCCATGTGGACTTATTTTAAATCCCTGTAATTTAGAGTGTACGATCTGATGCACATGTTTCCCATTGTAATAACCCACTATGACGTCGTAAGAGAATACTTGTAGACCTAATACAAATGCCAACAACATAAATTTTAAAAGAAGTGCAGATAATTCTGGTAAAGTAAGCACTTTGAGCTTCCACGACTCCTCACGCAAGCTTATGAAGTAGTCGTTTTCAGCGGCACTATTCCTACATGCAAGTAGCGACCAAGAGTTATGGACTCGCACCTTCATCCCCGTACCCAAATCACGACCAAGAAAAAAAAGAAAAGAAAAAAGAAAGAGAGAATGGTGAAGTATGATATAATTTTCTGAATATTATGTCATAATGTATCGCAAAATTTGATCTTTGCAATAAAAATGTCGAAATGTTTGCTAGCTCACTCCGCCCCACAGTGGGCCGGGGCGAAACAAAAGCTAGTGCGCCAAAAGTCATTTTGGGCAATTTCAGATTCTTAATTTTTGTCATGCCCAGCTGGAAGACAATGCACTTTGAAGAATACTTCAGCAAAACGTTTCATTCGGGAATTCGCATAAAGGTTGTTAATTTCCTACCTCAAATCGTAAAATGTGACATTTTGCGAAATGCCGCGGATAATTTAGTTGAGAAACAAGCCATTTAACAGGTGGTTTTTCATGTATGAATCTGAAATGGCACCCACATAATCCTGATATATTCTTTTTTGTGTGAAAAAGGTTCAAAGTAGATAAAAGACACATTTCAGGAGGTTCATAAGATAATTATTCCTCGAAATAGGCGGATAATCCATGTTTTTTGCATTTACATTTGAAAAGTTTAGATTTCCGTTTAAATTCTATCATCATCATTTTGCCAGATGTCTAAGCTTTAAGTCGATACCAAATTTAGCTGCCCGTTTTTGCTCGTTTTCATGTTAGAGCCGATTTTACTTGACACATAGATGAAGAGAATGATATTATGCTTGAGAGGATATATATCAACTAAAGTACACTAAAAAAGAAAATAAATTTGTGAATCGATTTTCGACAAGTTTTGATGCAAGAAATCTCCAAAACTAATGATATGCAAATTTCATGACGTAATTTGCATATGTATATAAACAATAATTTCTGTTCATGAAATTGTGCATATCTCTTGTGCACTACTTGAAAAACATATTTTGAAAGTTTCACACAAAACAAGCATGATTTGGCTGAGATATTCTCCCTTGACTTCATGCTATGTATAGAATGTCTGAAAAATTGTGAAATAGGGTCATTTTGTAGGGTTTTGTAGTGACGTCATATATAACGTCATTTCGGAGGGAAGACCACAGATAGAACCCGGCAGCAATGCATTTTTGTAAACTTCAGGGTCCATGCCATCCAGCTATGGGGTCATTTGCTTATCCGGCTTTCGGTTGAATAAACCTCCTGGGCTGCCGGACTTTTTTTTACTCATTAAGCTATTGCCCGGACCAGATGATGATGACGACCAGACCTTGATTGCTGTTTGTGAGCTGTGAACATAGGCGGCGGAAGCGGGGGGGGGGGGGGACGGGGGACATGTCCCCCCTAAATTTGAGGAGGGGGGACGGTCCCCCCCCTAAATTTGTTGTTGATGACCTTTTTTTTGCTTGTCAATTTATTTTCCTACGTCGCCCCTAAAATTTTTGAGTTGAGAACCTTTTTTTTTTTTTTTTTGCTTGTCAATATTTTTTGGGTTGTCCCCTCCTAAAATTTAGGGCTTCGCCGCCAATGGCTGTGAATCTATAAATCCGGAGATAATATCAAAATAAATACCACTGACCTCATTATATACTTCTGAATGTATTGTTACACAAGTTCAAAAAGTTGGAGTCTACAGAATTGTCGCTTTTATGAAGCGTGACCCTGAATTATGAATACGTCACATTTAATGCTTAACGACCTTATTTTCGTACGAAACGATTCATATAATGATAAAGAAAAAGCAAGTGGAATGCCTCTGGTGGTCTCACCTGCATCACGCGATTCAATATAGCAGCAGTGCTGATTTTGAAAACTACTATAACCAGTGGCGCAACTACGGGGGGGCATGGGGGGCACGTGCCCCCCCATATCGGCTGGCCAAAAAAAAACGGGGAAAAGGAGAAAAAGAGGGTAAAGGAAGAGAAACGTAGTGGGGAAAGAAAAAATTATTGTTCATTAAAATGTTATATTATATTGTGTTATGTTATATTACGTAAGAAGCTTTTTTTTCATAACGTTATGAAACATTATTTGCTTAGGGCCTATGTCTTTATTGTTCCTGGTGCTCGCATAGACTGTTTAACGGGATATATGATCCTGTTGTACTAATACCTCCCGTTTTCAAATCAATATACACCAAATATATTTCCTCGCAATTCGAGTTATTTTTGTTTTATGTAGTGACATTTGCTTCTTTTCATGACTACCTAAAGTCAGTGATCGCCCTATTTTAAGGTCTTAATATAAAACATTTCCTGTCCGTGCTTATGCTCGCATTAGTGGATTGGTGAGATGTCTGCTCCTCATGAATTCCTAAAATCTGTCCTTAAAATGTCAATTTTTCTGATCTGAATATCAAAATTTTTCAGCTCGCGCTTCGCGCTCGCATTATTTGGTTAGTGAAATACGTAAGGTCTTAGTGAATTCCTACAAAACAAGCCTTAGAATGCCCCTCTTCAGGTGTGAATTAAAAAAATTTTCAGCTCGCGCTTCGCGCTCGCAGTATTTGATTAGTGAGATGCGTATGATAATCACGATACAATGACTACAAAAAGTGCTTCATGTGTTAAGATGTAATTCTAAGAAAATCAGCAAAGGATGGCACTAGCATTAGATGACTATGCTGAGATATTTATACTCTAAATGGATTCCTAAAATATAGTCCTTAAAATGTCCCTGTTTGGGTCAATAAGTACAAAAATTTGCTTATAATGTCCTTTTTTAGGTCTGAATATCAAAAATTTTCAGCTCGCGCTTCGCGCTCGCATTATCTAGTCAGTGAGATACATATCTGTTTAATGGCACTACATGTCCTTTAAATATCTCTATTAGGTCAGTATACCTGGCAACTGAGCGCGCTTCGCGCGCTTCCTAAGTGACTCGAAATTTTTGCTGGTGCCCCCCCATGCCGTGACCCACGGTACGCCACTGACTATAACTCGCACAAGATGTTCAGTGATACTTTGTTAGTCTTATTTCCACGTTTTATGAACTAGACCAATACACTTACTGAATGATGGTAATTCAACAAATACCCCAACGTGGCCAAAGTTCATTGACCTTACATGACCCCTGACCTTGGTCATGTGACCTAAAATGCGCACAGGATGTTCAGTGATACTTGGTTACTCTTATGTCCAAGTTTTATGAACTAGACCAACACACTTTCAAAGTTATGATGGTAATTCAACAAATACCCCAATTTTGCCAAAGTTCATTGACCCTAAATGACCTTTGACCTCGGTCATGTGACGTGAAACTTGCACAGGATGTTCAGTAATTTGATTAGGCCTACTATTATGTTCATGTTTCATGAATCAGATCCATAAACTTTGAAAGTTATGATGGTAATTCAACAGATACCCCAAATTGGCCAAATTTCATTGACCCTAAATGACCTTTGACCTCGGTCATGTGACGTGAAAAAAAATATTATCATTTCATGTTGAGATAAGGTAAAAGGAACACAAAAAAATGTTCCCACAGTAAAACCAAAAAAATTATAGCCCATTTCTACATCTACATCTCTACAGAGATACATATTTTGACTATTAAATAATGCGAGCGCGAAGCGCGAGCAGAATTTTTTTTTACATTCAAACCTAAAAAGTTGACATTAGGCCTAAGCACTATTTGTATTCATTATCGGTATAGGTATAAAACCAAACAATTAATGCGGAAAAATTGAGATTTCAGACCTAAAAATGGGCACTCTATCATGAAAAAAGATGGGAAATTGGGGCTTTTCCTACATTAATAATGCGAGTACATCAGTGCAAAGTGCGAGCAGTTTTTTTTTTATATTCTGATCTGAAACTGGATAGTTTTAGCACGTTTCGAATAAAGATCAAGCTGCGCATCTCAATAAAACTGTGTGCGCGTGTTTTAGAGTCAGGCAGAAGGGCATTCTGATTGCATTTCATTTTTTATCATAAAAATCAACTTGCAAGCGCGAAGTTCCTGTATGAAAAAGGTGAATTTAAGCACTATCTAAAGCACTGTGTAGGGAAATTCTTAAAGGTCAAGTCCACCTCAGAAAAATGTTGATTTGAATCTATAGAGAAAAATCAGACAAGCACAATGCTGAAAATTTCATCAAAATCGGATGTAAAATAAGAAAGTTATGACATTTCAAAGTTTCGCTTATTTTCAATAAAATAGTTATATGAACGAGCCAGTTACATCCAAATGAGAGAGTCGATGATGTCACTCACTCACTATTTCTTTTGTTTTTTATTGTTTGAATTATACACTATTTCAATTTCTACGAATTTGATGATTAGGACCTCCTTGCCTGAAGCACAAAATGTTAAAATAATGGAATTCCACGTGTTCAGGGAGGAATGAAACTTCATTTCACATGACAATGACGAGAAAATAAAAATATTTCATATTTCATATAATAGAATACAAAAGAAATAGTGAGTGAGTGATGTCATCAGTTCCTCATTTGCATACCGACCGAGATGTGCATATAACTGTTTTGTGAAATGAAGCGAAACTTTAAAATGCCATAACTTTCTAATTTTACATCCGATTTTGATGAAATTTTCAGTGTTATGCTTGTTGAGTTTTTCTCTTTTTATTCAAATCAAGTTTTTGTTGGGGTGGACTTGTCCTTTAAGTGGATATGGATAGCAATTATGATGCGAGTGAGAAGCGCGAGCTGATATTTTTATTACTATTTTGACCTGAGACCTGGACATTCTTGGCCTAAGGACATTTTGTCATATGAAAATGATGACTATCCTCCTATTCCTATTCTGAAAAAGCGACAATTTTGTTATTAGGAATTCATGAAAATGTTATCTATCGTATTTTTTAATGTTAAACATTTATAAGCATAATGAATGAGTGAACTTTGTTGTCATTTGAGGCCTGAAAAATCGATAGCACTTTTGTCATCATAAATAGGATTTATGAGTCGATATATTTTCAACAGTTATGCCAGCGCAATCACGGACAGATTTTTTGATAAACTGACATAAAAGGGGGATTTTGTTATAGAATTAGAATTAATATATAAACTTATGAAATAAACAGAGACAATATGTAGGCCTACTTGGCAAATAAAATAAAGCGCAGGCGCGCCGGAACACTTTCAGTTCTGGGGGCAAAATCTCGAAGGGGGCACAATATATTTGACAGCGTGAGATACCGAAGCGATCGAGCAGGAGAGGGTGTGGGACCCCCCCCAACGGTAAGGGCTTTGTGTAAAGATGGAGTATAAAAGTTGCGTTTCTAAGAGCATTCAAAAATAAATTTCTTGAGAATTAAACAGTCTTGGAGTTTTTTTTTTTTTTTGCTCCTTCTATTTCCTCCCTTCTGACCCAGACTAGTGTTTCTTCATGATCAGGGTCGCAGTTCCAGCAAATGATGAACCTGGCAAACAAAATTGTTTCAAACCAATGTAATATGGGCCTTTTAAAGACTTTAAGATGACAAACATGACCGTACGCAGCCGGGGCCGCCGATTGAGAGGGTAAAATTCACAAAATTCACCAAAAGTGTGCACGAAATCCTTCAATTTTATTCTAGAAAATGCAAAAAGCTCCCCCATCACAAACCCCCTCGCTCTTAAGTTTCTTCGAAAACTTAGGTCTTGCACCTCGCCCATGAATAACAAACGCCCATGAATAACAAAAGTTGGGATGAACCAGACTAGCTGCCATCTCGATCTGATTAGTAACAGGTCACTTAATGGGAAGAAGTTTGGGAATCTAAAACTCATAAGTGCTCACTGCTGAAATAGTATCAGACAAAACGCTTGCCAATCATGTCAATGTAAAGGAAAAGAGGAAAATACAGGGCTGTAAAAATATCTTAAGATTTCTTTTTTATCGTCGAGCAGTAACGCTTATTTTTTTCTTTTATATTCTTTATTTACATTTTTATTCATAGCTTGGATAATATGAGTCTGGTCAAGTAGACACTTTCACAGATGATTTTATTTTTGTCATGTCTAAACATTATCTCTAAGTTGCTTTCGAGTGGGATTCACCCCAAATTATAAATTATAATCCTCTACACATGATTATTTTGTGTGTAATTTTCTGATAACATGTCTATATTGAGTTGAAATGACCTTGGTATTTTATTTAGGGCACTGACTTGTTTCAGATTCAGATTCAGTTTTATTTCCAACAGAAATAACAAATATTGATACAAATCATTTTCATAGATTATAACAAATATTTACAATACATTAATAATAATCATAACTAACATATAAAAATATAATACAAAATATTTTATAGACAAATAATATATAGTTAGGATAGAAAAAAAAAAGTATCTGTGGAAATGGGGGATTCACTAAAAAGCATAGCTTGTATAATGTGAATCCCCCTAAAGAAAGAGAATAGAGGAGAGAGGGAGAGAGAGAGACGCAATGGTTGCTATTTGCCTACGGAGATTTACTGAATAGATTAAAAAGAACAGGATAACTCACAGAACAAGACAAAACGAAAAATAATAGAAAAAAAAACAAAAAAAAAAACAGGACGACAAAAGGAGAAATAAACGTAAAATAGAATCAGGACAAATTTCGACCGAAAAGAGAGGATAAAACAAAATGATAGACTAACAAAAATAACTTTAAGTCTGAGAGGAGATGATAACGAGCGGGAATTAGAACTGAAGACCTCGGTAGGATTTAAGTAAAACGTTTTTAAGTTTTCTTTTAAAAGAATATATGGAAGGGCTGTTTTTTATGTTATTGTCGAGGGAGTTCCAAAATCTAGGGCCATCGAACATAAATGTACTCTTTGCTAATAAAGTTCTAAAACGGGGTAAATGAAATTCGTCAGATTGCCGAGTAGGGTAATTATGAAAAGACCGATTAAGAGGAAACATAGAATCAAATACACGCGGAAGTGTGTTTTTGTCAAAATTAAACATAAATTGTCCTAAATGAAATAAATATAGGTCGCTTATCTTCAGCAATTTGCTATCAAAAAATAGTGGGTCAGTGTGTGAACGAAAAGCTGAATTATGAATAACACGAAGGGACTTCTTTTGCAGTAATAACAGTCTATCTAAAATGGTTTGATGGGTGCTGCCCCAGGCAAGTATCCCATAATTCAAGTAAGGCAAGATCAGGGAAGAATATAGCATTAAAAGTGACGACGAAAAATGATATTTCAGTTTATTGATAATGCCAATATTTCGCGAAATAATCTTACATATACAATCTATGTGGTATTTCCAGGAAAGCTTATTATCAACGGTAACACCGAGAAATTTAATGAATGTGACACTTTCTAAATTAGTTTCGTCTAAAACAATGTCCATGTGAAGTGTATCAATGGAATTGCTAAATAGCATATATTTAGTTTTAAGTAAATTAAGAGACAATTTGTTGGATCTTATCCATTGTGTGACTTTTAAAAGTTCATTATTAATTGTATTTACTAAGGTATATGGATTTTTATGGGAATAAAATATATTAGAATCGTCTGCAAAAAGAATGAACGAAAGGATATCAGATGATTTACAAAAGTCATTAATATAAATAATAAATAATAAAGGGCCTAACAGACTGCCTTGCGGGACTCCACAATTAATGTACTGCATATTGGATGCATGACCATTCAAAGATACAAATTGACGTCTGTCGGATAAGTAGCTTCTGAACCACTCCAAGGCCTTCCCGCGCACACCATAATGAGAAAGTTTATGTAATAAGATATCATGGTTAATGGTGTCGAAGGCCCTGGAGAAGTCCAGAAAAATGCCGACTAGATGTGAGCAATTATCAAAAGCGTGAGCCACTTTATCAACGAGCCACTTTATCAACTTGTTATCATTGTATTTAGATTTAGTTGAAAATTTAGTTGAAAATGAAATAATTGAAACAAGTTTTCATAATTAAATCTGTGTCTTTATTAAACTATATTTACTATTTCAGGGATGACTTACTCAGGCAACAAGTATATGAGATAATAACGATCTCGAGATGATATGGTTTCTGGGCTTGACAGATATAACATAGATTCCACATGTTGCTCGAGTAACTAGTGTTCACGCCCGTTAGTGATATCGGGTCCGGTCTGAGCGTTTCTGGGAGACCGCGCGTTTGTTAGCCGACAAAGCCAGCATAGAGTTATAAACCTAATCATTGGTGGACCACTATCAATTTGCCATTCGGTTTTAGTCTGAAATGTATTCATTAAAAGATTAAACGTTATCACACTGTAATAAGATGGAAAAGGGGCTTATCAAAGGTATGTTTCACAGAGGAACATATGTTCGTCAAAAGACGCGAGGCTTACTATGATAATGTACTTGCCCCGTCAGGGGCGAAATTTTTTCATTTTTGACAATGAAAATGACAATTTTTAGGCAGAAAAGTGCCTTCATCGTTTACTTTTGTCCTTCAATATAATTTTTCTACTTTCAGGGGGGCACATTGGGGGGGGGGGGGGCAAAATCTCGTTTTGCCCCCCAAAATTTTTATTTGGGTGGGCAAGTGCCCCCCCTGCCCCCCCCCGCTTCCGGCGCCCTTGAGCGAGCGCCCAACGCAAAAAGCTGCAAATGATATTCACACAATAAAGCGGACATTTTACAGAGCACTAATCAATTTAAATAATAAAAGCTCGATGTTCGAGCTGAAATGTGCAATGTATATTTCAAAACTTGATATTTTAAGCTGCATCAGCCTATTAAACACGATAAATAGGCAAACAGGCTATGCGAGTACGAGCAAAAATTTAATATAGTGACAAGAAATATAGGCAAATCATTTTCCAAGTCTTCTCTTGACCTTATTTTATTCACTCGTCTCCCTCCTCTTATCATGCTTATTTTTCCTCCTTTCCCCCTTATTTTTCTTTCTTTCTTTCTCTTTCTTTCTTTCTTTCTTTCTTCTTTCTTTCCCCTTTTTTTCAATTTTTTCTCCTGAAAATACATGTATTATTTCGAATTTTATTGATGTATTTAAAATAGTATAGGGGGACAATTGATATTGTGTATGTCCCCCCTACTATTTTGGGTATTGGGGACGCGATCGACCCCCTTGCCTTGGCCTCCGGCTTGGCTCCTAGGCCGCCCTGGGACAAAACGCGCACTTGTAATTGTGGAGCTGGAGCTGGGAGCTGGAGCACATGTGGTTTATTTTGGCGGCTTATCTGAATTCTCTTCGACGTTCGTAGGAGCTGTAGAAATTAAAACAAGACGAATATGCAATCGCATCACGAGGACAGGGAGGATTCCATGCTACTTGTAAGCAGAATGCAGGTGAGTATGGCTTAATTTGTGCATGATTAAAGTTGTAATACAGAGTCAGAGACTAGATTCAGGAAGGTAGACGATAATCGAACAAATTCGAAATCGAAGACCTGCCCCAACGTGGGCCGCGCCGGCCCCAAAGCTCCCCCGTCTTCAACTCGCGGAGCTCTGTTGGCTGTGGAGCTGAAACAGTGCAGAGATGCCAAGTTTACAGACCAGCTTAGACAGCTGGCAGCCGTCTGTTTTGAGGAGTTTTTTAACATTTTTTATTATTTCTCCTCGTAAACAGATGGCTCGCTATCGTGCAGCCACCATTAGGGGACTTGCAATGCAAAATCCCCCCCCCGTCAGGGCTCTTAAATTTTTGTCTTTAATGAATAAAAATTTTGAAAATTAACGCGACAAATATGCAAATTAATAGAGAAAAATCAAGTTAAAAGGAACAAAAACAGTGACTTACCTTGGCTGTCGCGCAAATTCACTTCCCCGTTTTATCCAATCTTAAAGGACAAGTCCACCCCAACAAAAACTTGATTTGAATAAAAAGAGAAAAATTCAACAAGCATAAGAAAATTTCATCAAAATCGGATGTAAAATAAGAAAGTTATGGCATTTTAAAGTTTCGCTTATTTTCAACAAAATAGTTATATGAACGAGATTCAGATTCACAGAAAATCTCATGCAAAGCTGGTCTTTGAACTTGTCATCTCTGGGAGTGTAGTGTAGCGGTAGTGAAGTGGAGCCTGCACAAACATTGCTTGAGGTAGCCCTAAATACGATATAGAACTTAAATGGGGGAGTGGAAATACATACCGAAATATCAGTAGAGGCACACGGCCAATGTGGGAGACCATCTCCCATAGCATGAGAGAGATTATCCTCCAATATCAGAGACTTTTGTAAAGAATTTGGGTATCCAGTTTTAGAGACAGTCGCCAGTTCGGGAGACCGATTTCCCTTGTTTACATTTGCTGCAATAGGATTACCTTGATGGCAAATAAAAATGTGATAAGCAGATTCCTCATGAAAAATTACCCCTTTTAACAGTCTACTTTAAAAATTCACCGTCTCATTTTGTTTTGATAAGGATTTTTGTTGTCATCCACACACAAAACAAAATGGGCTTCTGACCTCACTCAGTGAAACAAATTTTTTTTTGTGGAAAAAATTATGCTTTTGTTGATGTTTCTTTTATTCTTTTGCAAAGCAAGTCTCTAATTTGGGAGATTGTCGTCCATATTGGATAGATTCTCCCATATTGGACGTGCGCGTCTACTGAATATGGCTTTATTCCGTCAAATTTCGAGCAGGATCTAGTGCGTGTAATTGTCTGTAGACATCGGTCTATTTAGTCAGTAAAGGGTCTGTCAGTCTAGACTAGTCGAACTATCGGCTGATAATTGTTAAAATACCCTTTTCGGTATCAGTGCTTCTCACTACAGAGATGCCAACCCTCCCGATTTTATCGGGAGGCTCCCGAAAATTCATCCTTATCCTCCCGAAATTACGATTTTTTTTAATTGATCAAATTGGATTGGAAGGACATGTATCGTCTGCTAACTTTAGCATGTAGTAACTCCATTACGTTCGCTGCTACTAAATTCTGTGTGTTAAAGGTAGACAAATAAGGAGCAGCGAAAAGCTGGTGCATATGATATGCCCAACGGGAATCCACTGTGCACCAGGCCGGTAGGCCCGGCTAGCTTCGCGAGGCGTGTGCGCTCGCGGCCACTGGATTTGTCGAGTCGTGCGGTGGAATATCGGTGTGTGATTTTGGCGTATTGATGGGTTGATATTGACACGAAATGGCGGAAAATCAACAAAAGAAGAACAAGAAATGGTCTCAAAAGTATAAGACTGAATACAGTCTCCAGTACCTGTGTATTCGGAGGTCGGAAAGAGGAATTTACCATGCATTTTGCGCAACTTGCAGCGTGGACATTTCAGTTGAGTACGGAGGTCGTGATGATATTGATATTGGGAAGGGGTCCGGACAGCCCGACCACCAGACAGCCCGACCCTGGACAGCCCGACCCGCTGCCCTGGACAACTCGTCCCGGTCGAGTTGTCCAGGGTTGGCTCTGAATCGGACAACTCGACCACTTGAATTCTTCAAAATTTCATGAAATAAAATTTCAAACTTTACTTCAAAAGTGTTTTCCCGCATAATCCATGTTTCTTCAATACATTCTCGACAGAAAAATTGACATTTCAGTGCATTTTGAGCTATTTGAAAGAAAATAAACCGAGTTCCCTTGCAACGAGAATAATCCAATACCGCCGGCGAGCCGTGTTCATTCAACTTACAACTTGCAAATTTGAGTTGATTTTTCCGTCACTTTACATATTTTAATGGTGAGTGTGTGCTATTTTGTATTTTCATATTCCGTTTTCACATTTCCTGTACTTATTTAAAGTTATTGCATTTCACAAAACTGATACTTAATGCAAACTTTTTGAGATAGTTCATCCGAAAAGGACACCGATGCGGTGCTTCACCTCGCCGGCCGGCCAGCTGGGCGACCGGCTGTGCTGTGATTGTGACTGAGTGAGGCAGTAAGCTCAAGCTCAACTAGCTATGCGAGGTCAACTTAGCTTATTTTAGTTAATTTTTCCGTCTCTTGACATATTTCCAATTTTCCAATGGCGAGAGTGTGCTATTTTTGCATTTTTACACTTTTACTTATTAAAAAGTTTTTATGTCACTAACTTGAGCTGATTTTAGGAAATTGATTGACTGCGTGGTCGGAATGCCCTTCCCAAATTTTAAAGTAACCATCCTTGACGCCCCTTTTTGGAGGCCTTCAGGCGGGAGGGGGGGGGGGTGCTTCCAACCAACATCTAAACCAATTAAGGAAATAGATTTGAAAATGTCTCAGTTTGTAAGTTATGAAGTTTACAATATGGAATAGTTTATTGAAAAAAATGTATTATACCGAAATTGAAAAACTTTACATGTTTTCATCAAAATCTAAATTTTAAAACTTGCTTTTCGTTATCGAAACACATGTCTCTTATTTTTTTACCTGTCAGTATCTGTCACAGCTTTTTTTAATGCAAATTCCACTGGAAACAACGGGTCTTCTGGAGGATACAAGCACTTGGGCTGGTCCCAACCACCTACACCCGGGATGAGAAGAGGTTTCATACTCGACAAGCGATGGCCTTGGCTTTCCATTTCTTTCACGAGCAGAAATGATACCGAGTTCCAATGACTTGGGCATCAGAGCAGCAGTGCCTTGATCGATGAGGTAAGTACAGCTTCTTAGATAGTATCAAATTTGTGAACTTCATGCAGGCACATCAAATTTCAATTTTTATTTTTTGGTATTTTCAAATTCTTTGAATGAAAGAAAGAACAATTGAATTGAACATTTACTTATTTCTTTTATACATTGTTTGAATTGAACAAAAATTTAACTTATTTTTTTATATACATTGTATTCATAAAAATTTAAAATTGCTTCTTAAAAATGTGAGTAACTACTACATGTTTAGGTTAAGTAGAAGTTGTAACATTCTAAATTAATTTTAGGTATGTAGGGGTTATGCTTAATTAATGAGGAACATTTATGTCATACACATCTAGATGATACCAAGTATCGTTCAAGTGAGCTTGAAGGAGAAGTTCACCCTGACAAAAAGTTAATTGTAAAAAACAGCAGAAAAAATAAAAAATATTGCCAAAGGTTTGAGGAAAATCCATCAAAGAATTGAAAAGTTATTAGAATTTCAATTATTGGATTTGTGATGTCATGTGCGAGCAGCATTTCTGCATAATAAATGGTAAAAAGTCAAGAAATTGTAATTTTCTAAGAAAATTGAAACTGGTTTTACTATGCCTTTTGTATATATTCAAAAGACAAAACACTTCACACCCAACCCTGAAAAGAAAAAAAAAATAAGTCATCAGGAACCATCGAAAAAAATTGAATTCATGAATTTTATATTACAAAACATATGGGGCAGCTGCTCTTTTATGACGCCACAAATCTAAAACTTAAAATTCGAATAACGTTTTGAAACTATTCCACATACATTCACCAATATTTTTTGGGTATTTTTTGCTATTTTTACGACCAACTTTTTTTCAGAGTGAACTTTGAAAAAAACAGAAAAAAGCGAAAGAGGGAAAGAGAGTGACGGTCCTACTTTAGGCCTTTTGAGATAACCTAACGGGTCGTGTTTTTGAGAATGAAATTATGATTTTCTTAAACCTTTTTCTGCAGGACTATCCCCACAACATATTTATCTTGGTGCCCCCTACAAAAGTTCAAGGCCCCCAGTGCACCCAAAGCTGAATAAACCCAGCTACTTCATGCACTGATGAGATCGAGTCAATGGATTGCATCATTTCCAAGAGGTTCTCAATAACATTCCTGAGATGATGAAAAGGATGTTGGTGGCGATAGTGATAATGATGAACATTGGTGATGACGGTGACGATGGTGGTGATGATGATATTGGTGATCATGATGATGATGCTGATGATTATGATGGCGATTATACTGGTGATACGATGACAATAATGATGGATGATGTTGTGATGATGGTGGCGATGATCGTGATTTGATGAAAATTATATGGTGATAATAATGATGGCGATGATGATAGTGGTGATGATGATAGTGGTGATGGCGATGATTATGATGATGGATGAGAATGATGTTGGTGGTGATGATGATGATGGTGATGGCAATGATTGTGGCGATCGTGATGGTGGCGATGATAGAGATGATGTTGGTGGTGAACTGGTGATGATGTTCCATTCCTCCTCTACATCCCCTCATCTCCATCGCCTCCTCATCTCTGCTCTCAGCTTCATCTCTCATCGTCATCCCCTCCATCCTTTCCCTCATAATTTCAATCCCTCCTCTCATCATCTATTCCTCTCATCTCCATCCTTCCTTTCATCTCCATGCCTCCTCTAATCATCTCTATCCCTCATCCCCATCCCTCCTCTCATCATCTCCATCCTTCTTCTCATCTCCAACCCACTTTTTATTACCATCCTTTTCACATCACCGTCTCCATCCCTCCAATTTCAACTTCATCTCTCTCAAAATGTCCATCTGATCACCACAGCACTTAACAGTGAAATGTTCAGCAGAAAAAAATACATGGGAGTAATAGAACCCAATATTCACAATACTTTTTTAGTAGACTCTTTATTTTCTATGTAACAATGTGATAAACTTGATCACAACTATAATTACTAAGTAACACATAATTTTCTGTAAAAACAGTATAGCATAACAAAACATGGTCTTGTTATGCTGTTGAAAAAAAAACATACATAAAGAAAATCAAATAGTGCACCATTCCTGGTATATCTGTTTACTATTTATATATTCACAAATTCATGTGTGCCCAGTCATACTTTTGCCTCTTAGTATAAAAAGCAATTGCCAGTCCAACTTCAGACAAATAATTCCTGCTATACTTCCTTAAAGCCTGCTATATTTGTATACTATTTGTACATATTCACATATTCATGTGTGCCCATATTTGTTGATTTGTAACTCTGATTGAGAACAATATCCTCTGCTTTGGGTGCGAATGTAACAATATAGACAATCTTAAAACTACAATAGTAACCATACAAATTAACATGTAATAATTAATTGCCCCTTTCGGTTTAAGAATATACATTTCAAAATTTATTGCATATATATTTGATAACCATGACAACTAACTTAACCCTAACTTACGTAGAGGGCTCTTTCAAGGTTAAGTCCACCCAAGAAAAATGCTAACTTGAATACATAGAGAAAATCAAACTAGCATAGTGCTAAAAATTTCATCAAAATTGGATTTAAAATAAGAAAGTTATGACATTTTAAATTTTCGCTTATTTTTCACAAAACAGTGATATGCACAAATAGGTAAGTCGATGATGCCCATCACTCACTATTTTTTTTTATTGTTTGAATAATAAATATTTCAGTTTTTAAAATAGATTTTATTTGACAATAAGGACTAACTTGACTGAACCATATTAGCATTAAACAATGATAATTTCACATGTTCAGGGAGAAATTAATTGTTGTATCACTTGACAATGAGGAGAAAATTAGAATATTTCATATAATAAAATACAAAAGAAATAGTGAGTGGATAACGTCATAGTCTCCTCATTTGTAGTGTGCAAAAATTGATTTATTGTATCTATAAAGCTGTGTTTACCTCATCGATCAGGGGACTGCCGCTCTGATGCCCAAGTCATTGGAACTCGGTAATATTTCTGCTTGTGAAAGAAATGGAAAGGCCATCGCTTGTCGAGTATGAAACCTCTTCTCCTCATCCCTGGTACAGCCCAAGTGCTTGTATCCTCCAGCAGACCCACTGTTTCCAATGGATGTTGCATTAAAAAAAGCTGCGACAGTAATCGATAACGAAAAGCAAGTTCTTAGATTTTGATAAAAAGTTTTTCAATTTCGGCAGAATACATTTCATTTTTCAATAAACTATTCAAGTTTGATTATTATAAATACCCAATCTATTGTCAGTTGTTAACCCCCCCCACTGCCCTTCAAAACTTCGAAAACAATAAAAAAAAAATTAAAGTTATTCAAGAACAAAAATAAACAATGACACTTTCCTACAAAAATTGTAAACTTCATAACTAGTTACATGTACATATGCCGGCTACTGAGACATTTTCAAATCTAGGCCTATTTCCTTTTATTAGTGACATAAAAAAAAACTTTTTAATATGTGGAAGAAGCGTAAAAATACAAAAAAAGCACACTCTCGCCACTGGAAAATGAGCAATATTATGTCTAGAGACGGAAAATTAACTAAAATAAATTGACCTCGCATAGCTAGTTGAGCTGACTGCCTCACTCAGAATGCTCAGTCACAATCACAGCACAGCCGGTCGCCCAGCTGGCCGGCCGGCGAGGCGAAGCACCGCATCGGTGTTCTTTCCAGGTGAACTATCTCAAAAAGTTTGCATTAAGTATCAGTTTTGTGAAATGCAATAACTTTAAATAAGTACAGGAAATGTGAAAACGGAATATGAAAATACAAAATAGCACACACTCACCATTAAAATATGTAAAGTGACAGAAAAATCAACTCAAATTTGCAAGTTGTAAGTTGAATGAACACGGCCCGCCGGCGGTATCGGATTATTCTCGTTGCAAGGGAACTCGCTTTATTTTCTTTCAAAATGCACTGAAATGTCAATTTTTCTGTCGAGAATGTATTAAAGAAACATGGATTATGCGGAAAATACTTTTGAAGTAAAGTTTGAAATTTCATTTCATGAAATTTTGAAGAAGAATTCAAGTGGTCGAGTTGTCCGATTCAGAGCCAACCCTGGACAACTCGACCGGGACGAGTTGTCCAGGGCAGCGGGTCGGGCTGTCCAGGGTCGGGCTGTCCGGTGGTCGGGCTGTCCCGGAACCATTCGGAAGCACCGTTCGGGAGCCGGAGCAAACAGCATAGGCCTACGGACATTACGAAGACAAGATCTTCGAGCTCCACTAGTACCCTGTTGACTTTATTTCACCAAGCAAGGGACCTTTACTGGATTTATAGTGGAACATAACCTACCTATAGCCGATAGTGATAATTCCTCCTTATTAATTATTATTGTTGAACAGGTACTTATTTTGTCCTTTCATTTTTTTTACATGTAAGAATGCATATTTGATATTTTTTATGTTAAAAAAGTGGGAACAATTTTTATTTGAAAACATGTGAAATGCCCCAAAATAAGGGTCAGATTGCACCAGAGAGCATCTAGAAACCCAGAGCTTCCAGGGCCCTAAGGCGGGCCCTGGACCCCGGCCGCAAGGGTCGAGCGCTCCGCGCTCGAGATGTGCGCTACGCGCACATAATTTGGTGGCAGTTGCAAATCCTCCCTAATTCTGATTTCCAAAAGTTGGCATCTCTGTCACTAGCATAGCGGGAAGAGGTAGGATGAGGTGCAGATAAAACAAGGTGAGGTCGAGTCCCATGAAGGTAAGCAAGAGTGAAGAAATCCGAGCAAAATCTGAAGTGAACAATCCGGAAGTCTCAACAATCTTTCGTTATTTTTGGTTGGGGGTGCATATGGAACTCTTTCCCAAAACGAAAATCTTAGTTTTTAAATCTGTTTAAAAGCATTTGAAAATGACCTCATCTGAACAGGAAAATTTCAAATCCCCCAGTGAATGACTTTCAACTTTTATTTCAAAGAGATCTAAGTTAAATATCCATGAGATCATGAAGCTGGGAGGGGATTCTCAACCAAAAAGTGGTAGGTATGTGCCACCTCATCTGAACAGGAAAATTTCAAATCCCCCAGTGAATGACTTTCAACTTTTATTTCAAAGAGATCTAAGTTAAATATCCATGAGATCATGAAGCTGGGAGGGGATTCTCAACCAAAAAGTGGTAGGTATGTGCCACAGGCGAGACAAAAACGGGTGCTCTGGAGTGGCTTATTGTAAAAAGGAGGGTTCTCAGAACTGGCTTCGGAACTAGCCTTGAGGACTTCATGATGATATTTTATACTTCTTCATCAGAAACCCTTGAAACCCCATTGACGCATAAGCGAGACCTACATGTATACACCGGGATGGATTTCCCTAGGAAATCCATATTTAGAGGGTGAAATTGGTTTGTATAGAACTATCTACGGGTATTTCATTTATCTATGAACCTTCTTACACCTGCGTATGAAGGTGTAAAAAGTGTGTCAGTAAAAAGATGAAAAATTCAAGGTTACCAGACCGATCTCGTGTACTGGTAGATCCCTCGATCTATTTGTAAACAAAGCTAATACTTGAACTGCTTTGTAATGACATAACTTCAATTAGCGATGTTACACAAAATGCTGTTTTGAAGAACAATTTATAGATAAAAATTATTATTCAACAAATAATAAAATTTAACACATGATTATAAACAATTGTTATAACAAGATTCATGTTGGGGATATTTGTTGAATAACCATCATAACTCTGAAAGTTTATGGATTTAGTTCATAAAACTTGGACATAAGAATATCAAGTATCACTGAACATCTCATGCGAGTTTCAGGTCACATGACCAAAGTCAAAGGCCATTTATGGTCATTGAACTTTGGCCTGTTATGAGGTAATTATTAGATTGCTGTCATAACAAAGTTTATAGATATAGTTTATAAAAATTCGATATAGGGTTAATCAAGTATCACTTACAAGTCTTGGGTTAAGAACTTATTGTTGGTTGGGGAAGAAAGCCCAAATTGTTGAATTTTGAAGTTTCATTAAGAAAAAAAATGTATGATATGCATATTTATGCTAATTTTGGGCACCTAATTTGCATATTTAGTAAAATGGGCATTACGTATATGGGACAATCACATGTACAGTCCTCGAAATAGGATTTTTGGGGGCAAGGCCACTTTTTGAGGGGCACTTTTTCACTGAGGCCAGGCAGCAGAGGGCACCAAGGCCATACAGAGGGGCACCAAGGCCACTTTTTAAGGGGCATGTAATAAATTATTTGTAGGTGTTACAGTTTCGCGGCGTGGGGGGGGCTTTCCATAGTCAATGTTATACATCAGATTCACTACCAAACCACATTATTTACTTAAGAAAAAATGAACTTTACGCACGACTGGTGATACCTTCTTGAGCTACATGTAATTAAATGTGAATCTGATTAGCACCCAAGAAAGTATCACCGGTCGTTCGTAAGTTGTTTGTAACTGACGAACAGCTTTATGAAACACTCCCATTCAAAGTGCTGTACTTACGCATCGCGCGCGCTCGCCAGGACAGTACAGCGCGCGCGACATTTGTGTAGTACACATACGGAGCTCGCGCTCGTCCATTCTTATGCTGCAGCTTACATAGCATATGTAAAGCGCGCTAGCGGCCGGCCGGCCGGCCAGCTGTGTATAGCTAGCTCATCGTTCGGCGCGGCTTCGGACTAGACTGCATACATGCACTGGACGTCGCTGGTAAAGCTTAGGTATTGAATACTTTTTGAGATCGGAGAAAAGTTTTCCTCGCTCAGAAAAAAAGGTGCAGACTTTCAAAAGGGGTACATTATATATCAGAAAAAGGGCACATTTATGAGAAAAAAGGGCACCACGGCCATATAAAAAAGGGCACATTTTTAGTGGCCGTAACTTTTAGCAAAAAGAAGAAGGGCATGACGGCCAGTAATGGGGGCATCGACGGCCATGGCCGTCGATTATTTCGAGGCCTGCATGTACATGTATAAAAAAACTCATAGAAAATAAAAACAAAACTTATATGATTTAGTCATAGGTGGAACATGGCTTGCCAGGTGAAAATGGCAGAGGTAATAATGGCAGAGGTAAAAATGGCAAAGGTAAAAATGGCAGAGGTAATAGTGGCAGAGGTAAAAATGGCAGAGGTTAAGATGATAAAGATATAGGCTACATATATATATATATAGTAAATAGTGGTAGTAAAATACGAGCTGTGATTGGCTGGATTTGTACCACGTGACCTCCCTTCAAAAAGTTATATTGTACATATGTACAATATAACTTTCGATTTTTGGATGGCAAAATCCATGATGGGGGCTTAGACTGAGGGATCTATTTACTATAATAAATAGTGAACGTTCTATCATACAACATTACTGGACTATATGAACTCCAAATATAAAATTATCCCTCGTGCAAGCCTATTTCACCTCGGCCTTCGGCCTCGGAGAAATAAACCTGCACTCGGGATAATTTTATTTTTGTCGTACATATAATCCAGTATATTGTACAATAGATTGTACACTATTTATATAATATATATATATAGGCTAAATATATGTTGTTTTTTGTCATTTAAGATGTCATTTATATGACTAAACTGAAGCATTTTCTTGCCAAAATGATTTCAATTAGTGACTGCATGATGAAAGGATCTTAAGCTCGTAAGCAGAACAACGCTTTACATACAAACCCATTTTAAAATGTAAACACCAATGTGTGCAGCCACTAACCCTCTGAAACGAGCAAGTTCGGGTCTACTTTGAACTACTTTCGTAATTTAACCTGGATAAAAAAAACTGAACATTCTGTATTAATTTTTTTTAATTTCCACATCATGATGGATCATGATGAATAGATATTGATGTCACTGGCGGATCCATGGGGCACAGCTGGCCCGTGACCAGTGCCGTACCTAGGATTTTCCACGGGGGGGGGGGGGCCTTGGGGGGGGGCGAGGGGGCAAAACCGGTCGAAAAATTTGACAAGCAAAAAAAAAAGGTCTTCAATCGTACCAGAAAAAATATTTGACAAGCAAAAGGGTACAATTAAAATCTTAGCAAATATGCTAACTCAAGTGTGCCCCTTTTATAAAGCAAAACCCTTTTCTGCTTGCAAATTATTATTCTGGACGAGTTAGTATTAAAGTTAGACGGAAATTTTTGTGTGTGTCATTTTTCTGGAAAATGTGCCCCCCTTGGAAAATCTTGAATCTGCCCCTGATTACCGGTAATGTGATACGTTAAATGTAAATGAAACAATTATTGTTCAGTCTTTAGAGCAATACCTCAATGCAGCTAGTCCAAGTGGATGCCAGGTTCCCAAAGGGTTTGACGTCATATATGGGAAGCTGTCCCATGACATTTTATGCACTACAAAATGGTTCATAATTGTTTTGAAAAAATATTTCTGGACCGTATACAGTGCGTATAAAAAAAACGGGACAGATTTGAAGTCTATAAAATTTTTGTTTCAAATTATGATCTCTATATTTTGGTGTCAATAGGTGCTCTGGGGTCTTATCCTTCAAATGCCATTAAAAGCACTCTGGGGTCTTATCCTTCAAATGCCATTAAAATGATTTCGTTTCGTTCATGCTTGAGCGAACACGGAATGTTTTTGTCTGGGGTTAAAAAGGAGGCTTGCGACAAAATGGCATAAAATGGTAAATATGATAATCGGACTTCTTGCTAATCAGCAGACTTCCTCTTAACCTTTTCATTATCTTTGCCATAATTTTCAAATAATTATACGGTCAAAATTCATTTCCAATTAACTTATTTGCTTGAATATTTCTGTTCCTTTTCAATATGTTCTCTTTTTAATAGCTATTTATTACTTCTTTAGGCAAGAACAATTATTTTTTAACCGAAGTATGGGAGACTGTGTTTTTTTTCACATCTTTTCATTGCCAGATACAAAGGTTATGGTGAATTTGAACAGCGGCATACTTATGGGTGGGGCTCAGGGTGCTCCCCCCCCCAAAAAAAAAAAAAAAAAATCATGACCAAGAAAAAAAAGTGGAAAGGAAAATAACAGAAAACATATAAAATGAAATATGATATCATTTTCTGAATACATGTCAAAATCACAAAATTGTATATTTTAATAAAAGAAGTGAAAATTTTTGCTTGCTCGCTTCACAACTTTTAAAATACATTTTACCCTATCTGCCATATCTTGCTCCTTAATTAGGACTCTTTACACCCTTGGCATTGAAAGACATCTATCCTAAATTCTTATATAAAATTAAAGTGAGTGAACCTTTCTGGTAACTGAATACTGGCATTGTATTTTGTACACATGTATGTAGGCATTGGTGAGAGGGACTCTGATTAGGAGATCATTAAAGAACTTGAGAGCGGAGTTTGAAGAAATCAACAATGAACTGCAAGGAGAAGTTCCCATTCATGCACTCACCCATTGGCCAGCAAAGACACCATGTAGACCGGTATTCAGCTCATCAAATGAGGTTAGTGGTCTAAAGTAAAAAATAAAGAGATGAAGCTTTATTATCTGACTTAAATCCTATAATCAAAAGTGAAAATAGTAACTTTTGTTTTGAACAAGGATGATGTTGGGAAATACATTAAAACCATATATTCTTGATTCTGTTTTCATGATGAGAGTCTTGGACTTGATTTCTTGTCAGCCTGGCTTTCGAAGTTGTAGATCATGTACAGAACAACTTGTGTCATTATTTTTTTACTTGAAGTGATTCATAACAATTGAAATTTTTGTTCGGGTCATTAATAAAATGCAGCCTGTAAAGATGCCTTGAGGAAATTAAATAAGCACACAGAGTAATTTTCAGATGGAAAAGGCTTGATTTGTGGTGAGGGTTAAACTCTTTTATTAGATTAGTTGTTAGGGAAAACCAATGGAGGATTGCACAATTTTGTCCTCTTTATCCATCACAATGCTCCCTCTTTAACTGAAATATCTTGATCAAACTGGCAATATGTAATCTCAAATCTTCATCTAGACCCTACATGCTTGCACTCGACAATCGCTATAGCAACCAGGAAAAGTCTACTCACTGGGGAAGGTTTGGATGTTCATGTATGAATATGTTCTGATACTCACAAACTCCCGCATGTATTTTATGTGTAAATGTATGTTAAGAACAGGTTTGAAATATTCAGAGTGAAATGATCCAGGATAAATCTTAACATTTGGATTGCTCGTATTATTACTCAGTTATTGATTATGAGTATACCTTGTTGGTTTATATGATTTTTTTTTGCTTTTAGGGTATTGATGTACTCCAGAGACTAGCCAAAAAGGATTGGCGTAAACCACACCCTTCACCGCAATCTCAGCATCCAGTGAGGATAGAAGGTGAGCCAGCATCTCACCAAGATTCTGGTGACTTTGAGTCAGTACTCTCACAGCAATCTGAGCATCCATTGATTCCAGAGGGTGAGCCAGCATGTTCCGAAGTTTGTGTTGAGTCAAAAGAACCCTCACAGCAATCTGAGCAATCAAGTAGTATAGAGGGTTATGATACATCTCAGCAATATTCATCCGACTTCCAGTCAAGATCTTCTTTATCATCATCAGAGAAGTCTTTCCAACATTCCTCAGGAGATTCCTTGCTACCATCAGATTCAAATGTAGAGGGCAGGAACCCAAGTGTACACAGTCTCTCAGAGAGATCCATTGTTGATAATCAAGGTATCAATATGAAAAAACCCTATAACAACTAAATTCAGTGTAAATCAGCTATATTCAAATAGAGATTTGAATATTTTAAGATTCAAGATTTGCGTATTATCCATCGTATAGAGACATACCAAGTCTCAAGCATTAGGTGTGAGACTCCAGCATTAGGGACTATTCTCCCCCAAATGTCTCTTATGCCTGAATCAGACAGCCTATCGTCATTCACAATGCCCGGTGACCACACACTGGCTCTTGATGATTGTAATAAAAAATTACATGGGCAATATCAAATTACAATACTATGCAAATCTTGATGTAATATGTGATTTGGAAACGACCAAAGACAAAACTCCAAGGCTTATGAACAATGGCCGAAAATGCGATGACAAGGCCACCATTCTACCAACTGAGATATTGTACCTCCTTTGGAGACTAAACTCTTGCTACCCTCGTGATAAGTTTTGTATTTAGTGAAGAGTAATACCTAGTCACATCTGCTCTGCGGTGGCCATATGGCGAGTCGAAAATATGCCTTTTAAAGCGGTCTGCCATTGACAAATTACTGAGAAATCAATGCCTATCTCAGAAAAGAAAAGAGATTAAAGTCTGTCACTCGGCTTACTTTCACTATAAGGATAGTCTTTTCCAAGTGCCATGATTTATTGCTCTGTTTCAAATGTTGCTTGCTGGGAAACAGCTTATGATATGGAAGAACAATTACAAAGCCTGCTTGCAGACTGCCTGGGGGTGTGATGTAATATAGGCTGGCATGGCTTGGAAGTCTAATAGGAGAGCGATAGATAGTAGACTAACCAACCAGAAGTAAACTGCATATTTTCATTGTGAAACATGTAACTTCACAGAAGATATTTGTTTTGGTTTAGCAATCAAGAGACCTGCTAAGAGTCTAGGAATAGGGATTGTTAAAAACTGACAACCTGAAGTAAAATTTGTGCTGTATGATTTTCGCATTAGTCCAACAAGTCAACTGGCCTTTGCAAATTTCATACTGATTCAATTCCCAATGATTTGTCAATGGTAGGCCCCTATAACAGTTTTTGTACCAGCTACATATAGCAGAGATGCCAACCCTCCCGATGAAAATTCATCCCAACTCCCGCCCTTACGATTAACATCCTTATCCTCCCGAAATTAAGATTTTTTTGCATTGATCAAATTGGATTGGAAGGACATGTATCATCTGCTAACTTTAGCATGTATAACTCCATTACATTCGCTGCTACTAAATTCTGTGTAAAAAGTAGACAAATAAGGAGCAGCGAAAAGCTGTTGCATGTGATATGCCCAACGGGAATCCACTGTACACCAGCCCGGTAGGCCCGGCTAGCTTCGCGAGGCGTGTGCGCTCGCGGCCACTGGATTTGTCGAGTCGTGCGGTGGAATATCGGTGTGTGATTTCGGCGTATTGATGGGTTGATATTGACACGAAATGGCGGAAAATCAACAAAAGAAGACCAAGAAATGGTCTCAGAAGTATAAGACTGAATACAGTCTCCAGTACCTGTGTGTTCGGAAAGAGGAATTTACCATGCATTTTGCGCAATTTGCAGCGTGGACATTTCAGTTTAGCAGGGAGGTCGTGATGATAATTCGGAAGCACTTTCGTTCGGGAGCAAACGGCATAGGCCTACGGACATTGCGATGACAAGATCTTCGAGCTCCACTAGTACCCTGTTGTCTTTATTTCACCAAGCAAGGGACCAGCGCTGAGCTTTTCTTTACTGGATTTATAGTGGAACATAACCTGCCTATAGCCGATAGTGATAATTCATCCTTATTGTTGTTGAACAGGTACTTCTTTTGTCCCCTCATTTTTTATTTACAATGTGAAAATGCATATTTGATATTTTTAATGTTAAAAAAGTGGGAACAATGTTTATTTCAAAACATGTGAAATGCCCCAAAATAAGGGTCAGATTGCACCAGAGAGCATCTAGAAACCCAGAGCTTCCAGGGCCCTAAGGCGGGCCCTGGACCCCGGCCGCAAGGGTCAAGCGCTCCGCGCTCGAGATGTGCGCTATGCGCACATAATTTGGTGGCGGTTGCAAATCCTCCCTAATTCTGATTTCCAAAAGTTGGCATCTCTGATACAGGTAGTTTTAATGAAAATGAATAAAACGGCTGCGTACGGCCGCCATATAGCAAATGTGACTGAGGTATTAGTTGATTTAATCGTTAATCAATTATTATCAACTTCCCCTGCAATATATATATTATGAAAGGTAATGACATGAAAGGGCACTACAGGGAATAATTTTCCTTGCATCGCATCATAATTAGCACCACATTTTTAAACATTGCTATACGAAAAGTATTTTTTATAGGAGATTGAAAAGTAGGCCTATGGTAGATTTTTTGTGTTGGCAATACAGATCCTAGTCGAGTGTTTCTCTGATGACTAAAAATGCTAATCAAATTAGGTAAGCAAAATTCTACCCTGCTCTGATGTTCATTAAAAAAATAACTTCCTTATCTAATTTGGAATATCAGTATCTTCCTCATTTCTGGAGTATAAACTTTTTCTGTTTCAATTTTGTTTTTGCCAACAGGTGCAAATGAATTATTCCTTCCAGCATCAGTCATCAATGAAACAGCAGAAAATGGAGAACAATTGATAATGGGACAGAAACGGATTAAGGAAGAACAACGTAACCAAATTGTTTCTAAATCTCTCTTGCCTGAAAGGTATGATACAGATCATGAGGTCAATATGGAAGGAGGATCCCCTTTCTGTCTAAGTCATGGAACAGAATTTATCCAAGCACAAACTCTGGATGGAAGAGGGGATGGTGAGAAGAATGAGGGAAGTGATGATAAGCAATGTAATACCACCAGAAGTAATGACAGTGAGAAGATAATGCAGAGACAGAGTTTGAATGAAACTGACTTGACCCTTGTGTCTTCACTGGAGGAATCATCTATTACATTATCTTCACCAGACAAAGAAGCAGTATCGATAGATGCCTGTCACCAGAGTGACCAATTGAATCGTGAGGATGCTGGGATTTCATCAAATGGCCAGGTCAGGGGGAAATTGGGCAAGGGGATGGGTGAAATAATAGCTCTTCAGTCTGCTATGGATCTTTCTTAATGGCAAAAAAAAAAAAAAATAAGGGTCAGAAGGTTGACAAGAATAGACGAGAGGACCCTGTAATCTAGAATACTTTAGGACCTTTAGAAATCAGAACTACAGTGCGTATCAAAAAAAAGTTTACACTTAGAAAAAATCCTGTAAAATTATATATTTGTAATATCCTGAAGATTTTTGTACATTTTAACATTGGTACAGATACATTTAAGCAAATGACGATATAACTGTCAAAAAATATTTCCAATTGAGTGAGCACCACTTACTTTTGAAAAGTTAGTGAAAAATTATTTGTGCAGAACTTGGAAATAGTTATGCGAATAAAAGTAGACCTCAATCATGAAGAACACATGGAATTTAGCTAGTAAAATTGAAGTGATGTTATCGTTTACCTTTTTAAACTTGTTTCCTTGCCCAAAACACTTCGAAGAGTGCATTGCGCCCCACCCTACTCCCCCACACACCGAGGCCATCTTGAAGATATTTGCTTTACACTGAGCTGTGATTTACATGAAATGGCTAAGGCCCGGTGGGGTCACTCAATATGACTTGGGGACCGCATGACCGTTACCAAAATCGCGGGAAAAGGGGTCAATTTCACGGAACGTCCGCGGACAGAACACTCCTCGAAGTAGTGAAAATAGGGGTGCTCACCATCCTCGATCTGATGGAAATAGGGGTCAGGAAAAAGGGGAGAACGATTACGGGAAGTAAAATCCGTCGCCGAGTCACCAGCCGCAGAGGGCGCGTGCATCATGCTCTGTATCTTTATATGGACAACTCTACATTTATTTTTACAAAGAATTCTACTTTTCTTATTTTTCAAGAAAAATAAAGTTCTTTTGGATTATTGTATCAGTATGACTTTGCTCTTGGTCATCTTTAAGGACTGAGCACTCTGACGCCTGTGTTGCAATTTCCTCTAATGAGGAAAGGGTGTTAAAATGCCCTGTCCTTGAAATACGGTAAATAGGGGTAAATTTGCGAAATGGGCAAAAGTGTCCTTACAATCTTATAACTAGGGGTGTTTCAAGGTACCATTTTACCGCAATTTTGTCCTTGTTGTGCATGAAAATAGGGGGGTAAATTTCACAAAATGTCCTTGAAATTGACTGCAATAGGGGGTCACTAGCATTTGTGGTAACGGTCATACATGTACGTGTCCCCCTCTGCGGCTGAGTGACCCCACTGGGGGCTAAGGCTTCATTTTATTAATCATTGTCAAGCTTGGGAAAAGTGTGGAGGAAACCAGTATCAAATTAAAAATGAAATGTAATCCCACTTTAATGACACAAACTTAGTGAAAAATGCTGGAAATGTATTATATAAAATTATGTTCAGATTAGGTTATGTCCTCAGATCAAGCTGGCACACAAAAGGGTAAAGTTTGTGCTTACAAAGTGTTGAAATTTCAATTTGGCTGGAAAAATTGTTACAAAATGCTGGAATGTATCCGTTTATTTCAATCGACTAAAAGTGCAAGGGAAATGTATGAGAAATGTTTCGCAGGGTAAGTTTGATTTCGCCCTTTCCCCTTGACACAGCGTGAAAACGAGCATTTCTGCGCAAACAGATCTCTGCGAGCTTTACAAAAATGGACAGTGCTCACTCAATTGTAACATTCGGTCAAAACTTTTACTTTCATTAGATAGATGAGACCCAAACCCAAGATTATATGTGAAAAAATTACCCACATGTTGTATATTTTTTAATTCCCAGGGCTTTTTCAAAGTGTAAACTTTTTTTGATACGCACTGTATATCACCATTTTCCATGTTTAAAGTGATTGGCGAACATTGATTTGACTTTTAAAAAATCTGAGCTAAAAATTGCATCCGGAAATCTTTAGTGATTCAAAAAGTGCAATATAAAGTGACCGGAAACACCATCTTAATTTCATCCCATACACTTATGTGTTCTATTTAAGCGTTTAAGCGTCTTTATGCCGCCTAATTTTTGCCTTGTATTTTTAGCTTTTCATTCTCAATGGTTGTTTTCAGGTTTTTTTTTAGTTCTAATGCATGTACTTGTACACATGTTTCATCTAGGTTTGAATTAAATTAAATTTTTTAAATTTGCTGCTCACAAAGTTAAATGATACCTTTAAATCTTCTTAAAAGACACAACCTATTTTCAAAATAATGATCATATGTAGCATACAGTATGTAGCAGTTGAATGTAGTCTGTTGTAATTTCTACATATTTGTGTAAATAACTATAATTTGTATGAAATAATTAAAGCCTGTGTATAGCTTTGGTAAAGGGTCAATAATGTGATTGATAATGGAATATCATCTAATATGACAGTCTTACTGAAACGTAGAGACCGTTAGATATTTTTCCAACTGCACTTCTCTGAGAAAATTTCAAATATTCAAATCTTGGATATATAGCGCCCTCTCTCGGCGATGCTTGTTTTAAATTTAAAAAATGGGCATTCAAGCACTTATCTTATAAATTTAGTGATTAGATATCCAAAAGTTACAGACAAAGAACATATCTTGAAAGTTTCAGCCCATTCCATGATTTGGAATAGGATTTAATTGAAAGACAAAAACACCTATATTTTAATTTGATCGGATGACCCGATCGAGTTAAATTTCCATGTAAAAATAATCGCAAAATTTATCCTGTAAAACACATTTTCATTTCATATCCTCCACATCATAACTGTTATAGGGCATATCCATTCATATTAGCTAGCAATGAATTGGAATACACAAGCTTTAAGGTTTAATGTACATGTATAATCTAATGTCTATATATACACTATACCTTGGCTTATTATGAAGTGTACAAAGAGTCTTCCTGCTTGTTATTCTCTGTGCTGTTAGATTACAGTTATTATAACTATTATATCCTGCAGAGGCTTCCAGCTGGACAAGATGTTCTCGGTCAGTCATCAAATGCAACATCTGGTACGGATTCATCGTCCTTACCTCCCATCTCCAGCCAGTCTTGTAAAGGACCAGCTTTGCAATCCCGAACCATGAGCAATGGTCCACCGAGTGTAGGAGACTTGCCCCTTCCCCATTCCCATCATCAGCAGACAAACCTGGGCCAAAATGAAGCCAAGGGATCTAAAACTGTGACTTCTGAGCGAACACTTGTACAGTCACAAGGCGCTACGGGATTTGGTCCTGATGACAGCAGACAGGTCCTAGTGCACAATAGCAATCACACAAGTGATTTTGATGCATCTGGAGCTGCTGATATGACTTCCATTTGGAGTACAGATTTGTCAGATAGTGGTAAGACTGTATGTAATGGTTTGTGATAGCCCAACCTCTTCAACCAACTGATTTATTTTTTTGTTTCCAAATCAAGTTTCTGGAGAAAGAGCATTGTAAAAACAATGTTTGTTCACTCCTTTCTAAATCCTTCTGTGCTAACTTCTTTTTTTTTCTACCAATTCCTAATCTACTGAGTATTGTCTACCTGTTATGGCATCATATGATTATTGTATAAACAGTGTTATGTTTGTAATATTTTTTTTCCTACATGCTGAGAAACCAAAGAAAATATAACATATTCTTGAATTCATGCTGCATAAAGTCATCAGAATGTACTGCATTGAGCAGGTACATTCACAGAGCAGATAATAGTGTAGTCAGCTTGCAGCACTGCTAACCACATGAGAATATTCACAATTCAATGTTAAATATTATCTTTAGAAATGATTATAACGATTCTGTAAACCATAATAATATAATAGTAATCCAAGCTTCCACTTTATTGTCTCGCCCACTGGAGGTGAAGGTGAGACTTAGGGATCCAAATGTTGTCCGTCATCCGATCCGTCCGTCACAAACCTAATGACACATAACTCCACAACCGTAAGTCGCTTTTCAACCAAACTTAGATAGTAGATGGACTTGGGGGGACCTGCCTGTTATGCTGCAGTTGGAGGTCACATGGTAAGGTCAAAGGTCATTTTCAGGTCAATGTTAAAGTTTACATTCAAGACTCTCTTATGACACCTAACTCTGCAACCATAAGTCACTTTTCAACCAAACTTGGATGGTAGATAGACTTTGGGGACATGCATGTTATGCTGCAGTCGGAGGTCACATGGTAAGGTCAAAGGTCATTTTCAGATCAATGTTAAAATTTATGTGTAAGGCTCTTATGACGTGTTATTCCATCCCAGTCATTTCACAATGAAGTTCTGATACAATTCTGTTGCGTGCCATTGCAAATCACTATATTTCTGGTTATTTTCGTAAGTGGGCGAGAAACAAAATCGCTTTTGCCTTGTCTGTCTTATGAAATTGACATTTATTTACAGCGAGCAACAATTTTTTTTCTTCAGCTGTGTGAGGCTGTGAGCACTGGCAAACCAACAATGTCCAACTTTGTAACTTCATGATCTATTTCTCCCATTCTTGTCATCGTACCCTTGTTTGTCTTGTTATTTATCAGGTTTTCTTCAAAATTGACATATTTTCTTCCTTGATTTATGCAAGATGGAAAAGTAACTGAAGTGCACACAATAATCATTTGGATTTTGACACAATATTTTGATACATGTAGATGATGAAGTGCCAAAGAGAGAAGATGAAAGAAAGCTGAGGGAGATGAGAAACAATACTGCCATGGAGTTACTGTGGATACAGCAAGCAATTGAAAGCAGGAAGAATGTAAGTATAACTCATAATCTATGTGATTCATGATGATGATGATGATGGTATAATACTAGTAATTTGCACTATATGCCCTCTACTCACTGGATGAGTGCTAAGGAGCGTTAGCTTTCAAAGGCTAGGACATTGATGTTTCAGACTTTTATTTGTCCTTTCCCTCTGTCCATCCACCCATCCGTTGTTGTTCTAAGTTATGTTGTCTTGAACCTCATTTTTCCACTATACACAGTATCTGAGGCTGAAGAGTAAGATGACAATCAGTAATGGGACAGATCAGTGATGTTTGGAGACAGACGAGAGGATCAGAGACAAGGTCAAGCTTCCAAGGAAGGAAATCTAGAGGTAGCCCTTTTCATATACATGGTGAAAGTGGAATAATTTATTTTTCCATTGATGAAGTTGTTTGTCTAAATAACAACAGTTTCAATTCTAGCGACAACTTCAGTCTTATTTAATACCTGGGCAAATTTGGCAGCCTACATGTTCCAGAAGATGCATGGTCACTCATAGGTGTACTTGTCTTAATGGTATCTCATTGTGTGCAAAATCAAATGAGCTGGTCTTAGCAGGCAGATGTATCGTACCTTAATAATTGTTCCATGTTTAATCTTAGCATATTGGAATAGTGTAGACCTAGATCCATACGATCCCTGCCATTTCAGAAATCCAAAGTATGATGTTGGATACAGCAGACTTCTTGATCTAGCATATTGCAAAGAATACCTCTTGCAGAGATGCCAACCCTCCCGATTTCATCGGGAGGCTCCCGAAAATTCATCCCAACTCCCGCCCTTACAATTACCATCCTTATCCTCCTGAAATTACGATTTTTTTTTGCATTGATCAAATTGGATTGGAAGTACATGTATCGTCTGCTAACTTTAGCATGTATTAACTCCATTACGTTCGCTGCTACTAAATTCTATGTGAAAGGCAGACAAATAAGGAGCAGCGAAAAGCTGGTGCATGTGATATGCCCAACCGGAATCCACTGTGTACCAGGCCAGTAGGCCCGGCTAGCTTCGTGAGCCGTGTGCACTTGCGGCCGCTGGATTTGTCGAGCCGTGCAGTGGAATATCGGTGTGTGATTTCGGCGTGTTGATGGGTTGATATTGACACGAAATGGCGGAAAATCAACAAAAGAAGACCAAGAAATGCCCCCCCCCCCGGCCATATGAACTCCCAAAATACCCCGGCCTAGATAGGGTTAAATCAACAGAAAATCATCGTTAAATTTTATGCCATTCATCAATTTTAGAAAAATCTGTCTTCAGATTTGTGTGATTTCTTTACCATTATCAGTGTCATGTCCGTTACGTTTTTCACTTAAAGTTTTCATAGCTTACAGGAAATTTGTCTAAAGGTACTGCAGATTCAGATTCTATGTTAGAATTAAATCCCCTACCATGTGTAGCAATCATTTTCCCTTACCACTTCTCATTTTCATAAAAATGGCGTTACGGACATGACAATTTGCGTAACGGACATGACGCCTTATATATGACAAAAGGCAGCATTCACAAAAACAAAATATTAAGCTCAGTGTCACAGACTGAGGTCAGTCTCAATTGCTTGAGGATAGCTGGATGTAATAAGTCCTAGACCCTGCATGTCAGTCAAGCCATTTTTAGAAGTTAGTGAATGATGAAAGTTCAGCTCTTGTTCTGATATATTTTTCTGAGAATTAACGGTATGCCACATAATATTAGGAAAGATGCAGCTAGATCTGGCAATATACTTAGATCACAATCTGCATCATTTGTGTTTGAACAATACAATTGATTATCTTAGGTGTTTGCACTGACAGTTTGGAGCATGATAAAACTTCAACTTGTGAATTCATGAGATCATTGATGATGATCGTTGATGATACATGTATTGCTTCAAATTATCTGACTTTCACCAAACTCTACTTCTTCAGTGATGGCATGGGCTCACATAAAAAACAAGTTTGTATTCGGAATCAGATATCTGTGTTACATGAATTGTAGCTCTATGAATCCATGAACTTTGCAATATCACAAAGCAAAGGGGCTATGGAAGGAATGTGGCGCGATCAATAAATTATGTCATCATAGTATTTTGGTCAGCCATAATCACGATTTGAATGATGTATCTTCATTTGTACACAAGCAGCGCAGACAATGCAACAAAATTAGATACAGCCACATTTGTCAGCAAGTAAGATCGTAAGATTTAGAACATCCAAGATTTGATGAAAGGATGATTATACTCAGGATGATATTTAATTCGAATGAAAAATAATTTCAGAAGCAATTTACAAACATTCCGATTGCCTTTCAACTCATACATAATCGATGATGAAAGATTGGTTTCCAGGTACTGCTATTAAATTTTAAAATACTTTTTAATGTCATTTTTAAAATCTTAAAACTGACATTAATACTACTACATATTCTTTATCATAAAATACATTTCATAATATGTTCATCTTGGATTTATACAGGTCTGGTACATTTGTTTTCTTACAAAAAATGAGATTTGGTCTTCTCAGTGTGCCGTAGTGGTACGATAAACATTGTATTCTATATAAAAATATCATGTAGGCTATAGCTATTAAATTAATGATACCTGCCAATAATATCTACATATTTTTCTTAAGAATGTTAGGAAAGGTACTTTGCTGTTACATAATTACATTCATTGTTCATATTTATTTCATTTTGAAACTAAGAAGTGCTAAAGAAGTTCACTTCAAAAGGGTGTCATGTCCGTTACGCTAGTGTTTATTATCAAAGAGTAAGCCATGAATAAAAAATAAACTTTACTATCATGGTAGTAACTGGAAAATACTCTCTATCTGTTGTTAACTGGTGTAAAAGAAATATTTCTAAATATTTTTTTGTTTTATAAATATTGTATGAAAAGCCACCTCTTAAATTGCAAAATAATGGGAGATATTACAGATTACCAGTTATGATGTGTGTCTCTAACCTCTAGCCTTAACATGTAAACAATTAGACTTGTACCATATCTTGTAATAAAATAATTATATTCGCTTACAAAAAGTGGACGAAACTGTCATGTCCGTTACGCTTTGTGTGTCATGTTCGTTACGCTTTGTGTGTCATGTCCGTTACGCTACATTTTGAGCTATGAATACAGAATGCACTGCAAAACTGTTGTTAAACACCATTTTATGGATAGAGCATGATCTTAAGGTTAAAGTAACACCAATGTCAGGTGCATGCAATCTAAGAATTCACAGGAATTTTGATAAGCAATTGGAGATAAAAATGCTTCGTCCATTTCGTGTCATGTCCGTTACGCTCACAAAGAGTGCAATATCTCAACAACTGTTCAATGAAACAATTTGAAATTTCATGTGTATGTAACTGATACTTAAATGTGTCTGATAAGCTCAGTAACAATTATCAAAAGACTGCTAATTCTACTGTATAAACCTTTGAATTACAAAAATTTGTCTGAACGTCATGTCCGTTACGCTGGAATTGACCAGCGTGGACATTTCTGCTGAGCACGGAGGTCGTGATGATATTCGCAAGCACTTTGGGAGCAAATGGCATACGGACATTGCATAGACAAGATCTTTACAGGTAGACGTTACCCGCGCTGAGCTTTTCTTTACTGGATTTAGAGTGGAACATAACCTGCCTATAGCTGATAATTCTCCTTATTATTATTGTTGAATGGGTACTTTTCTTCTATTGTCCCCTCATTTTTTTTTACATGTAAAAATGCATATTTGATATTTTTTATGTTAAAAAAGTGGGAACAATGTTTTTTTAAAAACATGTGAAATGCTCCAAAATAAGGGTCAGATTGCACCAGAGACTATCTACATGAAGAAACCCATCTGGATCCCGGCCGCAAGGGTCAAGCGCTCCGCGCTCAAGATGTGCACTACATGTACGTGCCCATAATTTGGTGTCAGTTGCAAATCCTCCCTAATTCTGATTTCCAAAAGTTGGCATCACTGCTCTTGTATGGTTTCACTCATGGAACATCCCAATAAGTGAATGAATGCTTTTTTTGAAAGGTAATATTCAGTTCTTTTATAGTGCGTAACACTTAGCTACACATGTCCCTATGCACTTGGATGAAAATAAGGAATGGAATTAGAAAGAAAGTTAAGAGTGTAGGGCACTGAATTCATTACATGCTAAACAGATACTTTTTTGGGAAAGTCTTAACCTTATCTAAATCATGTATATTTCTCATATAATTAAATAGTGCATTCCATAAGACGGAAGAGGCATGTGCAAATAAGCGCTCACCATATGTTTTGGTTACTGGGATTAATAGCAAACAGCTGCTTTGTGCTTGATCTTAGATTTTCGGTCAAATATGATGGAGCTATCTCATGGAAGCATTGATATGCAAAAACAAATAATTTGAAAGAAATATGAGAATGAACAGAAAGCCAGTGTAAGTTTCGTAGTACAGGGGTGATTGATTCATAGTTTTGAGTTTGAGTAACTAATTTTGCAGCAGAGTTTTGGATAGTTTGTAGTTTCTTTATTTGTCGCTCTGGTAAAGTGAAAATTAGGCTGTTACAGAAATCAGTATGACAGAGAACAATGATAATAATAATAATAATAATAATTGGATTTATATAGCGCTTTTTCCAGAGGATACAAAGCACTGTTAATTGCATAAGACAAGTTAAGGTTTATGGTTATAATATAAGTGTGTTTTGAGATGTCTTTTGAAGAGGTTAAGAGAAGAGAGGTTTCGAAGAGAAGGAGGGAGTTTGTTCCAAAGCCGGGGGGCAAGAAATTGAAAGGAGTTGAAACCGGCCTGTTTTCTGGACTTTATGATTACATAGGAAAAAACAGCAGTAGAACAAAGAGAGTGTTTTAGATCTTTGTTGCTGAAATAATGAAGAAATGTAAGAAGGTAGTGTGGTTGACAGAGACTTATAGGTTTGAACAAGTATTCGATAATGTATTCTATCAGAAACAGGTAGCCAATGTAGTTCATTTAGAAGAGGGGTAGCATGACACCATTTTGGTTTTGGACAGATTAATCGTGCACATTTGTTCTGAAGGCGTTGAAGTCTTCCAAGATCCTGTTTACTAATACCCCCCAGCAAGCAACCACCATAGTCCAGCCTGGAGAGCACAAGAGCCCTAACGACATCATGACACGTGTTCTTATCAAGGAAACTTCTAATGCGATTGAGATTATATATTTGCCAGTTGAGAGTGCGACACAAGTATGTTACTTCAGTACCCCCACGGTCTGTGTTGATGAGCCGAAACCTCAACGGAAATGGCCGAGATATACAGGCATTATTGATGACTAGAGAGTGGGCCCTTAGCTGGGGTTAATGGTCTGTAGATGCAACAGCCAATCAGCACGTTTGTAGCGAGTAAAACACTTCACATATCAATGTTTTTGCTGTATACTTACCTGTGCACTGTGACATCGCATTGCATTGCATAGACATCGTGACGTACATTCGTGGTCAATTGGCAAACTTAAGTTTTAAGTAATGCTGACCTTAGCTCATCCCTGCTCTCTCATCATCCCACGTTAATTCTCCGTGAGTTGATCGAGCAAAGGCTTCATAATTTTTGCCACCAAGCAAGTTATGCTGAAATGATATGTAACATTTTCAATAGCCCGACGCTATTATCACTTGTTTTTTACAGTCACCTTCACGTACGTCGATCTTGATGGAACCGTGTGAAACATGTCTACTTGGGTGATATTCGACTTTGATATTCAGCAAAAGTCAAGGAAAATTTAACTTGTATTACGTGTACATTATCCCTATACGAGTACCCATCCCAGGCCCACATATCAGCTCAGCTCAGATTACGTACCGCTCGGCAGCAGCAACGCATGCACATGTAGCAGGCCGTGCCGGCTGCTGGGCAGTGGCAGTCAGTCGGTTCCAATGAGCAGGGGATAAAAAGAGAGGAAGGAAGAGGAGGAGAGAAGGGGATGAAGAGACGATATACAAATGACATAAAGAGTGAATGATTCACTTTGCAGCCTTCTTCGACTTAGGCGGTGTGAATTTTATGTGTTTTCCTTGAAACAGATCTGGTAATTTGATCGACTTAGGCAAAATTTGACTAGTGAAGATCGACTTATGCAGAGGAATAACACACGTAAGTCTGTGGAGATAAATTGGGACTTGTTATTTTCATTGACTTTGGCGATTATTCAACATATGTGACTTCGACTTACGCGGAGTTGACTGTATTACATTTTTATTCATGTAAGAACCCTTTTACTATGAAAAAATCCTCATTTGTAAAGAATCTCGTTTTATTCGTCTCCCTTGAGCTCTGGTTCGTCGAGGTCTGATTCATCGGTGTCTAGTACGTTAGGGTCCGATTCCTCGTGGTCCAATTCCTTGTCCAATTCCTTGGGGTCCGATTCCTTTGGGTCCGATTCCTTCGAGCCCGATTCCTTGCCAGGGTCTGTTTTTTGGGCCTCTAGTGCAGCAGACCTCTTTTTAGCGAGCTTCACCTCATTACTCACTTTGTTTCGCATCACTGTGCGAACGTCTACAACAGACCTCCCAAACTTGGACATCACGTGGCCTGTAAAAGAAAAAAAAAAAAATTAAGAATTGATAGTAATTGTCATAAAGCTACAAATCCAATGATATGAAATAAATAAGTTAATAGTATGTGCAAACAATAATAGAAAAAGGCATCAGGAAGACATTGTAAGGTCTTGAAGGATTTTTAAAGTCGGACACAGTCCAAGACAACCTGTTAGTGGGCTTTTGCAAGAGAACGCAGGGCGTAGGATTAGCGGTTTGTGTGCTAAAATTCGCAAATTCCTTCATTTCCTCCACAGTCTACAAATGAATCCAGTCCAATCTATTCTCTGCTATTCAGCTATCAAAGGCATCATGAACACTGATCTTTTTGTGCTTTATTTTTCAACAGCAATTTTTTCCTATCTGGTTATGCACAAACACCATAGGAAATTCTTTTTTATTTGGAAAATGCAAAGAATTTTTGCTTGTTGCAAATTCAACTGTAGATATTGGCGCAGATGCCTGGCAAAGGGGAAAATTATAGCATCAGAGTCCAGTTTAAATTACAGAGGAGCAACACTTAAACATTCCCACCCAAGTAAGAGACAGAATCTCTGAAGGAGTTGTTAAACCTTTGCAGTACTTAGCTCATAGCAACCACTTCAAAGTTGTTTCGCGAGTTAAAAACATGGAGCTACTCTGGCTGTTTCCAACCTTTTCATGGGCAGAATCTCCACTTTTTTGATACCCTTACACTCGAAAGGCTGTGGAGCAGGACCAGAAATATTAATGTGCATTCTGTTTTCGCTCTCTGAATTGTTTTTCTTTTTCATTTATTGGTTTTACTTAATTCAATCTTGAAATTTAAACACTCAGTGTCATACTTACTGAGAACTTTCTTTGAAGAACTGAAGAGCACAAGTAATTTACTTTTGTCATAACTATCAAATTAATTTTCTTACAGAGCTGCCTTGTGTCCTCAAATGTCAAATGAATAATCTTTCCAACTATATATACATGGTCTTTAGGGTTATATGTAGGTCAGTCAATCTCTCGAATTTGTAGGAGTGAGCAAGTGAACATCATCTTTCACCAAAGTTCCTAATAACTTTCCTTCAATAAAGAGGTTCAAGTTTTAACTTCTCCACTTCTCTATTGCTTCTCCACCTGGAGCTCACCTGGGGAGGAGCTCTTCCCAGAATCAGATTTTACTTGGTTTGGATGCGCTACAGGGTACATAGGCTACTTATTTGAAAAAGGAAAGATATTTGTTAGACAGCCTAGGAATTATTTATATAATATTGACTGGCCTTGAGGGAGATACCAAATACATTTCCCAAACTAGTCTCATATTGCCCCGAGTCAAAGACGAGGGCAATATGGGTCTAGTGAGGGAAAATTTTTTGGTATCTCCCGAAAGTAATGCCAGTCAATATTATTATTACCTGTTCAACCCTTTCTGGTACATTAAATTAACATATTGGTAGATAATATAACTAAATTGTTGGACTTACCTTGGACAAGCCTCTAGTGTCAATTCTTGTCATGTCTGCAATGTATTTCCTTTTTATGATCTCCACAAATAGTGCTGAAAATGTTTCCACAAAAGCTTGTAAATATGCACCTACATGTACATTTCAATTCAATTCAAAATTTATTTCAATCAATCATAAAAATACAGGTATATACAAAGTAGGTAAAAACATGGGATTGGGAGCCCCTAGAAGTTTTCATAAAAAAAAACTTGTGGGTGGGGCACCACCATGGTACAATCAAATACAATTAATATAATACATACATAAAGAGTGAACAACAAATAAAATTGAAATACAATTAAAAAAAAGAAAAAAGAGAAAGAAACGATGGGCTAACATATGGGAAATAAACAAGCAAACTAGGAGTAATAATTATAAATCATAATGACCTACAGTGTGCTTTTGGCAGGAGTTTTTATACTGAGCAAAAAATTCAACTTTCAAGAGTTTTTTAAACTTATTTAGGACTTTACTTTGTTTTATATCATTTAAATCATTCCACAGCTTAATTCCTCTACAACATAGAGAATTTTTGGTAATTTTAGTTTTTGGAAGATATTGGTGAAGATCTGCTGAATGACGCGTAAAGTATAAATGGAAAGAGGCATTTGTGTTGAAGAGATTATTAAAAATATTTGGCAAGAGATTTGAATGGTAATTGTACATAAATATATAAGTATACATAAGACCCAAGTCACAAATTTCAATATTTTACAATCAAGAATGTCTATTTACAAGCTTGCAACAACAAACTGTTAATGGCAATGGCAAGCTGAACATTTTAGGAATAGGAATGAGAAACGCGTAACCAAGTTGAAAACTGAACTGTGAATGTAACTCCAAACAGTTTGTAAAGGCTAACACCAATAGCTATTTACAGGTTTGCTCTCGTCTTTTTACTTCGAGTAGTAGTTTATGGTAACATTGCAGTTATTCAGCACAAATGGGCAGGTATGTTCTTGTCAACGAGGTAAGCCCGGAACAATCCAACACTTCTCTTGGTTGATTTCCTTGTATTTTCTGAGTCCTCCTCGAGAAGCTGATTGAATTGATGCTCGTCGAGAGAAGCAAACCTGTTGCTGCTGGAGGCTGCCATATTTGTTGTTTACAAACAATCCCGGCACGTCTCTCGAGCTTGATTGATCTTCTGCGCTGGACTACTCACTGCACACACAACAATACACACACAATATGCATATCGAGTGAATATCGCTCGAGAACAAATTTACTCGTTTGTGCGCATGCGCTGGGGATTGATGAGCTCGGAATACGGATATTATGGACCGCTAATTATTGTACGTAGGTGCCATAGGAAAATTACTCTTTTCGGGGAGTAGGGGTGTACGAACATTATGGACACTCGTCATTTAGCTGATTGCTGACCGAGCCATTGTGACGTAGTTAATGTTGAGGTAATCAGTTAGACAAAATACATGTTTATATCATGTCTCCAAAATGCCTCATTCAGGTAATAATTTTTTTATGCGCTTTTTTTTACATAGGGGCTACCACTGAATATTTTGGGGCTATTTTTGTTCTTCAAGGCAAGGGGCAACTTTTTTTATTGGACATTGGCAATAGACTCACTGCGATGTCTAAAAGCTTGGAACATATTTCATAAAATAATGAAGACTAGGTCAAGACTACCTGAAAGGATATAGATCTACTACCACATCTAAGATAAACTCTAGAAATGATAATACTATAAATCAACACTCACCGTAAGCACATTTGTGGGCTGAGGTATCTTTATGCCGTTCAGTACTGTCTATCTTTATGTTCATTGTACCCACTGTAAATAGTTCTTTAATGCAACCAATTTATTTTCTTCGGTTCCTGATGGTGGCGGGAATGCTCTGCAGTCCCTAAGTTACTGAACAGATCCCACCACTTTCAAGGCCATAGTAAGTACCAAGCCGATCCAAAACCCATGATATGATTGTCGATCCGTTCTGAACTGTCTGTTGTTTTTCTTTGTTCCCTTCTCAATACTTCTAGTATAGTAGTCTGAGAGACCTCTGGTTCTGGTCATTTGGTCTTGCTAGGGCAGATGAAGTACTTCTTTATTTCGGATGATGAATCACACACACTCACAGTCAGATTCACAGCAGTTTGTTCATACATGCATATTTACAATGCACATTCTCTCGCTACCAGCTGGCACAATCTAATTCTGCATCGTGCATTTATTTACAATCGCGAAGCTTCTAGTTTTACGGAAGGCTTATAATGCGTGCCATCAGATCATCCTTTGAAGTGATACTGATAGCAAAGGGTGAGCTGCTTGCTCTGCTGGTGATGGAACATAATGAAAAATGATGTGAACTTGATATGCAATATTGTTTTTCATCGGTGGCAATCATTTATTTAGGCGATTCTGAATTAAATAGTCGCCCCAAAACATAAGTTTAAACATAAGTTTTTGAGAATTGACTTTGTCAATTGTTATTGGTGGTGTTCATCTTATACCTCACAGGTACCATAATTTAATAGTGAAGAGCCTCCAGTATAATTTCAAGGTACTGGAATATAGCCGCACCAAGCACATATTTCCCCCTCCTTTTATTGACTGCATCACTCTCTTGTATTTCAAAATTTAAGAAAGATAACGATTTGTAGATTGACGAGTCATAATACAGTATTTTGTGACTCTCAAGCTTATGTGATATCTGAACATTTTGCAACAATAGCAGGGAGAGCAATGTTAGATTCTTTTTTTGGGGGGGGGTTAATAATACTGTTATTTCCTTCTAAGAATAATTGCTCTTGTGTTCATGGAAGTTGACATCTCTGTTGCTGTTACCAGGTATATCCCTGCTGTTACCATGCTCGTGTTGTTGGAATGTAAATATTCAAGTTTTATTTCCGCCTTCTGAACTTATCATCGTGCGGTCTCGCCCTCAGAAGTAGCCTCCCAACATATCTCTGATGATGCCAAAATTCTGTACTTCAGAAGCTACAAATTGTTCAAATCACCTGCACTGCAATTGACAAGTGTCAACCATTGGAATATGTTTTTTGAATTTGAAATTGATTAAAATATTATGGTCGACATTTAGTCATAAAAAAGGGTAGCAAGATATTGATAAACATTTTTTTTAAAGTGCACTACAGAGATGGTTTCCATACCTATATGCCTGGAGTGAAATTGGAAGAAAAAGAAGGAAAAAATTTAATTGGTAAAAAAGCGTTAAAAACAACACCATCTTTGTAAAGGCGTATTTAACATCTGTTAAAAATTATTGTTGATAAGACTTTATTGCCAAGACCTGGGGGGCGTTTCATGAAAGGACTTGTCACAGGTTTTATCCAACAAGTCCTGTTATATCCAAAGTGGTTTTATCCATTAGTTACCGGTATTATAGGAAATACATTTCGCAGCCAATCAAAATCAAGGAAAGTTGTCAGATCTGGCAACTTGTCAGACGAAAATGTTGCTTGACAAAATGCTCCCCTTCAGGCCTACCCCACTCCGGTAAAAGCTTGTTCTGAAAAAGCCCAGTTATCATTAAAGGATTTTCTACTCTTTTGTTCTTACTGAAAACAAATTTGTATTGTCATTTCAAGCTAAAAAGCTAATTCAGTGCTTGTGGCATTATTACCACCTGTGCCCTATCAGTGGTTCAAACACTTCCAATGCAATCAAAAGCCACTTTTGATCCCTTGCCAGCACTCTCCCATAGATGCTTTTTACTTTTTCCCCTTATACTGTGTACAATCTCCCCTCTTTTCTTTACCACATAATATCAAAGAATTATGTCATCAGAGTGGATTTACTTTTTCGTTGGACTGAGTTGGTGGCTGGTTGCTGACATCTTTCCTAAATTCCACTCATGTACATCTTATTTGTCCGTTGTCAATGTTTGCTAACCGAATTTAAATGATTCTCTGGGTAACTTATTCATTTTTAAAAAATAATATGTATTTGACTATTTCAGGACTATCTTAATTTCCTTATGTTTTAAAATTGTTATTATGATTATGATTATTATTATTATTATATATATATATATTTTTTTTTTTTTTGGGGGGGGGCTCACTTGCAAATGGTCTTAAAATGTAGGTAATGACAGCCCTCAATTTTATTGACTCACTGTGCCATATTGATCCTATGAACACCTTTTTTCATCATGCTATTAGTTGCCCAATCTTATTATACATTTTCATTGTGCAGGATATATTTATATTACAATTGAGTGTATTTTGGTGTTGGAAATTGAATAGAATTAACCCAAAGTTAATTTCTTGAAAATCCAAGACACATGGATTTGCATTTAGGAAATGAATGGAATAAATGTACAGACTCCTTCAATTTCCATGTTTCTTATGATATTCTGTTTTAATGTTTCTTATGAATGTACAATATTTATATTGTTCAGATTGATTTTTAATTCTATTCTCCATTCTCCTACGACAGCTTGCAAGTAAGATTTGGGTGAATTGTTATAGTCTTGGGCTCTACCACAGTGGATATTCTTATGATCATCTGACATCATTATACAAAGCGAGCTTTAGTTTACAACATTCAACGGTATATAGTGATTTGGTCTATACCTGCTTTTTTCATTTGATTTCTCATGCTATATCTGTTTCCTCCTATGTCCACTTGGTCTCACACCACTTTTGATTATGAACATAATTTTCATTTGACATAGTGCAAAATATTATATTGAAGTGAAAATTAGCCATGAGATCAAGTGATGGTTGGACCAACTGATTATGATGACCAAATTGATAGTAGTAGTGGGTTAAGTTATGATGGTGTTAGATGGTCTGAGGATGATTTGCTACTAGACCAAGTGGATCATACAAACCACTTTTACCGCTTTGCTTGATACATCACCCAAGTATATCACAGTAAACCACAAGGCTGTCACCCATAACTGGTAAGAAAAATAAGTCAACTATTCCCCTGGAAGGAATCAAAATCACTGGCAAGATTGTACAAAATCATGTGGTGGTTGTTTCATAAAGTTGTGCAAGGTTATGAATGGCTTAACGCATGACTGGTGACCATTTCTTGTACTAAATTATATTTTCCTATGTAACTTAGTACTAAAGAACATGAGCCAGTCTTGCCATGAGTAACTTTGTGAAACACCCTCCCATTCTTCTAGGGAATATTGATAACAAAGAAATTTTTTTTTTTGAATAAACAATTCTTTAGTTAAAAAAATCATAGGCCTGTTCCTTGAAAATTGATTTGTAATGGATTGGGCTTGCAGAATACTAAAGGTTTCATTTTAACCCATTACAGATTGAGCCCAGAGTCTGTTGTAAATGCAACAAATAATCAGCCAATCTCCTGTGGGTTATCCTTTAAACAATTAATCTTAATTGAAAATACATGTATGTTCATGTAGAAATGTGCAGTGTATGTTGAAAAGAGTTAAGCATTTTGAATTGTCTTTTAGGAAAAATGCTACCACCAACAGAATGCGAAAATTCAAGGTTTTGTTGATAAAAGTAATATGTGTTCGTACATTTTACTCCTATTTCCTGCAAATTTTAGTGTTTATTATTACTGAATTATTGTTCTTTTTACAGAACCTATTCCCAAGTAATTTTCCCTTCATTATTTATATATTTTTTTAAAGATTTTGATCATGATTAATATATGAATAATGATTTTATGGCTGTGGCATCATATTTATAATGTAGGATATACCTGACTGGGAGATGGTGTCCTGTGAATGATGAGCCTACGGGGCATTGTCCCTTAAATTGTAGGAGAACGGCATGCCCTATCAGGTAGATTTTTAAAATAATTTTAATTGTGTAGGTCTTAGAATAGGGGTGTGTGAATTACATGACCACCAGTGATCATATTCTATTTCATGTAGGCCTACATATTGTGCATACTATGATCAATTCTTAATGCACCTTTCTCCCTCTGCGTGGAGTCAGTTTTGTTGATATGTCTACCACATTTAGAAGTACCACTTTTGAGACATGTACATGTAGTAATTTACATGTAGGAAATCATTTTTATGTAACTTTGGTAATTAGCATCACGATTTTCATTTTATTCATCCTCAAAAATTTAACAAAGGGCCCATTCTAGATAATATGAATTTAGAATTGTTGAAATTCTAAATTGCATGATTCCTGTACAGCAAGGTGCCGTTTCAGGCTTATAATGATTGTCACTGTGTTATTTTGTAAACTACCTTGGAAACCTTGATCCCTGTTACTGTGGTAGTTACTATGAAATTTTTTTTTATTGTAACAATAGACATATTACAGAAAGCAGGAAATCGATGCGCTCTTCTGACTTAAAGTCTACTTAGTTCTTTTTCCTTTTTTTTAAACCAGTGCCCATATGTATCTTTTCTGCAGGGACCTTTGAAATCAGAAATAGGTAAGAAATTCAGAGTGTTCAAAGACTAAATTATCCAGTTTACAAGTTTACCAAATTTCCTTATTTATATACCGGTATTACAAATTGCATATGATTTCAAATCTTTTATCAACCAAGTATAACAATGGCGTTAAAAATACCAAGTAGAATTAGTAAATATTCTTCCTTGACTTCATCAGCTCGTAATGTTGTGATGTTCATTGTATAGTGTATATGGGTAATTGGGTATACCCTTAGTTATATATGTACATGTACATGTATTCTCTCTGTTTGGACTTTGTAATTTCTCAGCTGGAGTAGCTATGTTCAAGCAAGAAGCGAAGAATCATAAAACCAGGAGCTTGCAAATATATTAGATATTAGAGTGAATGCAGAATATCATAAGAGGTGTGGCTCAGTGGAATAGTCTTTGGACTTTGAACCACAAAGTCCGGAGTTCAAATCCCACCGCAGCACTAGCATCCTTTGGCAAGGTGTTTATCTTCATTTGCCACTCTTTACCCTGGTATAGTAAACGGATACCCGGTAGGTAGGAATTCATTGAATGCTCAATGCTCCCGATCAGGGTAGCTATGCTAAAGCCCGGGTAATAGTATGCAATGCTAAGGAACATTTGAAAACGAAATGTTGCATATTATTATTATTGATCTCCATGGAGATCAGCTGTACGTCACAGTGTAAAAAGGTTTGTAACTCGACGAAAGAAGCATCCTGATGATATGCGGGTAGCTAGAAAACGTGTCAACAGGTGAATGCTAATGACTTGACAGCTAGTTTCTTCTGCCCCACGTGCATAAGAAAATGTAAATCTACGATTGGCATTGACAGCCCTTCCAAGACTCAATAATCATGCAAGCAGTCATCTTACTTTATTTGAAGGGATTGCTGAGAGATTAATATTACAATGGTTCGGGCAGACAAAGTCAAGGAAGAAAGATGAAAATTCCTACATGCACATGGTATTGCATGCATTTCCTTGGTCCTATTGGTTGATGATATCTTTAAAGAAAATTTAGTACATAACTGGTACGAAATGTGTGATTCTGTGAATATCTTATAATTTCTTTATTCATTGGTCCATTAGTCTGCTGCAAATTGCAGCAATTACCAAGAGCATCAGGCAAAGGATGCTGAGCCCTATGGGAAAATTACGACAGTTGTAATTTATGTATGAAACAGACCCCTGACCTGTGTGTTTTGCACACAAAAATTGTACCATATGGATTGCACAAAATAAAATTCCTGTTATTAATATCTTCATTAATTTGTATCAATATAGTTCTTTTTTTGTAATAATTATGTTTACCTAAATATTGCATAAACTACAGGATTATTATTTTTGTCTACAGTAGGTTATATTGTATAAACTACCAGATTGTTATGAGAGACTGCATGAATCATTATGAATCTTGCGTCAGTATGATCACTCTGCTGCTCCCACCTTTATCCATCAAACCATAGAGCTGGTTCATAACTTCTGGAGATCAGTGCACCTTGCATGAAGACAACCTGGGTCAAGTAACATAAAGCTTAATGATTAATCATGGGGCTGATTTTGACGATTGATCATACACAAGGATTTTTGTACTCATTCATAGAAATCAACCTCACAATCAAGTGATAAGCTTCATGTTGCAGTGCCCTGATCTGCTTTACTTCATCGTTCATGTCATGGAAGTGTATTAATCAACAATTGAAACTAGAATCTGCTATCAAGGATCGGAATTCATGTTGGTCAGAAGTCATCACTTGATGTCTACTTGATACAGATTTTTCAACATCAAATAAAAAATATGTCAAGCTTAATTCCTGGTGGTCATGTCATAGTTTAGGAATGTCTGGCTGGGAGATGGTGACCTGTGAATTCTGTGCCCACGGGGCCTTGTCCCTCAAATTGTGGGTGAACGGCACGCCCAGTCAGACTTTAGGTTTTGTGTTGTTTTTTGTAGGGTGTAGCACATTGCGCCTTGGCAAAAGTTTGGGCCATGTTTTTCAGCTTGAATCCGGGAATAGGCTTCCTTGCCTTTCCAATGTTCCATTTTCAGCATGGAAAAACAACAGTGAATGCAGGCAAGCCACTGTGAAGAAGCTTATCAGGATTTGGCTGAAGGACATGGCCTAGACTTCTGTTCAGGTGGTTTAAATACAGATGCCACTGCCATCTTTTGCTATTAGCCAAGTGCTCTCAATGTTAATGTCATTTTTGTAAGAATAAAGGGTTCATCATGAATCTATTAAACAGGAGTTCATTATCTTGGTTTCTTATTCACATGCAAATCATAGATGGACAAGATGTGTGTATTTTTTCTTTTAATTTCTACTATGTATAAATATAATCTTTGGTTAGATGATAAAGAATGTTATCTATGAAAATATTTCATGGAATAAAAGTTTCAGAGCAAAATTGTCTGTAAATACAAGTCGCATTGTGGTTTATTTCCAATTCGTCTGATGCCAATTTTTCTAATTTCCAACTAATCTATTATTTTTTTTTATCAGTTTGCCCAATATCCACATAGTCTAAATGCAAATTTGTCCGCTCACCATTTCGTCTTATAACCAGTTGGTCCAATAGCCATTTCGTCCATATACCATTTGGTCTAATAAAGTGTTAATTGTACAAAATTATATGTATATTAGACCAACTGGTTATGAGATGAGATGGCCATAGATGAAATGGTTATTAGACGAAGTGATGATTGGACCAAATGGTTGTTAGATAAAATGTTGATGGATGGAATGGCAGACTAAATGAATGTAGACCATGTGGTGAGTGAACGAGTTGGCAATAGAAAAATTGGCAATTTACAGGCATTGTAATACCTCAGTCATTTTTGCTTTAGGCGGCTGTATGGCGAGTCGATAAGAGCTTGTTAACATTTTTTTGTATCAGCTATATACAGGTAGCTAGAAAAAAATGAATGAACTGCTTTTTTCGACTCGCTGTACGGCTGCCGTTGGGCAAATATGACTGAGGTATAATTCTTTACATTGCCAACTACATAATTGATAATGAGTCATGTAAGGCATTTTCGCTGCACTGAGATTTTGATAATTCAAAGAGAAGAGCCTTTGTGAAATTGAATACACCAATGTTTCATACATGTACATGTACGTACGTCTTGAAGGCAAGACTTGACCTTTGCACTGGCCTGTGGCAGCAAAACACAAGTCAGGCCACCAAAATTCTGTAAAAACCCCATACTTGGTGGCGTGGATTGGCTACCACAGTTATGATAAATTGTAATGTTTTCTATTGCTTTAGGGCCACCGAATTTGCTTTTGGGGGCCACCAAAGCATGTACGGTATCTCAATTTTGAGGAAATTTGTCCAGTGTCCAATTCAAATCATTTCAGTAGAATATCAAAGTTTTATAATCATTGCTGCGTTGATGGAAGACCACATTTATCATGACACGTCACATGGAAAGGAGAATGCCCTTTTTCGTACTTTATGTGAGGAACAAGGAAGCAATTAAAGTGACATGCTCATGTATTCAGCTAAAATATGCCACTGATTTTCATCCTTGGAATTGTGCAAAATTGTCCTTATGCAATCTGTGAATCATGTATGGCAATAAATCAGTGAAATATCTTGCAGAGATAACTTGTTTCTCACCCAGGGGTATTTGTCCTTTTCAGTGATATTTCTAGTTTTCTTTGATCCTGTCATTGTGTACGCTATGTATATCAAACATAACTGAAATATAAATTTGGGAGGCTATGGAACAGAATCTTCCTATATGAATAGAGAATTCAGACAACATGCTGTATTTTCGATGTACTTTGTTTATCGATGAAGGGCTGATGAAGCTTTCAGCCTTGCAAGCTAAAGCCTAAACAGGATCAAAATTTCATCAGTGTGAAAAAGGAGGTGTGGGTTACCTCGGCCACAGTTGCTCTGAGGCGAGTCCAAAATGGCTGTTTTAAATTGTTTTGTACCAGCTACATATAGGTGGTTTTGTTAAAAATGAATAAAATGGCTGTTTTTGATGCATTTGCATATCAATATGAATATTACTAAAAAAAAATTGTTTATGCATTTGAATTGTATTACACTCATCATGTTTGAAATTGCAGTTTGTTTTGCTTGCAAGTGAACCAAATGCAATAATAATATTTTCAGGAAGTTGCTTCATAAAGTTGCTGTTTGTAAGTTAAAAGTGACTTTAAGAACATCTGGTGATCCTCTCTTGGGGTAAATGATGTTCACCATTAAATGATCATTGGCGATTATTTAGTAGGCCTACTTAAAGCTTCAACAATCGTTTTTAAAGTCACTCTTTACTTAAGAACAGCTTCATAAAATACCCACCAGAACAAAGATGTTCAGTGATGGTCCTAAAAACATCAACATAACCATTTTATACTGATAAGATGAACTTTTAAGAGATGGAATCTAGCCGAGTTTCTTTAAGGATAAGTAAACATTTTTAATTGTAAATATTTATGTGCTGATCACACATTCCCTTTGTTGTTCATGATATTGTGTATTTCCATTGATTCTTATTTCATTGATCACTTGGTTGATATAATTGCAAACAGAACACCTAAAGTACCAGAGATGACACTTTTTATGCTAAAGCCTGAATTCAGGCTAGAGCTATCAACTTATTTTTATGTCAGAGAAAACTCATTTATTTTGGCTATGATGGATCCTTGTAGATGATTTTCAGGCTTTTCAAAACTGTTGGTGTCATCTCTGATGTACAACAGCTGTGCTCAACATTTAGTTAACCCCACCACAAAATGCACTCCTTCATACCGAGTAAACAGTAGACAACAACATATAGGCCCGTATTCTGAAGTCTGGTTTACCTTAAACTCAGGTTTAAAGTTGTGGTTTAAGTATGGGAAGCCAAAAGTATCAAAATTTTTATTAAGTTGTATGTTTTCTTATGCTTACTGTGCTCTTTCCTGATACATCGATGGTGAAGACAATCATCTATTTATACTTCCTACACAATAATGAATGATTTGAGAGCCGAATGAGCTGAAGTATGATATCTCTACTGTTAGTGATTATGTAACAATGGTAACAAGGTGACTTACAGACAAGTCATATTTGGCAACCAACAATACAATGCCTTCTGTGATCTGATCACCCCTATTCAGAATGGGCGAGCTATGAAGTAAGGAAGGTATAATCCTTGCCTTTGATCAGGTGCATTTGCAATGTTTGGATGCTTCTTTTGTAGATGACTGTTAACAGTAATAGTCAATCAGCTGGTATGCTTGAAAACATCATGACATAGTTTGCATTTCATGCTTGACTCAGAACTCTTGGTGAAATCTTCCCAAACCTTACTCATTCTGAAGAACTTCAAGCCAATATACCAATAAACAATAAGCTTATTGATGTAGTCTGCTCCACTCAATAACGGGATGCAAAGGGACTTTCCTTGATGTTTGGCGCACAAACACCTTTTCTGGCTTGAAGGGATTGAGTAACTGGATTATGAGGTAGATACCACATAGAGCCCTCCTCTGAAAGGGTATCGAAGGAAATATTGTGTGCATGCAAAAAACTTGCTTGAGATTGTGTGCTACTACATGATTGTAAATTGCTCCGATCTGTTGACTTCCCTAATTAATAAGATTGATGGTTGAGTTTTAGACAGTAATGTTTCATAATGAATTTTTGTAGTAATACCACAAACTATCATTCCTTGACCTTATCATCTACAATATGTACATACAAAATATTGATAGTATTGATTATCAATGCAGCAACTTATACAAACCATTGTCCATTTTTTTTTGGGGGGGGAGGTTGTGCTTCAGCTGAGAAAATTGTGTGGCCTGCCATCGTGCATTGGTGATATGCATTGCGTAGCTCTCCAGTCTGTCAAGCAGTATTTGTACCATTTTCTTCACAGTGCCTGATCTATGGTTTGAACCCCCTGAACCTCCCCCCCTGCGTACGCTCCTGAACCAGACAGCCCGGTAAGAAATAAAGAATTTATGCCAATACTGAGACTACCAGCGATCTTTTTAAACAATTTGCCAATTGAAAATAATGTAGTAAGGGGGAAAAAACTAGCATTTTTCCTTTAAGTTGAAAAGCACTTGGGATAATTGGTAACCCATTCCTCAAGTGTTTTTAAATTGCCAGTGAAACTATGCAGGTGTAGTCGCTGATATTGCAAGCAGTGTAATTTTACCTGTTTGAACACCTTGCGATAAGATACACAGGTAAGGTCTGGATTATGATGCGGACCAGTGATGTGCATAATTAGTACATACCCTGAAATGCCTTGTCCTAGAATGCGGATCAACATATGCGTTTGTCAAGCCCACGTAATTGGTCCTGGATTGTAATCCAGCCAAACCTCGATTATTCCAGAGACTCTGCGAGAAGACAAAGTCTGCTTAAAAAAGCAAAGTCATCTGTGGTGTATCCTTCTGCATGGCTGGGATGAATTCCAATCGTCCAGTGCCAAGGACGGCTGACAAGAAATGGCATTTTGCTGTTCCAGGGTCGGAAAAATTCAACACACCACTGGAGACCTCTCTGGGAGTATTGTGCTTTGTTAACTGGGTACAAATGACGTGCAAAAAATGCGATTCCAAAGTTTGGCATGATAATGCGCCATCAAAAGCCAGATGGACATGGGTATGGGTTACTACACCGGATTGACCGGGAGTAGTTTAAGCAATTAACGCATCCAATTGCACTACAGGCAGGTCTGCAATTGGTGTAACCGATTGCATCGCTGGCACAAGGACATGGGTATGGTGTCAAGGTGCCAAGTGCATTAAAACACTGGGAGAGTTAGGTGGTGACAAATCAAACTCTCCAGGCAAGGGCCGATGTTGCTCCTCAGAGAATGCAAGCATATCGCCTACAAGCTCTTCAAATGAAAACGGGCCTTTATCGCACTGCTCTTAAGCTTGACAAGAAACTTAAAAAAAAAAGAGCCCTTTGACCTTCAACTCCTTTGCTAAAGAAATTAGTGCATTGACACAAATTCCCCTCATCCTACGCCAAGACTTGGATGATTCCGCCCTAAAACATAACGGCAAATGAAACCAAAAAGCATTGGACGCCATTTTATCGCCCCTCTGTCACTTTCACTTAGAGGAAGTAATGGCTGCCGGTTCTACATGGATTGCGTCTCTTCCTGAACCCTTAGCAAGGGTCATCTCCGCAAGCCTGCCATGGTAATTGATCAGGAACTCTTGGGGAGGATCACTCGTGCCATCGCAACGACTTGGAATCTCACACTTGCTTCATATTTCCATAGTAACCTCCTCACTGGTAGAATCCATACCTAAAGGAATTCAGAGGAGACATTCAACTGTAAATTTTCTATATAACTTTCACAAAGTCTACATTTGAAATTAACTATAACACCCATGGTTTCCGGGTCAACAGAAATAAATCGGATATGAAACCCATCTAACCCATAACTTTGCCTAAATTTGCAGACGGGTCACCTAAACTTGTCTATAGATTCCCCTTCCTATCGAGATAGGCGAATGTAATGCCCATGATACCAGTCTAAGCAATAGTTGCACTTGATCATAAAGGTACCATTGTCTGGCTGATGACAGAGATAGTACCTCTTGTGTCTATTACCTCAAAGTGGTAATGACTGGTTGTGATTCACCACATAGGTAGCCCTACGGTAAGTCACGTAAGATACAAATAGGGTTAGTTTGTGATAGTGGCTGGCCCTATCCAGGGTGATCCAAGTTTGCTGCCCTTGCAGATTTTGTGGCTGTATTCAAAATATAAACCCTATTTGAGTATTGCCTTGTTTTAAGATCATAATCTCTTTTCCTTGTATTCACAACTGACTATAGCTTGTGCCTTGCAATTCCATGAGCCTTTGCAAGTGAGTCCCTCAAAGAAAAACAATATTCATCTACAAGCATATGCTTTGCTGTTTGAGGCAAAGGATAGATCAGATCTACGCGTTGGTTCACCTCCCGCCCGAACATTGACATATTTGGAGTGAAGCTATTGGAGCTATTCTTCAGCAAAACAAATAGGCTGGCAAGCCATGAAAATGCATAAAGCTTGCATTCTGTGTTAAGTAGTTTATTAGCTTAAAAATGGTATATGATTTTTCAGTTTCATTTTTGGTTACAGTCTGGGTCTTTAATCTGTGACAAGAAGAGCCGAGAGAAATAGCTTATTTACTACAAAACTGTCTATTGTCACTTGCTCCCTTTTTAAGTGCTGAATCTACCCAGACTAAAATTCCTCCTTGGACGTTGCCTAGCCAAGTTCGAAAGCTGAGCAGGGCAGCATCAAGTTCTGGAGCATTTCTGCAGGAAAACACTGGGTCTGGTAGTCAACATCCAGCACATAGATTAGCTTGAAACAGACATCTACAGCTTGTGTGAGTACACTGGATGGTGTTACACTCAATAATAACAAATACCTGACTCGGTCTCCACCTGGTGCCTCCAAGAATCAACGGGAAAGGCTGTAGTTGTTCATTCACATCCAAGGTAGCCAAATGATACTCAATGAATGTTCCTTCCTGTATTGAAGAGATGAGATCCAGATCATTCAGAGGAGGAGCTGTATCTATGAAATTCTGTCGGGTGAAGGTTTTTTTTTTTGTCAACAGGAATTTGAGTGATTAGGTAGCAAATTTTGAAAAAATACCAGAAAATAATATTTTCTCAGAACCAGGTCAACATTATCAGATACAGTATCTCGCTGGAATTAAGGATTACATGTGATGCATACCTTTTGGGCCATCTGGTACAGGGTTAGCCTGTCCTGAATGCCTTCTTTAAGAGAAAATTCTGCCTTCAATTAAAAAAATATTATTACTCAAATCATCAGTCGATGCTGAATTAGTTTTGCATCCCTTACCATCTGACAAATCTTTCACCTCCACCTCTCCAAGGTACACTTTCCAGTCTTTTTTTAGCTCTGTTGAATGCTAGAAAACTTGCTTGGACATAACAGGCCACTTTGTGTAAAACTGATTAGTTTGATCACATCAGATATTGTTAGAAATTGTCTTCTTGAACTCGAAATAAATATAATGGATACACACTTATCATCAATTCAACAGAAATATGGTAAATAGTCATAAATGTACAATACATTGGCTCCTATTGGACACCTCTCCTCAGCTACAGACTGCGTGATTGCGATAAAAATTAGTAGACATGCATAATCTCTACAACAGCATACTTATTTTTTCCCAATATTCCAATTATGCATATTATGCTAATGCTGTTCATGCATGAAATAGGGTACTTTTGCTCTAAATCACTCACTGAAATAAAACTGCTAATTTTTTCTTCAGATACTCATTAAGTTTACACACAAAAAATAGTGAACATTTAATTTCTATGGATTTGCTTTTTTACTTTTTTATTTCATTTTTTTTAATAACATTTTAGATATCTTTACAATCATATATAATATAAAATTAATAGATTTCAATCTGTAAAAGACAATAATAATGTGCAGTTATAAATAGTTAAAAACACATTTTGTATTGAAATTATGCATGAAACCATGTTCTGTTTCCGGTCAGACATGTAAGTATAAAAGCATTGCTTTGGAACAGCATGCTTGGGCATTGCGAATTAGGTGTCAGAAGATGCATGAGATGAAATTTCATTGCATAATTTTTGCGCATTTAAAATCTGTCACAAAAAATACCAAGGAGGGAGGGGGATTGGGGATACATATTTAATCTTGATCAGAGCCCCCCCCCCCCGTAGCAGTTTCATGAAAAAATCTTAATTTGAAAGGTGTAGAAGACAGACTGAATGCTCATCTTTGATTCAGAAGAAGGGTGTCTGGGAACTTTATTTTGAGGACATCTACAAAGTGGGCAATACTGTGACTTTCCCCAATTTTTTTTTCTGTTTCCAGTTGAATTCACAGTTATGTTAGAAAAAGAACTTGCACTGCAAATTGGTACTTGGTTTTTAATGATTTTCTCAACTGGGCATGTCATCAGGTTCCTTGTCTGAATCATCTTTCACATCACTGTTGCCATCAGGAATGTAATCAGGGTCCTTGTTTGAATCATCATACACATCAATTTTGCCATCTACCATGTCATCAGGATCCTTGCCTGAATCATCATACACATCACTTTTGGCATCAGGGATGTAATCGACTCCTTATTTGAATCATCGTACATATCAATTTTGCCATCTACCATGTCATCAGGGTCCTTGCCTGAATCACCATGCACATCAATTTTGCCATTGACCATGTCATCAGGGTCATTGTCTGGATCATCATACACATCAATTTTGCCATCTTTGGATCCATATTCTGAATCACAGGGCTCTTGAGTGGTTATTGTTGTGTCCCCTGTTATGTTTGCCAAAGATGCAGCTTGATCACTTGGCACACCAGTAGATTTTTTTTTTTTGGGGGGTCCTCAATGTAGGAGTTTTCTGCAGACTTGAATGTATTATGTTGGCAGTTGTCAACATCCATTGGAGATACCTGATTCCATGGTTCCGTTCCTTTTGGGAAACCATAGTCATATACAGGGCTAAAGCAATCAACATCCATCGATGGCCAGGCTGCCCCTGATAACTGGTTGTGATGCCCTCTAAAAAATGAACATTTCACAGCCAAGAAAGCTGTGCCCTTATTTTTGCTGCGCCCTTTCTCACTGTGAGACCAAATATAAAAGGATCCAGGATTTTTTATCCCCAAGGATAAATTTGACACTAAAAAAGTCTTCACTTTCCAGGGGGGGGGGGGCACACTGCTGTTTTAACAGCATTACTACATATGAATTGTGCCTCTCAAAGGGGGACGGGTACAGCCAGCACCTTTGAGAGGTAGAATTAATATTTATGGGGGTAGTCGATCTACATGTACATATTTTGGGTATTTTTTCTCTTTTTGTCCATTGGCCTCTTTTTTGCTGGTGACCCAGGTCGAACCCCCCCCCCACCCTGGAATCATGGATAAACTCCTGATTTCAATGAGTCAAGGTATAAAAGTATAAAAGTACTAAGTCCCCCCTCCCCCCAAAAAATAATATTAATAAAATAACATATTAAATAAAAAGAAATTAAAAAATAGGTGCATCCAATAATCATTACCAGTATTTGTGGCCGACAATGGCTTGAAGAATGATTGAATACTATCCTTTCCTGTAATGATAATCTGCTGCGTTTTAGGAATAAATTGGGGGACTGACACAAGTGGCACAAAGTTTGCATCCATTTGCTGATGTAAATTGAACAGCATTCGGTTTGTCATCCAGTTCACAACTTTCTTGATGGCATTCATAGTATCCCTTGCAGTGGGCAATGTCCCTTATCCCATTGAAGCCCTTCCTTGTAGACTTCATCCAGGTGTCCCATGGTCGCCCATCTTTTGAGACAATCATTTCCTTTCTATCACAGTTCATTCTGAACTCCTTTAGCTCATTAACATTACAGGGAATTTCATATTTTTCAGTGTCAATCATCTCACAACCTACCCAGTGGGAAACTGAAAAGGCAGTCAGCAGGCTGTTGAGGGCTTGAGAAATCTCTGGCTTGAGAGACGACAGAGATCGAGCATGTAGCTCGGTGCCATAACTCTGCTTTACCAGATGAGGGAGATCAGCATGGATCAATTGCAACCACTGGAGGACTATGAAATTCTCAGGTGTAGGAGTCAACTCCTCATCTTCTGAAATCAATTCATTGTAGTGTGATATGCCATCATTAAATTTAAGGAGATTATTGTCAACAAAGGCAAGAATTCTTTGATACAAATCCTGTGGGCGTTTGTCTGCCCTTAGCTTGACATCGAAAAAATCAAGCAAGTGGGCACTACTTTGAAAGCCATAATGTAGCATGATTTTGCCCCAAATGTTACCTAGTGAAGTAGAGTCACAAATGATCTTCTTGTGCTTTGCCAATAATCGTTTCAGGCAGTATTCGTACTTCACTATTTAATTAGCAAAATTATTGAAAATTAAAATTTCCTTTGTTCCCCCCCCCAAAAAACATATCTGACTTCACTTTTGGTTAAAACTCATTAATTTTATAAAATTTATTTATCATTGTAAAATATAACACTACTTATTACTTATTGAAAGCATGTTGAAATTTATTATATTTTTAAAGTTCTAGTGTGGAATCGCCCACATTGGTACACACCACACAGTGGACCACATTGTGATACCCACCATATTGGTACCTCTTTGTGCTACCACACAGTGGACCACATTGTGATACCAACAATATTGGTACCACACTGTGGTACATACCACACATTGGTACCACACTGTTATTGTTTTAGTTGTTTTAATAGTCCCAACAGATTTGAGTGAAGCATCATGTGTGTAAAATTGTGAATTTCTAGCTCAATGAAACACTCTTGTAACATCTTCTTTCTTGATGGAACATGTGACCTACCTTGCCATCCTCCAAGCAGGTGTCCTTTGGTTTGTCACTGCCACCAGCTTCTTTTTGTAGTAGGGATCCAACCTGGTGATCAGGAAATCTAGAAGCTGAGGCACATTGAAAGCTTTTGTTCTATGCAAGAAGGAATCCTTCAGAACACGCATAGCAGCCTCTGCATAATTGTTGGTATTTTTCCTGCAAGTCATCAGGTGTAGCCGACATGCATGTGCCCATACCTCCTTCCTGTTGTGCAGTCCTTCTTGCTCATCTTGATCATCTCTGGCCTTCAAAATTTGTGCATCGTGAGTATGGCCAGACCATCCAATGTAGATGTCGGTGAAGCTGCAACAACAAAATAAATATTGTGATAGTCCTAGGCTATGCTCCAATGAATAGAAAAATGACTTTAAATATCATAAAATTTATAATTGCATTTTCCTATTTAAAAGTAACCAGATGGGCCCATTTTAATCACTAATCCAGGCCAGGGGCGGATCCAGGATTTTTTTATCCCCGAGGATAAATTTGACACTAAAAAAGTTTTCACTTTCCAGGGGGGGGGGCACACTGCTGTTTTAACTCTTAACATGCCACGCACACTACTAAGCCAATGCCACAGTGCTAATCCGATGCTAATCCCCTGTGCCAGCCACAAAACCCCCCTGTGCCACATTGATTTTGGGATCGCGAGTCGTATTCACTCCTTCCAATAGTCATGATTACAATTGCTTGTAACTCTCTAACGATTAGTTTATCCACAAAATATTGTGTAGTAAAGTTGTAGGAAATTTCATACTCCTTATAATGATGTCCTCATTATGTGGATTGGTTATTATCTTTACCGCTAAAATATGAGTTGTATCAAGTAGTTCCATTTTGTGGAGTGTTTTGTATGGATCAAAAAACTAGGTCTCTTCTCTCTCAGAGGCGGAGCCATATCTTGTAAAAAATGTAGAAATACTCGAAAAAGTCGAATGTAAACCGCGTGAGTAAGTTTATCTGTCAGAAAGCAGAGTTCACACTGCACACAATAGTGCTAATTACGGCGTGCATGCGAAGCGCAATACAATGCAAAACGGCGTAACAATGATTGTTATTCCGAATGTGCGCAGTCATGCACGAAGCAGGCGAGGGTAGGAAACAATGCAAGCACAAAGCAATCAATAGTAGGCGTGCGAGCACGAGTGTGGCATGTTATAGTAGGATACGTAGCGTGCACGAAGCACTCAATGAGTTAACAGCATTACTACATCACAAATATGAATTGTGCCTCTCAAAGGGGGACGGGCACAGCCAGCAACTTTGACAGGGAGAATTAATATTTATGGGGGTAGTCGATCTACATGTACATATTTTTGGTATTTTTTTCTCTTGTCCATTGGCCTCTTCTTTGCTGGTGACCCAGGTCAAACCCCCCCACCCTGGAATCATGTATAAACTCCTGATTTCAATGAGTCAAGGTATGAAAGTATAAAAGTACTAAGTCCCCCCTCCCCTCCAAAAAAAAATATTAATAAAATAACATATTAAATAAAAAAAAATTGAAAATATGTGCATCCAATAATCATTACCAGTATTTGTGGCCAACAATGGCTTGAAGAATGATTGAATACTATCCTTTCCTGTTATGATAATCTGCTGCGTTTTAGGAATAAATTGGGGGACTGACACAAATGGCACAAAGTTTGCATCTATTTGCTGATGTAAATTGAACAGCATTCGGTTTGTCATCCAGTTCACAACTTTCTTGATGGTATTCATAGTATCCCTTGCAGTGGGCAATGTCCCTTATCCCAGTGAAGCCCTTCCTTGTAGACTTCATCCATGTGTCCCATGGTCGCCCATCTTTTGAGACAATCATTTCCTTTCTATCACAGTTCATTCTAAACTCCTTTAGCCCATTAACATTACAGGGAATTTCATATTTTTCAGTGTCAATCATCTCACAACCTACCCAGTGGGAAACTGAAAAGGCAGTCAGCAGGCTGTTGAGGGCTTGAGAAATCTCTGGCTTGAGAGACGACAGAGATCGAGCATGTAGCTCGGTGCCATAACTCTGCTTTACTAGATGAGGGAGATCAGCATGGATCAATTGCAACCATTGGAGGACTATGAACTTCTCAGGTGTAGGAGTCAACTCCTCATCTTCTGAAATCAATTCATTGTAGTGTGATATGCCATCATTAAATTTAAGGAGATTATTGTCAACAAAGGCAAGAATTCTTTGATACAAATCCTGTGGGCGTTTGTCTGCCCTTAGCTTGACATCGAAAAAATCAAGCAAGTGGGCACTACTTTGAAAGCCATAATGTAGCATGATTTTGCCCCAAATGTTACCTAGTGAAGTAGAGTCACAAATGATCTTCTTGTGCTTTGCCAATAATCGTTACAGGCAGTATTCGTACTTCACTATTTAATTAGCAAAATTATTGAAAATTAAAATTTCCTTTGTTCCCCCCCCCAAAAAAAAAAAAAAAAAACATATCTGACTTCACTTTTGGTTAAAACTCATTAATTTTATAAAATTTATTTATCATTGTAAAATATAACACTACTTATTACTTATTGAAAGCATGTTGAAATTTATTATATTTTTAAAGTTCTAGTGTGGAATCGCCCACATTGGTACACACCACACAGTGGACCACATTGTGATACCCACCATATTGGTACCTCACTGTGATACCACACAGTGGACCACATTGTGATACCAACAATATTGGTACCACACTGTGGTACATACCACACATTGGTACCACACTGTTATTGTTTTAGTTGTTTTAATAGTCCCAACAGATTTGAGTGAAGCATCATGTGTGTAAAATTGTGAATTTCTAGCTCAATGAAACACTCTTGTAACATCTTCTTTCTTGATGGAACATGTGACCTACCTTGCCATCCTCCAAGCAGGTGTCCTTTGGTTCGCCACTGCCACCAGCTTCTGTTGGTAGTAGGCCTCCACCCTGGTGATCAGGAAATCTAGAAGCTGAGGCACATTGAAAGCTTTTGTTCTATGCAAGAAGGAATCCTTCAGAACACGCATAGCAGCCTCTGCATAATTGTTGGTATTTTTCCTGCAAGTCATCAGGTGTAGCCGACATGCATGTGCCCATACCTCCTTCCTGTTGTGCAGTCCTTCTTGCTCATCTTGATCATCTTGATCATCTCTGGCCTTCAAAATTTGTGCATCGTGAGTATGGCCAGACCATCCAATGTAGATGTCGGTGAAGCTGCAACAACAAAATAAATATTGTGATAGTACTAGGCTATGCTCCAATGAATAGAAAAATGACTTTAAAAATCATAAAATTTATAATTGCATTTTCCTATTTAAAAGTAACCAGATGGGCCCATTTTAATCACTGATCCAGGCCAGGGGCGGATCCAGGATTTTTTATCCCCGAGGATAAATTTGACACTAAAAAAGTTTTCACTTTCCAGGGGGGGGGGGCACACTGCTGTTTTAACAGCATTACTACATCACAAATATGAATTGTGCCTCTCAAAGGGGGACGGGCACAGCCAGCACCTTTGAGAGGGAGAATTAATATTTATGGGGGTAGTCGATCTACATGTACATATTTTTGGTATTTTTTTCTCTTTTGTCCATTGGCCTTTTTTTGCTGGTGACCCAGGTCAAACCCCCCCACCCTGGAATCATGTATAAACTCCTGATTTCAATGAGTCAAGGTATGAAAGTATAAAAGTATTAAGTCCCCCCCTCCCCCCCAAAAAAATAATAATAATATAACATATTAAATAAAAAAGAAATTGAAAATAGGTGCATCCAATAATTATTACCAGTATTTGTGGCCGACAATGGCTTGAAGAATGATTGAATACTATCCTTTCCTGTTATGATAATCTGCTGGGTTTTAGGAATAAATTGGGGGACTGACACAAGTGGCACAAAGTTTGCATCCATTTGCTGATGTAAATTGAACAGCATTCGGTTTGTCATCCAGTTCACAACTTTCTTGATGGCATTCATAGTATCCCTTGCAGTGGGCAATGTCCCTTATCCCAGTGAAGCCCTTCCTTGTAGACTTCATCCATGTGTCCCATGGTCGCCCATCTTTTGAGACGATTACTTTCCTTTCTATCACAGTTCATTCCAAACTCCTTTAGCCCATTAACATTACAGGGAATTTCATATTTTTCAGTGTCAATCATCTCACAACCTACCCAGTGGGAAACTGAAAAGGCAGTCAGCAGGCTGTTGAGGGCTTGAGAAATCTCTGGCTTGAGAGACGACAGAGATCGAGCATGTAGCTCGGTGCCATAACTCTGCTTTACCAGATGAGGGAGATCAGCATGGATCAATTGCAACCACTGGAGGACTATGAAATTCTCAGGTGTAGGAGTCAACTCCTCATCTTCTGAAATCAATTCATTGTAGTGTGATATGCCATCATTAAATTTAAGGAGATTATTGTCAACAAAGGCAAGAATTCTTTGATACAAATCCTGTGGGCGTTTGTCTGCCCTTAGCTTGACATCGAAAAAATCAAGCAAGTGGGCACCACTTTGAAAGCCATAATGTAGCATGATTTTGCCCCAAATGTTACCTAGTGAAGTAGAGTCACAAATGATCTTCTTGTGCTTTGCCAATAATCGTTTCAGGCAGTATTCGTACTTCACTATTTAATTAGCAAAATTATTGAAAATTAAAATTTCCTTTGTTCCCCCCCCCAAAAAAAAATATATATATCTAACTTCACTTTTGGTTATAACTCATTAATTATATAAAAATTTATGTATCATTGTAAAATATTACACTACTTATTATTGAAAGCATGTTGAAATTTATTATTATTTTAAAGTTCTAGTGTGGAATCGCCCACATTGCTACACACCACACAGTGGACCACATTGTGATACCAACAATATTGGTACCACACTGTGGTACATACCACACATTGGTACCACACTGTTATTGTTTTAGTTGTTTTAATAGTCCCAACAGATTTGAGTGAAGCATCATGTGTGTAAAATTGTGAATTTCTAGCTCAATGAAACACTCTTGTAACATCTTCTTTCTTGATGGAACATGTGACCTACCTTGCCATCCTCCAAGCAGATGTCCTTTGGTTTGCCACTGCCACCAGCTTCTGTTGGTAGTAGGCCTCCACCCTGGTGATCAGGAAATCTAGAAGCTGAGGCACATTGAAAGCTTTTGTTCTATGCAAGAAGGAATCCTTCAGAACACGCATAGCAGCCTCTGCATAATTGTTGGTATTTTTCCTGCAAGTCATCAGGTGTAGCCGACATGCATGTGCCCATACCCCCTTCCTGTTGTGCAGTCCTTCTTGCTCATCTTGATCATCTTTGGCCTTCAAAATTTGTGCATCGTGAGTATGGCCAGGCCATCCAATGTAGATGTCGGTGAAGCTGCAACAACAAAATAAATATTGTGATAGTACTAGGCTATGCTCCAATGAATAGAAAAATGACTTTAAAAATCATAAAATTTATAATTGCATTTTCCTATTTAAAAGTAACCAGATGGGCCCATTTTAATTCACAGACGTGAAAAGTGATATACTCTTGGTCAAACGTTTTTTTGCAACAAACTTCATGCACCAACTAACGCCTATTTTCCCTACTTGCACATGACAAAAAAAATCACAATTTTGCAGTTAATTGACCTTTGGTAATTAAACATACATAAATTATGTCATCAAATACAACATCAAGGGTGCCACTGTGAAATCACTCTCCCAGCACTGCATAAACTAGGGTATTAAATTTAACTATAAGTGTTGAATTTAACTCTTTTCCGGTATCTATATTGGGCAACACTCAGAGATTAAAATATCACGTTTTGGATTAAGTCATAAGTAACGCTCAATTGGGTGTTAAATATCTAACACCAACAATCAACACCATTAACACCAATAGCTGGTGTCACATTAACATGAGCCTGTGGGAAAAGGAAGACTTAATGAAACAATCATACAGCATTCTTTTTAAAACAAAAAGGAGTTTATAGACTGTAGGCCATACCAATGTTAAGGCTTCATTTAAAAAGTTGCGTGGTCTGATGACTGGTGTTAGAATATAACATTATAAATTGGTTATATGGTTGCTACTGAAGAAAAAAACATTTTGTTCTCCGAAAAAATATCCCATTAATGAGATGATCAGCTAATTAGTGAAATGGCATTTGAACAAGAGAGGGAGCCCTCTACATTTAATGTCCAAAATCACTTTAAAAAATCATCAAAAATCAATCACTTGTCATACAACATTGTGACCTTGCACACTTATATAAGACTAATTGGCGCTTCCAAAAATGAAGGGAAAATGAAGGTCAAAGGTCAAGGTCAAGAGGTCATTTCCGCCCATATTTTAGAGCAATTTTTCAAAGTTTTTCAAAGTTTATGCATTTGTTTATTTTTTTTCAGATTTGTTTCAAATTTGGTACACATCATTATTGGATGATGACTTTTATTCCTATGATTCTTTTTTTGCTAGGTACCTTAGTTAATGGGATATGGCCAATCAAAAAATTGATAATTTTTCAGAAAAAATGAATAAAAAACACAATTTCAAAAGGGAGGCCCAAATTGAGAAAGCTACCATAGTTTTAAAGATATTGATGGTCTCTAAAATTTGGCTGAGGGACAATGAAATGTTTTCCTAAACCTCAACTAGTTCACCAAAAAGTTTGTGATGGTCCCCACGTTCATCCAACAGTTTGCTTCGGGGAAAGGTCACCAAGAAGACCGACAAGCCGGAAGAGCAGAAGCTGTTCCCCTGTGCGTGTTCCTTCTGAGACACCAGTCCTCGCAGAAGAATGATCAGGATAAACCGAGATCAACACCTCCTGCGAAGGAAGAAATCAGATTGAAAAATAAACAAATGCATAAACATTGAAAAATTCGCTCTAAAATTTGGATGGAAATAACCTTTTGACCTTTACCTCGACCTTTGAACTTGACCTTGACCTGTGCAAGGTTACAAAGTTGTATGACAAATGATTGGTTTTTAATGATTTGTTAAATTATTTTTTTTATCATTGAAGGTAGAGGGCCGCCTTAAAAAGGGAAGAGCAGTATGTGTTGCAAATTTGTTCTAAGTGATTTTCAGTATGTTTTGGGCAAATTATGAACTTATGGCATCTCCTGATAAACTAAAGCATGCCGTCCAGTGGCTCTTTTAAGTTTTCACGTGCACTTGATGCATATAAAATAATACTGAATATTTCATGTAATCAACAGTGAAATATTGGTGTCTTCATGTTTCAATAAACATTGGAGTTTTTGTTTGTTTGTTTTCCAGAACCTATTACAGCATGATTTGTCAAGCCCTCCAAGAAGCCAAGCCAGATACCAGTGCCATATATCAGTTCACAAATGTGGAGTTTCAAATACTGCCAAATAGGACCTTTCCAGAATATACCTTTATTCCTCATCAGGGCTTTAAATAACCAGCGCAATTCTTGGATTAATGTGCCAGAAATTGCGCCTGCCCCATGTGGTTAGTGCCTGTCTTAGATCAACTAAATGAATGGGCAAACATTATTATGAGCAATATTAAGCTTAGTTACTTACTTTAATTATGTTCCTCCTCATCAAAATCATCTTCTCCTTCCTCATCATCAGAATCACTTGCTGGATTATTTGCATCTTCGTCAGCTATCAGAGGTTTCAAGTTGTCACAGTTTTTGCATTGGCATAGGTCTGAACACTGAAGGCCAAGATTAGAACAGCATCCATCGTCAGCATCTTCTGCCTTGCATTTTGAGCGCTTACACTTGCAGAATGCCAGTTCGAGTACACTTTCTGGTGCTGGTGCCAGATCCATCCAGTCAATGGCAAGCTCAATATCCTCCATTTTCCATCCATGGTTGACTGGCGATGGCAGATCTTGGTCTTGAACAAGGTTCTTCTTGAAGATGCTTGCCTGAAAACTGGCCCTCTGGATGTGTTTCCGCAGTGAATCCTGGTTTGGTGGCATTACAATTTCACTTCTGGTTGCAGTCTTGAGCATGATGTACCGGATTTTATTGACACTAGGCACATCCTTATGACCATACAGGTGACAAACAAATCTTTCCAGTCCATTATATACTTCTGCAGGGACGTCAAGAGAATCGCCAAGTTGCTTGAATGACTCCACATGTGCTGGAAATTTCTTCAGTAATGAAAAGGCCTTTGTCTTCCCTTTTCCATAGAACGAGCTGACGGAATCGCAGCCAGTGAATGCATGGAAACCAATCAGAGCACTTGTCAATGATTCTCCAAGTTCTTGTTGAATGGGGCGTACATGTATAGCGATAGTTCTCTTGTCATCTCTGCCTGTATGAAAATATGGAGGTGAAGCAATCTCCTTAGCATGTGCTACTGCCAGAACAAAAACATCTGTGTCTGGGGACTTGATGATGACTGGGGTGGCATTCGAAGTTTCCCCAATATACTTCGCATGCAATAGTATGCGGGTATCTGCCTCCTCATGGTCGCAACAAAGACTGTCGACTTGCGAACACGTCACAGCTCCGTTGACATCTGCCGCTTTTGTATGGCATTTGTCTTCATGTGCCACTACCAACTGCACACTTTTCAGCTTGTAAGCATCATAGTTCTGCCACTCTGTAAATAGAAAGCTGATCAGTTCTTGCTTGTTATGGCTGTTGGCAAGGAACTTCTTCCACTGCTTTGGTGTGTTCTGATCTGGCTTTCTGATGCGGACTCTTTGAGATCCAGTTGTCGCCCGTCTTGTCCTCTCTGCATTTTTTATGCTTACGTCAGGGTACGTATCAGTAACGAAATGGATGGACTTGGTCTGAGTCTCAAGTGTTAAGTTCATAAGCTGCTTGAACATTCTCATCGCCACTTCACCAAATGTCTTTGGAATGTTCTTCATCATTTGAAGAAGGGCCATAGCATGTACAATCCATATGCCACCTTTCGGAGGTTGAGGAGGAACTCTGGTGTGACCTTCTTCAGGTGCTGTAGGCATGTGCAGATCTTCTAACATGTGCAGGAGCTTGGCCTTGTTGGTTTTCATTAGCCAGCCATCAGCTTAGGCGATGGGCAGTGGCAATGGCCCAAGTGAATAGGTCATCATATTACGCAAGTCGACCTGTCTCCTTTTACCTATGATAACAAGGCGGGCGAACAGATCTCGGTCGCTCTTCAGCACCATCTCCTTCCCTTTAATGTTAGACACTGATTTCTTCATCATATTGCTGAAAGTCTTTAGTGTTGATGTACGTATTGTGTCTGTAAAGGCCTTGTCTTCCTTTTGCAGTCTTTCCTGGCAGTACTGCATGAAGCTTGCATCACCCTTTTCTTCTGCCGCCAACAGATCCCTAGTTATATCTGATGATGCAAGAACACCATAAGCAAGATGAACTATATCAGTTGAAGTTGCCTCTTCAAATGGATTAGTGAGACTTGAGATGGTGTCGATGATGGACTCCACATCTGATTCATCTCGCTTTATGCGGCTCTCTGTGAGGTCCTTGCGGAAGCATGATCTTTGACCCTTTCCTGCCATCTCCTCAACTTGCCTCATAATGGCTGCTCGCTCATGGTGTCCTGCCGTCCATCTGTTCACAGCGCCTTTGTTGACGGTAAATCCCTTAAAGCCTCCTCTTGTTTCGGAGTCTTTGTTTCTGGAAGATTGGAGTTTGCCACCGTATGGACTGCGCCTTAGCATATATTGCCTGGTCTACCACAACAACGACAGAGTCTAACTTCAACGAGTCAGTGATGTCAATACTTCGATGAAGCACAGTGTTGACAGCATTCATTTGTGTGGGTGAGGCGTCGATGACTAGAAGATAAGCGACGGTTGCCTTTGGTGGAATTCTTTTGACAAGCATCTGATTATATCCAGTCCATCCTGGCAGAAGGCGGCTACTGTCTGGTACAGGATACTTGGTGATAAAGTAGCCCTTGTCTATACGTCTTGCAGCCTGGATCGGTTTGGAGTACTCAGGCTCTTTTGGAGCTTCAGTTCACGTCCTAGTGGTTGCGGATTGGCCTTCTTGGTACCAAAAAATGGCACAAGTACCTCTTCTGGTGCTTTGAGTGTTCGTTCTTTTGTCTTCTTGACTGAAACAGATGTCTCTAGTGGTTGATCTATTTGAGCTGGCTTATGCTGAATGGCAATCCCGTTAGTGTTGTGGGTTGTACCTCTCCCCGAAAGTGTCTCCTCACCAAAGTCATTATTGTCCCATACCAGTGTGGTGTAAACTCCTTCTTGCAGACAAGATGGTACTTTGTTTTCGCCATTTTGAATCTCCTTCTTGGCCAGCGCAGTATCATGCTCGAGGACCTTGGTGTGGGACGTGGCATGTCCGAAGCCATTTAGAAGCCCAATCAGTTGTGCTGACCCAGTGATGTGGCGAACAGCCATGGCGAGTGATGTTTGCTTTGGCATTGCCTTCCTTCCCTTTGAAGTAAGATATATATGATATCCTGCGACAGGGACAATATCCGTCTATGTTGCTCTTCTGGCAGTGTTACAAACTTATCGCCTTCAGGATCTTCATTGAAACCAACCATCCATGAGAGGAAGTTGTAGAGCTTAGTTGGAACGATCTTCTCTGCCTTGTCCAGTGTCAGATGTGTTGAGTCTGGTGGCCATGGCATAGTTTGTGTTGGTATATCTTCAATTTCTTTCTTCAAATATATGGCGCTGTTGTACATCTCTGTCAGAGTGGATCCTGTTGCTCTACTTCGTTGTAAAACAAAGCCTTCATCTTCCTCCATGTCTGTGCTGATGTCAGTACCAGACGGTCCATCAACAGAAACCCTGCTGTTAGCAAAAAGGGTCTCTGCCGAAAGCTGCTTAGCATACACAATGTCGCTCTCATTAGGATTCTTCGGTCTTGCAAATATTAGACATGGGTATGTACTTTGTAGTCGACCCTTCAAACTGTTTGTTTTATACGAACTGGCATCCACCTTCTCAACTTCGGCTACAACTTGGACAAATTTCTTCTTGAGCGCGACCAACTCCCATGCCTTCTCCTTAATCAGCTTTTTCTCCACTACATCCTTACAGAACTTCTTAAATGACTCAGTGTTGTGCCTGTCATGCTGCTGCTTGTTTCCTTTCCTTGTCAAAGGTCGCGTGTAATTCAGGTAACACGTTGCATGGTACTTGACTTCTATGGCAACGCAATCTTGATGTTGGATGAGGCGTAAGATGCGAGTATTTTGCTCGTTGATAGCCTGCTCTAGAATTCGCCCTCCGTTAACTATCTCACAGTTGGAAAGTGGCTCCTTCACACGCTTTCCTTTCTTCTTTACATCCAACCGTCCACTCTTCTGACAGATGATACACTCTGCTGGGAGTACATGCATAGAACGACGGGAACTGGTGGCTGCCACTCTGGATCGTAGTTCTCTTTGTGGCTTCTTCTGCTCTGGTTTTTCTGATGAATCTGGGGGAAAAATAAAACGAAAAGAGTAATTAAATAATAGATATGTGATACGCATATGCACATTTTTATTCAATTATTGTATGTCAGTAATTCTGGGTTTCAGACGATAAATTTTAGTAATTTAATAATCAACATTCAGTTTCTCAATAACAGTATCAGGAATTTCCAAGTGTGGAACACACTAATTTGCTCGCAAAAATAAATTATAATATAATTGCAAGATGATAAAAGGAGTATTTATTACAGAAGAAAGTATCATAAAGGGGAACAAGAGGACTATTTATGTGTATACCATGCAGTGACAAAAACACACATTTAATTGCATTATGATGTAAAACAAAAAAAAAGGGTCATAATGGGCCTGCTTTAAATGATTTAGTTCGGCTCTTTTGCAACCGCAAATAGGTCTGGATCTCTTTTCATGAATGAAAATTTAGGCAGCATTCCATCCCTCTAGGCGCTGGCCAGCTTTACTAGCAATACATACACGATGTCATATCGAAGACATGCATCGGTATGTATTGCATCATACACAATAAAAAATGAAAAGTCAATAACAAAACGTAACTGCAAAATGACAGGCACAATCCAAAATAGGTCTGGATCTCTTTACGTGAATGAAAATTTGGGCAGCATTCCGTCCCTGTAGGCGCTGGCCAGCTTTACCAACAATACATACACGATGGCATGTCAAAGACGTGTATCGGTATGTATTGCATCATATTATTAGGATGTATTTAATTTTTATATATTTAAATAAGCGCCATTTCACAAATGGTGGGGGATGAATTTGTTTCAACTCAACTCAAGTTATCTTAAGTCACATCTAGATCTAGACACTAACATTGCTAAGGTAAGCCGTGATTACAGGCGACTATGCATGTAAGAAATCATTTCTTATTTCAGTTTAGAAAAAAAAAAACATGGTTAAATGATCGGATAATCGCAGGAATTTTTAATCAATATTTGGCACCGTTCATTAAAAATCCATGCGATTACCTGATCATTAACCATGTTTTTTTTTCTTAACTGAAATAAGAAATGATTTCCTACATTGCAATTAAAAATATATATAGTCGCCTGTTCATCATGTTCATGATCTTTGCCTTGGGCTAGTACTAGGCCAATAGCCTATCACAAGTAAATGATCACATGCAATTTCCCGTGAAAATATTCTCAAGTAAACTCACCTTCATCTTCCAGTTCTGCTTTCTTCTGCTTTCTCTTAGCTTGGTCAACCTTTGTTTTATCTGTAAATTGCTGGTAGCATTTTTGATGAAAACCAGCTTGTTGTGGAATTTCATCAATGCTGTTGCTGGTCGTGTCGATCAGTGCCAGAAAATCGGTTGCAATGTTGGCCTTTTTGCCGTCAGAATTCTTCCAAATCGCAGCACTAGTCAAAGATTTCGCCCACGTTGTTGCATTAAATGCGTTTAAATCATCGTCAGAAGCATTTTCGAAGTGAATAAAACACTTTAATTCGGAACTTGTTGACGAACCAGCAGCCGCAGCGTCGGTCGCCATCTTGGTTGTCAACGTACATTGTACGTGGAAGTCAATCGCGAACGAGCCCGTAAATGCTGCCTTCTGATTGGCCAGAATCATGTAAACCAGTTGTTCACCAATAATAACCATTGAAATAAACGTCAGAATTATTTAATTTCATACATTTGGGAGCATAATCGTGAGGAGAACAAAATGTTTATGCATGTTTTACAATATTTGGAAGGTTATCATGAATTATATTTCTAACACCACTGACCAGACCACGCAAAAACACGATACAATGAAATGGCCTGCCGACTATTAATGCAGACAACATAAAATCTGCTCTTGAAAAACATGTGCAACGTGTACAAGATGAATTTTGAATTTGAAAGATATTAAAGCAATAAAGATATCAACTATACAAAATGCAACAGTCAATTGTACAAAACTCAACAAACAATATCATTATACATTCAATCATAGCTTCCAAAGTGTAGTATGATTGTGCTTTGGCACCTGTTGCAATCGAGACCAATATGTAGAAGGAAAAAAAGTGTAGAAGTAAATGGTTTGAACTTTTTGCACTTTACTTCAGTATGACATGAAAACATCCAGTTTTTATTTTCATGTCTACTTTTACTGTATGTGAAAAGGTAGACTGTCAAACTTAGTATGTATTTTACTAAATGACAAATCATAGCTAGTTTTGATAAGTGCTTTTTCATTCACCACCCCCCCTTAACAATCGTTTTGAATCAATAATACCTTGAAATTTAACTTTCAACTTGTAATTTCAACATATACGGCTTGGCCCAAAATCATAATAACCTGTAATTTCACCATAATATGGCTGATTGGCCCCAAATAATAATAACCTGTAATTTCACCATAATATGGCTGATTGGCCCAAAGTCATAATAACCTGTAATTTCAACATAATATGGCTGCTCGGCCAGAAATCATAATAACCTGTAATTTCAACATAATATGACTGCTTGGCCAGAAATCATAATAACCTGTAATTTCGACATTATATGGCTGCTTAGCCAAAAATCATAATAACCTGTAATTTCAACATAATATGGCTGCTTGACCAAAAATCATAACCTGTAATTTCAACATAATATGGCTGCTTGGCCAGAAATCATAATAACCTGTAACTTCACCGTAATATGGCTGCTTGGCCAGAAATCATAACCTGTAATTTCAACATAATATTAGGCACTTCGGGTGAATTTTTTCTATACACTTTTCATGCATATTTTTAAGTCTGTTGGGTAGATACCATTTTTAGAAGAATTATACAATTTGAATTTTTGAAATCGGTGAAAGAGAAATAAAGTTATGAATTTTCAAAGAATTAAATTTGAGCTGAATTTTAGTGAGAGGTCAAAAGGTCATTCTTTTATTCCTATTGTTTTAGTGACGGTACCACAATTATCGTGTCATTTAATTTATTATACCTTGTATGTCAAAGAATATTCAAAGAGTGTGAAATTTGGCAGAGATATCCAGGAATACATGAAGAATAAATTTCTCGAATCAGCTTGAGTGGGGAATAATTAATAATTGATTAATATTACAATTTATGCAAATTTTATGCATTTTGGGGGAATTTACATCAATATTTCCTTATTAAAGAATGAAATCATTCTAATTTCTGTTGTAATGGTTCAACAATGTGAACTGCCTTTGAGAGAAATAGAAAAAATTATTAAAAAGTCATCAAGTCTTTATGTTTTTCATTGTTTTTGTAATTTTTTATGTATTTTTTTTTTTTTTTTACAATTCAGTAGCACAAATCACATATCGATACACATACCCATGCCCACATACACATACATACAATTAAAAACACACATACACATACCAAGGAAAGACAAACAAATATTGTATATAATTTCATAATTGTTTTTATTAATTGGTAGTGCTGGAATTATATAATTGAATGTTCATCATGTTATAAAAATGAAAAATTGCACTGAGCTGACGTTGAAAATAACATGTAATAATTCCTGGTTCTCCTTTGGTAATAATTTGTTTGCATTTTTATGCATTCACCTAATTACATTTAAATAGTTTTATTTTCTTGGCTTACAAATTCATAGAACTACTTGTGATTGTGGTGATGCTTATCTCGGACAGGAATGGCATGACAGGAATATTATCAGGTGTTTATGTTGTGATTAATCATGTTAGGCGTTTACTATGTGAAATCAATTCAGGAACAGTTGTTACTTTAGACATAATATTGTACTCTCATATGATTTGCAGTTCATCTCGATTTTCTCAAATGCAAATACATTTACTGTATACGCCATATATTTTGCGGGGTTTTTATTTTTCGCGAATTTCGCGAGTCGGGTGCTATTCGCGAATTTACCAACACGCGAAAATATTTACCTCCGATCCCGATACATGAATGTTACTTGTGTGCACAATACATTGCTCTCCTCGATCGCGAATTAAACCACTCGCGAAACTGTCTTATAGTCCTTTTTCGTGAAAAATTAGACTCGCAAAATATATGGCGTATACAGTACTCCAGGATATCTTTATTAAAACTTGTTATGACAGAGTTGTTCAGAAACAATGCATAATGATGTTTTCTCAAGAAAGTATGAAATACTGAAAAATTGCTTGAACTGTTTTCAGTCTTCATATAAATGTTCACAAAAATAATTCACAGTACAACTAACTCATCTTTGTTCAGATCTGCAAGGAGTGGGTCTTTCTCATCTTCCTCTTCCTCATCGTAGTCAATTCTGTACACAGTATGCAAAGGTTTAGCAACGTTGGGTTTCTCAATGGCAACAACAGTACCCAAATACCATTGTTTCTTACAACCAACAAAGAAAAGGTGCTGAATTCTCTTGCCGATAAGTTGTTCTGGATCGCGCTTGAATTGCTCCAGGAAAGCTTTTGAAGATACAGCTGCTCGCTTCATCTTTTCCTCCTCAAGCTTCTTGAACATGGCTTCTTTTTGATGAGTGAAGTTTTCAAATCTCTCCTCAGATGGTCCTGGATCGTCGATTTGACTTGCATCTTGAGTGGGCTCCATTGGATTGTCTTTTTGTGCAAGTTTGTTTGTCTCGACTACATCTACAAGATGTTGGTGCATCTCATTAAGGGAGTATTGCTTCTGTTTGGATGAAAGTTGAAAATGCTCTTTTGATGGCCCTGAGCATTTTACAACACGTTGGAGGAATTGAAGCTGGGAGTATACCGCTCTTCTTACAACTTCATGGCTTGAATTTTGGCAGAGATCATGGATGTGTTGTTTGATTGCTCCGGCGGTGGTCCACACTCCTCCCAACGCAACTACCTCATTTGTTAGGGAAATGACAGCTTGGGTTTGTTTTTCCTCCTTTTCTCTCCTCTTTTGCTGTTTCTCAGCCAACAATGCCCACTTCTCTGCCCTTATTTCTGCAGAACGCTTTTTGTACATTTGAAGAAGCTCTCGGGAATGGCTTCTTGCACTTTTCATGTATTTCTCTTTCTCGTCAGGAGGAAGGCTGTCAAGCCACTGGGATGTGCTGCTGTTGGACCACATAACCAGCGCTTCCAAGGTTGTGGTTCTGGCTGATAGCATTTCCCTCACCAGCAAGTCCAACTGGGAAAAGTCCCTTTCTCCTACCATATTTGTGGTTGGGACATTCTTGTACTTGTCGGTCGTCTGTTTAAATGGCTTCCAGTAACGGCCTCCTGGGAGCTGATCCTTGCACTTGCGTTCTAAGATGAGGAGAACTGCACAGGAAATCAGCTCCAGCGCTTGGATGCACATCACATCTATCTCGCTGTCACTCTCCTTATCAAACAATCTGTCAAAGAGTACATCCTTCTCCAGAGGAACTGATGGGAAGATGGCCTCTCCTTTCAGCATTTTTAATCTTTGCAGCATGGTCTGAGCGTGGTGAAATGTATCATTCAAGTCAAGAATATTGTCAGCAGTTTTGATGATATGCCACAGGGGATCTGTCACCAGTTTACAGAAGATGCCAAGCGCTTTCAATTCGGCATGGAAAACCTTTTCCATAGCCTCTGCTCTCACAGCTTTGAGTAGGAGATTGGGATCTGGCAGGAGACCAACGAAGTTCACAATGTGGTCGATGTGAAAGTAGAGGGCACTTGCACCTTCGAAATGATGTTCACTCGATTGCCCACGTAGTGGACTAGGTGATTCTTCACGTCATACTCGTGCTCCAGATAAGCTGTGAAAGAATCTTCTACACCACACTTATCTGAGCCCCTATGGTGGAATGCCTTACTAGCAGTTCTTACAAGTCGAGTTGCTCCAGATTCTCCTGTAAACAAGGCTTGAGTTCCTTTCCCGTCTGTACATATGTCTTCCAATGCCTTCAACGTTCTGTTTATTTCCTCCGCAAAGTTTATTAACGGATGCATCCTACAATAGAATGTTCCAAATTCAGCAGCAGATGATTTAACTTTTAGGAAGTGTTTCCCAGTGCTCAATGACTTCAGGGAGAAGGGTACAGCGAAGTGATTTAACACGATCACTGAACTGCGGCATCGTAGGACCTTGATCGGTCATGGTGGCACTGATGCTAGTAATTAGCTCCTTGTATAGCCTGTCGGGATCCCCTTTATCCACAGCGCCAAGTGCATTGGCCAACTCCTGGATCCTGTGTTCAAATGAGTGCATAACTGCATCTGTGTTTCCTTGCGCCATCTCCATCATGCCAAAGCTCTTCTGTGTGCCGTCTGGTAGGGTGACTTGATAATTTTGAAACTTTTTGTGATATTTTGTGGTGCCATCATTGTGTATACAATCGCCGAGCGACTCCTGGAAGTTGCCTTCTAACATTGCTGGTCATGGTCATGTCTGTCCTCTTCTTCAGCATCATTTGACAATAAGCAGTAGTGTCTTTGAAAAATTGGATAATTTTCCCCTTATTTGCTGCAGTGGGAACTGTGTGCTTCATCCAGTTAACCTGAAAGACAGTAGTTACCGTATTATTTCAACCATCAAAATAACCTTCAGTACATGTAAGGCACTTTTATTGCCTTGGACATACTCTTTGTATTACTTCTTAACGTGACTTTGGTGCCCCCTTGATCTCGTATTTTGAGCTTTTCTGCATTTCATACATTACACAGATGTGCATGCGTACTAGGGATACCATCAACATGGCAATTACATCATCAAAATGACAGAAACCTTGACAATATCGACATGGGAAATAGATTTCACAACATTTGTCAATATAACCTCCGTAAATGTCAACTGCATGAAATAACTAGAAATCATAAAAAGCTTTCCAAATGTGCATTGTCACTCAGATTGATGAAACAAACTTGAAAATGAAAGAATGATGATTATCAAGGCAAATCATTGACCAATAATGATTTGCTTTGAATCTCTTTTTTTTCACTTTTTAATAATTAGACTTATTTTTAATTGTTCGGAGGGCTTATAGTACAATTTGCATAAATTAGCCAAATTAATGAATTTCCAAATTCTATGCAGAAATTATAGTCCCTGTACTTAGCTCTACCAGATTTAGTTTAAGTTGGACTTAGACCTAAGTTTAAAAAAAGCAGTTGGGTGATTTTAATATACTTGCATTAATTAGCAGTTCATCAATTTCCACATTCTGTGTAAGGCTATTGTTCCTGTACTTACATTAGCTTTTAGATCTTTTACATGTAGATAGATCTAGACCCATCTCCTAGTCTAGATTTTAAGTTTAGTCTAGGTCTACATCTAGATCTAGACTGCTTGTCCGGACACTATCTTTTTTTGAAGCCTTCTTTTTTGTCTTTGGATTACACTAGAAATATGAATTCAATACTTGTTATCATCTTGTACCGTATTTTGTTCTTTATATTTCCTAACATTTTGTAGTGTACTAAAAATTTATGAAACTTCCCTTGTAAATTTTTCCAAATGACTTTCTAAAATTGATCGTCCGGACATACAACCCGACAGGACACTGGGTATACTATTCACAGCCGTAAGGTCCAAGGCCAAGGCAGTATAGTGTATCACTCACACTGTGACAGTGACAGTCACCCACACTGGCACCTAATTGGTCTCAGGCCTACTGTATCTTAAAGGTCAGTCCACCTCAGAAAAATGTTGATTTGAATCAATAGAGAAAAATCAGACAAGCACAATGCTGAAAATTTCATCCAAATTGGATGTAAAATAAGAAAGTTATGACATTTCAAAGTTTTGCTTATTTTCAATTTAACAAAATAGTTATATGAACGAGCCAGTTACATCCAAATGAGAGAGTCAATGATGTCACTCACTATTTCTTCTTTTTTTATTTTATTCTTTTAAATTCTACAATATTTCAATTTTTACGAATTTGATGATTTGGACCTCCTTGCCTGAAGCAAAAAAAGTTAAAATAATGGAATTCCAAGTGTTCAGGGAGGAATGAAACTTCACTTCACATGACGAGAAAATCAAAATATTTCATATCATAAAATACAAAATAGTGAGTGATGTCATCAGTTCCTTCATTTACGTGGTCGAGGAGAGGGTCTTGATCTCGCTGTGATTTTCGTTATTAATAGTTTTTATGCCGTGTTTTTGCAACAAAAATCATATTCGGAGTATGTAGCAACAGATGGTAGGTAAACATAGTACTGCAAAATATTGAATTTTATGATGTGCATGACTTTTGGTCCAACCCTTCACACACACTAGATCTAACCTTGGCTTTAGTCATTATGCACTCACACAACTCACACGTAAACGTAACTAACGTAAACGTAGATCTCCTTCGCGAAAGTTGCAGCATCATTTGAAACGTACTTTCAATCTCAATCAATCACAGTTGAAAATTGCAATCATTAGCCCATTCTTCCTCAGTTTTGATCTGTATGATTCAATAAACATACCTTTCAATATCTTAATTATTTCTACCCCAAAATCTTTTAAAATGTTCTCGAATTCGGCCATCATATCCAGGTATGCCTAGATATAGATTCAACAGCTCACCAACGCAACGTGTATGTACGCGGTACAAAAAGTCGACAGAAGCTTGATGAGCGCTGCCGCGGCATGGTCATGTGACAAATTTTCAGACTTTTCATTGGTGGATAGTATGAGTGTTTTGTAATTTTGTTTGGATTAACTTTTATACGCGCGAATTCGTCGATTTTTAATCCTTTTCGGATTGACAATGGCAAAATATAACCCAAATAGTTTACAATATTTTGTAATCGCTTGTTAGAGTACAAATTGTAATCGCGCGAATTAAGAGAGTAGTGCATTCTAGAAGAGAATGAATTAAAATGTATTCTATTTGCGCCAAAATCGGTATCTGCTGCCAGTTCTTCAACATCACTTAAACTACCTTCTCTCAATCTTTTCTTGGTTAATTTTGGTTTTCTTATTACTTGAAAACCTCCCTCCTCTTCTGGGGGCTTGCGGTGAGCTAGGTTCTCCGCCACGCTAGTTGCGCCCGCCATTGTGGTTTGGCGGGAAATTCAAACCCTCGCTATATCTAAGTGCAGTGCGTGAAAGGCCCAAAAAATGTCAGCTTACCCTTCTGCAATCCGAATTTCCCAAATTTAGCAATAGCAAAATCCAAAAGGATCCAAGGTATAAATCCTAATTCCTATATACATCCAAGAGATATTCCCAAATCGAAAAGGAAACAGCATAGCACAACTTGACTCGACTGTATTGTATTGTACTCGTCCCTCTGTGTGGCTGTGTGGGTTCTAAATAGGCGCACGTTTTATACGTTATGAATATTCATGTCCGTATGCTACAGGCAGTTTCTCATGAATATTAATGACCTGCCGGATCGACGCCAATATAGTCTCTACCGTAATTAACCGAACTATTCCAACAGATTTGATTACAGGGCCATAACAATGATTCTCTTGGTGCTTTACACTGTAAAATGTAGTGTTTAGCTTTTGAACACTTTCTTAAACACTTATCTTTAATACTTTATAAACACGTTTATTTATTATCGATAAACACTATGATGAACACTTTCAGAAACACTTAAACACGTTCATAAACACACCACCAGAACACGTTCATAAACACTTAAACACGTTTATAAACACTTAAACACGTTTATAAACACTTCACCACGTTTATAAACACTTCACCAGAACACTTTCATAAACACTTAAACACATTCATAAACACTTCACCAGAACACTTTTATTTATTGTTAAAACACTTTTTGTAACAGTTTGTAAACGTTTAAACATGTTTATGACTTTAAAAATAAACACTTCTTGTGTAAAGTGTTTACAATACAAGAAATGTAAAATCTGAAACAGAACATTCCAAAATTGTGAAATCCTTGCAAGCTTTATAAACAGATTATATATACATGGTGTGCCAAAGCAAAAACTACTTGATCAAAACCAAGATTTTGGCTAATTTTCTTTATGAGTTGACATAATTCTTCACACTTGAATCATGAAAGACAAAAAAAACATATGAATTGAATATTTAGAAACATTCAGAAAGGGCACTGCAGGGATATGAGGTCCACTGTATGGAAATTTACAATTCAAAATATTCCTGAGTCATAAAGTAAAATTTTCTTGAATCTCAGAATTGCTATTGAAAGCTCACTGTCGAGATGAATTATAAGTCATTCCACATAGTTCAAGGCCCACATACTTTCAATATCTTTTGCTTTAGCAACAGTCAGAAGGTGCCGTGTCATAAACTTTTCCAACTGTTGTAATTCTACATGTACTGTAAATATCATGGCAATAGCTGTAATGCTGTATGCTGATTGGTTGCCTCCATGGAAGTTACAATAATCGGGAATGTTACAAAAATGTCTGGTAAATTTTTATGAAGTTCTCGTATTGTGTAACATTTAAAATAATTGTAGAGCACTTAGATCAATTTGTTTGCTTAAGCCCTATATGAATATTCCATATTGTATTGTACTGTATTGAAATAAATCATTTAAATAAAAATGATTCCAATCATGCATCACGCAAGTTATGTTACCTTGTTCTTGAATACATGCAAATGAAATTGGGAAAAAATTTATGCATAGTGAGAACATGTGAAAGCCAAAATATGGAAATTCCAAATTCAAAATCATTCCAATCACTGACGTGCATCACACAGTATATATCGTCGTGTGCCCGGCAGAACGACGCGAACGCGCGTGGTGCGTGTAAACTGCATTCTGAGAAAATCGCAATTGAAGTTTGACACCTAATTGGAACAGTTTAAAAAGATAGTCTACCTCCAAATTTATCACTGATACTGCAGCCAAAGCAAGATTAACACTTCAATCATCATGTCCTGTCATTTCGTTTGAATCAGTAAAGGGGCTTTCGAATCGTGAACCATTTTACCCCTCGCGTCGTTCTGCTGGGAACAAAAACGCGAAAATGAACATTTCGAGTTCCCAGCAGGACGTGAACGTGTTCACGCCGTTCTGCCGGGCAGGAAAATGCCCATATTGCGCATTGTTTTGCCCGGCAGAAGGGAAGCTGCGCTACATTTACGTACAGTTGAATGAGGGAGCTCTAGTGTATAGCAAGTTTCTCATCTTGTAATTTGTATTGCTTTAAGTTTAAGCAAGATGAGGATCTGGTCCCTCCTGGCAGTTTAGATGCATGTCATATGTACAAGGAATATAATACTAATTCTCAAGCAAGATAGACTAAACGTAGGTCTACCCTAGCGGCATAAGCGCACGGGACAAAGTTTGACAAGGAGGGCTGAAGTTTTTTGCCCGAATATCTAAATGAGAGAAATCGAAAACGTACGTTTGATGACCGTAAAAAAAGGTGTTTTTAGGGCGGAGCTTGCCCGAATATTGGTGTTCGAAAAATCCCGGGGGGGGGGGGCTGCAGCCCTCCTAGCCCCTATGGCCGTACGCTTATGCCTAGAGGTAGTGTAGGCTACGTCTAGGCCTACATTTTGAAAACATGGCAGTGGTAGATCCAGGGGGGGGGCGCAAGGGTCATAGACTCCCTTTATATTTTGAAATGAGACATTAAATATAGGTGTTTATGTAGCTAAATTATACAAATTGTTATCTGCACACCCACCCACCCCCCCCCCGTCTATTCTTAAATTTGTTGTTTGCACCCCCTCTATTTCAAAATCCTGGATCTGCCTTATTAATATGAAATCAAAGAGGAATTTATTCTTGTCAGTCTTCAAAATGATCTCAAAGCCTTTTCCTATTTCTTTCATTACCATTGAGTGTCGTGATTAACATCACCATCGCCATAATCATCGTCATCGCCATCATCATCACCATCGCCATCTGGCATCATCATCACCATCATCACTACCATTGGAGAGGGGTTGCACCTTGGTATTCTATTTTCATTTTTAAAATTTTATTTTGTATTTTCATGCGTTTTTGGCGGGGGGGGGGGGGATAATGCATAGGCTGTTTACTTACTACTTTTCTTCTTTTTTTTTCTCCAATAATTTTTTTATTTCTTACCCCCCCTGCAGAACCCTCATTATCACTGTCTCCACAATCTTTATGAATGGCATCAGCATCGTATTTATCATCTGCATTATCTGCACCATCAATATCAATCAGCATCACAATCACTACCATCCAAACAAGCATTGTTATAATCAATATGAAAATTGACTGTCATGATTATCGCCATGCTCATGCAGTTGGGCCATTCTCAGTCACATGTGTGACCAAAAATACTACAAATTGGAGATTGTATCTCTTCTAGTTCTAAAAGCTTTACAGTTACAGAGTTTTGTACTATATGTAAGTCTTATGTATAACAAAATCTATCAGGTAAAAAATTTTCAGGTCATACTAATTATGTTTCCTTAGGGTCAGAGGTCAAATAAGTTCGGTCACGTGTGTGACGTCACATGGGAGCAAGTTTGTGTTAACTTGGTTTTATCTTTCAAACTCTGTGAATTCTTATAAGCTAGATGGCTTATAACTCTTGCAGGCATGTATCATTATTATGTAAAAAGGAATTAATAAGATTCATCTCAAACATACATTTTTTTATGTATTACTTTATGTGAGGACATATGGTCACGTGTGTGATATTTGGGTGGTCACTTATGTGACATGATATGCATGGGGGAAATAGGGTGGAATGCGCGTACTGGATATCAGGTACTAAAGGCGGTGTCACACCTTGGCGTTTTAGACAGCGTATGCCCGACGTATCAAAATTTCTCTAAAACGTCGGAATACGCTGAACTTTTATTTTTTTTTTCAACTCTGGGCGTATACTTAGCGTATTCATAACGAGTTGGACGTATACATAACGTATTAGTAACTTATATCGAACGATTCGTTAACTTATAAGTAACGTATTCCAACGAATGCTTAGCGTATTGCTGGCGTACACAACTTATGCCCTACGATAGCCTAACTTACGCATAGCGCGCGGCAGCGTATCGCTGACGAACACGTGTCGTAGCCTATAAGAAGACACCGTTTTGTCTTGATGTCCAAGAGGAGCAGCTCATGTGCGAATTCCTTCAAGAAAACGCCATGATCTGGGACATCAAGAAGACATGAGTTCCTCCTGTGAACCCCACCTTTATATACCAATTCCTATAAAAGTCAATACGCCATTATACGGTAGCTGTAAGTTATAAACACGTTCAGTAAGTTTTGTGGTCGTCCGGAGCACGTCTTCATACGTCAATATACGTTGGAGTTAAGTTACACATACGTTCAAAGCACGTTACTCATAGGTTAGAAGTAAGTTTTAGGGTACGCTGGACATTATCTCGACGTACATCGACTTATGAGTAACTTACGAGTAACGTGTGTCAACGTGTATCAACGATCGCGTAACTTGCCTACAACTTATGGCCTGCGTATGCGGGACGTATGAGCCATACGCTGGCATACGTCGAAAAATTTGTGCTTGCACAAAATTTTTCGACGACCTCGCCGTATGACGACGTATACCAGTGTGTTTTAGCGTACTCTTAACTACAAAACTTACCCGTAAAGTATTCGACGTACGCCAGCATATTCGCCAAATTCCTCATACGTCGGGCATACGCTGTCTAAAACGCCAAGGTGTAACAGCGCCTTTACCAACACATAACAACTATTCAGTTTCTCCTACTCATTATCATAAGGCGGCTTGTCAAAGGTGTGCGTGCGTTTTTACCTTCATATTCTGCGGCGAACCCGCTCAGCGTGCCATTGTCCATTTTTCTTTCCTACGGGTCAGTGCTCTTGCCATTTAAGACGACAGCGTTCCCTTTTGCAGCGAAAACGGAAGCGTGCGCTTTTATCTTTTCTTTTGACACCCCCGGTTGACTCTCCGATAAGATGTTTCTGCATGAGCGCCCTCTATGTCCACGATATCGACGTCTTAGGCAAACTATTAAACGAGCGATCTCTAGTCACTGATCTGGATATCGTTGTGTCCTTGTATCGGTGTGCGTAGTTCAGTGGGGTATACATTTTCAAAAGTTATGCTTTCACATTTTTTTGATAATTTTTCGTTTCGGGTTTCAGTATATGACAAAATTCAATAAGATTTAGATTTCATTTCTTTAATAGAACAATTAAGCTTTAGCCCTTTAGCACGAGCATGTGGTTTAATTTTGAAGAACATACCGTTAAGAAATTGAATTTCTGAAAGTAAGTGTTCAGGCGAGGGTAAGATTTTTTTCATCACACTGAGCCCGCACAGTCAGCATTGTCGGGTGAAAAGGAAAGATATGGAATTGACCTAAACATCTTTGTAAACAAAATGCAGAACCCCACGCAAAAGATGCAATATAAATCATACCTGGGTCCCAAAATGATGGCGTTTAAAGCAATACACTGAAACGCTACTGTGAAAAAAAAACACTAAAAACATAAAATGCAAACGTTTTTTGGTGGAAAAAGGGCTGAAAACTAAGGGCAGCGTTGAAATTCAAATTTGAGCTTAACATAGGTCTATGTTTAATTTAGCCCTCTTGTCAATTCGTTTTTGCTGTGAAATGTCCTTTTTTGAGGACTCTTTTTGGGCGATTTTGCCCCCCCCCCCCTTGTGGAAAATCCTAGGTACGCCACTGCATTTGTTTAAACATTTGAATTCTAGAAACTTATATATTCACACATAATACAGATGCCGTGCAAAACAAACGAATAAAATATAATTTATTTGAACTTTAAAAATAAAATGGATGCTCAAGCTGTCATATCGGTCATTGTAGCTTAAATGCACAATCCTTGAATTTCATTGCCCGAAATTCAGAACAAAAGGTACTTTCGTTACTTTTTAAAACCATTACAAACATCTTCGAACGAAATCAAAAGCACTTAAAAATGAATATTGAAATTATCAAAGTTGAGGTAGTCTTGACCATGAATAGAGTTGAGTGTTTATAAAGGAATTATAGCGTCTTCTATTAATCACATTCTACACTTTAATGACCGATGAAAAATATCGCGTGAATGAAAATGCAAATTAACACATTTAAGTGACTCCGACATGATATTGGACAGGAAAATCTATAAAATCTTTATACCTGGGATCCGTCTTTATTCTCTTATATAAATTTCCCCTGTGATCTAGAGTGCTCTGTGACCTAGTGTTCTTGATTACCATCCTGGAGCCACACAACCGAAGGGGGGTCTGGGGCTGAGGCCTCAACAAGTACCATGATTTTATGCATGGTGACCCCACCCCTTCAAACCAGTCCGCTGGGGGGAGGGGACTTAATTATTTCTTTCAATTTTCCTGTTCTACTTATAATATTCAATTTTGTCAACTTAATTCTGATGGTTCCTTTTTCATCCAACTTTATTTCTTCCTTTGAATTTTTCTAAAACTTTTCTATACCTATTCTTTTTTAACCTTCACGTTTGACTTGAACAATACGTGTATATTGCCGTTGGTTTCTTCTATCAAATATTTAAATTAATCTGCAATGTGTGTATGTCAAATTATTGCGAATTAGATTCCCAGTGTCTAAGGTAAACATAATTTACCGACGTAAAGTTAGTAATACGAAAGCCTCTTTGGCCTAGTTTCCCTTCCAACTTTGTACTTCACCTGTTAATCGTATAGCTGCATTCTGTATAGCTTGCATATTTAAATATGCACCAAACAATAAATTAACGTACAGAAAATGGTAATACCTCGGTCACATTTGCTCTACGGCGGCTATACAGCGAGTCGAAAACAGCCGTTTTATTCATTTTATTAAAACCTATATTTAGCAGGTCCAAAAACTGTTAAAATGACTGTTTTCGACTCGCCTTAGAACAAATGTGACCGAGGTATTTAGCATACTAGATCAACAAGAATGGAGTGCATGCTGGTGCGGATCCTGCCGGAGTAACACAATACAATCAGCGCCGTATTTATTTTGAACAATAGTTGGGCTCTCAAAAGTATTGTGTTCTATTTTGTGACCTCTAGAAGTCAGTGGGTCTATACGGGGGTCTATATTCTGCACATCGCCAAATAGGTTTTATGTAATATTGCTCTTTATAAAGGCAAGCATTAAACTACATTAAATGTCGAAATGTTAAGAAATATAATGGAAACCATATCAAAATGCACATTACGAAAAGAAACAAAATCAAGGTTCTAGTATGGGGACAAAACGAGAACAAGAAAACTACCCATTTGATGCTCATTTTAATTCCCCGAAAGCCGGACGTTGAAAATGACATGGGCCAGCGCATTGCAAGCTGTATTTAACGGCTTACCCCATTGACAAGGTAGATTTAAATTACCCCATTCTTGATTGGGGAGATTAACGTATATTCTTGAACAAAGAGGTGGTCTGACGGGTTGCGGATTTCAATAGAAAGATGACCTCTTGATTGGTAGGGGTATGTCAAGGGGAGATTATCACTTTGTCAGCGCGGGTGACTGGCTTGATACTTTGATGTTCCCCGATGTGCCTTCTATTCGAAAACCGTGTTTGCAACTAATCCCAATTATGAGACTATTTGGAATCAAAATGAGAGCCTAACTGCACCCTTTTTATAGATTTCGTTTGAAAATAAAATACTTACGTTTAAGGTAAAATTGGAATATGAGAAGGCGCTTCATAAAATGTAAACCAAATAGTGTCACTTTTAAGCTTTATTCTTTTAAATCAAATGTAAAAATATATGTAAAATAATCTCGCAAGCCTAATCTAAATAGTGCGAGCACGAAGCGCGCGCGCTAATTTTTAATTTTTTATTTCATGTATTTTGTCCTAAAATAGCATTCTGGCAATGCTTGTGATCCTAAACGAGATGAATGAATTTAGTACGCATTGATCGTTCTGATAAAAAAGAATCTGTTAACGGCTACTTTTAATTATCTGTAAATGAAAACGTTACATATTTCAACAATCAAATAATGCGAGCGCGAAGCGTGAGCTGAAAATATTTACTTTTCTACCTGAAGAATAGAAGTTCTAAGCAATCTTTGTAATCATGAAATAGGTATAACTAAGCAAGCGAAGCGAGCGCGAGGAAAATTTGAGATTTGTAGAATTGTGAGTGGATATGGATCACAGTTAAAAAGGAACATATATGATTCATTATTATTACTTTGAGTTTTGACATAGGGCCGGGATATTCGAAGAACAATATTCCATCATGTGAAAATTATGACTGTCTTCCTATTTCTCTTATCAAATCGCGAGATGAAACTTTTTGATATTCCATTCTGAAAAAGGGACAATTTATCAATAAATTAATTCATTAATCTAATAAGCCTAATCAGAGCGCGAAATCTGTCAATATTATATATTTAAAGCACTTTTGTAATTATGAATAAGATGCCTGAGTTGATATATTTTTAACAATCAATGTGCGCGCAAATCGCCAGCCGAAAATTGTTGATAAACTGTCATAAAATGGAGATTTTAATTAGTTTGTAATATAATTAGGTGGTCTGTCATGAATATGACAGATCACCTATTATATTCGTCAGAATTTTCTTTATTTTTATTGCCAAAGCTAGTAACCACTTTATCTCAATATCGGGCATGTCAATTTTCTTGATTTTCATGTCAGGTATGGCAATCATTATGGACATGCGAAACGAAACTTTTCAAGGTTATCAAATCATGATGACGTCATCTAGGCGCCATTTTGTAAAATTAAATGATTGATCATATCATCGCAACTAATCATCAAAAATCATCCATATTTGCATCATATCAAGTTCAGGTGACAAGTCATCAGGACATGTCAACAGAGGTCATGCAAAGGTCACGACGCGCACGTACGCGCGCGTCAAAATTTTAAAATTCCCCAAATCAATCGTGGTCAAATTTGGGTACGTTTCAGGCCATTTTGAGCATGTCAAAAATTTGCGCGCGCACAGGTATGCGTGCGCGTTTTTGCTCCTACCATCGGTATGCCTGTTCGAGTCGTCATTTATTTTATGTCTGTCCATTGTCCATTATCTTCTGATTAATTTGATACCTCATTCAGCCTCTTACGACCAATAATACGCAAATGCGCGTCCATTCAAATTTGCATTACACGCGCGTGCAAACTCGCAAAATAAGTCATAAGTGGGCAAAAATATGCCTTTATACAATTCACTGTAGCTCTTCAAGGAGTCCGTTGACCCCCAATTTTTTTTTCCTATTCGAATAGAGTATGAATTGGAGATATGATTTTATGCCACATTTGACCCTTAAAAACTTCGTGACGTCATCAACATGACGTCGGAACTAAAAATTAGTGTTTTCTGTTTCATGATGTCACAACACTTATGTAAATTGATTCTAATTTCGTAAATATTGTTCTTTTGTCGCCAAATTTTCAATATGTTTTACCTTACCTTTTTACCTTTTACCCCCAATTTTTCCTCACTCGTGGATATAGTCAATATCTCATCTGGAAATTGCATAAATATCACAAAATTACGTAAAAAATAAAAATTGCACATTTTCGCAACATACGTCAACGTATTTATGCATATTTGACCTTATCTTCGTTATTAGTGGTCAGTTTTCTCTCAAATTTTGATATGATGTAGTCGAAAAAATTACCTACAAATAACGTGTGAATAATTTTCACTTTTGACCACAGCATCAATGTGTTGTGACCTGTTCAAGTTTTTCCTAATTTTTTCTGGGCCTATTTTTTGAGAATTTTTTAAAGACAATATTTTATTAATCAATTTTACGGTCTTCCTATAAATTTCAAGCCAACTGGTTTTGCAGTTTTTCACGTAAGATATTTTTCGTAGTTTTTACGGAACTTTTTAAGAGGTAATTTTAACATTGTAAAACATTGTTTATGTATTTTCTTAGTAAACGCTACAATATTGAAACGCTATTGTGTTGAAAAATTTCATTCCGGACATTTTGTGGAAATTTTCTGATTTTTTTTATTCGCTTTTCACTAAATATAACATATTATATAACAAATTTTCAGTTACCTTCTGTGAAATTAAAAATTATGCAATTTACTTAATTACACATTTTTCTGAAATTTTGCGGGAAAATTGCCTGTATTTGAATCTTTCACCTGACTTTTTCTTTGTAAAGTCATCTAGTAAGAATGTTCAAGTTAATGCTAAAGTCATACACAATTAATAAATGGATATTGAAAATGCTTGACGGAAAAAATAATGTGAAATGTTTAGGAATTTCAGAGATTTTGCAAACATTCCCCCCCCCAAAAAAAGAAAAAAAATCTACTTAATTCTTTCATCAGATACATCACTAATGAGTTTTGAAGTGAATGATGTTAAATTGCAGCATTGTGAAATTTCTCATTAAAAATAATTCAAATTTGCCAGAAGTTTTGAACAATGTGAAAATTCTTCTTTGAAAGCTTAAAAGAAAAATTGTTGACAGAATAAAGAATTTTTAAAAAGATTTTGCATACAAAAACATGAAACTGTTGATTAAAAATTAGCTGCTCTGAAATAGAAGGCTCCTTTCATAGCGCAATTTTGGAAAGCCAATTTTGGTAAATCGTATCAAATTTTTGAGGAGTTTTTAAGGAATTTTACGTGCTCCAAACTTCATGTCGTATTTACCGTATTGCATTATCATTGTAATCATGACGGTTGTCATCACCACATTAATAATCAAATTTAGCAATGGTAAAAATTTATTCCTATAATGTCTATGATCAAGATTATCAATCATAGCTAAAAAAAATCATTTCATACAACATCAGCCGACACTGAATGAAAAATCATGACAGACCACCTAATTCGTCCTCATGACGAATTAAAATCTAGTTAATATTGAAATTTTCATAACTCACCAATCAATATGCGAGCGTGCAGCGCTAGCTAATATGTTTTACAATCTGACATGAATAGGGATATTCTGATAACTAAATATAATCTGTCTTTCAGGATCATGATATGAAAACCCTTTTATAACAAACATGATAAATGAAAAACGCGTCTCAAGTTATACATGGTTCATTGCCGGAAATATACCAATCATCTTCGTTTGTTAATGTTTAATCATCAACATTATCACTGATGTTATTATTCGTATTATCATGTCCATTAATATCACTTCAAAGTTCTAATTACCACCATCATCATCACTGTTATCATCACCATTCATTCATTATTTATTTCCAATCGTTCTCCAGTATCAATTTTATAGTTTATATAATCCCAGGTGAGGTGAATGGGTACCCGGTAGGAAGAAATTCCTCGAATGCTCGAGCGCCCGATCAAGGTAGCCGTGCTAAAGCCGGGGTAATAATAGCAGGGCCCTCTGGCAGAACAGTTTTTGGAACTGAAGTGGCTACCCTGGGTAAATATGCCGCTATTATTATTATTATTATTATTAAAAAATGAAAGATAATGGTAATGATTATGGTGATGTTGGTAATCATGAACATTAGATCCGTTTTGTGAGATAATTTATGCGATTTTACACGCTAATCGCTACTCGATGATGGTGAAAGAAATCTTTTAAATAGCACAACAGAAGTCGGGGCGGTAGTTACTGCATACACATACTTTAATACACTACATTATTACAAAAGATTCCCCATCGGGCGGGCCAACGGTCTTTTGAAGTAGGTTTATCTATTGAAATTACGACAATAATCACGGCAGCGGATATGGGGAATTCAAGACTGTGAGCTTCTAGCTCTCCCATTGTTTTCTGTGGCGAACCCGCTGAGCATGCTATTGTCAATGATTCTCTACTATACGGGTGAGTGATCTTGCTCTTTCATGATCATAGGCCTAGTCAATGACTAAGAACAGTTCGATGAGTATCAATGCCAAGCAATCCTGAAAGGTCAATAATGTTCAATTCTCTATATGGAGAAGCTTATATCATGGCCCTATTTGCTTTTGCTTTTAGGCCAGTAAGTGTACTAACTAATATTAATAATAAATAATCACATTCCATCTATTTTAGAGCAATGACCTAATGCTAATATCACTCTACATATCTCCCTGCAGCTTACGGCCCCATAATTTATCTTCACCCGTGAATTACCGAATTTTGAAGCTTAAATTATTGAACATAATGGCATCCTAGTATTGTAATGATGTAATCACTGCAAGTGCAATATAAATAAAAACATTAATTTAATTCTACTCACATTGATTTTACTTTAGAACAAACTCACCCCCTCTTCTACTTCTTCTGTTTCTCCGTCGTTATTCTTCTTTTCCATCTTATCATTCTTGTTCTCATCCTTCACTCCCTTCTTCATCTACTCTTCTTACTCCTTCTCCTTTTTTTAATCTTTTTTCTTCTTCTTCATATCCTTTGTCGTCTTTCATTATTCTTTTTTCTCCACCTCATCCTTTCCTGCTGCTTCTTTCTTTTCCTTCCTCTCTTCTTGTTGTTCTTCTGCCCATGTACCTGCCCTTCTTATACGTCTCCTACTGCTTTTCCTTCGTCCTTCTTCTTTTTCTTCTTGCGTCTCCTTTTTTTCTCTATCTTCCTTTTCCTCTCCGTATCCTTTCTCATCTCTCATTATTAATCTCATCCCTTTTTACTGCTCCTTCATTCTACATGTACGTCTGCTTCTCCTTGGTAATTCTTCTTCTCCTCCTTCTCCCACCCCATCGATTTATGATGATAAAATTATAATGAAATAATAGAAATGTTAACGAAGATAATACTTATAATAGAGAAATGAAGATGATTGCGATAGTAACAGCGGTGATGACGATATCGATAACTATGGGAGGATAAGACCATGTACAGCACAACGTATCAGGCGCAAATTCAAATATGATTACATGACGATTTCGATACGAAATATTCATCATAAATCTAGACCTAGTATATTAATATACACTTATCTTTGTAGAATAATGAAATCGCCGCTCAATATCGATAATTCTGATGATCACTAAAACAGAAAAGCATACGTGGGACAGTGTATTATAACATTGCCTCGAAAAATACCTGACATTTGATGGAATTCTGTGCTTATATCGCTCATTTCTCAGCACTTTTACGACTTTCTTTCACAGGGCTATTTGGCAAATATTTTTCATTTATACAAACACTTCGTTGGTAAATTTCATTGGATTCTGATCGAACAAATTTTCAGATCGTTACCACAGTTGGTATTTATCTTCAATTCCGAACATTACGTTTAATACGTTAAACCAATTAAATGAAGTTATACTTTAGTCTGTTATATGTTGTTTTTATGTTGTACTCTCATACCCCGAGAGGGGATCGATAGGGTGAATAATCCAGCCTCCGCCAATAGGGGAGGGGGGGGGGGGTGATTTTTTTTTCACCCATATTTTCCCCGATCGGCCGCCCAAGGTTGATATTTCATTATTTCTTTGAATTGGTTGTCCCAGTGCCGTAGTGATTATTAAATTATTTAATAAATCTTCGCATCATCTTATTCACTCGCCTTCCTCCTCTTATGTTTTCCTCTTCTTTTTTCTCCTCTCTTTTTTCTTTCTTTCCCTTTTTTTTGCTCCGCCAATAGGGGGGGGGGCTTTGTAAATGTAAATCCAACCAAGAATCGGATCTATACAACATAATGTCTAAAGGTCAGGGGAGGATCCATGACGGGGAAAAAAGGTTCCGCTTTTGGGGGGGGGGCACTCTTCTGTTTTGGCTGCATTTTGCATTACAAATTCTAATTGTGCCTCTCATAATGGAAGGGGGCAAGGGCGGCTCCCCCCCCCCTAAATCCCCAGTGATAGAAGGGTACAGGAAGTTTGAGGATGCTGATTCATTCATGGCATACAATTTTCGAAATAGACGACCACAATTTCGTAAATATCCAGTCCACGCGCATGCGTACTCTCATTCCGAAGACGCAAGTCATAAAATAATTTCACCCCCACCTGATCACGGTTTCTGCGAGGACACAACTCTGCTTTCTCATGAATATTGATTTCGATGCAGAGGCAGAAATCGGGAGAACCCCTCTCAAATTTCCGAGTTTTTTCCACTCTTTCAACTGTATTTCCTTCATTTTTTTCACCCTTCCTCTTATTCCATCCCAATATTATTTTCTTATTTCTCTCTGTTTCCCCTCCCTTTTCTCTCCCTTTGACCTCTTAGTTTCTTTTTCCTCTTTTCACAATCCCTTTTGGTCCCGTTTCTTTAAAACATGGAGATAAAGAAAATTAAGAGACAATATGTTATCCTGGGGAAATGGTTGCCCGTCAAAAATATGAAAAAAAACTATTTAAAACAGTTTCTAATAAATCTTTGTAAATCTTTTATCTTTCTATGCCTAATAGAGCTAAGCTGTTCCGGTCATATTTATCTTATCATTCTATTTCCTTCTGTTTTTTTTTTTTTTTTTTTGGGGGGGGGGCGTTCTCGACACCTGTTTGAGATGCGAGTAATAATTAATATTCCAAATCGACGTGAATTCTACGAATGGCTTGGGCCTACGAAACGAAAATATGTGGAATCTTATTTTCCCACCTAAAACATGAATTGACTGTCTTCCAATTGCAAAAAAGAGGTTTTCATGGCAAATTCGAAAGATCAGTAACGATTTTCGACACATGCGTGATTTTTTTTAAGCTACCGTGGCTTTATGAATGCACCCGATAGATGCGAACCACAGTTCAGAACAGTGACCCGAACTCTCGATCCGACAGTCAATATGAACATGATGAAGGCACACATTTGTTTTGGTCGTAGAGGGAGCTATTTAGAATAGATTCTTCGGCCTTTCGACAGAAATTAAGACTTGCAGGAAAGACGAACAAAAGAACGGTGGCATTAAAGGGCCTTTGATGGCGGCCGTTCCTTTGAAGACAAGGGAACGTTGGGCGGGAAAGCCGAAGCGAAAACCCGGATGCGGGAAGAACGATGAAGAACGGTGCGTGGACTTTTGACAAGCTACCTAAATGATATTGTGATACATTAGTCTCTGAACTTGGAAATAAAGACCAACTTAAAGTAATAAGTTTTGTAATTGTTTTAAAGTTTATTAATTATATGAAGAAAAACAGAGACAACTCTCTATCTTAAATCTTTCAAGATATGTTCGACATGAAGTTCTTGGATATCCTATGTAAAATATTGGGTATGGATGATAAGATGAATTTGTTTAGTTTATTTCAATACTGTAATTCATACAGGAGACTATTAGCTTTATTAATTTCCTTGACATAATTAATGTTAAATTGGTCATATAACATCAATAAGCACAAAGCTTGTTACGTTTCACACGCACAATCCTCCATAGGTACAGTGTACATATTTGTTTCAACCATTAATATAAAGTTGCAAGCATGCTGCTTAGAAGAACAGGTTTGTGAAATTAAAATACAATTTTGCATTTACTAATGTACTTTGTACATGTAGGCTGCTTGATTATTAAGCAGATTAATGATTCAATGATTGCTTCAAGATTATAACTAGTATATGTACATGTAAGTGTAGGCCGATTTAGGGTCATTCAATAAGGTCTAGAAATGCTGAGTAGAAATAGCTATAGTTTGGGTTATGAACTTAATTTGATGCCAAAGTTCTTATTCCTCCATAATTTACCTGTCACACATTTTGTTCCAATAATTTTGTACCCTGTCAGAGTCATGTTCTTGACATGTATACAATTTTCTACAAACGAAATTATTCTGTGTTTATAAATATTACATATAAACATAATAAATTAAATAATTAGATCAAACTGTCGGGTGTTTTAACACATGACATGATGCATGATTGAGTTCTACAATACATACATGTTTTTAATTCTTTTCTTGCTGAAATTATCATGTTATCTAGTTTAAATTAGGATAATACACATGTATAACTATAAAGCGTATCTCCACTTTTTCATTAAAAGTAAGACTACAACAGCAAGGCACTACTTGAACATCACTACAACTACTACTTCAATCATCAGTTTGCATGGATTAAATGTTATCAAATTTGAACTGCCCCCTGGATCCTGCCACCTCAGGTCCGGATATCTTCCTCACAACTTGGTTTTGGGTGTAAAACACAATATCTTGTTCTTCAGATGGGGGCCATCTCCAGAAACTCCCAAACTTATGCATCACCTTAACCTCAGTTTCATTTCCAACTACTCTCAGAACCTCTCCAGGAAACAGATTTTGGTCATACCTTACTACCAACCAATCCCCAACAACCCAGTCAGGACTCTGTGTGGGGGCACTGTACTGGATAGAGAAGTCTGGGTCTTCTACACCACTTGTATGCCAGAAATTCAAAGTACCAGATGAAGATGCCCGCAAAACATGTACTTTACTGATACCAGGCACAGGAATTTCACTTTCCCATGGTTGTGCTTCTTCTATGGTACTTTTTATTTCATCTTCCAAAATATGTCTTACCATGACATTTGGCATGAGTGTAGCTACCAGGCTTGCAAAGTCCTGCGAGCTCTGGACAACTGGGGCATCAGCTTTCTTGCTCATGACTTTGCGTCGAACAAGTGACTTGGTAGCGCCACCTATGCCATCAACTACCCCCTTCCCAGGGGATGTGGCAAAGTACTGCCATTCATATGTGGCATTGTGTTCTTGGGCCAAAATCAAGAGAAGTTTAGCCATGAACCTGTTCTTGAATTCAGATGATGGCCCATCTGTGAAAAATATGATAGAGCCATCAGCTGGAGCCTTGGTAGCAAGATATCATACAAAAGTGTACACCGAATCCTTCCCCTTGTCATTTGTGTTTGAAATGATCAAATGAGATTCACACTTGCCATTCTGGAAGATGGCAGCAGTGAACAAAGTGACCGCTTCACGGGACCACTTCATTTTGATACTCACAGGAGTATGACATGGCAAAGTCCATTTGAATGACTGTGTGTTCTTTCTTCTTTTCTTCAAATGACTTGGCTTGGATTCATTTTACACGAACAAGTTCTTGAAAGTCTGGCATGCTTAATATCACTTTCTCTTGTAGTTCACCACAGCAGCCAACTTTTGTTACTTTTTTCAACCTACCACTTACTTGCTTTTCCCATGTCATCCAACTTACATCCTTTGCTTTGTCTGATTCATCTAATTTCTCTTTCAAGCGCTCTACCCCACACTCACTACATTCACCTCTCCAACATTTACCATGCATGTTCTCAGAATCGCACAACATATCTTCCCACAGTTCATTGCTGTACGTGATGCTGAGCCCTGCCAAGTGGAGCATAAAATTCTCATGCTGTAAACATTTGCATTGATCTGCTGGGGTGTCCTTGAGCAATAACACATTTGGTGGAAGCAACATTGCAAATGCCGAGAAGCTTATAGGATGATCTGGATGACGTTCCCGAAAGAGAGCATGAGCCTCTTTGAGGTGCATAGTGAGGTAGTACTTTCTCATCTTCATCTTGACCCCCTGCTCCCAAACAGTCACTTCATCTTTCATGCCTGGTGCTGTGTAGGACACATCCACATGTGAATAGAAGTCATTCACCAGCATTTCAGTTCTTTTGGTAAGGAGCGATGAGAAGATGAGGATGAAGATGGATCAGGGTGGATTCTGAGACCAACTTTCTTTGCCAGGTTGCTGACTACCTCCTTCTTTTTCCTGTGTGACCTGGGTAGAAGTTTTTCAGTTTTCTTGGTTGCTATTCCAAGACCCTGAGGACTCTTGTAGGCCTTCTAAAGTTGTGCTGATTCTGTTTTGACTTTATTAGCACGTGACTTTTGCTTTCTTGCAGCAGCTGCTTTGCGAAATGCAGTCAGCTGAGTTCGCGTCATTTCTCTTACGCATTTCTTGCGTAGTGCTTCCACTTGTTGACTTTCTTTGGAAGAAAAGTCAGGATCTTGTTGCTTTCTTTTTTCTCGAAGTCTCCTCATTTTCTCTGCGGAAAGCATTCGACTTTTGGGTGCTTGAGGCGCTTCATTCATGATTTCTATAAAGTAATCACATTTATAATATTTAAGTGGTATATGAATGAAGTAAACATGCTCTTAAAATTCTAAAGATTGTAAGTAACTTATAATTCAAGTTTACTGAATAATGTATCTTGCCATATGATTCAGTATTGAATACTCTCCTGTACACTTTGAGGGATGCAGCTTGTGCAACTTTACATACATATGCATCATACATTTTCTGAACTGAAAGGTCAGAAGGAAGATATTGACGCTTGCTGGATGCACGACAATAATGTGATTCAACAACTTTGTATTGCTTTATGTGGTTGCGTATGTCATCCAAAGCGCCATCAGAAGTGCGGTTTGCAGGGATTTTTTTCCCCCTGCCATCTTTACAGCTGAAAACGCCATTGCGCTTCTGCAAAGTGTATAGCACAGTCTTCTGAATACGTTTCAGAATAGGTTTATATGGCTTTCATTCTCCTATTCAAGTTTACTTAATATAAACATACACATTAAGAACGACTGTATGCTTGTTTATCCACATTATTGAAAGATTCTTGTATATTTGCTTATTATTAACATCTTCAATTTTTTTCTTCATTTCAAGAAAATCAATTACGATCTACCTCCATCCTGTCTTAAAGATCTCTCTCTGTTCATCATCATTTTCAGTAACTAGATGTCCCTACTCTGCTTTCATTGCCCACCTGCAACTATGTCATGGACCCCTGACCATGACCCGTTGTGATCGTGCCTTTTCTTCTCTTGGCCCAAAACTTGGGAACAATCTTCCCATCTACATTCATGACGCCTCCTCAAAACACTTTATAAACTCCAAGGCAATTCTCTTCATAGTAACTGTATTTTGATATTCTTCCTTAAGTTCTCCATTTTGTTTTCTCTGTGTACTTTAAATTCTTTCTAGCACTTTGAAACACTCGTACTGAGTACAAGTTAAATGTTATAATTATTATCATTATACGTGTACAATTCAAGGTAGCTTCTATTCTTTCTCCTTTGACTTAAAAAAAAAAATGATAGCATCAAAATTTCCCTACTCACTCACATCTCAGGCTTACAATTTAATGCTATTTTTGTACTTGATCAACCTAATCACCACCCCCTACTGAAGCCTTTTCCCTTTTTTCAAACTAACTGCAAAGTTGCTACCATCTGAATGTTATGCAGTTGGCAGCATAATAATCATTACTCAAGTTTAAAATCTTACCTCACGGGATGTGGGGTTCTCTTCTCCCATGTGACGGTTGGAAATGTTGCTTGGAGAAAGGTATAGGCTGATTAAAATATGAAGAACAAATATAGCTATTTTTAGTGCTAATTTTTTATAATCAGCTTGTTAAGTGCCATTTTAATAAGTCCATCTTGGTATAATTTTAGCAAATATGATAAAAATACAAAATAATGCCATAATCGCATGTCAGTCTGGGAAGTATAGCTGGCATCATGCAAAGGCAGTAGCAAACATTTCATGATGAAGTTTGCAGTTCATCATTAGAAAAAATACCCCCGTACAAGCAAACTTAGGCATGTTAAATGTATAGCTGGAATGGAAAAATGTCGAAACATAATCTAAATATAATAAATCTTTCAGCATTTCTCCATTTTGTATCTGGAATACAAGAAAATGTAAGCATACTTGCAGCCTACAAATGTATTATGAGTTATATTAAAGTAAACAAGAATTTCTAAGTGGCCTCAAACCAACTTTTAATTAATAGTCACTGTGCATAAAGGCATCTTCTAATAAGTAAAAGCCCACTGTGATGGTGGCCTCATGCAGGATTCCTGCACAAGATCTTTTAATTATTCATTTATTGGTATATAGAAGCACATATAAATATTGACCGGCAGCACATGCTGAAGGAGTTAATTTACAAATTCACCAATAACAATATGATGACAAAGTAAATAAAGAACACATAATTACAGTATTGTGTCAAAGCTTAAAGTCTTCTTGCAAAATACATTTCATAACATGGGAGATGATAGGGGAAAGGGATAAACACAGGGGAAAGAGAGAAAGGGTAAGAAAGAAAGAGAGATGTGTAAGTGAGGGAGTGGTAGTGGAAAACAAAATAAGAAAATTGATAAAGGTGGAAAGAGAAAGTAGCGAAGGAGGTTGAGGAGAGTGATGTGTAGAGCATAACTTCAACTTTCAATGGCCATTGCGTCGTGAGGTGTTGACCAATTTTAACCAATCTGGTACCATTTAATAGGAAATTCAGAGAGGAATCCAAAACATGCATCAAATAATGTCTTGGAGCGATTTATAAGGTAATGACCCTTGACCTTTACCTTGACCTTGACCCCCGGACAAATAATTTTTTTACTTGATTTTCGTGTATGTTAATTATTTGTATGATATTGACAGAATATGTTAAAACCAATGATGATATTTTATTTCTTCACCTTTAAAAACTCTTCCAAAGATACCATGAAATTTCACTCTAGTCCCACATACTGATATTCATGTTAGTAAAGTGTTCAAAAGTTACATGATTTCTTCTAATCTTAAGTTACAGTATGCAAACACATGAAAAGAAATTAAGCTCATCAGTTCACAAATGAAACATTAAACATTTATGCTCATGAATAGGTATCTGTTTAGGCATTTTGATGTTCAGCAATATATATCATATATATATATATATATATATATATATATATATATATATTTGCCCATGAACAGACGTGTTTTTCACGACTGTTTCAGAAACGGATTTTGAATTCTCTCTTTTTTGTCACATCATGGGCACTGACGAAGAGTGTGACTTTACCTTTCATTTTTTGAGAGCTATGCTCCTTTTAAAATCTTGAATTTATTTTTACGGCATTTACTATACCTTTTAAGATTATATATTTATATATATATATATATTCTTCTTAGTAAAGTGTTTACTTTTATCATCAAATTGTTGAGTATATGCTTATTTAAGGCTCCCATAATATATATATGATATATATTGCTGAACATAAAAATGCCTAAACAGATACCTATTCATGAGCATAAATGTTTAACGAAAATCAAGTAAAAAAATTATTTGTCAGGGGTCAAGGTCAAGGGTCACGACCTTATAAATCGCTCCAATACATTATTTGATGCATGTTTTGGATTCCTCTCTGAATTTCCTATTAAATGGTACCAGTTTCGTGAAAATTTGTCAACACCTCACGACGCAATGGCCATTGAAAGTTGAAGGTCACGCCCATTTTTTGTCAAAACAAGGAGAAAAGGGCGGGCTGTAGCGCGAGAACCGATGGACCGATTTGACTAATTTTTTTTGTTTTGTGCGTGGGCCATGGTGAATTTTATGTATACCAATTTACAACGAATTCCGAGAGGGTCGGGTGCAAAATTGCACTTTCATTGGGTGAATTGGCATGGAATGACCCTAAGTAAAACATTTGTTTCTACCTAAAACAAAGCATGGCATACAAGTACAGGAAGGCTGAAATAACAAACCCCTTTGTTCTCAGGAGCATGTCACAAATATCTCCCCAAGCCCTCTGAATTACAAACTGGATTACATTAGGTTATGTTCCTCTGGTGATACATAGTAGTACCATGTGTCAAGGCTATATAGTCCACTTGTCAGTAACGCAGATGTCCTGCAAGAAAGGACGGAAGGACAACCAGAAAAGTTAATGCCTCCTGCAATACCTTTGGTGGTAAAGGAATAATAAAATTTTGGAGTTACTAAAAGAACATAAATACCTACCAGAGCAGGGGAGTCAAGCAGACGAGGCCAATCAATTAGCACTGATTTACTGCCCTCCATCACCTCCTTCCTCCTCAGGTGAGTTGTGTCTTTCATCTACTCCGAAACTTGTTCTTTCGGAGAAATGTTGTGTTGGCACCACCTTTTCTTTTCATTAGCATCTGCCTCTGCAATTATGTAATCCATGGTTCTAGGATCAGTTTCACACTCGTGCCCTCCATTACCATAACATGGATAATTCTCTCAAATAATGGCTCAAGTTCATCCGACTTGGCATGAACTACAACCATCCCTTTGCGATATGTAGTACCATAGTAACGAATCCACTTGGCAATGAAAATATCATCATACAGTGAATATCCTCCCAATTCTGCTGAAATTGCATCTGCATCTTCAAGGGTCAACAGCAGTTCTGATGTCCCTAGGCCTACTTCCAATGCTGAAGATAATGGCCCAGAATGACTGAGAATGAGTTCACAAAGTTTCATTTGATGTCTGTGGGCAAGGGATTTAGGAATGTTCTTAAAATTACAAATTACATGTGCAATTTGCTTGAAGCCATTGTGGTTTGCCTCAAACCGCATGGACCAGTACTGGCGTAAAGGGCCAAGTTCTCTCAGTGCCTGCGGATAGTGCAACATGAAATGTTGCTTTGGTCGTAGGTGTGTTTCAAATATTTCCTTGAAGAGTTTATGATGATCTTGTATCAAGTGCTTCAGAAAGTATGTTTCTTGCCTTGTCACTGCTGAGGAAAATATGATGTCCATACAGCATAGAAGTAGGCCTATATGAGCTGCCAGAAAAGGTTGTCTTCCTCAACCAAGTCTTCAACCATCAAGCAAAAATGACGCATCAGGCACCACATTTGAGCTGCAGTCTGTCCAGTTGCACTAAAAGGGTTCTTTAAGTCATTTTCCGTGATACAGTTTGGCTTGTTTCTTTGATCAGCAAATCCATAATCATAACTTGTAATTCTCTGATTCAGTTTGCCATCTTCAATGAGTTCCTTAAGAACCAGTTTAAGCTCCCATGCACACTCCTTCTAAGAGGTCGTGCATTATGTCTCTTGAGTAATTTGTTGTGACATGGAAATTCTGCAGCTCATTTAATTGGCATGCATGTTTGACTCCTGTTTGAGACACATCATTCAGGGCCAAATCCTCATAATTTTCTCTATTTTGCAACAAAGTAGGATCTTCTACACATGAAGTGCGCGAGGTCACCTTATCGACTTTACAAGTCATACATGCATAATTTGCACTAAATGATTCAGTGAAACCAAACAGACCATGAACACCAAGATTGTCTCCAACAATCTGTGCAACAACTACTTTCACTTTACCACTGAATACATCTGTACATATTTCTATGCCATCCCTTTCAGCAGATTTGAGGTCCTCAACAATTGGATGCAGTATTTCTGACAACCCATAATGCTTGCCATCTTTTGTAAGATAGATAGCTAGAAGAAAGATCTGGTTGAGTGTGGATGATAACTCTGCTGGTAGACTTTTGATCATGAAGTATATCATTCCAAGTTTGCGAATACCAGCCTTACCACCAAGCGGATTTGTGACTTCGATGTCATCTGTGTACAGTATTATTTTCACTGTTTCTTGATTGAAACAGTCTCGATGCCTGCAGTAATCTCCATCTTGGAAGTCCCGCATTAAACCATCACGTGATGCACAGTTGTGGTGTTCTATGATTTTAGCCATAACATTAGGACATTCTAATATGAGTTTCAGCAGTGGCTTCAGAGGAATATATTGAAAGGTCTTTTGTACTGGTAACTGTTGAACTTCGCCAGTGTTTCTGTCTGTTCTCTGCACGTATTCTCTTTCCATTCCACCAAGAGGTACAGAAACAGGCTCCACAAACTTGTTTGACTCTTTCACAAATTCTCTTTCTTGAATTTATGTTCAGAGTCAACATCTTCAAAAGGGGTTTCCAGTTTGGTCATGTCATCATAAAGTTCCTGTAGTACTTCATTGTGAGGATCAATTTCTAATGTGGCAGCAGCAGCAGCAGTTTTATGCCTCAGGTATTCCATAACACTTGCGAATAGTTCTGTGGTTAAATTGGTCATCTTCCTAGCATTTGTAGATGTAATATTTAATGACTGGAGATTACAAACAAGCTTTGCAGATTCTAATTTAATATCATCTATTGATGGTACATAATCAGGCTCAGCATTCATAGCCACATTCTCATCGCTACCATCAAACTCATCAGATTCAGATTCATTTTCTAAATCCCTGTGCACAGGCAAATCCTGTTGAATGACATCAATTTGTTCACTGTGTTTTAGGTTGATATGGCTTTTGAGGGACCATGTATACTTGAAACTTTGAAAACACCCCATCTGACTACACAGTATGCTGTCCTTAAAACATCCACCTTGAATATTGTTGTGTATAAGACGGAAATGCGTAAAAAGTTCAGAGACCCCACCGTCTACAGATTCATTGCACAAGCAACAAAGTAACCCCATTGTTTAGAAAAGTACCTGTATTTGCTCCTTTGAAAATTCACGATAGCAATTCTTGAACTTCAGTCTGGAACCAGCCAAAGGGAAAAGTTCTTGCAAAAGAGATGGCTCTTGCTCAAGTAATCCGAATGAGTCATCATCAATTCCCATTTCTGAAACATGAAAAAGAAAAGGACATGGGGGAAAAAATGAGTAAATTGTGCGATGCATAAAATATCCATGACCAGGGCCATCTTTGGAAAGATATCCGTCCGACACGGCGTCTAGCTGCAGGAGTTGCTGAAGCATTTTCTGCTGCATGCATGAAACCGGAGAGAAGTTAGACGTTAATTTTTCAAACAAATAAGTTCATTTCTGAGAAGTGTCTTACCGCACTCTAGATCAAGTAAGAATCGCTTTTGAAATTACCGAACTGCTCGTGTAACTGAATGCTATTCTTCATTCATTATTTTAAAGTTTAAAACAAAAGAATTTTCCTTCGTCAAGGATGATGATGATGCCATTTAATCGGTGTTAAGCTATCGATCAACAATTTTGGATATTGGTATCATCTCCTTAATTTGAACGGCGGTGTTAGAGCTCGATTTTAGCAGAAAATCATCTCTAAACACTAACACCAACCACTAACACCGACCGTGAAATCACCCAGTTTGGTCGAGGGCTAAAGCTAAGCACCACACAAATCAGACATGACACAGCAATGGCAATGCAACGCATTCAAATCAGGCTAAATACACGTACGTGATACACACACACATATGCACAGTCCATGTCAGTAGACTCAAGATATGCGTTCACTTCATGTGCGTAGCTAGCTTTAGATTTATTAGGACCGCTTCACTATTCAGAACAAATTTGACTCCGGCATTGACATTGTCATTGATATTGACCTGAAAATATGCGTTATTGACATTCACCCGCCGTAGTTTTCTTCAGAAATCAACTTTGGAATATGTAGAATCAAGATGTAGAATTGAAATTTGCACAAGAAAATGATTTCTGTGACTTTTTAGCCGCTGAAGACAAGTCAAAGTGCGTAACTTTAGGTCCCCACCCCCCTTACACGTAGACCTAACATTAGACTACGTACAACGTCAACAAGTCTAAATCTACTACTGATGTCATCACCAATACTATCACCAATAATTGCAAATACCACAACCTTTAAGTTCATATTACTTATAGATCTAACCACTTCGATCGAACAAAATGAAATCAGATCTCACCTTTGAATTTCTCAGTTCTGTCTCCGAACCCATGCTTTTCAAGAAACAACTCCATTATCATTCATGCGAAGACCGAAGTTCATGAACTCGAGGTCGAGGGCAAGCAATTTTATCGCGTATATTAAAAGCGAGGGAGCCGGAGGCCGACTCAGAATCATCCGCGAAAAATAGTTCGTTGCAATAAGTCATATATGATACATTTTTGCAAAGTTTAATAACTTAGTAACAATTTTTTCTCTTCTTTCCACGAGTATTCTTAATTTAAAAGAGTTAACAACTCGTCAGCTTGATAGTTAAAGGCAACTTAAAATTGTATCATTTGTAAGTTTAAGGATATTAATGCGCAGACCAGCAGCGAAATGGTCGAATTTTACGACGAAGCATCATCCGCAAAAGATAGTTTGCTGCAATTAACTCATTATTATACATGACACATTTTTTCAGAGTTTGCTAATCAAAAATTTCTTCTCTTTTTAAAAAAAATGAGTATTCTAAAATTTAAAAGAGTAAACAACTCGTCAGATTAAAAAGTAAAGGCAACTTGAAATTATATGATTAGTATATCCACGGATATCAATGCGCAAACCAGCAGCGAAATGTACCCCAATGTACCCTTTTCTGTGGTCGAATTGGGATAGTTCTCGCGTAACACTTGGACATTCGTCAAAAACAACCACTTGCTGAGTTACCAATTCGACCCCAAATGTAGTGAAATCGACCACGAACGTAGTTATTTTGGATCACGAAGAACCTGATACATTAAGCTAATTTTCATGGTCCCAAGGACCTCGTTATAAAGAGGTTCCTCTGTAAACAAACATGAAAACCGATTTTACTTTGACCTATTTTTAAGGCCTAGCACCTTCAAATCACGGCCTTGGAACATGTGAACACCACACATTTTTGTCTGAATATAGAGTCAAGGGTTATGAATATGAAGAATTTTGGCTTTCAATTTTTGGCATCGAAAATGTCAAAGAAGTGGGTCACTTTGATGCTTCTCCCATATGGTTACAGTTGTATTCTGTCTACAATCTTATGACCATTGCCCATGTCACACGTTTTGTTGTCCATTCTTCATCATGCAGTTTTAGAAGAGACAATGACAAGTTACACTGTAAATAAAAACATTCTGTTCACGGATTACAATATAAGCCCGTGGGGGCACTCGAATTATATTTTGACAGGGGTGTGCCTCACGAAACTCTGACAAGGGGATCTGAAGAGCGGGCGTGAAAAAGGGATTCTTTTAAGCGGCACATACCCGTCTGACTTTTTACATGAGTGCCCCCCCCCCTGGGATGCTACATGGATACTGCCCCAACTTCATGAAATTACGCAATAGGCGGAGGCCAAAGTCGAAAAAGTGGCTTCCTTAAAGGCTTAGGTTGCCAGATCTTTACAAGTTTAGACTGATTTTAATTGCAAGTATTTTTATTAAAACAAATTAATTCAGAGGGCTACTTCAAAAAATTTGTTGCGAAACCTCCAAATCCAAGATGGCGTCCCAAAAAGCAGTTGTTTTGTCTTGCGATATCTAATTGGCGAGATTTCCAAACGACATGTGAAATCAGCATTTTGCAAGCATAGTAAAGACAACATAATTTCCTTTAATCTGATATCAAACACCACGGGGTTTACGATATCTAACACAATCATTTTTAGCCCCAAACTCAAATTTTAGGCATTTTTTCCACAAAATATTTATTTATTTATTTTGTTTTATTTATTTTATACTGCAGGGTAGGCCTGTTCAGTTCTTAAAACTGCTTTACAAAGGCGCCCTGCAGTTTAAAATACATGTCAAGATAACTATAAAATATATCATCAAAAAAACAACGTCAAAAATACAAAATACAAATTATTTAACATCAGAAACAATTAACATAAAAAAAAATTTAGAATGGAAGTGACAATTTAAACATACAAGTACATAGCATTGTAAATCAATGGAATATTATTTTGCTCTTCATCAATTCGTATGAAAGGCTTTGGATAATTTTTTAAAAACTAACAAGGAGGTACAGGCTTGTAAATTTGAAGGAAGTGCATTAAATAATTGTGGTCCGAAATATGCGAAAGATTTTCTTTTATATTCAGTTCTAGCTTTGGGAAGCTGAAGGGGGCATCGCAAAGAAAACCGTGTCCTGTATTTCACGGGCCGTCTACATATTAAAGGTTTTAAATAATTTGGATCTAAATTGTTCATTATTTTATATACAAAAACACAATACTGATATTTTATACGCTGATCTACTGATTACCACTTCAGTGACTGCAACAAAGAAATTTGTGATGTATTATAAATTTTTTTTTCAAAAGCATCCTGGCATATTTATTTTGAAGTTTTTGTATCTTATCTAAATGTATTTTTGCACTGCTTCCCCAAGATGTACTTCAGTAATCAATGTTAGGTAAAATCATGGAAAAGTACAGCTTCTTCATGATATCAAAGGACAGTAAATGCTTAATCCACCTTATACAACCTATTGCTCGAGATATTTTACAAACGATATTAGTAATATGTTCACACCAAGTCAAGCCCGGATTGAGCATGACACCTAAGTATTTAATCTTTTTTACATTTTCTAATTGTATGTTCCTGAATTTCACTTGCAAATGAGCACCCCTCAACTTTTTCTTTTGACCAAATACCATGGCTTTTGTTTTTTGCGGGTGTTAATGCATATTATTTAAGTCTAACCATTTACATATTGAATCAAAATCATCTTGCAAATACTTTTGTACCTCCTTAATTGATTCACCGTGATTAAAAATGGCGGTATCAATGAAGGCATTTAACGCCTCGGAGAGTGTGGCATTCCTAAACCGCCCTGGTGTGTTCCTCTGCTGTATTTCAAAAAACAAGGAAATGGAAACACATGTAGGAGAGGAAGCCTTTACATGCCTACAAAGTTTAAAAACGCCATCCTTAATTAAACAAAAATTTTTTGAAAGTATACAAGAAGTACATTATGCTTAACATGTCAATTGTGAGGCTGCAAATGCATAATTGAAAATTACCTTTTCAAAAAATCTTAAGGTTATGGGTACAGTGGTTTTCAAATATTTTCGGTTTCCTTCACACTTTCTAAAACAATCTCACAACTTTGCAAACTTTCACTGGACGTCTTTGTGACAGTGCATGTATTTCTCCGTATTGTCAATATTTGGTAAAATCAGCAAAGGTTCTATTTACATGAATTTCAACCACCCCCAAAATTTAGCATTCAGATAAAACCATTCATAAAGGCCTAAAGAATCGGAAGCAGGAGGGTCTGTCACATTACCAATATAGTTGGGCGGGAGGGGAGAAATAATTAAACTCTACAAACAGTTGCAGTTCCGAAGTGTTCGTCTGATTTGAATAAAAACTAAGTAATATAAGTAACACATACTGAAAGATAAGGCCATCTGAAACTTGTAGCAGGCCTGGCTAAGTTTAAAAGTTTACCAGTTTTTAGGTTTTGGAAAACGTCCCCAAGGGCAACACCGCTTCTTTGAAGCTCACAATACTGCAAGATCTGGGCAGCCAATTCTTTAGTCCATTTTTTTTATAGTTTATCCAACTTGTTCTGACCTATTAGTGCACTGAAGTCTTCTTCAATCTAGGGAAAAGATATGTTTGACCCTCTTAAAAGAGAGAAAAAGGAGTAAATCATATAGAGGGACTGAGATTAAAGAAACCTGGCCAAACACCTATGTCATAAAGAAAGGCTAAGTACTGTTTCTATGATTTTAAATATGGGTGAATCATACTGAAGCCTAAAAGGGCTTGGGGAGCATTTCTCCTTATGCAATTTTCACCCCAAAATCACCCTATGCAATTCACTTTTTCTTTTTACCATCAAGTCATTTGTGTCTTTCAACACAAATATCACAAGACTGAATCTTCTAATACCTTTGAAGCCTTTAGAAGGCTTTATTTTGCCTCCACTTTTCATGAAATTCTTCCTTATTCATCATCATAAAGCACAATAAAACCTGTGGCCTCTTGTATTTGACTTTGGATCATAGAAAAAATAACAAATATATATTTATAGTAAATAGTGGTAGTAAAATACGAGCTGTGATTGGCTGGATTTGTACCACGTGACCTCCCTTCAAAAAGTTATATTGTACATATGTACAATATAACTTTCGATTTTTGGATGGCAAAATCCATGATGGGGGGCTTAGATTAAGGGATCTATTTACTATAATAAATAGTGAACGTTCTATCATACAATATTACTGGACTATATGAACTCCAAATATAAAATTATCCCTCGTGCAAGCCTATTTCACCTCGGCCTTCGGCCTCGGTGAAATAAACCTGCACTCGGGATAATTTTATATTTGTCGTACATATAATCCAGTATATTGTACAATAGATTGTACACTATTTATATAATATATATATATATATATAATTAGATTTAACTAAAAGGCGAATGCATAAAAAAGCATAAAAAAACTACGTAAGAGGGAATTTATGAGTTTTGATTGTAAATAAATAATGGAGAGGGTATGTTTTAATATTTCCATGAATTTGATTAAGTTTAGGATTAAAGTAGAAGATAAATACACCGTTTCCACTTTAATGTGTGTTTTTAAAGATATACATTTTTAGGCCCCCCTTGTAAATTCGCCTTAACGTAATTTTACCCCAGGATCCACCATAAGGGGATTCCCCCTAATGTATAAAGTATAATTCCCCCTTACGCCATATATATATAGCATTAAAGGAATAGTCCACCCCAGACATTTTACTATTATATTGAAATGAGAACATTGTATCGAACATCGTATGTAAAAAAAAGTTATCAAAATTGGTAACGGAATAAAGAAATTACACAAATTTACATTTTCTTGTAAATCTCTCTTCGATCTGCTATTCGGCAACGCGGATGACGTCATGTGCGATCATGCAGCTCTCCGTTCAAACTGTACATGAAATATCATAGTTTCTCACTCTTTTCAAAATTTTCATTTTCTCTAGAGCTTTAGACATTTGTTCAGGAAAATGGCTTTTTAGATACGTTTTCCAAGAGTCTAAAAATATTTGAACCTTTTGAGAAAATTGAAGAAATGTGACATTTCATACACAATATGAATGGGGAGCTGATAGCAGTGTTGCCGATTTTCAGAGCGAAATGTGAGTTGAAAGAAAATACAAATGAGTGTAATTCCTTATTCCTTAACCAATTTTTACCATTCATTTTTTAAAATGTAGTACAAATTATTCCCCTTTTACTGTAATAGTAAAATATCTAGGGTGGACTATCCCTTTAAAGAATATTATTAGTCCTATTAGCCATCAATATACAATTCTCCCTAACGTCATATATAATGTTATTAATATATGACACATCAAAATATAATTCGCCTTTACGTCAATATGAATACTACCTATTGATAATATGATTCCCCTTTACGCATAGAAAGTGTCAATAGTCCTATTAGCCATCAATATACAATTCTCCCTAACGTCATATATATTATGAATATATCCCAGCTAACAATTGGATGTTTTCTGAACGTTTTAAGAACGTTCCAAGTTCGTTCTATGGACCTTTGGTCAAAACGTTTAGAAAACATCCTTTTGTGGAAGGTTTTGGACGTTAATAAAACGTTCCAAATGGACGTTTAGAAAACGTTTTTTAAACGTTTAAAACCTAAAAATAACCTTTCAAAAATTTTCAAGGACCTGTAGAAAACCTTTGGAACCTTATAAAAGTCCAAAAACCTTTTACAACGTTCTGTGGACGTCTACGGACGTCCAGAAAACCTTTAAAAAACCTTTGGAACGTTCCATGGATGTTCTGCGGACGTCCAGAAAACCTTCAAAAACGTTCCAAAAAACGTTTTGCGGACGTCCAGAAAACCTTTGGAACGTTCAGAAAACGTTCTATAGGAACGTTTGGAGAACCTATTAAAAACTTATGTAAACAATGTAATGAATAAAAATATGTTATTATTTGCGCCTCAAGCTCTTGGCTAAATTGTAGAATGGCACTTAAGAGTGAAGTGTCTCCAATCAAATCATGCTTAAAGGGCAGACTTGAGTGGGATTCATTTGGATTTAACTCTAAATATTGCTTCAGTAAATTTATAGTTTATTGAAAGTATCGTCTGTAATGGTTAGTTATTATTTTTTTTGTTATGTTAGTACATTCCAAGACTGAATTAGTGTTTTTTAATCTTTGAGTGTGTTTCAGAACAATATTACAATAAAACGAAAACACGAAAAGCATGAATTAATTACTGCTAAATAGAAAAGAACTCATTAAAAGCGTTTATTTCAATATGTCTAACGTATTATATGCAAATTACCACTCATTTGCATAAAGTCCTATTTGGACGTTTTATAAAATATGTCTCGTTATAAGGTTCCAAATAAAACGTTTTGATTAAAACGTTCCATTTTGTAACGTCCAAAGAATGTTTAAAACGTTCTTTTTGGAACCATTGTTTTTTCACAAATTGAAAGTCCAACTTGGACGTTATATGAACGTTTTCTAAATGTTTATTTCAGAAGAGGACCTACGGGACCTGAATAAAACGTTTTTAAAACGTTCTGAAAACGTTTTATGTTTGCTGGGATGGCACGTCAAAATAAAATTCGCCTTTACGTCAGTATGTATACTACCTATTGATAATATGATTCCCCCTTACGCATAATATAGTGTCAATATTCCTATTAGCCATCAATATACAATTCTCCCTAGCGTCATATATTTCATGAATATATGACACATCAAAATATAATTCGCCTTTATGTCAGTATGAATACTACCCATTGATAATATGATTCTCCCTTACGCATAATATAGTGTCAATGGTCCTATTAGCCATCAATATACAATTCTCCCTAACGTCATATATTTCATGAATATATGACACATCAAAATATAATTCGCCTTTACGTCAGTATGGATACTACCTACTGATAATATGATTCTCCCTAACGCCATATATAGTGTCAATAGTCCTTTTAGCCATCAATATACAATTCTCCCTAACGTCATATATATTATTAATATAAGACACATCAAAATATAATTCGCCTTTACGTCAGTATGAATACTTCCCATTGATAATATGATTCTCCCTTACATTACATATAGTAACAATAATCGAACATCGCATTAAATTTTTTTATCAAAATTGGTTACAGGATAAGGAAATTACACCAATTTACATTTTCTTGTAAATCACTCTTCGATCTGCTATTCGGCAACGCGGATGACGTCATGTGTGATCAGCTCTCCATTCAAACTGTACATGAAATATCGTTAGTTTCTCACTTTTCTCAACTTTTTACATGACATATATTTTCCAAGAGTTTAGAAATTATGAACCTTTTGAGAAAATTGAAGAAATGTGACATTTCATACACAATATAAATGGAGAGCTGATCGCAGTGTTGCCGATTTGCAGAGTACAATGTGAGTTGCAAGAAAATACAAATGAGTGTAATATCTTTATTCCTTAAACAATTTTTTACCATTCATGTTTTAAAATGTAGTACAAATTATTCTCCTTTTACTTTAATAGTAGAATATCTAGGGTGGACTATCCCTATTATTATTCTAAACATCATAATTTTGATATAGTGTCAATACTAGCATGGGTGCAAATCGGGGGGGGGGGGGGGATCATGTCTCCTTCCCATTGTTGAAATTGTCCACCACCACGATTTTGGAAAAGGGAATAAAATTATATGACCTATACTACCTATTGATATGATTCTCCCTTACGCCATATATAATATGAATATATGACACATCAAAATATAATTCGCCCTTACGTCAGTATGAATACTACCCATTGATAATATGATTCTCCCTTAAGCTATATATAGTAAAAATAGCCATATTAGCCATCAGTATGCAATTCTCCCTTACGTTATATATAGTATGAATATATGACACATCAAAGTATAATTAATGAAATGAAATAAAAAGAAACTATCATAATCATAATCTTCACCATCATCATCATCATCGTCCCCATTATCATTAACGTATTCATCATCATTATTATCACCATCACCACCACTATCATCATCGTGGTCATCACAATCATCATCATACCTCAAGAGTAGGGTTCCTCCAGTTCTTTGGTTTCAAAAGCCATTTCTGACCCCAGACTTCTGATGAACCTTTTCCTAGCTTTCTTCTAGACCTTGAACCAACCTCAGTCTCTCGTTCAGTCTCATTTTCTTGATCTTCTCTCATTATCAACACCACCATAAACATTTTCCTTCATCATCATTCACTCATCAATATTGCCATCTTCATTATCATCAACACCACCACCATCATCAGCATTGATAAGCACCATCATCATCATCATGTTCATCACCATCAACACCACTACAATTATCATCAGCATTAGCATAATCATTATAAGCATGATAATTTTCTTTCCATTCACACATTACTACGGCAACATAGTCACACATGATATATTTCATCAGTATTCCTATACCATGTTATGCTTAGCCCCCTACCTATTCTCTTTGAAATCATATCACTTTTTCTTCTCTCTCACACACATGGATAAATACAGACCCCCTTCATAGTACCCAACCACAGATATACATAAAAGAGGAAAATGGGTCCACTATATGAATAGCTGCCATGCCAGAATCTTTTTATTTGGACAGAAACAATGTCAACACTTAATTACATCGTTTTCTCCTTATTTTCATAGATCATAGAACACATCGCATTATTCAATTATATAAATTTTCGATATTACATTACATATTACTGTTTTGATTATAAATGTCATATTGTAATCTGAATTTATTTGAGATTCTGTATTGAAATGTGAATTACAAATTTAAGTTGACATCTCATGTCATGTGAATATGTCATGTGGACAATTCTATTCTAGGCATCATTTATTATACATGTACATGTATAAACAATAATTTTCACTTTTTGTTGAGAAAAAGAAGCATATGAATCTTCGTTGTAATACCAGATCAAAATATTACTTTATGACTTCTGCACTCTTAGAGTTGCATAAGAACCTTTTATACCATTTTATTCTATCTTTAATAAAATGCTTCATTACATTTCTGATCTAGTTAACAAATTACTCATTGGTTTGGATGTTTTAGTAATACATACAAGGATGATTATATAACATTTAAATTATCTCTCTACAATGTTATACAAACCTGAAATCTAATATATGGACATTTAAATGCATTGATCATTAAATATTTTTCTTCATATATGCTCAAAATTGTTGAAAAGAAGTGCATCCTTTTGCAGACAATACCAACTTCTATAAAACACTGCATAAACTACAAGAAGATCCATTTGTGAAATATGAAACTTGATTATATAACATTTAAATTAACTCTGCAATGTTATCATAAAAACCTGAAAGCTAATATATGGACATTTAAATGCATTGATCATTAAATATTTTTCTTCATAAATGCTCAAAATTGTTGAAAAGAAGTGCATCCTTTTGCAGACAATACCAACTTCTATAAAACACTGCATAAACTACAAGAAGATCCATTTGTGAAATATGAAACTTGATTATATAACATTTAAATTAACTCTGCAATGTTATCATAAAAACCTGAAAGCTAATATATGGACATTTAAATGCATTGATCATTAAATATTTTTCTTCATAAATGCTCAAAATTGTTGAAAAGAAGTACACCCTTTTGCGCACAATACCAAATTCTATAAAACACTGCATAAACTACAAGAAGATCAATTTGTGAGATATGAAACTTGATTATATAACATTTAAATTAACTCTGCAATGTTATCATAAAAACCTGAAAGCTAATACATGGAAATTTAAAACGCGTTAGTCATTAAATATTCTTCTACATGAATGCTCAAAATTGTTGAAGAGTAGTACATCCTTTTTGCACACAAAATCAAATTCTTTAAACACTGCATAAACTACAAGAATATCAATTTGTAAAATATGAAACTTGATTATATAACATTTAGATTAACTCTCTGCAATGTTATCATGATAAACTAAAATATATAAACTTAATATATGGACATTAGATGCATTAATCATTAAATATTGTTTTCATAAATGCTCAAAGTTGTTGAAGAGTAGTATATCCTTTTGCACATAATACCAAATTCTGTAAGAAAATCCATTTTTTTAAATAGGAAATTTGATTATACAACATTTAAATGAACTCTCTGCAATGTTATCATAATAACTTAAAAGCTAATATATGGACATTAGAATGCATTTATCATTAAATATTTTTCTTCATAAAAAAAATTCTCAAAATTGTTGAACATAGACAAAGGGGCATGTAGGATTGCAAAACTGGTTATCTGCCAAATCCAGATTTTGTTTGAGCATGTTGAACAATTCATAAACGAAGAAAAAAAAGTTTTGCATCGTTCTGAAATCAGATTTTGACAAAACAATATAACATAAATTTTGGATTGGCAAAATTTGTGTTTTTGCAAAACAGCTTAAAAGAAGAGTCTACCCAAAAAGAATAATTTTTCAACAGAAACAGAGAAAATTGGTGAGTAGAACAAAAAAGTTTGAGTGAAATTGGACAACTAATAAGAGAGTTATGAATGTTTAGATTTTTAGACAAATTGGCAACTGATGATGTCATAGGTGCACAATTTGCCATTTATCATATTGATATCAATGTTATAAAATGTTACTTTTTTCCCCAAAAATATGATTTCCTCAAAACATTGGCTATTGGATATCTCCTTGATAGATATGTAGCTCCCCTATTTGCATATTTAAATTAATACAAACTTTGTATCTTTCTGTAGAAGTGATGAATTTTGAACCATAAATATAAATTTTATGAATAGTTAGTAGTGCACCCATGACGTCATCAAATTGGCAATATGTCTGAAAATTTTCACTGATTTGCCCGTTTTTTCACATCTTTAAAATTTCATAACTTTGTTATTAGTTGTCCGATTTCCCTCGAGCTAATTTTGTTCTGCTCGCCAATTTTTTTTTGTGCTCCTGTCAAAAAATTATTATTTTGGGGTAGACTCTCCTTTTAAGTGCCATGTATAACATGTCTTTTCATTATAAAAAGGGATTAACCACAGACATTAATATGATGTCAGTGGATGAAAAAAAATATATAATGATCAAACTGAAAATTTGCGCAAAATTGGATGATCCATTCAAAAGTTATGAATTTCCAAGTTTTGATTTACACCCCTTGAATTGGCAACCTACAGGCACAAAATGGCTGTCAAGATGGAGAACTATCCATTCACTTTGTACACATAATTTCACATTCTGTTCTTTTTCAAGAAAAATGGACAAGGAATAATCAATAGGATTCTTCCCAAAATGCATGTTGAATTGATAAGTCCATATTATACTAAAATGAAAAGGAAAATTTTTAGTACTTTTCTTCAAAAAGAAGATATTTTGAAATTCTGTGTACAAAGTGAATGGAGTGTTATCCATGCAAGCAGCCATTTTGTGCCTAAAAGGTTGCCAATTTAAGGAGCCGATGAAAGGTGTAAATCAAAATGTTGAAAACTCATAACTCATCCAAATTTTGCTCAAATTTTCAGTCTGATCATTGTATTTTTCTTCATCCACTGACATTACATCAATATCTGGGGTGAATTCCCCCAAGTAAGTTACATCCTCTCAACCAATCAGCGCTCTAAACATCATGAGACATTAGAAATAGCATGAATGTGTGTATTAACTTCATGTGTGGATTGAATTTCATTATATTTTCATAATTTATGGTAAAATAATTTCCAACAAGTGGATTAGTAAATTACGCGATGCGTAATATATGTCCCCGCCGATAATGTAAAATTCCCATTATATCACGATCAGTGGTATCACATAAGGCAAACGGAATCGAAATCGGGTAAAAAATGGCGAAGAAGTAGCATTTTGTAGCCAATGTACAATATAGGTCAAAGGTCAAAGGGGTCAAAAGTCAAAATTCTGTGAACAAGTTTTGTAGTCCTCACCTAGTGCTATCACATAAAGCAAACGGAATCGAAATCGGATGAAAAATGGCGAAGGAGTAGCATTTTGTAGCCAATTAACAATATAGGTCAAAAATCAAGGTCAAAGGTCAAAATTCTGTGAAGAAGTATTGTAGCCATCACCTAGTGCTATCACATAAAGCAAGCGGAATTGAAATCAGATGAAAAATGGTGGAGTAGCATTTTGTAGCCAATTAACAATATAGGTCGAAAATCAAGGTCAAAGGTCAAAGGGGTCAAAAGTCAAAATTCCGTGAAGAAGTTTTGTAGTCCTCACCTAGTGCTATCACATAAAGCAAACAGAATCGAAATCGGATGAAAAATGGCGAAGGAGTAGCATTTTGTAGCCAATTAACAATATAGGTCGAAAATCAAGGTCAAAGGTCAAAGGGGTCAAAAGTCAAAATTCCGTGAAGAAGTTTTGTAGTCCTCACCTAGTGCTATCATATAAAGCAAACAGAATCGAAATCGGATGAAAAATGGCGAAGGAGTAGCATTTTGTAGCCAATTAACAATATAGGTCAAAAATCAAGGTCAAAGGTCAAAATTCTGTGAAGAAGTTTTGTAGCTATTACCTAGTGCTATCATATAAAGCAAACGGAATCGAAATCGGATGAAAAATGGCGAAGGAGTAGCATTTTGTAGCCAATTAACAATATAGGTCAAAAATCAAGGTCAAAGGTCAAAATATTGTGAAGAAGTTTTGTAGCCATCACCTAGTGCTATCACATAAAGCAAGCGGAATTGAAATCGGATGAAAAATGGCGAAGGAGTAGCATTTTGTAGCTAATGTACAATATAAGTAAAATTCAAGGTCAAAGGTCAAAGGGGTCAAAATTCAAAATTCTGTGAAGTTTTGTAGTCCTCACCTAGTGTTATCACATAAAGCAAACGGAATCGAAATCGGATGAAAAATGGCGAAGGAGTAGCATTTTGTAGCCAATTAACAATATAGGTCGAAAATCAAGGTCAAAGGGGTCAAAAGTCAAAATTCTGTGAAGAAGTTTTGTAGTCCTCACCTAGTGCTATCACATAAAGCAAACAGAATCAAAATCGGATGAAAAATGGCGAAGGAGTAGCATTTTGTAGCCAATTAACAATATAGGTCAAAAATCAAGGTCAAAGGTCAAAATTCTGTGAAGAAGTTTTGTAGCTATTACCTAGTGCTATCATATAAAGCAAACGGAATCGAAATCGGATGAAAAATGGCGAAGGAGTAGCAAATTGAAGATTTTGATCACATACGGACGCACGGACGGAGCCCGTTTCATAGTCCCCTGCTCGAACTCGTTCGGCGGGGACAATAAGGATTAAATGAGATAAAAACTTCAAGGTAAATATTTATTGGATTCCAAGTCTTTCCTGCCTTTTGCTTGCTATACGCTCTGACTTCCGGACTTCATTCATCACCTTCGTTGCAGTAGTCACGACGCTGTGCCTGAAGTTGTTTTCACTAATAAAGGCCCTAATTTCTGCTCTACCTGATTCAGGCCTGCCAACTACTCCTTTTTAAAAGGAGTTACTCCTTTTTTGGAAATTTTTAATATCCATTATATCATAGGGAAAGAAAATTCCCCCTTTTTTTGTCCATATATTATGTACAGTCATCTATGGGAAATATGCTGTGACTCCTATTTTGTAAATGAATCACTCCTATTTTGTATGTTTACAGGTTGGTAGGCCTGCTGATTATATAAAAAATAAATGAAATCATGGGAAATATGTTATTACTATTATTATTATTATTCAAAAATCACTTATTATTTGCAAATAAATTGATGTAATACAGATAATGCTCAATATCAAATAACTAATAACTGTGCATACTCTCTTCAAGTTTCAACTTTATACCTCAAATAATTCTTGAGATATTGAGTTAGTGAGGCTTAAATTAAACCCTGTAATATCAGATACTGATTTATATGGTCAATTATATTTGACCTACTAACCCCAAAATCTAATCGCCTGGTCTTCCTAAGGTGATACATACTATCACCAAGTTTCAAGTTCATAATTTAAATGGTTCTTGAGATACACTGTATTGCGTTAAAGCAAAGAAGCTGGATGGACAGACGGACGGACAACCCTAAAACATGCATGCATCCCCTTTGGTGGGCGGAGGCATTAAAAAGAAAAAATGAACCCTCTGAACATTTGATAATCCTTTCTTAGGTGTTATATAATAAAGTACGTCAAACCCATATAAAGACCATTTGGAGGGAGACAGTGAAAATGGTCTCTATAGTCTGGTTGTCTTTATATACTAATGTACATACACACTAAGAATGAAGGGTTCAACTTTAAACCTTTAAGGGTGAAAAGTAATGTAACACTGGGACCATAAAGGTGCAATGTTTTACCAAATACATGTATTAAAAAAAATTGCCAGTTTTGAGGTTCGAATCCGAACCATGAAGGATCGCTTCATTCCAAGGCAGATGATTTACCGATGGAGCTGCTCGCTGCCTTCGACCGATGAACGGATTTATAAGACATTAACCACAGACTCCGATACTTCAACCTTTAAAATTCATTTCCTGTGAAAATATTCACAGGAAGTATTTGTTCGTGGCTTACGAAACTTCTATTGTCCAAATGTCCCTCGCTCAACAAGAGCGGATAGATGGGTTGTACGGTAAATAGTCTACCATGGAATGAAGCAATCCTTCATGGCACAGGTTCGAACTGCCGCATTTAAAAAATATTTTGTATAATATTGCACACTGAGGAAACGGAGAAATAATGCAACTTTTTACCATCGAATCTTGAACTCCTCATTGACGTCGACATTGATTTTAACAGAGCAATCAAAGCGAGCGCTCTTGCATAGCAAGACGAGCCAGCGAAGCTCAGTAGAACTGTTGTGAATTCGATCATGGAGATGGTCCGAATGGTCAATGAGAAGTACTGTAGGCTTAGGCATTCAGGGCCTCGACTAGAAGCTACCCAAAAGGTTGCTCTCAGTGTTGCAAGGTACAATATTGCACTTTTTTTTTTCTAAGTGTGTAGACAAGTTTGACAGTATCAGTATATGTTTACCCATTGATCATATTATTGACCCTTATGTCTTAGCTTATATAGATGAACAGTATATGCCGATAAAGAGAAACTTATTTTCAATGGGTAATATATTGATACCATATATGATGTAAAGAAAAATCACTCAGTGTTTACATAACATTTCAGCAAGTAGTACCGAGTTCTGTATTCTTTCATTCATACCATACTCGGTTAGGTATCACTTCAGACCACCAAGCTATATATCAGGAAATTATCTTTAGACATTAAAATGCATCATTCAGTCCAATCACTAGACCAAAATGCGGTTAGCTAATTTGCATACAAGCCTCTTTCTTACTTTTATTGTTAATGGAAACATCTCTTGTAGAAAACTGGAACAAGATCTTCATCAACTAGTGCACTGAGAAAATACTACTCACAATTACATTAAATGTTGTATTGAATGGTGTAGTTGGGAAACATCAACCTCTGCTTCCTTATCTTATGCCTCATGAAAACTAAAGATAAATTACCCATAATACAACTTTATTTCTTCATAGATCACATTAGATTACGTGACCTGCTAAATACAATTGTAGGTCAGTCAATGTTTTCTTTGTTTTATTTCTGAAAGACACCTTGACTAGTCCTGCTTGTTACAGTTTCCCCACAGTATTTCTTCCATTTTTCATTATACTACACTACACTTAGTACATAACCTTACTTGGAAGCTTAGTGGCAGTCTCATTTCCTTCAATGTAATTCTTGAAATGGTCCTTCAGCAAGTTCGTTTCCTCTGCTGTCCATCTAGTGTATTTTCGTTCTGCAGTGCCATATACCAAGAGAGAATTGCAGAATATGTTCATTTGATATAATTATACTTTGAAGGAGACAGACACTTATGTGCATGCATTGAAAAAGCAATAAAATGGAAGGAGTTAAACAAATTGAGTTTCATGTTTGTATGTGTGACATTTTAAGTCAAGAGTAATGATTTTTTAATGTTTTAGTCAATCATTATGTTACATTATTGAGTACTGTATCAGTATGTGTGATTTAAACAAATTGAGAGCAATACAACAATATACACATATGTTTAATAAAGAAACTTGATTCTTCATCAAAAATAGAATTTTTTGTCCCTCATTGATCAAGTATGTTAGGACTTAAATTATTCTGCATTCCTTATTTAAAGTACAAGGGCAACTGCTCGATTGATATCTACATTCCTTGATAGTATAAAAGATTCACTACCTGCAATAGAAAGTAAAACAAACATTTGAAAAGTGTAATTCCTCAATTGATTATCTATTTTGATTTTCACACTTTTGCTGCAGATTTTACTTTTATTATTCTGCATGATCTCGAGACCCTCTTAAGACCTGGCCTCGAGACGTACCGCTTTTCAGGGTCTGGGTCTTTGACCTTAAAGTCTCATTCTCGATCTCAATCTTGAGGTCTCAACTCTAAAATGATGTCAGTGGTTGAAGAAAATTACAACAATCAAACTGAAAATTTGAGCAAAATCGGATGACAAGGTCAAAAGTTATGAAATTTCAAAGTTTTTGATTTACATCTCTGATTCGTTCCTTGAATTGGCAACCTACAGGCACAAAATGGCTGCCAACATGGAGAACTCTCCATTCACTTTGTATACATAATTTCACATTTTGTTCTTTTTCAAGAAAAGTGGACAAGGAATCAACATGATTCTTCCCAAAATGCCTGCAGAATTGATACGTCCATATTATTCTCAAAGGAAAAATTAAAATTCTGTCTACTTTTCTTCAAAAGAAGAAATGTGGAATTCTATTTACAAAGTTAATGGAGAGTTTTCCACGTTGGCAGCCATTTTGTGCCTGAAGATTGCCAATGTAAGGAGCCCATCAAAGGTGTAAATCAAAACTTCAAAAACTCATAACTTTTGAATGGATCATCCAATCATGCTCAAATTTTCACAGTTTGTTATATTTTTCTTCATCCACTAACTTACATCACATTTAATATCTGGGGTTAATTCCCCTTTAATATAATAACTGTTAAGAAAATAAAGGAAAAAACATCAGCTGATGTCAATAGTCTGAATTTAGTTACTAAATTTAGTCAACCATGTCTCGTCTCATTCAAAACCATTCCATATGTCCTGTAATTTTGTCATGAAGAAAGGAACCAATCGATTCAATGAAAATAACATCAAACGCATACACACACACACAAAAAAAAAATATTTATGTACATGTATGTATATAGAGAGAGAGAAAACAAAAAGGAAACTAAAATAACCTGTTTAACCTTAAAAGAAAAGGTTACTTGAAAAAAAAAAACAAGTGGAACGCCTCTGACAGTCTCGCCTGCGTTACGCAATTCAATATACATGATATAGCAGCAATGCTGACTTTGAATAAAAAAAAAGTGATACTTGATTACCCTAATGTTCAAGTTTACTTTCAAAGTTATGAAGACATTTCTAAAATTACTCCCAACATAGTCAAAGTTCTTTGATGCTAAATGACATTTGACCTTAATCATTTGACTAAAAACTAGTGCAAGACTATCAATGATACTTGATTACCCTTATATCCAAGTTTCATGAACCAGATCCATAAACTTTCAAAGTTATGACATTTAAAAAAAATATCTCTAGCATGGTCACAGTTCATTGACCCTAAGTGACCTTTGAACTAAAGCAAGATGATAAGTGAAACTTAAATACTCATGTCCAATTTTCCTGAACTAGGTCGATAAAATTCCAAAGTTAAGATGACATCTCAAAAACTTTGGTTAAGACTTCAATTTTGATAACCAAACATGGTCAAATTTTATTGACCATAAATGACCAATGGCCTTGACCATAAGACCTGAAACTCATTGTCAGTGGTACTTCATTACCCTTATGTTCAAGTTCATGAAATAGGACCATGATCATGACACTTAAGAAAATTAACAGTGCAGATTTCAGTGCTGTGACCTTTGACTTTGATCATGTGACCTGACACTAATGTAAGATTATCAGCAATTTAACTTTTGTACAAGTTAAAAGAGAAATGCCAGTAGTTGCAGTAAACACTGATTTCATGAGGTCTCTAAAACCAGGCTTAATTGTCAGAATATCATCGAGGATCCAGATCTGGTACAGTTACATAAACTGAACTTTGTGAAATCTTGAAATCTACGCTGAAAAATGTTCACACTGAAGATCACCAACACAGATAAGCACACGTGGGACAGTGTATTATTATTGCTGGAATAAAGACCCGACGGAAGTGACCGAATCCGCGCTTATTTTGCTTATTTCTCAGCAATTACACAATTTCTTTCAGAATCCTTTGGCACATATTTTTTAATCATACAAACAGACACTTGGGTGGTCATTATATTAGATTCTGTAAAAAGTCATTTTAAGATAGTTACCAATACTGGAATTTATCTTTAATAAAATGGGCCCTTATATTTTTAAAGTTATGACATAAAAAAACTTAGACCCTAAATGACCTTTGACCTTGGATCATGCAACCTGGACACTCATGCAAGATGATCAGTGATACTTTGTTGCACTTATGTCCAAGTTTCATGAACTAGGTCCATATACTTCCTAAGTTATGGCGACATTTCAAAAAACCTTAACCATGTCTAAGTTCATTGAACCTAAATGAACTTTGATCTTGATCATGTGACCCGGAAACTCATGAAGGATGATCAGTGATACTTACCCTTATGTTCAAGTTTTATGAACTAGGTCCATATACTTCCTAAGTTAGGACATTTCATAAACCTTGGTTAAGATTTCAATGCAGATGCCGCAGCATGGTCAAAGTTCATTGACCCTAAATGATCTTGATCTTAACCATGTGACCCGGAAACTCATGCAGGATGATCAGTGATACTTGGTTACCCTCATGTCCAAGTTTCATGAACTAGGTCCATATACTTCCTAAGTTATGATGACATATCAAAAACTTAACTTTGGTTAAGATTTCAATGTTGTCGACGACGCTGCCGCCGTAGTCGGAAAAGCAACGCCTATAGTAAAGCAAATCCCTACCATCACATAGAGTTGTGAAATTTCGAAACAGTAACAAGTAACCAAGATTTGCATATATTTTGCCTTTTCACACCTATAGACAAATATCGGAAAAAATATTAACAAGAGCCAATAAATGTCCACAAATCTCTTGCATGAAGTGCATATACTAGCGTCCATATAGCTGCATATAAGTATTCCTTTGTATTAGTTGGAACTTGGAAACAGTATCAAACGGAAGGCATATGGCAAGAAAATGATTTGTCATAATATAAATATAAAAATATATCAATCTGAGTTTGATGAATAGCACAAGGTGATAAAGCATGAGTTGGAATGTCATGATAAATTTTGAAAGCACACACTATATAAACCTGAGTTGGCTGTATTAGCAGACATGTCATAATACATGAAAGACATTTTCGTGTAATATATACCCATGATCAGAATAAAATGGGTTTTTTAATGACTTGTATGAGGCAATATTAAGGCTTATTTCCAAACAAAAAAAAAAGTATCACACTTAAACCTGCTTTTCTGCACGTCTTCGAGATGCACAGACATCTTTCAGCTTCTGGCCCATGCGTGCACGTACTTGGCCCGTGGAAGTGCAGGGAAATTTGCTTGTTGTGTGTGCTGAATATGAGAAAATGAAAGGACACAAAAACTGGTTCAAAGTCTCAAACTTTTATCAAAGACTCTTCATCATTTATAAAAAAGTAATTAAAGCCAAGTCAAGTTCCGTCTGTTAGTGACTGTTGGTTACTCAGCTGCAGTGGAGTAACTAAGAGTCACAAACATAACAAAAAACCATGCATGACCATGAAACAGGATTATAATATTAGGGGCAGATAAGTTAAAGCAAGAAAATCAAGATTTCAGGCTCGGTAATCTTATTTCTATAGTCCTACTTGATTGAAAATATCTTATGAAATGACAAGGAAATGACTTAAAGGAAATTAAGTTCTTAAACTGGTTGCTTGTCGAAGCCTTTGACTCTGTGAATTTCTAATTTCATTGGTCCGCCGCTCTGAAAGAAATTGTACCGGTGACAGGCAGCATCGTTGTAAAATGTAAAATGACAAGACATTTGTGAAGATCAATCACTTACTGAAAACATTAAAATGTTTTCTATGGTTACGTAGATTCAAATCAAAGTCGGTGTCCTTTTCCTCCGTTTTCTGTTCGTTTGTTTTTGTTTCCACATGAAAAACTTATTTTCACGGTAGATTACCATTTGAAGAGACTGTGCTATTGTATGTAGTTTCTCTTTCAGGGAGATTCACCCTAACCCTCCGCCTTGAAATTATTGGCAAGCCTGGTAATATGAGAAATTACAGATCATCTTCCTATTTAAAGTAATTGTGATATTCTGAATTCGTTTGTAGATTCACGCAGAGACAATCATTCTTGGGAAAATACACAAGATAATGTAAAAGATATCAAAGGGTAAGTCCACCCTGACGAATAATTGTTTGTAATAAAAAGCAAAAAAAATGAAAAATATATCAATCAGTGATGATTTTATGACATCACAGACGATATGAATTGCCCAAAATGCCATTTTCTAAAAAAATTGAAAGTGATTTTTTTATTTTTGCGGTGGATATATCATCAGACACATCATTTCATAGCCCCTTCTACTAGAATTTACCACAACACAAATCTGTGTGTGAGACAGTGTTATTTGTGAATGTTGATATGCCAGGGCTAGCAATGGAAATTTTAACATCAAAAAAAAAAAATCACCAATTTAATGAAGAAGCATGTCCGGAAAACATAACTCTCATATAGATGTATGTCCTGAAAGAGCATCTACTCCATCACAATTTCAGATACCATTTTTATATGGTATATGTTTAACCTTCGATTATTAAGAGGTATTCTTTGTTGTGATGTAAAATTCTATTTGCACCAAAAGCATGAATGCAATGCTCTGGAGAATATACTCTTTCTGGACATATGAGAATTTTGTTTTCTGGTCATGATTTTTCATTTAATTGGCCACAGAATCTTGCCGTAAATAATAAACTTTTAAACTGACCTTCATGGTTCCGCTGGTCTTCAGTCTTTTTCTTCTTTAGAAGCTCTGCCATAGCAGATCTGTCAGCTTTCCCAACCTGCAACCAAAAATGGAAATAAAATATGAACACATATGGAATATGTTTAGAATTATTAAAATTTAATTTAGCCCCCCCCCCGCTCAACATTTTTCAGGACCATTCAGCTGCGATTTTTTGGGGGGTGACCGCGCCGCGCCACTCACATTTAAGTCTCGCATATCTTCTGAGTTCAAATTTGCGACACCTGGGTACGCAGTCATGTGCCAATCCAATGCTATTCTGTATCTAGACTAGGAATCCAGACAAAATTCATAAATGTATCATTATTTTTAGTATTTCTAATGAATTTTCTTTTATTGAAGTAGTACCGCCAATAGTTTCCAATTCCATCAATTTTTTTTTTCAAGTAGAAATTTAAGAGCAATTTTTTGAATCACCACTGCCAGCGATATCAAGTTATGTAGAAGTCATTTTTTTGTAAATCACAGAATAAATTTCCTGGCTAGTATGCTTCAAAATTTCCTGATCCATGGACGTCTTAAAAATTTAAGTTGAATGTAAAGTTTCAACGTACCCTCTTTCTCACATCTTTTTTTTTTTGAGGTTGAAGCCTCATCCTCCATGTCCTCATCTGTGGCATCAGACTCATCCATAGCCTCATCTACTCTGGTTGCGGTGTTTAGGAACTCCTTCTCTTTCTTTAGTACATCAGCTTTTTTTCTGTAAGGGACAGGCACATGAAGGACAGACATAAATAATCAGAGTAATTTCAAAGAGCCATTTATGAAATGCATTGTAAAAATGGGGTTTTAGCATTATTAGATTTATTACTACAGAGTACAGACAAGTTATCAAATCAGAATTCAGAAACTAGTTTTTAAGTTATAGACGTAAATAATTTTATCTGAATTCTGTACAAACTATTTTGAGTTGTAGACATATTTTTCAGTAGATCTAATTAAGATAATTATTATTTAAACACTAGTAAGAATTTTTTCACATTAAATTTGCCCCAAATTTCGTTAATTAGCCGATGTAATGCTAATCCAGTCTAGCCAGGAGGCTTCTAGAGAGTAAAAATCATTTACTAACGTAACTTACTCTCATACGAAGCCAGGGCTTCTATTGTATACATGTGCGTGTAGGCAGCCAAAACCTGAAACTTTCCCCCCGAGATTTCTCCTTTCCCTCTAAAAGATCTAGCCCTAAATCATGTACCTGGGATACAACTTCATTTCTGACATTTCTATGCTATGGATTTTATTTTTAGACCAGAATTCATTAAAAAAATGACAAAAATATCATGAAAAGAAGAGACTTTGCCAGATGTTTACACCGCCATCTTGTTTTCTATTGTTCTTCACCCACGATACGGACGCTTGCGTCGCGTAACGTGGGTGAGAGTTGCCAGGCGGCTTCTAGAGAGTAAAAATCATTTACTAACGTAAGGTTACTCTCATACGAAGCCAGGTCTTCCTTCTTATAGACGCTTGCATCGGGTAACCCTGCTGGAAAGAACACACAGTCACCACAGTGTGGTTCACTGTGTGGTCACACTGATCACCTAGTCATTTCACTGCGATAAATTGGAACACTTTTTCACTCTGTTGCACACAGTGTGTCCACACTGTGGCTCACAGTGTGAGTCTACACTGTGGCTCACAGTGTGTCAACCCTGTGGCCCACAGTGTGTCCACCCTGTGGCTCAGTGTGTCTCTACACTGTGGCTCACAGTGTGTCCACCCTGTGGCTCAGTGTGTGTCTACCCTATGGCTCACAGTGTGTCCACCCTGTGGCCCACAGTGTGTCCACCCTGTTGCTCAGTGTGTGTCTACACTGTGGCTCACAGTGTGTCAACCCTGTGGCCCACAGTGTGTCCACCCTGTGGCTCAGTGTGTGTCTACATTATGGCTCACAGTGTGTCAACCCTGTGGCCCACAGTGTGTCCACTCTGTGTGCAACAGAGTGAAAAAGTGTTCCAATTTATCGCAGTGAAATGACTAGGTGATCACAGTGTGGCTCAGTGTGGTCACTCACTGTGAGCCACAGGGTGGACACAGCCATCAATTCACACAGTGAAGTTTGTCCATTGATCTCTCTCACACTGTGGTACCTTCCACACAGTGAACGCTCATCCACATTGTGGAATCTATCACACAGTGTTCTTTCTCACAGTGAACTCTCATCCTCTCTGTGGTATCTTTCACATAGTGAACTCTCAGCAACACTGTGGTACCTTCCACACAGTGTACTCTCTCACACAGTGAACTCTCTTCCACTCTGTGGTATCTTTCACATAGTGAACTCTCAGCAACACTGTGGTACCTTTCACATAGAGCACTTTTAGCCACACTGGTAATTTCATGCAGTGAGATTTTGAGCATGCACTTTGTGGTGTAAACCACACAGTGTACACTTCCATACAGTGAGCTCAACGACATAGTGACCTCCTAGCCACCCTGTTGTATAATTCACATAGTGAATTCTACCCATTCTATGTATACCACTGATCCCTAATCCACATAGTGAACTCTTAACCACACTGTGGAAAATATACAACCCACACAGTGAGCGTAAGAATCACTCAGTGAAAAGCATATAGAAGTTTATGATAACTGTAACTCCATAACTGTGCCATTACTGTGCATGTTTACGTGCACAATTCTTAAATATGTGTCTCTGAAAATATCCATCTCTGGAATTTCAATATACATGTAAGAAGGAATTATTTATTTTGAAATATATGTGTTAATATTGTATACATGGAAGACCAAGTGATGGACTTGTGAGTTGTGAATTCACCTATATAGGCCTTTCACTTTCAATATAACCACACTGACAACACTGCGTCCTCTTTGTGGGTACTCCTAGGTTGACGAAAATTCAAGACGTTCAGTTAACTGTCAACAATTTTAATACAACAAAAATAATAAGGCAAGAATAATACATCTATACCCTGTCAACATTTCATTTTAAATCGCCATACTAATAATACTGCATCCTCTTTGTGGGTACTCCTAGATGTCATAAAGTTCAACATGTTCACTAACTTTTAACAATTTCAATACTTAACATACAATAATATTAAGGTAAGAATACACTAAATCCTTCCAAAGGTTGAAAATGAATACATGTGGAAACTCTGTAAAGAAAAATGAGATGGCTTTTTCCCCTCTATATTCTTCTTTTTTTATCAGATCTCTTTATATCGCTTTTCTTTATTGTTTGTATACAAAACAACACAAGGATAGTATGATGTAATAAACCTTGCCAATAAAATAAAAATATATATATATATATATATATCATGTACTTAAACTGTTAATAATACACATTTACATGTTTGTGTGTGTATATAATGTATATAGATATAAGCTTAAAAATTTTCTTCTTAGAAAAAAAAGGATTATGCAAATATATAATTACACTGCTAATTCAGGCAAGTATTTAGACAAGAGCACCATGGGGCTTTACATTCACCTGAGCTGAAGGATAAATTTACATTTAACGCAAGCTCTCTGAAGTCTAACAAGCCACTGATTACAACTGTGACATCTCGCTGGATCTAGATTTATATACAAATGTAGCACCGATGGGGAGACACTTTCTTATGTATTACTTTTCTTTTTTTCAACCTTTTATTTCTATTCATTTTTTCAATGTAATTTGTTTTAGCAGTATTCTGCTTTATTATTTTCAACCACTGAGACCAGAAATATGCACATGAACCATGTGTAAAGAGTCAATCTGCGTTGCTTTTGTACACAAAATCACTTTTTTGAGCCATTTTTGTGTCCGACATGCATGTACAAAAAGTTATTTAACTTCAGAACCGTACCCCCGGGTGTCACAAATTTGGTGTCAAAATGTGCGATAAACTCCTAGGAAAAGGAAAAAAGTCCATGAAGCATCATGGCAAGAGTTTTGTACGTTCCAGAGTACTCGCGCCAAATGTCGAAGGGGTGCCTATTAGCCCCCCCCCCCCCCCCCCGTCTTTTTAGGTAGGGTTAAAAGGATAATTCATCTTACATATCTATGTACATAATAGACAACATAAATAAAAGATAAAAGTGAATGCAGAAAAAGAATCAAATAGAACACTGAAAACACAGATAGGGTTAACGCTTCGTGAATTCCTGAAAAGGTCTATGGAGAATGCAACCTAGGCATCAGTGTGCTCTTAGTAGATAAAGAAGACCAAGAATAGAAAACAGTGAATATTTGAATCTGTTCAACAGTTATGAATTTTTAAAGTTAAAGTAAAATCCTTATGGGGATCTTAGAACTGGCAACTTCACCAGTATTTGTGACTTCATCGCGGACAACTCTCCATTCATTTTGTACATATTTTTTTTGGGTAAAAAATATGATTTATATGAAATTTCAAATAAGGACTCTACATAATTCTTCAAAAATGTTTGCAGAATTGACATAGCCATGTCATACTCAAACAATCAATCAAAAGATTTTTTTTCTTGAAAACAAAGAAAATAATAAATTCTGTGTACAAAATGAATGGAGAGTTGTCCATGAAAATGTCACAGATGCTGGCAGATTTGCCAATTTAAGGATTCGCATAGTAAGGATTTACTTGCAAAGTTCATAACTCTTGAACAGATTGTCTGATTTGGCTCAAATTTCCACTGTTAACTCTTTTTGATCTTCTTCATTCACTGAAAGCAGACTGATGTGTGGGTTGCATAAGTCTAAGTTGGAGGGGAGAGTTGAGGGAGAGAAGAAATGAAAAGACAGGATAGAGAGTAAGAGACATTACAGGGTATCTTTCTTGAGATCGAGTCGAGTCCTGACAAGTACTGTAAACCAGATGAGAAGGCAATAGGGCCGTCTGCACCATCCCGAGTTTTCAAATTAGCGCGCTATTTCTGATCCGGCAAATTATCCCGATCTGAAAAATCTCGAGATTGTTTGTAATGCAGACGCAATTATCGCGCTAGTTCGTAGGATTAATCTCGAGATTGCAATCCCAAGTCAACTCGGGTTTATTTGCAAAATAGCGCGCTATTTACGAATTATCGCGCTAATTCGTAGGTGCAGACGCACTCGGGTTTGGACTCGGGTTAATTTATTCATGACCTTCAGTCCATAATGCAATTCGCGTTCCATTTCCGCCTTGGTAAAAACATAAACAGCGATTATACCGAACACATGCGAAAGTCAACTTTATCATAGTTCATCAATTCCCCAATCAGCAACGATGGTGTCAAGCCCCCGTGAATGGATTTTGGGAGAGACCAGACCGATGGGGGAGGCGCTCATTATCGACGATGGTCATAGTCAATAACAATACTGACAGCATTGTCGTCTTATTCCTTCGCAAAATGTGAGCAAATAGCATATCTTTCCTCCCCTCTCTCTCTCTCTCCCCCTCTGTCGTTGCCTCGGAGTCCGCCATCATATTAAACGAAGAAAACTTCACTCGCTTATAATTATAGCGCGGCTGAGCTGAGAGGATTGTTGCATAACAACGGTCGAATTCGGCGAAAGAGTACATGGACTTGATTGCATATCGCGGGCCGGGAAGTTATTCAAAAGCGCGGGCCGTTGAAACTCCAAGATCGAAAGTGCGCATGCTCGGAATATCGGGCTTGTTGCCTCGCTCGAGCAAGAATCGCTGTTCGTGCGATGGTGGAGACGGGGTTTCTTGAATCTCGAGATTAATCGCGAAGAGGGCTGATCGGGCTAAAATCTCGAGATTGAGCAAACTCGGGATGATGCAGCACCGCCTAATGAGAAGAGAAGACTTGATGTTCGTGACAGGTTGACCGTCTGTCATCAGTGACCTTGTGAACCATCAACCTACATCTTGCTTTGATGGTTTCTTTTCTCCCCGGCCCTCACATCCTTGCACTTCTGTGCCATCCTCTTTCTCACATCCCCCGGTGTGACCTCAGGCCATTTACTGATGATATGAGCTGCAATTAGTAAAAAATAATATATAAATAGATCAAGAAATAAATAAGAAATAATAGGAAATAATAGTAAAACACACAACACTTGTACACATACAGTACATCATGAAATGCCTTCACATGCAAACTGGGGAAATACTGGGAAATATCTGGGGAAATACTGGGAAATATCTGGGAAATACATCATATATCTGAAAAACACCTACACTTGTACCCATAATGTATGAAGGTGTAGGCCCAACCTACAAGGACTGCACTTTTCTTATGTAAAACTATCTTCTGAACGGATGTTTGATAAAATTATCTTTTTAAAATCTATCTACTGAAAGGATTTTAAAAATAAAACTTTGTTTTTAATTAGTTATTGTTCCACATATAAACATGATACATTGCTCAGTTGTCACCTTTGAAGATCCTGGGAAGTGTGTAAGAAGTGTATGGTATGGTATATATTGATATTGTTTTTGTACATGAAAAATAGAAAATACAGGTTGTTGGGCAGCTCCTTTGCATGATGGAATAACTGAAGTCAGAGGTATTTCCCACTTTCAAGTTTCAACATCAATTGGTAATGGTGTAGTACACAAAAAAGATTTGTTTTGTCACAAAATGAAACATCTGCATGAGTTAAGTTAGTTTCTTTTCTTTCTTTTTTAAAGCTGATTCATTCTTACTCATCATACACAACATTCTCAAACTTTTCTATCATTAGCAATCAAGAAATAGCATTTTCTAGTATTGTCCGTTTTATTGAAAATCGGGAAAGTAGCAAAGCCATTTACCATGCTGATTTCTGGCCAACCCTGTAATTAATTTCCATAATGAAAACTTATACTCCGAGACATGCCAAAAATGGTAATGATAACAAGGATAACTTATTGTACAAAACTACCTCAGATAATTGTCTCTACTAATCCCAAGATCTGCATGCACCCATGACCATTACCTTTTTAACTGATCATACTGTGTGGTACATGTACATATCAAATTTTGAAAAAAGTTTCAATGCCCAGCTCCTCTCCCTTACACAACGGTACACATTAAATTCAAGCCTCATCCCTCCCCCCAGTGCAACTAGGGGAGGTATGTGCAGTTCTATGTACTACATGTTTACCAAAGTTGAAAGGGGAAAGTGACTATGACTTTAACCATTTCACCATGCAAAGGAGCTGCCCTACAGCCCAGAGTATTTATTCTTCATGTGCAAATATAATATAAAAAACAATATCATTAAATTTCAGCTTCACTCCTCTCCAAGGGCAAACAGGATTACATGTATCTATACCAGCAAATTATTACAAAATACATGTATCACATTTTTACTAATTATATTAGCACAGAATTAACAGTTTTAAGTAATGATAACTAATTCTTACTCACCACCAATCATCTGGACCTTGCTCTGATCCAACAAAGGTCTGCCTTTGTCCTCCTCATGGAGGCGCTTCCCTGACACCAGAGATTTGGACATCTCTGATGATGTAAACAGCATTCCCATGAGGGAACACGTTCTTTTTTGCCAACTGCTGGCATGATGGATAACAGAAGATTGCTCTTCCGTCAGGAAGGAGAAGATCTGTAGGATGCAAAAAATTACAAATATCATGCACTGTATGGGAAAACATGGATCACTTTATATGTATGTTACATTTTACAAAAATTGACTGTATTAGTAATAGTATAAAAAGCCATTTATTTCCTTTTCATTGTCTCAAAACAGGACATTTTTCTACTTTTATATCTGAATATCTGCAATGTGGAAAACTTGTGATACAAATATAACCACATTTAACTTCATGATTGTTCACTACATACAGTACCTTGTGTATTCTGCACGCCTCAAGCTGTGCACACAGTTTTGTTCATTTTTCCATTCAAATCTTCCACATATTTTGAGACTTAATTTGAGATAACTGGGTGTGAAGTTATGCAGTTATGAAGTTAGTTAACATATATTTTATGCTCATTGGCCCCCAAAACATGATTTTGTATAAAACTTCAGTACGGATTGTGTTTCCAGCAAAAGTTTCTAAATCCTAGTCTCACTCTTTTTTTTTCCTCTTGCCATTTAAGAATGATTAACAACAATTTTTTTATGGCAAGAACACTGAAAAACAAAAAAACCAAACAAAACAGACCCCCCCCCCAAAAAAAACCCAACAACAACAACAAAGAAATACATTAAAAAATGACAAAACAATGAATTACATAAAAAAATAAACTTGTTTCAATTCACAATTATTTTACATTACTAATGGTGAAGATTTTACAAAGAATATCCCTACAAAATATTGAATTTGAACTTCATTTAATCAAGGCTCCACACTAACTTTTTTCTTGGTGGCCCAAACAATCTACCAAAATCATCAATATCATATTTTTGGTGGCCCTAAAACAATAGAAAACATTACAATTTATCAAAACTTTGGTAGCCCAACCGGGCCACCAAGTGTTGGCTTTTACAAAATTTTGGTGGCCCGACTCTCATTTTTGGTTGCCCCGGGCCACTGCTAATGTCGAGCCCTGATTTAATGGAAAATATGATTTCACACATATTATTTCATCTAAATAAAACAAAATTATTTTAGAAGAATCCAAGTACAATTTACAGTCATGTAGATTCCATTACCTTTAAGCAAATTTCCAGTGGTCAATACCCAAGATGGGGGGGGTGAGCATTTTTTTTTGTCTTCAACAGAAATATAAGGATAGTGTGTAATATTTGGCAAATTAAAGACAAACGTCATCACTGGGTACTTCAACTGTGGCTGATACCGGATCAACAGGTGGTGGGACGGCTGATACTGCGGGAGCTGGGCGTGGGGCTGGTACTGCGGGAGGGGGAGCTGGGCGTGGGACTTCGTTGATTCTGGCAGTGGCATCGCTATTTGAAAAATGTCTCACCAGCGCTCGCTCCACTGCCTCTTCAATGGTCTTCCCCATGTTTCTCAGTAGCTCTGACAATAATATTTGTGAATAAGAAGATGATAAATGAGTAAATGAAACAGAAAGCAACTTTATGGTTTGAGGTGAGGGCATTTTTCAGTGAGATTGAAATGTTTACTTGTTTTTGTTTTAAGCAGAATATACATGTACAAGTGTATGATCCAAATTCATCTTTGCCATATCTGTTAAAGTATACAATAATATTATGATGGATATATTTTGCACTCTAAAATCTTGTTTCTATCATACAATTCGTATGTACAGTAAATAACTGCCCCAATAGACTGAATTCCCTGTATTGCCAAATTAAAAAAAAATTCTCAATAAATGCCTGATATCATTTTGGATTAAACACTCACTTGTTCCAACTCTTTGAGACAGTGGCATCAAATGAAAGTGGTTGTCAAGAGGTCACACTTCCCCCAAGATCTGTGGATAAAAGCAAACATCCAACATATTTTTGTCATCTATTGTGAATACATGTATAATCAGGCTTACATTATCTGAATATGGATGAGCTGTAATCAGTGTCATGGGCACTTTAAGTCACCTTTGCTTTAACCCTATCTAGGCCGGGGGGTGCTTGGAGCCCCCTCCCCCTCGATGATCTGCGCAATATTTTTGCCGCGAGAATTTTTTTCTTGGACCACGTCGCTTGCTGACTTTTTACTTTCAAGTCTTGCGCAACTTTTGAGACCACAGTCATTTTAAGTAAAAAGTCTGTCATAGTCGGGACACTCGGGTGCGTCATGGTATATGGAAATCTGACTCACATTTGACAAGTGACTGACCATTCCCAGGGGTTGAGAGGTGTGTCATACAACTGATAGGTGTATAAGTGCATGTTAGACCAAAAATTTCTCACAAAATAATGATTTTGTGTACACAGTCAATGCAGATTGTGTTTTCAGCCAGAAACCATAAATGTAAGATTATTTTTAGTTTTAATGGTCTAATATTGATTTGTTTTATGCTGTGTATTATCTCAAAAGTGTCCCCAACAAAGTTCATCGAAAAAACAATGAAAAAGAAAAGGTCCAAAAAACAAAGAAATACAAAAAACCAAGAAATGCAAAAACAATATTATATAAAAGAAATTGATCTGATATTGCAATTTTTCACGTACATTTGCTAAGAACACCGCAAAGAGTTTTTATGCCAAAACTTGGTACATTTGGAGCTTTATCAAGGGAGTTAAAAGAAAAAGTATGATTTTGCATACTAATTATGCATAAATTAGCATAATTGCTTACAGATTTGCATGAAATAAATTACTACATGTGTACAATCTTGTAGATTATGTCCCAGACAACCTACATGCCAATTTTCGGTGCGATCACACGATCAACGGACGGCTGAGATCTCCCCCCAGCCATATGAACTCCCAAAATACCCCAGCCTTGATACAGATAAGAGTGAAATACCAATAAAATGATGCCCCTTCCACCAACAATACACTGAGGATCACCTTTTTGTATACAATATGTTGATCAAACACTTACCAGCATAGCATTCAAATGGATTCTTCCTGTCCCTTAATCCACGCTCCGGCCTTCCTATGTGTTGCTGAATCTGCAAGAAAGTTGAAGTTGGAAGATTGTGTTGAAGAGTCAACATGAATGGGTAGTTTACTCTTTAAAGTTTTAATTACATTACAGTAAACAAGGCAAAATCCATTTTGTGTCTTGCCAACTAATGAAAATAACCAGAAATATCTTGATTTGCGAGGGCAATCAATAGAATTGTATCGAAACTCCATTGAGAAATGACTGGGATGGAATAACACTTATCATATTAGTTTTGCACGTAAACTTTAATTTTGATCTCAAAATGAACTTTGACCTTACCATGTGACCTCTGACTGCAGCCTAATATGCAGGTCCCCCTAGTCCATCTTCTATCCAAGTTTTTTTTTTAATAGCTTGGACCAGCTGCAGTTTTGTTTTAATTTACTTTTCCTTTTTGTCTATAAGAAGGAAAAATAACATGCATCTAAATGTATATAGAATTTAATTAATAGAGATTCTTTGTTTCTTCAAAAAGGATATTCCAATGAAATTAAAGAAAAAGAAAAAAAAGATAACCCATACATACCTCCCTCTCTCTCTCAACACGGCGCAGCTGTTCAAAATTGTGAGCCATGACTTTCACAATCGTAGGTATGGTATGTTGCTGAAGTGTTAAGACTGTTAGGAGGAAAAATACTAATCAATCATACTGCAATGTCACGGTACATAAAGACAATGGAGATCTAAATGCACTAAATGTGGCCTAATGTGAATTTAAATACATTTGTACAGTCACCAAGTGGAAAAAAGAAAGGGGTGGGGAAAAAATATAGCACACACAAAAAAAGAAAGAACCTTTAATCAAAGTTGGATCTGGCTAATTATACAGATTGACAATAAATAAATCATGAATATACAATAATGATTTACAGGGCAGGGGGTGGGGTAGGTATAGAAAAGTTCACTTGTATACAGGACCTTTTGACCAACCTGATTCAGTCTGTGTTAAAATTCAATCAGTACATCAGATACTAGTACAATTCAAAAATAGAGAAACAACAAATTCCAATAACTCATTAATTCATGATCAGTCTCATATTACAAACTTTGACTGTGCACATACCATCTTTTAACAGACAAAAATATAAAAATCATAGGGGGGTAGGTATAGAAAAGTTCACTTGTATACAGGACCACTTGTATACCATTCTGACAAACCTGATTCAGGCTGTGTTAAAATTCAATCAGTACATCAGATACTAGTACAATTCAAAATACTATAAATAATTAGAGAAACAACAAATTCCAATAACTCATTAATTCATGATCAGTCTAATATTACAAATTTTGACTGTGCACATACCATCTTTTAACAGACAAAAAATATAAAAATAATAGGGGGTCTGAAGCCACACTGAAAAATCAAGCAATATAGATCTAACATTAGAATAGAAGTTGTGTGTTGTGGACACCAGAAAAGTGGGATCACAGCACGCGCAACTAGCCTGGAGGCGTCTGGGGAGTAAAAATCATCTACTTTACGTAAGCTTACTCCCCTAACGCCTGGCTCGGCTACCTATGCCTGGGTGTAGAGGCCAGGATTACCCATGGTGAACCTAGACCTAAATCACCAATTTTAGTTTTAGTTTTTCGCCCAAAGTTATGTACATGGGCAAGTTTTATGTTTACCCCCATTTAATTACATTTTTCTTACTTTTCATTAAATAAATAGTCGTAAAATTTAAAGAAGTTAAGAGCAAGAGCGTTCACTTACCCGTCTGTTTATTCGGCCATTTTGATTTCTTTTGTTATTGATACCTAGATACACACGCGGTAACACGCGTGCAGAGCTGCAAGTTAGATTTAAAAAATACTTGCATTTGTCAATAAAAATCACGATTCGTAAAATATTTGTTTCGGTTGATAAATATCATAAAATAATTTATATGATATTTATTGAAAAAAAAAATATTTTGCCATTCCTGATATCTATCGGCAGATACAAGTATTTTTTTAATCCAAGTTGGCAGTCAAACTGGCCAGGGAGCTCCGGCCCGCAGAGAAGCCGAGCCGGAGCTCCCTGGCCTGGGTTAGCGTACCATCGGCATCGTTGCATCTTCGCACTGTTAAACGCACAAAAACACATTGCTGGGACTGAGCAGCTCTACATACGACGATGACAGTGATTCAGATACAAAATTGAGTTTTGGAGCATATTTTTAAGACAGTTTAAGCAATCATTAATAGATATAGATGAATCTGAAGATTTCTTACTAATTAAACTTCAAGTAATGATGCAATTTACTTACAATCTTGGTCGCAGTCGTGAAATTCGAAGCGTTATATACGGCAACAATACATAAATTGACTGCCGAAAAAAGTTAACTATTTGGCGGCAAACTGTCAGGCAACTTTTCCGCAATAGAAATGCTGCTCTCTGATTGGTTTAAACCGTGGACTAACTTTAATCCACCGATAATAGTCCACCCCAAAGAGCTGACTAAATTGTGACGTCAAATGACGCGTTTTATACCCCGGTATAACTTAAGTCCACCTTTGTGAATCGCAAAAGTTAGCACCTAGGTACTAACTTTAGTCCATGGATTAAAATGACGTCAAATGACGCGTTTTATACCCCGGGTATAACTTTAGTCCACCTTTGTGAATTCGGGCCATTATATATGGTCAATACATGGGACTATATGAACACACTGTGCAGAATGAATGCCACAGAGTGACAATCTTCTTCACAGTGTGCTCACTGTGTGGAACTTTATGAACACACTGTGCAGAATGAATGCCACAGAGTGACAATCTTCACAGTGTGCTCACTGTGTGGAACTTTATGAACACACTGTGCAGAATTAATGCCACAGAGTGAAAATCTTCTTCACAGTGTGCTCACTGTGTAGAACTATATGTACACACTGTGCTAAATGAATGTCACAGGATGTCAATTTTATTCACAGTGTGGGATTTATGTGGAACTATGTGGGCAAACTATGGCAAATTAATACCACAGAGTGTAAAGTTTCTACACTGTGTGGAAATTATGCGGAACTATGTGAACACAGTGTGATAAATTGTGTTCACTATGTGGTGACTATGTGAATACAGTGTGTATGTCATTATCATACAGTGAGGGAGCTTAATCACAGAGTGTAAACATTTTCAGTATGTGGCAACTATGTGCCATTACTATATGATTCACACAGTGAGTATCACAACACAGTGAAAAGGGTGTTTCCACACTGTGGTTACACTGTGTTCACACTGTGTCCATATAGTCGACTATATGTTGACTATATGAACACACTGTGGTGACTATGTGTTCTATCCGGCAGGGAATGTTGGCGAAGAACAATAGGAAGCAAGATGGCGGCGTAAACATCGGGCAAGTCTCTTCCGTCTTTTCACAACATTTCTCTCATTTTTTTGATGAATTCTTGTTAAAAAATAACGAGAGCGTAGAAATGTCGGAAATGAAGTTTTTTCCCATGTACATGATTTAGGGCTAGATCTTTTCTATAAAGGAAAGTAGAAATCTCGGGGGTGAAAGTTTCAGGTTTTGACTTCTGTCGTGTTGGTCAATGAGAAGGAAGACCTGGCTTCGGCTGAGAGTAACCTTATGTTAGTAACTGATTTTTACTCTCTAGAACTAGAAGCCGCCTGGCTAGGTGAGAGTAAGATACGTTAGTATAGTATTAGTAAATGATTTTTACTCTCTAGAAGCCTCCTGGCTAGAAAAGATAGGAAGAGCTTACGGCCGTGTTTATGTCGCCATCTTGATTTCTTTCAATGGACCAACAGACTGACATTTTCTAATGGTTTTATCGGACCAATAGAGTCTGATGGTGGTTTTAATGGACCATTAGCCCTTGTCCACCAGAAACCAATAGAGTCTGGCTGTATGAGTTGGAGTCTATGGGTCCTGTTGGTTAAACCTGTTGGTCCAGCAAGAGGCTGACCCGTTCATTCTATTGGTCTCTATTGGAGTACAATGGGAAATCTAGTGGTCCATTAGAAACCAACAGAAATTTTCTGTTGGTCTCCTGTTGGACCCTAATGGAATTTCGACCTGGGTTGTCTTTCGCTTGGCGACAGCACGCAAATCGCGCGATTCGTTTTTATGAATTCTTCTTTAAAAATGAAATCAATATAGCAGAAATGTTACACCCAGTCCCAGTTTAAGTTGAACCCCATGACAGGTACATGTTTTAGGGCTAGATTTAGAGGGAAAGTAGAAATCTCGGGGGCGAAAGTTTCAGGTTTTGTACCAGTACGTGGGTGAATATAGCTCGGGATCCCAGGCGTCAGTGGGGAGTAACCCTACGTAGAGTACTGTGTAGGCCTAGAGCTAAATTCATAGATGACTTTTCAGTTTCAGACGCCTCCAGGTACCACATATAGATCTATATACATTCGGTTCTTGGACAATTACCCCCGGACAAAGGGAGAGCATAAATAATTACATATTAGGTACAAATCAGGATATAATAATGTATATTTACCACTGGCCACTAGCACCTTGGCCTTCCACATCCCAGCCATATGTTTCGGCCGTTTCTCTGCGGGGTTCCGGACTCCACCAGGCCCTCAACTCAAGTTCGGGTCCACCAAGTTGACCAACATCTTTTTGTTGGTTACAAAATCGCTTGAAGTAACAGTTACTTCGTTCGTTTCCACCCTGTGTACTAGAACCCACATGGTTGATATCCTTATCAATTCAAGAAGATTAAGACAAAGTGCAGTAAGATCAGATTCTAACAGGCGTAAATATTGGATGAAGCGATAAACTGTTACGGGCATCGGTAAGCTTTCGCGAGTGAATTTGAAACGTTCCGGAGTTCCGGATATCTAGTATAGATCTATAACTCTAACGTTAAACTTTACTGATATTTTATCCATTGTGATGATCTTAAAAGAAAATAAAAAAAATCATCACTATAATAATAGATTGTATAGAAATGTAAATTATTTTTATCAAAAAATCGAACATTTCCGAAAGCAAGCAGTGAATCCGAACCCAATCTGAACCCCGAGCTCGCGCTCGACGCACGTGCACAGTACATGCAGAAGCGAACATAGATAGATCGAGAGAAGTGGAAACTCGTGTAAATTATTTAAACGCATACTGTACATGTGAGTTCTAAAGCTTAACAAAGGGATGTGAAGAACTTACTGTGGTAACACTGTGTTTGTTACCCAACTATGTGGGCAATTATGTGATTAACTATGTGATCTGAAGTCTCACACTGTGTCCACATAGTTTACACATAGTCAACTATGTGAACACACTGTGGCAACACTGTCTTTGTTACCCAACTATGTGGGCAATAATGTGATTAACTATGTGATCTGAAGTCTAACACTGTGTCCACATAGTTTACACATAGTCAACTATGTGAACACACTGTGTTTGTTACCCAGCTATGTGGGCAATTATGTGATTAACTATGTGATCTGAAGTCTAACACTGTGACCACATAGTTTACACATAGTCAACTATGTGAACACACTGTGTTTGTTACCCAACTATGTGGGCAATTATGTGATTAACTATGTGATCTGAAGTCTAACACTGTGTCCACATAGTTTACACAAAGTCAACTATGTGAACACACTGTGGTAACACTTTGTTTGTTCCATAAGGGCTAGCCTAGCTGGTTTGGTTACTGTTTGTCAGGTATCTATCTGGCCAGAATCCTTATTTGCCCCAATGTTAGAAAAACATCGTCTGGCAGATTCTATGTGGTGAACTAGGAGTGATAGCAAATAATTGAAGGGATTTTCCCATAGGGGGGGTCAAGGATTTACTACAGTGCTCCAAATATGGTGTACCAACAAATAGTTTATGGAAGCAAAGCCATGGCCTGTAAGATCATTCAATTTGGTTTATGAGAAGAATGTATTGTAACCAAATTCTCTCTGAGATAATCTGAACTCATCTTGGAGGTGTTTAACAAAGAGTGTTGGACTATAATTGGCACTTAAATGCCCATTTGCATATACAATATAACGCATCAGCTCATTGGTCACATTATGCACAGGGTGAGTGTGCTTCCAAGTATCCATTAGTGACACAAAGCGTTGAACAACATGTACACGTTTGCGTCTAAGTATGACTTTCAGTCACACTTAATTCTTTGTGTAACACCACCCTGGTGATATATGAATTACACAAACGTTTTCATTAAAAAATCACATTTCCAGGATTGTTAAGACATCGCCATGAATTTTGAGGGTAAATAAAGAGCATTTCCTTGAAATAAAAAAACTCCATAATTAATTCAATTGTGGTCCAATCATATTGTTTGCTTCACAATATGCATGGATGTCAAGGCATATAATAAAATGAAATGGAAGTGTCATTATAGGTTTATAGGTGCATTTTGTCTGTTCTATTCATATCACAATGAATCCATTTACGATACATTTACATGCAGTCATTGAAAACTGGAGTGGATTGGTCATTAGTACTTTTTATTCACCTATACCATGAAAAGCAATGTCTCTCTGCACGACATTTAGGTAATTCTAACCAAACCAACATATTTCTAATTATTATTAAGCAGTAATAGGCAAATGAAGAAAAAAAAAAGAAAATTACCTCCATCAGATGTGTATCAAACTAAATAATTACGGAGGGTTAACCAAAATGGCCTCTCATCCTGTATTTATCATAATCGTATAAATGTCATATCCGTGGCTAAAACCTTATAGGTATATAGCATAGTAAACATAGTGTTGGCCTAGTTACAACCCACTTATCATGGACAAACAACAAATGACATAAAAGAAAGTAAATTATAATATCCATGCAATATGCAGCGACAATAAATTAAGACTCGGAAGCAACTTTGTAGTTAGGATCAATACTTTACTTAACCGTAATCAAGAGAAGAGTCGGACAAACCTGTTGTTGCATAACTGACGCAGATGGCGCTATAACATCAGATACAAATCAAATGGCGCAGGGAAATAATTGATTACTATACAGGGGTTAACCAGAATGGCCTTTCGTCCTGTCTAATGTCCCTCTATTCATACTGTGCCCTGCAAATGGGGAACTGATAGTCTCCTTCTGCAGGTGCATCCACTTCCCACAAACATCACACTGGGTCCATGTATTAAACTTCTTTTGCACATTTCCTTTCATACCTTTTCCAAGACACTGAAGCATGTCACAAACCTTTCTCTGATTTACTGGTGCCACTGCATGGCTCAGGAGTGCATTCCACACATATATGCGCATTGCTGCAGCATAAAGTCCAACAGTAAGAGCATCTATTCCTTAATTGTACCACAGCTAGTGCATTCTAGAAGAGAATGAATTAAAATGTATTCCATTTGTGCCAAAATCGGTATCCGCTGCCAGTTCTTCAACATCACTTAAACTACCTTCTCTCAACCTCTTCTTGGCTAATTTTAGTTTTCTTATTACTTGAAAACCTCTCTCCTCTTCTAGGGGCTTGCGGTGAGCTAGGTTCTCCGCCACGTAGTTGCTCCGGCCATTGTGGTTTGGCGGGAAATTCAAACCCTCGCTATATCGAAGTGCAGTGCGTGAAAGGCCAAAAAAATGTCAGTTCACCCATCTGCACACTCTAAATTTCAGGGACTTAAATTTATATCTAAGGGATTTATTTTTAAGTCTTTCATGGAGTGTAGGTAGGGACCAATCGATGTGGACTTAAAATAAGTCTTTGCAGGGATTAAAAATTTTTAATCTGTAAAGGACTTAAAAATAAGTCTAATAGATTTAAATTATAAGTCTTATTGGATTAAAATTTAGTCTGATAGAGATTTAAAAGCAATCCTGTATGGGACTTATATTTTTTTAATCCTAATAGATTTAAATTAAAGTGTCTGTATTTTAGGTATACTGAAGCAATGAAATTGAACACAAAACACTCAAAAATTAAATTCTGGTAAGTTTAATTTAATAATGTCATTAAAAATTTATTTACATGAAATCCAAAATACACAATTCATTAGTTCATTCATAAAATTATCTTCCTTGCAAGAAAACATGTTAAAACAATGATGATCTTACACATTAAATGATTATTGAATCCTGATAATTGTAATTTCATATAATACACAGAAGAAAAAGTAGGGAAATGACGTCATCAGTGCATATTCGATATGCATATTTTATAACTGTTTCCCTAAAATGATGAAAAATTTTAAAATTCAATAAATATGTTATATTTCATCTGATTTTTATGACATTTTCAGAATTTTACTGGTTCAACCCTATAACTAGGCCAGGGTATTTTGGCACGTTTGGAAGTGAAGGGGCCTTGCAGGCTTCACCCCCCCCCCCCGCCATATGATCTCCCAAAATCCTGCCAAGTTACGGTTAAATCTTCCTATGGCGGCGCAAGAAATTTTGATTGCGCACATGCTGTTTAGAACCTGATGGAATTATGGGAACGTTTCAGTATATGGGAAATTCCACGCCCAACATTCTTTCCTGTTATTAAAGTTAAAAGAGATAAGCAGCCTGATATCTAAGAAGCAAGAATATCCCTTCGCTTAATCTGTACAGTACTGCCTATTTGAATATCAGGTAATTTATCTCCATTATGGACACACAAAAAAAGGAATGTCCGTGTGGATGTGCCCTTATATATATCACACATCATGGTAAAGAGACTAGTTATATACAGTCCTAAAAAAAGGTACTATGTCTACATAACAATGCAAATTAAAGCAATAATGTTTTTCATGGAAAGTTCAATGATAGTTTGACATTTCAAACTTTGTCAAATATTACCCCTATTCAAACACGACAAGATGCATTTCAGATTTAATATTAAATGGCAGAAATATTGCCAAGTATACAAAGGCAAAACTGGTACTGCTGTTCATATTAAAGGGGACCAATACCCATGGAAATAATCACTTTTTTTAATGAAATAGCACAATGAGAGGAACAGTTTTAAAAAAGTTTCATCAAAATCGGTTATAAAATAAGAGATTTATGGAAGTTTGAAAAGTCTCGTTGTACCTTCTACGGGGATCCTCAAATAGGCAACATCGGCTTCAAAATGGCTGATTTTATGGACAACTCTTCATTTGTTTTGTACGCAAATTTTAAGATAATATTTCTTTCAAAATATGTCTTATTTACCTCTGAGCTTAAAATATGTCAGAGGAAAATATATTTCACACAATATGTTGAGCTCTCAACCTGTCTGGACTAAATATTAGAACACTGCATTTTGCATTACATCAAAGTTAATTTTAATGAGCCACAACTTTGAAACTACATTAACACAATTTTAGAATCAATCTATACACTGTACAATAGAATAACAAGAGGCCCACAGACCTTGCACTCATCTGTGGCAAGAAAAGATAGTTTTCATATCCTGTTCAAATTACGAGTATACTTTTTACCCTTTTTTGGGACCAAGTTCCACTATCATATACTAGCTCCAAGGGTCCATGGTAACAATTTAAACAACCCTAGGCAAAATTTTAATGCCCTTGAAGATTTCCAGGAGCAATTTGTTTTTCTAACAGTCTGTAAAGTTCTCTTACATTAATTTTCCTTTAACTCTCATTCATCCAAATGTAGGTTCGTTTGCAAGTCATGTTCAAGTCCCAGACCGGACCGAGAAATGAAAACCAAAATGACATATAAAATGAAAGCTAATATTTCTTCATAATACAACAATTCCCAATTTAAGCATTTTTATCTTCCATCTAGAAAGTATTTCATTAAAAAGGTGATCAAACCTCAACCAGGCCATCCCTCCCAAATACTAGAAAAAGTACCCCTATTATAGTGGCGCGGCTGATGATGTCAAAGAAGTTTAAGGGAATGCTACTGCCAGGCATGATTGGGTTTCGCCTTTAGAAAACATGTTTGTATTGCTATGTCAGAACAATAGACCCCATGTGTGCTAGAATTCTATTGTTCTGACATAGCAATACAAACGTGTTTTCTGTCGAGGCACAGGAAGTATTGCTGCTGTCCTGTCTCCTTCCCGATGGCCACTATGAGGGGCTGCCTGTATGTCTGCTTGATATGATTGATGGCTTCTTTGATGCTTGTTCCTTCCTGTAATTAGAATTTGAAAACATGTTTCAAATAAATAACATCCTTCATCCTGCTCAATTTAACAACATCACCCTATTTAAAGAGGATGTTTTCTTCATCAGGTTTTTTTTTAAGTGTTGGTGGTATATCAGACCACAAAAAGTCAATAATAAAAATGCATAGCACAAACGGTTACCATAGACCCCCTAAAAGATCAATTTACCTCATCACAACTCCAATATCCTTTGAGCTCATGTAGTTTGCCTAAAACTATGAAGAGGCTGTAACGTTTACGTTATAATCACCCTACATGTATAAGCCATTAGTTGTAAATACCCCACTGGGGTGATTCACTAACTGGGAACAATTTAATGATTCTCAGGACTAGTATTATTCCCAGCAAATATTAATCCTGATTCACTGGTTCGCTAAAATGTTGTTGGGCTGCAATAATTTTTATCATAAGGCTAAGCGCATATCAATATTCATGAGCGCATCTAATCCATCCAATCAAAGCATGCAAATTCCTCAAATTTCAGTCACCACCATGGACACCCAATCTAATAATAGCTTGTCTGGTCATGACTCAACTTTTCGTCAACTTCCCCCTTGAAACTAAAGAGAGCATACGTTTATTAAGACGTTGGACAAGCTTGAAAAAATTTCAGGACCATTTGTAGTAGTGCAGGTATTGCATCAAATTGTGTAGGTATCAGTTAACTTTATTCAACCTTAAGTTTGTTTTAAAATTCGGCCCTTTTCAAGCATTTATTCACGTTTGACCACACTTTCACTGCTTAGGCCTACAATAAAACAGGCAGGAGACACACATGGAGGCACATACTCAAGGCGCACAGGGTGGGTCTGAAGGGAATGAAGAGCATTGGTCGTTTGCAATAGGAGTTGCAAGCAATCCAAATCACTCTAAGCCTAATTGATAGGGATTTTACTGCTAATATCAATCCCAACCCAAGTACTTTAGTGAATCAGATACAAAAAGGGATATTGCTCTTAGTAGGGATATTGGGCCAGAAGAACAATTTTCACTTTATAGTTAGGATTGATATTTGCTGTTCACCCCCTGATGAATTATAAAAGAACCCTAAAAAAAGTGCAATATTTCAGAATCAAATTACTCACTGGCACATGCTGTACAAGGTAGTGTACTGCTGCAGATCTGCTACAGTTTACGCCCTTCGACTTTGGCACCGGCCGATGCAGTGTGTAGAGCACAGTTAGTAGTGCAAAAAGATCTCCTGAAAGATGAATGAAAATTCATAAATGAAATCTTTACATTTTAGAACAAGGTAATTTCTGGATCATGTGTTACCCTTCAGATGGAGAAGTAGAACAACAAGTGTTGCCGGCTCCTCTGCAATTTGCATTCTGATAATACATTAATGACTAAATATGAAAGCACCCTTCCCTCTCTCCCTGCCTGCCTTTTTAGGGTTTAAACTCAAGGAAGTTCCAGCCCAACCAGTCACCAAACACTAAAAGTCCACTGATTTAAGAACATTAGATACAACAATGTTTTCATGACATCAATAAATATATGAAGGATAAATTTGCTGAAATTATGTAACATTACTCAACCTGAATAACTATTTATTTCTAAACACAGTAATCTGGGAAAATATTTCCATGACCTTTCAGGGTCCTAAGACATCTTAGGACCCTATAAGTTGAATCAGGTTCACAGGATGCGGTAAAATCATTAACCTACTGTTTGTATCTACGTAGCGTTTCACTACTTCCTTGATGCTTTCAGATTCCTGATGGCCCTGCAATATGATCTTCTCCCTCAAGGTTGACCACTTTGACAGCAGTTTGTCGGCTGCATCTTCATGTAGTAACGCAAAATCGATGCCAATCTAAGAAAATTAGGCAAATAGCAAACAAAATATTAAAACAAATAAATAAGATAAAATAGCTTTAAGTTTGATGGACTTGAGAAGTACAATATTATGCATGCATAGATTTAATCCATACACATTAAAAAAATATATAAATACAGGAATACTACCAAAACTAGGTCTGGCTGGCTGGCTCGGTAGAGCTAAGCCAGAGAGGCTATCTAGCTAGCTGCTCCAATCTTATGTGTACTACACGCATGTGGTATGCTGGCTTTGAAATACAAAAGAATTTTGTAGTATGACTCTGCCATTGCTACTGATCATGATAGTAAATTCTAGTGTAGGGAAAGCTAGTATGCATGGTGGTGCTGCCCAACCAACATGCACCACAGCTAGTGTATGCACCTAGATGGAATGCAGCAGCAAGAATATCAAGCTATTTATTCCCTAAGGTCTGGTTACTGCCCCTGATCACTAACACTTCATGACCAAACTCAGTAGTTGTAAACTACAGTATCTAAATACCCACTATTGGTTAACTGTCACAACCTGACCTGTCCTCCCACATGTGCATATGGAATGTGATACAAATCTGGGGCCCATTGCAGAAAGAATTGTATTTAAATGCAACTAAAACAAAATTTTGTTCCTGACCACCTATAGAACACAAATGAAATTAATAAGTAACAATGCAATGGGAGTATTAACATGATTATTCCTCATAACAAGAATAGCTTACCAAATGTGGAATGTCCTGGTATCTGGGAAATGTAGTCACCATGTCTGTTATGGAGACAGGATAATTACAATCCATCACCAGCTGTCGCCGGTACTTGTGTGTATCTTGAAAGTATTGCGTATGCATGGCCATGTTGGAACGGTGGGGAGGAGAAAACTTCATCCAGTCAATCTGAAACAGGAATAAGATATTGGAAGTGAAAATGTTACTGAGCTCACAACAAATGTTCTTTGTAATTCAGTAGATTAGTGTTAAATGAGCAAAGAGAGGATTTAAACCGAGTTATTGAGGAAAGCAAGCGAGCACTTCTTTGCATATTTTTTGGGGCCAATATCGCACCTTTTTAGTACACATATTTTTATGTCATTTAAATACATTCAAAGTAAATATGAACATGATTTGTAATAAATGAGTGATTTTTCTTTGACATGTTGCCTAGTTATATGTGAAATCTTCATACTCAAAACTTTGAGCTGATCAGACATTTTCAGTTATAGGCGTCAAAATCAAGGCAGAATCCAAGTTGCAAAGCATCATGGACAAACATTATAAATGAGATCAATGTGATAGAATAAGAAAAGAGATAAAGGAGAGAGGGTATGCTGTTTAAATATATTCCCATTATTCCATCAGGTTCCAAACAGCATGCATACATGACGATTCTCAAATATAACTTCAATTTAATACTAATCTCTTGATAAACATTATCCAAAAGTATCTCTGATACAATTTCTCATGAAACATCACATTCATTACCTTTTTCCTGAATATTCTGCAGCTGTTGGCCAGTGGCTACTTCATCTGCTTTATCTGCTACAGCTTCATTAGTTTCTTTCTCAGGTTCCATTTTTCTCGGTAGCTTAATTCTCTCACTTTGCGATGCCCTTACATTTTTTAACCTAAACTGGATAAAGCCAGAGCCATCACGCGAGAAGAAATGTTCCTTCATTTAAGAAAGAAAAAAAAAAAAAAAAAGAAAGACAAGAAAAAATTAATTCCAACTTAAGGATATAATACCACAATTGAAAACACAATTTGCATCGACTTTGTACACAAAATCATGTTTTTGAGCAATTTTGGGTCTGATATGCACTTTCTGTTGTTCAATTATGTGATTTTTTTTTTTTACCAGAGTTTATCTTTAATGTTTACTTACATGCCCTCCAATTCCCGGTGTGGTATCTTTGGTTACAGGCCATGTCTGCACTATTTCCTTAGCTAATAACGTCTTCTGTTTAGCTGTTGGCCACCTTCAGGAATGTTTGAAATAGAAAAAGGGAAAATCATGCCAGTATACAGTAGCTACAGACTTTTTCTTTTACATAGAAAGAGGAGTTTGACATGCATTTATTTTATGGCTTGGAATTTTGAAAATTTGCATAAAAACTTTTACAAACATCAATCCTGTATCTCATTTTCAAGATTGTCATTTATAGTCTTGACCATCAAGCAGACTGGTACCATATGCAATGCAACAAAACAAGTCAATAACTTGAAATTCAAAAGCCATTTTGAGATGATGGTATAAACCTTACTATTTTTCTTCATTATTTTATGCTTCACTTGCTTTTTCAACATCACTTTCCTCCCCCCTCCCCTCCCCCCCAAAAAAAATCCGCTATCATGTTTATTTCAGGATGATCCATGAGGGGTTTTACTATGTAAATGTGACATGCTAAAATTGGTGACATGTTTAGAAATGTGCCAGAGCATTTCAATTTAATATCACCAAAAAGGATACCTTATGGTCACCATTTCATAGAGCACATTTTTTTTTGCATATCCAGATACTACAAAAGTGTGTGGCCAGCCTTGGAGTGGCATAAATTTGCTCAATTTGTGATTCAAAATGGCAGCATCCACGGTAGATTTTTTTTTAACGCAGCATGCTGAAATTTCATGTGGAGCAATGGTAATTTACACAGATCTACAATATATTATTCACTACTTACAATCCATGTAGGTCAATAAGATGTCCCACCGCTATCTTTACTAACGTCTTCCTCTGCTTGGTATTGAGTACAGAACCACTCTCAAGATGCTTCAAAAGATCTAGACCTTCGGATGAATTTGTTAGCACTTCTTTGAGATTCTGTAAAAGTATAAACCAAGAATTAATTCATGGATAAGTACACAATTGGCACCTAAATTTGAGCAACCACCTCTGCATGCACGAAGGCAAATGCAAATTTATGGAGGTATCAAACACTTTTAGAACGTTATTCATTTTCATACTTTAAAAAGTACCATTTTATTTGACACAGACTATAGCTTTGACTAGTACGGCCATTATGGAAGGTTGACTTATAAAGAATGACCTCCTTTGCTTTCTCCATCTATTTACCCAATAAGTTTATATTTTTAAGTTTGAATGAGTGACCTGAAATGGGTGGCAATTAATCTAATCAAAGGACATTTTCCCATCTGATACAGAGTTGAAATTAATTTCATTTTTATTTCAAATTGTAATACCAAATGTTAGGTATTACAACTTACCATCACAGTTTTCAACTTCTTGGGCACTGGGCCATCAGATACTGATGAATCATTCTTCGCTGAATTATCCTTCGCTGAATTATCCTTTTTTGTGTTTTAGAAAAAGAAAGATTAAAATTCATTAATAGCATTCCTTAAAATAAACTTTAAAAATGGACTGAATCAACTGATGTCTGATTTTTTTAAGTTTTTTACTTGTTGACAATTCAAGACCAAAAATATCAAAGTACATTATAATCAATTCCATAAACAATATCTTTGTGAATTGCAGCTGAATTTCCAGACAATGGCTTAAAGAGATAAAATAATTAAAAGCATTGTGTAGCTAAAGGAATGTCTTGACACTTAATATTTCAATGGAATCTCAATTATCCGATATACGAACGTGATATAGCAGTTTACTCTTTTAATTAACAATCAAAACATCAATTACTTTAACGACACACCTAGTATAATGCAATAAAACAATAAAATGCACCCATCTTCAAGCTCTTCAATCTTTCACAACTGCAATGCCAATACATGGCAGAATTAAAGGTGACTCCTGAGGTGCTTATCAAAACATCCTTCATTTACAGCAATTTTATATTCTGACATACATTTATTTAAAGTATAACTGGACTGAAAAAAAAAGAAAAAAGAAAAAAAGAATCTTACATGTGCATGTACAACGATTTCGTCTGAGGTACTCTCTGGCTGCTGTTGTGACTTTCCAATTGCCACGGACAATTTCCGCCTCAAACCAAATGATATGCCAAGTTTGTCAAGATCTCCTTCTGACATTGTAAGTAGAACTTCTAGGTCAACATCATTCTCTATGAAGGAGGGGGGGGAAGAAAGATGCATAACAAAGCATATATTTAGAGATATTGCACAGAAGAGAGGACCAAAAGCAAGTTTTCCTAAATCCGCCACATTTCTACCAGTGCGACTTTACCCTTTCCTTTCATGTCTCTACTTTCTTTGGACACTTAAACTTTGAAATAAGATATTATTTGATAGAGACACAACGAAAAATACTGACACACCAATTTGAAAATGTCCAAAACCCTATTTTCAGAAAATGAAAATAAGGCCTGATTACTGTTTCATTGATTTTGTTGTATAGTTTGATTATTTTTCATAAATGATATCTCCTCCTTTGTGCACGTTTGGGCGACAACCCCATCCCCAAAACATAAGTAATGTAACTGGTTGTACATTATTGAATTTATATAAATATATATATACCTATGATGTATTAGACTATGTCGAGGGCACAGGTAAACTCTTGAGTTGTTCTCATAGGATGATAATGCAGTCAAAGGCACATGGTCAATAAGGTCATCAAGCCTCACCAAACTGTATGCACACATCTCCATTTCTTGGACACAGAAGGCATGGTAATGGCGGAAAAACCCACTATTGTAACACCTTCTAACAACAAAATTGATCTCTCCTGCTGTTGTCCCTGGGACCAAAATGACTACTATTCGACTGAACTGTGGTTCATCATCATCATCAATGCCTGTTACCAAGTACATATTTGGAATATACTCAATGCCATATACTGTCACTTTACTGGCTGCAAAGATTTCAGAGTCCTCATGAAGGTGAAGGCTTTCAATGATAGATTGGCTTCCTTCTAATGAAGAAACTGTAACAACACTACCACTAATGCACTCCAAATCTTCTCTTAGACCTTTTCCCATCCAACCTGCACATTGCATCACCTGGTGTTTTACAGCAACACTTTTGCAAATGTTTCTAAAATTACAATTAATTGCTGCTAATCTCTTGCCAAAATTATGCTTAATTTCAAACCGAAGACATTGCGAAAGAACCAGAGGTCCACACATTCTCATGCACATTGGATAGTGCACCATGTGATGGTGCTTATTTATCATACGGCTTTTGGGAAACACAAGCTTGAAATGACTATGATGATCAATAATCATGTGTTTCAGAATTACAGTCTGAGGTATAGAAACTACGGGTGAATAAATTATATCCAAGCATTGTAACAACAAAAGTAGTATTTCGTAGTGGAGGTTATCTTGAGGGATACGATCCCCTATCAACAGAGGCAACATCCGTGTCAAACACCACATTTGGGAAGCCTTTTCACCTAGTTTGTGGTCTTGTATATTCCTTATTCGTTCCATTGACAAGCAAGTTGGCTTGTTCTTCTTGTCATTGAACGAGTAATGAAAAGATGATATGCGCTGATTAAATTCAGACAATGTCATGAATTGATCCACAAAGAGAAGCTGGTTAAGTATGAGTTTAATCTCATACTGACACACTCCCTCAAGAAGATCGTGCATAACATCAAAGTTGAAATTATTCACACAGTGGAAAGAACTCAACACATTCAATGGGCATACACCTCTTATGCCACTGTCTGAATCACCACGTCCTCTATCAGCAGCAATCTGAGATAATTCATCATGTTCTTCCATTTCACGAAGCTGAAAATCCTCATCTGAAAAGTTAGTCTGGATTTCTTCTCGAGTTACAAGGCACAACCTACATAGCTTTCTTGCAGATGGGCTTAGAAAACCCAAAATATCATGTACTGCTAATGAGTCACCAACAAATGAGATCAATGTACCATGAACTTTTATCATGTTATCATTGATGATGATCTCTACACCATTTTCACTTACAAGCATTTTCAATTCCTCAAGGAATGGTCGCAAAATAGCATTGAAACCATATTTCTTCAAGTCTGAGCTATAACATACTGCTAGCAAAAAGATACTGTTCATAGTAGAGTTATAACATGGTGGAAAATTTTGAATACTGTAATAAAACAAGCCTAATTTGTGGAGGCCCTTTTTGCTTCCCAGGGGATTAACGACTTCCACATCATCATAGTAGAGTACAATTCTAAGAGCATGTGGGTGATTATGCAATACTTCATTCTGATGATATTGTGTGCCATCCATATATCCTCTGAGAATGCCCTTTGGTGATTTAATTTCAGAGTCAATGAGGGCTATTACATCTGGTTTCAGTACAAGTTTTAGAACTTCTAGTATAGGGACATACTGGAACGTCTCTGTGACCACTATTTGCTTTGTTTGGCCAGTTTTTCTGTCCAACCTGTGATCAATTCTTGTTCCCAATGCCAGCTCAACTGGAGGAACCAACATTAAGTTGTCATTCATGTATTGCATTTGCTGACTTGGCGTTTCAATGCCTACATAAGGGTTTTCAAGCTCTTGAAATTGGAGACTAAGCTGCTGCACATCTTGTGAATCTGTATCAATTCCATGGTGTTGCATTACAGTTATCATCTTTTGCCGGAGAGATGAAAGTGTTTCTTGAAACATGTTTTTGTACAACTAATGACACTTTGAATGGTAGAATATGTGGTAGATGTCGAAGCCTTTAATCTTATGACCAAATTCATGGCAAGCTTCTTCAATGAACCTACATTGAAATCTTCCTGTTCATAAACTTGTTCAGCATCTTCTATGTCCTCATCATCATTTGCTTGCTCATTCTCTCCTTCATCATCCCCGTCATTATCATGAGCTAAGCCACCACGTGCGCCTACATATACAGGGGGATTATTGGCACACGGGCTGGCATATACATGTCGGCATGTTGCAAACGAATATGGCGCAACAGGGAGTTCATGAGAGTGAACGTTCGCATACAACCATTTTGACCACAAACAAGTGTCTCTCCATTCCCAAAGATTGCATGGGTCATACGTAAATGGCGAGCGTACTCTCTGACTGTATCAGCATGAATGAGTCGTTCACATTTAAAGCATTTCAAATCCATGACTTCCTGAAAACTGAAATGCAGTGTAATTCGAAGAAAAGAAGAAATGCTAATATAGAAGAGAGATGCTAATAAAAATAGTAAATGCCAGAAAAGGAAAGGCGATAAGACCTAGAATCCTGCAATAGCCTGAAAACTGGAATCCTCTATGAATATGGGTCCATACTCTAGTCTAATGATCCTAATGAGAATCAAAGTGCCGCGATTCTGACACGATTCTGTGCCTCCTTACGGGAATGAGCCTTGGCATAGGCAATATTTCTTGTTTGCATTTGTGTGTTACCGCCGGTGCCAAATTTCTGTGATACATGGATGAGTGTATGCACTAGTTTTCTATGAGGTCAATAATACTGTTTTGACTTTGATGTACACATGTACTGCTGGAGTGCCCTGTACCTATAATAGTCATCTAGCCTCAGGCTGGACTGTTCCTAGACCTGTGATGCCGCCAATTTCATAGGAAAACTGAAAAGTAATTTGTATTGAAAATAAATAATTGGGAATAGACTATTTTTTATTTTATTACATCATAGAACATGGATATTAAACACATGACGGAATATAAACCCCTACCAAAAAGTTCAGCAAATCGACTTTGGACCATGATAACTTTTTAGGTACGCTTTAGTTATTTCTGATATTCATACCAATGGAAAGATAATTAATTCCCCTTTTTATTGATATCATATTTGTAATGACTGTGTCATGCTTCAATACACAGATAATCAGAATACATGGAGAAAACTAGAAATTAAAAATTCAATGCACTATTATTGATAACATTTAAATTCCGCAACTACAGTTCAGACGCTGATAACTTTTTGGGTATCTTATATTTTTTATTGGATTTTATACCAGTATCAGGTTCATTTATTCCTCAAGTTGATACATAATTCGTCATGGTGATGTCATGCCTGGGTCCACAGAACCACTGAATAGGCCTACCACCAGAATGCAAGGTAAAGTAAAAGATTGTGTTCAGTTTAAATGTTCTGTATGAAACACAACTTTGAACCTTGATACATTTTAATATGGGTTTTAATCATTATCAATTACGGGCTGCCGTAACTATACACAGCCCTGTTGCCGAGGGCGATGGGGCTGTACTTCCACCACCCCCATTTACAGTGAAACAACCAGCGATGATGAGCTATCAGGTGATTATACTGGTTAATATGTTACTAATGTTAAAATGTAATTCTTATAAAACTGAATTATATAAGAGCTTTTTGACTTCCCATAATGAATTTTCCGTTGGCCTTGTCTCTTCCCATAGTGTTGGTGCCATCGCTGCCATTTTCTATGTTATTTTACTGTGCGAAGTCGTAATTAACTCTGTGGCGAAGACAGCGCACGCACGGAGAAATATACGTGGATGGACTCAATTTTCCTGTATTTTTCTTCATTATTAGTTGATTATTTCATGTGAAACATTTGCAGATGTCACAAATTCTAGGAAAACTTAAAAGATTTGATTCAATGTATGAATTCAAATAAGGTATTTTTAACCACGAATCTAACTTTAGATATTTTCAAACCTTCACCAAATAATGTCTAGAGGAATCTACTGGCTTGTCAGTTCCCGTTGCAAAGTCGCTTTGCGACTGGGACTGGTCACGGTTTAGGGCTGTCACAGTAAGCCTAGATCTAGTTCTAGTGTACATGTGCAGACATGAGCTTTGACTGTTAGAGTCTCGAGTCTATCCAATTTCGCTAGGTCTAGATCTAGAATCTCTAGATCTATCTTACACAAAATGACAAGCCTGTCTAAAAAAAAAAAAAAAAACACTAGGCCTAGACCAAGTTAGACCTCTATCTCAAGAAATCATTTAGACCTTGTGGTGATTGGTGGTATATCTAATGTTTAATTAATTAATAGAGTCTATGTCATAGTCTTTGCGATGAGAAGACTTGAGCAAAGACTACATATTTAGGTCATGTTAATGTAATGTTTACAAACAGTCTAGTACCATGAACTGTAGTGACCTGTTGATGATAGATTTGAAACAGGCCACTCATGGGAATAAGAATGTACTGTGCGAGGATACAGTAATACCTCACTTGTTATAACATCTCAACTGAAGTCACAGCAAGACGCATTATTAAATGTGCTCTAGTCTAGACATAAACAATAATGTCCATCTAGCCTCTATTTGTGATCTGTACTGATGTCATTATCCATTACCAACCACATCCTATTCCAACAGACCTAATCTAGGATAGGTCTAGACCCTAGTCAAGAACAGTGTTATTTTACGAAACGACAAGCCTGTCTAAAAGTTGTAAAATAACACTGTTCTTGTAGACTTTCTTTCTAAATGATTTCTTGAGATATTTTGCTTCATTGATCATTAGAATATAAAGAATGGAATAAATCTAACATTGATGAATCGTAAAAAAAATATTTTACTTTTTATTGAAATTGAGATAAAATTTCAGTTGCGCAGACTTAGATCTAGATCTAGGCAATACAGCCTACGTATGATGGGGGGGGGGGGGGGTCCGTTGTCCGGATACTTATATAGACCCTAGACTCTAACGTTAGGTCTAACTCACTGTTAAGCAGATAAAAACTTAATCTTTTGCTCTGGATTTTCTCAAAATCTGTGCAGTAAATACCAAAAATATTTACTAATATTTGTGCTTTGTCCTAGATCTAGATTCTATTGTCTGTATTACTTTCAATCGATTAGTCTAGAATATTGATCACAAACTTCATAAAATGTCATCCGGATCGACATACAACCCGTCCGGAAACACAACAACCGGGTAGATAGGCTATAGATCTAGACCCTTGGTCTAAGTTACAGGCTTTAACTTAACGTTAGACCTAACGTTAGGGCCTAGAATCTATACCCGGTTGTTGTGTCCGGACGGGTTGTTTGTCCGGACAAGACAGAAATTTTTAGGAACTTTGTGATTTCATTAGGCCCCTTCGCCAACGTTAGGCCTAACGTTAGATTTCTAGGCCTAATCGATTGAAAGTAGATTCTAATTTAACAGACAATATAACAAAGCACACATATTACTTTTATTAGCAAATATTTTTGGTATTTACTGCATAGATTTTGAGAAAATCCAGAGCAAAAGATGATGTTTTTGTAGGGCCTACCGCCCGGTGCAGCGGTGCCGATAGCGGTTTCTACAGGTAACCGTGACCACTGCATACAGCCAGGTAAACCGCCACCGCTGCACCGGGCGGTAGGCCCTACAAAAACTTTACGACTGTCCAGCCCGCACTTCGTGTGTATGGGCTGCAGTATGCAACGACGGTCGTTAGGCACGTTAGGAACGCTCACAAAAATACCAAAATTGCCCAATTGGTAACAAGACTTGGCTTAAATGAGAGCTTGATAATCATGCGTCACAATTCTGGAAACAAATATCTGTGAAAAATGTTTTAAGAATGTATTATTTGATGTTTTCTACAAGTCAATTGTCTATGACTATGGCGAAATTGCGACTCAGAAAAATCGCACACGCAATTTTGCCATTCACGTGAATGGCAAAATTGCGCGTGCGATTTTTCTGAGGTTGACTATTCCCAACTTGATAAAACACCCGTTTTGCTGCCATATAATTAGTTATTCTAATAAAGTTAGCATACTTAACACCAAATGAACTTACCCTCCAATATTCGTTTAGTATCTTCGGCCTTCGTGCCCAGTACTTTTTCCAAAAATCCATCCAGATTGGCCATTTTCAATCCATGGATTACTGCGATGATTTCGATCGGCGAGAGATAATTTTTTTCCCGCTGCAGTTCCCGCTTGCAAGTCACGTGACAAAATATCCATCTTCCTATTGGCCACTTTTCTATTTATCTTCGAAACTTTTTTAGTCTTTCGGGACTTAAATAAAAATATTGGAATCTCGGATAAAGAACTACGTTTAGCAATCTTTCAGGACTTAAATTTAATCTTTTAGATTTAATTTCATTTCAATCCCGACTGAGACTTAAATTTTAAGTCCCTGAAATTTAGAGTGCAATCCGAATTTCCCAAAATTAGCAAAAGCAAAATCCAAAAGGATCCAAGGTTTAAATCCTAATTCCTATATACATCCAAAAGATATTCCCAAATCGAAAAGGAAACATCATAGCACAACACAACTCGACTGTACTGTATTGTACTCGTCCCTCTGTGTGGCTGGTTGGTTGGTGTTGGAGTTGAGTTGGCGCTCTTCAATTTGGTAGATTATCTGCGCCAGGTCGTTTCCGAGTTTAAGTTGCTTAATTCCCGCTTCAATGTCCTCGGCGTTAGACTAGTCTGTCCTGTCATCTAGCGAGGTGCAATATAATTAAGATTAGTTACCTCCACCATTAAATTGTGCGTTTTTGTACTTCATAGTATGCAAACTGTTATTAGCTCGGTCAAAGCTCAATTTAAGTCTATAAGAATAAACATCACTAAATATAATCATCAGGACAAAAGGAAAAGAGAGAGAGAGAGATGGAGAGAGATCAGTGGTATTTTCTTATTCGAATCTCTTTGTTTTTTTCCACATAATTCAGGATGACTTTATAGTCTGCATTTCTTCCCAGTAATGTTGCTAGGTCTGATATTGGCTTGTTTAAATCCATGCTTCTTTGCATAGTTCTTCTTTCTCTTTCATATTTATTACAATGTAGTAAAAAATGTTCTATTGTCTCAGAAACCTGACAATGGGAACATAAACCATTTTCATGTTGATTACATTTATACTGATAATAATTCAATTTACATTTTCCAAGTCTTAGCCGGTGAATCATAGTCCCTTCAAACCGAATGAGACCTTGATAACTATTTGTTTCTGCCACATTGGGTTGGATGCTAAATAAATGTCTTCCTTTAGATGAGGATACCCATTGTGCCTGCCAGATTTCTTTATAAATCATAGACATGTGGTTTTTCCATTCCTCTTTGATGTATGGAATGTGTAATTCAACTTCTTCTTTTGATGCTCCTTTTTTTGCTAAAAGGTCTCCTACTTCGTTCCCGTGAATACCGCAATGGGATGGTATCCATTCAAAATTGGCATAAATATCTGATGATTGTAAAACTTTGATTTTATACAAGATATCAACAATAAGATTGTTTTGAATTCGATTGCTTTCGAGTGCTTGAAGAGCTAAATAGGCGCGCGTTTTATACGTCATGAATAATCATGTCCGTATGCTACAGGCAGTTTACTCATGAATATTAATGACCTGCCGGATCGACGCCAATATAGTCTCTACCGATATTAACCGAACTATTCCAACAGATTTGATTACGGGGGCATAACAATGATTCTCATTATTTCCTCTCTTTTATGTTTGGTATTAGCATGTCGTAAAAAGTTGGGAAAGCTTTACCCCTGATTGCCGGGTTCAAGTTATGCCCCATGCTTATTGCCCAAGCCTTGTTGCTCATTATGTAGGCATATTAAATCCCCGCATTTAATCTTTTGCCACATGCTGAATAAATGCATGCAGTAAAAAGTTGGGAAAGATTTAACCAACCTATGCCCAATTTTCATTTACCCAGTGTTTTTTACCCAACAACTTAAAAAAATAGAGAATGCAAATCGAACCCGTGTACCAATAATCATACATTTGTTTTTTCATCATCATCATACGGTTTTCTTATTACCAGAAGGCTACATTATTTTCTATATCCAATTTTAATTTATATTGTATTTCAGCTAAACTATCACCTTCGGCATAAATAGATGTATCGATTGCGTGAATAACAATTTTAGGATATTTCAATAAATTAAGCATATCATTTATATTATGGAAAATAATTGTAGGCCCTGTATGGATCCCTGCGGTACTCCTTTCCGCTTCTCTTTAGTTTCAGAAAGTACCCTGTTTATATTAACACGTTGTGATCTATTGGATAGAAAAAATTAAACCATTTGATTGAGTTTGATGCGAAAACAATAGACCAGTTCGAAGTTACTTCATGGGCAATTTTGGTCAAATGACCTTTCATTTCTTTCATCATGATAGGCAGATTTCAAAGCAAGGTATTACGTAAGCTTGCCTTACATAGCAGGATAAAGAAATTGAATAGACCAGGTGACTAGAATAACACACCAGTGAACACCTAATGAAGGTATTTGTTGCATTCCTACTTTGAATGCATATCTTAGCATGTTGCACAATGTACTTGACAAACTGTGAAATACCAGTCGTTCTTCAAAGCATTATTGTTTTTTTGTGGATGAAAATGAAAACGACAATTCAAAAGAATATATGAATAATCAAGACATCAAAGTTGGTGCTAAACTCATTAGATTTTAAAGCACCATGTCACTTTAGTACAAATGACCTTCTTCTGATCATGCGTAGAATCTTTTGATCATGCGCAGAAAGGAACTACGAACTGGCTTATTTTTTTTATTCTAATAATAGCAAATCCAAATCTACCGAATCGAAGGCCTTTTTCAAATCAATGGGAAATTACACCGATCATTTTTTCATTATTAATACTTGTATACCAGTTATTAACCATATATACTAATGCAGTTTCAGTTGAATGTTTTTTTCTAAACCCGAATTTGCTTTCACATAATAATCCAGAAACATTAAGAAACGAATCTAGTTCTGTATTAACAATATTTTCTACAATCCTGGAAATCGGTCTATAATTACTAATTTCTTTAATACTACCCTTTTTATGAAGGGGAATTTTTTTAGCTTCCATTCCTTTGGAAAAAAGCAAGATGAAAAAGAATTGTTTATCAAAGATACTAAAGAATAAATCAAAACGTGACCACATAATCTAATTATTTTAATACAACTTGGCATCGAGGCCACATGACGAATTCGTATTAAAGGTTTTAATAGCCTTTTACCCTTTTTACACAGGATTTTCTTAGCCCCGGACTATCGCTAATCCCGTACTATTCTATTAAATTTTATTTAGTAACATAAAACATTCTTTTGCAAGTCTTCCCCAAACATTATTTTATTCTTTCGTCTTGTTCCTCTTATTTTCTTCTTTTTTTCCTTCTGTTTTCCTTTTCTAGTTTATTTGTATTGGTACGACGAATGATTTACACTTCAGAAGTATAGCGTCAATTACCTGATTTTTGACAATATCAATTTTGTGCTTTAGAATTATTTCAAGAAGTATCGCAGATTCACATTGTAATATGATTAAGTTAAAAGGGAAATGGTTTAAATTACGACCGCTGTCTGCTTGGAGTGATGCGTTCAGTCCTTTTTTATTCAATTGTGCAATATGATTATTTCCTTTTATTGGTGGTTTGTTTCCTAATTTGACTGTGTGAATCGAATTGGTTTTTAATTGTTGTTTTATTGTAATTTTATATTTTACTGCCGTAAGTTTGATTTATCAATAAGATGTTTGTTATGTTTGGAGGGGAAAATAAATTTTGAAAAATGATCGCAGGACTCATGAATATAAAATATCTATGGAGGAAAGAAATTTTAAAAATTTGAGGTATGATCATACGAAATCAGTACCGTTATGAATCGAAAATTTTGAGGGGGCCAGATATGAAGTATCAGGCAAATTTCTGAAAAACGCGAGCCAGCAAAAATATTGGCCCTTTTTATATTCCAAACATCTAATTTTGTGACACAGTTTCAGAAAAATGATATCATATCAGTTAAGGCAAGAACAAGCCGTTGCGGAAATTCTTTTATTCCTTATTCAATTCGTCTTGCCATCTATGTCTCCTTATAAATACAATAACTGCCACAAAATTTAATGTAAAGAGTAATTAATAGTAGTAGATGTAATAATAATTATAACAATAACAACAATTATAATGATTACAATAATAATAAATAATAATAATGTTATCAACAACATGGTCAATGTAAAGTTGTGAATTATGTTTCAAGTAATAGAAGAAAAATTAAATGAATATAACTTATTTAACGGTTCTGGAATAATAGTAATAATTATACTGAATATGCGTAAATACTTGTTGTTCTTGTGTAGAATGATAAGTATGTGTTATGTGCACACTAATATTCTGTATTTGTCTCTCCTTCATTGTGTATATATTACCTATGGTTGTAATTTGTATGTTTGCCTGTGAACAAAATGAATTTCCATTAAGTTTGAGAATAAAACATATATATTTCACCACTTTTATTCTATTTTCTCTTTTTTTTCTTGGTCGTGAAATTTTTTGGAGGTCATGGCTCCAAGACCCCAATCTGTATGCCAGTGTATTCTGGGAATTCTCTGCTAAGGACGTTCCACAGTTGAAATGAAGTCCATGTCATTTTCACCAAATTTTGCAGAGAGATGCTTTGGTATCTATGCATTATGAAACTGCAAAAAAATTATATAGGTTCATGTGTTTATTTTTTTAGGGGACTTCAAAGTCGCCGTATATGAATGATGTGCAATCTTGCGCAATTAAGAGAATTTTGCCTCTCTTAGACCTCACGAATTCACCAGATGAGTTTAAATCATCTTTACACAGCAGATTCCGCATCAAACTTCATCATATTTTCAAGATATATAACAAAGTGTATACAGAAGTAGACAAAGTAGTTTGAATGGTAAAACTATATCTATTTGGAGTCAGCAGCGCCCTCATTTGGCAATAATGGTGCAAAAACTCGAAATAAACAAATCTTCAAAGACGTGAATCTACTGAAATATTTAAAAAAGTATTAAGTAAGCTGCACTTTTGGTCTCGCCCACCAGAGGAGAAGGCGAGACTTAGGGATCCAAATGTCGTCCGTCCGTCACAAATTTAATGACACATGACTCCACAACAGTAAGTCGCTTTTCAACCAAACTTGGATGGTAGATGGACTTAAGGGACCTGCATGTTATGCTGCAGTTGGTGGTCACATGGTAAGGTCAAAGGTCACTTTCAGGTCAACGTTGAAGTTTACATGCAAGACTCTCTTTTGACACCTAACTCCGCAACCGTAAGTCACTTTTTAACCTAACGTGGATGGTAGATGGACTTGGGGGACATGCATGATATGCTGCAGTCGGAGGTCACATGATAAATTTAAAGGTCAATGTTAAAGTTTACATGCAAGACTCTCTTATGACACCCAACTCCACAACCGTAAGTCGCTTTTCAACCAAACATAGATGGTCGATGGACTTGGGGGAACTGCATGTTCTACTGCAGTCGGAAGTCACCTGATAAGGTCAAAGGTCAGTTTGAGGTCAACGTTAAAGTTTACATGCAATATTCTCTTATGACACCTAACTCTGCAACCGTAAGTTGTATTTCAACCAAACTTAGATGGTAGATGGACTTGGGGGACCTGCATGTTATGCTGCAGTCGGAGGTCACATGGTGTAAAGGTCAAAGGTCATTTTGAGGTCAACGTTAAAGTTTACATGCAAGACTCTTATGACAAGTGTTATTCCATCCCAGTCATTTCACAATGAAGTTTCGATATAATCCTCTTGCGTGCTCTCGCAAATCACGATATTTCTGGTTATTTTCGTAAGTGGGCGAGACGCAAAATTGCTTTTGTCTTGTTTTAATATCGGAATATAATTTTTTTTTTTTTTGCTCTTTGAGCTCTCGTCACTTATTTCATGAAGATACCCCCTACTTTCTATTGTTAGATGCAGTGGTGTACTGTGGGTCACTGCATTGGGGGGCACCAGTAAAAATTTTGAGTCACGCACTAAGAAATAAAGGTTCATAATTGAACCCCGAAAGGTTTATGCAAAATCAGCACCCTATGTGTTAAAAAATTGAACCCTGCGGTTGGGGTTCATATCTGCACCCCTAGGGGTTCAATTTAAAATTTAGGGTTCATTTTTGCACCCTGCGGGTTCAAAAATGAACCCCAACCGCAGGGTTCAATTTTTGAACCCATAGGGTACTGATTTTGCATCAACCTTGCGGGGTTCAATTTTGAACCTTTATTTCTTAGTGTGTAGTGGGCGCGCGAAGCGCGTTCAGTTGCCAGGTATACCTACTAGACACATCTTAAAGAGAAATTCCAGTAGTTGCAGTAAACACTGATTTCATGAGAAAGTCTGTAAAACAAGGCTTAATTGTCAATATATCATTGAGGATCTAGATCTGGTACAGTTACATTAACTGAACTTTGTGAAATCTTGAAATCTATGCTGAAAAATGTTCACACCGAAGATCCCCAACACAGATAAGCGCACGTGGTACAATGTATAATTATTGCTTAGAGCGTCGGGCCCGACGCTCTACCTGAATCCTGTGCTTATTTGCTGATTTCTCAGCAATTACACAATTTCTTCCAGAATCCTTTGGCACATGCGTTTTATTTATACAGAACTTTGGTGGTCATTTCATTGGATTCTGTACGAACTCATTTTGATATCATTACCAAAACTAGCATTTACCGTTAAGGACAGTGCCATATGTTAAACAGATATCACTGATCAAATTATGCGAGCGCGAAGCGCGAGTTAAAAATTGTTCATATTCCAACATAAAAAGGGACATTATAATCATCCTTTTGTAATCGTGATACGTATCTGTCCCGCTAAACAATGCGAGCGTGAAGCGCGAGCTGAAAATTTTGTATATATTGACCCCAAACGGAGATTTTAAGGACTATATTTTAGGATTCCATATCTCACCACAGTCATCTAATGCTAGTGCTATAAGCGCTTGCTAATTTTGTTAAAATTACACATGAATCACTTGTAGTCATTATAATCATGGTTATTAACATTATGCATCCCAATAACCAAATATCGCGCTGAAAATTGATGAAATTCAGACCTACAAAAGGGCATTCTAAAAATTGTTTGTAGTAATTCACTTAGACTGAGCGCGAAGCGCGAGCTGATTTTTTTTTTATATTGAGATCAGAAAAGGGGACATTTTAAGGACTGATTCTATAGGAACTCATGGAGAGCAGACATATCTCACCAATCCACTAATGCGAATATAAGCACGGACAAGAAATGTTTCATATTGAGACCTAAAATGTGGCAATCACTTTAAGTAGTCATGAAAAAGATGCATAGATTCTTATATTGTACATATAACAATAATTAACTCGAAGTGCGAGGAAGTATATTGAAAACGGGAGGTTTTAGTACAATATGATTATATATCTCGTTAAAGTTTTAACAGACAATGCGAGCACCAGGAACAATGAAGACATAGGTCCTAATCAAATTATGTTTCATTAAGTTATGAAAAAAAATTCTTATGTAATATAACATAATTGTAATATAATATAACTTCATAATGAACAATAATTTATTCTTTCCCATTACGTTTCTCTTCCTCTCTCCCTCTTTTTCTCCTTTTCACGTGTTTTTGTCAACTGGTTGGGACGCCCTCGTAGTTCCGCCACTGACTAGATATCCCATTTTCCCAAGTTAGCTCTCGATTTCCTCTCGCACAAACTGTTAATTTGGTATTATTCCTGTCAAAAGTGCTCGGAATATCCGCTTGTCATGTCGGAAAAAAAGTCACATCACGCTTCATTTCAATCATTTCGCATAAATTGTTGACTTTTCTTGTACATTTTTAGTTTTCCAGTCGGAAAATTAGTGAGATACCTATTCTGTTGAGAATAACAGAATGTTGTAAAAATTGCCAGTTTAAAGGTCGAAAAATATTTTTTTTTTTTTTAGTTCCTACTTTGCGCTCACATCAATTATAGTGAAGTAGCTATTCTGTTCATAGTTACAAAAAGTGTTGAAAATTTTTGGGTCTAAAAGTTGGAAAATAAAGAAATTCAGTTCGCATTCGCACATATATATGTATTGTTAATTTCAAGCTCGTGCTTCGCGCTCGCATCAATCGTTAAGTTATATACGCATCAGTTTTTTTTTTAATAAGAACGAGTAGCGCGAGCTTGAAATATTTGATATGCTTACCTGACAACTAAAGTGTCTTTTTCATGTCATCATTTGAGTTTTCATCTAGCGCTTCGCGCCCGCATTCATTTCTAAAATTTAGATAGGCATCGTGTTCATCATATTTAAGCTTTCAGGATAAAATCCACGAACAAAATCAGATCGCGCTTCGCGTTCGCATTATTTATTAATGCCTTGTGAGATACATCAATGTGTTTATGAGAATAAATCCTTTTTTTAGTGTTGTTACAATGTAAACATACTTTCTTACATTATTTTTTGTTCTCCCTCTTTCCTCTTTCTTTTCCTTTCCAAAAGTACTATTGTCTTTACCTATTTGAGTCCTATCCCTTACACATTTCTCCCTTTTTTTTCTTGTTTGTCCCTCATTCTTTCTTTACATCCTTTCTTAAGCTTTCTTTCGTTTCTTTGTAGGTTAGGCCTACGTACATGATAAAATGAAATGATTACGGTTATTGTCTTGCTAAATGTAATATACTAATTGCTCTTATTTTGAATCTATTTATATGTATAATTCATGTATCTCATTATAGGATATTCATATCTTTATATAGTGTCAATCATAATTGACAGTATTTTGATTTCTATATGGTCTCCATGTCACTCTCTCCGTCTTCACCACTTTCTTTTTTTCTCTCCACCTCACTCAATTTTCTAATTCTGTTTGGAGGACATACCCCCCTCTCTTTCCATTACTCTCTCTCCTTCTTCTTTTTCTCTCTCCCTCTCTCCCCTTTGCTTATTTCTTTCTCAAACTTCTATTTATGAGATACACCTTTTACTTGGATATAATTTTGACGTAGAATACTGTAATTACATTTTTATTCATTTGATTTTTTATCTTTATATTGTACTTCATGAATTTGTGTAAATTGGCCCTTTCAGCTTGTGCTGCTGGTCAATTTTAATATGCGTATACCAATAAATAAATAATAATAAATAAATAAAATCTCAGATTTTCTTAGACTTCTACCCACCCCCAATTTAATTTTTGTCTCGCCCACCAGAGGTGAAGGCGAGACTTAGGGATCCAAATATCGTCCGTCGTCCGTCCGTCACAAACCTGTTATGACACATAACTCCACAACAATGAGTCGCTTTTCAAACAAGCTGGGATGGTGGATGGACTTGGGGGACCTGCATGTCATGCTGCAGTCTGAGGTCATATGGTAAGGTCAAAGGTCATTTTCAGGTCAACGTTAAAGTTAACATGCAAGACTCTCTATGACACCTAACTCCACAACCATAAGTCGCTTTTCAACCAAACTTGGATGGTAGATAGACTTGGGGACCTGCATGTTATGCTGCAGTCGGAGGTCAAGGTCAAAGGTCATTTTCAGGTCAACATTAAAGTTTACATGCAAGAATCTTAACATCCGCAACCATAAGTCGCTTTGCAACCAAACTTGGATGGTAGATGGGCTTGGGGGACCTGCATGTTATGCTGCAGTCGGAGGTCACCTGATAAGGTCAAAGGTCATTTTCAGGTCAACGTTAAAGTAGACACACGAAGAAAATTCACGAAAGTGATGATTATAGACAAATTATATATGGATGGAAAGGTATTGTCTTTTTATACACAAATATGTCACTAAAAAGTCTTATAGATGTCGTGGAAATGCAAGAAATGAAATTATTAGACACCCTTCTCAGCCCCCCAGACCGACAATCACGCAGCCGAAAACGGTCGAGAATAATGACGTCACACAATCGACGTGCTCATCATCTCTCTGTGCATCATGCACTGAATCACCTTACTGACCTGTTCAATATCTTCCGAATTTACCGTTTTCTTCATGTAATGTGATATTCAATTTCTGTTTTCGACAACTTCAGACCAAACGTGAATCAGAACTGTGTTCCTTTGCCCGTTTTTATTGAATTGTGGACTGTAAAGACCGATTTTGTCCACTGCAGTCGTCATTGTGTTGCTCCACTCCAGTCAGTGAGTGAGTCGCTGCCCAAATAATAAGTAGAGAATCTAATCAAGAACTTGAAAATCAAAAGCAGCAATTAAGAAGTAAGATTTAATAGATCTGAATAGAATCTCACATGAAAATAAAAAGAGAAAAAAGAGCTGATAGGAACGGGGAAGGAATATAATTTAAAAAAAAATCCAGAACCAAAAAAAAATCAAAGAGTTTCGAACCAGGATCCCCGCACTCATAAAAAAATCTACGTGCGTACAGATTTGTCCACAGACCATGTCTGTATGTCAATTGGGTTCATAACGATATATAAACAAAGTGCGTTCGCTGCTGTTGCCTCGCAATGCTTCGGCAATCCAACTGCAATTCCAATCATTTCGCGATCATATATTGCCGTGTTTTTTGTGGTTCCTGAACTTGCTACGTAATTAAATTTCATAATTTTAATTCAGTTGTGAAGACGAATGTCTATGCTTTATATTGATAATAATATCAATGTGGTGCAAGCATGATTTCTAAGTGAAAATATGCTTTGTTTATTCACGTATATTTCTTGAAAACAAATAATTTTTTCCAAGCTAAATATCGGTTACCAAAATATGTTAAATGTGCATTTCATTTTACTGTTCAGAAAATTCAAACTTTTATCTATGTAATAAGACCAATCTTGAGAGGAATAAACAATTCTAGGAGCAAAAAACGCTGATTGAAAGATCGTCTTCAATGGGCTGCTGTCAGCTCAGCTGCTCACTGCTCGTGGTGTGACGTCACTCAGCTGGAGCTCGCCAGAGGACGGACGAAGGCAGAAATATGCCATGAAAATAAGTCATTTTTGAGAGCTGATTTCTGCAAACTCTAATCACTATTTAAAAGGTGAAGTTATATATCTGATTAGTAATACTTCCCCTTTACAATGATGACCACAAAAAGTCATTATAAAATACTTTTGATTCTTCGGTTGTCTACTTAAAAGTTTACATGCCAGACTCTTATGAACCTAACTCTGCAACCGTAAGTTGTATTTCAACCAAACTTAGATGGTAGATGGACTTGGGGGACCTGCATGTTATGCTGCAGTCGGAGGTCACATGGTGTAAAGGTCAAAGGTCATTTTGAGGTCAACGTTAAAGTTTACATGCAAGACTCTCTTATAACACTAACTCCGCAACCGAAAAGTCACTTTTCAACCAAACATGGATGGTAGATGAATTTTGCTCCCGACGTGGACCTGCATGTTATGCTGCAGTCAGAGGTCACATGGTAAGGTCAAAGGTCATTTCAGGTCAACATTAAAGTTTACATGCAAGACTCTCTCATGACAAGTGTTATTCCATCCCAGTCATTTCACAATGAAGTTTCGATATAATCCTCTTGCGTGCTCTCGCAAATCATGATATTTCTGGTTATTATCATAAGTGGGTGAGACACAAAATTGCTTTTGCCTTGTTTTAAAAAAAATCTTTGTGCCCTCTACAAAAGTTCACGAAATCCTGGATCCACGCCAGGGTTCTTTAACAATAACCCACTTAAGGCAATGACCCACGGACAACTAACAGACTACTTCAAGGAAAATATTGTCCCCATATATTTACTGCCCCCCCCTCCCCCTTGGAAATTTGCCCTCCAGACAATTATCCCGGATAATTACCCCTAGTACGGAGCCTTTAAAATGCCATCGACTTGACGACATGACGAGATACTTTTGCCATGTCAAATTAATAATTTTATTACGTCGACATGGCGATATATTTTATCTTGCCAAGTCGATATGTCGACTTGCCGAGATATGAAATGATCAAATTCCGGTGAGAAACCAAGTATCTCGCCATGTTGACTTATAACTTGTTATAAGTCGACTTGGCAAGATGAAGTATTCCGCCATGTTGACATATAAGTCGACTTGGCAAGATAACGTATCTCGCCATGTCGACATAATAAGCTTATTAAGTCGACATGGCAACATAAGATATCTCGCAATGTCGTCTGCGTGTGACCAAATTATTTCCAAACACCCCCTAAAAGAGTTTTTCTCTGTGTGGAAAATAACCACCTAAACAAGTTTTTAGTGGGCTTTATTTATACATTTTGATCCCTAAATAAGTCGCCAGAATATGACCCCGGGGAAGAAGCTTTGGGAAAAACATACCCTAAACATGTTTGGTTAGTCTGTAAAAAAAATTATTGGAAAAAATAATACCCAAAATTCGTTTTACCCCGCGATTGCCCATTCATTGACCAGTCTTTCAAAACCACCTTTTTGGGAAAATTAGTATTTTTCATACCCTTAACGAGTGCACGCGCAGCCCACGCCTAAAACCTAAAAAAAAACACCCCTTTAAACGCGGTTTTTGGGTCACGCAGGTGTATATACAGCAATATATTTGACAGCCACCCCCCAAAAAAATAATAATAATAAATAATAATAATTAACATTTATATAGCGCTTAATACAACAGTTTCTAAGCGCATTGGAAAGAGAAAAAAAAGAAAGAAGAAAAAAAAAGAAGTAAGAAAATACAGTGAGAGAGAACAGGAAATGGAATTAAGAGGACTGCTTAATGAGGTAAGATTTGAGGAGTGTTTTGAAAGATTCGACAGTGGATGCATTACGGATAGAGATGGGAAGATTGTTCTAGAGTTTAGGGGCAAGAGCAGAAAAAGCACGATCTCCATAACGGGTAAAAGTGCGGGGTCCTAGAGATAGTCGAAGGTGAGCAGTAGAAGAAGATCGGAGACGTTGAGTTGCAGAGGATGAGGGACAGAGAGAGATAAGATTTTGAAGGTAGGATGGGGCAAGACCATGGATGATTTTATAGACAAGGAGAAGGAGCTTGAAAATAATTATATTATGAACCTGAAGCCAATGGAGGGAGTAGAGAATACGGGTAATATGTTCAAATTTCTTTGTGAGGGTTGCCAATCTAGCTGCAGAATTTTGAATTCTCTGAAGGGGGGCTATACTAGATTGAGGTAAACCAGCAAGTAAAGCATTACAATAATCTAAATGGGATGGTACAAAGGCATGTATACGTTCAGTAGATGATTTATCAAGATACTTTCTTAACTTCCCTATCTTACAAATACCCCATGATGCACAACGACAAACATTTCTGATATGCTGGTTAAGGGTCAAGTTGTTATCAATAATAACTCCAAGGTCCCTTACAGTATCTGAACCACTGATATTTCCCAGCGAGAAAATCTAAACAAGGTAAATGACCTTGTAAAAGTACTTGTCAGTAGGCGATTGTCTTTGGGTTATTATTACAGAAACCCATGCATGGTCTCGATCGTATCACTCGATGGCATTTCATCTCACTATATTATCATAATTTTACACGCACCGCGGACTATCAGACCTGCGGAATAACGGACCCGCGGACTATCGGACCCGCGGACTAATGCACCCGCGGACTATCGGGTTGGCCTTTTCAATTCAGGTTGCGCAGGAAGTCACTGGAGCGTACAGAATTTAGGACAATGATAAATTTCCTGATCAATTACGTTGAGGTTGCCAAGAAAATAATGAAAATTAGTAATGAGTTTCAAATGGGAGAAAATTAAGAATGATCTTTATGCGTTATATTAATATGATAAGTTGTATATAGACAAAGATGAAGGGAAAGATTAGCTGTCATGGCTGAGGTGTAGATTTAGCTTGAAATTATTACCCTAAAATCTGACATTAACAAAAGTCCATCGGCGATAAATATCACTTCCACGAATCATTTTTAATGAATCATTATCTCCTTACAACCCAAGTCCCTGCTGTTCTTTCTAACGCCCCCCCCCCCCCTTTATCTCCCTCTCTTATTCAAAACTTTTATCATTTAGCGCATGATTATTCCCGTGGAATGCAAATTCCGTGGTGCAAATCTGGTAAACATGCCTCCAAGTCAATTAGCAAGGTTATTTCACTTTTAACTCTTACGATGACGTGATCATCACATCATTTTTGTCTCGCCCACCAGAGGTGAAGGCGAGACTTAGGGATCCAAATGTCGTCCGTCGTCCGTCCGTCACAAATCTAATGACACATAACTCCACAACCGTAAGGTGCTTTTCAACCAAACTTGGATGGTAGATGGTCTTAGGGGACCTGAATGATATGCTGCAGTCGGAGGTCATATGGTAAGGTCAAAGGTCATTTTCAGGTCAACGTTAAAGTTTACATGCAAGACTCTCTTATGACACCTAACTCCGCAACCGTAAGTCGCTTTTCAACCAAACTTGGATGGTAGATGGACTTGGGGGACCTGCATGTTATGCTGCAGTTGAAGGTCACATGGTAAGGTCAAAGGTCATTTTGAGGTCAACGTCAAAGTTTACATGCAAGACTCTCTTATGACACCTAAACCGTAAGGTGCTTTTCTACCAAACTTGGATGGTAGATGGACTTGGGGGACCTGCATGTTATGCTGCAGTCGGAGGTCACATGATAAGGTCAAAGGTCATTTTCAGGTCAACATTAAAGTTTACGTGCAAGGCTCTTAAGGCAAGTGTTATTCCATCCCAGTCATATTACAATGAAGTTTTGATACAATTCTGTTGCATGCCATCGCGAATCACGATATTTCTGGTTATTTTATACCTTGGCGAGACACAACATTGCTTTTTCCTTGTTTTTTAATGCGGTATGTAAGTAGTACGTTCCAAATGACAATCTTATCCACAGGATCCAGATTGGCTAGTAGAAAAAGATCCTACGATTTTCAACTATTTCATTGCGAGATTTTTTTTTTTGGGGGGGAACATGGAGGGATTTTACTTTACTGGTCGATCGAATAAAGAATTAGAGGTGTTTACAGAAGATGTGCCACAACATGGGATTAAAAAAAAAAGAATATGGAGCATTGATTAGCGTTCTGATTCTATATCATGTTCTAGTTTGGTTTCACAGGTGTTGAATATTCGTCAATAGCCCTTTTTTCACTGGAATCATCATTCAAATTACTGCTGTTCTTCCCCAAGGAAGAACAGCAGTATTTTGCAAATACAGCTGAATTGGGTGATCCTCCGTTATTATTGTTATTTTTGTTATTATTGTTATTATTGTATATTGTATATTTTTTATCTGATTACGCAAAAAAATAAAACATTTTTGTTTTACCATGTGAAAGGGCGGTATATCTTATCCGACGGAGATTTTGATTCTGTTTTGATTTGCGCATCTTCCAATTGCTTTGAAGTCCAAACTCCTATCCGGTGTAATTGATGTGTAAGCTGAAATATTAGTTCATTGTTGAGACACACGAGATACAGCGGATGACCGAAATAGGCACATGATATTTTACAATAGTGTAAAATAATATTTTGTTTATTTTGTTGTTAGCTTTGAGTCTGAATGGGAATAAAAGAATGAAAGGGTTCCAGATTGTGGTTGAAACGTCAATGATAAGTGTTTCCAAACATAATTATTGAGCTATGATTATACTGTAATATCCCAGGGTCTAAACTTGCGCGGTTATTACTTTGTCACTTGTTATGTTTTCACCAAAGAATACTCGTTTAATTCTCATGTTGAAAGCGTCAATGATACATGTTCTAAATCGAGCTATGCCTGTATGAGTATGCTATTTCCCAGGGTCCAGACTTGAGCAGTAATTGCTTGGTCTCTAATTATACTTTTACCAAGCAATATTCATTTAAATCTCATAACCTCATCAAAGACTCAATTGAAGTCCCTCTCCTGTGGTATTTCAGCGAACCTTCTCTTCTTCTTACATGAACGTGATCTTCTAAGCCCGACTCTCCCCTTCCCTCCCCTACGGAATTCCCCTACAATTTGGCGATAATGATGAAACGTTGTACCAGGGCAAAATTACGAAAGTCAAGGCAAGAGCTATTTTCAAGTTGTTTGAGTTGGCATTGTTGTCTTGTTTGCCGAGGCTTGATGGGAAAATTGATCTGAAATGAGTGTGTCTCTGGAAAATAAATCACATCTCACGCTTAGACGATTTTTGGACTGCCATCTCTTGTTTCGTGACTATTTGCTCATTATTATTGAAACAGGAGAAAGTTTGGCATTTACTCGCCACAGTTCGAAGAGATCTTTCGGGATTTTCATGGCCCTGTTTCTTTGTTAGTCGAATTAAATTAATTTGTCTTTTTTGACCCCTCTAAACGTGACGCCATGAAGACAATGCAGGTAATATTAACATAGACTTTTTGTATTGCGATTATTAATTTAAAATGTCTTTATTTGAAAGTAAAATTGATTTATCATGTCATTAACAAAATTCTTTATAATCATGGCAATGTAAAACTAAAGTAAGTTTGCTTGGTAGCAGAGGTATTCATATTGATTTTTTGTTTATTTCATCAGTCTTTACTTCTTGTAAGGTCAAACGTAAGTCCCAATCATTTCTACTAATCTCTTAAGAAGTCTTCTTAGTTTTTTTTTTCTTTCACTTCCCCTCGTATATTCTTAATTCATCTCCACCCTCGTTTTATCTCAGTACACATCAATCGGTCTGGGAATGTTCGAACATAATACTCTTCCAGTACTTTAGAACAATATCAAACAACATGCATTCGAAATTTTAAGATTCTCCGATATTTGCCGAGAAAATGTTTTCTTCGTTAGACATAAAATAAAATTTACTTCTGATCAGTCAAAGTCGCATGTTATTTTGACAAAACTTTTCGTTTTTATCATGTTCCTTCACAAACACCATCCTCCCTCACTCATCTTACCTCTGGTACCACTGCATACGAATTGTGGAGATTACGCTTTATTCAATGTTATTCAATATCTGTTTCTTTCATTAGAAGTCCCTGGTATTCAATTTGGAGTTAACACGCTTCTCTGCTCTTAGCGCCCATTTTCGACACGTTTTACTCAATTGATTTTCCATACGCTTGATTTTTTTTTGTGCCACTGAAGGGAAGAAAGTTTTGTGTGTCTATCCATGGACGTACCATGGTCCATCGAAGTACAATTGATTTAAGATTAATTTTCAAGCAGTCTAAGAATTATGTTTCAAAAAAAAATATGTACGTTTATATTTCAAATTGAAAGCGTAATTTGATGGTGATATTTGCCATTATGTGCAATCCTCATATTAATACTATCCTGTACTTTATTTTAAGATAGATTAACTGTAAAAACAAATGAAGCTTATACAATTAAAAGAGAACATCCATGTTTGTTCGAAATGGAAATTGCCTAAAATGAAGTACCCCTTTTGAAGTAAACATAATACATTTAAGGTTCGACATACTTTTTTTTTTTTTGGGGGGGGGGCTCTCGCTTCGCGCTTACTTCAATTATTGTTCTTCTTAGAATGTCCATTTTTGGGGTTGGAATATCACACATATTTTGCTCGCGTCTCACGCTCGCATCAAATATTGTTTAGTCAGGTCCTCATTTTGTTCCTTGTTACAAAGAATTCTTAGAATTTCCATTTTTCAGGTGGAATGTCACAAATTTCAGCTCACGCTTCGCGCTCGCATTATTTGATTGGTAAGATATGTATCCTATTCATGAGTCACTAAATAAAGTCCTTATCAGGTTCCTTTTCTTGTCAGTATATTAGAGATGTCAGCTCGCGCTTTGCGCTGGCGTTAACTCTTTAGTTCAGGGGCGGATCCATGTTTGTCCATAAGGGGGTGGGGGCACATTTTCCGAGAAAAAAAATTGACAAGCAAGCAACAAAAAAAAATAATAAGGACATTTCGTCCACGAAAAAGATCGACAGGCAAAAAAAGTGGGGGGTGGTGACACACTTCCCCCCCCCCCCCCCGATCCGCCAGTGCCTTAGTTAGAAACGCATTTTTTCATCATTAAGAAAACTGCTCAGAATGTTTGATTTTCTTGTCTTATTACATGAAATGTCCACAAGTTTGAGCTCGCGATTTGTGCTCTCAACATCTTGCAAGGATGGCATTTTAATAGTAATTAGCGCCATAAATGACCAAAATGTGGGTTTTACAACTTCAGATTTTTTTCCAAACTACTCGCTCGCTGTGCTATATTTGACAAGCAAGCAAAGAAAAAATTAAGGACATTTCGTCCACGAAAAAGTTTGACCAGCAAAAAGAAGTGTGTGTGTATAGGGGGAGGTCTTCACTTTCAATATTGGGGACACACTTCTATCCCCCCCCCCTGGATCCGCCAGTTCTTTAGTTAGAAACGCATTTTTTCATCATTACAAAAACTGCTCAGAATGTTTGATTTTCTTGTCTTATTACATGAAATGTCCACAAGTTCGAGCTCGCGATTTGTCCTCACAACATCTCGCAAGGATGGCATTTTAATAGAAATTAGCGCCGTAAATGACCAAATTGTGGGTTTTACAACTTCAGTTTTTTCCAAACCACTCGCTCGCTGTGCTCTACAGCGGATGAAATAAGCTTTAATATGAATCTTATTAACATAAATCACTTCAAAAAAAAGGCTTTGCTCAACTTTAATACTTCAAAACACACAACTACTTCACGCAGATGATAATCTCATGGTGAAAATATCCGTTTGCACCAAAACGCTCATTTTAATAATATAAGTGTGCCTTTTGGCTTTGACCCCAAATAAAAATAGGTTCTGCTGCCCCTGTTTGTTGCTGGGTAATACAATGCCAAATGCTTTGTAAATGTTATGTAATGTCAAAAGAAATTCTCACGAAAGAGTTTATTTAAACACTATTTAAAAAAAACATAACCTGCGACCAATCAGAAACTCGAATTTTCAGACTAAGATTTCTTAAATTTTGTTTAACCGCAACCCTCTCCGAATATGGCCCCTGTTTAATTTCGGCCGTATAAATTACGGTCAAGTTCAAACTTCACATAATGTTATTTTGTACCTGAGAATTACTCGATAACTAACAAACGGTCATGGATGTATCACCAATCTGCCAAAAGGCATGAATTTTGTAAAAAGAAATAAAGAAAGACAAATTATGGAAAATGTATATTTGGACAAAGTTTTATACGCTGCGCCAATTTAGAGAACGTGAGCGTGTCATTTCCTATATTCCTGTATGCTTCCGTATTTGTGATTCGAACAAGTAATGCGTTTACTAACATAGCTTTACTCCAATACCTTCATTCGAGGTTTGGACGCCATCGTCTTTGCAGTAATTATGATGGAATTGTAGGCTATGATTGTAGAGAATTCTCGTTTTGATTCCTTTATTTTATTCATTCTACTCCCTCTCTCTCTCACGCACATACCCACACCCACCCTCACACACAACACACGTTTGCGTTATTTTCATGCACCATCTCGCACAATCCCTCCCCATTCTCCTCCCTCGACCCGTCTCACCATGAAACCTACCGATGATATGTCATTCAACAATAGCTCTGAACAATGCTGAGTCGGTTCCGTAGATGTGAATGTTGGATAACTTTCTGCCTATTCTTCACCATTCCACAATCATTATAAACGCCTACCACCCATACCTGCCTCTCTTCCTAGTTCTTTTATCCCCCCCCCCCCCCGCACTTGTTCCCTCTGGACCTCGGAACCCTCATCCAAATTCAAATTAGAATGCCCTTAGCATATCAACATCAAATTACTTCAGTATGATAAACAGATAATCATATTATATTCCTTTCCATACACATCTCTCATAAGTAAGAAACTAACACTCAATTTTAGCGACAAGGGAGTTAAATGCTACCAAAGCACCACGTTTTGTAGTCAGACGACAGAACCGTAATTGCATTTTCGATTTCATGATCACAGTATCGATCGTTGTCATGATAATAACAAGGTGTTCGCTTATTATGTATTTCATGTCAGGGCAAATATCACATCATATATGAACTGATGACAAGTCTTATGGTGATATTTCATAAAGTCTTGATTAAATTGACTGGTCACTTGGGGATTGGCTGCGGTACAGTGAAAAACTACTAGAGCAGGGTTTGTAAGAGGTTGAAGTTACATAGTTTGACGGTATTAATGTGTGTTTAGCATTATGATTGATTTCACGTGGAAGTTCAACTATTCATCCTTCATGAAGCTCAGTTCAAAACCCCCACAATTTCGCATATACATACATAACACCACATGTATATATATAATTCATACCTTGGTCAGTTCCGTCCACTACCGTCGGTTTCACGCTTTCGGCGATCTTCTGCCTGAAGATCGCCGAAAGCGTGAAACCGACGCGTCCGCTACCGTCGCGACGGTAGTGGACGGAACTAACCACGGTATAATAATTATACTTGCTTATATAGCGCTTAATACTTACTTTGTCAGAAGTCTCTAAGCGCTCTACAGTATATGCAGCATAATTACCCTGGCTTTAGCAGTGCAGCTGTTACGCGCGCTGCGTTTCAAGGAATAAATTCCTGCCAGGTACCCATTTACCTCACCTGGGTTGAGTGCAGCACATTGTGGATCAATTTCTTGCTGAAGGAAATTACGCCATGGCTGGGATTCGAACCCACGACCTTCTGTCGTGGGTTCGAATGAACCCACGACAGAATATATATGAATATATAATTGCTCTGCCCCGGCATTGAGCACTTTTTGGAAACCTCAACCAATCCCATACCAAGTGGATATATATATATATATATATATGTATGTATATAATATATATATATAATGTATAATATCGGCGGCTGGTCACTTTTGCAGCCGATAATGCTATATTGCATCACTTTTTTTTAAGCTTTCGTTGAATTACCAAAGGGATCAAGCCTGTCGATAGCGAGTGATAATATGAAGATCCTCCATTCGTGTGCTTTATTTTATGGGGTACATTTTTTTTTCTATCCGTCCTAATTGAAAGAAGTCAGAAGTCTGATTGGCAAGATGATCACTTTTTTTCATGGGGGGATACTGATAGCTTCAATGGACAAATCTGAACATAACATCCTCTTATGTCCTTTTTTTTGGGGGGAGGGGGATGTGTCCACTTTTCTCAGACCAGCATGTTTGAATAAAAATGTTTCTCTATGCGATAGAGTGGAATATCACCCAATGAATAACATTGTATTAAATCTTTCCACCCTTTCGTGGTTGCGCAGGATGGATAAGTTTCTTTCACAAAATGTAGTTGCAATTTAAATTGTTTATTAACTATTGTTCCAGTGATGATACTTATCCGTTAGAAAAGTGCATCGCAATCAAGGAGGGTTGAGGGTCGATTCGATAATCCTTATGAAGACAAAGCTTTAGTCCTGTGTTTATCGTATGCAAACAGCCAGCTTTGGGCATTGAAAATCTTGAAAATTAATTTTCGAAGGGATTTTATGCGGCTGGGGAAATCCAGGCGAAGGCTTGAAGGGGTGATCGACTTACGGCACGCGCAGGGACGTTGGGGTAAATTAGAAGGAAATTATATAACGTCTGTTTCGACTCTCTGTTGGTCACACGCACGACTGGTCACGAGCGGGATGCTGGATGGCGGATTACCGAAGAGAGCCGGGTGAATGGTGTACCGGGGTGTCCTACCATACGAAGACCTTGGCATAGGTGTGAGAAAGTTAAAGATACCAATTTTAGTTTAACTGGGGTTGAAAGATACATTTTGATGTAAAAAAAAAAATCGCAGTCAGTTGGGCACAATGTGATAACATGATTACAAAATCCGTGATAAAATATACTTTTGACTCTGATTGTCATATAGTAACATCGGAACGCAGATTATGTCATGTGACGTAATTCCACTCTGAACCTCTGGCTCTAGTTCCTATGTGTGAGATGTGATTCCTGGTTTTATCTTAAAAACTAAACCTGTTCTCAGAATTAGTTTTGTACATTTTCTTGTGTATTTATAGTACAGGTTTTCCGTCAAAAAAAATATCGTCAAAATTCCCTCCGATTTAATGATGTCAGCACTTTTTTTGGAACGAATTTTAATGACCGATGAGATCGACATTCATAAAGCAAATAGTTAATTCAATTTGATTTAATTAGAATACAATTTTCTCACCTAAACATGCAAAAAGAGCGACCAACTTAAAAAAACAGGATTTTTTTTTACATTCGTACCGGGACCCTCTTTACCAGTTGGAATTCAAATTCATGAATATCAAACATGTACAGTGTACATAGTATATGGGCGGTGATTTCGTTGTTGCATATGCTCTTTTTACAGGGCACTGGGAATGGCTTTTGCAGAGGTGCTGGTTTGGAAAAAATGACAAAAAGAGGGTTTCACTTAAAGGTCAAGTCCACCTCAGAAAAATGTTGATTTGAATCAATAGAGAAAAATCAGACAAGCGCAATGCTGAAGATTTCATCAAAATCGGATGTAAAATAAGAGTTATGACATTTTAAAGTTTCGCTTATTTTAACAAAATAGTTATATGAACGAGCCAGTTACATCCAAATGAGAGAGTCGATGATGTCACTCATTCACTATTTCTTTTGTTTTTTATTGTTTGAATTATACAATATTTCAATTTTTACGAATTTGATGATCAGGACCTCCTTGCCTGACGCACAAAATGACAAAATGATGGAATTCCATGTGTTCAGGGAGGAATGAAACTTCATTTCACATGACAATGACGAGAAAATCAAAATATTTCATATTTAAAACAATAAAAAACAAAAGAAATAGTGAGTGAGTGACATCATCAACTCTCTCATTTGGATATAACTGGCTCGTTCATATAACTGTTTTGTTAAAAATAAGCGAAACTTTAAAATGTCATAACTTTCTTATTTTACATCCGAATTTGATGAAATTTTAAGTGTTATGCTTGTTGAATTTTTCTCTTTTTATTCAAATCAAGTTTTTGTTGGGTGGATTGTCCTTTAAAAAAATGAAGGTAATATGCTAATGACCAGCAATTTTTTTTTTTACTTGATTATAGATTGAAGAAGGAAATGCAAAACTAGAACTGCTATCCTATTTCAACGTTGAATTTTAATGTCTCGGAAGTGAGATATGAAAAGCAGAAAGCAGGGGGCACCTGGGAACGAATTTTGAAAAGCGGGTGCATGGTTTGGCTAAGTTTTTGACAAAATTTGACAAGCAAGCAAAAATAAAAGTTTGCGCTTGGATACTCAATAATAGTAACCTTGGGTTTTTTGCAATATAAAATTTATTGTACGCCTATAGACTATAGATTGTTCGGGGTACTTAGGTACACGTTGTGCATCACATGCAATTCATCAAATAATGAAGACGATTATCATCATTATGTCGAGATTTGAAGCCGAAATTACAGTTCTCTACATTTGAAAACATAGTTTAATTCGCCCTCTCCGGCGAGAACAAGCTCATAATATTCGTACATCGTGTTCTACTCTCTCTATGCCATACCAGCTCGTCGAGAGACAAGCATTAGTGTCTGTGTGCGGTATACTCCGCGTAAAATAAGCCGGTGTCGTTAATTAATATCAGAGGATTATAATCCGAGTCTCAACAGAATGGACCGAAAGACGTCTACCACATTACCCTCGGGAGAAAGTATCCTTCCAATCCTATTGCGATTATCTTCAATTAATAAAAAGGTTGAGAAAGAGGCGTTTAAACTCCTTATAACAGTATATAAGGCAAGCGACCCGACAACATAATGGCCTCTTCTAGAATGCTTCCAAAAATGCATTTTAAAATTTTAGGCTTGGCGGAAAGATGGGATAAAAGCATATTTTACATCTGGCACCAAGCCGTCTATATTCTCTCTTCCCCCACGTAGTTTCTTCTTTTTATTACATTTTGTTATTGCCCAAAACACACGCAAATAATGGAGAACTATGATAATTGCTTCATTACATTTTGATGAGAACTTTGAATTTTGATAGGGCCACTTATCAAGAACAATCGCAATATGGCCAGAAGGCCAATAACGTTGGCCATTTATCCTGGTAATAAGCCCCGCATCCATGTTGTCTTTCTTTTTCACCAAAGTCTACCAACCCGATAGTCCACGTTTTCAATGCAATATCTCATTGTTTTTGCATGTGAATAATTCACTGTGTGGTGAATTATGAAAGTAACGATTAATACAAGCTTATTTGAAAACTTACTTTAAAAAGCGTTCTTTTTGGAATTACACCCATTACGTAAATGAGAACATTGAATACACGTAAAGTTTTGGGTATTGATGATGTATTCAGTTCAATTTGCTTGATTTTACTTAATGTCAATCATCAACGAGGTTAAGAATTTTGTTATTCTATATGCCAGAAGGGCATCTCTTTAAAAAAAAGCCTGAAACAAGATTCTTTTGAAAAATGCTGGTCAAACTTAATAAATATTTTCGACTGATGTCGAAAATATATATTTTTTGTCGGGGAGGGGGAAGGGGATCGGAGTGTCTCTTGCATATATATATATCTTATTTTGTAACTAAATATTATCGTTAATTTGTAATAGTGACATGTTAGTTTATTTCATGAGAAACAATGTAACATGTGTCATTATATTGTTGTTATAAACTCACTTGATGAAACGTATGTAATTTTTCTTTTAAATGTACACTTGATTTGATTATTCAATATCAATAAAACACCCTACTTTGGGGGTAGGGAGAAGTTGAAAAAATACTGTTTCATGAAATTTAATTTCCTCCAGAAAACGTATCCTTTGAAACAAATAAAGTTAATTACTTTAAAAATTGAACCACCTTCTAAACCAGCTTTGAAACAATCGCATTAGCAGTAAATTAAATTTGCTCGAATCCAATAAAGAAAGTACACCTTGAACAAGTTGTAATAATGACATTTGACAAGGCACGTCTTATTCGTGAAGCGACTTCAGCGGTTTTTCTTTATAAACGAGATTTTTGTGAATTCAAATTTTCAACAAGCCTACTGTTAAATATTTCAATACATTATTTTTAGTTAGTTTGCTTTATTGATTTGAAAAAAAATTGAATTCCGTTAATCTTGGTGTTCGAGTTCGCTGATGTGAAATTTACTTGTTTCCCGCCCTTTATCTTCTCAGATAATGATCGTCTGCTTTGGCAAAACACCTGTACACGTGTTTTCAGAGGGGTTTCCAAATTATTTCGCGACGAAGTAGTACTTCGTTGTGTTGTATCGTGACTGTTACCATAATCTCTATCCAGTTGTGGATTGTTTCCCCATTGTTTTCATTATTTTTTTACCGTATTTACTATAAAGTAACCTGCTTTATTCAAACCACCCGTGTTTTGTGACCTCTTTTAACTCCTCATCTTTCTTTCTTACCCCTCCCCCTCTCTATACGATTGTCCTCCACCCGTTCGTCTTCCGCATCAATCAAATTTCTGTTTATATCTTTATTCAATGGACGCTACGATAGCTAATATTCTGTTGATAACATCCAACAACAGACCCACATATATGCAATAAAATATACATCATAACAAATCACGTTTGCCCATTTTAAGTGGCTAAAATCTAAAGTAGAAACCTAAGTAGCAAACAGGATATTACATCGATCGAATTCGAGTGATGAAAATTCAAGTAACACAGTCCCTGTTGATAAAGTATCACGAAGTGTGATAATTTGACACACGTCTCATAATATGCTCCATGGCAAGAAGTTGTGTTATATATATGCTTTAAATATAATATGAGAGTGGGGGGGGGGTGGCGGCTAGGAGATGTTAAAGGGAGGTTACAAAAATGAGGTTGAAGTAGGTGGGGATCACTTTCGTACCTATGGGGGGCAGGGGGGCAGACTGTCAATTTTTTTTGGTGCAAAATGTCCTTTATATCCTGTTGAGGACCTTTTTTTTGCTTGTCATTTTTTGGGGGGGTACGAAATCCTTTATTCCTGGTTGAAGACTTTTTTTTATATTGATGTATAAATGGATGGGACGGAGGTATAAACATATTACACATACATTGCAATCTCCGGATAACAATGCATATAATTAGAGAAACAAATAAACCGTGCATTCTTCGCAGCTTTTGCTAAATTAATTAAGTAGAATCAGTTAATATGACAGCGAACACAGGGCATTTTTTTCCCCAAGTCAAATAAGACGATTGTTAACAACACGGGTCCAAAATGCCACGTAATCGCTGAATCAAATCTCGTTGGGGTCCTTAATTGATAATTACCTTTATCGCCTCCCCGTAATTCTGTCATTTAGACACTGACTGCTATTAGTACGCGAACAAACGAATATTCAATTCAGACTAGTCTGAATCGTTGTCGAATGCGCGCCTACGGGTTAGTGGTTATACGTCTTTTTCAAGTCGTGGGTGAATTTGAATGAATTATTAATGGTCGGTTTGTTTCATTGGTCTGTACATCATAGCCGAACCTTAGAATGTTTTGATGGGTGTACATCATCAATTAACATGTGTATATTCCAGATTGGTGTATACAACAGTTGCACTGTAATAGTCTGTTAACTACATGTCTTTTGTCCGTCTCTCTTTATTGTGTGGTATATAGAGTGCGATAATGGCGAAATTTCACTGTATTAAATTTCATTGGAAAGACGTGATGTACTTTGACTTGTTAAATTTGATTAATGACAGACAGTAAAGTAGGAATCGGAATTCGTATAAACCTATGAGGCATGTGTATGTCACAAAGCATAGTCCGTTTTAGTAATGTTTAATATAAAAAAAGGTTACATGAAAGATAAAAAGAGGTAAATGCATTATTGCTGTGTTACAAATTATTATTTTATATATATATATATATATATCTGATTTCTTTTCTTCTAAAAATATTTTTTTGTTCACTTGCGTCCTGTCTTCTAATCATTGCTTAAATTTTCATTATTATTTTTTATACATAAGTAAGAAAGTTTAGAGAACTGCGCGACCGCCATAACTTGTACACCACTCTCTCCCACCACTTTCACCACCTCAAGAAGATTTGAACCTGTCACTTTTCTTTTTCTACTTTCTTAGTCACTCTCACCGGAAACACCATTTCATTTGACATGGAATATACACCTCATAGCAACTCCATGGACCTGTATACCCACTATCATCAATACTACCTTGCAATATGTGAAATTCTAGTCTCTTTGCTCACCAGAAATTATAACAGGACAACGGCAAACCATCACCACTGACAAAACAGCCGTCACGGCTACAACTACTCACAACAAAACGAAAGTCATTGCAACTTCTTACAACATCAAACTATTCATAATAAAGATAATAATAATAATAATGACACTTGTAAAGCGCCAAATCCACTCTGTAGAGTGCTCAAGGCGCATAAAGAGCTAAGAGTTAAATAGCAAAGTTTCTATAAGATTTTTGAAAGTTTCGACAGAGGTACATTTTTATGTCTTCAGGAAGGCTATTCCACAAAGATCACCATAATTACCACCGCAAATATCGCTTTCAGAATTTACTTTCTTGATATCTTGGTTATCTAATGAAGATATGAAGTAAGGCATATTTGCATGTCTGAATTTCCTTCTCCCGAACTTATTACTCTTTCCTGATACAACAGCTTTGTTTCTGTTTAAAGTAAATACAATTCCCCCTCGTACATGTCAAAACTTTTCAATAGAGTTCCGCTTTATATTACATTCCCATTCATTTTTACTTCAATCTCTTTAACAATGAAAGTGTTCCAATTACTCAAACTATTGATATATTGTGCGATCACTCACGATTTTATGTGTTTTTCCAAAAAAATACTATCGTTTCTGCTTGTTACCTGTCATTTCCCACCTTTTCTTTTCGTTCTTGATGTACTCATCTCATTTTCACATTCTTTGGGATTTCAACATTGAGTATCAAATACTTCCTAGTTATTTCGACATCGCATGTAAATTCTTTGTGCATATAATGGCTAAATTAATGTTCTTTGTGTGGTTCACAGTTTTATCTTGATTCTGTGATAGCCTAGCATAAAATAGCATACACGGGACCAGGGTATAATACCTTGGTATCTTATATTCTCTAGCAGTGACATGTTTTGTAAATACATCCCACCAGTCGTCAAGTTGAACGTCACCCACTACCAGTAAATCATCGTCCTGAATACATAGCTTCCACAGCTATACCGTCTCCAGTCCAGTCTCTGCGATAATAAACAACACAGTGATCAAAGACTCAACATAACATTCTTTTCTCTCCGTTGTAGACTCAGTGAACATAACAAGACCCACTGCGTTACTGCAAATCTACATTAGCTCGCAGATAATCAATAAGATATGGAAATATTTGTTGGACAAATTGCAGTGTAAGTGAAAGTGATGGTAATACCCTAGTCTCCGCGTAAAAGTTACTCAACACATCGTTGTCCGTGACTTCATTCGTCTAAAACGCAAGACTTGATATCGATTGATTTTTAATGCTCTTATGAAGGCCAGATAATAGGGAATTGGCTGGTATTCAATTCCGAAATAATTGTCTAACTTGTCTAATGGGTTGTCAAATTTCGTTAATAGTTGTCATGTATAGCTTGATTTAAAAAAATAAATACATCAAATTGTAAAGAAACAATTTCATACATTGATAACTAAAAATACAACTAATTTATAGAAAGTGGGAGCTTTCGGTTACCTAGACTATGAGTAACAATCGTCCATAGGTGTTATTGAAACTAAAATTTTGGTAAAAATAGAGAGTTTGTTCCTGCGTGTTAAGTGATGTTTAAAAACTTTTTAAAGAAATAACATTAAAAAACTAGTTCTGGTGAAACGGAATTTAGAGAAAGAAAATATACAACTTTCTGGCGATAGAAATCCTTTCAATATAGGTTTATGGATGTTGTAAACCACGAAAAAAAATTCTAGGAGGAAATCGAGAAGCGAGAGAGACGGGGGGGGGGGGGGGGAGACAGAAGAGAAATATTGGGACAGGGAATATTGATGGAGAAACTGATCTTCCATGATCCTATTTTTGTAGCCCCTGTCTAAAAATCTGTTATGGAGGTAAAGCCCACGAGATTCTTGGTAGTCATAAAAGTACACAAGCTTCAATCCACCATCTAAGAAATTATGTAAACAATATGCAATCACTTACAGCGAGTACACCCATCGTCAAGCAGAGTAATTAGACAGAGAGGACTTGGGGAGGCTAAAAGCAGAAGCAGCTAGAGAACCACCAAACATCACTGGATATGAATTTATGGATCTTAGGTTTGTATGAAGAAGAGAACAGAGGGGGGGGGGGCAGGCACATCGGAGAGGAATCGCGATAATGGTGATGATAATGATGATGATAATAGTAATTAGGAAGTTTGTGGTGTTGACGATGATGGTGGTGGTGGTGATGATAATTGTGTTAAATGATGATGATGATGACGTTGGCGGCGGTGGGGTAGTGATGATGATGATGGAGAGGATGATATATATATATATATATATCATCCTTATGTTAATAATAGTGTACAACGTCTTTATACCATTTACAACTTCGGCCAATTGCAATTATGCTCTATTGTAATCCCGCAGTAAACCATATACTGCCTCCTCTCTTAACAAGTGCTGTCTTTATCTCGCCTCTCGCATTTACTCCTTCTGTTACCTAATAATTACACTAAAGCAATTAACAGAGATTTAACTAAAGGTAACAGCTGAATTTGTAATAGGTATACGGCTAATTGGAGGTGTTATATTATTACAAATGTAACAATCTAATTTACCATTGCTTGCTCTGCTATGATTAATTTTAAAGCGTTTTATATTTTCGTTATCATCTAACCTGAAAAAGGGAGGGAATTAAAAAAAATTGTTTGGCTAATAATTGATGGCTTCATAAGTCAGTATCAAGAATAAGCATGAGGTAATACGCATGCATGATATTGATGTTTCATTTTATTATTTTCTTAATTCTTTCATGTTTAGTCTTACATCATGTCATATACCGAATCCATCGCACTTCATAATTCAGGGGCTCGTACAGAAATGAGAGATAGCGTCGCGTTAACGGGAACTTCTCCCTTCGTCAATCCCCCCATCACCCCGATTTTTGTCGAAAGGGTGCGTTTGGACCTATTTTCTTAAATCATTATTTGGTTCAATAATCATGATTATGTTGTCTATAGTCAATTATTCTAATAGCCTTTGGGCTATAGTTTCTAAAAATTGATGTAATACCGATTTGACTAAGGGTGGGGTTCCTGTTAATGCGTCGCGACGCTATCCACCCTTTCGGTCCAATCCGAATGTGTTTTGCAGAACTAATCATAAATAATATTTTATTACGGGTTTTTATTGCCCTTTTATCATCTCAGCCCAAGAATACCTTCTGATTACATCTCAGCACCGATACGTGTCACAATGCTAAACTCTGATGTTACAGAGCTCCTTTTAGTGTAAATCATTTGATCAAGATTTTATTTACTGAATACTAATTTAGCCTTCTCCGTATCCAGTTGCGAGGTAAATCATAATCAATGGTAATAATGTTCACTCGCTTGAAGCAAACGTGCTTAAATCAAAACTGTATTTTCAGTCTACACATCAGTGCCAATGGCACTTAATATTTTGAAAGTAATATATTTGAATTGCACTCGGCATTTTGAGATCGTGAAATATTATTCATTAGAAAAATCACCTCCTAGAATAAAACACTGTGTTAGCTACCGGGGACCACGGGACGGAGGAATCAGTCCCCTTTTTTTTTTCCAAACATAAATAAAAACGCTAAAGTGATATGCGTGTTCAGGCCCATGCATCAAAGCCCTCTCGCTTTTAGTTTTTTTTCCGCTTACATGTACGTTAAGTCCATTTGGTACAGGGGCCGCGGAAGCGGGGGGGGGGGGGGCTTCAGCCCCCCCATAGTTTTTTTCAAGACCGTGTACAAAAACGTACAAATGACCATATGATTGTGATTTTTTGCATGCTCAGCCCTCCCCCACTTTAAAAACTGTTCCGCGGCCCCTGTAGTAACTTAGATAACAATATAAACAGAATAAGAAAATGCATTTTATTCCACGAAACCCTAGTATACGACATTGTTTCTCAGACTACTTGAATGCTCTAGGGGAAGATGGGACATTGCGTGTGAAAAGATAAATAATAATAATAATACCCAATTTTTATAAAGCGCTTTTCCCATAATGGCCCAAGCGCGTTACAGCATATTATTACCCCGGTCATGGATTCATTTCAATCCCGCACGAAAAGTGCACAATTTCCACTCCCTGGGGAGCATTCCTTGCATTCATCGCAGCCTCATTATGGCGCTGGCAAAATCAAACATACAATATCTTTCGCATCTACCGGTACCCATTTAGCACCTGGGTCGAGAGTGGCAAAGTGTGATTAACGCCTTGCCAAAGGGCGCTAGACCGCGGTGGATTCGAACACACGACCCTCTGTTTACAAGGCGAGAGTCAGAACCACTACACCACGGCTCTTCCACTTAAATTCCGGAGAAACTGGAAAAAATATGGGAAGAAGAAGCAAACGATTCAAAAGTCTTATGGTACCTTTTTTCGTGAATCTTTTCTCTATTAATCCACCCCTTTAAGATCACGATGAATATCCAGAGTCAACTGAGATAATTAATCTAACAAATCGATCACTGTTGAGCGTAGATGATGTCAAATCACTCCTAATCGTGTAGTCTCTCCCTCATCCTTTGTCACCATCCTCCGGCATGTCCATTCAGACTCCATCTATCTTCAGGACCATGTTCTCTATGTTTGGAGCCTTGATAATTATCTATCAGGGATGAAGGAGACAGATCAGATACAATTGAGAAAAAAAATCATGGATAATTATATAAGAAAATTCAATATTGCATGGCGAGTCTGGTATGTTATACGAACGATAAAGGACACTTGGACATTATTCTTTGGGATATCATGCATCTTAATATTGACAAATAGACTCATGGTGGTATAATGTATAGATTGCTTAATTTAATAGACCATTGACCGACATGATTAGACTAAGAAAGAAACAAACTCATAATATTTCTTCGTAGGGACATGTTCAGAAATGGGTTTGATTGAAAACCGAAGCGTGAGGAAGGAAATATGAAAATGGACGTGTACAAAACTCTGGAAGAGGGAGATGTTTATTTTTGAAACGGAATGGGGAATGAAGAATAAGAGATAAATGAAGGAGGGTAGAATGATGGAAAACCAAGAAGAGGAGGGGAGGGGTGGGGGGGTAATAGAAGGACCCATTATCCCAGGCACACAATCACTAGTAATTCACGCACGTGATATAAACCACCACTGCTCTGTTATGCTATTTACCATGAACCCTATGAAACCGACTCCATACCGATCAACGCTATACAATTTATTCCCATTGAATTACCATTGGGTGGTTCGAAATCGTATTATATTATCTACACCGCCGTTTTTCATTTTTTTAGAAGAAGACACTGTCTGGAAGGAAGCATCAATATCAAAAGCTCCCAGATAATTTAAGATTGTTTTTGTTTCTTTAAAACATAAAGATATAGATGATTAGAACCATCTTTGCTGAATGACCTTCGAAATGTCGAGTAGAAGGAGAGGATCATTAATTCCTTTCAATAGTATTTTCATGGCTTTCTGAATGTGGATGCGGAACACCTTAGGCACCTTTTTTATTTTTCTATTTCGGACATTCCCGTCTTTAAAAACACTTTACGTGTCACCGCAGTCTATATACCGAGATTGGAGAAAAAGTCTTTCCATTTCATTTCCATTTTAGATGCACGGCACGAGTGGTTAATCCTGATTAATAATGTCGAACCCTCAGAATATGTGCCTCGGAATCATTTAATTTCAGTCAGAGATTTCAAACCGGGTAAATGGATGTAAGGAGATTTCCATCCTTATTTGTGACTTTCATAAAGCAGATGTAAATCTATTCGATGTTATGAATTCAATATTCAATGTATAAAATGTTAGATATAACCTTCACATTTAATATGTGTGGTAAGAACTTGACTTTTAGAATGAGTATAGTATTAAGGCGGAAGACGATAATAAAGATAGAGTGAGATGAGTAGAGAAACTCTTTTATGCTGAAGAAATCAGATAAACGTTAAAACCCAAGAGGATTCTTATTAAAAGAACCCAACTAAGGTCATGATTTTAGTGGAATAGGAAAATCAAGAAATTTAGGAAATAAGTATTTATATTGTTAGATTATTTTTGAAAATTTGTCATCATGTTATATTGTTATGTGCTCCTCAAAATTTGATAAACATAAACAGACATCATTATTAAGAAAAACATGTTTTTTTTAAAGTCTGAAAGATATTGGTCAAGGAATGAGGTATTGTTCTAAATGTCTGGCTGGATAAATCACTCTGACAAATGTAAATCTCAAAGTGGGAATTTGGTGAAGAGGGTTGTGACAAGTTTCCCATTTGCCATGTACTTTATTATGAAGATTTAATTTTTGTTCTTCTTAGTATTCCCCCGGATGATAACCACATTGTATCATATTGGTAAAATGTCCTCAAGAATATTACACAAATCTGACTAAAGATTTTAGCAAAAAATTTTATATTTTAGTAATTTTGTGTTTGTATCAATGACATCGCTTTTGATGGCAATTTAAAATGTATATAGTAATTACAGTTTAATCACAACTTTGAAACATAATTTTCGTAAGTTTGTCCGATTTGTGCAGTCTTTCACTTTCCTAGCTTTTCTCTTTCTTTAAAAACAGCTTCACATTCGGGTTGGATTTTCTTTTAAAGTCCGTCAAAATGTTTATTTACATGGAGAAAGAAAATTTAAAGAAGGATAACACTGAAAGTCCCATCAAAATCAGATGTATATAATACAGAATACTTTGTCATTTCAAAGTTTGCTTTATTTCATAAAATATACAACGTGCCTCAAATGGAAATGTCAGACTCAATGACACATTCACCATTTTTCATCATAATTTCATTATTTTTGTATATTTGACAATAGGTAAGGTCTTTTTTTAAATTAAATAATGTCTATTCCACATGCCCATTATAAAAGTTGACCGTGTGATTTTTCATGCAAGGAAATACATACCGGCTGTGCTGTTCGAAGATTTAGATTGCCATAGTACTTTTTTTTTTTTTTACAGACTAATTTTTTTTCATTAGTGATTCGTTTTTTCCCCTATTTTTTCCAACTAACATGTCGGAGTAAAATGTGTCATTAACTGAGAGAATATCTATAAGATCGTGTAGGAGCTTTTGTTATTTATGGTGATGCGTAGGCACTTGTGTGTGTGTGTGTGTGTGTGTTTGCCAGTGTGGAGATCTGTGATAACGAATGGGTGAGGGGTGAGAAAGATAAAGACAGGAAGAAGAAATTCTGGTTAACAAAAAAAGTGCACCATTGGAAGATCCAGTATAAAATGACGGAGGAGAGAGAGGGGGAAGAAAGAGAGGAGATGGGTTACATAAAAGAAAGGAATAGAAAAGTAACCAAATAAGATTTTGGTTAAAAGGAATGGCATTCAATTTTATACTTCCGAAAACTGCCCAGTAAAAGAAGTTACAGCCATGACGATCATGCATTAAATCTTTCCCGGGCCCGATCTCGCACGTGCATTAAGGTTTAGAAGTGAAGCGCATGATGATCGTCATGCTGACATCTCGCAAACCCCGCCCTGAAAACCTGACCAAAAAGTAGAGGAGCAAGAAACTCCCGACTCAATAGCGCCAAAGTTGTAACGCTATCAACAACACGGTTTAATCATCGGTCAGTCGTTTGTAAATTGTCGGAGAGGTAGCGGACAAATCATCTCTTCGTTCTTGAAGGTACTGGCGTTCGCGCGCAAACTCAAACTCATCGGCGTCTCACCATCCTAACATCTGGGGTAAAAGATCAAAAGCAATAAAGCAGCCATCCTATCTCTTTCCCATCGCTGTTTCTCTTGCTTTCTCTCAACTCTTTTGGATCAAGAGTGATTGCCGCATCTTGATTTGTTGCTTCAATATCTTCTCGCATTTACGCGAATTTGAAGGGGATCAGTAACCGTGTTGTGAGCCGAGAGGACTTCATTTAAACGTCAATCTAATGTTATTGAATGTGATTTTATCTTCTTCTCCTTCAAGCTCTGCCTCGTTACTCGCTCTATCAACCAACATCTTCTTTCCCTTGGGGAGACAATTACTTTGATTTAAGGTAAGTGTATGAGCGTGCACTCACAAATAAACTTTCTATTACATGAAACCTATCAGTTCTCGCATAATGCGTTACTTTGTTTGTGAAAAGTCATTTACACTGATTGCAAACCTGAAGAAGAGTCCCATACATACAAGATACTTCATTCATAAAATTGCTACTGCAAAATTTCCTACCAACCAGGAATAAACTTTAAAGTTTCTCTCCTTGCTTTTTGCCTGAATCCCCCTTGAATGTCGTTTCCCCGTGTGCTCTTCTGATGCATACGCTTAAATCAGGGATCGCAATAAAATGTTGTTCGTAATAATGAAAATAATAAGAGTAATAACAGTAATAGTAATAATAATAAGTGTTATATAGCCTTTTCATGAGATCAATAGCAAAGTGCTTTACAATGTAGACAATTTGAAATATACAAACAAAAGTGAAATTGAAAAACCCCCCCCCAAAAAAAAAAATTATCAAGGTTAATGTAACTAAAGTTATGTTTTTTCATGAGGCAAGTCTATAAATTGAATGGGAAAGAACGAAAGGAAGCTGGAAAAAATTCCACATACGTGGGCCAGAGTTTTGTAAGCATCACCAAAAAATTTTTTTTTTTTGACAGTTGAGAAATTTTAAAATAATATTGATATTAAATAATATTTTAGTAGAAAGAAATATTAAAAGTCATTTGATCATCAACAACAAACGACTTCAAAAACTATTAGTAACAATCGTGTCCTATAGAGTTCAACAGAGCACAAATATCACTAAAATCAAGATATTTTTTTCGGTCTGGGAACCAACATTATTTTATTGACCCTTTGCGGATGATATATATATATAAAAGCTGATTCGGTGAAAATATGTTCTACACAAACATACTTGAAAAATTGTAATTTTACTACGTACGTATGATTAATTAAGTCCTAAATCCCTCTTTAATATTTCAATTACATTCTATGAAACTTGAATCGTCAATTGCGATGTTGAAACATGTGCACACAAATTAAAATGAGATTTTCAAGAGTGTGCTGAGCCAGCTAACATATAGAATGCAAACAACGTGACACTAGTTTTTAATTGAAGGTTTTAATCGTTCAACAGTGTTTGAGATCGAAATTCATTGCAGTTTAATTTTTTTTTCCAATCTGGTCGCATCAAACCACCTGCACACTGTGAGCGATCAGTACTTCAAATTCATAACCATATCAATGCAGTGCTTTTCAGAGACTGGATCGGTGTATTCAATCCGAGAAAATATTTTTAAAGAGTTTTCAGAACTTCATGATCCCTTAACATGCAGGCAAATGTACATCTCCCCCATCTTGTGAGATTTTGAAATTCAAAAATCTTTGAAATTATTTGTGCATTTAGATTGTAAAAATCACCACATAATTGAAAACATTTAAGCGCTTTCTTGACCAAATTGAATACGTGTAAAGCCTGCGTCTGAAGGAAATTATAACACTTTTTGAACAATATAAACTGTTTACATAATTCATGGAAGGAAAACTGTTTAGACAAGTAAAGTTATACACTGAATGACTCAAGGATTTTTTAAAAATCTTGATGTTGAGTAAAATTTTATTAGCGTATCTATGAAAATATGATTAGTATTGATGTGACAAGTACATTGAAGGGGTACGAACACTTTCATATTTATCGCCTTATTCGTAAAGGTAGCGCACAATAAGTGACGTTGAAGATTTTGAAATCATCCCATATATTTTGTTTATTTTATTGTAACACCTGACGGTATGATTATTTGCTTGTACTCGATAAGCTTTAACTAATTACTATTTTTTCTCGAATGGCTTACTCAATCGTGTGTAAATTGGAATTGTTTCAAATTAAAAAAAAAATTTTCTTTGTATTGAAGCCGGGTAACAATGTGGTACTTGCTTAATCCCCCCCATGTTCTGTGCTTACAAGTCTGGACAATAAACTATACTGCGATGTTTTGGGTTTTTTTTTTTAGAAGAAAGCCTAAGCAATTGCTTTACATACATTAACACGAGGATAAAATGAACATAAATCACTCTGTTAAATCATATCAGTATTAGTAATTTTGTCGACATACGTGTGTTATTTGCGTTTTTCTATTTACCGTTTGGTAAGATGAAACAATCATGATCATACACCATAATCACGTTTGATTATTTCTGAAATTTTATTGTATGATGAAAAGAAACATGTAAAATGACCACACATTGTATAAGAAATTCATGAAAGAGATTATTTCTTTTTAAATCCCCGTTTAAGATTTTGATCATTCACCTACTGATTTAATGAAGGAGAGCAATATAGTGTTACTAATTCATAATCGAAACACTCTTTTGAAATTGTCATTGTTTTACTATCTGATTACGACTCTACAATTCCAAAGTTTGTATCATTGCAGTTTTGTAATCACTTTGCTTATGATATTATTAAAATTATTTCTTGAAATTGCAACACCAAACAACATTTGATATAGTATAGTATTACACTTATTTCACATATCTAGCAAAATGTCTGGAACAGATAGATTAGTTTTATCGTGTCAATATGCTTAAAATGAAATTTGAAAGTTTTTTTTACATTGTTAATCATCGATCTCATACAGCCTAAGTGTATGATCATTTGCAATATTATGTTGCAACGTGTAAAGTCAAGTGGTTACCATAAAGTATTTACAGTGGCAGATCCGGAATTAAAAATAGAGGGTGTGTAAAGAGAAAATGTGAAATTAAATGACCATTTTCTGAGATTAAGCTATATCGGCGCGTGTTCCTTGAATCGGCCTCGATTTGCCACTGTATATATCATCATGATGAATAATCAACAATCTTTCCAAAAGTTCAACTTGCTCCAAACCAGCTGATGAAACTTTATCCGTCAGATCTAACCAAAGAAAATTGTGGAAATTAAAACGTGAGATTGTATATAATATAAAAAATGGGTGAAAAGGAAAACTATATTTCAACAGGCTTGCAGGCGGATGGTACAGTCACGACAGTGTGACTTCAGGCCCCATACGCGGTCTTAGACATGAATATATTTCCGAACCCCTCCGGGATATTTTATATGCAGTAACCTCAATCGGAATTGCTGATTCCTAATGTTTTCTTTACTAATATCCTAAGTTTTAAAGAGCAAGCACTTTAGTCGCGATGCAGATATTTTCACGCTCTTTATTTTTCAAAATGATTCAACGTCTAGTATATTGTAAGTACACGTATACTAGGACATGATTCTAAAAAATACGGGCTATTTTCCGAATAAAAACATTCAAATTTAATGTTATGATTATCATAGGAAACGACATTTTCTTTTCAAATTGCTTTATAATTATGATTGTATTGTATTGTATTGTATTTATTTAATCACGGTAAAACTTACATTCAGTCATAACAGACTGCTTTCAGCAAGTCCGTGAACATTAAAAAACATGTAAAAGTGAGACATACGAAAAATATTTTAAATATTACAGTAACACATAATATAAGACATACATAATTAAAATGAAAAACAATAAGTAAAACTATTAGAGAGCATTGACAAATGTGGATGTTTATCAGCTCCGTGTCTTGATTCAAAAGGTTGGCTGCCGCACTTGATTTGCGCATTCGACAGATTCCCATACAGTGATTTCAACGTTCGGAATTGCAAAATTTTGTTTTGTGTGTATTTTACATGAATTTTTCGAGATTGTCTTTGGAAGAAGTTAGCTTGGGGGGAAACAAAACAAAGAAAAAAAATCAGTGAAAATTTGAGAAAAATTGTACAAATAATAGGAAAGTTATTACATTAAATTTTGACAACACTAATGATGGGGATATCCTTCCGTTGGTAATGCTACCACATTGTGCTATTTCACAGTTGTTCAACTCCCCAATTACTTTACATATTAAATTGCGACTTTACTAGATCAGGGTTTTTTGTGTCATTGGATGACATGTTATAAGGGTTCCATAAACTATTTTCATGCCAAAGATTGTACTATAGAACGAGTAACAATATGTGTTTTGTAGTATAATTATGTTCAGTATACCAAGGGGAGAGTTTTACTTCTGTGACATCACGTATATTGGTCGCTTTGCAATGAGAGGATCTCCATACATTGTAGCAGTTGGTATTTTAACATTCAAATGCTCATAATGTTCTTATTGTTTGTCTAGTTGTTCTCAAACTTTTGTTCATCTTATCTTTGGATTTGTATGTGTTCATACATGCTAACTTGATCAAGGGTTTGATTCTCATTTAAAGGGATGATCCAGGCTGGAGATATCTCAATAAATAGAGTAAAATTGATTAAGCAAAATGCTGAAATTTTGATCAAAATCGGATAGCAAATAACAAAGTTATTGAACTTTAAAGATTTGCATTATTCCAGTGAAACAGTTCAAGGCATGTCTTTATGAATATTCATTAGGTTGGCTGATGATGTCATATCCCGACTTGTTGTTTTGCATTTTATTATATGAAATTAGGATTATTCAAAAAAAATTCTACCAAGAACTAAAACAATTGGCTTGACAGCTGATAAAGTGCATTAGTTATTTACTGCCGCAACTTATTTCATCATAATGGAGACACATCATTTACAAAAATGAAACATTTATTATTTCATGTAATAACATGAGAAAAAGGAAAGTGGAGATGTGACATCATCAGCCCACCTAGTGAATATTCATAACGATGTGCATATAACTAATTTCACAAAATATTGATGAATTTTAAATCTCAATAACTTCGTTATTCATTATCCGATTTTGATGAATTTTTCAGCATTTTGCTCTGTGAATTTTACTCTATATATTTAAATATAAATGTTTCAGCCCGGACCATCCCTTTAAATTAGAATGTCTAATGAACATTAAGGCTGATATCCGTATCCTTTATAGCCTGCATCTAAGAAACTAACACTTGGTTCCAAGCCACAAATTGAAGCTTGGGTGGATGTGAGCGTTTACTGTTTCCATGCCGACAGCATAACTGGGTATGATGCATTAACAAAGTGAAGATTAAATGTGCTCTATTTACCACATGTAAATTCTGAAGTCCATTCTTTTTCCACAAATCTTAGATTTTGCATGGTTAATTTCAAACTAAGTTTTTGGCATTTTGATTTTTTTCAAATTAATGGATATTTTTATGTTTTAGAAGTTTCCAGCGCTGTGCAATAAAAGGATGAATTTTGCCAGTTACCATGTCACCTCGGCTTCGATGACTGCAGCGCATTGTGAGTAACGCCTTTGCTGAAGGGATTCAAGACCACGTCTCTCTGACATAACGAAGAGAGTCTAGACCACCCCCCCCCCACACACACACACAATTATCAATGTTGATAAATTGCATCAAGGCCATATCGGCCAATCAATAATTAAAAACAACAACGTTCATTTTCATGAATGAAAAAAACAAAGCATTTTAAATGTTGGCAAATTTCAACGAAATATGAACGTCATAGGCGATATGCAAATGAGGGAACAAAAAAAGAGAGAAACAGTTACATATGTAATGATGTATTATAGAAAATATCAAATATTGTCAATCCCTCATAAAATTTGAACCTGTTTTTATTGTCCGTAGAATATATGAATATTAATGTTTAATGATTATTAATTTTATTGTGAATCATTAATCATTAGATTCTCCTCTCCAAGTTACGATGTCTTAGTAGTTTTATATTTAGATTCAGATTTATTTCCAACAGAAATGGCATGAATGTTGATACAAATCATTTTCATGCATTATAATAAATATTTTCGATACAAATCACTGTCATAATCATATTAAAAAAACATCAATGATAACATATAAAGATATATACAAAATATGGTAATTTTGTAAACAAATTATAATATATATTTAAATAGGAAAAGGGTATCTGTGGAAAAGGGAGATTCACTCAAAAGGTATCTGTGGAAAAGGAAAATTCACTCAATATTATATGTTGTAGTGTTTGCATACAGGTCTACATTTCGCATAAGTATCATCTTTATGGTGAAAATTGTTGATCATGGCGAAACTGAAAAATGTTTTTTTTCCATTCGAGTTTCATGATTTTCATTATGTTTGTCTGACTTGTTTTTTTTTCTTTTTATTCATTTAAATTTTTTTTGCTAGAATTCACATTGCCATTTATTATATCGAAATGTTTGTTTTTATCAATCACTTATCTTAAAAGTGTTCTTCCGTTTACCTGGGTATATATTTTAGTAGAAAAAAGTCAAAGAATCAATCACTTTTATAGCCATTGAAACATTTCACATTCCCACCTTTTGCTATGAGAGGTGATATTAGTCATGTAATTATATTTTTGAATTATATTCTGGACAAGGTCCGTTGAAATTGTTACCTCGGCCATTTTTTACCTCAGCCCTTTTTATTTCTGCCATTATTTTCTCGGTCATTTTTATCTTTGCCATTTTACTTCTGCCTTTTTGCCTCTGCCATTTTTGCATCTGCCATTTTTACACCGAACCAAATTTTCAGCTAGAGCTTAATCCCGATCGCATCATTCATTTACTTCGATACGTAACCTCTTCATAAAGTCAAACAGTGCTTAAAACACGCCTTTTTCGTATTAGTATATTCAGCTCGCTCTCCGCGCTCGCATTAATTATGAAGTGAAAAAAGTCCCATTTTCGGGTCTGATTATCAAACAAGTATTATGTTGATTAATTAATGCAAAGAATCCTTAAAATGTTCCTTTGTTTGGTCAGTGTGGTAAAAATGTATTTTTTGTAATTTAACAGAATGCAAAACAATGCAAATCTTACATTGGAGTGAAAACAATTGTCTTATATTGAATTTTCTATAATCCTTTTTTTACAGAAGAAAATGATTGTAAAATCCCAATGTGTAATCGAATTTATTGACAAAATATTAAGGTTTGTAATGCTAATAAATATACAATAAAGAAAACGGTCATCAGTGAAGCTAAAGAGCGCGAAAAAATATGAACTGAACTAGAAAGAAAGGGGGTTATAGCAAAATTAAAAGTTATAACATTTAAAGTAGTTAAAAACCTGTTAAAGTGTTTACCCCCCCCCCCCCTCTGTCCCCTCGAAGTTCGAGTTCGGTGTGACGCCTACGGTCAATTGGACATAATCCGCACCAAAGAAATAATCTTCACTTACCACTTTACCAGAAAGCAATGACAAAATACATTGTAATGACGGACCTGTTAGTCCACTCAGACACCTCTAGCTAATAGTGTTGCGCCGATCATAAGTAGAAGAATCAGAGGATGGCGGAAAGGGCATTGTGAACTATACCACTTTTGCCAGGAGGACTGTGCTATGAAAAAGGACGACATTAGATAGACACAACAATTAGTTTTATGTAAATTATATCGAACGTTGGTAGAATTTTAGATAGTTGAAGGGCAACTTTTGGGAAGATGAAAACGATATTAATTAAACATGTTAAACGAAACAAAATGCATGGTTTGAAGTAAAGGACCATAATCAGTTATGGAAGTGACCACGAAAACATTACATAATTTACATAATAATGTTTACAAGCATGAATTTTTTTAAATAAATTCATAAAATCAGGATTCAATCAGGAAACAACTTTTAGAATATTGGATTGAAATATGAAAAGAACAAGGGAAAGGATAGGTAAAAGGAAGGGCGCTTGGTACATTTAGAATATCACGAGTGTGGATTATCCGCTTCGAAAAGGATTCTTGCTCGTATGCAAAAATAAGAACTAAAGTATCAAATATGTACAAATGTGGCAATGTTAAAGTCACTTTTCATAACAACTGAACTACCTTACAAAATTGGATGGAGATATTCAAACACACAGGATGGCTTGTCATCTCTACTAGTCAGAATGATAGTACTTACAGAAAGAAAGGGGAAGTAGAAGAGGAGGAACAAGAGGAGACAGACATAAGATCAGTATTACATCTGGTCTAAAGTTACTTAACCACAGACACTGTAAATAATACATGCACATCTTAACAACTGTATCTTGGCTTTAACAAGTCAGTCGCAGTATTTTGGAGTGGTGCACTGCCTTTCCGCATCGCATCTCTCATTTCGTAATGAGAGGCCATTCAAGTAGGCCCTTAACGTGCAACGACTCGTGATGAATTACATACCGAACTGAATTATTTATTCAGAAAGAATTGATTGAGTTGAACTTGTTTTTATAGATCAACAAAACCCGATAGTGTGGTAATTATGACAGCGATAGGGGCAATTAAAGGTTGTGATTTGAACGTTCTAACCGGATGCCTATGAGACAATTCGTATGACCTTGATTTCCGAAACGCGCCATGCTAAACTTTCTTTACTACGATTCAAGGGAATCAAGTACATTCGATGGAGAATCAATGGCATGAAGGGCATAGACATTACGCCCGATTCACATTAAGTAAGTTTAGTTGCTTTCTTGCTCTTAGCAAATCAATATAAGGTAATCTTTGACGCCAGTTTTCAAGGTCACGACATGAAGAACTCCATACCACCTGACAATATTGTCTTTAGAAAGTTTGTATTGACTGGCTGTGCTTTTCGCTGTGATTGTCAGAGTGATATAATCAAGGTTTTTTTTATGGAAACAAATGGCAACTCCTATCCCTGCTTTAGAGTATATAGGCGTTGGTTTTATGGTGTATGTTATTACCCGATTATTTTGGGGCATTTGCGAAATTGCACCCTATTGCACCTTTTTTTCTTGGTGTGCGAGAGCAATAATTTTGACATTAAGATCGTGGAGTGCAATATTGCAGGACAATACAAGTAGCACAATGGATTCCTTGTAATGGCCGCATTGATTGTAGAACTTGTACGAAAACGAAAAATTCTTCCAAACACTGAAGAAACATTAATAACAGTGGTAAGATGCAGATAAATATTTACAACTAGTCCTGAATCAGAAACTAGATTTTGAATAGGAAGTGTAGATTTACCATGGTATGCTTATCAGGAGTACACTGACGAGAGCTACACACTGGCAGAGTCCAATATATCCGCACAAAAAATGTATGAATTATTGTAATAGGTTCATTGGAAGTTATCGATTCATCGAGATCGCTTTTCAATAGTCTCTGGATGTTTCCAAGTAGCTGATCTTGGAACAGCCAGTGGGGTATAGTCAAAACCGCTGGCTCAGGCTCGTTGCGTCTAATCGGTAGCTGAACAGCGCATGGGGTTTGTACTCACGTCTTGGTTCACTACCCGAAATAGTCTAAATCTCAGATCATGCGTCTTAGCCACTATCAGTGTGGTCCAATTTACACTTGATCACTTTGCCAATACTCAATTGAGCAAACTGTTACTGAGTAATTTAATCTCACGAAATAATGATCAAAATCAACAAACCATCATTAAAGTATACGTTACCAAGATCCAGCATATCACTTGACATTTGCACAAATTGGTAACACGAGAGCTCTGTCACTACCAGTGCATATGAGTAAGATTTCCCAGTTTTAAAATAAAGCATTTACCAAAATTAGCGGTAACTTGAAACTTCACATTTTCGTAATTTCATATTTTGGTTTTGTCACCAAATTGACAATCAACCGAATTGTGCAGTAACCATGGTAACAAACTCTGGTTAGGCCAAATTTGTGTACAATTTAACCCGTTTCTGGAGAGATTTTCAACCTGTTCGATGTGAAGGCAGTTTTTGTTGGTGCAAAGTTGCGCCCCCAAAATAATCCTAGTTATGCAAATGGACGATAAAAAAAAAATTTCCGAAACAATATGCAGAAGGATTTGGAAGGGCGAAAATAAAAAAAGAAATGAAAGAAGAGGAGAAAGAGAGGGAGAATAGGTCGGGTTAAATGATGGGGGAAAACATAACGTTCAACATATTTAAGAATTTTAATGTAATTTACTTCCTCTAGATCTTCAGCTTAACTTATCTACAGATACTCAAAATGCAGTACCAAATAGACAATTTCAGAGAATTTAGGTTAGAACAAACTAAAAAATTCGACAGAAAGAGGTGTGACTGATGACTTAAGCCGCTTTTAGTATAGCAATAAAATTGTTCTTTCATAGCACATCAACGCCTACCTCTGTGTCTCTCCCTCTCTCGCTCCCTTTAGCATACTGTCTTCTCTCCTCTCTGTCTCTCTTCGATCGCCATCTTCTCATCTTCATTCCGGTTTGCCTCTCCTTTTATTTTACATTCTGATTGATTTGCCTCTCTTTTTACATTCTGACTCCTGATCACACCCATTGGGGTACGAGGCCATGAATGGTGTTGATCGGTAACCAAATCATTACCACCTTAATTACTACGGACCTACATTATTCAGTCCAACACATATGGTAAAGAAGGTTGAGGTTGTTAATGCTTGTCTTAAAATCGTCCGCCTTGATATCGTATTGCGCAATTCCTTGTCGCTTTCGCAAGTGCCTTTTGTGATCCCTGAAGTGCAATCTAATTCATTTTAAAGTACATTATCAGTAATATTTGATTCATTACTAGCTTACCAGTTTTCGAAAATGGTCAAAGCACTTTCATCTTTTACTTTCTTTACAAATCCTGTCTGTTCTTTTTTTCATTGATATGGTGTGAAAAGGTATACGTTTATTTTCTTTCTTTTTTTTGACATAAACGAATATTTCCCTTTATTCTCTGAAATATTCTATATCTTCTACCTTTTTAATTTTGATTGTTTGGTATATTTTCCTTACTATTTGATGGTAAGTATTATCTTCATTATTATCATCATTATTGGTATTACTATTATTATCATTGCTATTATTATTATCATTACTTGAACAAAAGTTCTACCAACTTTTTTTTTCATGGTACTTCATTTTCTATGATTGATATAGATACAAGGTAAAATGGTAGTTTATCAACTTAAGGCCGCAATTCTTGCCCTGTCATTTCTGTGTACAAGTGCCTGCATGCAAGTACCTCAGAAGAAATCTCGTTTTGTCATGTTTGTTCATAATTTCAATTAAATTTATTGAAACACGTGCGTCGGTTGTTTTCGGTCCGAAGCGCCCAAAGATAAACGGATGGAAATATATTTCCCTGACTATACAAAGTTACCAAAGGCGTCTCATTTTAATACTGTGATGCTGTCTCTAAGATCTTCCAATACAACCCTTCTAGTGATGATAAATGATTATTTCTTAAACATACAGACAGATACGCTCGCACCCCCCCCCCCCCTCTCTCTCCATTTCTTCGCTGTTTCATCGCTTTACACCTACATTCACAGTCTTACTTTCGATAATAACGACAGTGCCCGAATCCGTAAAATGATCCCCGGTAGCTCATTGTCTTTTTAATCCCGATTCAATTTTGTTGAATGATTACAAATCCAGTGAGGGAATTTTCTGGGACGATATGATTAGAATGTGATATCTTTTGCAAATTCCTCTTCTTTTGTTTGGCGGTATTTGAATTCGTTTCGATGTGACGCTTATATAACTAGATTTTAATTACTTTCAACACGCCTCATCCACTGCAGAAAACCTAGAGATGACAAAATGCTTACCTTGATTACTCCATGAACCTTCTACAACAGGTCCATAACTACTCCGTAAAATATTTTGTCAGGTCATGAGTGATAAATTCCGGACATTTTGCATTTACAACGGGCCCGAACTCTCTACAACGCAATGATTCCTTTGAAAATGCAAGTCAAATCATAATGGAGATCTAAGAGGTTTTTGTCGAAAGTTTGTGGACCGGGACAGCATAGGAATCTCTTCAGTCTGGACAACGACATATTTGCAATTGTTCGTCCGGTGCAAATCTTCGGATGATATGTTGTCCCTGTCCACCAACCTTCGACAAAAGCCTCTCAGCTCTCCATTGTGATTTTAATTGCATTTTCATAGGAATCGATGCGTTGTACAATTTCCCCATAGTAAATGCGAAAACTACCCATTATCTCTACGAGTGAAAGAGAAAAGCTCCCAGGACGAACGCTAACTTTGAATATTAAATCTGACAAAATAAAAAGAAGAAAGTCCTACATTCACCTGATACCATGCACTGAACCAGCACAGCGTCTATACCCTCTACATTAATTTGAATAAACATCATATCAAGAGACCTTTTCTCATTCTCAAGGATTCCTGCTATTAAAAATGAATTCGGTCACTTTTCAACATGCCTAAAACACTCCGATGTTTCATCTGTATATGTAAGTATAATAAGTATAACATTTTGAGAGTGTATCAAACTAACACAAATATGTTTCCTCTATCACTTTGTGATCATACGAGTTTTGTAATTCATAGTATTGTAATACAGCATATCAAAATAAACACACATTGGCATGAATTGTTCAGCTCAGCATTCTGGTGTTTTATTGGAAATTCGAGAGCCGAAAGGTATCGGTACCTTTTATTTTTAATAATTAAAAGCGGGGGGGGGGGCGGCATGACATCGTCTCTATTTCATCTGGATGAACATTTTCATTCATTTATTTCACATTTTAAGCCAATTCCCTACATTAAAGGTGAGTCATAAAGAATAATATCAAGATTGATGTTCTTTGAAGCCCCATACTCAAAACAAAGTTAAAAGAACATCATAAATTACTCAAATTATCCGAAATGTCTACATAATGTCCAATTCAATGTGGTGTCATCTGTATTTGAGTCTGTTTGCAGGTGACATGTTTACCGGTTCAACTAAATGAAGATTATATGATAGGTAAAAGGTTTGAAATATATACTAATAGAAATAACAACAATTGCAGCGAATCGGATCGGATATCTGGGGCAATCAGATGCTCGGATCATTTCGGATAGGATGCCTGAATGAGAACGTGAAAAATAGCGAAAATAATGCGACATGATTGTCCAAAGGATAGGGGTGATTCCCCACAAGAGACATATGTATCATGCACAGGTGTATCATTTTGTTAGTGAGAAAGGGCAGTACTGGCTACTTCTGGTTACCCTGAGGAAGTTGCAATATCACTGGAAACTTGTAGAATTAGGTCAATATGGCTATCATACAGGTAAAATTGAATGTCGAGTAGATTCGTAGAGATACCTACACTGCAAAAACTCCGGTGTTGATTTAACACCAGAGCGGAATCTATATATGTCCACACAGGAGAAGTGTTAAACAACACCAGTTTCGCTTTGGTCTATCACCAGAAAGATGTTTATACAACCCCAATTAGTATTAAAACAGCATCGGTTTGATTCCAAACTGGTGTTGTTTCTGGTGTGGAAATATATAGATTCCGGGCTGGTGTCAAATCAACACCGGAGTTTTTGCAGTGTAGTGATCATGATGGGGAGCCATGAAAACGATCACTTGTTGATAATACTATAATATGCGAAATAATGAATTAAAATTGTTTAAAAGTTTCATGGAAGAGCATCTTTACCTTTAAAAATACTTCACGATAATGACGTTCTTCAAATTCGTTTTAACTTGTGAATTCGTTTTACCATGCACGCACTCGCTGATGATAGTTTTTACGTTTAAAAAAGTGTTTAAAAACACCACATTAATATTTGTAATAGCCCTTGTGTTTTGTTTTATGATTGACTTGAATATAATTGATTCCTATCAGGGATTTTTAGTCTCTTGTGATTCTCTGACACCAATATCATAAGCTTAAGACAATCCCTCTGAATGTTTATAAGTGATGAAAGGGGGTTGGTCAAAATAACCGATGTTTAGGTAAATATGACTGTGTTCGAACGATAAAAATGTGCAAAATAACATACATATTTATTGTTCAGAATCTACAAGAAGTTTTGCTAAAATTGACACAGATTTACCAACAATTTGGTTAATTTGACAAATCTAAAATTATTGCGTAAAACCAGAACAGACAAGGGGATGATATACATGTTTATATATCAGTATGGGATCACGAAAGTAAGTGGAAGAGGGAGAAATAAAATATTCGAGAGTTTAAGCAGGAGAGGATATAGACGATAAGCTACATAACATACAAAAAAAACCCGCAAAATTATAAAAGGTAAAAGGATAACACTAATGATTTAGAGTTTGAGAAGGTATAGCGATCGGGGAGTAATTAATACAAGTTAGCTGTCATCGGATTGGGAGGTTTGATATAAAAAAAAATCAGAACAAACAAATGGAGCGCCTCTGGCAGTCTCGCCTGTATCACGCGATCCAATATATCAGCAGTGTTGACTTTGAAAATTACTTTAAAATAATTATTCACAAAACACCATTCATATAATGATACAATACTACGTTCATTGACCCTAAATGATATTTGACCATGATCGTATGACCTAAGATTTGTCAGTGATACTTGATTACCCCTATTTCCACAATTATAAACTATATCCATAAACTTTGAAAGTTTTTAATAATTACCTCCAAAATAGCCAAAGTTCAATTACCTTAAATTACCTTTGACTTTCGCCATGTGACCTGAAACTCGCATTAAATGTTTAGTGATACTTGATTACTCTTATGTTAGGTTTCATCAATCAGATCCATAAACTTTCAGAGTTATGATGGCAATTCAACAGATACCCCAACATGACCAAAATTCATTGGCCTTTGACCTTTGTCATGTGAACTGATATTCGCACAGGATGTTTAGTGATACTTGATCAATATTATGTCCAAGTTTTATGAACTAGACCAATAAACTTTGAGAGTAATGGTAATTCAACAAATAACCCAAACTCAATTAAAGTTCATTGACCTCAAATGACATTTGACTTTAATCATGTGACAAGAAACTCGCACAGGATGTTCAGTGAAACTTGAATAACCTTATGTCCAAGTGTCATGAATCGGATCCATTAACTCTCAAAGCTATGATGGTAATTCAACAGATACCCCCAACATGGCCAAAGTTCATTTACCTTTGACATTGGTCATGTGACCTGAAATTCGCACAGTATATTCAGTGATACTTGATTACTCTTATGTCTAAGTTTTATGAACTAGACCAATTAACTTTCAAAATTATGATGGTACTTCAACAAATATCCCCAACTTGGCCAATTTTCGCATAGGAAATTCAGTGATACTTTCTCTTACATGCAAGTTTCATGAATCAGATTCATGAACTTTCAAAGTTATGATGGTAGTTCGACAGATACCCCCAACGTGGCCAAAGTTCATTGACCCTAAATAACCTTTGACCTTGGTCATGTGACTTGAAACGAGGGCAGGATGGTAAGTAACACTTGGTTAAAAATATGTACAAGATTCATGAACTAGGTCCATATACTTATTATGCTTTCTTCAGTTAAGATTTGGTGTTGATGCCACCGCGGCTCCGTCGGAAAAGCGGCGCCTATAGTCTCACTCTGCTATGCAGGTGAAACGAAGGGAAGATACAACTTAAGAGAAAAATATAAATAACGAAAACGTGTAAAAATGGAGGTACATTCTGGGCATTTAACCTCCGCCGATGTTTGGTGAGAAATGCATTTGTTTTGGGGTTTCCCCTTTTGAATAGTTTAAACCTACTCTACTTATCATTGACATGCGAAGGATAAAAAGCTTAAATGTAACGCACATCTTTTGTAAATCTGCTGAAATTTAGCTATTTCTTTTTGAAACATCCGATTTTCGCTCGACTTTCCCCCCTCGTAGGATAATGCCCTATCTACTGCTGATGTGAACTTACTAAAACCATAATACATACGGACTTTATCATCAATGGCGATGTATTATGTTGTCAATCACCAGCGGTGATAGGTCACACACTTAGAGCTCTATTTTTTTTCCAGTGGTGACCAACCTCAATCGATTATCTATTACCACTGGATTTGAAGACGTGATGTGATGACATCTAACTACCATGCTACCAATCACAAGTGGTGATAACTTGGTGGAGCTTAGGATAAAGTTTATACAGCGTATACCTGTTTTCATTGTGACGTATTTAAAATCACCATTATACATGGGATATTTTGCTGTGATTCAATTTACGTCACAATGCTGCTCGTTGGAGCAGAGAACGTACACATCGCATGTAAACGACGTGTTAGTGATCACCTGAGTGTTGCAATGGAATCACTAGTGGCGACAGCGTTTGGATGACACGTTACTGATCATCAGTGGCGATTGTTTGTGATATGCATTGCTACCGATGATAACACCCTGTTTAATTGGAAATTATCATATTGATCTTCGTTTTCTCCCCTTGTCTATTTTGCTATCTAAAGCTGATATGAACTTGTTACATTTCAATAACTTGAGATGAGGATAGTGTGAGGGGAAAAGAAAAGAATACAAGCTTCAGGGCACACGCTCTAAGCAGTCTAAATAACGCTAATAATAATAATATAATATCAGATAACGTAGGAGATGTTGTATTTCCACACATATCATTGCTCTTAGAATTCATCTTATTTAAATCAACACGTGCAAAAGTAGGGGTTTGCTTGAAAGGGAGAGAGAGAGAGAGAGAGAAACAAAGAGAGAGAGGAAAGAAATACGAGTGACACGGTAAAAATATTCCACATCATTGTGTAAAAATTGTTTTGGCGTTTTATTATTAAATGTAATGTATACATTGATATCTAATGATGATATGAACATACCCAACAGACGTTAATTATATTTCAATAAAACAAATACCACTTTTTTTCATTATGCCGCTGCTTTCACCCATCCCATCCGTTCCTTCTCCTTTTCAATCTACTACTGCTACTGCTATTATTACTACCTCTGCTTTTATTACTACCAGAGATAGATCGACGGGGGGGGGGGTTAACCTACTACTACTACTTCTACTTCTAATACTACTACTGCTACACACTTTACTAAATCATATAACGACTTCTGCTGCAACTTCTGCCACCATTACCGCCAACATCAGTATTATTGTTGACACTAATACAACCGCCTCTCCTTCTTTCTCATCTTATAATTTATCCCCACCACCACCTTCACCAATTATCTAACAAAGATATGAAAACAATGAAACAATACTTATGAAAAAAAAATGATTTAAACAAAGAACTACTTCTTCGGCTAATTCTACTACTTCTTCTTCTGTGATCTTGATCTAGTTCTTCCAACGAACTCTACTTCGTCGGCAATACAGCAACATTAGATCATCTAGCTTTATATTCTGTGGTGTCCCCGTGATTTGATGACGTCATCACTGAGAAATAGAACTCGATTGTAACACGGGGAGTGACACGCTTTCGAAACAAGCAAAGATCCTATAACTAACACTTATTATCACATTGTAGATAAGCAGCCATCACAGCTTGTTTTACGGGCAATTGACATTGTAATGGCTGAAAAGTGCAATTCGACGTGAAAGTAGGTGGGTTTTAGGTATAATGTTTCATTTTGGGTTTTTTATGCCTATAATGATCGAATGGGAGTGGAAAACATTTGAGGATGTGTGCATTGGAGATCCGAAATGTGCCGGGGATGTTAATCTTAGAGTATATATACTTATATTTTTAACATATTGCTATAATAATCCATGATCAAGTGAATCGTCATATGAGAGTTGGGTGATGATTTTGAATAACTGAAATGGTAGATGAATGGGCAAAAATATAAAAGGGGATACTCCTGTATATTGTGATTATAATTACATGTATATGACTAAAAACAACCGATCAGAACAATCGACAAAATGGAGTGGAAAATATCAAGGAAGTCAATGAATTTCATTATTTTGAAAAGTAACTATGCATTTTAGTATGAATACCCAAAGAGTGAACTGATTATCTTATACATGAAAATCATGATTATCATGTTGTTTTATATTTAAAAAAATAAAATTCACTGAGGTATAAACTAAGCTGCATCTTTGGCACTTGTTTTGTTTTTGTTTTGTAATAATATTTATTAATCATTCAGTTTAAATTATAACAATTAAATATAATAACAAAACACTGTTCACAAAAGTCAAATAATTATCCATTTTTATAATATAAATAATTGTACAAAATGTCATGGTATTGACATATTCATATACAGTGGATAAATTCAGTAACAAAAAATTAACCATTTATAACCAAAATAAATTCACAAAATCATACAATAATTATGTAGAAAATGTATTGCTCAACATTGATTAAACTGAATGAAGTGACTTATTGAAGTGACTATGGAATAATTTTAATTCTTCATAGTAAAATCAAAATTAAGAGTTCGGTGATGACATCATGATTTGGCTAGTTGCATGTTCATGATGACGTGACATCATTCATTGAAAAATGCTCAATGTGAAGATTTATGTCTCTGATATTTTTCAGTTCCGTTTTGGTAAAGTTATCATTGTTTTCTTCGATCAATTTCACTTAATATATTGGAATTATATTGTTTTTGCGTGAGGTTTTGCCCATGAAGAAAAAATGACATTATTGTATTACCTTGATAGAACTCGAAGCCACTGCTGCCCCGTTTAGACATCTATAAACATGATGTAAATGTATGGAATAGTTTTTCCTATAATTTTGCATGATATCTGGGTATTTATTCTATTTACTAATTGATATTTCGTTACTGCAAATGATGTAACAAAACTTCTTTGTAATAAAACTTTGTGTTTTTTCTCATTTATAACACCATCCAGCATTAACCTCAGTGATTAAGTGGGTCAGTTGAAGGTGATTGTATCGCCACCTCAGTGACAGTGTTTTTGTGATAATGGTTAATGATTCATTGTATTCAGTGTGGAGCTAATTGGAGAGCGTTGTAGAACACATATAATTGGAAGGGGGCAGTAGAGAACAAAATAATGTGAAGGTTTTTTTCATAATATAGGCCCGTAAAAGGGTCTTGGCTCTATTGATGTGATTGTGTAATTTTTCTTCTCGCAAAGTCATCGAGATCGTGCGCTAATTACCACAGGTAATGGGGTTCCATTGCCAATTTATTGAATGATTTATTGGTTTAGGCAATTACCCAAATAATTCACGTCATTGGGTCTGACAATCCATTAAACACATGAACTATTTACTGATTTGTATTGTGTTGTTTCATAACTGGATTCTATACTTTATTTGAACTTAATTCCTTCAGAAAATATATACTACTAAAGCTAGAAACTTAATATTAATAAAAAAAAACTTTATACAGTGCGTATCAAAAAAAAGTTTACACTTTAAAAAAGCCCTGGGAATGAAAAAATATACAACATGTGGGTAAATTTTTCACATATAATTTTGGGTTTGGGTCTCATCTATCCAATGAAAGTAAAAGTTTTGTCAGAATGTTACACTTGAGTGAGCGCTGTCCATTTTTGTAAAGCTCGCAGAAATCTGTTTGCGCAGAAATGCTCATTTTCACGCTGTGTCAAGGGGGAAGGGCGAAATCAAACTCGCCCTGCGAAACATTTTTCATACATTTCCCTTGCAATTTTAGTCAATTGAAATAAAACGGACACATTCAAGCATTCTGTAACAATTTTGCCACCCAAATTGAAATTTCAACACTTAGTAAGCACAACCTTTACCATTTTAGTGCCAGCTGGATCTGAGGACATAACTGAATCTGAACAAAAGTTTATATCAGACATCTCCAGCATTTTTTCAGGAAGTTTTTATTATTGAAAGTGGGTTTACATTTCATTTTTCATTAATACTTATTTCTCCACACATTTTCCAAGCTCGATACTCATTAACAGAATGAAAATAAAGCCTAAGCCATTCCATGTAAATCACAGCTCAGTGTAAAGCAAATATCGTCACGATGGCCTCGGTGTGTGGGGGAGTGGGGTGGGGCGCAACGCACACTTTGAAGTGTTTGTGGGCAAGGAAACAAGTCAAAAAGGTTAAAAGATATCTTTAAATCAATTTTACTAGCTAAATTCCACTTTTTCTTCATGTTTAAGTTCTACTTTTATTTCCATAACTATTTCAAAGTTCTGCGCAAATCATTTTTCACTAACTTTTCAAAAGTAAGTGGTGCTCACTCAAGCGGAAATATTTTTCGACAGTTATATCGTCATTTGCTTTAATGGATCTGTACTAATGTTAAAATGTGGAAAAATCTTCAGAATATTACAAATGTATAATTTTACAGGATTTTTTCGAAGTGTAAACTTTTTTTTGGATATGCAGTGTATACTGGAGCTGAATAGCTTTAAATGCAAAGATCAACTTTGTCACATAAAATTACATAAACAACGTATGAACAAAAAATAACAGAAAACTTTTACTGATTGGAATGTTGGACGATACTACATTTTAAGTTGGATTAGTTGGTTATTCATATTTGGAGATGGAAACAAAATATATTCACTACTTACATATATTTTATTTCTTTCAATAAAACCACTGTTTTTAAAAAGGTCAGTTAATACGAAACATGTTAATATGACTTGAAGAAATATAGAGGGTCGTGGGTTCGAATCCAAGCCATAGCGTCTTTTCCTTCAGCAAGAAATTTATTCACGCTGTGCTACACTCGACCCAGGTGAGGTGAATGGGTACCCGACAGGAGTAATTCCTTCCGTGCACTGAGCGCCGGTGACGGTAGCTCGCGCTAAAGCCGGGGTAATAATAGCAGTGCTTTGTATCCTCAGGCACAAAGCGCTTTATAAAAATCAGCTATTATTATTATTATTACAATAGTTGGTTGTCTTTAACAATGTATAATGACAAAATAACTTGTAAAAATTCTGGATGTGCATCCAAACTATAAAATGTAATTTTATTCTCAGAAGTCTTATTCGTGCAAAATAACATACTGCTCTAAATGCCCATGGTGGGTTAAACAAAAACATACTGCTCTATCTAGAATATAACACACAGGGGTCTAATATAAAAACCCCAATGGATAAATCATTCCTTTTATCAACATAATATTTATGTTCTTGGTACATTTGTAAACAACTCTCAGTGCGTATTTCAACACAATCAAAAAGGAGATTAATTTTCCTCATCAAAGCGAATGAGCAATGTAAAGAATGTTATTCAATGCACAAAAGTAATACTGAGAAAAATTGGCTAGCGGCGACAATGGTAATTCTTCCTTCTTTATTAACCTTCGATGGTCGTATTTCATGGATAGTGTGTGAGGGGTGAACATCATTCTTATGACGCACTGTCTATAGACATAATTCAAATTGATCATAATAAACACCCAATGGGAGGTGTAGGCATGGTAGGTGATGGTATGTTTGTACCCCCCCCCCCCCTTCACCGCCTACATGCATGTTCCATTCATCCCAAAAGGATCATCACGGATCTTTCTTCATATCACCATTATAACCATAGTTCTTTCGATTTTATCATTGTCGCCACCATCACTACTTCCTTAAAAATATTCAATACACTCACCATTACCATTATTCTTAAAGGGGAATGAAACGTTTTGAACAAGTGGGCTTGTGTGGAAACAGAAACATCAGAGAACAAGGTCAAAGTAAGTTTGAGAAAAATCGGACAAATAATGAGAAAGTTCTGAGCATTTGAATATTGCGATCACTAATGCATTAGCAATGAGACAAAGATATGTGATGCCAGGTGTGAACAACTTTCCCTTTGATGGACTATAAAATGCCCCCCCCCCCCAAATGTCTTTCTTTTGTTTTCTTATGGTGATACAAACTCTTTATCCACAATGCATTCTCTGCAAATCTGTATTACATGCCCTCCTATAAAAATAATACATGACCTAATGATAGATGTAATAAAAGAGGCAGTTTAAGTGAAATATATACAAAAGTAATGGCAAAGATGTTCACAAATCATGTAACATCACCCATCTTTGTCTCATTGCCAATGGGAGGATCTACATTTCAAAAATGATCTAAACTTCAAATGCTTATAACCTTCTTATCAATCATTCAATTTTTCTCAAACTTTTGTTGATCTGTTTTTTTCTGTTTTTGCACTTATTCCAAAAGTTTTATTTTCCTTTAACATACTTGATGTAAATTTGTCATTGTTATCATCGTCATTATCATCAACAACATTTACAAAAATACCAGCAATAACATAATCTATCATTATCAACAGGGTGATTGGGCTACCAAGTATCAACATAAAAAACAATATAAACACTATCATCATCTTCATCATCATCATTTTCTTTATATCATAGGGATAACAAGTTGAGTTTGCATATTGGGGAGCGCCTAAACCTTTACTATAACAGAAAAAATAGAAAAGTTAATTTACCCAACGAGTCCAACTTTTGAAGTTACCCTGTACATAGTCATTGCGTTGTCCTACACGGCGGAATCGGTGTAGTATGGTGTGATATTCAGAAGAAGGCATGTGTCTTCATGATTTCATCTAAAAGATGGGGAACGCAATCAGCGCGATTAGAGGAATTTCAATAATACGTGCGTAGAATCCTATTCTTCTGATTGGTCGGAAGGTATGTTCCAATTTAAAAAAAGAAAAAAATAATGGAAAGGTAGTATGCAGATTAAATATTCTAATTACAGTCCCACGGGAATCAGATTATTATCTTTTAAAATGAAAAATGCTTTTAGGTCTTTTAGATCTATTAATTTTGTTTTGGTAAAGTTATCATTATTATCATTATTTGGCGTCATCTATGCCTGGGAGGCGAAAAGCGATCTAAATCACTTTGACCCACAGGTTTCTCCTCCCCATTTATCTGATTGGGGGAGTGCACATAGACCACGGATTCTTTATTTAACGTCCTATCCGAGGGACGGAGTATTTTCCACTCTTAACATAGCCTGCTTCTATGAAACGTGGTAGAGACGCTTACAACGCAGGCTTCAGTCATCCGCCCGCGTAGACTCGAACCCACGACGTTTAATTCGACAGGCACACACTTTACCGAGAACATCTAGCAACAGTGGTGCTCAAAATTTAGCAAGCCCCACCAGAAAATGAACTTGCTTAACGTGTAATTGAGAAGCCAGATAATATACTACTATATTTATATTTTTCCTTTGGGCTCGCCGAAAATTGTGGAGTTGTCTACATTCAATAACCAGCAGGAAGGAGTGTATTTTCTGGTGGGTTCACTAACTTTTGAGCACAGCAGAATATGTTTGTTATGTAGCTGTGTGACATTGTCTACCCTTCGTTCGCGCTCTGATTTATTGTTTTACTGATGACATATTCGTCTACACACGCTGAAAGTGGACTGAAGACGGCGTCGGAGGCGGCTCGACTTATGTATATCACTCTTTTTTGATTGCCGGACTGACGCTGCCTTGAACTGAGTCCCTTTCGGATGTGGTTTGACAGCGCCTTCAGGACCGCCCTCAAATCGGCTCAGGCCGGCTTGACCACTGAACTAGAAATAGCAAACAATAGTATTGCTAACGAACAATATAAAATGTTGACATGGAAAGAAAGGCGGCTCGTGTCACGTGAATAGGCGACTTGAGCCTGCTTATATGTATCAGGGGAATGATGATCTCGAAGCGACTTGAGTCCACTTTCCGCTTTTCTGTATCACCACCCACTAATGACTCGGGCAACACTGTCACCGGTTTGATGTGCCCCCTGAAAATCTGGGTCTCTCATACGACGCAGCGTACTCGTTTATAAAGCAGATTTAACCTCATCCTTAACCCTATGCCACGAACCTCTTATCTGTTAGGATCTGGGACATTGGGATATACTCTCTTCCTCCTGTATCTCACAAAGATATAACATTGTTCTTATTTCCGATATCAAGTTATCATGCTTAAATACCTTTGGATCAATATTGACAACGTCCTTCAGGAGCATCCATTTTCATCTGATGGATGGGGTAGAAGAGGGACCTGGTGGAAAGAGGGATAGACGTAGTGAGACAGAGAGACAGAACTGGGAGCAAGGATAGTCATGTTTCATAGGTTTGTTGGAGAACCAAGGCGTGCAATATAAGATTACAATTCGGAACTAAATCAGAGCAGGGAGAAAATATTTTGAAGGATCACTTTTTAAACTTAATTAGAAAATTACAGAGCGAAGGCATGGTGTCAGAGGGTAATAGAACATATGATTAAATGTAACGATAAATGACATTTTGTTTAGTCCAATGATGTAACTGAGATGGAAGGAAACAGCCGAAGGAAGATTTGCTATATCATCGAACAACAAGACCTATATAGTAAACACGGAAATATTCAAAGTTTAGCAGAGCCTCTGTTGATACCACAACTTGAAGCAAAATTACATTAAAAATCAATTTGGAAAAACAATATGGAAAAGAATTGAGTTGTGAAATAACACACTTTATGAAATATTCGAGGGGACATGTTGGTGTTCGAAACTGAGGATGAGGGCTGGTAAGCGTGTAAGTGTTGCTAGAATATATCAATAGCATATTATTAACGATTGTTTGATGATTTTACCCAAAACTAAGAATTAAAACAATAATTTACAAACCAATAAAATATTTCGGATCTGCCACTAAACACTCAGAGTGATGGTTCACTTCCTCCTAGTACCACTGGAGGATCCGGGAGGGGGGCACAGAAGCAAAATTCAAATTTGTAATGTAAAAAAGCCGATGGTTAATTTTTTTTTTGCCTGTCAATTTTTTTCTTCGGAAAATGTGCCCCCCCCCCCTTTTGAAAATCCTGGATCCGCCTAGTACCATCAACTTTCCTATAAACTGTAAAATCGTAAAACATGTTATCTTCAAAATCGCCTTAAAGAATGAAATAAAATCCAAAATACAAAGGTTTCATTTACCATGAAATTGTTCCGAATGATGTAGAGGTTGTTGGTATAATGGTATTTGAGGTTTCTTTTGATTTGGGGGAGGTGCGATTAATTTGATAATATATGATTGTATACCCTTTTATTAAGACTAAGACCGATATCACTCACAAAAAACTTAACAAAATGAAAACATTTATTTTTGTCAAAGGTAGTCATTATTGTAACTCTTTATAAAATGTGTGAATACATGCGAGTTTAGTCACTGGCAATGAACGAATGAAACACGTTGCATTCGTGAAAATGGTGTTTCCGTCGTGGCTAATAAGCTAGGCGAAACCTTCATGAATGAATTAAAGATCCCACACAGTACGTGGAACACACACTCACCTGTTGAAGTGGTTAGGGCAAAAGGTGCGCAACAAGTGAGCACAGAGCACACTCGTCGTACATTGTGATATTTCATTTGGCGTGTTTTGTGTTTTAATATGCGCGGGTTTTTTCCCCCCTATTTTTCAATTTTTGCGGGAACGTATTGTGTCGTCTGCTTCTCAGAGTCACGATCGCGCTCGTATTACAGTCTCGGAAAAACGATAGCATCATCGAGCGGGTGTTCGATGCTCGTTGAGTACCTCTTGCGTGGGAAATGAACCAAGAGAGATGCGGTAAGGCACACCCCTCTTCACCTGGGTGAGTGCCCTGATGGACCATCCAAGGGGGTACGTTCAGGTGCATAGTCGCATGTGAGGTCGACGAAGAGCAATAAGAGACGTTTAGTTTGTTTCCAAACTTTCTTTTACGCTGTCCGAAGATTAAACCAAGGGTGCAAAGTCCTTACGAACTTACTTTGCACCCATAGTACCGCGTTTTCTTATTTCGGTCATATCATACTCATTTAGGCCTATACGTCACCCCACCCCCTCCATTTCGAAATTACTGTAAGCCTTTTCTAAAGTATGAAATCACTTTACTTCCATCATTATTGTGAACGTTATTATTAAAATATAAGGGTGATGGTAACAAACATCCTTTCTCAAATAAATCAACCAATTAGGTGAGCCCTTTGCGGCGTCTGCTCATCATAAACGTTATATTGAATGGGATGAATTCCTAATGAAACACGGTTGATTTAACAGAAATCCATTATACACTCGTACACATGCTATTCATGTGTGTATCAGGTTGAACTAATAACTATGTATTATTTGAAACTGGTGGGCTCCCTCTCTCCATACTATAAGCGCAGTTAGGTACAAAAATAATTTTAGCACATTCTCTATCGTATTAAGACGAATAATTGACTTCAAACAAACTCATATATTATTGCTTGTGATATCATCACGATGTCATCATGATGTTATCATCATTATTTTCATTAGTAGGCCCATAAACTCCTTGATTACTTGCATTGATATTTTTTTATTATTTTTGATCATTGGTGTCAATATTTTTCATTTGTTTTTATATTACTATCTCAATTTCCCGTATTTTGGTTCAGAATCTACAGTCTATGACAGATGTCTGCATTGATTCTGTTTCTGCAGAACGGCATTTAGAGTGAGGTACACAACGATAAGATGGGACAGCAGACTGCCCTTTTCCTTATCTCTGGAATAGGTAAGAATCTTTTTTTTTTATATGTTATCGGTTGTATGAAATTGAATTCACAAGCCACATCTTATTTCAGTTAGTATTTCATGTAAATATTCGAATGATATTCATGACAATGTCCTCCCATTTCAATATTCAATTTCATCCCCTGTAACATGTTTTTTTGTATGTTGCCATTTGATATGTATTAAAATAATATAGCATTAATCTTCGAGAAAGAAACGTTTGAAATTTATTACTGACACACAAGGAACTTAATAAAAATAGCGAACTTGGAAAAAGTAGCAAGCGTATCCGTCAAACTATACTAGTAGTTGTACGAAGAAACAGAACCAGAACTAGGAAGAAACTTATTCCAAAAAAACAAATCTATCAACCTCGCGGTTAGACGAAAGTGACGTAATTATAAACATTTATTGGGATTGTATGAAGCTCATGGTGAAGCCCATTTAATTTGTGTAAAGAAGAGTGACATCATCCTTTCATTTGACGGGTATACCATAACATGAAAGGTTATCAAAATCGTCAGAGATAGTCGGTTGGTCATGCATCATATGTCACGTTATACGTGTATCCACAATTCATAGATATACGGTACAAGACTGACACTTTCTTGGTCATTATATCGTGTGCTCCCCGCCCGACCATGATGGGGTTCCTTTCATTTGCATTTTCTTTGTTAATGGTGCCATCAAGGGAGTTAATGATTTTGATAAGTGAAGAAATCTGATGTTATCATTAAACACGTGGAAAGAAGTCAAAGGGATATTTTCCAACCTTGTATTACTTTAAAAAAATAGATTGTTGCATTGTTTAAGCATGATATTAAGGGATAATGTAGACTAAAAAAAAATGTGTTTTGAAAAAGCTAGATTTTAAACAAGCAAATCTATGAAAATATCAGAATCTGATGAAAGATGACCGATTTATGTCATAATTTTTATGAGATTAAAAATATTCTTATTATTAATATCATTATCATTATTTTTTTTTTGGGGGGGAGCAGTTGTCGGTTAGTAAAAAAAATAATTGATTTAATAATATAATGTTTAATATTACCATTTCTGATACTCAATATCTACTAACTCAATTATGTTAATCATATCCATACATATTTTTCACAATCATACTCTAAAGGAAATTCAAATATGAATGTCACTGTGTAGTGTTTTAATGCAGTTCAGAGTTTTCTTCTGTTATTTTAATCAAATTTATAATCAAGTTAATTCATTCTTCATGATTTTCTGATACGTTCTCCTCAGGTTTCTGGTCGTCTAGTGATTTGGATAATTGTTTTGAAGCTATTCAAATTGATAATTATTGGCATGAAGGAGAATGGGGTAGATATGTATTGTATGGGATGATATTGAATTTGTAAAATATTTCTGTCAATGATTTTTATAACACAAGCTTGATTAATGACAGAACTTGGTGCAATGCTGCAATCGTTCGACTTCGTTCTAAAGAATCATAAGACAGACCATCTATACAAGTCTATTATCATACTACGGAATTTTTAAGACTTTCATTTCTGCGGTAGGCGTTTGTCAAATGGGCCGGCCGCAGATATATTAATGATAAAAGCCTATAAATCACAATTGTTTAGGTTCTATGACGAGATGCAGACTGGATAGTATTAAAAAGGAGCGTTCATCCTGTTAGCATTTCTATGACTAGCAGATTTAATGAAAGATCATATTTATCGATTATCATTCTCATCATCTTCATCATCATACTCATCGTGAACATCATTTTTATAATTATTGTCATTGCTATTATTCTCCTTCTTTTTATTGATATTATCAAATCATAGTAAAGTAATACAAAACACGACTTTTCAAATCATATTCTCATCTTCTCAATCTTTCGATATTACCCCTTTACACCCCTTGCAGAAATGCAAGAAATCGCCTTGGTGTAGCAAAGAAATACAAGAGCAGTTCATGGTATCGTTATATATTATGATATTAAATCATGATATCAAGGAAAAGTTTAATGTAAGAGAATTTGAATACGTCAGAAATTAATCGTCAATGTGAACTCAATGTTCTTGTCACTTCTCCTATCAATTCTTGAGCAAATAAATATTGGATGGTTTGGTTTGACGGCGTGAAGTGATGCGATTTGCTGAGGATCTGCCAAGAGATCTTGGGAAGTAATCGAAAAAACAAATGATGTGATCAAATACTGTATGCTCACTGTCGAGACACGAAAACATTGCTGGTCGATAAATCACCAATAATAATGATTAATCTGATGTAGGGAAATCCAGATTAAAACTGTGAAGGGAAGTAGAAGACACCGTGACACACCCACACAATAATGGTTTAACAGTGGTGACCATCCCGACTAGGCTCCTGTTATCATTTCTTAATGTTTACTCAAGTTTGTTTGATGATCTCATAATAAAAGTTTGAATAATATACTTTAGAGCTCGGTCGGTGTCCAACGACGGGTTAAAGCGACGTATCATCCTTTCCTCGGCTGTGATAAAAACGGAAAAGAATAATAAAGACTTTTCTACTTCTATTCACACATTCCGTTGTGTGGTGGTGGAGATTAAATCGGAATATGGTTAATAACTGTAACGTTTTTTTCTCTCTCTCTAAGGAGATGCTTTCCCCAAAAAAGACTAAATTCATTCCCGTAAACATTATTTCGATATAAAGAGAAAAAATCTCACACTTTCCCTTTTTAGTTCCCATTTGCAGCAATCTATATACCAAGTTGACATGAATAATATTAATATGATTTAACTCTTGTCCACCTCAACCCAGACACTCAAAATGGCAGGGATGTGAAATAAATCGAGGTGGACTGTGTTTAGGATTAACCATTTGAATTCCAGACTTATTTTTAATCCTAAAGATTCATTTCTTAATCTCGATGGTTTGAATTTAAATACTTTGATATTTAAGAAGGGATTCTTCAGGATTAAAACTAAATCTAGAATTCGACTGGTCGTTATAACTACGGTCCATCTGGATTTATTTTAAATCCCTTCAATTTGGATATGCCATGTTATTTTTACATCATTATTAAGCCTACTTCTTCCATTTATCACATTTTTCATGGTAGAAACTGGTATCGATACATGTTGGTGATTAAATTATATCTTTTGTAATTTTACTTTTTTGTACATTCCAACCTGCCTTGAACCAGTATAGGTTCATGGACCTGGTTTTGCTTGTTACTCTTTCATTGTTTCACTTTGTTCATTTGTATACTGCTTTTCTTTGAAAAAAAAAGATTAGAATGAAAGAAAAAAATTATTCATCCGAAGAGAGATTTATCACTGATTAGAAGTCTACCGAATGATATAGCCCCCCCCCCCCCGTGGCGTAATGAGGTAAAATATAAGGTGCTAGATATGGCGCATCGGGCAAAATTATAGAATAAGAAAAACAATTGCGAGTGAGCAAAAATTCGACATTTTTATTACAAATTCTAATTTTGTGATTTATATTGACGTAATGATCAGAAAATAATATCATATTTCAGCCTTTTCTCTTCCTTTTTCTTTTTTCTTCTTAATCGTAGAAAACCATTCGGGGGGGGGCAAGAGCCAATCCAAGTCCCCTCCCAACTGTACGTCACTGCGTCATCTTCCCCCAGAAAAAAAAAGCTAAAAACATGCTTTGAGTCTCGACATTACTGTTTTATAAAACCAAGCAATCATGTGGTAAAAATGATAAAGATAGTATTTAGCTCCTGTACGCTCTCGTTGTGATCATCGATCAAATAAATTATTCTTATTTAAAACCTGTGGCCCAGTGGATTAGCCTCTAGAATTTGAAACAGGGGGTTTGAATACTAGCCATTGCGGAAAATCCTTCAGCAAGAAATTGATTCACATTCACCCGACCCAGGTGAAGTAAATGGGTACCCGGCAGGACTTATTCCTTGCACAAAGTGCCTTAAGCAGCTGGATCTAAAGCCGGGGTAATAAAGGACGCCATTGAATAGGCAACTATATTCGGCGCCTCTAAAATGCTAAACATCATCGATTTCACTCATGATGGGGTACAAAGAATAAGATCAATATTATATTTTGAACTATTAAGAAACAACTCAAACAAAACAATTTCAAATCATCTATTAGTTTTGATAGATCTAATTGTTATTCGCATTTTACATTTATTTTGATAAATGATGAGGAATTGTTTCACGAAACGACGAAGATATGAGGGATAGCAGTGTTATTTTGTATGAATGAAATCACTGCTGAATTAGCTGAAAATTTACTCAATCTAGTTAGATTCAATAAGTAAAATTACTTGATTTATCCAATTAATCAAAACAAAGTTCGCGTAACTCAATAAATGGAATGTTTCTTCAGGAACGAAAAAAAAAGCGAAAAAGAAACAAGTTGTAAAAATTATGATTATTTTGATTTTGGAGTATGCGTACCGATTTGATTAAAAAGAAGATTTCCTGCACTGGTAGAGTCCGATATAAAGCTAAAACACTTGTTTCGATACTAGAAAATCGATAACTGAAAGGTTAATTTGTATACAAAGTTGTATTTCCGGGATCACAAAATGCAAATAATAGACAGTGAACAATATTGCAGGTCACTTCCGTCGTTCAGATTGGCATTAAAAACAAACGAAATCGAGATCTATCGATGATTTATCATAACTTAATCACAAATACAATAGACAAATGACCTACCATAAAGCTTAGAATCTCTTCTTTCATCTGAAATTACTTATTTCTTATTCACCCATGAGTGAGCAAAAAGAATTTGAAGAGGGGATACCAAAAAGTCATTTGGCGGGCTGTATCTGGTTTCAAAAGGAAAAATGAATTTTTAAAAATTTCAAAATCTGCTCTTTAATTTAATACTTCAATTACAGAAAATGGTCTAGCCATGCATTAAGTCTTTTGTTAACAAAGCGATAACTTCTGTGGGAAACCGGTTGAAAACACGTTTATGTAATAAAATTATGGAAATACAAGCATTGTTTCAAGGGAACATATTTTTTTTTTACTTCTTGACCGTTTTTTGTGATTAAGGTATCAAATAAAAGAGCAGATATTAAACTTTTAGGCATGGGATTTTCTTTTTGAAATTCAGATATCCCCCCGCCAAATGAGTTTTTAGGTATCCTTTCTTCAATTTGTTTTTGCTCACTCATGCGTGAATGAGGAATAATCTAAGTAATATCAGATGAGAGAGGAGATTCTAAGCTTTACATTGGTAGGTCATTTGTCTATTGTATTTGTGATTAAGTTCTGATAAATCATCGCTTAATCTCGGTTTCGTTTTTTTCTGGGACGCACTCTATACCAAACTCTCCTTTGTTGATCACCTATCTAATTTGTGTAATTAAGCACGCATTTACTTGTGGATGATGCATTTGAATGTTAAATTATCCGCATAGTAATTATTTACATAGATTATTTTTTCGGAAGCGACCGTGAAGGCTTGAGGTTTGTTTTACAAACAATATATTCTAAATCATAAGTAATTTTTTGTAATCATCGCTCAAATATAAGTAAATACCCGTTATAAATAAAATGATTCCTCTTGTGCTTCTATCATATGTGACAAAGGGTCGCTGTTTCTGGTCAGAATCATAATTGAACAGACTTGGAAAGTAAAGTCCGTTTTCTACTCATCCAACATTCATCAATAGGTGAAAAAGATAAATGGATTCAATTTTATTGTAACACTAAAGGGAAAAAGAGAACATATAAAGTGTTAATTAAATGAGCTTTCAATGTATTCATATAATAATTTTTAAAGATATATTTGATTTTATGTATGTATTTCATTTTGTATATAAATTAAAGTTGTTGGCAAGTAAAAGCTTCCTAATACAAAAAAAAACCATGAGGCGCTCTCAGCAAAGAGAAGATTTTACCAATTGTCTCTATAAATTCTGATGGATGATATTTTAGGGGAAAATGTTGGATTAGAGGAAATAAGATGTACTTCTAGATATATTTGCTTCGCTTTTAAACATACGTATGCACTTGCTCAAAATCACATTATATTTAATACTCTATTATAGTGCGCGTTCAAAAACAATTATATTTATGATCAATGAATCGTTTTCTTATGAAATCATTTTGCCAGATGTGGTAGTTTAAAGTGCAGTCAATTACTTAGCAAGTATAAAGATGAAAAGCAAGATGTCGATATTTACGCTTCCATGTTTCTGATATTGTTACAGCTTTAGAAAATGCGCCCACGCTCAAGCTTTGGAATGAAAAAAAGATCGAATTTCATATTTCGTATATGAATAGAAGTGCAGTCAAACTCAACATTATATCGAAAGTCTGTCTCTAGCTCATTTTAAGGAGTTTCAGCGATAAAAAGGTTACAAATGATTGTGCAAGTAACTCCTACTTACCTGCTTTATTCACATTTTTTCTCGCGATGAAATTTCATATCGAATTCAAACAATCGCACTAATATCCGTATTCGACCCACTTTCCGTCTTGTTACACTGAAGATTCTGAAAGTCATTGTGTCATTTGATTTCATTTGACGCGTTTTTCTAAAGAGAATCGCGCCCTCTGGCTACGAAGGATTCGTATTTCATGATCATCTTCGATCGAAGGAGGGATGTGATTCCTTGCAAACACAAATCAGTTGCGTCTCAAATCGATGACGACAATACAGTGGGTTATAATAGCGCCCTCGACAAAGCTTGTCGTGCCTCCTTTTATTTTTTTTAGTGGAATATATCATTGGAAATCAAAGAAAGGCAACTTTTATAGTCATTATAAACTTTTAGCCTGACAACTTTACCATTTAACAGTTTGACTACCACTCATATGCTAGAAAGGTGTGGTTGTTTCCCGTCTTTGACCATCTGTTAAATAAATTATTGTTCTTTTTTCATTCTTTACCGATCTTCTTCTTTTTAATTCAATAGCATGGCAACTCTAGGATGTAACTAACACATGCACGTCCATGTTACTCCCACCAATGTAATAAACGCCCACAAATGTAATAACGCCTACATATGTAATAACACTTTACCCACAAATGTGTTAAATAACACTTTATCCGCAAATGTGATAGTTTCCCACACAAATGTAAAAATGCACTTTACCCACAAATAGAATAATTTTTGATCACCACAAAATATGCAATATTGACTTAACCCACAAATGTAATAACTTTGAAGGGATTTTCGGCGAATCTGTTTTAAACCAAACCCCTTAAACCCTATAGTAATGCATTCATATAGCGCAAAGTCAAGGTCTTTTCTTCAGACCGGTTTTATGAAATATTTATATTTATCTTCAAAGCAAAGCCCTCACAATTAAATCTTCCGAATGTTGAATAAAATAGAAATAAAGCGTAGTCTTTCTTTCAGGCCCTGATATTTCAAATAGCAAATGATAAAAATAATAATGATAATTATGATAATAATAATAAAGACCCCATGATCTTATTAATGTTAAATAACATTGAAATATAGCGTAATCTTTTCTCTAGACCCAGTTATTTAAAAAAATCACAAAAACAAACAACACCAACAACAAAGACCGCCTCCCCAATCTTATCAACGCTAAATAGCCTTCTTCTTATTCTGCCTTGTTGTTTGTTGGAAACCTGTAAAAAAATGACTATTTTTTGTCACATTTCAATTTAGAGTCTTTTTTAGAGGATGAAAAAGGTTTCTTTCCCTTCATCTTTTTTTTCATTTTCTATTTTACTTTCCCTTTTTCCTTCTCATTTTTCCATTTTTTTCCTTTTGTTTTATTTTCTGTAAATCTTTCTTTTTTTCTTCTTTGTCTACCTCTTTTCTGTTTTCCTTTCTTTTTTTCTTATCCTTTCGTTTTTTCTTCTTATCTCGTTCTTTTTTCTTATTTTTCTTCTCTCTTTTCTCTGTTTCTTTTCTGCATCTTTTTTCTTTTCTTCTTTTTCCTCTATTCCTTGTTTTTTTTTTTTCTTTTCTTTTTTTCTTTTTATTCTTTTTATTCATTTTTTTTGGGGGGGACGGGGTGGTAGGGGTAATATGGTGCAAATTTTCCTCCAGATCCATTTTTTCAAAATAGCAAATCATAAAAAACAAAACAATAAAATCAGACAAAATACATTTAAAGACCCACAATCTACTTGATGTTTAATAGCATGAAAATATGGCATAATCTTTCCTCCAGACCCAGTTATTTTAAAATAGCAAATCATTAAACTATATGATAATAAAAAAGACCCCACAATCGTATTGGTGTTGAATAACATAGAAATAAAGCATAGTCTTCCCTTTGGAACAAGTTGGCTTGAAAAAAAATAGAAGAAAGAAAGTTTGAGAAAAATCTGACAAATAATAAGTAGGAGCATTTAAATATGCAGTCTATAATGCTATGGAGGTCCTCCTATTGGCAATGCAACAAGGATGTGTGATGTCACATGTGAACAACTTTCCCTTTGATCGACTATAAAATACCCCCAAATTTCTCTTTTTGTTTTTTCTTATAGTGATACAAACTCTTCATCCATGATGTATTCTTTAGAAATCTGTATTACATAGTCATGATCTACTAATAGATGTGATAAAAGAGGCAGTTTAAATGAAATATATACAAAAGTACTTGGAGAGTTGTGACATCACACATCTTTGTCGCATTGCCAATAGGAGGATCTCCATAGCATTAGTGATCACAATATTCAAATGCTCATAACTTTCTCATTATTTATCTGATTTTTCTCAAACTTTCATTTCTGTTTCTTTGATTTTTTTTTGTTTTCACACCAGCTATCTCGTTCCAAAAGCTTAATTCTCCTGTAAATATTTTGAGCTTTTTGCGTTATTTTGAAAAAAAAGGGGAACTGGGTCTGGCTGAAAGACTGTGCTATATTTCCATGCCATTCAACATTAATAAGATTATTGGCTCTTTGTTTATGTTTTGTATTGTTGACTGAATGCATTATTACAGGGTTTTAGTTTAGAAAATATCCCTTCAAATTTATTACATGTGTGGGTAAAGTCATTATTAAATTTGTGGATAAGGTGCATTATCACATTTGTCGTTGACATTATTACATTAAAGTGTTATTGCATTTGTGGACGTTATTACATTTGTGGGTGTAGTAGTCCACCCTTACTTTCACACACGTACCTTCCCACACACACCCTCACCTTACCCTCACCCACCGGAACCCACGAACGCCACTCTCGCCTATACACAAATCCACTCACTCACCTTCACTCTACCTTACGCGAGCACCTTCACACACTTGTTTCCATGATCTTTATTTGTAATTAGATTTCATTTGAAAATAAATATCGATGCATCCATATAAAAAAACAGATCATATCATACCAGAAGGAATTTAATCTATTATAATCATATTTTATACTCACATTCACCCTTACACAGTCATGTCAACCTTACCTTCCACATGGACACTCACTCATACCCTCACCTGCACATTCACCATCTCCATCACTCACACGCTGTCACTCTCTCCTTCACAAGCGCACACAACTACATAATTATTCAGAAGGAAGGGTGGGCGCGGAAATTGCCGATACAGCAAAACGAACAGACATATAAATGAAATTGTTACATACCGGCATCTTTTTTAAATCCAACTTCAACGGCAATAGAATATAAAGGGTGAGGGTGATCAGGGTTTATGGGCCTTATTTCACCCAATTATAATTCTTCTGTTCATTCTTAGAGTTTTGTTTTGTACATACATGTATTTGTTTATGTTTTCTTTCTTGCATTAAAAAGTTCTATCATGCCATCTTGATGGTTTCATTGTTCAGAAGCCAATCGAAATCAGTAATTAAAATGGATGTTTTTAATAGCCACAACTGATGGAAACAAAATAAAGAGCGAGACTCGTTTTCACGAGGTACAAAGCATACCAACTTACATGTATTTTATTTCCATTATTGGGATTTGAAATGTAGGCGTACGAATATTAGGAAAACCAACTAAGATGTAGTAGAATACTTACACGATTTTGATCTTTAATAATAATAGTAGTAAAAAAAACGTTTTACAGTAGTATTTAGTAAGCTCTCACTTGCCAGGATGCAAGCTTCGTCGGACTTTCAACGTAGATGGCGTATTAGCTGATGCAGCACATTGAAGTGCTCGATCATTAGGCATATTCAGTCTCATGTCAGTCCCAGATTTTCAGATGATGAATAAAAATGTTTATTTTCCGTAACGGAGAAAAAATAGGGAAGGTAATAAGTATTATTTTCTTCCATATTATTCTAAAGTTTGGATAATTTCATACAACATAGATCCTATATTAGTTAAATATGCAGACTGTGTTTCTTCCAGCCACAAGGGTTTCCTGCTTCTTACAATATGGACGATTTTTTTTACTGCACTATTTACCAATTTTACTAAGTTTATTTGTAAGAAAAAAAAAACAATGTATTAAAGGAGACTGAAACGTTTGGAACATGACAGCTTGTGTGAAAACAGAAAAATCAAAGAAACAGATCAACAAAAGTTTGAGAAAAATCTGACAAATAATGAGAAAGTTATGAGCATTTGAATATTGCGATCACTAATGCTATGGAGATCCTCATATTGGCAATGCGACAAAGATTTGTGATGTCACTTGTGAACAACTCTCCCCATTACTTTAGTATATATTTCATTTAATCTGCCTCCTTTTTTCAAATCTATCAGTATAGCATATATTCTTTCAATAGGAGGGCATGTAATACAGATTTTTAAAGAATACATCATGGATATAGAGTTTGTATCACCATAAGAAAAAGCAAAAAGATACATTTTAGGGTTTTTATAGTCCATAAAAGGGACAGTTGTTCACATGTGACATCACACATCCTTGTCGCATTGCCAATTGGAGGATCTCCATAGCATTAGTGATTGCAATCTTCAAATGCTCATAACTTTTTCATTATTTGTCAGATTTTTCTCAAACTTTCTTTGTTCTTATTCTTTGATTTTTCTGTTTCGACACAAGCCTACTTGTTCCAAATGTTTCTTTCCCATTTAACATTAGCGTCGGTCGGGTTACGGGAAATAAACTTTTTATGTGTAACTGACCGCCGAATCACACGGTAAAAAAATCGTAATTTGAATGATTCCAGTAAAAAATAAAAATAATGACGAATTTTAGCACGTGTAAAACCAAACTAGAAACACGAACGCTAATCACAATTACTGTACAAATTCAAGCTCTACTCGGGGGTGAATTCCAGTAAAGATTCACTCAAATTACGGTACGAATTTTACGTGTGAAAGGCTTGACCTCGAAAATATATTTTTGGGGAGGAGCTAACGTGTCATTTCAAGCACTTCCCTTGATAATACATTTGTCATGCACTCATCGTATCGAAGCAGTGCTTTTTCACCAAGGACACATACCGCCTTTGCTCGGAAATTCGAATTCTTATCACAGTTTTCGAGTGAGCGTGTGAAATGTCAGATGATTCTAAAGACGAATTGCAATCATCAATACAATGAGGATTCAAGATTCACGTGTGCAAAGACCCTGAATCACAAGCATTAATGGAACAATAGAAGGAATGTGCATTTCCATAAGCATGCTTAAAATGCAACCAGTTAGTTCAAATTGCTCCTTACTAGAATTATGTTCACATTTTCCTTTATGTGTGTATTTTTTCTTGATTAGTTCTTGTCAGCAATGTTGTCGGGGTCAATATTCGCCAGTGCGACGTTGAGAGGGAATTCGAGTGTGAGCCTGGAGTCTGCATACCAAGAAACTTGACATGTAATGGTATATTCGATTGCGAACTCGGTCAGGACGAGGAAGTTGCATTTTGCGGTAAGAATATAATGTTTTTGTTATGAGTATAGTGAGATCACCCCTAACGATGAATTACACTATTTGACAGTAAATACGGATTATTAGGATAATCACCGAAATCACCGTAAATCTGTCATTGGTAAGTTCTGATATATTATTCACTTGATTGTGTCTTGTTTCCACTTAAAGATTTTATTTTAAAGATCTATTTAGATAACCCACATTGCTTTTTTACATGTAATAGTCTATTAAATTCTTTTCTCCAAAATATAGATAAATTTTATTCGACAGTAGTTTTGTTATTATTTTTGTTGGCATTAATATTATTATTAGAATTATCATTACTATTTCTTTTTTTTCTTCCTTTTTATTCAAGAGAATAAAAAAGAACTTTTATTTCATAATATCAACAAAAAACAACGAATCAAAGTATGTCACATAACTATTGTACATACATTCCTTTACATGTATACGCTTTTTACATGTTTTTCACATAACATACAATGTTATATGAATGAAAGAGTACTAGTGATGCCTGCGTCATAAAATAGATTAAATACAACGACCACTTTATCATCATCACTGCATTATTATTCATTCGGCCATAGAAAATACACAATCGTAAATGTAAATACAAAAATAAAATCTGAACAAATGATTATAAATAAGTTAAAAGGACAGGAAGAAAATGAGGGCAGAAAGATATACTCATTGGCTCAGAGAATTAACATTCGATGTTACCCGGAGGCATGCGAGCCCTCAGAGAAAAAATAGCATAATTACCGGTATAGATTTTATTATTGAATTTAAAATTCAGTGTAAATAATCTGTATCTTATGCGTGATAGTTAAAGCAAAACTAGAAGTACATTGACTCTAGGTCTAACATTTGACATCGGTAATAAACATATTAAGTATGAGGCGACGAGTATGACGATTTCTATGCCTGTTGTACAACTTTTTTAATTACTGAGTTTTATGACTTGAAATTTTATTTCAATGTGGTGTTACCATAACATACTTATACACATGTCACTGAACACGATGTGTATGCTCGTAAAACCAGCTACCGGTTGTATTAAAGAACGAATGTAATAGGTTAATAATTTTCAGTTTACAAACTAAACCAAGCAATCCAAAAAAACAATCATTATCAATGTTGAAATTGCCATTGAATAAAACTATTACTGGACACCCAATAACGTCTAGGATCCCGCTTAACGCAACCATGGCAACCTCACACCTCACAGATTCAATACGATCAGTGTTTGGTGTGTGTGTGTGTATTTCAGTTTTGTCAGACGTGTATCAATCAGATATGATTATTTACGTCTGGGACCGACCTTTAACGTCACCATCCGAAAGACGTGACCAGGGCTCGAACCTCGACCCTCTGCATCAATTTGTAATTTCCCCCACAGCTTGGATTACAGGCGCACGCCACAACGCCCAGTTTGGAACAAACCTGGAAATGTATGAATGTGATTTTCTTTTTCAGGTTCAAGTTATCTGTTAGAATAATCATATCAAACTTTTGGTAAAAATTGCATGCATTTTTTTGGAGTAAAGTCTAAAGTGCTTTGAAATCGCAGTCGATCGTAATATCCGATTATTTTGACGTTGTGACGTCCTCACGATTAAAAAGTCGCATCATTTAGCTACATTTTATTCCTAAATCGGATCACAGATGAATCGAAAGGTGGGCGAAGTCCTTAACGCAACCATGCGTTCTGACGTACACTGCTACTGCAGATAGGTTGTCATTGTCTACACCGCATCAGTGACATTTACTGCCTGTACCTGACTTCTATGATGGTACCCAACGCAAGTTTTCACGGTGGCCTTAAATTCATTTGATCTCACCCAATAAATAACTGGGTTGGCAATCAAATTGGTATTATATGATAAATTTCCGATTCTATACCATGTTGTATTCAATTTATTCGATAATCCATAGACACATAGCGGCATCCAAAGAGAGAACGATGTGACATAAATAGCGGCAAATGTTTTCAGCAACCGGCGATTTTCCTTTAGGCGGAGATCATTTACACCTGCCCCTGTCCGCGTCACACTGGTGTAAAGAAGTGTATAAGAGAGTCCTGTAAGTATGAACAATATGAGGATACAAAGAGATAGTGGCACTCCTATCCGATTTTTTGAGAGGATCAGCTCGACGTAAAGCGGGAAAAAGCCGGTCACCCAGGCCAGTACGCAGGCAACGATACATCGCGGTGTGGTGACTAGATTCTTGACTCCAAACGGATCAACTAGAACGGTAACGAAGCGATAGATAGCCACAAGAAGAAAATTGAGTGTCGAGACAGCTGTACACGAATTCCATGCAGCGTTGTATAGAGGCTGCATATGAAATTGAAACAAATGCAAAAAAATCCATGTACCTATTTTAATCAATTATTTACAACGTTTGGACCTCTAGGAAATAATGATTTTGACCTTTGAAAGCTTAGCGGTATGTATAAAATCCATGGAGCTTGAATGTTTAAAGTAGAAATATATTGAAAATAGTACAAATGGAGAAACATATATCAAATTAAAGGAGAAAAAAGGGAGAACACGATGATGTACATCATTTATCATGGAGACCGATGAAACTCAGATAATTGATAGTTTAAGTTCTCTCTCTGAATGATTCAAACACGCAGAATTACGTCCGCGAAATTGGGGATTTTTTTATGACGTCACTGTCTGTACGAGAGGTGTGATTGGCTCTCCCACGTGAAGCTCCACTTGCATGCAAAACCTGTTGCGATGTGTACAACGAAGTGACGTAGTTGGAGGAATTACGCCGATGATGATGAGTCGGACAATTCAGCTTGCAACACGATCACATGCCCATTCGCTACCAACTCATGCAGCTGCTACAACCAGGCCTGGCTACAACTGCTAGCTACACCGTGCGGGCCAAATTGAATTCATGAAAATGAATAACCACATCCAGACAGAGTCTCTTACCTCTTTCAAAATTTGATATGAAGAAGGAAAATAATGATATAACTGTACTAACAAACAAGTGAATATAATCCGAACCTGAAGGCAAATCAACTCAACGAATAGCAGCAGACGATATGCACCGACGATATACTTCATGTGGCTGGGATAGATTGTCACTCGTTCAAGCTAGATTCTCATTTTGTCAAATCTCATTAATTTGACAAAATTACGAAACATGGGGAATTATTTATCTATATAAAAATATAGTAATATTTTGTATTATTTTTCAAATTACGATAAAAACTTACTTGAATGAAAACGTTGGGGGTAAATTAAAATTAGTGTAAAAGATCATCTCCAACATGCGTAGCTTGTGTGTCATTGCAAACAAACCATCTTAAACACATGTACCGGTATTCCTTCCTTGCTCGCCTTGCTGATTGAGAGCTGTGCAACACGTGCATAGATCTACTCTCTCAGCCAAGTCGATCAAAGAAGGAATACCGGTACATGTGTTTGAGATGGTTTGTTTGCAATGACATACAAGCTACGCATGTTGGGGATGATCTTTTACATCTAATTTTAATTTACCTCAACGTTTTCCATCAAAAAATGTTTTATCGTAATTTAAAAATGATACGAGATGTAATTATATTTTTAGATAGATAAATAATTCCCCGAGTTTCGTAATTTTGTCAAATTGATGAGATAAAAATTACATCTAACAGAACGAGTGACAATCAATCCCAGCTACATGAAGTTATGGTCGGTGCATATCGTCTGCTGCTATTCGTTGAGTTAATTTGCCTTCAGGTTCGGATTATATTAACTTGTTTGTTAGTACAGTTATATCATTATTTTCCTTCTTCGTAGTAAATTTTGAAAGAGGTAAGAGACTCTGTCTGGATGTGGTTATTCATTTTCATGAATTCAATTTGGCCCGCGCGGTGTAGCTAGCAGTTGTAGCCAGGCCTGGTTGTAGCAGCTGCATGAGTTGGTAGCGAATGGGCATGTGATCGTGTTGCAAGCTGAATTGTCCTACTCATCATCATCGGCGTAATTCCCCCAATCTACCTCCAACTACGTCACTTTCTTGTTCACTTCATCATCATTCTCTTCATCTTCAAAATCATCAATTTGAAAATCTAAATCTAGATAAAATTATGGGTTTTCTTTCATTTCGTGATCGAAGTATTCAGTGACAGTGTGGAAAAAACGTACCCACGCAACAGGTTTTGCATGCCAGTGGAGCTTCACGTGGGAGAGCCAAACACGCCTTTCGTACAGACAGTGACGTCATCAAATTCGAGTCAATTCAGAGACCGATGCGAGGCATATTTCGGAGAGGCATTTTAGCGTTTTTTAATCGGCAATTTTCACCTTTTGTATTATTTTCGTTATTTTTGAATGACCCACTGATAATCCCCACATCATTACCTTTCCATTTATATATAATAGGACCACATTCATAATCAATATATTTCTTACAACTCATGTTAATAAAACACCTATCGTCCAGATCACACTATTGGTCTGTCTCGCAGAGTCGTAGTGTTGTTTTACCCGACTGCTAAGAAAACATAACAGCCTATAAGCAAGCAAGCAAGCAGGGAACCGAAACCATAAGGTTCTCTCCAAGGGACCTGGTAATGATAATTTAAATGATTTATGAAAAAACAATACACCATTTGTAAATCGAACCCCGGGTAACCGGAAACGAAACCCCCGCTCTACCATGTCTACCGACTGAGCCATCGTGTCTCCTCATGCTAAAAGGTTTTCTCAATTCACTTTTTGACCTGTAGTCTTACCTCAATCGACACCAGGTAGCGTCATCGAGCAAGAAAATATGATCCTGCACTTAGAGGCCTTGCTAGAAACTTTTAGCCGAAATCATGCGTAATTAGGCGGTGCAAGAAATTTGAGTTGCCATTCAACGCAAATTAACTACAAATGTGTGTTTAAGAAAAGGGCTTACGCTTGATTTAGGAGAGTTGAGCTTCCCTAGCAGTATTTACAATGTGGAAAAAGAGTTAGACATGACCTTTATCATGTTTATACTGCTAAATTTACGCATTTAAGAGAATGAATCACCTTTTTTAGAAAGTCCACTAAAAGTGAATCACACTGTGCAGTTGTCCATAGTGTGGAATTGTCTTCGCGCTACTAAATTTCAACTATGTGAATCGCATCTTCACATAGTGCACTGTGTAACACTGTGAGCACGCTGGGTGAAACCATGTTCTTTCCGGCAAGTTTGATTTAGAATTTAATTTACATGTATATTTCTTGCAAGTCTCATAATAATATCCGAGAAACATATTCTATGCGCTGAAATTTTAGACCTACCCTTCGTTGACTGTCGTACATATCGAGGAGGGAAACAACAGCAGAGGTGAGGTCTATAAGCGCCATGTTGAAAGTGAAGATGTTATGTTGTTTTCTTAATCTTGGCGATGAGAGGATGAAGAAGAGAATGAGTCCGTTGAGAATGACAGATATAGCAGTCAATGGAGTATTCACCATCTGGTAATAGGTATACCCTAATTCAGCAAGCTGATTTTCATTTGGAGTAGGAATGATTCGCACTTTTTCTGTTCCCATATCTGATTCCATACTGAATCTAAGTAAAATCGAGAAGTCAAGGTATTCACGATGACGATCAGTGATTTTTTTATATTACTTTTGAAATAAGCGTTCAAATTGTTGAAAACAGCCGTTCGTAGGATTCGTTATTTTCACAATATCTATTTCTGACTTCAAGCTTCGCAATCTTATAAGTGATAGTGTTCAGTGCAAAACGTTAGACTCAGGCGATACGTTTTCTCAGAGAAAAATTCACTATGAAATGAGATCTGGAGAGTATAACCAGTCTCCCAAGTCAGTTTTAATAAACGTAAATATCCACAATTCACCGGACATGCTTGTCATCATCGAGTATGGAATTACCTGTACCTGGCACACGAATTTATATTATTGCATTTTTCTTAAATGAAGAGCGTGATTCCAAAAGGGACTAAAATCCACTTTTGACCAAAATAGATTTTTTTTTAAATATAGATATAAATATTTATATCTTAGACTTGGGTATCAAATGCACCGTATGTCTTTTTTAAAAAAAATATGAGTTTATTCCAAAAACGAGCTAAATTCAAACAGTATAATTAAAAAAGGAGCTAAATCCACTACCGGGTCATTTAAACTTGATTAATTTGCTACTTTACATAAAGTTATGCTTACAAATTTGTAGGTAAATGTTGTAGAAGCAAGATCACACCATCTGTGCAAATTTGATGAAAATAATAATTATAATAATAAATAAGTTTACTATTTTTGTTAATATTGTTTTGGATTTAGCTCCTTCAATATCGAAAAAGTCACCGTCCTTAGTAAAGATGAAAAATGTCTTCTTTTTTTTTAAATTTTCGGTGGATAAACATCAGATACGCTGTGAAATATGCATACTCTTCTATAAATGCTTATGTGTTCTGTGTTTAATTTCCAATATTAAACATGTTTAAATTCAACTAAGGTTTTATTCCAAAAGGAGCTAAATCCAAGAAGAATACATATATTTTTGTAATTCTTTAAAAATGATATTAAATGTTCGATTTATCAATCTGAGAGGATAACATAATCATATGCGAAAATAAAACCAATGTGAAAAAGGGAAAGTGGTGAATGAAAAATCCTTGATTTACAGAAAAATACTAAAAGAGGATTTAGCTCTTTTTGGAATAAAACTCTTACATATATTTATAAAAATGTAAATTTATAATTCGAGCTTCCACTGGCGCCCTAGTCACGTACTTCTCAGCCGTTTTGTTTGATTTTTCTGAAAAGGAGATGTGTTTATTAAACTAAATGTATGTTATATCAGTTGCTAGATCATGTTCTCCACACCATTATTAACATTTCTTTCTCATTTCACGAATACGGCGAGTGTATGTGTAAACAATATGACAGAAAAGACATTTTCCCTTGATAGGTGCAGATTTAATTTCTTAGTTTTATTCAATTGTCATCGAATTAAATTTATTGCAAAGAAATCATATGTAAAGGAACCGACAAGGCATATATCAAAACCTTACCCCAAATAACAACAACAACAACAACTTAGGAACGTAAAATTACGAAGATGTGTAACGTGTGACAAAATAATAGTTTGCTTCTGTTTCACAGTGACCATTTATAGGGATTTACGTTACAAGGAAGTTTCTATGTTTTCTACAATCCAATTCAATTGAGTGTGAACTGATATCCTTGTTCTACAGAAATACCTGGCTCATTGGACACTCATCGCAAGTAAGATTTGTGTCATTTTGGCCACCCCCATATATCTTTTACATTACCTACCAATTAGTCAGATAATGTAATGTTGGTTTGCTAAGAGATCAGAGTAGTATGAGTGTCAAGTTTTTGTTATGCAACTATCGGAAGTGTCTGGTCAACCACTGAAGACAGTCTGTTAGTGTCCGATGATTAAAAAAAATCGATAATTTCACCAAAATCATTTTGGGCATCAAATATTGGTTTTTATGTTAGATTTATATGTATAATTATACCGACTAAAATAGTGCTTTCACTTTTTTATATTTACATCGGGGAAGCCCGAATTTTTTAATGTGGAAGTGAAGGCAAAGCTTTGTAATTTTTAGTTTAATCTTTTTACCTTGTCAATGTATCTAGAATCCTACATACGCCCTGGATAAATTAGATTGCATGAAGAAATTGAATGTTGTGAGAAACCAGTGTTTTGAGCCTCGATGATTTTTCTATGGAGGTGTGGAAATATAATACATAACCAAACAAAGAACATCACTTGGCAAAGAAATGACGTGTATTTATGGTCCCTATGAACATTGTTGCCGTTGCCATCAAATACTATCAGAATATTTGTCAATGACTGGTATTTTCCTGGCTGTCTGGCCTCGACCCTTCCGGCGTTTGTCTTGTCCTTGTGGGTCGGCCTTGGCCTCGGACACAATACTGACACCTTTTTTTATGGATTTACGAGGGAGCAAAGTGAGTGAGAATATGAAATGCGTAGGTAGCCCCTTTAGAAAAAAACATACTTGAACAATTCACTTACTGTTTGTCTTTAAAGGTCAAGTCCACTACAGAAAATTGTTAATTTGAATCAATAGAGAAAAATCAAATAAACGTAACGCTGCAAATCTCATCAAAATCGGATGTGAATTAAAAAAGTTATGACATATTTCAGTTTTGCTTAATTCTCACAAAACAGTTGAATGCAGTTGAATGGGGGGGGGGTGGCGAAAAAATATTTTCATCCATTTCCCCGTCACGGCCGTGCAGATCTGATATTTTTATTTTTGTTTGGGTTGGGAAGGGGTTAGCCCTAGTTAATTTCCATTCTCACAAACAATATATAGAGTACCATGCGAGCGTGGAGCGCGAGCTCAACCATGTCAATTATTTTTGAGCAGCTTTTGTAATCATGAACTAGATGCGTACCTAGGTAAATGTTTAATGCGAGCGCGAGCCAAAAATTTTAATATACTCGCCAGTAAAAAGATTTTTTTTTAAAGACAGTTCGCAGTGACCATAAATAGAAAACATATTTCATCAATCAAAAAAATGTGAGCGTGAAGCGCGAAGTTAGACTTAATATCGGACATTCCATGTATTTTCTTGTAATCTTGAAAAAGGAGGATATTAATTAAGCGGATATTGATTTTTTTTTATATTTTGACTTTAAGAAACTAAACATTTTTGCACGTTTTCGTATAGAGAACAGACTCAAAATCAGCATCATAACCAAAACAGCTGTGTATCTTAATAAACATAATTCGAGCGCGAATTGCGAGCGATTTTTATTTTGATATTTTGACTTGAAAACTAAAAAAATTGTATACATTTTATATAAAAATGAAGGAAAATCTCAGATTCCGCATCTGTTGCTAAACAACTTCTGTATCTCAGGAAACATAATGCGAGCACAAAGTGTGAGCTATTTTTTAGGGGGGTTATATTTTTCTTGAGGAATAAACATTTTTACACGTTTTTTATAGAGAACAAACTTAGATTCCGCACCTCAAATTGAACAAGCTGTGTATCTTAATAAACACAATGCAAGCGCAAAGCGCGAGCTGATATGTATCTATATAGTGACCCAAAAGAAAACTTTGAAGCACTGTCCAAAATGAAGAAAAATTGTGGAGAGGATATGGATCTCACGAAATACATGATGTGAGCGCCAAGTGCGAACTGAGAAATTTTTGAGATTTTGACCTTAAACCGGGACATTCCAATCACTGTCGGTATAAGCGCGAGCTGACAACTTTGACTTAAAAGTAAAAAAAATTACACGTTTTTGAATAAAGAACAAACTCAGATTACGTTATGTTCTTTCATAGTGGGTTCTTCTCAGGACAACACAATAAGTGGCCATTTAGCACATATATATTTAATTAATGTCTGCTTTTAATGTCCCCTATGTTTCACTCTCTGCGCATGCTGCTATATTTTGCGAAGATTAAGCTACTGTCTGTAGTCTTCGTTCAATACCTAACATTTCTCCTCCTTTACTTGGGAGCATACCCCGCCATTTTTAAGACGTTTCACACTGTAGGCACTAATCAGGTGTAATTTTTCAATAAACATAGTAAAAGCATTGCACAGCATTGCATGCTATATAACAAAATAGTCATAACAAACTAAGCAAAACTATGTCATAAAACAATTCCTATGCTAACTTGGTGAATTCTCAACAAATATCTAGAACACTTGGCAAATACTGAATGTAGCAAATACTGTGCCCAACTTACTTTTAGTTTTCATTCTATATATTTATTTTTCAAAATGTGTTACATCTGCAAACGGTACGTATTTCCATAGATCTTACCATTTGCCAACATAGCTTTGAATATCAATTTAATCGTAAGAAGTGCTTTAAAACAAACTTAGTATTAAGTGCAAGCTTCACATTGGAATATGAAACACAGTGGGAAGTGATATGAAAACATTCTGATTCAACTGCAAGGAAGTTAATCTAATTTTCACTCTGTATAATATTGATGTGTTTTCAACAATAATCAATTCTCATACTGATATAATATCCATAACTTGTAATGTGGCTACATACAATATACATGTATACCTTAAGCGGTCTTGACAAGCATCACTAAATTTCAGACTATAGCGTACTTTAATTTGGCTTCATGTTTTCTCTAATAAATAAATCTAAAAATTAAAACATTTTGTGAATGTGTCATTCATAATCTCTGTTCACTTGTGTGACTTTATACCTTATTTATCCACCCTTTATAAATGCAAATATAACTTCAAGACATATTGACTTTTTTCAAACTCATGTTATTTTTCTTTTCCAGTAGATTAACTACCAACCTGTTTAATCATCATGCAATAACTCACTTGCAATTCGTGCTCAGATAAATCTGAATTAAACGTTATCAAACATTTATAACGATAATACCATCTTTGAAGTAGAACATACATTGTTCTAAACAGCTAATTACATGTGTGTTTCTTCAACATGCAACTGTTTGACAGAATTTGCAATCTGCCTGTACCTTTCAACATTGCTATGAACATATTTTTATTCTATGCCACTGTTATTAACCCAAATGTCGTCCATGTTTCCACTCTCTGCGCATGCCTCTCTATGATGCGAAGATGAAGTTACTCTGTTGTCTTCATTCAATATTTAACAGACTCGGCATCTGTAATAATCAGCTGGGAATCTCAATATACATAATGCGAGCACGAAGCGCGAGCTGAAAATATTTCGAAATTTACACCTTAAACTTGGACATTCTAATCAATGTCGGTACAGAGAGCTCCCTACGTTCGCATTTCGAAGAAAAAAAATCGCAATTTAATGATAGCCGTATGCAATTGGAAATTTATCGACAAAGATAATGGCACTCAAAGACCAAGCAAGAACATTATTTTAGCAGTTGGAACAGATCTGCGTGACCCGACAGTTTGTAATTTTCCCGACAGGCGTCAGTCCAAAATCCCAGTCCAACAGCCCTGCACTTGCATAAGAGACAATTGTTAATTTTCCAACATCTCAGACTCCGCATCTTTACCTAATCAAAATCTGGTCTACCCCGTTCCTTGATTTTCTCCTTCCTTTTGTCCTCTATCTTCCTTTCTTAATCTATTTAGTTCTTCCTTCTTCCTTTCTTTCTTCTTTCTTTCTTTCTTTCTATCTTTCTTTCTTTCTTTCTTTCTTCCTTCCTTCCTTTATTCCTTTCTTTCTTTCTTTCTTTGGGGGTGTCGCACCCCCCTCCCTTTAGCGACGGCCCTACATGTAACGATCTGGCAAGTAATATAAACGTATGAATAGGTTACGTAACGGCTTGACAGGTTGAAGACACCCAGCATCAACAAGTTTGTTATTGTGGCAATTTAGATTCAAACTGAACTTGACCTGGACTTGCCCCGTCTAGCAATTCAGATGCTATTTACATGTACATGCATTTAGGTGTATCAAACCGTGCACAAGACATATTTTAAATTTTGGCTCCTGAATTTTTTTTTAAACTGCTTGAAATCAATCTGTAAAATCGGGGGAAAGCCTGCAATAAAATTTCTAATTCCATTATCAATCACCATGATCACGACAAATAAGTGGGAAAGATTGCGTTACACCATTATTGGCCCAACGTTGGTTTTGAATAAGAGTCTTTTAACTTCCGTCCTAAAGTCATTTGAGCGCGCCCAAAAAAATACAGGATTGACAATTAAATTGGCGTTTAACGGAAGTAAACCTATCCCGTCGATCAAATCAATCTCGGAGTAGGAAATTCCCAAAGCAAAGCTTGGGATCCAGAAAGCAACCGATGTTATGTATATGGAGACAAAAGTTATCAGCAAACGGCGATTCTCTTTCAAACGGCGCACGTCTCGTGAACTCGTCACACCGCGGTATAAAAGTGCATATGAGATCCCTGTTAGAGCAAAGACAAATAGGATAAAGCTCGAAACCCACTTGAATCCTCCATCCAAGACGGCGAAAATATGAACTACAAAACCGACCAACCAGGACAACACACAGGCTAAGATGCATCGAGGTGTAGTTACAAGATTTCTAATTCCGAAAGGGTCAACCTGAACGGCCACGTAGCGATAGAAGGCCACTAAAAGAATGTTTAGACTCGCTGAAACTATACTCGATCCCCACGTTGTGAAGAGAAATCGGGGTACCTGTAATAAAAAAAATATATAGAAATTAATATTCTATATATACCTGTATATATTGTATATATATATGTGTGTGTGTGTGTGTGTGGGAGTGTGTGGATTTGTGAGTATGTGTGTGGAAAGCAGGTTTGATAAAATCCCAGCATCCCCATCGCTAAATATTGGAAGGCTCTATTGGTGCATAACTTGGCGAAGCAGGGGGTGGGCAATGGCCCACCCCCTCAGAAATTTTGAAAACCTATGAGGCAAAAAGTATTAACGAAATCCTTCAATTAACTTTCGGCCCTACAAATTGCAAAAGCGCCTCAATTTCAAGCTCGATCGCCTAGCTTTCTTTGTTTTTGCTTTTTTTCAAGTTTACGTGTCCTACCCCCCCCCCACACTTCGCGCTGTTCATCAGTTCAAAAAAATATTAAGACGTTCCGTTTTCAGGGCTGAATTTCCAAATATTTCAGCTCCTCCTTCGCGATCGATGTACTTACTTCCTGTGAAGCGTATACCCTGTTCGTGACTTCATCCAAACATTCCCTGAAATGTCAATTTTCAAGCCAGAATGTCACAAACATGTAAATATTTCACGACGCACTTGCATCGACACGGCCTGTTTCCTAAGTGACATAATTATACACATTAAGAAATATGGGTGTAAGAAAGGTGCAACTTTGTGGAAAAGGGTATACTATACAGGGCGAGTATTCGAGCGTAGTTGCACATTTCACTCGCCACCGCGCCTGCGCAGACCCGCAGCGGGTGGTGAGGGTGGAAGTTTGGACCTTGCGTATTATAGGTACCTGTCATACTTCATACTTATCGATATCAATCATACTTATTTTTCTTGTTCCCGTCTGCGTATGCTAGAGGTTAATAATAATTATCAAACATATCTCTGGGTTCCATTTTGGTGTTTATTATTTAAAAAATAGCCAAATAACCTAGCGACTAGTCGCATGTTTACTTAACTGGTAGCCCCGTAATAGTGATATTCTAGGTTCCAAGGGGGGGGGGCAAAGTGGCTGCAGCAACACCCGGTCAACCAAAAAAAGAGAAAAATGGAAAGGAAAAAAAGAAGGTAAGGAGTGTATATTGGAAAGCAGAAAAATAAAACTATTGGCATAATTCCAAACAGTTACAATGATGCACCTTTTAGGCGCTCCCATCTGGTCTGCACCTTTAATGGTGCGAATTTGTACATATTTTTATAAGTGTGTACATGTATCGAAATTTCCAGTTTACTATTTAAAGGTGTTTAAAGACTTCTCGTTTTCAGTTCTAGTAATATTAATTATGGGGCCTACGCATCGTATACTTTATTATCAAAACAATCAGATAACTATTGACGTCCGCATCATCTGCAAGTTTATAAAATGGAATCTCTATGTCCGTGATAATTCCAAAATGTATTTGAAGTGTCAATGAGAATAAATGTACATCAAAATTAGAAGATATGGGATTCCACATATAAAAAACAATCATGTTACCTTTTCCTAATATTCAAACAAGATCTCTGTATATTGCATTGTCTAATAACACTACTAACCTTAAACTGTAGGATTATTTTACACGCCGTACAGACTTACCTTTCTTGTCATGGAAACAGCCAGTGATATCAGCATGACCAAGGCGGAAAATATATCAATAATTGCCATATTAAATGTAAATATGTTGTGCTGTTTCCTTAGCCTCGGTGAGCAGACAACCAAAAGGATGATAGAACTGTTTAAAAACACTGATGTGGCAGCCACAAGTATATTACATATCTCAATAATGAGTTCTTGTGGTTCCCTTGTACTCACAGTAGATTGAGTGAAAATACCCACTTGGTCAGTTGTGTAGGGAATCATACTCTAAAAAGCGTTTGGATACCTGACAAATAAGCAGTTCGGATGCGATTTAGAATCAAATAATCCCCTATCACGTAATAGTCAGTGCTCATACTTTTTTCCCTTAACGTTTTCTTTCTCTATCGCATGCGAAGACAGGCTTGTTGGTAGGCCTATGTATTTTATGAGTTGTATTTGATAATCATGAGATCCTTGCACATCTTCAAACACTTTAAATCAATATCAGGTCTCACACGATCGCCTTAAATGAGTTACTTCGTAAGTCAAGTCATCACTGCTATCTGACTTAGAATTACTGCCACTGTGCTAAACATTCAACATTAATAAACCTAGAAATGACGTGCACTGACATGATTAATAACCCGACTCATTTATGCCCTGTCGATCATGATGCCAATTGCTTTTAATATTGTAGCTTTCGATACGTTCTTTATATCCAATAGGCTAATCTGTTGATGCATCATTCATTTGTTTAGTATCCACTCTACTTGATAATGTTGATTATTTCGAGAAAATAATTATACCAGGCGTGCTACTCAGTGGGCAGTTCATGGTACCCAATCATTATCACTGATTTGCAGTTTGAAAGGGTTATTAAGTGTTGAAAGAACGCAGAATGCACATCCACTATTAGTCATAGGTAAATTTTTTTTAAAGGATGTTTTTATTGTTATTCTCTTAAATCAAAATACACATTCACATTTCATAAACAAGTTGTACAAATTATTTGTAACATGATTATAAATTACACAATAAATCCATATCCCATATAATTATACAAAATATACATCAAACTTCTAAGAGACCTCATCCTCCCCTTTATGCCAACTCTACATGGAGGGACACCAATTCCCCGTATTATATTCGTGCTTTTTCTGAAAAAAAAGAGAAACACATGTTTTTGTTTGATGGCTTTTGTTTAGTTTTGTGATTTTGTATCTCGCTCTATGTATATACCTCTGCCTCTCTCTCTCCCTTTATATATATATATTCCTTTGATTAAGATTTTCCCATTTCCCTAAACTTAGATACATCTTGCCTCTATCTAACGCCAGCCTTTTTTCTTCCCATTCTACTTCTTTAAATTTCCTTTTAATTTCATCCATGAGTACACCCTTTTCCCTCCCTTTACAATTTCCCAAAGATTACAAAATGATCGACCAAATGTTCCTTTCCTTCATCCTCTAATTCTACACCTACAAGGATTTTATCGAATTATCAATATATATAAAACCAAACAACTTACAATTATTCCAAACCAAAGCATATTCACATTCCAAAAATAGATGGCTATATGTTTCCTCCTCTTTTTGTACAATTACAACAAAGATTATTTTGCGAGATTTTAAAACGAGAAAAGTGATGATTTTGTATAAGCAATGCCTTGCAACATTTCATATTGAAAATCTCTTAATCTGCTGTTAAGAGTACATTGTCTTGGTCTCATAAATATGTGTTCAATCTTTTCATAAGAAAAACTATATTTGTTTTTTACCTTTCGAAAACATCAGGTATTGCGAAGTTACATTTCATAAAATTTACATAAACATTTTTAGATATTAACTCAGCTGTTGATAAAATAGATCGACTTAAAAACAAAGCCGTTGGACCATATAATAAAACAATGTAAAATTAGTGATTGCTTGCAAGCTTTCACTTCAATCAAAACATGCACATCATAAACAATATTGTGCAATTCAGCCTAGAGAAAAATAAAAAAATTAAACCACAGTAAAAACTTAAAATGATTTTGTTATGTTTGAAATAAATTAATGAAGTGATGCATTTCCTTCCATTTTAAAGATAGATTTTATGAACCTTATTATTGGCCTAATCTGGGGTGTTAGCGAGGCACAGGTAAAAAACCAACAACATGAAAACTGAAGTTATGCACACCTAAGAGGCCCATGGTGATGGATTTGAAAAAAAAAACATATACATTCCTGTCATGTTTGTGGCAAACATTCAAATCAGTGAATAAAATCATTCGATAATTTTACTCAAAGTTGGGAAACAAAAGTGTTGTAAAGACGGAAATAATATTGTAGTTCTGTAAACTAATCCTACACCATTATGACCATGATTATTTCCAACTCTCTTGAAATTCTAGATACTGGTATCAGTGTACCGTAGTATTAAACCGTTTGTGATTGATCGCATTAGGAATGGCAAACCTAATTTGTTCTTGGTCAGTGTTTAGGCTAAAACACATCTAATATTTACCTTAATTCACAAATGCTCTTTTCTGACTGAATGCAAATTTTATGTTTCAAAAGCTAAGATTACCAAAACAGTGCTTTTATCAAATTAACAAAATTATGTAAATGAATGATTTCTCCAACAACAAATATTCATCTTGTAAAGAATTGAATATTCATTATTTGTTATTTCCAAATCTAAGGCCTACTTTTCAGTTAAAAGAGAACTTAATTAATTCTTTCGCACCTAATTAGTCCTCAAGCCTAAACAACTTCCATGATACTGAATGGCGCAACGCGACTTCCCCAGATACATTGCCTCACTGCAGTCTTGAATTCGTTTGATCTTAACCAGTAAATTACAGGATTCACAGTCATATTGGAGTTATACAAAGCTACTAAGATATCCTTTGTAGTCATAACATGATTTTCGACTAACCCAGCAAAACATATCGGTAGGGAGAAAGAGACTGATGTAAGGTAAATAACTGCGAATGTTTTCAACACTCGCCGATTCTCTTTCATCCTCTCACCGCGTACAACCACTCCGCCCTCCATTGATACCGGCCGCGTCAAACCGCGGTAAATCAGCCCATAGCAGATTCCGGTGGACACAAAAACTACAATGTTTGCAATACTTATTTCTTTTCCTATGTTATTCGCTACAAACTCTATGGTAGGAAAAGAGCCGACTACCCATGCCATAAAACAAGCGAAAATACATCTAGGTGTTGTTACGATATTCTTGACTCCAAACGGATCGACCTGAACCGTTACAAAGCGGTAGATGGCCACAAGTAGAATGTTGAGGCCGGATATAACTGTGCAACAACTCCAAATTGCGAAGTACATGCTTCGTACCTGCAATGAAAAACAACGATATAAGTTTAATTCATAAGATTATCAAACGTTTGCAGATTCCTTTTCTCTATGAAGGATGTGTCCTCTTAAACTGCTCTTTAATCAATCAAATTATTTTTCATGCCTTTGAATTCAGTTGGTCTACTTTTTTTTCGATATGCTTTCTCTGTAAACACTTAATTCTAATCCGGTGAATGTTGTTATTTTTCATTTATTTCATTTATTCTTGCTTGTAGGATTTGTTTTAAGAGCCCTCACGACTCTCCGTCAAACGCCCATGCTGCATCCTGTCAAATGGAAATGGTCCTGGATGCAATTTTTTCGCCAGTACTTCTGTACCCGACGGAGGGGGCTGTAGGAACCTTGACGATATAGTAGAGTTTAAATAGTCAAACTACGCCTCAAGAATGCTCATGAAACGAAACGTTAGGTTATATGTATCTGATGTGATGTTTATTAGTGATGCCAGATCGCAGAATGATTGCTAATCACAAAACTTGTCGAACTCGATTGAATAGTCTCAAAGCCCCCTCACACTTGACCGAATGTAGGCGAAGGGTGACGAATGGGAAAATGCACGAAATGTACGCGAATTAAACGAATTCAAATAAAATCTCCGTCAAATCATTCGATCAGTAACTATTGTCAAATTTTATCAACAAAAGGTAAGCGAATGATAAATGTGACATGCAAAGGATATCGCTTTTTTGGTTCACCTCTGAAAAAAATTGCTAGCGAAGGCGAGCGGAGGGTTGATATAACCCAGTAAGACGAACGAGCAGTGGACAATGGTTTGATATGGCATTGGATTAGAAACGAAGACGAGGGAATAGATTGGGAGTTCTTGTAATTTTTTGTCATTATGTTGCTTTAAGCCCCTTACACCTGACCGAATGTAGGCGGACGAAGGGTGACGAAAGGGAAAATGAACGAAATGCACGTGAATACAACGAATTCAAATAATATTTCCGTCAAATCATGCTATCAGTAACTATTGTCAAATTTTATCAACGAGCGGTAAGCGAAGAATAAGCATGTAATGCAAAGGATATCGATTTTTCGGTTCACCTCTTTAGAAAATTGCGGCCGAAGGCGAGCGAAGGGTTGATATAACCCAATAAGACGAAGGAATAGTGAGCAATTGTTTAATATGGCATGCGACTAGAAACGAAGACGAGGGAATAGATCAGGCAACCTTGTTCGTTGTGTCATCGTGTTGCTTCGTTACGGGTTCTTTCGAGATCGGTCTACTTCGGCAAAAGCGCGAAGAGGGACTATGAGCGATTAAAACACACGAACGATAAACGAACGATTACCGCAGATGCAAATTCAAACAGATGACCAACGATTTTTCAATTCGTCGGGAATTTTTAATATGTTCGAAAATTCCTCGCGAATTTGAATAATCGCAGCTGTTAGTTCAGAAGATGTATGAATCCAAACACGAAGGGTAAATATGATTTACTATCAGTTACCGTTGAAAATGATTTTTAAAATGCCTTTCGCCAACCATCGCAAGGCATATTTCAGGCAATTCGGTTAGGTGTGAGGGGGCCTTAAGTTAGGGTTCGTTCGAGATCGGTCCACTTTGGCAACAGCGCGATGAGGGACTATGCGCGACACACGAACGTGAACGATTACCGCAGACTAAATTAAGAGATGTGATTTCAAACAGATGACCAACGATTTTTCCGTCTTTTCAATAATGAGAGGGGGCCTTTAACGCTTGATTTGACGGAAATTTTCGTTGAATTCGCGGGCATTTCGTTAACTTTCACATTCGTCACCCTTCGTCTGTTTACATTCGGTCAGGTGTGAGGGGCCTTGCGATGGCTGGCGAAAGGCATTTTTAAATCGTTTTCAATGGTAACTGATAGTAAATCATATTTACCCTTCGTTTGGGCTGCGATTATTGAAATTCGCGCAGAAATTTTTAACATGTTTAAAAGTTCCCGACGAATTGAAAAATCATTGGTCATCTATTTGAATTCGTATCTCTTATTTATTCTGCGCTAATCGTTCGTTTATCGTTTGTGGGATATTGGTTATTGTCGCGCATAGTCCCTCATCGCGCTTTTGCCAAAGTGGACCGATCTCGAAAGAAACCTTAATGATGCAACACGATAACACAAACGTACAAGAACGCCCGATCTATCCCCTCGTCTCCGTTTCTAATCGCACGCCATATCAAACCATTGCTCACTGTTCGTTGTCTAATTTGGTTATATCAACCCTTCCCTTGCCTTCGGCTGCAATTAATTCAAAGAGGTGAACCGAAAAAATCATTATCCTTCACAGGTCACTTTTGTCCTTCGCTTACCGTTCGTTAATAAAATTTGACAATAGTTACTGATCGCATGATTTGACGTAAATTTTATTTGAATTCGTTGAATTCGCGTGCATTTCGTGCATTTTTCCATTCGTCACCCTTCGTCCGCCTACATTCGGTCAGGTGTTAGGGGGCTTTAAGATGAGATTGTTAACGAAATGCCAGATCGGCTCTCTTTCCGCACCAGAGGCGATTTTTAATGTATGTGCGTGTGTATGAATTCGCATTAAATTCGTAGGAAGGTCCGCGGATTGCCCACAATTGCCCATTTGACTGGTAATCAGTCAAGAAAGTGGCTGTACCTTATGATCATAATTATCGAACAAGGGAACGGATAAAGGATGGTTTTCCGATAACATTCGATAACAATATCCAGATATTCATATGTTAAAATACATATTTTTCCTTTTCTATTTCTATTTTATTCCCTGTTTTTGAAAAATAATATTATGTAGAGCTCACATTTTTGACAGAATAAATTTAATTTGACCACAAAGTGGAATTCATGTAATCATCATTATTATGGCGAATCCGCTTGTGAATTTTAATTCGATGCCAGCATTCGAGTGACTTACTTTCGAATGTTCGTAGAATATGAGAAGAATTGCTATCAGAGCTGTGGCAAGGTCTATAAGAGCCATGTTTAAGGTAAAAATATTGTGTTGTTTTCTTAGTCTTGGTGAAGCAACAATAATCAGTAGGATGAAGCCGTTCAGAGGTATTGAAACAGCAATTTCAATGTAACGCAGGATATCCATTTCCAAGTAAAGATGGTACTCTCTTTGCGACGAGGTTTCGCCTCGTGTGTCGTTGGAAAACAAGGAAGGCGCGACAGACATTTTTTTAAATTACTTTTACACTTTTTGAACTTGAATTCAGAAGCTCCGTTAGCAAGTTTGGTAAATGTTTCCCCAAAGGAAAGTCAGTGCTCCATTAAGACAGGGTATCCTGTTCACTTATATGGAGCGAACGCATTAAGATGTTGCACGTTGCATTTGGATTATAATTATTGAAACCTCTGAACAGGAAATGGAAAATGCGACTTGTCACTCAGAATTGTCTTTTTTATTAGATATATATATATTTACTAGTAATAACTAAAATGTTCAAGAGACAAGCTGAATGCTCATTTCATAAATGGACATTTATTTTGTGTCAATCATATTTTCATTGAGGAAAGTATTTAAGCCAAATCATACTTCTCCCTGCAAGTGGCAGTAACAGCTGATAATAGTTTATTATTAAGGTATTGCGTGTCTTTTTCTGCGGGCATTATTTCCTTATCAAATGGGGACTGAGATCTGTCTGACATTCATATTTGCAGAATAAATGGCGTTATATTTTTCATTTTTGATGTATGTATTGACACCCTACTGCATTCAATAATAATGTGTTCTGTGCATTGCTTTTCATTACTGCTTTCGTCGTGAATGTAGTACTTGTATTAAACACTGCCTTATGATAAACATTCATGTGTCACTTAGTTTTTTTAGGCATAATTTAAGTTAACGCAATATTTGTTGGTCAAACGATACCTTTTTTATATTTGAAAAGTATATTATCAGGAACTGTCTCATGGTAAAATTTCATCTCTAAATTTTACTTTTTTTCGAAAAATACCGATTTCTGTATTTTACCTCTTTTTTATTTTCTTTTTACTAATTGGTGAAATATTCATTGTCCAAATAGACACTTCGATTGAGTGAATTAGATTGCGTCACCCCACCACATTGACCCTATACTGCTGGAAAGCTTTTCACGTTTCGTCAACATGATGGATGAGCATTTAACTGTTTAATCACTTGTTGCTAGTTGCAGGACAGTGAAAACAAGCAAATAAAACTAGGTAGTTTGTACATTATATCGATAACACATCATTTTTTGTTAATAAATTGGTCATTAGTTATACCTAAATACCGATTTACCACTAAATTGTTAATATTCAGCATTATATTTCGAGAGGACTATGGTTGACGGTGAAGAGTGTTGAACGTGGAATCAGCAATGACACATAAGCACGGTGACGTCACGTCATTGACGCATAAAGGCGAGTCCGCACAAATCTGGATTGCGAATAGCCAGACTTGGTCGAATCGGCGAATAGTGGATCGCTAGCGTGATTTCTTTTCGAGAGTCCTCTTTTTTCTGTCTGTCACGAACAATATGTTATTTGCTTCTTAACGTAAAGCCTGTTACTGCAATACTATGATCAGACGGGCATATTCCACAAAGCCAAGATATAACATTTTACTCTTCACATGTGTAGATCAAATTTTAAAAGTTTTATGTTTCCTTGGCCTTGTCCATGGCCTCAGACGCTAAGTCCTTAGTCTTGACCTTGCGCTCAAAGGTATGAAGTCATTGGCATTTCGTCGTTCGGCCTTGGTATTTCGGAAGTCGGACCTTGGGCTCGGAATGTATTGCCTTGTCCTTGCCCCTTGATCCGTTCATTGGCCCCTGCTTTTCGCCGTTGCGCATAACACCAGTCTTTTTAGACATTATAATATTTAGTCACTATATTCATACTATAATATATATGTGTTTTTTGTTTTACAGGATGTGCGGATAATGAGTTCCCGTGCAGCCATTCGTGTATCCCAATTGAGTTAAGATGTGACACCAAGTGTGATTGTGAAGATGACTGCGCTGATATGAATGGATGCGGTGAGTTGTTGGGGATATTTTTTTTTTTGGGGGGGGGGGGTTGGGTGAGGGAGTGGTTCGTGTTAAGGGGTTGGGTCGTTAAAGGAAAGTAATTGAAAATACTGTATTTTACGGAGCTCCTTTTGGAGCTCAACTTATTATAATTGAGACGAAACAGCCAAATGCACGATTCAAGTCCGAGACGGAAGGGCCATTCAAGAAGAGAGTAGTGTAATCTTTGTCAAAAACTTTCGAATTGACGCAACAGGTTAGTCCTTGTTTCTTTGTAAACGATACATTCGTAATGCTTCGTAAGTTCTGAACCTTTGATTAAATGGAAAATAAAAGAGCACCTAGCCTTTTTTCTTACTCCGGATCTTTAATTTTCGACAATTGCTTGATATGATAGATGTGTTTCCTAGTTATGCGGCAACAATATATATTCTCGCTGGTCGAGAGCTCATTATTCTCTGCGTCGGGGTGCGGAGACATGTCGGTGTATTTGCTCATTGCGGACAGTATATAAAATGAATTCTCTCTGAAAATGTCACTGGATTCTCTACTTTACTAATATCATTTTATTTGCAGTAGACTTGTAGAACTGGTATTACTTTTACTATAAACACCGTTATTCATTCATTCAATCAATCAATCATTCAATCTTTTATCGATTAATCTCTATATTGTTTCATGAGCAATTCATATTAGAAAATTCTTTGCTTTCGTTTTTACGTGTTCTGTAATAAAAAAAAAAAATCATTATCTGTCCAACAGGCTTAGGTTCATTTTTCGATTCCTGTCCACAGATACATTTCCTTGTCAAGCAAGTTACCATAAGTGTTCCAATAATCACTACTGCATACCTCCTCATCTAGTGTGCAATTTCATTGACGATTGCGGAGATAATTCAGATGAAGAAGCATGTGGTAAGTAAACATATATAAATTTTGGACCTATCCCAGCAGAGAGCAGATGATTTCGGTAATATGTTTAGAGATATTTCTAGATTATAATTACATCGGTGGAACTGGAAAAGAAAGGTTTCTCAGTGTAACGGAAATAAAGCTATGGGGATGTAAATGTCAAGTCCATCCAGCAACTTAAAGGGGCCAGACATGGCGTATGGGGCAAAAATATGCGAGCGACTATTTTGATTTTTTTTTCATTTCAAGAAGAACAATTTGAAACAGATTTGGAAATCGGAGAATCGGAAAAAAGCACCATACTTCATTCCCTTTTCCTTCATTTTCTTCTTTCCTCCCCCCCCCCCCTTCTTGGTTTTTGGGGTGTCCACGTATCCCAATCTGTACGCCAGTGCATCAAAAGAAGGCCAATTGATTGGAATTGAGGAAAGAGTAAAGACAAAATATATACCTAGAAATTTTTGACATATGAAAGTTTTGTTTCATTTCATAATTATAGATATTGTAATTTGATGATGATGATGATGTAGCGCACTCAATTTTTTTTGTGTTTTAAGTTTTGGTTTGTAATTTGATGATGAAGGTCAAACTCTTTATTAAAACATCAAATGAAATTTTGTAAATGTTCATGGAACAAAATGCATACAGCATTGTTTCACCTTAATCTGTGGTTTGATTTGTTATATATGATCTTATCTTGCAGCTCACCGAGAATGTTATAAACTAGAATTCAAATGTTCTAACAGGCAGTGCATTAACGCAGGGTTTATGTGTGATGGAAATCCTGATTGCTTTGATGGTAGCGATGAGGCTCGCTGTGATGAAGGTATGTTTTATGATCATGCATGACCATTAAACCAAGTTTTATAGCTGCAAATTGCTATTTTACCCTGTGTAGACCGGGGTATTTGAGATCATATGGGGCTCGCAGTCAAACCCCCCCCCCCCCCAGATCTCCACCGACAATTGGCAAAAAAGGTTATACGTCTTGGAAATAATCTACACATTGTACTTTATTTTATGCAAATTTTATGAATTGATTATGCTAATTCATGCATTAATATGTATGTAAAATCATACGGAATTTGATCTGATCGGGGGCTGGGGGGCTTCAGGCCCCCCCCCCCACCTTTTTATCCAAAACCGTGTACAAAAATGTAAAAATTACCATTGATTGTGGTTTGGTGTATGGTTTGGTGCCCCCCCCCCCTCCTTCCACTTTCAAAACCGTCCTGTTGCCCCTGTAAACAGCATAACTTTTGAGTATTTTTCTAATGTACTTATGATCACATCCAGTTTATTTCAGGCCTTGCAGGCAATAACATAAATTTGTTGTTGATGTATTGGTTAAATATCTTGAAAATTAATTATTTCCCATTCTCCTTAGATCACTACGTTCTTTGTGGGAATGGTAAAAAGATCTACGAACATGAATGGTGTGATCGCAATGTCGACTGTCCAGATAATGAAGCAGATGAACAAAATTGTGATTGTACCGCCGATGAATATAAGTGTCCCAATGGCAAATGCCTCCGGCCATCGGTCAGATGCAACGGAGTCTGTGATTGTATGTCTTGCGAGGATGAAAAAGAGTGCAGTAAGTGACATATGAGGAACGAATATGTAGATTATTTTATGTCACATTACTAGAAACAATCGCATTTTGTCATTTAAAAGCTAGCTATCGTTAATTATCATAGGAAGAATTACATCATAGATAGAGTTAAAGTATACTCACTAAAACGCGTTCTTTTTACTCGTGGCCCTTGCTAACTTGTATCATAATGGGATGAATGGTGAATACAAATTTTGAACATATTTTTTTGGTAATTTAAAGTAGCAGATCTAAAATAATGTGCTCACCTCTTTCGCGACGGTCTCCGTCCAGCATTTGACTAAAACATTGACCGATTTTGTGGATGGGTAACAAGTCGTGGATCACACCAAATGAGTGGTTATATATGACTGGCCATGGTCGCAAATGAACTTAAAGGGATGGTCCGGGCTGAAAATATTTATATCTTAATACATAGAGTAGAATTCACTATGCAAAATGCCGAAAATTTCACCACAATGGGATAACAAATAATAAAGTTATTGAAGTTTAAATTTTAGCAATATTTTGTGAAAAAAGTCGTCATGAATATTCATTATGTGGGCTAATGATGTCACATCTCCACTTTATTTTTTTATTATGTTATTACATAAAATCACATTTTTTTCATTATTTCATACGTGTGTGAATAATATGTCTCGCTCATAAATAAATAAGTTGTAGTAATAAATATCTAATGCGATAAATCAGTTGTAGAGTAGAAATCACTGTGCAAAATGCCGAAAATTTCATCAAAATCGGATAACAAATAATAAAGTTATTGAAGTTTAGATTTTAGCAATATTTTGTGAAAAATGTCGTCATGAATACTCATTAGGTGGGCTGATGATGTCATATCTCCACTTTACGTTTTTTAAATGTTATTACATAACATCACATTTTTTTCATTATTTCATACGTGTGTGAATAATATGTCTCACTCATAAATTAATAAGTTGTAGCAATAAATATCTAATGCAATAAATCAGTTGTTAATCAAATTTTTCTAGTTCTTGGAGGAAAAAATTTGAATAAACCTAATTTCATATAATGAAATACAAAAGAACAAGTGGGGATGTGACATCATCAGCCCACCTAATGAATACTCATGACGACTGTAATATCATGAAGATTTTTCCACATTTTAACATTGGTACAGATCCATTTAAGCAAATGACGATATAACTGTCGGAAAATATTTCCGCTTGAGTGAGCACCACTTCCTTTTGAAAAGTTAGTGAAAAATGATTTGCGCAGAACTTTGAAATAGTTATGCGAATAAAAGTAGACGTTAATCATGAAGAACACGTTGAATTTAGCTAGTAAAATTGATTTGAAGATATCTTCAACCTTTTTAACTTGTTTCCTTTCCCAAAACACTTCGAAGAGTGCATTGCGCCCCACCCCACTGCCCCAAACACCGAGGCCATCGTGACGATATTTGCTTTACACTGAGCTGTGATTTACATGAAATGGCTTAGGCTTGATTTTCATTTTGTTAATCATTGTCAAGCTTGGAAAAGGTGTGGAGAAACAAGTATTAACTAAAAAAATGAAATGTAAACCCACTTTAAATGATAAAAACTTGTCTGATATTAAACTGTTGTTCAGATTCAGTTATGTCCTCAGATCCAGCTGGCACAAAAAGGGTAAAAGGTTGTGCTTACAAAGTGCTGAAATTTCAATTTGGGTGGCAAAATTGTTACAAAATGCTAGAATGTATCTGTTTTATTTCAATTGACTAAAAGTACAAGGGACTGAGAAATGTTTCGCAGGGTAAATTTGATTTCGCCCTTTCCCCTTGACACAGCGTGAAAACTAGCATTTCTACGCAAAAAGATTTATGCGAGCTTTAAATGGACAGTGCTCACTCAAGTGTAACATTCTGTCCAAACTTTTGCTTTCATTGGATAGATGAGACCCAAACCTAAGATTAAAAAAATACCAACATGTTGTATATTTTTTAATTCCCAGGGCTTTTTCAAAGTGTAAACTTGTTTTGATACGCACTGTATATATATATATGATGTGAAATTATTTATTTAGGCTTTTAAAGTCAAAATGGTTTCTCAAGAGTCCCATTCCTAAACCAATGCTTTCTTTATTCATATTTCATTTGACAGCGGATGAAGATATGTGTAATTACGAGACAAATGGGATCCTTTGTGCGATAAAAAACAACAAACCAGCTCCTTGTGTACGGCAGGAATATATCTGCGATGGATACTTTGACTGTCCTCGAAATATGGATGAGTACAACTGCCGTAAGTTCTCTATAATCACCAAAGAACTGGAGGTCATGAATGTTCAAACAAGACGGATCAGTTGGTGATTGGGTAACTCCTTGTGTCCAAGCCTTTGTTCCAAGCTCTCGGTTGAGGATGTAAATCCACTTAAGTTTGTGAAGTCCACCGGCCGAAATATCTAGGTGATATCACACAAAACTTAAGGAACCATGGCTGTACGCAGACTGGATGTTGGGGTCGTTAGACTCTCCTTTTATTCCATAAGTATTATAAGAAAAAAATCCAGATAAAGTGTGCACCTTATCTTTCATTTTCCACTGACAAATACTTGGAAACACTTGATCTCTGCTACGGACATGTTAAAAAAACTAATTGTAGTCTTTTATTTTTCTGAGATAGAAAAAAAAACACTTTAAGATATGCACATTCATTTTTGCACTTTCAGAGATTCCAGGCAAGGTTTCCGGCTTCTGTGACCCAGAGGGAATTAATCCCCATATGATGTGTGATAACAAAGATGGACTCGACGATCCTCGATGCGTGCCTAGTAAGGTGCTTTGTGACCATTATCGACGACCTAACTGCATGTATGGTTTCGACGAGCAGAACTGTAGTAAGCGTTTTTTGTATTCATTTTGTCTGACCAAGGGATTCTTGAGTGTTGTTTAGTACTGAAGCTTTAAAGTGTTATCGACTTGTCGAGATAACTTACATTGCCAATTTGTTGCCAAGTTAAGTGTCAACATGGCGAGATACGTTTTCTCGCCATGCTTACATAAGAAAGGTAAATCCAATGGGAGAAGAATTTACACAGCGGTGTGGGAAGCTAAAGATCAGCATACACATGCGCGCACACTGTGGATGGTACAATTAGTTCTAGCCATTACTTTCCATTTGTCAACATGACGTGATAACATATCTCACAATGCCCATATACATCCATTCACAAGTCAACCTGGCGTTATAATGTATGTCGCAATGTTGGCATACAACTTATATTTCTACATTGTAAAATAACGCATCTCGCCATTTTGGCATAACAAAGTTATGATGTCGACATGGCAAGATGTATCATCTCACCATTTCGACAAGTAGCTTAAAATAATGTCTAATAGTTTTTTTTCTGGTATTTTGTTGTTATGCATTAAAACAACAACTTCGAAAAGTCCCCTTAACCGTCTGTAGACAACATTTATCTTGCTTGGGCCTGTTCTGAAAATGTCATATTCACGAATATACACGGTGGTGAAAAATAATCATTCTTGTCATTTTCATTCAGCATTATGCAATAAATTTAAAAGATATATGTATTAGTCTGTGTGCTCCTCGACGTGACTGTGTTGTTAAATTGACTGCATTACGTTACTTTGAAGAAAGTAATCTTTTACATTTGTTAACATCTTATTTCCAGATGTGACTCGTCCTTGTGATCCCGAGTTAGAATTTGAGTGCCCGTATGGAAGATGTATTGACCTTTCAAGTAGATGTGATGCAAATCTCGATTGTTTCGATTTCTCGGATGAAGCAAATTGTGGTATGTTTTTCTGTCGCAACATATTCTCTAATGAAGCATGTGCATGTATCTACCCCCCCCCCCTGAATACAGCCACTATAGTCACCAAGCCGCTGTTTTACCACTACTCTCTTCGACAAGAAAAAGAGTTTGTAGGTGTCTATAAAATTGTCAAATGTCAGGAACAATGTCAGTTATATCAATACTAGACTATTTGTATAGTCTTATAGGCAATGAAAATTAGATACATTCTCACATCTTTCCTGGTGAACTTTATCATACATATATCTGACTTGCAATCAGTTCAACTTCATTTAAAATGTCTACGATATGCTTCCAGGACAGGATTTATGTCAAACAATCAACTTATGTTCATTTTTCAGCGTATCTATAATTATACTGTTACGGTAAGTGCAATATTTTGCCTATGCCAAGCGTGGCACTTTCTATCATCACCCAACAATATTTGATTGTTTCTATCCTGGATTTGGTTCGTCCATGTTTAGAGTCTTACGAGTGTCCACCTGGAACGTGGAAGTGTCAGAGTGGTCAATGTCTGCCGGAGATTCTGAAGTGTGATTACATCCCTAGTTGTTTCTATGTCAATGGAACGATCGATTCGTCTGATGAAGATCAATGTGGTAAGACATGGGAACGTTTCAGGAAGCGTCATTTGTCAGGGCTTTACACTTATAAATTGCTCTCTGCCAATTGAATGCACGAATTGTCAGTGATTGTCAAGGGAAAATGGCGCATGGATTGCGGTAGCATTCGCCTAAGCGTACGTTGTATTTATCATGCTTATACGGCCAAGGTTTAGTTGTCAACCCAGGCCAACTATCCAGTCTACACTGTCCATTCTGTTTCAGTTGCATGTCTTTTTGTACTGAGTGATGAAAATCTAAGAATCATTTAACCCGAATTCATGAATTGTCATTGTTTTAGCCCACACGGAATAATAATTATATATAATGACTTATCTTGACTTATTTGAGAACCCCTCGGTAGACCAGAAGCACGATGATGGATGCTGCTGAGTAGAACCATCCTCTCTTTCTTTCTTTTTCATTTATCAATTCACATCTATCATTTTATTTGTATTGTTATATGTTTTTAACGGAAATAAATTCAATTGATCAGTCTATACTAACGTATTTCCCATAACAATCAAACAGTAATTAATTGGTTAATCAATTTAGAACGATTCACATTTTATAGGATAGAGATTGTCTAAAGTTTCTTACTCATTCCGAAATTGCGAAAGTGTTTTTACCGATCGGAGAATGATCGGAGAGTTAGGACAATAAATTTATTCTCATGTGATCTTGCATTCATTTCTTTACTAATCCCACATATAAGCGTGAATGTTGTTCACTTTCCAACCTGTGCAGACTATAAATTCTTAAGCTGCAAGGAGGGTGAGTTCAGATGTAGTAATGATCAGTGTATACCACAAGAGGATGTGTGTTTCTTGGATACTACGGGAAACAAAGGATGCAAGGACGAATCTCATCTATTTGACTGTGGTAAACATTACAGAATATAATCATCCATCACCTGTAAAGTATAAGTGTAAACATGTAGTTAAGATAACAAACATAATATTATGATTATTTCTATACCGCGATCATAATAAGTTCAAGTATGATTGCTGAGTAATAACTCTGTTTTACAGTACTATCCCGAACGCTTTGAGCAAGGACAGAGATTATATTTAAAAACATGTTCTTCTTTTCATATCAATACCTATGTATTATAAAGTCGATAATACCTAGGCAGTTCATTTCGCAGACGCAGTTTTAACAAAGGCTTATATAAATGGTCTTACTGATATCTCTCTTGTATGCCTTGATACCTTGGAAACATTGGTTCGGTCGTAGGCTTTACTTGATATTTATATAGAGTGTAAAATTATTGGTTTTTAAATTTTCTTTTAATCCTTTACAGGTTTTACCCTCCCGCAATAACTGATAACGTTTGTATTTTTTTTATGTGTAGACAACTGGAACTGTCGTGAAAACGAATTTAAGTGTCTGAATTCCTATTGTATCAATATGAGTGATGTGTGTAACGGCCCCGTAGATTGTCTCCGTTCCTGGATAGACGAAGTTTTCTGTCGTAAGTATTGTCTTACGAGGTTCACATGCAAATTTTACAAACAATATTTTAACGGGATACCTGCTGAGCATGAGCAGGCGTAGTTGTAATGTGGGCATTTCGGTTGTTCATAACCGATTATAAATGTCTGAAATATAAATTCAACTTTCTGTAACAAATGAAAATAATAATAATCTGTATCTCGCAATAAATTCATATGGATATGGCGTAAATCCCTTGAATTCATAGTACAATCACATCGCTTAACGGACCAGGTAATATTTTTTGTGAAATCGTGGTGGGCGTTTTAATCATTTTAATCTGTACAACTAATAAAAAAATATCCAAGAGATGGATCAGAAAACGTTTTATGTTTGTCTTATAATGCAACTGAAACAAATAACATTTAATAGTATTCTTAAAATAGCCATTAATAGAGTCTCCATGCGATTCTAAATTGATGTTGTTTGAATGATCTTTCCAGCCTACAGTTGTGGACCTGTACATTTGTGTACATGCAATCAAACGCGAATGAGCTGTATTAATCTTGGATTTGAATCATTCCACAATTTCCACGTCGATGACAACATTTATGACATGTGAGTAATAAAATGTTCTGTGCCCCCTACCCAGCACTTGCTCTTACTTACTAATTTGTTTTAATCTCTTTCTACCTCCAAAGTACTTTAAAAATTATGACAAATTTCAAATGAAGTTAACACACAGTTTCTACGTAGTGCACATATTCTTGAAATGTATGACGTATTAAAGCGATTACGGAGTATAAATGAAAAAAATATTGGTTAGAGTAGTAGTTGTAGTAAAGTAGTAGTAGTAGTAGTAGTAGTAGTAGTGGATTATGTGTTATTGGATAGTTGCTGTTGCTGTTGTGATTTATGAGCTATTATAAGAATACCGCATGTGCTTCCTAATTTTACAGAAATCTGAGTGGAAACAGGATTAAAATCTCAAACGAGGTCCTTGTTAACATACCCGGGCTGCTTCGTTTGTGAGTATTTTTTTATTACGATACAATTCCCTGTCCTGTACTTGTCCGTATTAACCTCTTCACTCAGGTCAATACAAATATATTTCTTTCCTTGACCCTAACACATCTCAAACAGCCCAGTCCTTTTAGGGTTATACCAATACCTTATTAGAAATGTATGGGAAATGACAGTTCCATGCTAGGTATAAAGCTTACTAATAAAGAATTATTTCATGTATCAAGGAATGGTCCATAACCCATTCATATCATTTTGGCTGTTATGGAAAATAACTCAGTTGTATTCAGACCCCCTCGATCTCAAGAATGCCCATTTAATTACGAAAACTTGATCAGGCCACAAAATACTCGATAATAACTTCTTCGATCCGAAGCAGACCATTTCAGGGTAACTACTTGAAGTTACGAATCAGTCGAGCAGGCACAGTGTTCGTGCCCAACTGCTCGCACGGTTTTGAAAGTTCTCATACTTTTGCTTCCACACTACCAAAATATCCAAGATCTTGGAAAAATGTATACAAAAATATATATATCTTCATTACTTTTTATCCGTATTATGATACCTATAATAATAAGTGTGTAATTAATTGGTATTCATTGCGCCATGATTTGAATTTGATTTTCTTTTCTTTTTTTTATCAGGGACCTATCCAATAATAGCTTGAATGATATCGATAATGATACATTCAGTGGTTTGGTCAATCTCACTTATCTGTAAGTAATTATTTGCTACTTCTTATTTTTTTAATTCATTTTATCATTTTCATTTCATCATTCATTTTACTTTTTTATTACTTTGAAAACATTTGTTTTTGCCTTCGCTATGTTTATGTACCACCTGTCAACAACTCATGATAGAAAGTGTTATACATTGGACTAGATGTAGATTTGTCTTTGTTACAACGTTACAACGGCGACATTAATATGATGAATGTAGCTTTTATTCTCAAAATCATTATTATGATTATTATGTACTAGTCGTATAAGTAATTGTATATATACACACACTTATTGTGTTATAGTTACAGTTATTATTTCATTATTTATGTGTGTGTTCTTCTTTACAACAGAAATTTGGAGAACAATAATATCACGGTGATCCGCAAGGGAAATTTCAGAGGTTTGGACGGTTTGCAATCACTGTAAGTATAACCCTGATCCTATATATGTAACTTTTGTCATGGGCTGTCTCTTGTGGTTAAATCTAAACAAACAAACAAACGTGATGAAAATAACATAGGGGGATGTGCATATAGAAATGTGTTTAGGCCTTCTACGTGAAAGATATATCTTGATCCAGTCAAGCAGTATGTTGGTCCAGTAATTTGCAGTCGTACCAACAAAACCGAATATACACTGATACAAAATTAATATTGTTATTTTCACTGGCATACCATCAGTCAGTAAAAATTCGTTACTAGTAAAAATAATTGTGGAAGAAGTAGTAGTAGTATATGATTTCACCATTTTAGTAGAAGTAGTAGTAGTAGTAGTATACATTAATTGAATTACATGCTTTTATTTTTTTCAAATTAATTATGTTCCTATATTATTCTGACAGGCTACTTGGAGGAAACAACATCAACATGATAGAGCCACATGCATTTGAAGGATTGAAGAATATCACAACGCTGTAAGTATACATTAAAAAAATTCTGGAACAAACTCTATGTAAAAATGAAGTATAAATTGTGAATGATGAAATGTTTGGAATACTTTTAGTCAGTGACAACACGTCATATGTGCAATAGATCTAAAACATTTGCAAGGTAATTCTATACCCCATTAAATTAGAGGTTCAATATTCTGGAGAACAACACTTAAAGTATGGAAATTTCAGATAAGTAAAAAGTTTGCAGGATATGGAAAGAATGGTCACATTTATGCAGCGGGTATCGACATGATTGCATGATTACCCGGTTGTTATTAATATTATTATTACGGTAACATGATACTTCATACATTTCCTTTGACTGATTGATGTTGCTACTACTGACTATATGGTTGCAACAAACTGTGTATAAGAAATAACAATTTTTAGGAAATTATGTGCTTAACTGTAACTGTATATATTTTTAATCTTCAGAGATTTGAGTCATCAGAAGTTAACGGAAATACCAAACGCTGCTTTTGTTGGACTTTACAAGCTCCGTTTCTTGTAAGTATGCTATGATAGTTGGTTAGAGAATCCATCGGTGGGGTTCAATTTCAATTCCAAATACTTGTACAGATGTATGCACAGAAGTTGAACCGATTTATGAATGGATTTGTGGGTCAACTTATTTAATTGTAATGCAGTGAGATTTTATTCTGTATCATATTTGATTTGAATTTAGTGGCTGTATTTCATAACCATTTATTATCTGACTGTGCTGGATCTAGACATCACCATAACAACAAATATTTTTGAGAGAGATCTGAGCATTATATTTGGTGAGAATAGACATGATAGAGCAACAGTTACTCTTTGTGTATTGTAATGTAGTATTTCTTTTTATTGTCACGTGCAGAGACCTTTCAGCCAATCAAATCGTAGTTGTACCGGATGGTGCTTTCTTTGGCCTATATCAACTCAGGAAATTGTAAGTAATATAGTCAGTACGGGAATTTTCGGGATTTTTTCTTTCATAACATCACTTTAAATAAAATATCAATTTGTTGCAATATTAATGTATTTTTTGCATTCCTACACAAAAATGAAATGGTGAAAAATGGAAAATAAGCTTTAAAAGGACCGAGGAATGACAGTGATTTCAGTATGGGTAGAAATTGCTGTCACTCATACAGTGGTGTATCTAGGGCAAGTCTCGCCTCTTTCAAAGTGTATTATATTATAAATGCGAGTGCGAATATTTTTCAATATTAAGACGTTAATCAACATGATTCGTATCTAATTAAAAAACGAATGCGAGCGCAATGTACGAGCTGAAATTCATTGATATTTAAACCTAAAATCGGGAAATGTTAGGGAGAAATAATCCCTCGAAGCCTATCTAACTTAGCAATCAATGCAAGTTGAGCTGATTTTTTGGTATATGCTTACCTTGTAGGGGAAAATTTCAAGGACTATATGAAGGAATTCATGAGAAGAAACATATCTCATCGGCGTAATGCGAGCGCGAATTATTGTTTTTAAAAAATAAAGAGGATTTGTGTATCCAATATGAAATCAGAGCGTGCTGACAAACTTTGACAATTAAACCAGAAAAAGAAATTGTATTTCAGAACTGTTTGTAAGAATTAATTAAGAGTAACGTTATAGTATTTGCGTTTGAAAAAAAAATATTTTAAGGACTGTTCGTTGTACATGTAATTCCTGAAGAGAAGTGTATAACTAATCAAAAGTTGGCATGAATATTTATTCATGGGTAAAGACATTCATTTTCTAAATGTGTTGGAAACTAAATTATCATGATAATACCTCTATTCCTTTGCATTTATCTTCATTTTATCCTTTTCTTTATCTGCGCCCGTTTCCCTTTTTTGCGCCTCCCGAAAGTGACGCCAGGGCGCGTGCCCCCCCCCCCCTTTCCCCACTGCATTCTTTTGAGCATTTTTCGATCCTTTTACACACTCTGCCTTTATTATTTATTTGTGTATATATATTTAGAATTTGACTCATTTCAGATATGGTTCGATATTCTCATCATCCCGTGTATCAACAATGATATGAACAAATTCTTTTCAAGTACATAGTCATTCAAACTGCTGTTAACGTCGCTATTGAATGTTTTTATTTCAGAGATATATCGGGGAATGCAATTGAAGTTGTTAGCAGACGAACATTTAACATGCGTCTCTTGGACGAACTGTGAGTGAATGTTTTATAATGATTCCAAACTTGTTATATATTTGATAAATGATATATTTTTTTATTGAAATAAGACATTCATGTCATATTCTGCAGACATTATTCAACATAAAACAGATATAAATGTATTGTATTGATAATGCTCAAGCGCCCGTTTTAACATTATCTTGGTAAGCAGGGCCCGCTGGGGGAATATTTTGCGGAACTGAAATGGTTATACCCTGGGTAAAATATGACGTCATTATTTAGTAGTAGTATTAATCTTATCATTTTTATTATTTAAAATGTATTTGGATTATTTTGATAAATAGATAACGGATGATTAACAATTCTCTAATCAATTTGATATTGATTATACAGAATAACGGATGAATATCGCTTTTGCTGTATGGCTCGCCACGTGTCTAAATGTCTCCCTCTACCTGATGAGTTTTCATCATGCGAAGATCTCATGTCAAATCCTATCCTGCGCATGTGCATATGGATTATCGGCATGATTGCTTTGATTGGAAACCTGTTTGTAATCCTGTGGAGGGTCAATAGCAAGCGAGATAATAAGGTAATCATTACTGGTCTTTAAAAATATCAACAAATTTTCTGATGTCACGTTTTTGTCCTTTCGGCTATCGGTAAATGTTTTGCTGTTGTGGAGTGCTCATAAAAAGGGTAGGTCAGGCAATCAGTTGTGTCGAGTTGGTGACAAGACCAGTCCATAATATGTACTTATATAAGGGTTCTCAACATTTATTTTTCAAATAAGGTATGTCAATTGGTGTATCGCTATTATTTAATTGAGGAAAGAAGACGTCATAAAATATCCCTTATTATAGGCAAATCATTTGTGCTGATAAGTTTGAGAAATTAAGATGCGTAGAAAATGTGCACATTTACCCTAAAGGGTCATATATTTGTGCCGATGAACTAATCAAGATAATTAATTGCAAGATGTTCTTTGTCGCACTTGATTAAACATGCACAACATTTTCACAATATATGTTTTCGTGTTTTTTTTCATGCAGGTTCACTCTTTTCTCATAACTAACCTCGCCGTGGGTGACATGTTTATGGGCATCTACCTCCTCATCATCGCATGCGTCGACGCTTATTACCGTGGTAATTACATCGTCCATGATAAGCTCTGGCGGAGCAGTGGTCTCTGCAAATTCGCCGGCTTCTTGTCCACATTTTCCAGCGAACTGTCTGTGTTCAGTCTCACAATCATCACTCTTCATAGGTTATCTTCAATCGTCTTTCCCTTCCGAATCAAAGACATGGAGTTCACTCGCGCGGTCTGGGTTATGGGCGTGTCCTGGGGATTGGTGGCTTTTCTGGCTGCTCTTCCTCTATGCGGAGTGGCGTACTTCGGTAACTTCTACGGACGTTCAGGTGTGTGTCTTGCCCTCCATATCACACCAGATAGACCCAGTGGATGGGAATATGCCGTATTCATTTTCCTGGGTCTAAACTTTGTTTCGTTTATGACAATCATGGTATCTTATGGAGTCATGTTCAACGTTGCGAGAAAGACCCAGAAGGCAGCTATGAGATCACTCAAGTCAAAAGGAAGTGATTCAATGGCTAGGAGGATGTCTGTCATTGTCTTTACAGACTTCTGCTGTTGGGTTCCTATTATTCTGTTGGGCGTGGCCTCCTTATCTGGAGCTTATGTACCAGCTTCGGTAAGTTGACAAAATATTAATCTATGTTTGAATGGTGTGTATTGGTTAACTGTTAGCGAAAATTAATAAATGAATAAACGAATAAAAATTGGGGCTTAAGATAGGTATGCTACCTATAAAAACAATACTGTACAAAATCGTTCACATCATTGCTACTGTTTACTTCTTAACTATTGTTGTGCTGTATTCCAAGAACTAGAATTAAAATGTTGATATTATTGTCAAATAACAGCAGTGTGTTTACCCATTCTTCTTGCAGGTGTATGCTTGGGTAGCTGTGTTTGTGATGCCAGTCAACTCAGCCGTCAATCCGATCCTCTACACCTTAGGTAGCGCCATCACCGTCCGTCGAGCAATACAAAGGTTCTCAATAAACCCTTCAACAACAGTCACTTCAGAATACAAGACTGTTATGAACAATTCCTCAGGTAATAAGATGTAATTAGTGTTGTAACGATGAAAGGCACTGGACAGATTCCTTCCTTCCTCTCAATCGAACATGTCGAAGGAAAGGGGGAATATAAACAATAGTAATGGCTAAGCATTTGCCTTGGGATATCGGCATGATTATGATCCTTCGCAATCAGAAAGCAACGTTCATATGATTTTGTGTAACAGGATTTTCCTAATTTTGCTCATACTGGTTTGTTTTAGAAGTCCAAACACTGAACAAATACTATATGTAAACCATTCTTTTGTTATGCTTCCTTGTTCGAAACTAAGATATATGAAGTTGTGACAATTATTTTGAATATTCTTCTATTTACGGTGTGTTTGAATTCATGCTTGTTCGTTATAGATCGGAAACAGGGTGGATACAAGGGGCGTCCTCTGCGGACAATGTCAACGAACGCAAATGAATATTGCAAACCAGCTCCCACTGCTACGACGACGACCACTACGGCGAAACCTAAGCCTCAACCGTGCAAGGAGGAAACGATTAAAATGATCGACCTCGGGAATCGACAACACGTCACCGTAGATGATGGGGAGAACAAGGCTTTGACGTCGACTTGCAATAACAATGAAAGAACACCAAACAATGTGTGAATATTATTCCAGCAACCGAAAACTAAAACAGATATTTCCTAGAGTTACTTAAGTAACTCCCTGATATTTGGTGTTTTCGTTGTGAAAAGGGAAGTGGAGACTGAACAGAGTGGGCCTTCTCTCTAATTTTAAGTCATGAAAAAGGTGAACAAAATGTGAGAGGTCTGAAGAAACTCTATTGCGATTTGAAAACTTTGTGAAATATAAGGACCAGATCAGACTTCTCGTTCGTTACAGCAGATTTTTGAGAGTACTGGTCATGATGAGTCATAATGTTATTCTACAAAATAGAGGGTAGTATTCAAATTCAATTTTGATACAAAAGATCTGTGAGAGGAATAGGCCTACATGACTGGTGAAGAAATCGTCCAATTTATCCCCAAATGCCAAACTATACTATCTTTTAAATTCCATTGATTTTATTTGGAGAAATTAGTTTCAATTTCCGTGTGTGGATGATTTAGAGGAGGAAGCACAGAAGATGTTTTTGTCATTACTACAACTGTACAACTTAGATCGTAACTAGAATATTGTGATTTATATGATAATATCTTGAATACGGCATAATGTTGTGACCTGCAATTTGCCCCCCTTTCTCTTACTGTTTGAAGCTTTGTATAAGTTTGTTCCTATCTATCACTCCATATTCATTTTATTTTTACATATGGTGTTGTTTGTTTTCTGTAGTTATTTTCATAGTATTATCTTTTAAAGATCAGTCATTAAAACGTGTTTCAAAAAACGTATGTGCAAAGTCAATAGATTATAACTTTTTAATTTCTCCCTCCCTTAATTCCAGAGTTATTTTTATTTACAGTTGAATGGCGGGCCTCTACCCTAATAAGCAGAATTCACGAATATCCATTTTGCTTGTTTACAGTTACCATTTTTTATCAAATACTTTATTTGATTCGTTATTGATGTTATAATGGGTTTTGATACAGTTTTATTTTTATCAAATATTTTTATGGAAAGTCGTCTATAGTTCCATTCATTTATCATGTATAAGACCACCTCAGGTCCATCTCTTGGCCAAATTGGCCCGAATTCACAAAGGTGGTTTTGAAAACCAACGGTTGAGTCCATGGTTTATGCAGATTTCCTGTATAAATTACGCTTAATTTAGCGCGTATATAAAACATGTTCAATGCTGATGCGCGCATTTGTCACAGATACGCTTTTTTATTCATGATTCCACTGTTTTTATTCATGAGTCCACTCTTCAAACAGTTGACTCATGAATAAAATAGCCATGGTAACAGGCGTCAATTTGGCGCACTGTGACAAATGCATAATACAAATGCAAATACATAAGTCCATCTTGTGTCTAATTTATATCCCGGAATTCTGCCCGAACTGAATGAAAGCTGACCAAAATCCTAATTCGACGTACACAAAAATCCATTTGTTTTTCTTTATATACCCGAAATTAATTCACATGGACCAGTTGTTCTTACATTTATATACTCAGATAACTCATTAGGGCCCGTTTCCCCGATTAATGTATTCAGAGGCTCTCAAACTGGTGTCATGAAAATACTACTATTATATAATATATAATCCCTCTACTTGTTAAAAAGTATACTATCTTGAATTGCTCGTTATTTAGGTGTATTGCTAAGGAGAGTGTAAATCATGAAAGGACGCCACGACCATGTTTTATCGAAACTTTGAAAAGTTACTCAGCAATCTCAACAAACATAGACCACTGATGAATCAGAGAAGAATGTATTATCAATGTTTGGTAGTGGTCAAAGGAGTAATGTGCAGTAGTGCCACGTTGAAAAAGGAGCATATTCTTTAAAATGAGGATGTGCATGCCTCCTTCATTATATAACCAATTGCAATATATTGAGGGGCATTTAAAGTTCAGACTTCCTATTGCTGTAATAAAAAAGGCCAAATTTCAGGTAATTACTGTTATTCAATTATCCCACTTCTTAACAGGATAATGATCAAACTGAAAACATGAAAACGGCCTAATGTATTATCATTATGATTAATGGTTCTCCTGTCATACACCAAAAAAACAAGTACTCGGTAAATATAACATGTATAAAAAGACGATTCTGTATTGTATTCACGCCGACATTCTTTGTCAATTCGTTACACTCATGCCGGGATTTAAGGCATTTTCAACTGTGGATATGCATATATTACTTATGGTCCAAACCAAAGTTTATTAATTTCATATTCTTGCATTCTTGATAAAGGAACAACAGCGTGATAATTAATATTATTCTATTTAGAGGCAGGTATTCAGGTAGATTCATATCACAAAAGCTTTATTTCTAAAATGTATTTTTTACTTCCGTAACTTTAAATTGCAAAGTTTGATTGCTTATTATCTTACATTCCTGAAAGTTAGTGAAATAATAGTCCATCTTGTTAATTTATATTTGTATGTTAAATGCAATAATAATCATTAGAGCATATTCTGGAAGAAATAGTATCATCGAAATAGTATTTGGTTCCATATTGTATCAAGATGGCTGATGAATACCTTTACTTAATGACTTCCAGATCATAGCCTAGAATCCAACGCAACGTACCCCCATCTAAGTTCTACCTCCCAGATAATGTGCAAGAAATATGAACAGAGAAAGGTAATTCCCTTTATTGCGTTTATACGGCAAGTTGCGTAAAGACAGCAAAACAAAAATGTTAGAGGACATAATTATACCATAATTATACCATGCTTTTGTATATCAGGAGAAATCGTATTCCGGATATGATTACGGTTTTTATTTTTTAGAATATCTCATTGATTGTTTGAAAGTGATTTTAAAAACTATGTATGGTATTCGACATCATGGTCATGATAACGATATTGATAGGTTACCTGTCTCCCTTATTAATATATTGTTTGAAATGTACATTATTAGTAGTAGTGTCATTTTAAGTATCATCGCCATCATCACCACCATTATCAGCAACTTCGTCAGCAACAGTTACGAAAGCATCGTCGTCATTATTATTCTGCCATACTATGCGTTTGGGGAGGCCAAGGGGGTATATATCTCCCCTTCCCGGCGTATCTTGCCCGCGTCTCGGTTGCCTTGGTTACAACTTATGCAAGCAATAGTCTCTAGGTGACACTTTACCTTCATGAACACTTGAAAAAAAACATGCAAGAAGGGTTCAGGTTTGTGATTTGATATACCCAGACATGCCACTTGACTGGTAAGCTAACCGCGTCCAACATAACGCTTTAAGGCAATACATGCTTGCCCATGATCTATAGCCTACATATCAGTGCGATAAAAGGGACAAATGCAATGTTCATATTTTTTTTTTACACGGAAGTATACGGCAATTTATATATATAATTAGAGTATTAATGTGTACTAATGATAGAACCAATCGTATTTTTCAAATTTTCATGAATTTCTTCAAACCTAATTTAATGTAGTATATCATAAGAAAATAAAATAGGATCATATTTAAGTATGTGTACAGATTTTGCACTGCAGCGAGTGGTTGTTTTTATACAAATTTTCTTGAAAGTTTAGTAATATGTAACGTTAGGGTGAAATTTTGTGTAAACTATAGATGTAATAATGGTATATCGAACATTTTGTAGGAATTGATTATGAAAATAAGTACTGTTAATCTCCTATTATGTTTCTGAGTGATGATTGATAAGCTATTGGTTGGTTGTTCTGTATATATTTGTGAATATTGTAATATAGCAATACCTCAGATATCTTAAAGTGAATGGATTTTGTGGTATTATACAAAAAATGTCAATAATATATACTGTGGTATATAAAGTGCAAATGAATATTTTAAAAAGTGGAAAATGTCCTTATTTTCAAATTTGTTGGTGTTAGTCCTGGGTAGGAATTAATGCATGGCTATTTTGACGAGAAATTACCATTTGTTTTGGCAATGTGATGGTAAGCCGTTGGGGGTGAGGATTGACTGCGATATGCTGTTATTTTTAATGCGTAAATGGATGAACAGCTTTTGACAATTAAGTGAGTAAGCAAAGCGATCAAGCAAGAAGGTATGAATAAAAATGAATGATGATTTATATAAGGCATTTTCCTTTCTCATGACGCGTCAAAAGAAAAAAAATAGTGAATAATCCTTACGTGAATTAGTAATATACTTGTATGAGTAAAATAATGAATGAATTAATAATAAAAAATCAATGAAAAAGGGATATGAAGGAGGAAGGAGATGGAGGAGCTTAACAAAGAAGTAACAGACAAGAATAAGATAGAAGATGAAGAGAAGAAGAAAAAGGGGATCAATTCGGCTTTCTAGTTTGAAATTATCCGAATTCTTTCTGACTTCTAAGGTGAAGTGAATGTTTCTTCAATCTTCTAAAGTTCCAGGGATATTTTATGCAGAAAAGATAGTCGCAGTTGCAAATGTAGTTGGGAGTCTTCCATGATACAGTGTATCGTGACTCATCTTACACTCTAATATTGAGTAAAGTGCTCCATGAGGGTAATATGTGTCCAACCAACATTGATAATTTCTTTTGGGCATTTTTATTTATTCAGTGTGATGAAATCTTTGCCCATCCTAAAGTAAATTGCTGCTTATTTTGTTAACCTTACTGGTGCTTCCCGCATTGGGTAAAATACTGCCCCAAAATGGTTGGACACATAATTACCTTCATGGTGGTAAAAAATTTACCCAATATTTTTTACAGTGTAGCTCATATTGAAGATGTTTGGAAAACACATTCCTTGGTATTTTTACTCCTCTTGGTATTATCATTATTATTGGTCGTAGAAATAGTAGTATCAATAGTAGTAATAGTAGTATTTCGTATATCAAATAGCTGAATACAAAGACTAGTAAAGTTGGGCCCAACGTACTCTTCATTATATCCCTTAATGTTGTTTTTTCCTATTTGATTGGTCGAGAGCTCTTCACGTGACTAGTCATAAATTTCACCAGAAAAATGAAATTCATCGGAGATCACCATAGTTCGTGGCCCTTCACGTGACTAGTCATAAATTTCACCAGAAAAATGAAATTCATCGGAGATCACCATAGTTCGTGGCGTTAGAGTAGAGTTATTATTTTTTTTTTTATTTTTTATTATTACTATTTTGCGTCCTACTGAAAACCACGCAATCACTCGGGCGCAGCGCACGACGGCATGTCTCCAACTGGCCAAGTCTAGTGATGCGACGGCGCAGACGCTTATCAGGGTTCGCTGAGCACAGCGCAATCAACACAGGCAATGTCGGACCGTGACCCAGAGGAGACAAAGCATTGGAGGGGCACAGCATTGTTCACAAAGAATACAGTGCCCCTCCATTCATTTGTCTCCTTCGGGTCACGGTCCGCCACTGAACACACGTAAAAATGCAATACAAGCTGAATCACGAACTCTCCGATAAATAAATGTCAATGTGAAATCGCGTCTTACTTGTTTATAATGAAACTGTATGCTGAAAACAAAATTGATGATGGCCATCTTTCGATCATCGAATGATTCGGGATACTCAACTTTAGTTCAGCAGGGTTAGATCAAAATCTTCACAACCGGTAAGTGCAATTATTAGAAGATCGATCTCACTAGTACAGCCGCCGCGCTGCGCAACCTGACACCAAACCACTTATGCTTGGGAGCGGACGGTCGCCGCGCGCAGTATATTCAAGAACCGGCTAGCTGGGAATGATAAGCCAGGTTTGCTTAAATTAGAGCTAAGCCGATCTAGATTTTGTACAGCTCATGAAGATGGGCCAATTAGGACTAGATTACCATTTTTTTTTTCGTTCATACTCAAATAAAACAAATATACCGGGCGTTACTTTCGAAAGTAAAGTGGAAATATTCATCCTCGGTTGGTCCGACAATGTTACGACATGCCCTCGGGGCTCGCGCCCCTCGGGAAAAATAGTAATTTCCGGACCAAGCTCGGATGAAAATATTTCCACTCTTCTTTCTCATACCCGGTATATTTGTAAACTATATATATATATATACATGTATATATATATATACATGTATATATATATATATGTGTGTGTGTGTGTGTAAAGCTTTACATGTACAACAGCTTTTGGCAACTCTTTTTATTTAAATATTGTAAAGAAATGGATGAAGAGAACAATGGTAGGCGTAGCTTAAATCAAGATTCCCCAGAGCTATCTACCCTTTGGAAAAATTGGTGATGCCGAAAAAATGTCTCTGCCGGGAATCGAACCCGGGCCCCCAGCTTTGAACGCCGGTGCCTTAACCACTAGACCACAGAGACGGGTTAATGGTTAGGGCGAGCCAGATCCGATTGACCGTCAGATAGACAGATTTTCGACACTATACCAATTATATTTTCCTTTGTCGGGTGAAGGTGAGTTTTGAACAATGACAAGCCGCCATGCCTCAGCTGGATCGAAGCTATTGCTTTGATACAGTACACGTATGGGAGAAGAAATACAAATGCGTAAAGCTTTACATGTACAACAGCTTTTGGCAACTCTTTTTTATTTAAATATTGTAAAGAAATGGATGAAGAGAACAATCGGATCTGGCTCGCCCTAACCATTAACCCGTTTCTGTGGTCTAGTGGTTAAGGCACCGGCGTTCAAAGCTGGGGGCCCGGGTTCGATTCCCGGCAGAGACATTTTTTCGGCATCACCAATTTTTCCAAAGGGTAGATAGCTCTGGGGAACCTTGGTTTAAGCTACGCCTACCACTGTTCTCTTCATCCATTTCTTTACAATATATATATATATATATATTTCTGGGGAACATTGATTTAAGCTACGCCCGTAACACTGTTCTCTTTATCCATTTATTTCACAAAATATCTAAACAAAAGAGTGGACCAAATCATTGAAATGATGATAATAATAATAATAATAGTAATGATAATAATAATAGTAATAATAATAATGATGATAATACCAAGAGGAGTAATAAAAAAGGTAAATTGATCTTGGTCGAGAATAGGACTCTAAATCTAATGTTACGGTCAAATCTCACAAAGAATTTATCAAAATTGACAGTTAAGTGTGATAAATTTCCAATGTACCGACACTTGTCAATCATTTAAGAAAGCTAGACAGGCTCTATGTTGGTCTCCAAGTCCTCACGGTAAGCCATCACATGTAATGTCACTGAACTTGAAGGTCCAATCGAACAGAAAATAATCATGGTCCTTGGCCATGGACTCGATCAATGATTCTATTACCGATGTATGTATACGTCATCATGTAGAGAACCGAGGCCAGAAGAGAGAGAGAGACGGGGGGGGGGGGGGGGTAGAGAACGGTATTGTATATACACAACTGGATAATTTCCTAAAGATTTTTATTTAATGATTTAGTTTTATTGTTTTTTTAGGGGGGGAGGGGGACTTCAAAACGGTTTTTGAAACATGATTATTATTTTCTGAATGTCGTGTCAAAATCTATTACAAACTTTGATTTTTGTGATTAAAAAATCGACATATTTGTCCGTTCGCTCGCCAACTTTGTATTAATCTTATGTGATACGCCATTCGAGCACATTTTTTGGCTTATTATACCACTGAAAGCAAACCCCTCAAAGGTGCCCCTATTGGCTCTGGGATTTTGATCCATGTCTTTCATATGTTCTCGTCCGGTAGATGGTATACAGTAAAGAAATTATTTTAATGGTTGATGGTATACCCTATGTTCTTTGTTCCGGGACAATGATAAAAATCGCCATGATGAATGAAGCAAAATGAACTGGTCCAATGAAAGGAAAAAATCTTAGAACACAAGATTTCGAAATTTATCATGTTTATAGATATTGAATTGTCATGATTTTTTTAAGTTATGATTTTCACCCTAAAGTGTCAATGTATCATAGCAAACTTCATAAATTAAATGTTTTGTTTGCTTCGTCAGATACAAAGTTGCAATCTCTCCAGCATCTGGCTAAAAAAAGAGGAAAATAATTATGACAAATTGGACAATGGCTTCTTAATTGCATTCCAATGAACTAAATTAGTACAATACGGCACTAATTGCATCGTGATTATCAATTCTCTGATTTCCGAAAAGCATCAGTTGTCACACATTGACACTTTAAGGTGAAAATTAAAACTAAAAAAACAATTTAGTATTTATATATTTCGTGTTGGTTGACCATTACCCTCTAACGGCCCCATTTCATATATAATTTAATTTTCATTGTGATTTTTAAACTAAGAAAGACAGGATATATCAAAATGAAAAGCGTTTTGATACTAGAAAATGTGTTATAAATTCTTGGAAGTTTATCAATCTCTGAAATCGACCAACATCTTTTTTTAACAGCAACGCCCACTTGTTATTCGATTGCCCAGGGGTAACGATTTGTGCATTAGTGTCAATGTCAGATTGCAATTTGTGGATGTGAATGAACCATGAAACGTTGATGTATGCGTGCAATTGGCAGAAGAAAAGAGAGACAGAGAATGAAATATATAGGAAACAATTCAGCCGAGAGCGGAAAAGAAACAGAGGGAGAGAAAGAGGGGGGGGGGGCAAGTTTGATTTGAAAGATACTGAAAATAAAAAGCAAAGGGCAAACTGATACGCTGTGGGCAGTGGCAGCTCCAGGGCTTTTAAATCGTGATCGGGGCAAAATTTTCAAAGTTGGAGAATGAAATATATTAATTTAGAGCACTTGACAGCTAGAATACAAATTCATTTACTATAACTTCATTCAGTCGTTGATATATGGCGGGAGGGGGGGGGGGCAAGGAGTTGCAAGGTTATTAACATCCAGTAGTGACATAAAGGTGGACCGGGGTGGAAAATGGGGTAAAAAAAGTGAGTAGAAATAATACCCAAATGCAGACGAGAGACACAGAAGAGTGTGAAGAAGAAAGGCAGACATTATCACATAGACTCCGTTTACACTCGAATGTTGGCTAACATTTGATTTGGGACCATTTCCCTTTGTCATAATGTTTGAATGTCTGGTCCATTGTTGGAAAATCTAGGCTATCAATTCGATCTTTTTTACTATAAACAGGAAAAATTTAATTACAATGTACATTATGATCATTACTTGACAGAACAGTTGAAAACAAAACAAAAGAGCTATACTACGCGATGCCTCACTTTGACAAGATAACATTTAAATTTTCATTTCCATCGATCCATTTTATCATCACTCATTTTACAGAATAAACGTTGAAGAAGATTGGGGTCATTTCCACAATTTTTTTACCCTATAGATTTGATTTCTTAAGCAAAAGTCTTTATCTTCTTTATATGGTCTTCCAGTTGTAATCTGTAGTTTTTAAGTAGGGGATTGTGGTGTTTTTGTTCGAGGGTTTGTCTTAAAAAAATGACAAGCAAAAAATGGTTCTTGCTCCGAACTCTCCGTCATTTTTTTTTTCAGCCTGATTTTCAGGGGCCTATGCTTGCATACACAGCACGGTCCAGGCGCGCCGGAACACTTTCAGTTTTGGGGGGGCAAAATCCCGAATGGGGCACAATATTTTTGACAGCGTGAGATACCGAAGCGATCGAGCGGGAGAGGCTATGGGACCCCCCCCCCCCCCCACGGTAAGAATTTTGTGTAAAAATGGAGTATAAAAGTTGCGTTTCTAAGTGCATTCAAAAATAAATTTCTTCAGAATTAAACAATCTTGGAGTTCCTTTTGCTCCTTCTGTTACCTCTCTTCTGACCCAGCCTGGTGTTTCTTTATGTCCAGGGTCGCAGTTCCAGCAAATTACGAACCTTATTGCAAACGAAATTGTTTCAAACCAATGTAATATAGGCCTTTTAAAGACTTTAAGATGACAAACATGACCGTACGCAGCAGGGGGCCGCCGATCGAGAGGGCAAAATTCACCAAAAGTGTGCACGAAATCCTTCAATTTTATTCTAGAAAATGCAATAGCTCCCCCATCACAAATCCCCTCGCTCTTACGTTTCTTCGAAAACTTAGGTCTTGCAGCCCCACCCACTCCCGGGTTTTTTATTTTTTTATTTTTGCAAATGTCCATGAATAACAAAAGCTGGGATGAACCAGAGAACATAGCTGCCATCTCGATCTGATTAGTAACAGGTAATGGGGAGAAGTTTTGGAATCTAAAATACATAAGTGCTATATATGAGCTGAAATAGTATCAGACAAAACGCCTTCCAATCATATTTTTTTTATACATGCATGTAGTAGATCGCTTATTTTTTTATTCTTTACATTTGTATTCATATCTCGGATAATATGAGTCCGGTCAAGAAGACACTTTCACAGATGATTTTATTTTTTACATGTCTAAACATTATCTCTAAGTTGCTTTCGAGTGGGATTCACCATTTTTACAAATCATAAATTATAATCCTCTACACATGATTATTCTGAGTGTAATTTTCTGATAACATGTCTATATTGAGTTGAAATGACCTTGGTAGTTTCTTTAGGGCACTGAATTGTTATTATTATTTGTTTGGCGTCACCTGTGCCTGGGAGGCGAAAAGCGAACTGAATCACTATGATCCACAGGTCTCTCCTCCCGATATAACTGATTGGGGGGGGGGGGTGCAGGTGGACCTCGACACCGGGGTTTCCCCCTACTCTCATACGAATAGTGCAGTGGGTTCTTAACGTGCAAAGGTGGTGACTTTCCTCTACACGGGGCCTCCATTTAACGTCCTATCCGAGGGACGGAGTGTTTTCCATTGAAACATAGCCTGCATCTATGAAACATGGGAGAGACGTTTACACACAACGCACTGACTTCAGTCATCCGCCCAGGGTGGACTCGAACCTACGATCTTTGGTTCGACTTCGACGGGCAGACGCGTTACCGACTGAGCCAACACCGCTCTCTTGTTATCACTGTATTAACTCAATTTATATTTAGTTGAAAATGAAATAATTGAAACAAGTTTCTCGAGATGTTATGGTTTCTGGGCTTGACAGCTATGACATAGATTCCATATCTTGCTCGAGTAACTAGTGTTCACGCGCGTTAGTGATATCTGGTCCGGTCTGAGCGTTTCTGGGCGACCGCGCGTTTGTTAGACGACACAGCCAGCATCATAGAATTATAAACCTATATCATTGGTGGACCACTATCAATTTGCCATTCGCTTTAAGTCTGAAATGTATTCATTAAAATGTTAAACGTTATCACACTGTAATAAGATGGAAAAGGTGCTTATCAAAGCTATGTTTCACAGAGGAACTGTTCGTCAAAAGACGCGTGGCTTACTATGATAATGTATTTGCCCCGTCAGGGGCAAATTTTTTTCATTTTTGACAATGGAAATGACAATTTTCAGGCAGAAAAGTGCCTTCATTTACTTTTGTCCTTAAATAATTTATCATTTTTCATCTTTCAGGGGGCACGTTTGGGGGGGCAAAATCTCGTTTTGCCCCCCCAAAATTTTATTTGGGGGGGCAAGTGCCCCCCTGCCCCCCCGCTTCCGGCGCCCTTGAGTCAGCACCCCCTGAAAAAATCTTTTGGGTGCCCCCTGCACCCCTATCCCACCCAGGGACATGCCTTTGGGGAGTTATACTTTAACCACAATTATACGAACATTTTGTCAATAAATTGCTAATGGAACAGGAAAAATAATCATATATCCCACCCCCCCCCAAATAAAAAAAAACAACAACCATAGTTTGATTACATTCCTTAACCACGAAACTGTCAACAATAGCATGAATAGGCTAATTGCAAACCTGTACCAATTCAATTGACCGGTTAACTTTTTGATTTATTTATTTTGTATATGTATTTTCGTTTATATCCGTAAATTATCAAACTTATTCAAGTATTTGTATTCGAAAGAAGTATGAATAAATTGATTTGGTACGGTTTTTGCAACAAATCTTTCATGATGAAGTTCAGGCAGCAGATCAGGAAATAATTTCAGTTGATCCACTTGGGATTGAAAAGATACAGGTCATGTGAAAATACAAAGCAAAAAATGGAGTGTTACCCGGTGTACCACACCAGGTACTTTACACCGGTGTTAAATTGACAGTGTTAGTTTAACACCTATATGTGTTATTACAACACCTTTCGTTGTTACATTAACACTATTTGGTGTTATGTTCAATCTCTAGGGTGTAATTTTAACACCTCAGGGTGTGGTGCTCTATTAAAACCAACTTGTGTCAGTTTTAACATAACACCGCAGTTTTTACAGCGTTTTAAAACAAATTGAAGATTTTAGGGAAATTAAAAATGGTGTGGAATAAGGATGTCCTATGTAGAATTATGTAACATACAGGGACTTGCAAGGAAAGGAACAAATAATAAAACATGATGAAGGGCACATCGCGATAATACAATTCGGAAAAAAATCGACCCCCCCCCCCATTGGCGAAAGCTGGATCCATCCCTGAATACCAGTAACAAAGTTTGTGACATATCCTTAACATGCTTAAAGGTGCATTTTTGAAACAGACAAAACACACACATATAACTTTATCATGAAGATAGAGAGAAGAAAATGAAAACGAAAAAAAAAGTCTTACCCTAAATCATCTACTTTCATTCCATCAGGACGTCTGATAATTCACTGACATTCTTGGGTTTGATTTACTTAAAAAATATGGCTAATTGTGAAGGAATTTTAATGAAACGAAGCCCATTAATCCATCCGATAGGCAGTAAATGCAAACGCTATAAACATGTTTATGAGTAACAATACAAATCTTCACGCTGTGTGTTTGTTCATTTATAAGTTCAAGGGGGGTACATAGGGAGTGTTCGATGGCTACAAAACTGAATGCGGTCATTGTCAAATTGATGTTTGCGAGGTTGAGACTTCTTCTTGCTTCCAGTCAGAATCAGAGGTATGATAACACATCCATGGTTTCATTCGACATCTACTGGGATTTATAAAGATAATCGACACATCGTCCAGGATACGAGTAAGTAATGATTATTGATAAAATGAACATATTTGACAGTTGGAATATACTATCCCATGATTTACTTGAATCAGAAGTGAAATAGGTGCAGATATGAACTATCGAATTTGAATTTCTTTTTTTTTCGAGAGTAAAGTGCAAGGATTTGTGTATTGGAACCACATATTAATGATAAAGATTTTAAAATAGAAAAATATGAGCCACGCACTTTAATATTATCGGTGCGTATTTATACCAGCAGGCATATGTGTTCGAAAGACAGCCTAATAGTATTCACCCCTTTCTCAGTCCAAAGTTTGACCAATATTTGAATATTTAAGTCAATGACTTTGTTGTGGTTTGGATGAATTTGTTTTCACGTCTATAAACTAGCATATTAGGATAGTACATTCAAAAACGTTAAGTGTAAAACGGGGCGTATTTCTTGTCTAATGTCAGGAAAACGATTTAGACAGTAAATTGTAAGAGGCAGGCCGAAGAGTTTGTCCTTTAATTTATCTTTATCTAAATATAACCTTTCTTTTAATAAAAATTGTTAAATATATTAACTTAACTTGTCTTATATGTATATGTCATCCATTCTTATTTATATAATTATGAGTATGAGTTCTGTTACGGAATGCAGAAGATGAAGGAAATCGAATGTAATGAATAAATTCTGTTAATTTCACGGATATTTTTTTGTTTTTGTTTAATTTTAGGAAATTTGTAAGGTTCCATAACCAAATACCAATTTCCTGTAATTTGACACGATATAATTTAAAGATAAGAGGTGTTCTCGAGACTCTGCTGCAGGAACTTTTTTGTTAAGGATAATTTTAAAAGTGTAATAAAGAATCACTGATCAACTTGTATGAGCAGGTAACATGATCAAGGCCAAAGATCATTTGAGGTCATCCGAACTTGATATTTTTAATCAAATGAATGGTGTTTTGTGGAATACTAATCATCTTAGTCAGCACTGCTGCTGTATTGAATTGCCTAATGCAGGGGAGACTACCAGGGGTGTTCCACTTGTTTGCATAAACTGAGGCAGCCATCCGTGATGGCATATTTGCCTTCAACACAGATATTCATAATGAGAATTTCATGAGAACTTGATAATCTCTTCAAAGAACTTGGTTGAGCAGAGAACTTTGATAATATTTTTTTTTGGAAACAGGGCTATCACGCAGTCATCCATGACAGTATATTCACGTAGGACAGCTATGTATTATTAATATAATCATGATTATAATACCTTTTTTAGGGAATCCCAGGCAATACTGTTATGATAAATTCTATTCAAAGTAAGTACATGCTGGCTTATATGTGAGTTATTATATTTTTTTTTAGATCACCATATCGCGTCGCCCCCTATCCCCGGCCCCTCTTTCATTATCTGTCCCTCTTTTATACCCTCTTCCCTCTACTCTCTAATATAAAGAGCTAATCTGGTCCCAAATCACACTCCTTTCAGAGTGAGATGAGGGACCAATCCTGATGGAATGACTTTTCAATCTTTCAAAGTTTTTTTTTTTGGTAGGAATTCGTAATTCCGAAGCTTCGTTATTCCGAAGGTTCGGGTATTCCGAAGGTTCGTTAATCAGAAAGCGAAATAAGGTTCGTTAATCCGAAAACGAAATGAGGTTCGTTGTTCCGAAGGTTTGTTAGTCCGAAAACGAAATAAGGTTCGTTGTTCCGAAGGTTCGTTTATCCGAAAACGAAATGAGGTTCGTTGTTCATTTCGTTTTCGGACTAACGAACCTTCGGAATTACGAACCTCATTTCGTTTTCTGATCAACGAACCTTCGGAATTACGAACCTCATTTCGTTTTCGGACTAACGAACCTTCGGAATTACGACTCTCATTTCCTTTTCGGATTAACGAACCTTCGTAATTACGCCACAAATGTTCGGATTAACGAATCCTTTTTCGTTATCGGATTAACGAACATCGAGGTATAGGCGATTTACGTGTTTCGGAATTACGACCCTTCGGAATTACGAAGTGTAACCATTTTTTTACCTTTTTTTGAGTGAAAGTGTGAAATAAGATGCACACTATCTCTCTCAAAATAAAAATCACTCTAAGAGGAGTGTGATTAGAGACAGAGAGTGTGAACTTTTGTTTTTCAAATGTATCCTGCTGTTCATCATGTTCATTGACCTATTATCATCATGTTTTAGGGCAGATTGAACATGACTCCGAGTTGAGCACTGAGTTTCGGGGATGTATCATTTTGTGCATGTCCTATGTCTTGTTTAATCATGTTCGTCTTCTTTACACGATATCCATGGTATGATACTGTCTAAATACAATCGTAAGATATACGGACTATACGTGAACGAGAACTCATAACCCTACCAATGGATTGCTGTGTTTACCCTCACATCCAAATTGCTATCAACAATTGTGACGTAATTTGATTATTCTTCGTCACTATGTATTTTAGCAATTATGCTGTAAAATGTATCATGATCTATTTGAATGTCTGCTTTTATTTATTTATTGTGTGTGTGTGTTTATCTTGTAAAAGGCAGGGTTCTGTTATACAGTGATCGATATCCTAGTCATATATGACATTACTCGATAACCATAATCAGGTGGGTATTTATCTTACCCACTTCACTATTGGACTTTCGTATAGGTCTTCACCCCTCCTCATTCACATCCATATCTTTTTTAACAACATACGATAGAAATGTAAGCCTACAACGGAAGTGTTGTGGGTTGAGTAACTGAAAAACGCAACTGTCGGTTTGCATTGTGGGTATTGAGTTTTTAAAAACGTGTATCAATCATGATAATTTGCGTCCGGGACCGACCGTTTACATCACCAGCCAAAAGACGTGACGCATCGCTCGAAGATCAAAACGACTTCTACATCAAATCGTATTCCCAGGCGCACACCACAACGCCAAGTTTGAACATTAGTTAGGAGATTCCATTTTCTTTGTTATATACGTACTTGTGAAAAAATACAATTTAAGTCTCATGAAAAAAAATACTATAGGATTTTACCGTTATCATGTACCAGGACTTTGCAATATTATACGATGTCGAAGCAGTCTTATATCTTGTTTATTGAGGTTTTGGGGTCGTGTTGATTGAGGGTTTTTGGGGTCTCGTGTTATACAGCATATTTATTTTATTTTCTCCTTTAATTCTTCAAACATGACGATAATGACGCTTTAGTCAACATGGTCAATGAACGGTGACCGATGACCGATGCTCACATCAGTGAGTATTTCCAATTGGGTATTCATAATTCTTTTCTATGTGTTTTTTCTTCTTTAATCGAGATCTGTTTGCAAATGTTTTTAAAGATTGTCAGGTTATTTCCGAGTTCAAAACGTCCCTTGGTATGAACTGTGACCATGTTGACATGTGTGCGATAGAACACCGACATGCATCTTTCAATATAGGCGGTGACGAAATAAAAACAAGCACGGGAATAACTGTGATGGGTTTTTTTGCCCCAATAAATTTATGGAGCAGTGCCAAGAACACAAAGCAAGGTAAGCCAATTGTCTTATATTGTTTTTGTGTGTAAATGCAAATTGCGTTAATTTACTATTTGGTGACAAATCGAGTATGTCAAAGTGTTAAATGACGTCATCTGTCAGTTTACCTCAATTAACACCGAGCAATTTTCCTGTGATAGCGGTCCAGATGTCAACATGTTCAAAGGTAACATGTCAAATCATGCTACTCCGATAAACCTTCTCTCATCAACATGACAAAAAATAAATAATTATTTTGCTATTGCTGAAACACCGTTTTCTCTGACATTGGTAAACCAACTATATGGCGCATATTACAATCTAGTTTATTAACCCAGTTCTCAGTAAATCAGAGTTGTCGCATCTTCAGAATAATATAAGGTCAGTCCAGTTAGGAGCTCATGATCCTGAAGGAAATATATATTTATTGTTCTTCTTGATTGTTTGATTATGTTTTTCTTCTAATTTAAGAAACAATAATGACCGTGCTAGAATATCCACGAGCTTTGGAATGTGCGAGCGAACAGACTCGTGTCACTGAATCTACATAATGTAGTTCAAATACATCACATAAACTGGCCAAAGAACATATTATATTGATATAAAGCAAGTATAGTTTTTTTATATGATATGTTGAAAATCAAATGTGTTTTATTAAATCAAATGTGAATAGATAAATAAAGCTGCTCAGAGTTTAGTATTTGTTAGTGTTTTCCTTCCATACTTGTCTATCCTAATTATGAATCAAAGGTCAAGTCTGTCCCAAACATTAAAGTTGATTAAAATAAGAATAATCATAGAATCATAAACTTAGTAATTTCTCAAAAATTCAAATGAAAAGAGAGATATTTATTTCTTTTTTTTAGTTTTCCTTGTTTTCGGAAAGCAGTGATATTATTTTTGAAAAAATATAATTTACAGCAAAAATAGTAATCTAAAACAAGTTCCAAAGTTTTTTGGCATCTTTATAATATCTTTAATCATGCTCAATGCCATTGTGAAAAGGTTAGTTTTAACTATTAATCTACATTGTACCTGTCATGTCTTTCTAAACAGCATCCCTAGCTGACACTTAGAATATCTTACAAGTTATAAAGCCGCCATACCCTGTACGGTTTGATATGAAATGATAGGGCAAATAATTTACAAAATATGTAGGGGTCATGATAAGGCTCTTCCCTTGGGCATGAAACGGTCAAAAATGATCTTCTTTAATAGTATTTGTTGAATGGTTAGTTGATGATCATGGAGATATGATATCGCTGTGATGATTGTTTTATTCGGTCTATTTCATCATGAGATATATTTCAAAGAACTTTTTCTTTCCATCGGTCCAGAGTTTCAGAACCACATAAATCGTTTCAAGTCATCTTTTTATTTTTCCCCCAACGGAGTCTTACGAAGTAAATCACGTTGCACGTCATTACACAGCAAAAACTGCGGTGTTAACCGGTGTACATAGAGGACCACACCAGTTATTTTACACCGGTGTTAGATTGGTGGTGTTAGTTTTACACCTATAGGTGTTATTACAACACCTTTGGTTGTTACATTTACACTCTTCGGTATTATGTTCGATCTCTAGGTTGTAATTTTAACACCTCAGGGTGTGGTCCTCTCTTAACACCAATTAGTGTCAGTTTTTACAGTGTACCTTATATCGCGACTGGCAGTACTTCTTTGTAGATGCAATTTGTATTCTCAATTGCGCCTTCCAATGGGCTTTTTTATACGCACGTACAGTTAGATCAAAAGTTAGTCTCGAGGATTATAATAAAATCTCAGCTATTTGGTTGTGAATATTGCATGATTGAATAATAAGAACACAACGAATGATTTTTTTCATGTTATTATGTCTTCCATTCAATGGAGTACAATGTGAGTGGAACCTTTGTGTGGTGACACGGTTTGAAGCACTTAAGGCCTGGTCACACCGCCCGAGCGTTGTTGGAGCGGTCGTGGAGCGGAGAGAAAAAAATCATCACCGCTCGCTACCGTTCACCATTTTCGATTTTGATTGTTTTTTTTTATGTTTTCGATTTTTGTTTTCAATTTTTCCCCCAATTTTGAAAGCGAAATTCGACCCTCTTTCCCTACCTCTCCACGACCGCTCCAACGACGCTCGGGCGGTGTGACCAGGCCTTAAATTGCTAAAAACATGTCCAACGACTGTTTTACCGTACCCCCTGTTCTCAATCTGTCCCCCTCCCTCTATCTTCCTCCCCATCTCTCTTACTCTTTCCATCTCTCCCTTTCTCTCTCTCTCTCTCTTATGGACTTAAAAAAATACGACATTCACGCGTTAAAGCTATCAACCATGTTCATGTTTATATTTTCGAGCTCATTCATATGGATTCGAAAGGATGCGAGAATGCACTGGGGGTCCGGGGGAGGGGCACAACCGGCCCATGCCCCCCCCCCCTGAGAGCCATAATTGTAATGCAAATATACCGTTTTAACCCGAGCGTGCCCCCTATTGAAAGTGAGCGCTTCTTTTCGGAAAATTTTCATCGGAAAAATGTGCACCCCTCCTTGGAAAATCCTGGATCCGCCACTCCGAGAAGGCATCTCTAAGTTTGCTCCTGTGTTGACACGTTTTTGTCTCGATCTTGTTAATATAGGAACCTTTCAAAATAGCCACCATGAGTTCTGATTTGGATTCCCTGTATAAATATGAAAAAGTTCACGCTTATGCTGTTAGATTTCCCTTATCCGAAAGGTTATAGAAAACGCTCATAAAATGTCTCACTTTTCGTTTGAAAATAGATTTATCCCTTTAAATGTATTTGTTTTTATATCTCGACTCTATATATTTCATTCAGTTTTCTTTTTCGTGCTCATTTTTCTATTCCACAGACAAAGTAACACTAGTTTGAACATGTTGAATGGAACACAGCTTGCGGTTCAGAAAGATCAAATTCAAATTGCAATTGTGTGGTTCATACATAATGAAACCCCAACGGGTTCCTTACTGTTTGAGACCTCAAGCAGTTCTAAATAATTTCTCCCCTTTTCTGTGGTATATCCACCAAAGTATAACATAGTATTCAGTGACGGTAGTGACTTGATATTAGAAGAAATCCAAATACCCAGTTTGCACGAAGTTCTTATATTAAGGAAGTCTTTATAGCAAAGGTACGGCGAATAAAAACTGATATTACGTCCCTGATTCGGAAGGATTCTGTTAAATTCTTTCAATTTCTAAACATATCGTAATCATAATTACGAACCGGATGACTGAGACTTGATGCATTCCCAGGTGAGGTGCATTTTGATTATTGTAATGCATGTATACAATTTGCAGTGCACGAGCTAGATGGTGAGATAATTTTTCTTGTCAATTCTACTTCATAACCTTATTATGTCGACTCATTAACTTGACATGGCGACATCAAGAATATTACCAGTCAACTTCTCACTGCTTGTCATCTTGTCGACTTAGGGTATCTTGCCTAGTCGACCTTCGCAACAGTAAATGGTACGATCGGGTATATCCCTGAGCCAACAAATTTATTTGGAAGTCAATTTGGCAAGGCAAATTATATCTCTATGTCGACAAATTTGTTTCGAAGTCGACTTGGCAGTGTATTAAGACTGATAATGTTGATAAATCGACGTGATAAAGCTATTGAGTCAACTTCGAAAGGTAAATATATGGCCATCTCGTATGACTAGATAATATTTTGCCTTCGGTAAGTGAGTGGTACTTTATTTTCAGTAAAGTGACCCCTTTACTGAATTCTGAAGTCACCATCGAAAGGTTTGATTGATTTGACTATTGATCAATTTCAAACCTAAGACACGACTTCCCAAACCTCGTATAAATGATGCACTCTTACTGTTATATTTATTTGGGGATGGATAGAACACTTGTGATGGTGTGTTTCTGCGTGTTTTGGATTGTTTTAATGAAATGAACTTCTACTAAGAAGGCGATGTAATCTTTATTTGAACATCCCCTTCCTGCACCCTCCCCGAGGGAGCGCGCTTCGCGCGCTCTGTAAGTGTTGGCACGCTTCGTGTGCACTTACAGTCCCCTCCAAAATTAAATCCTCGCTACGCGGTTGTATCTCACCATTTTTACCAACGATAGTTATTTTCTTATAAAAAAAATACGCATGCCAGCTGAACATCTAGGTATTCTTCAATATTCAACACCAATCATGCATTTTACCCTTTATTGTTTCCGATGTGGAATATACAGTGCGTATCAAAATAAGTTTACACTTTGAAAAATCCCTGGGAACTAGAAAAATATACAACAAAGTTTTGACAGAATGTTACGCTTGAGTGAGCACTGTTGCGTTTTGTAAAGCTCGCAGAAATCGGTTTGCGCAGAAATGCTCGTTTTCACGCTGTGTCAAGGGGAAAGAGCGAAATCGAACTTCCCCTGCAAAACATTTCTCATACATTTCCCTTGCACTTTTGGTCAATTCAAATCAAACGGATACATTCAAGCATTTTGCAACAATTTTGCTACCCAAATTGAAATTTCAACACTTAGTAAGCACAACCTTTACCCTTTTTGTGCCAGCTGGATCTCAGGACATAACTGAATCTGAACAAAAGTTTATATCAGACATCTCCAGCATTTTTTCACTAAGTTTTTATCATTTAAAGTGGGTTTACATTTCATTTTTCACTTGTTGCTCCACACTTTTCCCAAGCTTGACAATGATTAACAAAATGAAAATCAAGCCTAAGCCATTTCATGTAAATCACAGCTCAGTGTAAAGCAAATATCGTCAAGATGGTCTCGGTGTGGGGAAGGGGGTGGGCGCAATGCACTCTTCGAAGTGTTTTGGGCAAGGAAACAAGTTTAAAAAGGTAAAAGATATCTTCAAATTAATTTTACTAGCTAAATTCCACATGTTTTTCATGATTAAGGTCTACTTTTATTCGCATATTTCAAATTTCTGCACAAATCATTTTCACTAACTTTTTAAAAGTAAGTGGTGCTCACTCAAGCAGAAATATTTTTTGACAGTTAAATCGTCATTTGCTTAAATGGATCTGTACCAAAGTTAAAATGCGGAAAAATCTTCAGGATATCACAACTGTATAATTTTACAGGATTTTTTTTTTAAGTGTAAACTTTTTTATACGCACTGTATAGTACATGATTTTCTTTTGAACTTTGGTCTTAGTATGATAGACGCCTTTTCACTCCCTCAGCCCTTGCCTTAAACTCATTCAGATACCTGTGGACATGATAATTTTTCCATCGCCTTCACCAACTGCGATTTTACTACAAAATTCACGCATAATTAGAAATCAAGAAGGACTTTAAGTAATAAACAACCCAATTCTCACCGTACGCAAGATATTTTTAAAGAGGCAATATTCCATCGATTTGGCGGCAAAGCATCGAGGATCATTACTCCGATTTAATCTTAAATTGAGCATGATAAGTTAATAGTTTTTTTTTTTTTACTTGTTTAAGTTTTACTTTAAATAATGAATGTTTTTGTGCACTTGTTTGTCTTATTTTTAAAAATATAGCAAAATAGTAAGGTATGAAAATTTATCTGGAACAAACAATAGAGTAAAATTATCAATACACCGCTGCGTTTTTCAATGAGCTCTATGCTGCAGTTTTTTACCAGGTTATTATATGTCTTAAATCTCTTTTATTTTGTGATGAGAAAGATGTGTTTTTTGAAACGGACTAAAACCCCCACCCCAAAAGAAAAACTTAAGTAGTTGAAAAAAAAACATACAGAGTGTTTGTGCGTGAATATTTTGTACTGAAGTGATTTTCTCGCATTAACTCCCCATTCACTGTGCGCTCGTAAATTATATTTGCAATAGAACACTTTTACGCGAACTTACCCGGCGAGTTACACTATAAGCACGATTCGCTTATAAGATCGTAACAGACGTCCCTCCTCTACACCACTGAGTATTCAGGTTTCTATGTTAACATTTTTGCTCCTCCTCCATATCCAGATAATATTTTAACCATATCTGATCAAACTGAAAGAATCTAGAGAACAAAAACAATTGTATTGAAAACAAAGAATATTATTATTTTTTTTTAGTCATTTCTTACCATGAAAAAAAAAAGACATGTATAGCCTCGTGATATCTAGTAGAATGAAAGTGCATTCTAAAGTGTAAATAAACCTTATTTACGGAAGGTGGAATGTAGTGGTCATTTCCCTTGCGCACCACTGTCACTGGAAAATCGCTCAAGGAAATCGTACGGTTTTTCCCAAAACGATATTTTATTAATTGATAAATATACATGAACTCAATGAACTCAATGTAACCCACCCATGATGGGATTTTGGAAACTATTTTTTTCAAATAAATGAATATTATTTTTTCTCTTAAGAGATTCAAAATTTTAGTTATTTGCTGGTGAACTCGGTGTCAAATTGGTTATTTGTACATGTAGCTTATTATTTCTATGCTCATTAATATTTGTGCGTTGTAATAAAAATGTAATTTTTATTACATTATAGCGTAATAAACCGTCTATTAACTGCACTATGAGACTGCGGGAAATATTTCATAATACAAGCGATGACGCCACAAAGATTTTAGACAGTCTGATGGCGTATGATGATAAACATCCTTAGCCGAAATTTGATAGAAATTGACTCACATGCATGGTCCAAAATATGGGCCTACGATTACATCAAGCTTAAGTACACTGACGTTCTGACTTGCTTTGTATGAAGGTATCGACTAACTATCAAAAATTATAAAACCCATTACCAATAGATGGCGCTATATCTGATACTTGGAGAATCTGCATTTTCACCGACAAAGAATCGGTCAATGTAAAGTAACACATTTTGTTAAATTGGAATATTAGAATAATTGGAATCTGGGGATAATATTTCAATATGAATTTGCCAAGGCTTTTATGTCAATAACTAACCTCGTCAAGAAACACGTTGTTTAAATAAAGCATGCGTGGCAACTTTAGCAAAACCTTGGTACTAGTATATAAAATTTCGGCCAAGCGAAGCTATTTTGATACAAACCGTCACAGTGAGATTCATGGTGAAGTATATCCTTTGTTTTAGCTTAATTGTCTACACAAACACGTTGAAGTTGTCAATGATCCGCTAAGGAAAGTAGTCTAAATTGGGTTTATAAAACTGACTTTAGTCTATCTAAATTTAATATAGTCTAGGTTGCCTAAGCTTGTTTGTTGAGCAGACTTTATTTTCTGGAAACCATTGTCCTGTGCCAGTCACGCACAGGGTACCTCGATAAACAATACATTTCCTTCCTCTCACAACCTAAAAATTTTCCATTTTTTCCAAATGCATAAAAAAAATTACAGATTAACCTCTGAATGAAATTGACCCATTTTCCTGTTATGATCATGATATCCCTCCATAAAAGGCAATATCCTAACCACTTTATAGCAGGTTGATGGAATGTAATATCATGGACTTTCTAGTCTGTCCATGGTAATATTCGATGATCAAGGTCGTAGCTTCTGAAACAATGAATGAATGTACGTGCGATCAATGCTTACCGTTGGCCATGACCACCGTCACGCCTCCTCCAAAGCTCCACAAAAACAACAACAGCAACAACATAACAAGGAAAAGTGCGAAATATATTGCTTTTTAAATATAAACTTTCGTTAATTTTTTTTTTCCAAATTTACATTTTATTGACATTTTGTCTCGCTCGCTGCATGCATTCTTATAAATTTTGCCCAATACATTATCTTTGTCACCTTCATTTTTTTTCTTATACGCCACTGACCGATATTCGTGTGAGTGGGCGTGTTCGTATATTAATGTTCACTGTTCGTAATAAAGCAGGAGCTCGTATTAATAGAGATTCCCCAGACCTCACTTGGTATATGCGACTCACGACTTTTTAACACTATAGCAGACGTGCAAATCGAAAAGTCCCAATTGCCTCTTTTGTGTATACTTACACAGTTTAGGCGAAACACTAGAAGTATAAAGTTGCCTTCTCCGAGGTCCACCCGAAGTTAAAAACATAACGAAGAGTCTGAAGTACAAGCCTAGAGAGGGGAAAACTCTGACCGTACCATCGATCTTTTTTTCTGAACGAAACATTGATATCTTTCGAAATTATAATGCTGCGCTCGTAGCATATAACTATGGAAGCAGGAGACCGTCAAAAACACGTATATACGTCGTGTCGTAATTCAATTTACTACACGACGTAAATAATTACGTAGTGTAGTAATTCGAATTACTACACGACGTAAATAATTACGTAGTGTAGTAATTCGAATTACTACACGACGCAATTCCGAATTACTGCCCAACGATTTAATGTCATGACGTTAAATGAATTAGTGTCGCTACATCAAATAATTAAGGTCGTGTAGTAATTCGAATTACTACACGACGTAAATAATTACGTAGTGTAGTAATTCCAATTACTACACTACCTAAAGAATTACGTCGTGTAGCAAATAATTACTACACGACGTAATTCCGAATTACTGCTCAACGATTTAACGTCATGACGTTAAATCAACCAATGAGACCGTTCGTTATACGAGCGCAATGCGAAGAGCTGAGACTACAGAGTATTGTACAGGAACGTACCGGCAGGAAGTTAGTTGGATGTCCTGACTAATCTCTTGGTGCCGCCAGTGGATAGAGTAAAAAAAAACAAGGAAAGAGAGAATATATAATAGGAGAGAGAGAAGCGAAAGGGGGAGATTGGAAAGAAAAGGAGGGGGAACGGGAGAGAAAGAGAAGGGAGAACGGAGGGGTCATATCATTGTATGAACAGGATGTTTTATGATTGTGCCCCGAGCAATAGGGCGAAGCCCCAAGCTCAGTGCGTTATAAGAACAAAAAGAGGGGGCACACAATGGCGCATGCAGCAAAAATTTGCTTAATATTAAGTCTCGAGCCAGCGAGAGAAAAAAACTTTAACTTTGAGATTGATTTTGACATGGTATGCATAAAATGACGTATCTTTCATCTTTCTTTCCTTTCTTTCCTATTATCATTTCCTATTCTCGGTTGTAGAACTTTTTTGGGGGGGCAGTGCTATGCGGATCGGGTCCGTGGCATGTGACGGCACCAAGGTTTTTAACCTAGGAGACAAAGTAACATTTTGGGGCCAGGGGGAGGGTACGTGACACACATTTTTTTAAAAAACAGAGCGTGGGGCGCAAGCTAAATTTTATTTTAAATGTAGTCTCTAATCAGTGACTTGAAAAGGGACCTGTTAAGGACTAGCAGTTTGCATAATTAATTGGTCCATGAAAATGATATCTCACGAGCCGAAGAGCTTTGATATCCGGGGATGATATCTGGACGTTCTAAGCACTTTTTGTAATCATGAACACGATGGGTATACACCTATACAATTGATGCGATCGCGCTTGAGCGGAAACAAAATGGCGATTTCACACCAAAAAAATGGTCCAGCTTCACAGGCGTTTGCATATCGAACCTGAATATCAAACCAACTTCACAGTTTGAATATCGAATATCGAACATCCAACTAACTTCCCTTCTCTTTCTCTCCCGTTCCCCTTCTTTTCTTTCCAATCTCCCCCTTTCGCTTCTCTCTCTCCTATTATGTAATCTCTCTCTCCTTGTTTTTTTTACTCTATCCACTGGCGGCACCAAGAGATTAGTCAGGACATCCAACTAACTTCCTGCCGGTACGTTCCTGTACAATACTCTGTAGTCTCAGCTCTTCGCATTGCGCTCATATAACGAACGGTCTCATTGGTTGATTTAACGTCATGACGTTAAATCGTTGAGCAGTAATTCGGAATTACGTCGTGTAGTAATTATTTGCTACACGACGTAATTCTTTAGGTAGTGTAGTAATTGGAATTACTACACTACGTAATTATTTACGTCGTGTAGTAATTCGAATTACTACACGACCTTAATTATTTGATGTAGCGACACTAATTCATTTAACGTCATGACATTAAATCGTTGGGCAGTAATTCGGAATTGCGTCGTGTAGTAATTCGAATTACTACACTACGTAATTATTTACGTCGTGTAGTAATTCGAATTACTACACTACGTAATTATTTACGTCGTGTAGTAAATTGAATTACGACACGACGTATATCCGTGTTTTTGACGGTCTCCTGCTTCCATATATAACGGCATTCGTACCCTCAGTTTTTTAACATTCATTATGTAATCGACCAAGAAGATGTGATAGCCTATAGTTGGTACAGCACTGGTTCAGGCGACCTTGATTCGAAACTCAGTTCATGGGTTTTAACTCTTTTTAATGCATCACCACTTCCTTCGGACAAGATGTAGAATATTTGCCGTATACAAACTTGTATTCCCGCTTACCTTAAAGTTTAATAGGCTAATGGTAACACTAACCAATAACCATGATAACTACCGTAATCATATTTGGAACCCTCTAAAATCTGGAATCTCTCGGTTTGCTCATGGACCTATCACGTAATAGGTCCATGGTTTGCTCCAATATTTTTTCATTCATATTTTGAATGAAATGAAAATTGATCCTGGAGGGGAAAGTCAACCTCCACCCCTTCCTATCTTCTTAAGTACAACGCGGTAACTGTAATAACCTGATCTCCGGGAACTCATTGTTCGGGCTGTTTTCCGGAAATAATAAGATCGTTATTTACTTAAATAGTTCCCTTCCTTTCATATATGAAATACTGGAAATTCTGGTTAATGATGGTCATCGTGGTCAGTGATTGTTGGAAGTCTTTGAACTGTTTCCGGAAGGAAAAGAGAATTCATCAAAATCAATCAATATCCGTATCAAACGCACATATTGTTTTGTATACTAATCCGAAAGCTGGATATCTAACTTTTGCTGTGTTCCTGTGCATGTGTAAACAATTTTTTTTAAATGATCAATGAACTTTGATATTTTCATATACTCGAGAATATACTGAAATATTAACTCATTAAGAGTCTGATGAATCGGGTGGGTTTGTTGATGTGGGGAATACTTCGTGAATCTTTCCCCTCTCTTGCAGCAGGCATCTCTTTATCCACATTTAAAGGTCAAGTCCACCCAAGAAAAAAATGTGGATTCGAATCAATATAGAAAATCCAACAAGCATAACGCTAAAAAAAATATCAAAATCAAAGGTAAAATAAGAAAGTTATAGTATTTAGGTTTCGCTTATTTTTCACGAAACAATTATACATGCACAACGCAGTAATATGCAAAATTTGAATTACACTACAGTGTATTTCGATTTTTGCAGATCTGATAATAATGACCAACTTACTTGAATCACAACATATTAAAGGAATTTTAATTCCACATGGTCAGGAAGGAGTGAAACTTTGTTTCAAATGACTGAGAAGAAAATTAAAGTATGTTATATTTCATATAATGAAATACCAAGGAAACAGTGATTTGGTGTCAACAGTCTTCTCATTTGCATACCGACCAGGATGTGCATTATAACGGTTTCGTAAAATTAAGCGAAACTTTAAAATGTCATAATTTTTTCATTTTCATATCCGATTTCGATGAAATTTTCAGTGTTATGCATGTTTAAGTTTTTCTCTTCTCTTTCTGTTGGGGTGAACTTTTCCTTTAACGGTGTTATGAATATTGAATATGCATCTATAACATGTATGAGCGCCACATATGAGGATGTGTGAATGTAATTGAAATTTTAGAGACGCGTATACCATCAATCAGATATGATTAGTTACGTCTTGGATCGACCTTCAACGTCACCATCCGAAAGACGTGACACGGGGCTCGAACCTCTGCTTTAGCTCGTAACTACTCCAATGTAGCTTCAATTATAGGCGCACGTACGCCACACACCCTGGGGTTCTACACTAATAAACGGCGAGTTTAGAGTTGCAGCACTTGATACTGACCTACCAGGAGAATATACACAGGTCTCAGTCCATACAAGTATGATCAAACCTTGTCATTGATAACAGTTTGAATGATTTTTTTTTGGTTACGTTGGCAAGGTCACAATCAGTGTCATTTGTGGAGGCCTGAAGATTAATCTTTAGAGCAGCAAATTTGTTTATCACTTACCTGTTGATAATAACTCGTCTTTATATTACGTCACTAGTTCGCCCATACAAGGAATTCACAATCAGACGTAGATGGAATATTTTTATATCAATTGATGAAAGCTGAAAAGAGAACGATCTTTCTGTACTTGATCCATCCATGGACCTAGTTCCACGATCCATCCGATACGTATTAAGGTCTCGAATAAGAACTATTTCTTAGCATGGAGGTAATCATGGACTGATAAATATTCCGTTGCATATCTTAAACAATGTAAACTGCATGTCCCGAAGTATGAGCATCTCATGAGTGCATTTTGAGAACATGAAGCAAGGCATATATCGGGATTTTATTTCTATTTTCTGTTAATATATCTTATGACCTTTTGTAATAATCACAATCCCCAAAATAACAAGGGGGCACGTTAACGAAAGTACTTGCACTTACCTCGAATGGAATAAGTGTTTGCCATATAAAGCTTGTAGATCCCCAGTATTTAAATGAGAGAAATTTAATTTACATTTTACGTCATTGGATCACGCGATTTGGTCCTAATTTGGACGCAGTAAACATATCAGCTTACATGTCTGTCCGTGTAAATCTTGTCTGGATTATTGATCATTCGTAAGGAGAGCTGAAGAGTCGGTTGATTTGCAGATGAGGTTTGGGTTTGAATCTAATTCAGTTTTTATTAGGAATCGCTAGTGACAGAATAGGTAAGTTTATTCATCGCATTTCTTTTCCAAATGATATTTCTTTCAGATTTACAGATGGGCACTGTAATTGCAATCTCACTTTTCCCATTTTATGCTATTTTACAGTATTTTGGGGGAGGGGTGGTTGTTTGTTTGTTTACTTAGTGCTTTTTAACATGACGGGTTAAGTTTCGGTTTCAAATTATAAGTTTGTCGGGGTGCTCATCGATACATTAATACGTTGTAAATCACTTATCATTGAGAAACTCCTCAAGTATTTTATAAATTGAAACAGGGATTAAACATTTTATCTTGAGAAAACAGCCGACCTGAAATATGTGCATATAGCTGCCATGTTATTAAGATAAAGTATATTGAGTTTCAAAAGATATTGAAAAGAGATCGTTCTACTCACTAATACAAGAATTTAAATTGCAATCTCACTCTTTACTCTTTGGAATCGCGTCATTAATTTCTAGTGAATGTTGATTAATTCATTTAATAGAAGGGCTAAACATATCGCGTGGCCTGTACGATCACTTTTAAAGTAGTTTCGTCAGTGGTCACTATTTTGACCCCCATAAACTTATTGGACCAACATAATGTGCCTGAGTCTTCTATAAATCAATATGGTAAATTGTGCTATGGGTTTAAACTGAAATGATTCAATAGTTCTTTTTAGAATGAAAAACGAATTTGTGAAAGACTAGCATGTATTATCCAGAAAAGACCTTCATCTTTTACCATTCTCTCTAATTTCCCTGTTTGTGAAACTCTTTTTTTCCGGGCAATATACACATGCCTCCCACCCTCCTCATTTGTGCGCCAGTATTGATAGTTTCCATCGTAATGCTAGTCAAAACAGTGATCCTCGCACACTTTTCATAGGTGAATTACCTCAAATTCTTTTCCGGATCCAGTTGTTTTTGTGGTGTAATGTGTTTAGATGAAACCTTGTCTATACGTAACTAATTTTATATCAATGTTTACCCACAGCGAAAGTAAAATAAGATCGCTGGTATACTCGTGAAACTTAACGTGGCTGTCAAGGCCGTATTTGACAACTATCAAATGACCATACATCAAAGATGGCGTCGCTCCCGTATGCAAAAGGGCTCACATGAGTATTACAGACCCCCATTCACTCACGTGTTATATCATAGCTCATCAAAAAATCATTAAAAATCAATCCCTCGATAGAATTTTCTTTGATTCACTGACATTAGTCACAATAAACAGTACATTAAGACTTGACATGTTGATATGTTAATCATGTACTTGCCCAGCTCAATCAAAAGTTAAATGGCCTGAAATAAGACTCACCATAATTTCGGCCAGTTCATTGCCAGAAAAACCAGAAAAGATTGTGGGTAATAATAATTAAAATGAAATACAAAAATGCAGTCTAGCCTCCCCAAACGCCTTAATTATGAAAGAGTATGATCATAGCATTATCTCTATCGTTTTTTTCTTTTGATATACCAACATTTGATCTATTTCTAATGAATTATTTTCATCAATAAAGTCATGTGATCTTTACTTACGCCTGTCCGACATGCTTTGCGCGCAGTTGAATTACTTTCATGTGCCCAAAACTGATGAAAAGAGGATTTTATTGCTGAGTGGGTTTTGTAATCTTGACACTTTTTAACATTTATTTCTGTGTAAATTTAAAAATAAAAAATAATGATAAAAATCACACTACGAGAGTAGTTATAATGGTGATCGGACATGGTGGCTCAGTGGTAGAGCGCCGACCCGCCTCATGAACGGAAGGTCATGGGTTTGATCCCCGGCCGAGTCTTATGATCTTCTGCCTTCTTATCAGGCGCTTGACGTATGAGAATGGAGCAGGGTAATAACAACATATTCTGTTATGCAGGGCCCGCCAGCTACTCTGGGTAAAAAAAATTATCAATATTATTATTTTTTATTATTATCATTATTATTATTATTATCAATGCTATTATTATTATTATTGTTATCACTGTTATTATTATTATCATCATCATCATCATCATTATCTATGAATGAAAGTTTTTCTCTATGGGCTAAAGTTTAAGATGATATTGAGCAAAATATTATATTATTTGTCAGGTTGATATCCTAGAAATTTAGTTGACCGTAAAAATAATTAATAACCAATTATTTTTCTAATTATTGCATGTATATCTGTATTTACATATTTTTTTGCCGAACTACCAATAACAACGTAATGGTAGGCCTTCTAGATGTGGAAATGAAATGAGAGGGACTGGCAACCGAAAATGCAAGTCGATTCTTTTATTGAAATTGATGGTGACTTTGCTCTAAGGTCTTCGTGACCTAATATCCATGAGGGAAATTACCACCGGGCCCCGGAATTATTAAAACCTATACTTACTGGCACCCCCCCCCCCCAAAAAAAAAAAAGCCAACACGATCCGCATGGTCGTTTCGCTTAACCGTTTTGATAATTAAGTTAAATGGGCGACGGAAATAAGCTAACAACCATGTAAGTTATTAAACAATGAGATAGTGAGTAAGATAGTAACGATGTAATATTAATTGCATTCAAATTGCGCTCATAATTCTAACTATGTCTCATACAATTCAAATGGATGGAGAATATTCTAGGATTATGTTTAAATTAAATAATATACTTTTGCAGCGTAATTGAGTGTACGGATGAAAGCCCGGGGATGAAAGATATTGAGAAGGGCCCGTGTTAATCTGCAACACACAGAATGACATATCGAGAAAACTAATAAACTCTCTGACTTTGATCCAAAATAACAAGTCTATTCAATTAAAATAAAGGTCTCATTAAAGGAGCAAAAGATAAAGAAAAGTACCTGGAGATTGTGACTTTTTTCATAATTATACATAATGTAGCAATATTTCAATTATCATCGACAATATTTAACGACTGAGTTCATATATGATTTTAATTGATTCTGTAATAGATTATTAAAACGTTTAGGGGAAAAAAATCGCTTCGTGAGGAAGGATGCATGCGGTGGAGGAGCATTGTTGTCTGAGAGAGAGGAGGGGGGGGGGGGGGGGTGGGGGAGCAGGGGAACGTTTCATAATTTTTTTGTCCGACAAGTTGTTACATCTGACAACTTTCCTTGATTTTGATTGGCTGACATGCACTGTTACTACGGTAACTGTCGGATAAAACGTCCGACAAGATTTTTCATTAAACGTTCCCCAGATATCTCCTTTCCTATTGTAAATCATAAACGAACAAGCGTATGAAGGACATGAAGAATCGGGCAACCCTCTCCCCATCCCTGTGAAGCACCGAAGCATTTTTCTCACAATTGTTTTTTTTTTTATTTATAACTCAATTCCATCTTATGTGTTGTATCTGTCTTGGGTTTTTGCCCCCATCGACCCCTGGACAGGATATTTCATCAACTATTTTAACCTCCTAGACATTCAATGGCAAACCTTGAGTTACGGCACTGAAGAGCTACAAATCGAATTCCTGGATTGTTACCTTATTAATATGCCCTCATCATGCTCATTGATAATAGTTGTGAGATGGGTCACACTGCGTATTGGCCTGAAGGAAAGAATACACCTTTTGTCATTTCTTGTATTTCGAATTTACCTTATTTATGCATTATGCTAATTTGGAAACGATGTGCATATGAAATAATGGGGGTGTTCTATCTTCCGTGACGGGGTTCACGAAAACACATTATAAACCTTACGTTGGTACCATAATTCTGATCAAAATAGAAATAATAAGTCTTTGAATATTTATTTACTTATTTATTCATTCATTTATTTATTCATTTATATGTATTTATTTATTAAGTTATTTATTCATTTGTTTATTTATTTATTCAGTTTGTATTATTTTTGTTTTCATTTATTTTATTATTATTTTTTTCATTTATTTATTTATTTAATGTTTTTTTTTTTTTGGGGGGGTAATTAATCAGCCCCCAATCATTTTGGCTGACTCTCCTTGGTATGTACTATCCTATCATGAACTTTGTTTTATATTCGTTTCAATTTATTTTCTATGCTCTTTGAATGTCATTCCAGTCTCACAACAACCAAACTCTTAATTATTTTTGGTTCGTTTGTGGTCAGAATGAGTCAATCCTCATCTAAAGAAAACTTAACGTACTTTCACAGGAAACACAATAAATGGTCACCTGATCATCTAAACTTTTGGAATTTGTATTTTGAACATATCGTCAAACCAATACTTATAAAAGCAATCATGGGAAATTTACTTTTACCAATCGACCAAATTTCATCCTTTGAACATTCTACATACTAATCTGACTAAAAAATAAGCGATTTGTAAAAATTAAAGTAGGCCTCGGTGATTAATCATTTTCCAATATTGATTGCGGTTTTTTTGGTCCTGTTATCATTTGATTTAATAACTTTTATCCATAGAGACGTGTGCTCTCTTTGGTAACCGCGATTTTCACTATATCAGTAGAACGTGTCTTAGAACATTTGTTCCATCATTAACCTCAACACATGTTCAAAACATGTGTGCATCCAGTGGCGTACATATTGGGGAAGGGGGGAGGGGTGCTCCCCTACTTCAATACTTAAAAAAAAAAATCACGACCAAAAAAAAGGAAAGAAAAGGAATGAAAGAAGGGTGAAATGTGATATTACTTATTAAATAATGTAAAAATTTATCATAATTTGGAGTTTTGTAATAAATAACTTTTTAAAATAAATTTTAGTCCATGTGTCATTTAGCTCTTTCATTTTTTTTTTTGGGGGGGGGGCTCGTTACGCAACTTTGTGCACAAAGGCGATCTGAAAGATGTATACGCTATGATTATATCCAGATTTGCTGGCAAGTAATGAACTATATCCCATTACCTTCATTAACGCCAATTATCAGCGTACTAAATCAAAGAAGTGAAAATGATTATGACATGTTCATTACCTGTTTACTTATCTTATACGCTCACATCCCTTTCAATTCATAACCACTCAAGATATGGATGTTTAGAAATGCGTAGTTCAAAGACTTATAGTACTATCATACTGTAGAGTAAGACCAGTTGGTCGCATCTTCTGTAACAGAAGTTTTTAATCGCTTTATATTCCAAATCCAAAACGATCTCTCTCCATCTCTTTCTTAAAAAGGGCACCTAAACTGAGATCTCCCTCCTCCCCATCTATCTCTTTTCCATTTTTAGCCACGCATGCGTTTGCTTTGATAACGTCACGGAAATGTAATGCGACGCTTGATTACTTGTATTTTGAAAGTGCCTATATGGGAAGACTATTCAGTGCAACGAATCTTACCCAGTAATAAGTCCATGATACTACACAGTGCACCGCACTTTACCAAATAATAAAACACAAGTCATGAAGTGCAATATTGAGAATCATGGTGAGTTTCGATGCGACATGATCTAGCTCTTCTGTTAAAATTAGAGAACATCCAAAAAATAGAATCCCGTCTCTTGTTTGACTTTTCACCAGATGGATAGCAACATTCTTAGTATGTGTATGCGGAATATAATTATTAGAATAGTTTAGTTGAGTACGATTCCCGAAAAATCCCATAACTTCGCAGTCACACCCAAAGAGGGTAGGGCAACCCACGTAGAACATGTCCGTCTGAAGGGTTCATAAGGTTTGTCATATCAAAGGTATACTACGTGCTTCTTTATTCTGATATATTGATAATCTTGGAAAATGTCACAAGATCGGAACATATCAATATCGAAAGCGATCAATATTATGATTTCAATATGTTTGTTTCCTTTATAAATCCTCAAAATATAATGACCAAAATTTTCCCCATTGTAGCACATCATTTCCGCGATCTCTTTACAGACTTATGCTACAGCAGAGTCGCATTTCACAAAAACTTGTTAACAAATTCTCCAAGACAAACTTTCTACCAGCCAATCAGATGAAATACACGCAGTGGCTTCCAACATTATCACGATGATGTTTTTTTTTATTGTAACCTTATGAAAAGGGATCCTGATCATGATTTCCTGTTGATTCATAATCATTTCTTTATTTGTTTCCTTCTTTTCTCTCAACCATCCAGGAACTGAACCTTGAACCACCTAAACTGCAGAAGGTCTTCCCAGAGGCAGATTCAATCAGTTTCAAGAAAAATATGTTCCCGAGGTTATGCTGGACCGAATTGGTACCGAAACGTGTTTTTTCCTGATGTTTCTATGATGACGACTGACTTTGAAATTATTGTGACGTCAATCATTCATTTTTCCAAAGTATGAGACTCTTGGCACGCAGGTGTGTTGTTACCATGGTAAAAATTGATAATGAAAAACAGGCCAACATCAATTAACTTATAAGTAAAAAGGTGCCTTCAGTTTCTTCAGATATGGTTTCACACCTTTAACGTAAAATTTTGAAATAAAAACTAAACATTGTCTTAATGATGAACATGCATCACTTATATCAATCAGCTTAACAGCTTTATCTTTCACTCTGGATGTAACGGGTTAATGCCTAAATAGCCTACCGTAGCCTATGATACTTCAGACAAATTATAGTGAACAAAATCAAGGAGCACAGTTCTTACTTCGGGAATCTCGATATCACTCGTTTTGATCTGAGGCTATTTGTCATCTCTTTAGATGTAACAATCGTAAAATAAACTACAACAAATTCGGGCTCTCTTGGCACATCCGTTAACCCTCATTTTCAAGTGCTCGGACAAGCACTAGTCATTATCGTGAAGGTTTAAGCGAGCAGTATCTAAAACTTTTCAAAGATGGGGAACCGGAAGTACAGAACGGACGCTGGCAGTCAAACCGGAAGTGATTACGTGTATGACAACCCAGTAGCAAGCACTGTGTCCAATGAGAATGGGATCTCTGTGATATCAACTGGAAACTTTTCCACACATTCCAATGGAGGTAAGCAAAGGTGAAAATCAATAGAACAATGACCATTTAAACTTTACAGAAGAAGGGATAGCTTTTTAATATTAATCAGTTTTTTAACATTGTGGATACACATAAAAAAAATGCAACAACAAAACGATGTGCGCCTCGCAAAAATAAGTGTGATATCCGGATCACGAAATCGCTCGCCCTTGGAGAAAATGTTGATATCAAAACAATTTTCTATACAAGCATTTCTGGTATGTCTTAACAAACTTCATTAGAGCACTTTCAAAACCTTTTAAAGGTCCAATAATTTGAATCATATACAGTATGAACCCTGTAAAAAATTCGATGATTTCTCAGTGCAAATTCGAATTTACAATTGAGGACATTTAGTGCCCTCATTCGATATTCATATTTAATTTTTTTAAACGGCCCTTTTGAACGCTTATCTACAAATAACAGATTGTTATTCATTACAAAACTACAAAAAAAACAATTGTTGCCTTTTTATTTCCAATTCCATGCTTGAAAATGCCCCACCCCTCCCCCTCCGTTATTTCTATTTTGGTCGAATTTAATACTAAACATTACTTGAATTTGACTTTAAATTCGCCAATTGCAACCACGAAATCCCTTATCATTTCAATAATAATCTGAACTATAAATAATGATTCTTTGATTCTCCTACATAATCATGGTAATACTATCTTGACCTGATTGTCTAAAGGGGGCCAGAGAATAATCGCTATGACGTCATGCAAATAGGGTGCAGACGTTTCAGCATGGTTTCCTAAATTTGGAACGTATCTTTAAAGACGTGAGAAATTGACGCAAGCGAAAAATTATTAGTCCCAACCATTAATTGCTCTGGTGAAACAGCAAATGTATCAATTCTGGCTTTCTTTTGTTGGCAAGCACTGGCACTGAAATTGTGATTGTAGTTTTTACTGTTTACATTTTTTCGCTTTTATGCACGTCGAATTTATACCAAATCACGTATTCATGGTATTGTTTAGAGAAGTTATCGATTTTAAGGGCCTTATATCGCTTTGCTCGTTCGCAAAGCGCCCAAACGTTTGCAACTATATCACGGTCCATATATAAAATATTCAGCCTCTTCAAAACTTGCAACATTGAGAATATGCACTTTGCGCAACACGGAATTGTTTTGGGTTTATCTGTTTTGTGGAAAGTTATTTTTGAAACAGATTTTAGCACATTTATTTACCTTACAGGACGGAAAATTTTCAGAGAACGCTAAATACCAAATTCGATTCCAATTGCTCACATTTGAAACTAGGATACTTTTCTCCGTCAACGGCATTTTCTCATGGTAATTTAGACACCATAACACATAGACCCGCCGAATTCTCACTTTATTGGCCTCATTTGTCCCATCTGTATGTGTATGCTCGACTGATTTCTATGGTAGTTTTCAACGTTCTTGGGACGTTTCTGTCCTGCAACGTATGACGGCCCTCGCCTAGTATGATTTAATACAGGACGGTAATCTCGAGAACGCTGTAGGAATCAGTCTAGCATTCATAAACAACCGGGTGTATTTTTTTTAGTCACGCAGTGTAGAAGAGGGGTTTGTTGCCTCATTCCCCAAACTGAGTTTTCGCTTTCACGACACAACACAGAAAATATATTGACAATGCCCGTCAAATGACAATATACAGCTGGGAGGCTTTGTCGAAAATTTGTGAACCGGAACAGCAGTTTCGTCCTAGTTTTAAATGACGAACAATTGCAAATCATGCCGTTTGTCCAGAGTCCAGGACGAAACTGTTCTTAGGATTTGAGACCAATGATTTCTAAGTTGTTTGTTGACATAAAGGGCATTTGACAATATATTTTCTATGTTCTTGAATCTGACGTGCCTCGTGGAAGCGAAAACTTGCATATTTTCTTTGAATGGAAATGCGAAAGACGATAACAAGTTTCAGTGCTGAAAGCGTGGAGGGAGAATCAATGTGGATGATGATTTGTGAATCTTGTAAATATTTAGCATGCTGGGAACGAATGTTCCCGAACCTGTGATTTTATAAGCTATTGGGCAAAATAGGTCAGTGTGAAGCGAATGAATCAGAACTGTATTTTGGATAACGTGTTGGCATTGGCCATTTGGCGAGGAGAAAGAGGTGCGATAATATTACTCTTTACTCCATCCTTGAGGGACGCACTTGATCTGAAATCTCTTGGTGTCACATGACACTACAGTCTGCTACGTATGACGTTGTATCAGGGAGGGTTCATGGGGAACCACCCCCCCCTCCCTGTGAACAAAGGGGAAAGGACTGAGGACAAACAAATAAGGCGGAAGGTACCATGTAAGATGACATGATATACATTCACATAATAGTGTTCAGACATATCCTTGATAATACCCTTTCTTATTAAAAAGTACGCCATTTGAATTTGACAAGTTGGATACCCGGCCCATTCACCGTACGTGCGTACGGCAGCCCGATCGTGAAAAAAAAATTTTCACTTGCTTTACTGTACAAGCTTGGTGCCCACTTTGTAAAAACAGTTGCCATCCCACCCCTCCCCGCCCCCCGTGCCACATCAGTATTGATTTGAAGTAATAAACTATTTGATTTAAAACATCTGAACGATATTATACTAAAAGATTATACTCACACTAGCATAATGGTTTGTGAAAGCGAACATAATCTAACTCTTCGAGTAAGGATATAACTTTTACCGCTTTTATATTTGTTATTGTCATTTCAAATTCCGCAGAATGGCAATAGCAATACAGAGAACATGCACCTGCAGTATTATTTTACTATTGGCCCGATTGTCGGAAGCCACCGTAAATAGTTGGCAAAAATAAAAAGAACTTCATTCACGAACCAGCAATTTTCAAGAATTACTATAGGTTTCATTGTATATGGAGTAAACCGTTGGGGCTTCCTTGCCAATTTCCGCTACAACTTGAGATCAATGTGGGGAAAATATAACGCAAAACAATAAACTGTGTTGATCGGAAGGCGCATTTCAGAAAATGCTAATTTTTGTTCAGTGTTCCATATGAGAAAAGTCCATGGCATATTATTTCTGACAATTGGTGCCTGGGTCAAGAGCTAAAGTTGCACGCCTTGCAACGTCTGGCGCCTTGGGCGAGCCCTGTAATCTTAGGTGTCCCTGAAGGGACATCGCAAATAGACCAAATCGCGAATATTGACGACGAAATTCGACGTCGCCTATTCCGTCATGAAATTCGCGACGAAATTCACGATGTCGCCAAATTCACGACGAAATTCACGACGTCGCGATTTTGTCGCCAATTTCGTCATGAATTCGTTTTGCTTGCTCAGTGGCGGTACGTGCTCATAAAACTCTTGCCAAGACTTTTAACCATGCTTTATGTGAAAATGGTGGGCTTTAATTTCAAATCATGATCCTTTTTTTACAAAGTGGAATAAGTATGTAGATTTGTTAGATCTAAGGCTGCCATTGCCTAGATTATCTAATTTTAAGTTAAATGTTGATTTGAATCAATAGAGAAAAGTCAGACAAGCACAATGCTGAAGATTTCATCAAAATCGGATATAAATTAAGAAAGTTATGATATTTCAAAGTTTCCCTTATTTTTAACAAAAATAGTTATATGAACGAGCCAGTTACATCCAAATGAGAGAGTCGATGATGTCACTCACTCACTATTTCTTTTGTTTTTTATTATTTGAATTATACAATATTTCAATTTTTACGAATTTGATGATTAGGACCTCCTTGCCTGAAGCACAAAATGTTAGAATAATGGAATGCCATGTGTTCAGGGAGGAATGAAACTTCATTTCACATGACAATGACGAGAAAATCAAAATATTTCATATTTCAAACAATAAAAAACAAAAGAAATAGTGAGTGAGTGACATAATCGACTCTCTCATTTGGATATAACTGGCTCGTTCATATAACTGTTTTGTTAAAAATAAGCGAAATTTTAAAATGTCATAACTTTCTTATTTTACATCCGATTTTGATGAAATTTTTAGTGTTATGCTTGTTGAATTTGTCTCTTTTTATTCAAACCAAGTTTTTGTTGGGATGGACTTGTCCTTTAAAGACTATCGGTAGGCTAGATCGATGTGTCTCGTTTCTTAATTCAATGCCAAGCTCATGCCAACATGCACGTGCTCGACTCGAAATCATAGTCGTCTTCTGGCGCTTGTACAAGGACTTCCCAAGCAACCCAAGCAAGCAAAACAAATCCACATCAAAATTCGCGACGTCGTGAATTGTTGAAGACTACCGAGGACTAACGAAATTCTCGATGTCATGAAGACGGAATTGGCGACGTCGTGAATTTCGTCGTCAATATTCGCGATTTGGTCTATTTACGATGTCCCTTCAGGGCCACCATAGAAATCGTACTCTACCTACTTTCAGATTAAAACTTTATATATAAAGCTCAGTTTCTTTCTCCATTTTGGGGAATATAATATGTAGTTACTCCCTCAAGGCCAATCAATAAAATTGTTATCAAACATATCTGACATCTATTCATTACTATATTACAGTTTTATAGTCTTGTTAAAAATTCTCTGAATTAAAGTGACGCGAGGTTGTGCTCCAGTAAAAGGCTGTTAATACAGACTCCAGTCTTAATCATTAGAATCGCCTCTTCAAATATGCAATTTACCTCGTGCATGTCGTGCGCGATCGGATGGATATTTATGCATAAACTGATTTAGTTAGTCTCCTTTATTATGGACAACCAAAATTTGGATTCAACAATGTTTTTGTCATGAATCTGCATGGCGTTGTAGATCAACTCTCTCTCCCACTATCAAGCGTGGGTCGAGGGGCCACAACCCACAGTAGGCACATACAAATGAAAAAAAATGTATATAAAGAATACCCTGTCTAAACTCATGGCTCCTTTCCCTCTTGAGCTCTCCCCTTTAGAAGTGACGATGAAAATACCTTCTTTTACCCAAATGAATACCTTCTATTTTGCTGGTCACATTTTTCGTTTGTTTGAAAGAAAAGGTGACCGAATTACGAGCAACGGCCTTTTACTTTTGTTGGTACACCCCCCCCCCCCATTTTGAAACACTGGATTCGCCTCTGTCTAAAATCCTGATCGTGCAGGTAATTTACAAGTGAAATCTTTCTACTGGCAAAGACCTAATTGGGTAGGAAATGTTTCTTTTAGGATACCCTAATTGGTTGAACTTGACCGTGAGCCATTTTTTTATCAGTAGCGGTTTGCTGTTTTTAGCTACTACCCAAACGTAATTCAGAGTCTTGAATCTGGGGCTCGTTATAGATTTGTCGGTTTTGATTTTTCATTGCACTTCTATTATATTTTTTATACTGATTTATTGAGAGAGGTTATGTTGTATGTTATACCTCCACGTATTGTATACAATCCACTTTTAATCTTCTTTTCCCTGATTGGAAAACATTCGTCATTGTAAGTTTTATATAAGCAACAAAAACTACCTGCGATAAGCCTAGTCTTTTGTATTCTTTGGTACTCACGAGGGTACAGTTCACTAATCATCGTATTGTTCATGTGCTATCCTGCGCTTCATTGCTTTTTTTATCCTTCTTGGATTAACCCCCAGCTTAACGTCAGTTTTGCAGGTCACTCACACATTGATTGGATTACAACCCGCGAGATCAGTTAAATCGATTCGGATTTGTGGATTCTTATTTGGAGGAAATTTTGCCATAGTTTGTTACCTGTGGGGTAATGTGACTTTTACAGGAAAATCGTAATAAACCCCCTTCGAGCAAGATAAGGGGTTTTTTTTTAGGAATGTGGACGCTTCAGTCAAGCAAGTGATATCACGTAAAACTATCGATGGGTCCCGTTTTTCCCCCTTTCGATTAGTTATTTCCTTTCCTGCCTTGCCAAGCCCACTCGGTTGACGCTTCTACAAAATCCAAAAGAAAAACGGGGCACCGCACGTGAAAGCGCGCACGGAATGAAGCAATACCTTTCTGTTAAGACTTTTTAGTGATTTAAACTAGGGACACAACTCTTTGATTAAACCACGGACCTGCAACAAAACTTGATTCGTAGATGAGCTGCCATACAACATGCTTTTGCTATTTAGGCTTATCCGACGTAGTCTGCGAATATCCTGAAAAGTCTGCCTGTGTTTGAACACATTGGCAAGAGAAATTCAAGATATTTATATAAGGATTGTTGCGTTTGGACAGCGTTATTCATAACTTGAGATTATTCTCAAAATGGAAGATTGTTGGCGAAAGCCGAAACAACTTTACAATTCACTGCTTAACCCCTCAGATCCCAAACGTCAGGAGATAAAGGAGGATAAGAAAAAGCACCGTTTGACCTCCGTATCAAAGGTTGAGAATGATGACATCGTCGACCAAGACGTCAATGTCAACGAGGACACAAAATTTGGATGGCTTTGGTTTCGTCCAAAATGCCTACAGGTAATCTTCTAATCCTACTTGTACTTTTTACACTGTACGGGGAACGGACAAAAAGAACAGTATAAATTATAATCACATACCATTCTGATCTCTAATTATTCGTATCAAAGTAAAAGGAAACATCCCAAAATTATTATTCCTACAAACCTGGTTATGTGGGAGTGATGAAATTCATTATGTTCACATGCCAGACTACGATAATTGCATTTTTTCACTAAAAATTGCCGAACTATTACACACATACAGTGCTTTCTTGAAACTGCATGTTTATACCATTAAAAAATTCTTATCGTCCAAATCACTTCCGAGACTTGTAAGATCCATATCCATACTCATTATCATATAATGTAGTTCAAAGTGGAATTGTAGCAGGCAGCTTAAAGGTGACACGAATATTATCTCGGTATATATTTGATTTTTTTATACTTTACAAACTGTTTTGGAATAATTCATGACACGATATATCAACCATGAAGGATGAAGACGGAAGAGTAATATAGCTACAAATACAAAAAAGGTGATTTAAAGGGGTCCTCCGATCTGAAAAAAAGTAACATTTCCCGAGCAGAAATCTGAAAATGTTCATCAAAATCTGATTTTTGGGAGGTGAAAACAGTTATATGCACGCCGTCATGATTATTCATTAGATGTGCTGATGATACCATGTTCCCACTTTCCTCTAAGTCAAATTTATTATATGAGATCGTAATTAGTTCGTATTTCCATAGGTGTGTGATATGTCTCCCTTCAGTTTTTGCAAAATAAGTTGCCGCTATGATTATCTTACGGGTCAAATCAGTTATCAATCCAGCATGTTTTCATCTTGGTGGATAAAATTTTGATAGATACAGCTTTATATAACAAAATACATCAGAATAATACGGCATCATCAGCTCGCGCATTGCATATTCACGAAGACATGCATAGATTTCACCGAAATAAAGTCAGATTTTAAAATGGCATAACTTTGTTATTTTTGGTCCGATTTTTATCATACCTGAAGTGTTTCGTTTCTTTGATTTTATTTGATCTGTTCAAATCACTGGCGTACAAATGAATGGCTTGGGAGTGCTTGCCCCCCCCCAAAAAAAAAAGAACAAAAAAAGGAAACAGAAGTGTGAAATGTGATATTTTCTGAATATAAGATCAAAATTTATCACAAAATTAGATTTTTGCAAATAAAATGTCGAAAAATCGGCTCGCTCGCTCTTAAAGGACAAGTCCACCCCAACAAAAACTTGATTTGAATAAAAAGAGTAAAATCCAAAAAGCATAACACTGAAATTTCATCAAAATCGGATGTAAAATAAGAAAGTTATGGCATTTTAAAGTTTCGCTTCATTTCACAAAACAGTTATATGCACGTCTCGGTCAGTATGCAAATGAGGAACTGATTACATCACTCATTCACTATTTCTTTTGTATTTTATTGTATGAAATATGATATATTTTTATTTTCTCGTCATTGTCATGTGAAATGAGGTTTCATTCCTCCCTGATCAGGTGGAAGTCCATTATTTTAACAGTTTGTGCTTCAGGCAAGGAGGTCCTAACCGTCAAATTCGTAAAAATTGAAATATTGTATAATTCAAACAATAAAAAAAACAAAAGAAATAGGGAGTGAGTGACATCATCGACTCTCTTATTTGGATGTAACTAGCTCGTTCATATAACTATTTTGTTAAGAATAAGCGAAACTTTGAAATGTCATAACTTTCTTATTTTACATCCGATTTTAATGAAATTTTCAGTATTGTGCTTGTCTGATTTTTCTCTATTAATTCAAACCAACATTTTCTGAGGTGGACTTGACCTTTAACTTTTCATATATTTTAACGGATACGCCATATCTGACCCCCTCAACATTTTTGGCTCATCATGCCACTTGTTCACATCACAGTTTGTTTGTTTAGCTTCGAGTAGGGCCTACCCCTCTAAACCACTGATCGTTTGCTGTTCTTTTTTTTTAGTTATGTATAGATGTAAATTCATCATAACAAATGCTATTTCATTCTGTTATTACTTGGTCTCCTTAGGTCTTCAACACGCCCTTGGGCTACTGTTTTATGTTATGCCTGGTGTCCTTCGTGCAAGGCATGACAGCTTTTGGCTTCGTCTTCATCAGTCTATCCACCATAGAGAAACGTTTCTTCCTCAACAGCGTGCAGAGTGGTAGCATATCAAGTGCTTATGATTTTTCGTCGCTTATTGTGGCGGTTATCGTTAGTTATATGGGTGAGAGGGGACATCGCCCACTATGGGTTGGATTTGGCTCCATGCTCTTCTGCGCAGGTAAGATTGAAAGGTTTATATACATACATACATATATATCTATATATATAGTATGTATGTATGGGTGTATGTATGTATGTATGTATGTATGTATGTATATATATATATATATATATATATATATATATATATATATATATATATATATATAGTGGGTATCAAAAAAAAGTTTATACTTAGAAAAAATCCTGTAAAATTATATACTTGTAATATCCTGATGATTTTTCCATATTTTAACATTGGTACAGGTCCACTTAACTGCTGAAAAATATATCCGTTTGAGCGAGCACCACTTACTTTTGACAAGTTAGTGAAAAATTATTAGCGCAGAAATAGGAAATTCTTATGCGAATAAAAGTAAACCTTAATCATGAAGAACACGAGGAATTAGTTAGTAAAATTGATTTGATGTTATGTTTTTAAACTTGTTTCCTTAACCAAAACACTTAGAAGAGTGCATTGCACCCGACTCCCCCACACACTGAGGCCATCGTGACGATATTTGCTTTACACTGAGCTGTGATTTACATGAAATGGCTTAGGCTTCATTTTCATTTTATTAATCATTTTCAAGCTTGGAAATGTGTGTAGCAACAAGTATTAAATGAAATGTAAACCCACATTAAATGATACAAACGTAGTGAAAAAATGCTGGAGATGTCAGATATAAACTTTTGTTCAGATTCAGTTATGTCCTCAGATCCAGCTGGCACAAAAAGGGTAAAGGTTGTGCTTACCAAGTGTTGAAATTTCAATTTGGGTAGCAAAATTGTTACAGAATGCATGAATGTATCCGTTTAATTTCAATTGACTAAAAGTGCAAGGGAAATGGATGAGAAATGTTTCGCAGGGTAAGTGTGATTTCGCCCTTTCCCTTTTACAAAGCGTGAACACGAGCATTTCTGCGCAAATAGATTTCTGCGAGCTTTACAAAAATTGACAGTGCTCACTGAAGTGTAACATTCTGTCAAAACTTTCACTTGCATTAGATAGACGAAACCCAAACCCAAGATTGCATGTGAAAGAATTACCCACATGTTGTATATCTTTTAATTCCCAGTGCTTTTTCAAAGTGTAAACTTCTTTTTGATACGCACTGTGTGTGTGTATATATATATATATATATATATATATATATAATATATAAACAAAGTGGGAATGTTCTGCTCGGAGTTGGTCCAATGAATAGTTAAAACAGAAATAAAAAATAAAATCTCCGTAATGAATTTTTTTTCACAAATTTTCGCCCATAGGGCTTTATTAAGTGATTTATTGAAATCAAACGCTTCAAGATCAACAACAGTAAAGCGCGCACTCTCTCAAGGAGCGCCTTTGATGGAGGCGCACCCGTATATATATATATATATTATATATTTATACGAAATCTTCAATTCATGAAGTAATACATTTCATATCATTTTATAGATGCAAAGCGCAGTTGTGACACCTTTTAAGGTAAAATGAAGGCGTCATGTTTAAACACGAGTCTCGGGCGTGTTTTCATTGATGGTATTCCAGTTGTCCTAATGTAAAAGTATTAATAAAAAACTTTCTAAGTTCTGAATTATTGTTTTATATCAGGTCAAAGATAATAATGTATTGACCTTAAGAAAAAATCCAAAGGATTGTGTATAGTTTGGATGAAAGTGTAGTGCACTCTGTATTATTCATATAGAGTTTACCTCTTCTCTATGCAACCCTATTATAATTAAACAAAAATCGTCCCTGCAGCACAACAGAAAGGAATGAAAAAATACTTTACATTATTCATTAAATCAAAATATAGGCATACATTATAACAGAAAATATACAATATTTCACAAGGCTTGCTTAAACGTATCATTTTTATCTTCTTCTTTCAAAATCATAAATGTTTTTTTTTGTTGGATCTATTTGACATTATTAGTTGTTGCAGGATAACATAATAATTTCCTTTTGTTTTATCATCTTCTATTATGTGTTTCAACTATATATGTACTGCCTAAAGGCCTCCGCAACTAATACGACTATAAGTTGTGCAGAGAGTATGTCCTTATTATTCTTAACTTAAGTAAGCTAAGAATGTTTACTTCGACTTCAAACAAGTTGGACCCGTTGCTTGAACCAAAACTTTTTTTTATTCTCTCGTCCCACAGTCGCGTCTAATTTTGTAAAAGCTTTTCCTTTCTATCTTTAATACCTCATGTCATCCAAGTGGGATTTGATTTTGTCTAAATGATTTTGAAAGTCTTGGTCCAGTAACACAAAGGAATACAAAGCTGTTTAATGGCAGTGATCGTCGAACATTTTTCTACGATTGATTGTATTGACTACAATGTACAATAAATCGTAAAAATGAAGCGTATGATTAATAGCTAGCCTTTCGTGTTACAGGCTTCTGGACACAAAATACAGTAAGCAAATCAACCGTAATGACACTGTAACTGTAATAACTTTCCAATTACGTACAGGGTCTATCACCTTTGCAATCCCTCACTTCGTCACCCCGAATTACGTCTATCAAGAGGTCGACTCAGACTATTGTGGTCTACCAAACGAGACACTCAGCTGTGATGACCATGGTTATGAAGGTGACGATACCGATTTTGAAGACACTCCTTTATCAAAGTACTACTGGTTCTTCATTGTTGCCCAGGTAATCCTCTTAATCTCATAATATGAAGAAGTTTGGGAATATTCTCGGCGCCAGATGTATCATGGTATAATAGCGGGATTTAATCTTTCTCCTCACGACGCTGCATGCTGAAACATTTATGATATTGATTAATCTTCTAATTTCATGACAAACACCTTACACGAGTGCCACATAATCCAAGTGAAAGGATCTTTGTTCTACAGAAGACCCTACACGAAATTCAGCGCCAAATATTCGTTACAGATGAATCAGAGATTACAACTAATTTCCCATGTTGTATCAATATTAATACGACCACCGCTTTCTGCTAAAGATATGGATATTTATGAGGTTCGCAACCATAAGGCCTCCCTCCAAAGCGTAAGTTCCATCAAAAATTACAGTAGTTTCGAAAGGCCCAATCAAATTTTAAAATATTGTCTTTTGTTTTCTTAAAAACGAGGTGCTGCATGGTATCGGAGCTGCTTCTCTTTACACACTTGGGGTTGCATACGTTGATGAAAATGTTCCTCCACGACAATTTGGCATTTTCATGGGTAAGAAGGTTTATTGTTGTTGCTGTTGTTGAATATTTCAATTCAATCACGGAGCTGTCATTTATTCATCATATTGATTTTGTGTATACAGTATTTGCATTATCAAAAAGCATATCGTGTGATATAAACTGAATCCAATTCTAGATTGACTTTTAGCTTGGTATAATGATACTCGATTTTTACATAAAATGAAATATAAACGCATTATCTTCAATCGCTGATGTAGGGCCTATTTGCTGACACAATCATTTGAAAGATGGGGACACTAAATTTGTGTTCAATAGAACCGGCACCTTTAAATTATCAAAATTATGGGTAAGATTACATCGGGAAAGCTCGCGGACAAGGACGTGTAAAAATGAATGCAAGGTCCAGATCTAGCATACACTTCACCAAAACAATACTTGAGCAAGACATTGGCATTGAGGGTAATATCGGAATTTGTAAGTAGCTTCTTGTAGTTAAAAAATGCTTTATGCGGTGAATTGAGATGCCATTTCAATGGAAGATTACATAATATTTTTGCAGGTATCTACAACGCGATCACTGTGGCGGGGCCTTCGCTTGGTTACATCATTGGGGGAGCATTCCTGAATATTTATACTGATCTAAACGTCGATAAAAACAGGTAGGATTGTCAAGATAACGGACTTCTTTCTAATTGCATCTGGTATGAATAATATTTCATTCCCTCCCCCTATACTTGTAAGGCCCTGGAGGTATCTTTTCTCAAGTGTTTCAATAAAAAATATGAATTGCGATTTCGTGTATATGTAATAATTCGTGCACTCAATTGGGGCATTGCCTTTGTAACCGATATGTAACAATATTTAGGAAAACGGGACTCAATGTTTACATATTTATATTTCTTTCTTCAATTTATTCACAATTTTTTAAAAGAGTATCATACAAATCTTATAGTACCTATCAAATAAGTGTTCCAGAAGGTTAATCAAATGTTTTGAGTCCATTTGAGACCTGGAGCTTAAAACTTATACCGACAATATAAATTTACTTTACATTATATAACTTAAGGAATAATATACTTTGATGATCTACTGGGATACCTGTCTGCCTGCCTACTCAGCAAATATGTTCTCGCCAATACAAGGATTTGTTTTCAATCGCAAAGGACCATTGTAGCATGGGAATGTTCTACTGGGATACCTTTCTGCATGCCTACTCAGCAACTATGTTCTCGCCAATACAAGGATTTGTTTTCAATCGTAAAGGACCATTGTAGCATGGGAATTTTATTAATAAAAGGCCCAACCATAAACCAATGGGAGCCGTTTCTTTATCTTCTTCGAATGGGCGTTTGCTTCGGGTTCCAGGAGCCCACAGCATGATTTGACATTGCTTGCCATTTTTAGATTTATGATTCTCATTTCATTCCTTTAGTCTTACTATCGATGTAACCAGTCCTCTCTGGATAGGTGCCTGGTGGATTGGCTTCATAATGAATGGGGTTCTTCTCTTCGTGTTTACATTCATCTACATGGGATTCCCAAAGGCTCTACCAGGTAATTTGAGTTGATGATGGTGATGATGATGATGATGGTCATGGTGGTCATGATAGTGGAGGAGGTGATGATGATGATAATGATGATGTTGATGATAATAAATGATGATGATGATTATGATAATGATGATGATGATAATGGTGGTCGTGGTGGTAGTGATGGTGAGGATGATGAACATATACTAGGTGTGATGATAGGGATAATGATGATGATGAATTTCTGTAGACCATAACCATAAACATTGATCAAAATTATGAATTATAACCATGGAACAATCCGACCATGTATGGATTTTTGTATTCCATCCTCATTTGCTAGCTTCAATTTTATGCTTAGTTCTTACTGCCGAACTGATCACCTCGGTCAAGCTCGATCAAGATATTTTCGGCCTATCGCTCTGCAAGGAATCGATATCAGTCTACCAAATAGTCATCGCCGCTCTGTCATGATCGCCGTTGCTCAAGCTCTCTACTTGAATTTGTCGATCAGGTCCAGAATATTTGAGTACACAACCCGAGAGTTGTCAATCACTCCAATTAAGGTAGATCACTCAAGATCACATTTTCGGATCTACACCAATTAGGATGAGAATACTTTGATGGGACTTGATCGTGTACGGAAGTATATGAACCAAGCATTATACACTTCTACTATTTGATTGTAGTTACTGACTTTTTATTTGATGAAATAAAGTGTTCACATATTTTAGTATTTCTAGAATTCCATTTTGTTTTTTTTTTGTTTCCAGGGCGAGATAAAGTGATGGCAGAACGACGAATAGAAACCCAGAAAGGTCAAGATTTCAAAACCGAGAAAGGGGCACTTAACCAACTCAGAGCATTACCACGTGCTATCATCAGCCTCTGTACCAACCTTCCTTTTATGTTCTTGAATGTTGGTTCCGTCGCGGCGTTCTTCCTTGTTGCTGGTCTTGCCGTCTTCGGACCCAAGTATCTGGAGTCCCAACTAGCTATGACACCAAGTGAAGCTGCTTATGCTATGGGTAAGTCCAGATTGCTACTTTCATGGCCTATGGTGCCCCCTTTTAATTAAGGCTTATATTCTATTCTTGTCTGCCTACATGGTTTTATTGGATAATATCATTTTGATAATTCCAAGCTATATTTCATTGTGGACAACAAAAAATTAAAACCTTTCTCGATTCGTCAATTCTTTCAGGTGTCATTGCGGTCATTGGAGGCATCACTGGCGCCCTCATCGGCGGAATATTGATCAATAGGTTGGATCTGAAGTTTCCTGGTTTGATGAAGCAGAGCATGATCGCTACCTACACAGCGATCTTAGCATGCGGTATTTTCTTTGCTGTCTGCCCAACAGTCGATTTCTCTGGAGTCACCGTCAAATATGAAAGCAGGTATGGCATGAAAAGTGTCATTCAAATCGAATAATTGGAGTCCTGCTATCCTCTTTGAGACTTCTCTGTCCATTTACAAAAGGGTCATGTTCGCGTCGGCGAAGTCATGAAAACACTGCTCAGTAAAAATAATAGATAAGTTGAACACAATATACCAAAGGATGTTATAGTTCTCATGGAATATATATCTGTAAATTGGGCAAAACAGATTATTGATGGTCCTGCTTGCCTGAACTAGAATGGTTTGTCCTTGTTATTGAGGCATATGTGAGCAAATCTTATAAAATTTTAAGTCCTGATTAAAGCTGGGGAAAATGACTAGATTCATTTTTTTCGATATAGGGAAATGTCAATAAATCGCACTTATGTTATGACATTACTATGATTATGAACCGATCTATCTTATCCAAGCCATCAGAAATCTTTTTAATTTCCATTTTGTTGGCTCGTTTCATTAGCGGTCATTCAAGATTTTAGAATGTTCATGCAATTTCAAATACATTGTTTTTTTTGTTTTTTTAAGTACAAGCATCGTTACCAAGAATGCGTAGACCATTTCCGTAAATTTGAATATATGATAAAAGAGTACTGTCTGTTGTCGGACACAAGTGTCGTAGCTGGGAATCGAACCCCGCACTTTAATGTGTCTAGTCAGGGACTCTAGACCACTCTGCAACGGTACCTCCACAATTGGTTTGGGGATCGATAGTGAATTCGTTGTCCGGTGGAAGTCAGTCTATACATCTTATTCTAGATGTTAACCTCTTTTCATCTTTTTCAGCGAACCACATGACGGGCTGTTTGAGTTGAACTCTACATGCAACTCACGTTGTTCGTGTTCTAACAGCTATGATCCTGTATGTGGGAGCGATGGGATCATGTATTACTCGGCCTGCCATGCTGGTTGTGAAGTCGAATTCTTGGCCAGCGGTGAAGTGGTAAGGCATTTATTTTTCTTAAAAGAATAATCAAATCACGATTCCTTTAGCATGCCAGCTTATTGTTTTTGATTAATTTGATATATAGATGGTCATTCACTGTGTTCAACTTATATCTTATACCTGCTCTACATGTTATTGAGTTCGTCATCCTTGCTTGGTTTCATGAATTTGAGCAACAGCGAGATTACACCTTTCCATCCACATCAACTTTGTCGTTTAAGAAATGTCACATTAACCAAATTGATGAGTTATAGAACCGCTAATTTAGTGTGTCTTCTGATCAGCTATGTGGAATAGCTATTTAATACCAGATTATTTTATTGTCACACAAGCATTCAGAGTCCTAAGCAGGATACTCTGAAGATCCAGTGTACTCTTCTAACTAATGATAACTCATGATGATTTAGATTATATCACTCAAATCAAACTGTCTTCGTGTCATCCGTCAAAGGTATGGCTCAATATCATTTACTAGTCTCACAGATTCATAATTATTTTCTCTGGGTCTTCATTTACTCCAAGACATTACTTTCTCATGTTTATAGACTGTCATTTATTATGGCAATGGTGCATCCATATTTATCGTCTTTACATTTCACATTTTGTTTTGTCAGGTAATATCTAATGTAAATGAATTGAATGCATCGAACTCAACCTCTGATACAACTTTGTATTTCACTTAGCTATTACACGAATGCAAATGCGTCCACGACTCAGACTCACCTAGCGACTTTGGTACAGTGAATTTTGGTACCTGCTCTACATCATGCCCGTATAAATGGCTCTATTTTGTTGGTTTAAGTGTCATTGTCATGCTTGGTGCTGTGTCGGGTGTGTCAGGATGGACTGCAACAATCAGGTAATTTAGTTTTAATATCAATAAATCAATCCTACGAAAACAAGATATTTGCCCCCCCTCCAAAAAAAGAGGTTGACAAAATTAGCACATGGTACAGAGTAATATGAAATTGAATTTCTCTTACAAGGAAATAAAAAATTTCTCGACCACTCATACAAATGATAAATCATTTTGGGGGAAGAACAATAATTCAACGCTATTCACTCTCCTTGAATTAGACACCACCGGGAAGGGATCCGAACCCCCACGCAGCCTCAATTTGAACAACCCTTTACGTGATTGTACGTGATATTACTACTGCATTGCTCGTTTCAAAAAATTTCTGACGAGCCCATCCTTTTTGAATGAACATTCTATAATTGTAAATCGAATACTGAGGTAAATGTAAACCATCACCTTCAACGGAGTAGTAATCACAATATGGTTGGTTTATGCTTTGAATAATCAGTACGTGTTTTTTTTTTTTATTATTATTATTATTAGATGCGTGCCTCACAGTCAGAGGGCGTTTGCCATGGGCATCCAGACTTTGATCTACGGGTTGCTAGGTAAGAACCTACACAGTTAATTATTCCTTATGACGTATCCGACAACAGGCAGTTTAAAGTGTAACTTGAAATCCTGACATGCGTGCTCATCGTGACAATCGAGTAAGAAGACGAAATTGTCTGTATCTGCGTCATTGGTGAACTTGTATGAAACACTACACACCATTCTTCTCTTGTGGGTGTTCATCATTCCCCCAAATATAGAGTAAGGATAGGAAAAAAATTCTCGGGCACGGGATACGCTGGTTTTAACCCTACATCCCCTATTATAATTATGAATAACGTTAGAGAACCACTCGACCTCTATGGATAATCCGTAGATTAAAAAAAATAATTCCTCACTTCTTTGCTTCATTACTGTTCTTTTCTTATTCAGGTTCTGTACCCGGTCCCATTATCTTTGGATTACTGCTGGATACTTCGTGTCTCTTGTGGGAGTCTAGTTGTGATGGCTCGGCCAACTGTTGGCTGTATGACAACAAGCTCTCCGCTAGGGGGTTTCTGATCCTCAGTGCCAGCTGTGAATTCATCGCCGCTATATGCCTTACTCTCGCACTGGTATCATACAAATCCCCAAGCAAACAATCAGAACTTGAGGGCGGGATGAATAAAGAGTTTGCAAGCCAGGATGAATTAGATACTGTTGCGTGAATACCATCAAAATCATCATTTCAGTTACTATTGTACGACAAAACGCACTGCTGATATCACTTGTAGAGTGAAAACCTTCCTGGACCTGGCAGGCAACGCACATAATTATGAATCTAAGTGTGGCGCCATCAATCGCAGCATCACATATTTTGATTTTACCACGTTACCAAGATTAACTTGTTGAATTATCGGGTTACGCGTAATGTCTTTATGACCCCATTTTCTATAAGCGAGTGCAGGGGATATGTCACATAATATGTGGTTTTGTATGAAAGATGAGATTGGAAGTCTTATTGAACTCATATTCACGCCCAGGTTCTTAATTTTTCTTTGCTGAATCATCGCATAAAAAAATGAATGATCTGTTCACTCTGATACATGGTATCCATGTGCCTATTATGAAAGAAATGCAAGATGAAAGGACAAACCATACTCTAGCTGGAGAATTATGTATTTTTTTAAATTCGAGTCCTGACAGTACATCGACATTATATTTGAATAAAGCGCTGTCGTGATAACATAAATATACAATGATGATATTCTTTTTTAAAGTCTTACATAAACGTCAAATGTGTCGGCCTAAAAAGTCCTAAAATGTTTAAAATACCTCTTCACCTGCCAGTATATCTGATATTCTGTTTAATCTTTCCTTAATACCTCAAGAGATATGTAACTTAATCAATATAGTAAACATCGTAAATATCGAAAATGATATCCTTGACTTTAGCATAATATTGTACATACTGTACAAAATTGTTGGAGGACTATTGTGTGTATATATTTCAAACAGTACTATGATGTCGTGCAGCCTATACAAGATTACTTAGTATGACATTGATTTTTATTTCTTTTCTTGTAGAGCTTCATTGTCAATGTTTTAGAAGGATATTAGAGGTTCTCATCCGTGTTATGATAGTCTCATATGAATGGATGTCAATAGGGATAACTCATTGATTATATTGAAATATTTAATGTGTAAGTATTTTGCGGGATGATCATTTAATCTCTACAAATTGGCATCAAACGCATGGGCATGGGGTGGGAAAAGAAACTGGAAAATGGTATTTATATTTGTAAAATATAAGGAAGAAGAGGAATGCAAAAAGAGACAAAAAATCAATATATTTGTAAAGGAAATTACTGGATTATACTGTACATTATACGATTAATTTGATGTGGTAGGGAAAAAAAATTACACTTCCTTCAGCTTTGGGTCCTCTATCAAAATATTCTGATACTGGTCATGTTAATTTGTTACTATTATTATTACCATTACCCAATGCTGACGCTACGGAAACGACTGTTGATTATCAAGAAAAGTAAGGGTGCAAAGACGAGAGAGGAGACGAACATTGAAAGAAGGTTCATTCAATTCTTTATATAATTTCTATTCAAACATACAAAGAAACATAAATCAGATAAAAATATAAGAATAGATACGTTAAAGGAAAGCAGTATAAAATGATACATATGAAAATCTGTGTGTGTGGGTCCATCAAAAGATAACAGGAAAGAGGTAACTGGGTCATAATATCATAACACTATTTTCTGTTAGAAAGATTAACCTTCTGATGGTCATTTGGGACGTGAACTAAAAAAAGTACATGGGGCTGTTTCTTACTTAATGCTAGATACCTATTTGATGTCGTTTTCACTTCCGAATATAGTTGGAGATTATTTACCTCATTCACTATTAAAGGACACGTCCACCCCAACAAATATTTGATTCGAATAAAAAGAGAAAAATCCAACAAGCATACTACTGAAAAATTTCATCAAAATCGGATGTACAATGAGAAAGTTATGACATTCTAAAGTTTCGCTTAATTTAACAAACAGTTATATGCACATCCAGGCTGGTATGCAAATGAGGAGACTATGACGTCATCCACTCACTATTTCTTTTGTTTACTTTATTACATGAAATATTCTAATTTTCTCCTCTTTGTCAAATGATACAACGATTAATTCCTCCTTAAACATGTGGCATTAGCTTTGTTTAATACTATAGGTTTCAGTCAAGTTGGTCCTTATTGTCAAATCTATGAAAAATGAAATATTGTATAATTCAAACAATAAAAAACAAAAGAAACAGTGAGTGATGGACATCATCGACTGACTCACCTAGTTGTGCATATCACTGTTTTGTGAAAATAAGCGATACTTTAAAATGTCATAACTTTCTTATTTTACATCCGATTTTGATGAAATTTTCAGCACTATGCTAGTTTGATTTTTCTCTATTTATTCAAGTCAGCATTTTCCTGGGGTGGACTTGACCTTTAAGTAGAAGTTGATGACTACGACAATGCCACAAATGCATTTGCAACATCAGTAATTGAATGAAAATGAAATATTTAGAGGTTTTATCCGGATTTTGCATCCAATGTGTTCAAGTGATAGATATTGAATAGTTAAACCTTTGATGTACATACTGAATTTAAAAAAAAACATTATTTCAAGAATATAGTTATTCGAAAAGTTAACTCAAGAATATAGTTATTCGAAAAGTTAACTATTTCTTGATGAAGTATTAATTTTCGAGTGCAGCGCAAGCGTTGCACATGCTCTTTACACTCTAAAAAATGAAGTGCTAATTCAGCTCTTAAAGAGCGTGTCTAGTGACTGCACTTCGGAGTGCTGATTTTCCTCGTTCAAATTTGAACTAGACAAAACAGCACTCCGAAGTGCAGTCACTATACACGCTCTTTAAGAGCTGAATTAGCACTTCACTTTTTAGAGTGTAAGGTCATGAATATTTTCATCATCATTATTTTAATCTTTATTATTATCATTTTTATTGATATTTTATTGGTGTTCTGTATTATTTCTCATCAGTTTAGCATAATTTTTATCATTGTTATCATTATTACCGTTATTGGTATTACTGGTATTACTATTATAGTGTCATCGTTTTGATTCTTTAATAAATCAAATCAATTTTACTTCTTTGAAGCTGATTTACAGTATTACCGTTAAAAGGTACTAAATAATTTTATATGTTAATACAATAATTATTCTTTTTTCTAGCAAGAATTCTTGATACAGTACTGATAATCTGTAAATATTTGCCAATGGGTCTTATTTTTGTATATTGTATTTGGAGAGTTTAATGAGCTACTAGTATATAATCTTTATATTAAAATGGCATTTTCAAATGCTGCTGTAGTAAGGTAACGTATCTGAAATTGTATTATTTCTTTCCGATTACACTTGAAATTATTTTCAAGAGATTTCACTTTATAGATTCCGAGTGATATATATTTTCTTGTTATTTTTAGGGAAAGCACACTCTAAATTCATTAATCTCCTTCTGTTGCTTAATTTACATGATCATGATTTGTATCATGTACGCACACACACACACACACACACACACACACTATATATTTATATTTATATATATATATATGTATATATATATATGTGTGTGTGTGTGTGTAAAGCTTTACATGTACAACAGCTTTTCGGCAACTCTTTTTTATTTAAATATTGTAAAGAAATGGATGAAGAGAACAATGGTAGGCGTAGCTGAAATCAAGGTTTGTCATTGTTCAAAACTCACCTTCACCCGACAAAGGAAAACATAATTGGTATGGTGTCGAAAATCTGTCTATCTGACGGTCAATCGGATCGGGCTCTCCCTAGCCACTAACTTGTCTCTGTGGTCTAGTGGTTAAGGCACCGGCGTTCAAAGCTGGGGGCCCGGGTTCGATCCCCGGCAGAGACATTTTTTCGGCATCACCAATTTTTCCAAAGGGTAGATAGCTCTGGGGAACCTTGATTTTAGATACGCCTACCATTGTTCTTTTCATCAATTTCTTTACAATATATATATGTATATATATATATATATATATATATATATATATATATATATATATATATATATATATATATATATATATATACATAGATACATATATATATATATATATATATATATATATATCAAGTTTTTTAATTCACCACTTTCCCTTAGCCACTGCTGTTGCATTTTGATATATATGATAGTACTATTATCTTGGACTAATCAAATTATGATTTCAAAAACATAGCATTCATTATCATTTTTAAATTAATTTTTGAGCTTTTTTCACGGAAATAGCTCCTTTTGGAACAATGTCAATTTTTGCCAATTTAAACATGTTTGATATTGGAAACTGAACACGAAGTACGTAAAAATGGCTAGAAGAGCACATTTCACATCTTTTCTGATGTTAATTCATTGAAAAATTACAAAAAGAAAAAATATTTTGTCATCTTTTCTAAGGACGGTGATTTTCCTATATCTAATTCTAAAAGGAGCTAAATCCAAAAATATTCCTAACAATTGTAAAATTCTTTTATTTTCATCAAAATTTGCACCGATGTTGTGAACTTGTACCCACATGTAGCTAAACGATTGAATGTATAACTTAATGTAAAATAAGAAAAATAACAAATGTTAGATTACCGTATTATGGATTTACCTTCTTTTGGAACAAAGCTGTTTTGGATATAGCTCCTTTTGGAATAAAACTCAAATATGAAATCAATTTTTACTACTGACCATTCAAACTAAATTTTCAAATACGATATGCTGCATTTGATTCCCACGTCTAAGATACGTATATTTGAAAGATTTGGTACATTTGGGTTTCGAGCCTCCTGCGAGCAGTGAAGAAAACACCGGTATTCTTGCTAATGTCATGGACACTTTCGGTCATCCCTTGAGTTTCAACGCGGCCCATGTCCCTTTGTCCGAACCATCATACCTTTAACCATTGGGAGCGAGCAGAGACAGCGTGGCAGCAAAAACTCATTTTGTTTTGATAAATTACATTGTGAACAACAATACTCTATTCATGTGCTTCGAATATTTCAATAACAATGCAATGAATGAGCGCAGTTTTATTTTTTAATGAAAAGGCGCCCAGTCTTCAAAAAGAATGATCAATTTGCCCAGTTGATTTTTATTATCTTATATCTAGAAAGTATTATGCCATACCCCCGCCCCTCCTCCGTTTTTCCTTTGATATTTTCTTTTTTCTATTTTTCCTAGCCTCATTCGATTTTTTTATCGAACAACTAATTTGTTATTACACTATATATATATAAATATATATATATTTTACGCTTTTCTAAGGAAGTTTTTAATGTATGCACATTTACATTCCATAAACAAGATTTCGAAACACGATAATAAATTATACAATAAATCCATATCCCATATAATTATGAAAATTATACATCAAACTTTGAAGATACTGGAAATTGATACTAATGCGTTTCAACAATTACAAAGTGAAATATCATCAAGATGTATTAAATGACAAGAGAGAGGAAAAAACAATGATAAAAAGGGTGACGTTCTACCTTCCACCCACCCACCCCCCCCAGCCATCCGGGGGGGGGGGGGTTAGTGAGATATTTTTTGCTACTCGTCATAATATGACTCTGTGCAACATAGTCCAAGATAGGCCCCATAGAAACTTACCAAACCTTGTTGTATATATATATATATATATATACAATATATTTTGACGGTTTCTTGTCAATTCAAGTGTGTTGTTTACGAATCTGGATGATGCCACTCGTGTAACCTTGAGCATTTTCCGCAAATTGGCAAAATCCCATATGGCAGCCAAAATATGCAAATTACCCATGAAATCATAAAATTGCCCGCACATTGGCTATGAAATGCATGAAATCGTATGGCAGGAGTGAAATACTCTGAAAAAAATAATTCTTGACAAAATATTAATTTTCCTTATATTCAAAATGGCCGTCATAGGCCACTGTATACTCTAATATGTACAATACATAGAGATGTATACTTATATCTCTATGGTACAATATTAATAGGGAAATTTAATTTTCACAGAAATGAGCACTAAAATGTATGAACGAAGAAATAAATGCAAATCATCAATACCAACGAGATATATAATTTATTTATGTCATATGGGGACATTGCTGTATTTTGATATCTAAAATAGCCGCCACTGGCCCAAAGAGTTTATGTACAATGCAATGACCGGGGCCAAAAAATGACAAGAGTGAGCACTAAATGCCTATTATTTAGATAAACGAATGGAATAATGACTAAAAACATCATTGTTGATATGCCATGCCATTTAAGTGATAAATGCTGTACTTTGAAATTCAAAACGGTCGCCAGAGGCTTATTACACTATATTTCGTAATAGTCAGCCGAAAGTCAGAAGGCTGAAGTGTATCTAATTTACTGGTCGTATAATAGTAAATTGTAAAATAAAATTGATTTTGAATTGAAATATAATAATATAATCATAATGATAATTTAAACTTTATATAGCGAACATATATGTCGTTAATGACACTCAAGACCGACAATTAACATAAGAAAATTAAAGCAATGCCGAAAATGAAATCAATAAATGTATAGAAATTGAACAAATTTGTAGAGCGCAGAAACTATTCTTTAAAGTATATATTTTACTGAGCTATACCGTGTGAGAGAAAAAAAAAACTTGACACCTCACCAATTCCCAATTTCAGAATAAGAATAAAAAGTTGTCATGAACGCATAATCCTTATATGATAGCTGGAAGACTATCTTCTCCCAAATAATTTAATTCCATTTTAGAGCCTAAATCACCTCCATTGAAATAATATCAATATTTTGTAGTAGTTTTATAAATCAACTTAACAATTTTTTTAGAGAAAAGAGAAGAGGAAAAAGAGGAGGAAAAACGAGTGAATGAAAAAGGTGAGGGGAAGACTTGGGAATTAAAAAAAATGTTTTCGTGTCACAGGCATATGAAATTTTAGCTCGCGCTTCGCGCTCGCATTGAATCTTCGATGCGATACATATCTTGCTCGGTAGGCTGATATGGAGCTTAAAATACCAAGTTTTGAAGTCAATATACAAAATATATTTCAACTTGGAAATCGATCTTTCATTATTTTCTCTGATTTACAAATTGATTTCATAAATGAAAGGCAAGTCAGTGTTGACTTACCAATAAAATTGATAAATTTGATTGAAATAGCTTAATTCTTCTGAGAGAATATTGATCGTTACGGTAAACTTCTGTTTTTTCCAAAATCCCTATTATTTAGTATGATACATGTATTGTTTATCTTGTCTATAATTTAAGTTTTGAAAATACATGTACTTACAAGATTATCAATATCGCTCTGTACGATTTTTGTGTATGCTTTTTCTTTATTTTTGATTATCATTCATGTTTTATATGCTGTTATAGGTTTGCACAAACAGTTCCCTTAAACATTATCTCCCAGGATGTCCAGTCTAATGTACGCACAAATTCACATTCCACTTGTAACCCTTTCCGACCCCTTAATTGGGACATTTGACCGAAGTAAACGAACAAAACCACTTGCCAGGTGGGGAGTAGTTCACTTTCATTTGGACACTAAGTCCCCCAGTTGTTATCATAGTGGTACGCGGCGCTCTAACATCTTTGGTATAAACTAGGAGAAAAACAGCTGGTGAGTACGATACCTGTGTCCTGATGTATATTTTCTTGTATTATGTGAATATCTGTAGTAATAGTGAAACTGTAAGACTCTGTATTGCTTATTTTAACTGTTGACAGGAATATGATTAAGAAGATGTATTCCATACATTGCAATACGCATTTAGAAATAAATACCACGAAGTAGTAATCCTTCTAATAATGTAGAAACAACGAACACTTTCAGAACCACGGGTTCTCAACTAAAAAGTATTTTATACGTTTGCGACATTTGTTTAGTTCTTTCTGCTATTCAATATTGTCATAGAGTAGATAAGCGATGTTCCTTATTATGTATTTATTACGGTTAAACTATGATTGACAATGGAAAAGATATCGACGTAAAAAAAATATTAGGACGATCAGAAATCCATATGAAACAACGATGTCCACCGTCGAATTCCTACTTAAATTAAATTAAACTTTGCTGAAACTCCATAGACATGCCTGTTTAGTTCAATTTTGGGTCATTTAAATTATGTGTACAGAAGTTTACTTAGAAATCTTCCAAGTACGACAAAAAATGCACATTACGTCACTGAATCATCATCCAACACACCACGATTATTACTCTTCATCGTCACATTTTTTAAAATCTATACTTTAATCCACGTAATTGCAATTTTATTCATTTTACTAATTTGTACTGACGGACTCTGGTCGGAGCCATTGTGCTCCTCTTTCACGCCCCCCTGTTACACCCACAAATGTAATAATCGCCCACAAATGTAATAACGCCCACAAATGTAATAACACTTTACCCACAAATGTAATAACGCCCACAAATGTAATAACACTTTACCCACAAATGTAATAATTTCACCCACAAATGTAATAATGCACTTTACCCACAAATGTAATAATTTTTGATCGCCCACAAATGTAATAATGACTTTACCCACAAATGTAATAAATTTGAAGGGATTTTTGGCAAATCCGTTCTGAACTAAAATCGTATAGTAATGCGTTCATTTAGCACAAAAGTGCAAAGTCTCATTTCCTGACCCGGTTAATTAAAGAATTGTAATATAAGTCCAAAGTCTTTATTCCAAACCCGGTTGTTTCAAAAATTATAATATAAATCCAAAGTCTTTATTCCAGACCCGGTTGTTTCAAAAATAATAATATGAGCCCAAAGTCTTTATTCCAGACCCGGTTGTTTAAAAAATTATAATATAAATCCAAAGTCTTTATTCCAGACCCGGTTGTTTCGAAAATAATCATATGAGCCCAAAGTCTTTATTCCAGACCCAGTTGTTTAAAAAATAATCATATGAGCCCAAAGTCTTTATTCCAGACCCGGTTGTTTAAAAAATTATGATATTAATCAAAAGTCTTTATTCCAGACCCGGTTGTTTAGAAAATAATAATATAAGTCCAAAGTCTTTATCCCAGACCCGGTTGTTTAAAAAATAATCATATGATCCAAAAGTCTTTATTCCAGACCCGGTTGTTTAGAAAATAATAATATAAGTCCAAAGTCTTTATTCTAGACCCGGTTGTTTAAAAAATAATCATATGATCCAAAAGTCTTTATTCCAGACCCGATTGTTTAAAAAATGATAATATAAGTCCAAAGTCTTTTCTCCAGACCCGGTTGTTTCAAAAATTATAATATAAATCCAAAGTCTTTTTCCAGACCCTGTTATTTCAAAAATTATAATATAAATCAAAAGTCTTTATTAATAATAATAATAGGCATTTATATAGCGCCATCTATCTAGAAATAATCTATTCCGAGGCGCGTTGTTATTATTATTACCCCGGCTTTAGCTCGAGCTGCCTCTCAGCGCTCATGCATTCAAGGAACTAATCCTACCGGGTACCCATTCACCTCACCTGGGTCGAGTGCAGCACAATGTGGATAAATTTCTTGCTGAAGGACCCGGTTCCAGACCCGGTTGTTTAAAAAATAATAATATGAGCCCAAAGTCTTTATTCCAGACCCGGTTGTTTAGAAAATAATAATATAAGTCCAAAATCTATTTTCCAGAACCGGTTATTTCAAAAATTATAATTTTAGTCCCAAATGAGATACATTAATGATATTCCAGTGGAATAAAAATGAGAATCGAGCTTAGTCTTTTCTCCAGACCCGGTAACTAAAAGCTGAAACTTTATAGTAATGTGTTTATATAGCACAAAAATGCGAAATCTTTTTCCACACCCGGTTAATTAAAAAAATATGATATAAGTCCAAAGTCTTTTTTCCAGACCCATTTATTTAAAAAATTATAATAATTATAAAAAACAAAGACCCACGATCCTATTTATGTTGAATAACATGGAAATGTAGCGTAGTCTTTCTGTCAGACCCAGTTATAAAAGTCATTAAAAACACAACAACAACAACAAAACAAAGACCATGCAACCATTAAAGGTCAAGTCCTTTTCAGAAAAATGTTGATTTGAATCAATAGAGAAAATCAGATAAACACAATGCTGAAAATTTCATCAAAATCGGATGTAAAATAAGAAAGTTATGACATTTCAAAGTTTTGCCTATTTTTAACAAAATAGTTATATGAACGAGCCATGCAGCTACATCCAAATGAGAGAGTCGATGATGTCACTCACTCACTATTTCTTTGGGTTTCCATTGTTTGAATTATACATTATTTCAATTTTTACGAATTTGACGATTAGGACCTCCTTGCCTAAAGCACAAAATGTTAAAATAATAAATATCCACGTGTTGCAGGAATGAAACTTCATTTCACATGACAATGACGAGAAAATAAAAATGTTTCATATTTCATTTAAGAAAATACAAAAGAAATAGTGAGTGAGTGATGTCATCAGTTCCTCATTTGCATACCGACCGAGATGTGCATATAACTGTTTTGTGAAATGAAGCGAAACATTAAAATGCCATAACTTTCTTATTTTACATCCGATTTTGATGAAATTTTCAGTGTTATGCTTGTTGAATTTTTCTCTTTTTATTCAAATCAAGTTTTTGTTGGGGTGGACTTGTCCTTTAAAAAAATAATTTCTTGTATATTCCTTCCTTTTTCTATGAAAAAACCTAAATAACAAAACATTAAAATACATATGAAAAAAAACTGAGAAATAAGATATCAGTAAATAATAGGGGGATTACTTCCAGAAAACGATAAAGTTGTTGATTGACGATCTATGATATATTATACTGTATAAATGAAAAACATTCTAACAAGAGGGGATAACCATTCCATTCCATGTTTTTATTTGGCAATAAGTCATGATTGACTATTTTTGCCACCCACTGTATGAGAAGTAGGGTAGCAATTTTATTTAGTATTATTTTTATTACTTCTTTTTGTCTCACCTGCATAGCAGAGTGAGACTATAGGCGCCGCTTTTCCGACGGCGACGGCGGCGGCGGCGTCAACATCAAATCTTAACCTAAGGTTAAGTTTTTGAAATGACATCATAACTTAGAAAGTATATGAACCTAGTTCATGAAACTTGGCCATAAGGTTAATCAAGTATTACCTAACATCCTTTCAGAGTTTCATGTCACATGACCAAGGTCAAAGGTCATTTAGGGTCAATGAACTTAGACCATGTTGGGGGAATCAACATCAAAATCTTAACCTAAGGTTAAGATTTTGAAATATTATCATAACTTAGAAAATATATAGACCTGGTTCATTAAACTTGGACATAAGATTAATCAAGTATCACCAAACATCCTGCATGAGTTTTACGTCACATGACCAAGGTCAAAGGTCATTTAGGGTCAATGATCTTTGGCCGATTTGGGGGTATCTGATGAATTACAATCAAAACTTAAAAAGGTTTTGGATCTGATTCATGAAACTTGGACATAATAGTAATCAAGTATCACTGAATACCTGGGCAAGTTTCAGGTCACATGGTCAAGGTCAAAGGTCATTTAGGGTCAATGAACTTTGGCTGAATTTTTTTTTTTGTTGAATTACCATCATAACTTTGAAAGTATGTTGGTCTAGTTCATAAAACTTGGACATAAGAGTAATCAAGTATCACTAAACATCCTGTGTGCATTTTAGGTCACATGACCAAGGTCAAAGGTCAATGAACTTTGGCCATAATGGGGGTATCTGTTGAATTACCATCATAACTTTGCAAGTTTATTGATCTGACTTTTCAAACGTGGACATAAGAGTAATAAAGTATCACTGAATATCCTGTGCAAGTTTCAGGTCACATGATCAAGGTCAAAGGTCATGTGAGGTCAATGAATTTTGGCCACATTGGGGGTATTTTTTGAATTACCATCCTATCTCTGTAAGTGTATTGGTCTAGTTCATAAAACGTGGAAATAAGAGTAACCAAGTATCACTTAACATCTTGTGCGAGTTATAGTAGTTTTCAAAGTCAGCACTGCTGCTATGTTGAATCGCGTGATGCAGGTGAGACGGTCAGAGGCATTCCACTTGTTTATTATTATTATTTCTTGTATATTCATTCCTTTTTTATGAAAAAAAACACAAAACCTTTAAATACATATAAAACAAAAAACTGAGGAATAAGATATCAGCACACAATATGGGGATTACTTCCCGTAAACGATAAGGTTGTTGATCGACGATCTATGAGATATCATATAAAAGAAAATCATTCTAACAAGAGGGGATAACGTTTTAACAAGTTCTTCGGTACTTTAAATTTTCAGTGTACCAAACACCATTTGTAGTATATTCAGCATTTTTTTTATTAGTTACAATTCCAATAATCTCAGTGGCCTAAGATATATTTTCTGGGGTTATATTGACCCGTTAAGTAAAGAGAGAGAGAGGATTTATGTGATCAAGAAGTGATAAGATAGGAAAAAAAACTGATTTGAAATGACTGAAAGAGAGACAGGCAAAGAAAGAAGAGCCTCCTCCCACACCCGTACCAGAGTTACGGAGTTAGGCTGTCCCGTCGGTGGATTCAGGTCCATCAACATCTTGAGGTTTAATCTTTCCAGGGGGCAAACGTGTGTGTTTGAGTTTTGTCAGACGTGTCTCAATCAGATATGATTATTTACGTCTGGGACCGACCTTTAACGTCACCATCCGAAAGACGTGACCAGGGCTCGAACCTCTGCATCAATTTGTAACTTCCCCACATAGCTTGGATTACAGGCGCACGCCACAACGCCCAGTCTTTAAATATGGTGTAGTCTTTGCTCTAGACCCATGCAGTTATTTCAAAATAGGAAATTATTAGAAACGATAAAAACAGACAAACAATATTAACAAAGACGCCACAATATCATTGATGTAGAATAACGTTGTTGTTGTTGTTATTTTGGGTTTTTAAGGCGCGTACCATTCAGATCTGAATATTTACGCCTTTTATTAATTTGACGTTTTTGTGGTATGCCTTATCACAGGGTTTTATATTTTGGGAGATGCTGGTGTCTAAGTTTTTAGATTAATCTTTTGCTTAATTTGTATTTTAAGAGAACTGGATGTGGAGTAAAGACAACTCTCTAAACCCAAGCATTTTAACTGGGTTTAATTTTAAAGATTGGTCTTAGCTTTGATTTTTTATCTTATAAATAGCTGGGTCTAGACGAAGGTCTAAGTATAATAATAATGTTATTCAACAGGAATAAGAATATGACAAAGTATTATGTTTTTAAGATTGTTTGAATTAATTTCTAAATGACTGGGTCTGGAACAGAGACAACGCTCTAAACATGTGCTTTTGTACTTGGTCTTAATTTGGAGGATTGTTGGTTCTTAGATTCGTTGTTGGGGGTTGGGTTTTATTGTTTTTTTTTATTCTTGAAATAATTGTGTCTGGAGGAAAGTCTACAATCGATCTCCATGTTATTCCACAGTAGTTAGATTATTGGGTATTTGTTTTAGACAATTTTATTTTTAAATAATAACCAAGTCTGGAAAATGGACGTTTTCTTTGCAAATGCATAATTACAATGTTTTGTAAGGGTCTTAGTATTATTATACAAAAGAACCTGGGTGTGGGGAAAAGACACATTTTTTACTGGGTGTAACTTTTGAAAACTGGTTTTAGATTTGATTTTCTTTTTTAATTCATTTCTTAGATAACCTGGTCTGGAGGAAAGAGTACGTTTTACAACTCATGTTATTCCAAGAGAATATGATAGGGTCTTATGTTAGAAGATTTTTTTTGTAATTTTTGTAATGATTAGGTCTGGAATAAAGACAACATTCTAAACCTCTTTTTAAAAACATGTTCTATGGTTCAAGGGTTGCTTGGTATTAGATTTGGAGTTATTTATATTTTTACTCTTAGCCTTATTTTGAAAAACAAATGACTGGGTCTGGCTGAAAGACTACACTATATGTCCATGTTATCCAGCATTAATAAGATTATGGGGTCTTTATACGGTTTCTGTTGTTGTTGTTGTATTGTTATTTACAATTTTTGAATAGCAGGGTTCGGAGAAAAGGCTAAGCTCGATTTTCTTTTTTTTCCACTGGAATATCATTATGGTATCTTAGTTTGGACTTATATTATAATTTTTTAAATAACTGGGTCTGGAAAAAAGACTTTGGACTTACATTATAAATTTTGAAACTACTGCGTCTGGAAAAAGACTTTGGACTTTTGTGCTATATGAAGGCATTACTATAGGGTTTTAGTTTTTAGTTTTGAATAACCGGGTCTGGAGAAAAGACTATGCTTGATTCTCAATTTACTCATCGCGCGTATATTCACAATATGTTCAGTATAATTTAAAACAACAACAAAGACTTTGATTCCACCAGTTTTAATTAACTGGGTCTGGAGAGAAGACTAGGCTCAATTCTCATTTTTATTCCACCGGAACATCATTATCGTATCTTAGTTTGGACTTATATCATAATATTTGAAACAATCGGGTCTGGAATAAAGACTTTGGACTTATATTATTATTTTTTAAACAACCGGGTCTGGAGAAAAGACTTTGGACTTATATTATCATTTTTGAAACAATCGGGTCTGGAATAAGGACTTTAGGCTCATATGATTATTTTTAAAAAAAACCAGGTCTGGAATAAAGACTTTGTACTTATATTATAGTTTTTGAAACAACCGGGTCTGGAATAAAGACTTTGGATTTATATATAAAATTTTTTTAAACAACCGGGTCTGGAAAAAGACTTTGGATTTATATTATAATTTTTGAAACAACCGGGTCTGGAGAAAAGACTTTGGACTTATATTATCATTTTTGAAACAGTCGGGTCTGGAATAAAGACTTTGGGCTTATATTATTATTTTTTAAACAACCGGGTCTGGAATAAAGACTTTGGATTTATATTATAATTTTTGAAACAACAGGGTCTGGAAAAAGACTTTGGATTTATATTATAATTTTTTAAACAACCGGGTCTGGAGAAAAGACTTTGGACTTATATTATCATTTTTTAAACAATCGGGTCTGGAATAAAGACTTTAGGCTCATATGATTATTTTTTAAACAACCGGGTCTGGAATAAAGACTTTGTACTTATATTATAATTTTTGAAACAACCGGGTCTGGAATAAAGACTTTGGGCTCATATTATTATTTTTGAAACAACCGGGTCTGGAATAAAGACTTTGGATTTATATTATAATTTGTTAATTAACCGGGTCAGGAAAAGAGACTTTGCACTTTTGTGCTATATGAACGCATTACTATACGATTTTAGTTCAGAACGGATTTGCCAAAAATCCCTTCAAATTTATTACATTTGTGGGTAAAGTCATTATTACATTTGTGGGCGATCAAAAATTATTACATTTGTGGGTAAAGTGCATTATTACATTTGTGGGTGAAATTATTACATTTGTGGGTAAAGTGTTATTACATTTGTGGGCGTTATTACATTTGTGGGTAAAGTGTTATTACATTTGTGGGCGTTATTACATTTGTGGGCGTTATTACATTTGTGGGTGCAACACCCCCCCCCCATATTTCCCTACTTTTCACCCATGTTGAAATGGTGATTCCATGCTGTGTATATCCTTTTCATTTTTCACCTACAAATACAAAATATATATTCATAATACAATTAATTTTAGATCATGGTTGTAGGGCCTTCCCTAGCAAGCCTTTGTCGAAGATCGGTGAATCAAAATCCAAACAGCAACAACGTCCTGGGTTCCGTAAAACATAGGTTAGCGATTGATCGTACGCTTGATTTTCACGATTGATTGTACAGCAGTTGTACAGTGTAGTACAGTTAATGTAATAATCATAGAAAAATGTTCTACGATCATTGCTAAGTTTTTTGTTACGGGCCCCCGGACTCTCGACAAACTGCATTGGTATTTTTGTCCGGTCCGAATCTTAAAACGATGTGCACTGTAAAAACTGTGGTGTTAAAACTGAACACCAATTGGTGTTAATAGAGGACCACACTCTGAGGTGTTAAAATAACACACTAGAGATTGGACATAACACAAAAGAGTTTAAATGTAACAACCATAGGTGTTGTAATAACACCTATACGTGTAAAACTATCACCACCAATTTAACACAGGTGTAAAATAACTGGTGTGGTCCTCTATTTACACCGGTTAACACAACAGTTTTTGTTGTGTGCTGTCCCTGTTCACCAACTTCCGACAATGTCCTCTAATCTGTCCGTAGAAATTTGACAGACTTTTTCAATAGACTCTGAAAGATGCTTGCAAAAAGCGTCTGAAAAGTGCATGATAAAATACACTATTGGGTATCCTGCGACATTACCTGCTGTGACAGGGGTCACTGTTCACACAACGTTTCTGTTCGGCCGGTACTGACCTCTAGCATGGCTAGAATCTGTTATTACTGTGTCAAGTTTATTAGACTTGACAAGGGAAGTTAAAAGAATGGGAGAACTATTGAACATGCGGTGAGTTACTTAAACTAGCAGTATATATGTTGGAGAACTGTTAACTCGATCGACGGCAAGTCTCCAGGCACAGTTCTCTGGTTTCCGTAATTCGCAAAGTACATTATACAAATTCTGAATTAGTGATACTAGATTCACCACTAACTGTGAATGTCTCTATCAGAGAGGGGATTCGTTGTCTATTCTTCACTCTAGACGTAGTGATATAAGTGTCAAATATAAGTCTGTGCTTGCAGACTAATCTACGACCTAAAAAATACAGAATATGCAACTTTGTTCATGTCAAGTTTGGTGGGAATGTAGACTGTATTATCAGAATATGCAGAAAAGGTATAGCATAATCTTGTAAATCTAGGGGTGGGGCATAGGCCTAAACCACGCATTCACACCTACACACAAACACACACACACATACACACACACCTTCGCACACAGGTACGCACTCACACATATCATAAACAGTCAAGAAATGAATTATTGAATTTCTATCAACAAATACTACTTAAATCGTGGATAATGTAAAGATAAAAATTAGGGTCTATTTAGTTTGTAGGTTAGATTGTGTGTTTAGTTCAACACGCAGATTTTCCGTCGGAGCAATTGTGGCAGAGGCAAATTTCATGGAACCATCAAACACACAAGTATGAAAATATTCATGATTTCAAGTAATAAAGTGAGAAGAAAGGAAATCCCACCTAAGGAATACGCATAAAGGCGTATATATGACCCTTTTTCACAAAAAATGCTTGATTCTAAAATTCAATAAATTCATTATTGGTTATCAGATTTCGATGAAATTCCACATTCTTGCTTCATGAATTTTGCTCTATTTATTTAGATATAATTATTTTCACCACAGAGTACATCTTGAATTCCGTCAGAACGCTCATTAGATAAGATAAGTTTGCTATATCAAGGTAGAAAATGCAGATTATTCAAACATGGATTCCAGTTATTTATTCTGGAGAATTTTTAGAATGAGCCATTATGACATGTTATGACATGAAATCGCAATTTTTTACGGCCTTAGAATAAGGTTATTGGACCTAGAGTTATGCAGTCTGTAAACATGATCTTTTACACTGTATACGAGCTCGGAACTGTAATTCAGAGCATGCCATTACTTTGTAAACGTATCTTTTCACTTATAAGGAGATCGGTATCATGGAGGGTGAGGCAACGACTTCAACGGGAGAGGCTGAGAAGTTTATTCTGAACAACACTGCTGATACAGAACCCCAAAAGACATCATTCGGATGGATGTGGTTCAGACCAAAATGTATTCAGGTTTGCCAATAGTCTGTTTGTCTCTATTCGTCAAACATGTTTTTTTTTATTTGCACGTCCAGTAGTGAACTTCTTATAAGATTTCTCTTGGACAAGTTACATTAGAAGTTTATTTGTGCTTTCTTTGTATGTCATTTTCATGTATATGTATTTCGCAATCGTATTCTGCAGCTGGGATAACCCCTTTCTTCCCGCCTTTCATGCTCTTTGTAGCTTTTTGGTTTTCCCCATTTTTCTCTTCAAATTCATATACCTGTTAACTATATTATTGATTCAAATAGTGTATTCTTATTATTGGAATGTATATATTTTTTATTGTTCACTACTTACGAAATAAATCAATCAATCAATAAGACATGTGTTCAAGGCATAAAGGGTGGGTGAACGAATGCAAAGAGGCCATGGGCACGTCCAAACTGGATTAAAGTGATCTGAGATATCAACTCTTCTTGCTGAGGATGTGGATTTGCGCTCACGCTGATCGTATACATACGCATCTTGATAAAAAGAAATGATCAGACTTGATTCAACTATTTTGGCCCCGTTAAAAGTTACTTTTATGGTAACTTTGCCATGCGTCGAATGGAAACTTGCATGGATTTCTTGATTCTGATCGGCTGTTGATCAGCGAAGTTACGAATGGATGGCAAAGTTATAGTAACTTTTATGAAACAGGTCCCCAGTTCTAAATACATGAAATATCCAAAGACATTTGTTCGCGGTTCGCTTTTATTCATTTAGGCTTATCTTATTTGGCTTGTAAAAATAAGATTAAGATAGGACTACCACCTCAATAGACAAAAAAACAGCATTCAGCGGCCCAGCGGGGAAAATGGATGAAAAAAAATCATGATGTACTTTCGAATTAGTCGACTTGCCGAAAAGTCCCTACTTTTTAACACTCAAACATATAGCATATGGTTTTGATCTTTCCTAGTTTTAGAGTCAGTCTTAACTTTCTAGTTCTAGCCTTCATTGCATCACAGATATTGTATGTCTTTCATTGGTGCTCTACTGTTACCTTTGATAATGTCACCCCTTCTTTGATCGTTTTCATGAAGAGGTTTATAGTTTGTTTGACGGTGAATTCAATCGAATGTGATTGATAATATTTGATAGGCTGCATTGCTCAACTTTTTTATCATTATTTCCGTTTAGCAGAATGTTTAACTGGATAGATGATGAAATTAATTTACCAAAATGCTTTTTATCACCATTTCAAGGGATAGATTACGATGGCATACATCACGTTCCAGTCATGTAGACATAGTAAATATTAATTTCATTCATTTCGATCAAAGGGATTTATTGTCCTATGATTACCGAATCAAAGTGATTTTTATTATACAGATATTGACTGATGGTGTGTGTAATATAAACATTCTTTGGACCGCCGGATATATATTTTCCCAAGGGGTTATATTTTCCCGAATCGCACAGCGCTGAGGAAAATATAAATCCTTTAGGCGGTCCAAAGAATATTTGTTTACACACCCCATCAGTCAATATCTGTTATATTAGATAGCCTTGAATGATGAAGATAGATCTAACGTTCAGTCTAAACCTAAAGTTAGCTGAGGGAAAATATAAATCCTTTAGGCGGTCCAAAGAATATTTGTTTACACACCCCATCAGTCAACATCTGTTATATTAGATAGCCTTGAATGATGAAGATAGATCTAACGTTCAGTCTAAACTTAAAGTTAGGTACAGTGCGTGCAGTAGATCAGTTGTGTATGATACTAACAGTGACTGATGGAAATGGTATAACTATAAGTAATGTTAGTCTAACGCATTGAATGTCCATTTTCTCATTTAAATCAAGTTTGTTGAGGCCTTACTTGTTAGACCTAATTAAGAGTCCAGTCCAGGTCCAGGAACCAAGACAGATCAAGAATGATTGTTGAGCCATGATCAGGTGCAGATTCTGATCTAGATCTAATGGGGATGAGATAAACATGAGTATGTCAGACTATACTGTTGGTGTTGGTCCTGATCTCTCTGTTGTCGAACTAGGTCCAAGACCATGAATCTAACTAGATCTAGGATCTAATGTTTTTGCTAACACTAACGTACGTTGTCGTTAGCAAGAATTAACGTTAGATTAGATTCTACTCTAGATCTACTCTAACTTTTAGACTATAGCCTAACTTAGATCTATATCTAACGCGTTAAAAAAGTTAGACCTAACTTAGACCTAGGCTAGCCGGCCTAGCCCATATCTATATCTACTAACCGAATTTTATCGTCCAAAAGTTGATTTAATTGTTCCTCATTGCTCGTCGGACATCACCACAAATCTTTGAAGTTAGGCCTAGACTAAATCCAAAAATTTTAAAAGTAAACTAAGCTTCAGTCTCTATCTGCTAAAACTAACTGTCATTGGCTCCACTCACCAATACTGTATTATTTCCGTGTAATTTGTAACGTCTAATCCACAAGAGGGCGACATAAACGTAGAAAAATATATTCATGGACCGGCTTGTCAATATATTCATTGAAAGTGGACCGGCTATAGGAAAATACATTGATTTCGATAATGTCACGTGACGTGCTATGACCAATCACGCTTGGCTATCTGTCTTGGCTATCTAATATTGATCATTATAACTCATTAAAAGGAACATATCATGTTAAATAGCATGCAATTATTCATTACCAAATCCGAAGCTTTATTGTTTTCCTTTCTATGATCGCATTTTTTTTGTTTTACTTTCTTTATACTCAGGTGATCAATAACCCGCTAGGGTACTGTTTTATGCTATGTCTCTTGACTATATGTCAAAGTATGACTTCATTTGGGTTAGTCTATGTCAACCTTACCACCCTTGAGAAACGCTTTGCCTTCAACAGTGTGCAAAGTAGTTGGATATCGAGTTCGTATGACTTCTGCAATCTCGTCGCCGCTGTTTTTGTTACTTACTTTGGCGAGAAGGGACATCGGCCTCTCTGGGTAGGGACTAGTTCTGTTCTCTTTTCCGTAGGTAAGTGTAGCTATCACCAAGTGTCCGTTTTCCAATTTCCTTACACTGAATGTGGAAGAAAAACCAAGTGTAGGAGAACTTCCAGTCACTGAGCCCACAGGGTTTTCTTTTCAAATACGACAGTTTTAGTTTGTTGAAGGGTACATCTATCTATCAGTGCAATAAACAGCTATCATTATCGCCGAAATCAAGCAAATGGCTACAGGAAATTTGCGGCATGATCCTGCCGATTTGTTAAAAATATCACTTAAAACACAAAGATCACAGACAAAGTATAATACTTTCATATTTAATTCATATGATTTATTTTTACCAACAGGATCCATCATATTTTCAATGCCTCATTTCATGTCTTCAAACTACGTCTATCATGAGACCGTGTCTGATTACTGTGGTTTGCCAAATCAGACAAACTTGTGCGATGGTGAAGCCATACGTGAATCTGATGATGAACGATTCCGTTTATACGCCTCCTTCTTTGTCATAGGTCAGGTAGGCATATAAGGATTCTTTTAAATATAGATAAAGATACATAAACATAAAACAGTATTGTCATGTCATATTATGTATTCTTCGTCCACCTTTACATCTGGTGATCATATTAGCCCAACAGGGCATGGATACGTTCAGCTGAAGGAGTATAAGGTGAATCATGGTCTTACATGACCATGCAGTGGATCCAAAATATCTGGATTAATATGAAAGAAGAAAGAAATCCTGAAAAAAATGAGAGCAAAGTGAAGTTAGATCAAGAGTAACACTCAGTAATGTCAGTATCTTTTTAGGATATAATTTATCTATCTGTCAGTCGTACCAATTGATATCGTCGTAATTTCTCTCTGTGTTTTATGATGGCAAAACTATATAGAATAAATTAAATTAATATATTGTCATCGCATTATTTTAGTTTCTTCATGGTATAGGATCGGCATGCCTGTATACCCTTGGTGTAGCATACATCGACGAAAATGTCCCAACAAAACATTTTGGAGCATACATGGGTAGGTAGATATAACCATCATGACTAAAGAATGTGGAAGGGAAATGTATCAAAGTCAAATTGAATATCTTAGTGTACTTTTAGAGTGGTTTGAGTAGTGTAGTGATATAGTTTTTGTATCGTGCACTTGCCTAAAGTAAGGAGCCTTGGGGCTGCGCCCCGAATTTTCTTGAACAAGAAAAACAAGAAAAAAGGGAGAAAAGGGGTGGAAAAAAAATATGGAGAACACGTCATGGCTTGGAATCGAATCCACGTCCCTCAGACTGAAAGACGAGAGTCATGCACTCGACCGCATCGCCCCCAATTATGCTCTTTGGAACCAACATGATCAACGAATCATTATTGCTTTGTTACTACGAAAACGCTCCCCCTCACCCTCTCTCTCGCTCTCTTTTGCAGGCGTTTACCAAGCTATCTGTGTGATCGGTCCCTCACTTGGTTATGCACTAGGTGGTGTGTTTCTCAGCATCTACGGTGATTTGAATGTTGATACCAATACGTAAGTTTTTCTTTATCTCACCATTGAATCATCTTTGTAAGTTTAAAAAAGTGATATAAACATTAGGTGATAGAGGTCAGTTTAGATCACCGTTAATCACATCCTCATGTTCATGTTCAATAGAAAGTCAGAATTATTTTTATATGGGCTTGTTGCAAAATTGGTTTAATTTAATGTAAAAGTAAATGGGAATGATCACATTCAAGATACTGCATGGCATGGCTCCCATTTATCTCAGTGTTGCAGACTTCGAAGTTCTCATAACACCATGCTCCTGAGTCGCCCACCTTTAAAAAGATTAGACTTGGCGAAAACTGATCGAACCTTTGTTAGTGCTACAGCCAAACTCTGGAATAGTCTCCTTTCCTCAATAATAAACGTATTCTCTGTTACCTTGTTCAAAACTTAACTAAAACTTATATTTTTCAAGAGAGTTTCAATAAATACGTAACTTTTTTGATATATTTTTTAGAAACGATTTGCTTTCCTTTCCCGTAATTATATCTTATCCGTACTTTTGTTACTTATCCTGTTAACTATTTCACCATGTTAAGTATTGAAATGGGAAGTTGAGTAAAAAATGCTCAATATGAATGATTAAATGTACAATTACTATTATTATTGTGTACGGTTTATTATCTCTTAATGTGACTTTGTAAACAAATATGCCCGATCTTAGCTTTATATACCATAAAATTCCCATTCTCCTTTACTTTCATCTTCAATGACTTAATTTTTTGTGTTTCTTAGACTCACAATAGATAAGACAAACCCTCTATGGGTAGGTGCTTGGTGGATTGGCTTCATAATGAATGGAGTTCTTCTCTTCATCTTCTCGATTATCTACATGGGATTCCCAAAATCACTTCCAGGTAACCGTTAGAGTATCCACAATGACGTAACCAATTCAACAACATTGAATGCATCTAAAATGAACATACCTCCAAAATGATTCTTACAATATCATTTCTGATAACTTGAGTCATACTCTCATAAGGGTCGTGTAGAATCCTCAATAACACCTTCCCGGAATCATACGTGTACATTAATTTGATATTATGTTCAAAATAGCCACCACTGTCATTGGTTTTCAGGAGGAAGTGTGATCATGAGAGATCGTCAGTTTGAGACCCAAAAGGGTAGTGAATTCACAGGGAAAGATGGCACTGTAAACCAAACCAAGGATTTACCACGAGCTGTGTGGAATCTTGTCACCAATCTTCCCTTTATGTTCATGAATATGACCGTTGTCTTCCAGTTCTTCCTCTTGGCTATTCTTGCTGTCTTTGGACCGAAGTATATTGAGTCACAACTTAGCATGAGTCCAAATGAGGCTGCGTATTCTATGGGTAAGAACCAGCTGTGTTTTTGTTCTTCTTAGGATTGATAAAACATGATTTTTTTTTCAGATCATCGTTATATATATATATATATATATATATATATATATATATATACATATATATATATATATATATATATATATATATATATATATATATATATATATATATATATATATATATGTATATATATATATGATATTTGATAATGAAATAGCGAAGGTACAATTTTATTCCAGGTCCTTTAAAAATAATAATGGGACAAACTTACTTACAAACCTACTTACGAATAGCATCGGATATCGAAAGCTTGGTTTGAAGGTTCGGCAATTGCCTTTGCATGAGTTCGTAAATATGGTCTAATAAAATAATGTTATTTTATTTTTATGCTTAAAGAAATTCCAGTGTCACGACATTAGATTCATATTTGTTTTTAGCATCTTTGGTGGTTTAAATTTGAAATCATTACTTTAATTCTCTAGATATTTGTATTAATTCCGAAAAATAGCAAACATGTGTTTAAATTTTAATAAGATTCCACGGCTCATTGGTCTATATGCACGAAGTTCGCCATTTCTGACATTACTTTTTTTTTGGCCAACGACTTTTCAACTGACAATGGATTGGTGAATTCTTTAAAGCTTCATTATGAAATGGAGCATATCTCCCGAAATCAGTACGTAGGTCCAATACTTAGGTTATAGGATGACAACTCTACACCAGAATCAGAAAAATCCAAATGTGTCCACGAATGATGCGTCATCATGGTCATGGACATTACCACTTTTGGTTTCTGGTGTATATACTAAAAGCTTTCATGATGACATTCTAATACCAGCTTCGTTCCTTTATATACATGTCTACTTCTATGAAATCAAATATTTGAAAGAAGAAAATGTTACTGCGGTTTTTTTTTTACAAAAGAAACTTATGCATATACGTACTTCAAATGTATATATAAAAAAAACACTAAAAATAAAGAGCTTATGTGATACTGACTTTGTGACTTAGCAAATATTTTCTGCGCTTACAAGATTTTGAGGGAAGATCTATATTTTTGTAAAAGATATTTGTATTAATTCCGTTAATTTAATTAAGTAGACACAAACGTAGAAGCGACATAGGCCTACATGTACCCCAAACAAGCATAACTCTGATTCGATCTCTCTATCTCTCTTTCAAAATGTTCGTTTTATCCAGGTATATTGTCTGTGTCAGGTGGTCTCAGTGGTGCCCTCATTGGTGGATTACTTGTCAACCGACTTGACCTGAAGTTTTCTGGTCTAATGAAACTGTGTGCCGTATGCGCATTTCTGTCGATGTCGACATGCTGCGTGTTTACCGCTGTTTGTCCGACGATTGATTTTGCAGGAGTAACAGTGTCATATGAAAATAAGTAAGCACATTGATTAATATGTACATGTATATCCAACACGCAGATATACATGTATGTTGATTTATCGCAAAAGAATATCATCTCTGGTGTTTTCTCTTCTTTTGCATCGGCCAGGTTGATCATTTACGGCATTACAAACAATCAATTCGGTGAACCAGTTTTATTATTTTCAGCAGTTATTTGTTAAGACCTATTTAACAAAGAGGAGTAGTCTAGAATAGTCTACCCATCAGTGACGTACTGACATGAGGAGGGTTTGGGGCGACTACGTCCCCCCCCCCCCCACACAAAAAAAAATCACGACCAAGAAAAAAAAGAGAAAAGGAGAGAGGGAAGGGTAAAATAAGATATTATTTTCTAAATATCGTCAAATTAATCGCAAAAATTGAATTTTATAATAAAATGATGAAATGATATCCAACCCCCTCAAATTTTGGGCGCATTACGTCAATGTAACGACCGGTTGGTCTAGATAAACAACTGAGAAGACTCTCAAGTAGACCTACGTCAATATCTATATCTATATTATTTCATACGTTCAGTTATAATAAGAGCAATCATTGACCCTGCTATGACGTGATGTTTTTAAATTTGTTTGTTCGTTTGTGTTTTTTTTGTTTTGTTAAAAATATGAACGAGTTCCAATGTTCATGTATCTTGCCTTTATTGTTTTAAGGAGTTTATCTCACGAGGGCGCTCCGATCTTAAGTGCACCATGCAACTCTCACTGCGTCTGTTCGAACAGCTATGATCCTGTATGTGGGAGCGATGGAATCATGTATTTCTCTGCTTGTCATGCTGGTTGTGAAGTCGATACTCAAATGAACGCTGATTGGGTATGACGCATCAACTAAAATATTCATAGTTTTATTCCCTCAGTCACATCAGCAAACACGACTTCAAAATCGACCGACGGTCTTGACATTTTTTTTTCCAAGTCATCATGGATTTTTTTTTAACATGCATTTTGTCATGGCCCTGGGGAGCAGGGGTGCTGAGTATGTTTAATGCCATATGCAGTATCCCCCTGAAAATAGACATTTTAGCAAAATCATCCTCATTTTGTAAGGTAAACCTTTTGAAAAGAAAACCTTTTTTTTCTTTTTTTTTTTGGTTGCTCATTTTTTTTTCCTTACCAGCACCCCCTCTTCAAAAATCATTCCCAGGCCCCTGCATAACACAATAGGACAGCCGCTCTTATGTGACGTCAAAAATAAAAATGAAAAGTGAAATTCTAAAAACTTTTTTTAATATTTGTTGGATTTTCCTCAATCCTTCACTAATATTTTAAGTTACATTTTCTGGTATTTGTACGACATACCTTTCTTCCGGGTGAACTTCCCCTTTAGTAATTGATATTTATAGCGACAGATATCTATGATAGCTCATCACCTTGTTGATATTATTATCTATCCATAATCATAAAAACACATTTTGTTTTGAAAGAGTTTCCTTGAGTGCCGCTGCATAGAGGACAGCAGTACTTCGTCTGGACGAGGAACTGCCACTCCAGGGGTTTGTGACACATCGTGTCCTTACACTGAACTCTACTATGCCGCCATCTTTTTCATTCTACTCTTTGGTGCCGTGACAGCTGTATCGACCTGGACTGCTAGCATAAGGTAGGTGTAAGGGGAGGAGGTACATTATTGTTAACTGACGTACATACATGCTGAGACCGTTCAGTTAGTTGGATCATGTAGGTCTACAGCCTCATCTTTAGATCTCTGTCACCTTTCTAGCCCTCTTTATGATATCTAATGAAGATGTGAGGTAACTTGGTGTTTGTTAACTGCCAGCTATTAAACCATGCATGATAAAGAGATAGATGCCTTTTAGCATGTGATGTAAAGAAATACCCACCCCCGATTCACCTGTTAACAATGTTGGTCGTTGTTTTTTAAGTTATTTGTTTATTATTTTCTAGAATCGTTTCACACAGTCAAAGAGCCTTTGCACTAGGAATCCAAACTCTGATGTACGGATTATTAGGTAAGTGTTAACGCATTTTCAGTCAAATGTCATGCTTCATGAATTTTGTGGGCATAGCAGAGGATGAACGAAAATTTATCACTAAGTGTATCTGCTGAAGGTATTATATTTAAAAAAAAAATGGATGTGATGTACCCTCACCGTTTTGGGACATGTAAAGTTCTTCCTTGACAAATTACATGGAAGCACACAAAAGAATATAGTAGCTTACTTGATAATTGGACAAACAAAATCTCGCTTTCTTTAATTTTTGTAAATTGAAGTAACCACCCACCCTTGTTCATTAACTTTTAAGGTTGTGTACCTGGCCCTATCGTCTTTGGTGCTTTGTTGGATGAGTCGTGTCTCCTGTGGGAAACCAGCTGCGAAGGTACGGGGAATTGCTGGCTGTATGAGAATCGAGACTCTGCTCTCTGGTTTCTTGTTCTCAGTGTGAGTTGTCAGTTTTTAGCCCTGGTATTCTTTCTCCTAGCTCTGATTTCATACCGCCCACCTGACAAACATGATCCAACCGAACATAAGGATTCTAGCAGTGATGCAACTAACGTAGATATGTTAATGGCCAACTCTAATGCCAACGCTTGATCTCCTTTTGGAGAACTATATTCTTTGGATTCGATTTTGTGATGCCAATATTCTACAAAAAGACTGGAACTGTGCTATTTTTTATGACAACAAACTGCCAGTGAATGGGGGAAGGGCAAGCGCACCTTCTCAAAGTTTTGACACCGGGGGTTATTTTGTTGTTCATCGGGATATATGTTTTAAAGCCCCGCCGCCTTTCTCCCGTTTTATCTATTTTCGAAGCTTGTTCCCGACTGTCTTACATCGCGCCATATTGGATTTAACGCGTGCTCAGTGCATTTACCTCCTTGTCCCCTTACTACCTTTTAGTTGACAATTAGATTGTACTTGCATCCACACTAAAACGAGATCTTTCTTTCAGCTATCAGTTTATATCAAATTAGAAAGTAATAAATTCATGAAATTAGCTAAATTTATTGTCGTTAGCTCATGATTTGTTCATTAAAAGACAGTTATGAGATGTATACCGGGAGGTGGGCACTCGGATTTGGAACTGGAATTTGCCATCTGAGATGTGGGTCTTCGAGAACTTACGCCTGGCTGACGGGCTTAGGAATGGGAGAGAACAGGTTGACCAATGGACAAATGGGTGAAAATTATATTTGTTTTGAACTGCTGGCTAGGCGTGATAATGAGACCAATAGGGTCCCATATACCATCACTGCTACCATACACGAGTGCCCGCCCTCCCCCTATCGGGTAGGAAATAAATAGAGACTTTTCGATGTACGTATGGATGATCAAGAAAAGAGTTAGTGCATTGTCAATTGCCGTCAAGACAGACAACAACCAAGAAGTCGTGTAAAATTGACGAATAGAAACAACAGTTTAGTCCTTGATTCTGGACTAACGACATTTTTGCAATATTTCGTCAGCTCTAAAACTTTTTATGATGAAACGGCTATCCCTGTTCAACAATTTTTTCGCAGAGCTAGAGACTACTCAGTTGTTCTTTGTCAGTTTACGGACATTTGAAAATACGGTGACATGACATTTGTTCCTGCGACAATTGCTCCTGGCTTAATTTCGTTTAAGATGAATGGTTAGGGTTGGAATCGCAACAGGGTCTTAGGTTAGGTTTAGGGAAGGGTATAGTGTAAAACTTAGGGTTGAATTGGTCATTTTGATTAGTGTGTGGAATTTAGAGCGGAGCAATTGTCGCCAGAGCAAATGGAACCGACAATACATTCGCTCTGAATCCAGCGTGAGTTGCTGATCGAGAAATCCCACTCTCTTCGAATCTTCTTTGAGGGGAATCCACGGTTCACTGACTCATGAGTGTGCACAAATGGACACAATAATTATGATTGTGCAAACGATTTGATCTGCAATTTTCATTTCGGTTTTCATTCCTGTTTAAGAATACCTTTCATCTCCAACAATCACAGATTATTTTGATTCATACACAATATTGAAAACAAAAATTATCTACATGTGTTCATAGAATGAAATAGAAATCAAAGATGCTTCACTAAAGTGATTAAATTAAGCGTATGTAAATATAATATAAAAAAATAATGCCCATCAAAATCGTGTAATGGATAGAATCCTTTTGCAAGAATGCTATAAACATTTTTACTTGCTAAAGAAAGGTAATGACTACTGATATATTTTAATGCCCATTATTTCGTGGTAAAAGAAAAGTAATATATACGATATAAAAGTAATGCCCATTAAATATTTATAATAAACAGTAATCTATACAGTGAACATGTTAATTGACAATATAAAAGTAATTCCCACTAATAAACTAATATTTATGAAGTTGAGTCTATTGAAAAGTATATTTTTGATGATTGATTAAAAGGTAAAGGTAAGAAAAAACACAACAATGCCAATAAAGTTGATTATATTTTAGATGATTCTATGGGAAATTTGAAAGAATGAGGGACTAAAATTCATATCATAATCATTTTGTCATATCATTTACATAAACTTTGAACAGTGAAGATCATGCATTAAAATAGGTAAAGAGGTAGGGTTTATCATATTATATTCTGAGAAATCATCTGAATAACACCAATTATTATGCTAAAAAATGGTAAACATATCTTCCGCTCTTCTAAACTTCATAAGTAATTGAAATGAGGTATCAACGTAGACTTCTATAATTCTGAATTTCATCTCTTTATCAATGTATAACGCATAAATTTAAAAGCTTAAATGACACAAAAAATAATATCGTATCATATTCATCGTATTCTACACCAATGACAACCAGTTACTGTTCTTATCCTTCTTTATGCATATGACATTTCTTCTTCGGTCGCAGTATCATCAGTCGTACTGTTGGTATGGCTAGAATGATTTCTTACTCTTCTTCAGGAGATATGACAATTGAGGTAGGTCGGAGTTTCCTGCAAAATAAATACTATTAGTAAGTAAACGCTGAGGTTATGAATGGAATTGAATTTTAATTGATGAAGATTATTAAGTAGCAAAGATGCCTCAAATACTCTTACAATATACCTCTGCTGGTGGTTTATCATGTATATGGTGGTGCTGCTGATGCTGATAAAGCCGCTGCTACTTATACTACTGCTACTACTACTGCTACTACTACCACCACTACTTCTACAACCTCTACAACTAATATTATACTTAATTGTGATAATAATAATCATAAAAATAATGACAATGACAACAATGATAATTATAATCAATAACAATAAAAATGCTTATGCTAAAAAATATATTATTACAGGAATTGTAAAAAAAATAATAAAAGGGAAGAAAAATAAGAATATTAAACAGATAGAATTGTCCTATATTTACCCTCTTCTATTCCGTTGAGAGAATACAGATATAACGTTTAGCTAGATCACCCCCCCCCCCCTTCTCTCACACTCCTAAGATCATTCCTCTTTTACTCACGTATATGTAACTCCAGCAGAGTCCATCATCATTTCAGATGCTTTCATGAGGTAGATGTTACTATCCCTGTACTTATCAGAGGCGTAGAAGACGTGTTTAATGCCTGCTTGTATGATCATCTTGGCACAGTCGTTGCAGGGAAACAGCGTTATATAAATCTTACCCCCTCTGACGTCACATCCCTGCTTCTCCATCAATGCGTTAAGCTCTGCGTGAGTCACTGCAGTAACATTCATGAAAGTAGGCCTAATCTTACAAGATGTTCAATGGCGACAGTAGGACATTTTAGATTAGGTGGCAAAGATCTAAACATAATTTCTGTTTTAATTATTCAAGAGATGTTTGTTACCGAGCAAGAATTTTTTTAGAGGGCATTCTAAACATGTGACAAGGTATGAATTTGGTTTTAAAGTTGCTTATCTGCAGGCAAGGGAGCTAGGCGAACGATTGTTTAAAATAGGTTATATTTCCATAAGGGAAAAAAAGCACGACACAGTATGCCATTAAAAAGCGCAGAAGAGGTTTGCACAGGCTCTACTAATGTAAAATATACCTTGAATGCTTGTCAGCAACAGACTGGACTTCTAAGGGAACCCCCCCCCCCCTAAAAAAAAAATCCTAATTTTGAAAGTGAAATTAGGTATGGAATAATTCTTTGTTTTCAAAGTGCTAAAGAAATGCCTCTTCGTTTTATCATTTTTTATGGGTGAGAGGGAGAACTTAGGAAAATTTCCTCATGATTCATTCAAAATACATCTTATTTCCTTACATTACAGACTATTTAAATAAACGCTTAGAGCTCTCTCTAGTCATGCTTGTGGAAATTATCATTTTACATCATTTCACAGCTTGAAAATGATTTGACATCACTTTGTTACTTCCTACTGTATATTGAAGATATTTATGAATAGATCAGTAGGTAGCTCATTCAAGGGCCTGGTTTGGACAAAAAAATACAAGCCCCCCCCCCAAAAAAAAAAAAAACTATTTTGTTTGTTAACTCCAAAATGAAAATAACAAGCAATGAGGTTTTGCTCAAAAACCTCACTTTTGCTCAAAAACCTAATTTCCAGGTGGTGCTGCGTCTGGCAAATAACATACGCACCACCCCCAATAAATCTGGGGATGCTTCAGCAGCCCCGCTTTCCAGGGCTATGCCCATATTCCATTGTCATTGACGGGGCTATTTTAAAAAGTTAGGCATGAATTTTGAAAGGCGGAAGCATATATTCAAGTATTAAATCGATTCCCAATCGGTTTAATTCCGATTAGCTAATATTTAAAATGAGTGTATACATTCCATTTTTTCCAAACATATGTTAATGAATAATTCAGTGACGTACAGATGGGCGGGAGATTGGGGGCTTGCCCCCTCCCCAAAAAATACGACCAAGAAAAAGGAAAGAGAAGGGTGAAATGTAATATCATTTTCTGAATGCATGGTCGTCAGAGCAGAGGATTATCTTTTGTGTTTGGGGACTGATCAATAGATGTCCCCCCATGAACAATATGAACAATGGATAATCCTCTGTGGCTCTGATGAAGCCCATGAAAAAAAAAATTGCGCGATACGCCATATCTGGCCCCTCTAAATTTTTTGCTCATTACGCCACTATAATTTGTCAAAGTTTGGTAGAGTTATTCGGTCCTAATTCCTTAAAGCACTTGGGAAGTTAGATAAGATTTATTCTATTTATACACGGTTAAAAAAGCCCAAACAGTTCGCAGACTGATTTCCATTGGGGCCGAGTGGAACATAATATACAATTGACATAGTGAACATTTTAAAACCAGTGTTTAACGAACAATATATATGAAACAGAAGCATCAATGAAATATTACAAGGCAATCATTGAAACGTGAAGAGGAGGGGAGGAGAAGAAAAAAAGGAAGAAGAAGAGAAAAGTGAGAGGGAGAAGAAAAAGATAACAGAGAAGATAACAGAAGAAAAAAAGAAGAAGAACTAAAAGATTAATAATGATAATAAGAAGACGAAGAAATTATATACCGTTCTCAATAACATCAATAACATACAAAATGAAATATCTATCGGTAATTCGAACAAAGCAGTGCATACATGGTAATAGTAAATGTGAACATGAAAAACTAAAATGTCAAAGTAAATACATGTTTCTATAATGGACAATCGAGCACAAGAAAATGAATACATGATTTATCAATGTTAAAATCTAAACACATAAAAATGACTGGAAAATTTATGATAACTAAACATGCGCTGAAAATAATTATAAAGCATCAAAAACTTGGTTAATACTGAAGCTTGCCATATAAAAGCAAAACATATGAAATGTTTTGAAAATGATAAAATGTACTGTGGGGGTATCTGTTTCAGCATCAGAACATGTTCCGGTTGTTCAGAACAGCATGAGTATATAGTACACAGTGTGGTCACGAAGTGCACTGAGTGAAGATTGTAATTCACAACATTGGAGTACTCAAATTTAACAGTTGGAAGACGATTTAAGATCATTTCACATTGTGTTTTACATCGTATTCCACAGTGTGAACGCACTTTGGGAAACACTCTGGGACAACAGGGGCCGATTACATGAAAGGGTCTTTCCAAGGATCGTATTTCGTGTCGCCCATCTTTTATGATACGCTATAAGCGGGGTTTTTCTGAAATTTATGATAATAATAATAATAATAACAATATTTATAAAGCGCAACATATCCATCTCTATAAAAAATAAGATTCGTTAGCTTGCTTTTAAACAGTGGCGTAGCTACGGGGGGGGGGGGGGTCTGGGGGGCACGTGCCCCCCCCCCCCCCCGAGATTTGGTGTGCCCCCCAGGTGCCCCCCCCCCAGAAAAAAATGGCAGAGCAAAAAAAAAGGGGAGAAAGAAGAAAAAAAAAGGAAAAGAAGAAGAAAGAAGAAAAAGAAGAGGAAAATAAGAGGAGGAAGACTTGCAATTAAAAAACAAAATCTTTCATGTTACTATATAAGATTTTTGCTTGCGCTTCGCGCCAGAATTGCCCGTTCAATGAGATTCATATCTTGTTCAATAGGCTGATATGGAGCAAGTTTTGAAGTCAATATACAAAAAATATTTTAGCTCGGACATCGAGCTTTCATCATTTTTTTTTTCATTTACAAATTTAAGTGGTCTGTAAAATGTCCGTTTTATGGTCTACATATCAGCATTTTAAGCTCACGCTGCGTGGTCATATTGTTTGATTTGCCAAGTTCATATTGTCTACGTGTATTCCATAATGTTCCATTAAACAAATGTATTCAGAATGCCCAGATTGATTCTAGGTCTAAATCTAAAACATGCGCGATAGTCGCGATACCCTGCATGTTCTTTACTTAAAATGTACTTAAATTATCCAGTTTCACATCAGAATATCAATAATTGTCTGCTCATGCTTCACGATCGCATTATTAATGATACCCAATTGATGATATCCTATTTATGATTTTACAAAATATGAATAGAGTGTCCCGCTTTTAGGTCTAAAATATCAATTTTCTTCCTCTCGCGCTTCTCGCTCGCATCAATTGTTTAGTTACATACCTATCCCATTTATTAATACAAGAATTAGAATGACCAATTTTTAGGTCGGAATGTCAAAAAAATTTGCTCGCTTCGCGCTCGCATTATTGAAATATATTGGCGTTCGCAGTAACCATCTAGTTACATACGAATCTTGTTCAGGATCACACATAACATTGCCCAGAAAATTAAATTTTCAGGAAAAAATACATGAAAGTAAAAAAAAAATCGCTCGCGCTTCGCGCTCGCACTTTTCATAAGGCTTATGAGATTATTTCATGTTTATGTTGTTTTATAAGAATAAAATTAAGAAGTGACAGATCGGGGAAAATATAGGTGAAGATAATTTCGGGCCCCGTCCCCTATTGGCGAAAGTCGGATCCGCCCTTGTGACACATACACACACACCGGAAAAATGGCCGGTGCCCCCCCTCCCCTGAAAAAGCGAGGACCCCCGAAAGCCCCCCCCCCCCGGGAAAAAAATCCTAGCTACGCCACTGCTTTTAAATCAAATTTTATACAATTTCATGATATATCACATCATTAATTATAAACAAATATTTGTTTATTTTAACGGACGAATATAATATATCTGCAGATGATTGGTTGAAAATGCGTTTCACGTGGCGCATCATAAAAGATGGGCGACACGAAAGACGGTCCTTGTAAAGACCCTTTCGTGCAATCGGCCCCACAGTCTTTTCAGCAGAGCACGATTCGGGCGATTGTACAGGTAAATATAAGACTGAGGTGACAATTACGAATGATACTCACCGTAGGGAAACTTGGTATCATATTTATTTTTGAGATCACGTTCGTCCCATGGGAACTCATCATCTAGACATCCGTCTGGCATTTTGTTAAAACCAGTACCGGCCAGCTTGCCATCCGAGGTTACTATGCATGCTCCCACCTTGTAACAATGAAAAACATTCACCAGCATTATTGGAAATAAGTTCCGTATTAATGTAGGAGGAAGGGAGGGGAGGAAGGGAGGGGAGGAAGGGAGGGGAGGGAGGGAGGGGAGATGATTGTTATCGTTAGATCACCTTATACTGATCCTCGACCATGTCTAGTTTGCCGAGATGCGTCGGGTCGGAGCTTTGCAATAATTTCTGTCAGTTCAGTATATGGATTGGGTGAAAGCCTCTGAAGCTTAAATCGGCTTTGTATATTTCAAAATCAATACTTAAGAGATACTCTTCACGTTGTAAAGGTCTTCGAATACAGGTTGCTTGATTTATTGTGCTATGCAAGTGCATAAACGTAATAATAGTAATAATCTTTAATCATTCTAATAACATCTACCCTTTTTCAACTGGGTCATTTAAAGATATTTATTTCATTCAAAATATTCTCATGTAAATATGGGAGTTACTACTCATTTGGACCTACTTTTACTCAGGTAATGTAAATATTAAGATGATAAGCAAGAAGAAAAGTCATGTTTGATTAGAAATTAAGATTTTAAACTCAATGACTCTCTCGAAAACAAGCTCCCTATCCGGCGAAATGTATCATCCACAAAAACAACAACGATGATGATGAAGTTGATGACGATGATGATGATAATAATAATGATAATAACAATAATTATTATTATAAAAATAATAATGATAATAATGATAATAAAAGTATTAATAGTAATTAATAACGAAAAATATATTGATCAGTTAGACTGTCAGTCATTCTTTTCTGCTGATACTTCTTTATTTTTTTTCTTTGAAGGATTTGTAAAAACGATATAATTTTATACTGTATATACCATACGTACGTAGTTTTGTTTATTTACGCAACCACCCTCCTCGATCGCTCGTAGATTTTCAGAAATAGTGCACCGTATTACAACCGTCATTCCACTAAGGAGTTTATTGTGCAACTAGATGTAATGGTTAATAAAGCAATAATACATACCGGTGTAACTGGATCTTTACTCCTTTGAGCAGTTAAATGAGCTGTAATCATGAAGTACTCGTCATCGCTCAAGAATTCCTTCCTGGGACCTATATGGAATCTTAATTTTATACAAAAGTTTATTTCTTTGTTTGTATTTAAAACAAATTTAGAAAAAATATTCAGAAATAATTATCATGCCTGTGATCATGGTGCAGACATCAGAAAATAAGGGGAAAAAATGAATATATAAATCTTTCCTAAAACATTACTAACATATTGTTTGTGAGGGTGTGTTTGTAATGACTTTCCTTTAAAAAAAATTCTTGCATTTTTACTGGAAACGTACAACCATTCCAGAATTCATGCCAATTAATCCCTCTTCTTATTACTAACCATTATTTTCATATAGTAAAACTCATCTTCGGCAAATTAAGCTGAATGGGTGTGTACGTGTGTGTTGGTGTGTGGATGTGTGTACACTGTGCAGGCCAGCATGAAGCGTCCTCGGTTGGCGAACAATGCTCACGTATGTATTGAAATGAGCCTGGCTAGTGAATTAAATTCCCAGCTTTGGCAATTAGACGAAACAAAACACTTTGCACTTGTTAAACATAATTATGTACCTTCCTAGTAACCTCAAACAATACAAATTCGAAGTTATACTTTTTATTTTCTCTCTAACTTGATGTTCGAATGATGTGGAATTTCTTACTCTCGTGACACAAAATTTAGTGATTATAGTTAAACCATCGATATATTTTTCAATTGATATTCTGGTTAAATTACAATGATTATTTCCTTGATCAAATGTCTTGTATTACCATGAACTGGTTATGGGATCGAAGTGTGGAAAATATGTGAAATATATGTGAAAATATGTCTGTAAATGTTGGTTATGATAGTCAACTCAAAATTTTAATTACCAAAATTTTCAAAATACTAACCTTATTTTCAGTGGCGTACCGTGGATGTCGCGCGAAGCGCGCTCAATAGCCGGGTAAACTGACATAATAGAGACATTTTAAGGTCTGTGCCTTTAAAATTAATGTATATGTATCTCACTGATCAAATAACGCGATCGCGAGGCGCGAGCTGACATTTTTTTATATGTATACCTACAAAAGGGACTTTATAAGCAAATTACTAAATCATGATACGTGTGCGTACCTGTCTTACTAAACAAACAAAGCAAGCTCCAACCGCGAGTTGAAATTTTTGTGAATATTTACCCCAAACAGGGACATTTTAAGGACTATTATTTAGGAATTCCTGAAGAGCATACAATATCACCATACACGTTTAATTCGAGCGCCAAGCGCGTGATGATTTTTTTTTTGAATTACACCTAAGCACATGAAGCACTTTTAGTAGTCATTGTAATCATGAGAATCCATGACACATGCTCCGGCGACGATTGCTCCGGTGACAAATGCTCCCCAAAATGCGACATTTGCTCCGCGACATTTGCTCCTCGACATTTGCTCCGCCGACATTTGCTCCGCCGACATTTGCTCCGCCGAACTTTGCTCCGCCGACTTTTGCTACGCCGAAATTTGCTCCGCCGACTGTTGCTCCGCCGAAATTTGCTCCGCCGCCAATTGCTCCACATTTAGCGACAAATGCTCCGGCGACAAATGCTACCCGAACGACACATGCTCCGGCGACAATTGCTCCACCAGTATTTGCTCCGCATGTAGGGACAGTTGCTCCACCGACATTTGCTCCGCATGTAGGGACAAATGCTCCGCCAATAGTTGCTCCGTCCACAATTGCTCCATCGAGTTTCTCGGCATGTTGCTTTAAGACCTAAATAAAATACCTGCGACAAATGCTCCTCGAATAACAATTGCTCTGCTCACGATTGCTCACAAGACACTTGCTCTGACGAAAATATTTGTTATATCTTTTTGCGTTACATAATTTTTGTATTGTTTTGTTTTACCATTCAAGTTGTTGAGCCACTTTATATCATAGGCGAATCCAGGGGGCGAGGGGCCCCCCTTATTGGCGGAGCAAAAAAAGATAAAAAAGGGGGGGAACAGGGAAAAGAGGGAAAAAAGAAGAGGAAGACAAGTGAAAGACTGGGAAAATAAAAAGAATCTCTCATATTTTACTATATAAAATTTTCGCTCGCACTTCGTGCTCGCATTGCCTGTTAGTTGATTTACATATCTTGTTTAATATGGAGCTTAAATATCAAGTTTGGAAGTCAATATGCAAAAGATATTTCGCCGCGGAAATCGAACTTTCATTATTTTGTTTGATTTACAAATTGATTGTTTTAAAGTGATTTTTAAAATGTTAGTTTTACGATCTGAACATTAATATTTTCTGCTCGTGCTACACGCTTGCAAATGTTAACTTATCAGTTACCTTTATTATTTTCGTGTATTCCATAAAGTTTTCAAAATATCCCTTTGCAGATCTGATTGTCAAAACGTATCAGCTAGCGCTGCATGCTCGCATTTTGATTGGCAAGTAATGTATGTATCAATATTGATTATACATCAAACTTCTTAAAATCCACATTTCGTGACAGTCTATCAAAAGTTGCGGCTCGCGATTTGCGCTTGCATTAAAAATGTATTTACTCATGCATCTCATTCATAATTACCAAAGTTCTTAAAATGTCCAGTTTTCAGGCCATAATTTCGTGCCCTACTTAGGCATATTAGCTTAATAAATAAGATAAATAATTTTATAATTAAATTGTCCCTTTGTTTCATCTCGCACTTAATTAGCAAGAGGAATAGGAAGATCATGTGATGACTTGTCCTAATGACGTCCCGGTCTCTTGTCAAAACCCAAAGTAATAATAATGAAAAATATTAGCTGTTTTTTAAGTACGATCCATATCCACCTCACAATTTTCCTACAAATTGCTTGAAATATAGAGCTGAAATACACCCTTTTTTATTGATTTTCATGATAAAAGATATATTTAGAATGCCTAGTTTCTAGGTCTAAATATGAAACACACGCGAGCATGTTTCATCAGATACGCAACTTGTTCTCTATTTAAATCATTATCCAGCTTCAGATTAAAATATCAACAATTTTTCTGTTCGTGCTCTGTTCTTGCATTATTAATACAGGAAGATCCCCTATTATTCATCCTATTCATGATTTACAAAACATGAATAGAGTGTCCCGTTTTTAGGACTAAATTTCGAATTTTGTCGCTCGCGCTTCGCGCTCGCATCAATCGTTTAGTTATATAGCTATCCTGTTCACGATTAAAGAAATTGATTTATTTTTTTCATTCTTTACGTAGAAAGGTAAAAATGTTTAGCTCGCGCTCGCATTATTTGATTGCTGAAATATGTAGAGTCTTCATGGCTAACTGCAAGCAGTCCTTAACAGGTACCTTTTCGATCAGTTCAACACGTATATAAAAAAATTTTGCTTGCGCTTTGCGCTCGCATTATTAGTGTTAGGAAGATCCCTTGTTCGCGCTCGCGATTGCATTATTCAAATAAGGATTATGATATGATACATTTATGTTGATTTATAAGAATAAAGCTAAGAAATGACTATTAGGACTACCCCTTCAAAGAAATGTTAAACAATGATAATTCCACATGTTCAGGGAGAAATAAGACTTTTTTTCATAGGAAAATGAGGAGAAAATTTGAATATTGTATATTTCTTATAATAAAATACAAAAGAAATAGTGAGTGATGTCATCATTTCTCTCATTTGAATACCGACCAGGATGTGCATATAACTATTTTGTGAAATTATAGCTTTCTTATTTTACATCCGATTTCGATGAAATTTTCAGTGTTACGCTTGTTTGATTTTTCTCTCTTTATTCAAATCAACTTTTTCTTGGGGTGGACATGTCCTTCAAGAGGAGAGTTGTTTTTACACTGCACGTAATTGAAGGGAAAAAATAATGAAAAAAATGGAGTGAAAGTGACAGGAAACACCTTTCTAACAAGATTGTAAAACTTTATTAGTTTTCAATTCCATTAGAGGGGGTAGGAAAAAGTTAAAAGAATAAACAGTGAAAACAGACCAAAATAGCATTAGAGCGAGAAAGGAGAAGAAGGGAGAGGTTGTAAAAGAAATAGGAATAGAAGTTACTAGGAATGCAGAGAGAGAGATAAAAAAATTAAAACAGTATGAGAGAGGGACGGGGGAGAAGGTGCTTTTCAAAGAAAGAAAGGGAGAAATAATCGAGATAAAAGCGCTGATGGGAAATTTAATTTGAGCCAAACTATTTCTTTCCGCTGAACAATTCAATTAGGAATGTTAAAAATATATATAATAATGATAATGACCATACAGCTTTGGAGAAGAAGCGTTGTTAGTTTTACAAAAAAAAACAATAATTTTTCGGTGGATGGCATTTTCGGCGGAGCTATTAAGGCCCTATCTCACCAACGGAGACGTCGCCGCGACAGTCTCCAACTTATCAGTCGCTGCAGTCGCGGAGACGTCTCGGAGACAAAAATGGCTTGCGCTCTCACCAAGGAGACGTCTCGATGGAACGTTTGAAAGATCATACACCTGACTTGGAGCAGGAGGAGGGATATCAGCACGCGTTCAGTCACGTGGTTTCTGAAGTGGGTCAAACAGTGTGAAGAAGTGTCGCGGAGACGTCTCCGCAATGTATTATAATTTTTTTTTGGTCTCCAGCAGGTCTTCGCGATGTCTCTGAGACGTCTCTGAGACATCGCGGCGACGTCTCAGCAGTCGCGGATATCATTAGTCTCCGAGACGTCGCAGCAACTGATGGAGACTTCTCGGAGACGTCGCGGAGACTAGATCCAGTCTCCAAAAATATTAAACATGTTTAATCTCCTTGCGACTCCTCGGAGACTCTGTAATTTTCATGAGACGTCTCAGAGATGTCGCGGAGACGTCTCTGCAACTAGCAAAATTTGTAGTCGCGAACTAGTCGCGAACTAGTTTCAAGCCCAGTGAGATACCCCCTTTAGCAGAGGAGCATTTGTCCGTACATGCGGAGCAAATTTAGGCGGAGCAAATATTGGCGGAGCAATTGTCGCCAGAGCATGTGTCGTCCGGGAAGCATTTGTCGCTTAATGTGGAGCAATTGTCGGTGGAGCAACTGTCGGCGGAGTAACTGTCGGCGGAGCAAACATCGGCGGAGCAAATGTCGGCGGAGCAAATGTCGGCGGAGCAGATGTCGAGGAGCAAATGTCGCGGAGCAAATGTCGCATTTTGGGGAGCATTTGTCACCGGAGCAATCGTCGCCGGAGCATGTGTCGGGTTACCAATCATGAACATGATACATATCTCACAAATCAAATATTGTGAGCGCGGAGCGCGAGCTGCAGAATTTATGTTATTCAGACCTGAAGAACAACATTCTATGGCTTGCGGTAATAAATTAAGACCATACGCATTTCACTAACCAAATGATGAGCGCGAGCTGAAACATTTTTTTATATTCAGACAAAAAAAGGGATATTTTAAGGAATGTTTTAGGTATTCAAGAAGAGCAGACAAATCTCACCATTCACCATGCGAACGTACTGGAAATGTTTTATATTCATACTTTAAAAGGGTGCAGTCACTCTAAGTAGTCATGAAAAGAAGCATATGTGTCACTATATGAAATAATAAAAGCTTGAAGTGTGAGGATATATTTGGTGTATATTGACTTGAAAACGAAATGTTTTAGTAACATTTAATCTCCTTGAACAAGAGTACCATTTATCTCATTAAACAGACGGTGCGGATACGTGTTTCATGACGTAAAAAAGTCTTATTCTAATAAAATATAATATCATATAAGATGGGTTGTACGAGAGAAGGCTTCCGATTAATCAATTGCCCTCTTCTTGAAAATTACGTAATCCGGTATATGGCCACGATCCCGGGGGGACACTTACATTGACGAGTGGATACCATGCGCGACCAAATAAATGTCTTTTTCCAGATAGGGCACGTTACGTACGTAACTTAATAAGGGTGTCAAAAACACTAAAATAATGAAAAAAGGGTATCCATTTCGCTAGGAAATTAACGTGTTTAGGGTCAAATTTGCGAGGGTATAAACAATCAAGACTAAAATGTTTTATAAAGGATGTACTTTTTGCCCAAGGAGTCAAGTTCGAAGTGTGAGGATATATTTGGTGTATATTGACTTGAAAACGAAATGTTTTAGTAACATTTAATCTCCTTGAACAAGAGTACCATTTATCTCATTAAACAGACAGTGCAGGCACGTGTTTCATGACGTAAAAAAGTCTTATTCTAATAAGAGTAAAATCGGGGGGGGGGGGGCACTCAGTATATAATGCATAGTGGGTATGTGCCGCGGAGGAGACCCCCATTTTACACTCAAATTTCCGTCCAAGGCATAGCATTTTTGGTCTTATTGAGACCAAAGAAAGCCGCTCCAAGGCATAGCATTTTCTTCTTTTTGGTGAAAAGCGGCCGTAGAGAGCGCTTTTCGACCATCGCCTCCGCGCGAGCGCACCCCGCGGAGGCCGCGCTAGGGTGTCACGCGCGTAAAACATTCCCCATAGACTTGTGTGTTAAAATTGGACTTTTGAAAAAGTCATAAATAATAAATGTGAAATTAGACTAGAGGGTGGAATGTTTACTACCATTGGATAGGATATATATCTGGCATTCCATATCTGACCAGGAAAGGGTACCGTAGCCAGCTCATTTTAAAAATAAATTCGCCATTTATTAAGATAACTATGAATGGATCAAATTCATCGACTGAAACAGTAAAATAGCCCTAATTAGTCCGCCAGTCAAAAAATAGTACCAAGTCACTTTTTTGTCTTCCCAATTTGGGCGAAGGAAGTTCAGTACTTACCATTTCTAGAATCAGTGTTAGATTTTGAATCATATTCATACATTTTTGTCAATCAGCAACATCAAATTGAAAAAAATTCGAATGGGTTGGATCGAACGAATATCTTGAGCCCTCTTGATGTAATTAGGCTCATGGCACCCTAGCTGCATCATGCACGATTGCCCGTTCCATAGGGGTGCGTATATACGCACTCACACGCTGGAGATCCGTTCCAAGGACCCCGTTTTCACAAACATTTGTAGTTCCGAAGCCCATTCCGAGGACCCTCCTTTTTACAGTAAGCCCGCTCCAAGGTCCCCGTTTTTTGCCTCGCCCGCGGCGCACCCTTACAACTTTTTTGGTCGAGTGTCCCCCGGGGTTTAGAGTACGATTTGCGCGAGTTGGGCTGTACTAAACCCAATGATGTAGGTAAACGTATAGTCCGGCAGCCCAGGAGGTTTATTCAACCGAAAGCCGGACAAGCAAATGACCCCATAGCTGGATGGCATGGACCTTGAAGTTTACAAAAATGCATTGCTGCCGGGTTCTATGCGTGGTCTTCCCTCCGAAATGACGTAATATATGACGTCACTACAAAATGGCCCTATTTCACAATTTTGCAGACATTCTACACATAGCATGAAGTCAAGGGAAAATATCTCAGCCAAATCATGCTTGTTTTGTATGAAACTTTCAAAATATATTGTTCAAGTAGTGCACAAGAGATATGCAAAATTTCACGAACAGAAATTATTATTTACATATGCAAATTACGTAATGAAATTTGCATATCATTAGTTTTGGAGATTTCTTGCATAAAAAAATTGTCGAAAATCGATTCAGAAATTTATTTTCTTTTTTACTGTACTTTATTTGATATTTTTCCTCTCAAGCATAATATCATTGTCTTCATCTATATCTCTACTTTAAGAAAATATATGTCAGTAATTGTGATTTCAGCCCCCTTTTCAATATGGTGTGCACATAGAAATCGTGCGTTTTTGGCCTATTTTCACCATATAGCTGAGGTGGGCGACCGATATGCCTACTTTATTAGTGCTTCTTGCATTTTGCATGATATTAAATCTTCCAAACAACATATTTTCATCTTCATTTTGACTCTGGTGATACATCAATGATTTCAGCACAGATTGATTGCCCATTGGGCAGTCTATAGGCTACGTTTTCAGCCTAGTTTTCAACAACGAACCTATACCATGTAAGACTGCATCGTTGTAGTCGAGTCGGATAAGATGTTCCTGTGTACCATCAAAATATTTTTCACTCAATTTTTCAATCAACGTTTTGGTATTTGTCTAAACTGTCTCGTTAATGAATCTTGATGTTCCCTTCCCAAAATCGTGTCCAACGGGGTTCAAAATTGATATCATTGGCGGCCCTCTTGGACTTTTAAAAAATGAAATTTCAATTATTTTCATATTTTATTGCACAGAGTCTGACAATGGGACAATCTTTTAATCAATACGCATTTCTCTATGATTGGGATAGTAGAAATCGATTCAATTCGTTTTCTGATGATATATTTTGAAATAATATTTATCCCGAAATGGGCATGATTTTGGTCAAAAATTTGCATGTGCATTGATATCTATCTGTTCAATCATTAACATCAACAACTATTTCAAAATATCAGCATTCGACACGAAAGAGGATGTAATATACCGATAATACTGTAACGCTTCATGACAGTATATATGTATGTCTTTATTTGCTTAGTTAAAGGGCAAATACCATTATTACCCATTTATTGGAAAATATGCCACTTTGGAGCCCATATTAAGGCAAAAAACGTTTCTGATATGGAATAAAGCCACTTTCATTCTTTTTAAACTACATGGAGATAAGAAGGGTAGAGTTTCCTCTATCTGCTACTAGCATACTAAAGCATACCCCCTTCAGGGAGCGTCGAAATCACCCACCTTTTTTCATATTTTACCTATTTGTGGGAAAATATGCTTTTTGAAGCCCCCATTGAGGCAAAAAGTGTTGCTGCTATGTAGTACGGCCACTTTCATTGTTTTTAAACTACGTGGAGACAAGAGTAGAGTTTCCTCTATCTGCTACAAGAAAGGTGTGCTGGTACAGCAAAGCTTACCCCCTCTGAGGACTGCTGAATTTACCCGATAATTATACGTATTTTGCCCATTAATGGGAAAATATGCTATTTTCGAGCCCCCATTGGGACAAAAAGTGCTTCTGCTATTTAGTAAAACCACGTTTATTATTTTCAAACTATATGGAGACGAAAGAGTAGAGTTTCTTCTATCTGCTACATATAAAGAGGTGTTGGCATATTGGAACATACCCCCTTAGGGGGTCTCCGAAATCACTTACCCTTTTTCCATATTTTACCTATTTATGGGAAAATATGCTATTTTCGAGCCCCCATTGAGGCAAAAGTGTTTCTGCTATGTAGTAAGGCCACCTTTATTATTTTCAAACTATATGGAGACGAAAGAGTAGACTTTCCTCTATCTGCTACATATAAGAAGTGCTGGTACAGTAAAGCCTACCACCTTTGGGAACTGCCAAAGTTACCCGCCCCTTTTACGTAATTTGCAAATTCATGGGCAAATGTGCTATTTTCGAGCCCCCATTGAGGCAAAAGGTGTTTCTGCTATGTAGTAAAAACCACTCTTATTGCTTTTAAACTATATGGAGACGAAAGAGTAGAGTTTCCTCTATCTGCTACATATAAAGAGGTGTTGGCATATTGGAACATACCCCCGTTATGGGGTCACCAAAATCACCTACCCTATTTCATATTTTAATTATTTATGGGAAAATATGCTATTTTCGAGCCCCCATTGAGGCAAAAGGTGTTTCTGCTATGTAGTAAAACTACTCTTATTGCTTTTAAGCTATATGGAGACGAAAGAGTAGAGTTTCTTCTATCTGCTACATATAAAGAGATGTTGGTATATTGGAACATACCCCCGTTGGGGGGTCGCTAAAGTCACCTAACCTTTTTCCATATTTACCTATTTATGGGAAAATGTGCTATTTTCGAGCCCCCATTGAGGCAAAAGTTGTTTCTGCTATATAGTAAAACTACTCTTATTGCTTTTAAACTATATGGAGACAAAAGAGTAGACTTTCCTCTATCTGCTACATATAAAGAGGTGTTGGCATATTGGAACATACCCCCCTTATGGGGTCGCCGAAATCACCTACCCTTTTTCCATACTTTACCTGTTTATGGGAAAATATGCTATTTTAGAGCCCCCATTGAGGCAAAAGGTGTTTCTGCTATGTAGTAAAACTACTCTTATTGCTTTTAAACTATATGGAGACGAAAGAGTAGAGTTTCCTCTATCTGCTACATATAAAGAGGTGTTGGCATATTGGAACATACCCCCTTATGGGGTCGCCGAAATCACCTACCCTTTTTCCATACTTTACCTGTTTATGGGAAAATGTGCTATTTTCGAGCCCCCATTCAGGCAAAAAGCGTTTCTGCTATATGGTGAAGCCAGTTTCATTCTTTTGAAACTACATGGAATTAAAGGAGTAGACTTTCTTCAATCTGCTGCTAATAAGTGGTTGCACAGCAAAGTCTATCCCCTCCGGGGGTTCCGAAAGTCACCCACCCCTTTTCCATATTTTTTCCAATATGGGGAAAATCTGCCAATCTTGGAACCTCTGAAGAAGGTAGCAGTCGATGTGCCAGCACTTTTTTTTACATGTAGCTGATAGAAAAAAATGCCTCTTCTTTTATTTCCAAGTTGTTTCCAAAATCAAAGCTAGCTTTACTATATAGCAGAAATGCCCTTTTGTCTGAATGGGGGCTCAAACATTGCATTTTTTTACAATAAAGAATGAAAATAGACATATGTAACTGATAAAGAAGATCCTACTTTGTCATTTTTATGTGGTTACAAAACAAAAACAAGGGCTTTACCGCAAGGCAGAAACACTGTTTGCCTCAAAATGACTAATTTTCCGAGAAACTGGCAAGATACGAAAAAAAGATTGGGTGACTTTGGCAGCCCCCTGAGGGGTAGGCTTTGCTATGCCCCAATCTCTTTATATGTAGCTGATTGAGAAAAGTGATTTAAATGAAAAAATTACATACTCAAAACAAAATTTTACCACATTGGGGGCTCCGAAAAGCACGATATCATAATAGTCAAGCTATGGATAATGGTATGGTACTGTATGTAACATTTTACTGGTTCTTGTGGGACTATGCTTTAAGGTGCCCGAGAGTAATTGCATGCAAAATGAAAATGCAGAGCAATGCCTCGAACTTCTATCTTTTTCAAGAGATTTAATTATCATAAAAATTGCTTTGTGTAGAAAATGCCTTTTACCCTCATACACATGATACAAGTAATACATACCTTTCTATCGATCGCTAAGTACGTTATTTTCTGCATGTTAGACACATCAACAAAGGCGATCGGATGCAAGATGAAACAGATATATGTCAATGCACATGAACATTTTGGTTCAAAATTTTTTATGAATTCTTTTTTTAATGTATTAACCGGACTATTCAGAAAACAATTTCAACCGATTTCTACTATCCAAATCCTAGTGAAATGCGTATTGATTTGAAATTTCCCATTGTCAGACTTTGTGCAATAAAATATGAAAATAATTGATTTTCATAAAAAAAAGTCCATGAGGGCCGCCAAAGATATCAATTTTGAACTCCGTTGGACACGATTTTGGGAAGGGAACATCAAGATTCATTAACGAGACACTTTAGGCAAAAAACATTCAGTGAAAAATATTTTGATGGTACATAGAAACCCCCTTATCCGACTCGACTACAACGATGCAGTCATACATGGTATAGGTTCGTTGTTGAACACTAGGCTGAAAACGTAGCCTATAGACTGCCAAGTGGGCAATCAATTATTGCTGAAATCATTGATTGATCACCAGAGACATAATGAAGAGGAAAATATGTTGTTTGGAAGATTTAATATCATGCAAAATGCAGAAAACATCAATAAAGTAGGCATATCGTTCGCACACCTCAGCCATATGGTGAAAATAGGCCCAAAACGCACGATTTCTACGTGCGCACCATATTGAAAAGGGGGCTGAAATCACAGTCTATAATGTCTTTTTCAATTACTGTTATATATTTTCTTAAAGTAGAGATATAGATGAAGATAATGATATTATGCTTGAGAGGAAAAATATCAAATAAAGTACAGTAAAAAAGAAAACAAATTTCTGAATCGATTTTCGACAATTTTTTTATGCAAGAAATCTCCAAAACTAATGATATGCAAATTTCATTACGTAATTTGCATATGTAAATAATAATTTCTGTTCGTGAAATTTTGCATATCTCTTGTGCACTACTTGAACAATATATTTTGAAAGTTTCATCCAAAACAAGCATGATTTGGCTGAGATATTTTCCCTTGACTTCATGCTATGTGTAGAATGTCTGCAAAATGGTAAAAAAATAGGGCCATTTTGTAGTGACGTCATATATTACGTCATTTCGGAGGGAAGACCACGAATAGAACCCGGCAGCAATGCATTTTTGTAAACTTCAAGTTCCATGCCATCCAGCTATGGGGTCATTTGCTTGTCCGGCTTTCGGTTGAATAAACCTCCTGGGCTGCCGGACTAGTAAAACCGACGCGGACCGATGTACGTGTTTGAAATATTGCTGTACTTGTTTAGGGGTACAATTCAGGGAATACTTGCCAATAGTATCGTTTTGTTTCCAATACTTGTTAAGGATTGGGTTTCACACGCCAACACTTGTTATGGGGTGCATTTTCAGAATATGGAAATTACGTGTTTAGGGTGCTTTTTGAGATCTCATGGTCGCGCATGGTATCCACTCGTGAATGGAAGTGCCCCCCCCCCCGAGCCACGATATAAACCTCTACTTAATATCAATGAATAGAACATTTATTTTTCTTTAAAATGGTACCCTACATGATATGATTATGGTTCACATGGAGGTGCAGTGCCTTGAAATGTGGGGCAAGGTCAAAATTCAAAAGCTGCAAAATGACACAATATTGAAAGTCACTGTTCTTTTTTCCGTGGTGATGAGTGAGTTTCTCAGCGGTTTCTTTTGACTTTGTTCGAGAATCTCTATTCGGTTTTAGTATATCAATTAATATATCAATTTATTTTCTTTAGAATGATACCATACATGATATAATTGTGGTTCACATGAAGGTGCAGTGCTTGAAATGTGGGGGCAAGGGGGCAAGGTCAAATTTTAAAAGTTGCAAAATGACTTAAAGTCGCTGTTCTTTTTCAGTGGTGATGAGTGAGTTTCTCAGCGGTTTCTTTTAATTGTTTTCATGCACCTTAACATCAACATTAACATGGAATCAAACACACCTCTGCACAAGCAAAAACATATAACAAACAAACATGCATAGGTATTTCAAACCACGACTCAAACCATGTTATCTCACAGTACCATCACTACAGAAGCAGGGGCTTGATTTGAATAGATTTTCATCTCTATTGACACAAAAGAATCATGATCTGTATTGACCCATGACTATTTCTGCTCGTTTTGCAGCTTTTCAATTTAGACCTTTTTGAATCCTGTTCTTTTCGTGATGGCATGATCATAATAAGCGTGGTATCATTTCAAAGAGAAATAAATGATCTTTCGAACGAAATCAAATATGCATTGTGTAAAATTGGGAGAAATTAATGGCCAAACTCAGATTTCCAAATTTGTTTTGCTCGTTTTGCAGCTTTTCAATTCAGACCTCATCCCGACAGTGTTTTGAATCCTGCTCTTTTCGTGATGGCATTATCATAACAAGCATGGTATCATTTTAAAGAAAATTAAATGATATTTTGAATGATGTAAAATATGCAATGTGCAAAATTGGAAGTTGGGACAAATTAAAGGCCAAACACAGATTTCCAAACTATTTTAGGGGGTTTAATTCAACTCAGCCTGCGGCATCGTTAAAATATAAACGCACGCGAGAAATTTGAAATCTATGACATTCTTTATGGCATATGAAACTCCTTAGCATGCACTTAATGTATAATATGACATAATATAATACAATACAATACACAATAATCTCTTCCTTCCCAACTAGGTTTCTCTTTCTGGTCCCTCTTTTTCTCCTTTCCCCCCTTTTTTTTTATATTTTTGCCAGCCGATGGGGGGGGGTGTCCCCATAGTTACACCACTGTTTATTTAGCCACGTGCCTACATTCATGACATTAAATGGTAATTCGTTTCTTCATTATGGATCACGAGATTTGTGTAGATCAGAGTCCTATCCTATCAAACTAATATTGATTGGATTCTACGAAATTAATATTTACAAAAATTTAAGGGCAATTATCCTAATAACAATAGAAAAGGGGAAAAAACATTATAAACGATTGTTGCCCCTCGCTCGTAACATAAACAAATAAAGATCATAAGTATAGATAATTGAAGTGAATTACTTATGTTAGACACTTTTTTGCAAATGGGTTTAATCAAATATTACAGATATGTAGATTATAACATAAAGGCCGGATTGCAGCACTGCCTATCTGATCGCGGAACGGTCTGATCAAAGAAGAGAAGGGCGTGGTCATCAAATTCCGTCACTAATATTGTCATCACATAGGGAGATGGCATGCCGGGGAGTCCCCATTTTCTTTTTATGGTTTATTTATTTCAAGTAAAACAATCGTACACATACTGCAGCTAAAAGTTGAAATGTATGTATTTACAAAGGTAGGCCTATAGCAATGTCACAATACATGTAGAATAAAACAAGAATATAATAATGATAAAACTAATGGCACATTAAGAAAAATCCAGTGTACATTATGAAACTATGGTGAATATTTGCAGTTCAGCAGTTATTTAGGATATTGATTAAAACGTATTGCACTGTGTTTAAAACGGGAGGTCCTGCATCTTTATCGCATGTACATGTACTTTGCGCAAAGTCATGCTATCAACGTTCCTTTCCGGTAACCAGTTTTTACAAGGTGGGTTCTGCTAACAGATTTGCTAACAATGCAAAATCATGATATAATTCAGTTTACATTTTAAAACATCTTCATAATTCAATTGATTTCGTTGCCTAGAATAATTTTACAAACTTTTTTCTGGATTCTTTCTCATTTCTGTACATGATCTAAAGTTAAACTTCCACTAAACATGCAGGCACACAATATTCAATAAATCAATGCATGTTATTCCTGATGCATGTTCTGTCCATCACCGTTGCTCATTATATCACGTTACAGGAAGCCAGACATGATAGAATATAACAAAACAATCATCACGAAATAAGATTATACCAAGGTCATGCGAAAAATTTGTATTATAAACTTGGTATCTTTAGTCTCTCAACTTGTCTCTGTCCACCTCATTAAATTCTGTGAACACTAATAATGAGAAAATAGGTGTGCAAAAGATATCGCAACATAATCTTTTTTCCGCACTTCCTCAGAAGCCCAGAAAACCTTGCATGAAGATATTTTAATCTTCCTCGAGTATTATCTATCTCCGGGCATGGACCTATTAATAGGTCCATGCTCCGGGTAACCACTTCCCAGGTCACCCAGGTGTCCCCCTTTCGTGAACTCTCTAAATTACATCACTTTGGTAGTATTATTTGCACAGAATTAGGACTATGAAACTTATGACAAATAAATATTTGATCACAAAGGAAAAAAATCGCAGCTGAAGTGGACGCAGCGCTGCCCCCATGAACTCATTGTTTTTTGTCGGCAATTACACCAAAATGGATGAAACAATAGATGGATGGTGGAAAAGGAAAATTAAAGAAAATGACAAAATGAATAAATGAAACGACATTAGAGAAAAGGGAAGGATGATTTTTTTTGTCTTTTTGTTATATTTTGTTCTTGATATTTGATTCCTCTTCTTTTCTCCTACCTCTCTCTGTACCTCATCACATCTCTTCTTTAATCAACGATTTTATGATAGGTCACGTTCTTATCGTTTCAACTGATATTTATTGTGTCATAATCATAATGTAGATGTTTGTTCTCCAACTTTTGACAGGATTGCAAATCAGAACAATGTGTAAATATCAATTTCCTTATAATTATTGTTATATTGTAGAGTTGTATTTTCCTCCCCTTTTCTGAAATTTCGAAGCTCATTTGGATCTATTTTGGTCTTTAGCTTACTATGAATATGGCAATCACTATTCACGTGCCATTCGTCGACCGGACATAGTGCAAAGAATAATTAATAAAAAACCCGAATGTATATAACTCTGTAATGAAATTTTATGTGGTACTAGGGAATACCAGCTTGGCAATAAAATCATTTGTATGAAAGAACCCCCACGTAAAAGAAAAGACTGAAGCAAATGGATAGGAAAAGGAAAATTATTGTTGAAATAAAATAGATAACGAAATACTAGGCCTACGCACACGAAGTAGGCAATCACAAGCAATCATATTTATCCTCTTGTAATAATCAGCATAAAAATACTTACATTGTATTATTATTATGTGATTCCTCGGTTGATTTCTTCTCAGTGCTTCCGTTCATCATTTTTATTAGTATCCTTTAAATTATTTAGACAGTTATATGTATCAGGCATTCCATATGCCTCAGAAAAAGACACGATTCAGAATGGAGATCTAAGTTTCGAGATCTTTTAGAGATCGGTTGAAGCGACGTGTTTATGAACAAAGTTTCACCTGAACGACTTCATTTATTCAGACAAAGTGCAATTGCATCTAGATTAGGACGAATGTATTTTTTATGTATGACTGTTCGAACGCCCTCAGGGACCTCGGGAGACCAGCCGGCACCATGATTGATGCTGCTGAGTAGGGCCATCCTCCCGTTTTCATTTGTCAATATCATTTTATATGTATTGTAATTCGTTTTTAACGGAAATCAATTAAATTCAATATATCGACGGAACCGACTGAAGATTGACCAAATCTCTTAATTTAGACATCACTTGTTCAGTTAGGTTTCGGATTTATTGGTATGACTATATAGCATAAATCATTGGGCTGCAGTTGACTTGTCCTACTTCATGTATTCGATCGAATCTCACCTGCATGTAAATTAGTTTTCCAAATCAACAAACATCAACTACAACATGTATTTAACAAAACGATGCACCCGAATTCATTACCCGGTCATATCCGTGTTCTTTTCATTACCACAAACTCATGGGGTAACCTATGATGCGAAAATTCTAAGAGATGGCGTTTTTTTTTTCAAGGTTTGTAAATGTCTTGAAATCAGTGTAGTTTAGCAATATTTTGTGAAAAGGCACGTCATCATGAATATTAATTAGGTGGGCTCATGACGTCACATCCCCACTTTCCTTTTTCTTATGACATGAAATCATAATTCAGATGATCTTAGTAGGTTTGCATGGTGGAGTTTATAACGAGGAGAAGTTTTACGGTTCACCATGTGTAATATGAAGAAGGGAAGGAAATACAGGCAGGAAAATTGAACTCGAAAGACGGGAAAGATGAGAAGTGGAAATTAGAAGTATTATTTTCTTGAAAGTGAGTGAAGTCCTGAAGAGAACTGTAAACCAGATGATATGACATGGATGTCATGAGCTGAATATGGTTTGAGTAGCGCCCGGGAGTAGCGATGATTATATAGTAGTAGCAGGATGAAGGTTACTCGTCATTTCGGACGGGTTGACTGTCATCCTGCTACTACTATATAACCATCGCTACTCCCGGGCGCTACTCAAACCAAATTCAGCTCATCCATGTCATCTCATCTGGTTTACAGTCCTCTTCAGGACTTCACTCACTTTCAAGAAAAGAATACTTCTATTTTGTATTTTCATCCTTTCTCGTCTTTCCATTTCATATTTTCTGCCTGTATTTCCTTCCCTTCTTCACTTTACACATGGTAAACCGTAAACCTTTTCCATGTTTTGAAATCATAATTGTTTCATTCATCATGTTCATTGTGTGTAAATTATATGTCTTCATTATAATGAAACAAGCTGCAGCAAGGAATATCTTATGCACTAAATGAGTTGTCAATCTAATTTGTTAAGTTTGTGTTAGAAAAAAATTGAATATAAACCTAATTTCATATAATAAAATACAAAAGAACAAGTGGGGATATGAAATAATCGGTTTGCTCATTGAATATTCGTGAAGGCATGCTTAGAACTTTCAGTTAGTTACAAAAGACTTAGTCAAAAGGATTGTCTGTCAGGACAACAACAAAAAAGTCTGTTTCATTATAGCCAAAGAGCACAGATAACGAAGGGTGTGTCGAAGTTGTGATATCATTATAAAACATTTTTTTTATTTGAGCCGTAGATCACGAATCATAAGATTTTACGGGGGAGTGGGAAATTATAAGGCTTCAATTCACTTTCTGTCAATAGCCAAACACTTAACTGCATACATGTTACCGGGATAGCAGTATATTCTATCGAATTTCGACAGAATGTTCAATCCGGTGTTCAATCTCGTGTAATATTACAAGAAACCGTTAATATTAGAAGGAACATATTTCAAGACAAGTGTTGCAGCAGTTTATAAGGTAAGGGTAAAATAAGAATGGGGTCCTTTCGATGGATCTATTGATCCCCCTCCCTTTTTTTCTTTTTAGCGAGTCTGATAGTTTTCGAATCATTAGCTAAGGCCTACCATCCAGGCATATGAGTGCATGTATAGATGAAGGGTTTATGCTATATCATACCGTAATTTCCGAAAGGTCCGGTTAAATGGATGCTCGAAACGTGCTTTTTTGATATGTGCGCCTTGTCACGAGACTAGTGATATCTGTGAACGTTTGTGAAAGTTTTCTTTATAAATTGCAAGTCCTCAACTACTTTTATATCGGTAAGATAATTCAAAATATATATATGTATATATATATAAATGTGTGAAGCTATACATGTACAACAACTTTGGCAACTCTTATTTAAATATTGTAAAGAAATGGATGAAGAGAACAATGGTAGACGTAGCTTAAATCAAGGTTCCCCAGAGCTATCTACCCTTTGGAAAAATTGGTTATGCCGAAAAAATGTCTCCGCCGGGAATCGAACCCGGGCCCCCAGCTTTGAACGCCGGTGCCTTAACCACTAGACCACAGAGACGGGTAGTGGCTAGGCCGACCGAGATCCGATTGACCGTCAGAAAGACAGATTTTCGACACTATACCAATTACCTTTGTCGGGTGAAGGTGGGTTTTGAAGAATGACAAGCCGTCATGCCTCAGCTGGATCAAAGCTATTGCTTCGATACAGTACACGTATGTGAGAAAGTATACAAATGTGTGAAGCTATACATGTACAACAGCAATATTTAAATAAAAGAGTTGCCAAAGCTGTTGTACATGTATAGCTTCACACATTTGTATACTTTCTTACATACGTGTACTGTATCGAAGCAATAGCTTTGATCCAGCTGAGGCATGACGGCTTATCATTGTTCAAAACCCACCTTCACCCGACAAAGGTAATTGGTATAGTGTCGAAAATCTGTCTTTCTGACGGTCAATCGGATCTCGGTCGGCCTAGCCACTAGCCCGTCTCTGTGGTCTAGTGGTTAAGGCACCGGCGTTCAAAGCCGGGTTCGATTCCCGGCGGAGACATTTTTTCGGCATAACCAATTTTTCCTAAGGGTAGATAGCTCTGGGGAACCTTGATTTAAGCTACGTCTACCATTGTTCTCTTCATCCATTTCTTTACAATATGTATATATATATATATATATATATATACATATTGTTATATATAAGAAGAATTTATAAGATTATTTTCTCTTTAAGGATATTCATACCATAGAATTATTAATCATATTCCAGAATGCCCAAGAAAAGCTTTGTTAGACATGAGTAATCTTTGAATAATCTTTATTATTTCTTGAATGTCCAAAGAGAGACAATAAAGACTGCTAAACAATAGATTGCTACACAACAGACATGTGGCAGTGAAAAGAGCAATATGATTAGCTATTTTATTGGCATTGTTAATTCCACTGAGGTCATTCAAGAGTCTTCTAAAATTATACTTCTCAATTGGCAGAATGTTCTTTTTGTAGACATTACTAGAAGCTTCCAGAATAGTGAATGATTTATATATAAGCTGGCTGTTTCTTCAAGGATATCATCACATCATATCAGATCAGAACTCAGGGTTTCACCCCAGACTTTGACTGTTTGCAGTTACTTTGAGAGAGAAATTTTCAGTTCTCATCGAAATCATCAAGCTGTTTTAACGAACGCTTTTCAACCCATGGATTGCTGAAATTGACTGTTAATCATCATCAACATCGTCTTTATTTACATTTCAACATGTTACAGTGACTCTTGTTATTAATCGTGTTTCACAGGGGCGGAAATCCCGGGGGGACGCGTCCCCCCTACCTTTTTGGAAAGGGGGATATCAAATGTCCCCCTACTATATTTGTGTTCTTTTATTATGGAAAAAATACATAATTCAAAATCAAAATTATGCATATGTATCTTCGAATTTCGAAATATATATAAACAGTTTTTGTTAAGAACTTGGATACGAAAAGAAAAGGCATACCGGCCCGACTTTTCTATATCTAGCCCCATATGCCAGCCAAAGAGTGATGACATTGATGACATCGATGGCCATTGTCAATTTCATAACTAATAAAAATGACGAAAAAAGAAAATCGCCTCTGAAATACTTATAAGTAAATTTAGTGCATAGATGGTAGACGAGAATGCTCAATACCCAGTAAAAATATACCTTTTATTAAATCAATTCATTTTCCCTCTATTCCAAATTTACTTGGAATATTAGAATATTTTCATCGTTCGCGTACTCAGTAAAAAGAATAGCTTTTATGAGTTATAATTAATCCTTTACAGTGAATTTTAACTATGTTTAATCCCCCAAATTCGTTTTTAAATACTCTATTAACGAGACTTCTATATTCCATTTTTTAAAATTCCTGCCTTGGGAGGGGTCATCATAGGTAGATCAAGGAAGCGAAGCGGCGGCCCGCCCCCTATTGGCGGAGCAATATGGGAAGGTGAGGAGAAAAATAAGAAGAAAGATAGGACGAGGGAGAAAGTTAAATGATGGAAGGGGAGGGGAATAATTGGAAAAAAGAAACTTTCAGGTCTTAGTATAAAGATAACAAAAAATTCGCTCGCGCTTTGCATTAACAGGCAGCCATTTCTTTATTTCAAAAGGGGCTTAATTTTTTTCACTTTTTAGATCGAAATATCTAAAATCAAATCATTTATTTAGGATAATATCCATCTCTTTTATAATTTGTTGGTTTAAATCTTAAAAAAAATTAGCTCACGCTTTGCGCTTGCATTAAGATTATTGAGATAAACCGCTTGTTCTTTATTTAAAAAGTGTTTGTTTATTATAAGGACATTGTGTAAATTTTCTGTATAAAAACTTATGACATTGATGGATTTCCATAGAGTTACGATTGATTCAGTCAATCGTAACTCTTTGTAAGACGGAGCCCTGGTGTTTGTATTCCACTGAAAAGAACACAGCGTCTCACAGTATGTGTCACAGTGTGGAACACGATGTGAAATGACTTTCACGCTGTTTTATAATGTCCTTCTTGAGAAGATCTTACAGTATAGTCTTTAAAAAATTGTTTGTATGGCGTTCGTAGCAGTTATTAAGGACCGAGCCATTAATCAATTCATAACATTACATAACAAATATATTCATACTGACAATAATCAAAGAAAATGTCACTACAGCTCAATTTGGATTACGGAATACTCATGTAGAGCATTTTGAATTTGTCACTTGTTCTCCTTTTAAAGATTTATATCACATTGCACATTGTGCATTTTAAGGAACTATTTGGGATATAGTTTTTGATATTTTGACCAGTATTCCTTTTGTTTTCATTTATAGAAATGGCAAAGATGATGAGAGGTAAAACCGAGCGTTTTGTAGCTTCAACTAAACTACCACTGATGAGATCCACGCAAGACATTGACAGTAACTTCCATATCATTGGTAGTGGAAGGTGTCAGATACTGAAAGGCATTCTGCTGTTAATATTGGTTATTCTCCAGATAGAGTACGTCAGCATGTGCCCAGCTGGATGCGTATGTACGAGTAATTCCTTAAATGGCTTAAGAGTGGATTGTTCTAATGCTGAGCATACTTTAATTCCAGCGGATATTCCTTGTTCGACTACATTGTTCATTCTTAAAGAAAACCTTCTGCAGAGGGTTCACGAAAGGGCATTCCCATGTCAAGTCGATATGCTCTCTTTGATGCTTCGGAACAATGCCATAAAAATGGTGGAAGAACGTTCCTTCGAAAACTTAACGTCACTGATGGAGCTTTATTTAAGAGGAAACAGACTGATACGTCTCCCTTCATTTAGACAATGTAAAGACCTCATAAGTGTAGATCTGTCGTTTAACTTTTTAACTGGTTGGCCCTCACACTTTTCCAATGAATCATTGTATTCTATATTTTCAATTCGTTCCAATCCATTCGATCATATTTACAAGAAAAATCATGTAGTACCATATGCAGTACAATTCCTTGACATGTCTGGTGTTGTTACGCCTGTGATTTCGTCAAATTCCTTTTCACACCCTGCTCACACTCTGGAACTAGAAATGTCGTCTTGTGGCATTTTCCGTGTAAACTCCCTCTCAGAACTATCTGCCATAAGATATATAATATTAGCTTATAATCGCATAAGATTCATTGATCCACATGCATTCAGAAATCTCCGGGATTTGATTAAAGTAGATCTTAGACATAACGACATTCGCACAATTCCGGTTCTTTCTGATTTGCCCTCTCTACAAACGATCAATTTGAATTACAACTCCATATCTGGAGCCATTGAGGGTGCTCTTATAAACGTACCTAGCCTGGAATCTTTACTTCTTCTTGGAAATTCCATTGTTAACTTATTATTTATTCCTCCGATACCATCTCTTAGGGGGCATATTTTGAATGAAAATTACTTAGTAGGTTGTCTTAATCTGACAGAAGAGGTATCACACTGGCCCTCTATTGAAATCATAAATGTCGCAGATAACGGTCTAACCGGACTCAATATCGGGGAATGTTCCAAGGTAGAAAGGCTACATGCTGAAAATAATTTCTTGCGATCCGTCTTCTTCCAGCATCCCATGTCATGTACACACATGACCGACATCATTTTGGATCACAATAGAATCCCAAACTTGTTGATTTTCAATGGTTTGGTAAACCCGGAGTTCATTTCCTTCCGTTCCAATCTTGTAGATGTGTTAGATGAAAATATGTTGATGAATATGAGCAACTTACAGTATTTAAGTCTACAAAAAAATGTGATAAGAGAATTAATTCGTTTACCCTTCTTACCAGCACTTCAGACCCTTGATCTATCTTATAACAAGATACTGTACATTGATGAAACTGCTTTTGAATTTGTCAGTTTGTACCATATCGATCTGAGCGGTAATCAACTTTACACATTAACATCATTTACTGGGGTACCTTTACTAAAATCGCTGTACCTCGACAATAACCAATTAGTCAATATATGTGCCGAAGATGTAGGGGAAATTCCCTCGTTGGAGACTTTGTCTATTGTAGGAAATGGTTTAGCAACCTTCCCTCTGCTGCCACGTAATCGAATCAGACTACTCAACTTAGCTGACAACAACATATCGGCATGTGAACTGCCTGTAACTCAGCAATACATTGCTTTGGATATTCTCATCATCAGCAACAATCGGATCCATTGCAACATCCGTTTTCCCTCGGCGCTGAGGAGGCTCACAATTGACAACAACAAAATCGAAAGAACGAACGAAACTTTGAAATACTTGCTCTCCGATGTCGAATTTTTGTCCATGAGAAACAACAGAATATCCTCACTTGGTCAAGAAATAAATCCAGGCCCCTCCTTATTATATCTGGATTTATCTCGTAACCATCTGACGTACATTCCACCCTTCAAATTTTCTCTCGCAAGTTCACTGACAACGCTAAAGCTAGAAGGCAATTCCATATCAACCATTAATGAACACTCTTTCTTTGGTCTTGCAAGACTTCACCATCTTGACCTACAGTGGAATCAAATAACGTCTTTACCTGCCGAGTGTTTCTCACCAATACGTCGCCTAAGTCGTTTATATATTACAGGTAATCCAATCCATACGGTGGCAGGTTACGTTTTTTCATCATTCAGGCAAATATTGCCAATTGAATATTTGTTCTTTTCTCACTCTAATAGCTTTGGAATATTCCAACTTTCGCTCCTAAATAGATCTCTGTGTTATCTCATCATGAGGAACAACTCTGTGGTTAGAACCTTGAATCAGAACAAGTCTTTTCTTCTCAAGCTAGATAATACTGTATCTATTGACTTTAGCCAGAATGTCTTAACAAAATACATTCCCCGAATAGATTCAAGGAAACTCCGATTATTGAATATATCGCACAATTCTTTCAAAATGATACCAGAACAGCTCGTGAAAAAATCACAATTTCCTTTTCTCAAAACTATAGATTTATCTTGGAACCAAATCAGAGTTGTTCAAAAGAAAACCTTTTCATACCTGACAAAACTAGCCAATGTTTTTCTCAATCACAACGAAATTGTGCTTATAGAAAATGGGGCTTTTCCGCCATCCTATACGATAGATTTCTTAGACTTAAGTGAAAACAACCTAAGTCTCATCAAGATGGAAGAACTGCCTCCTATACACCCTCATCTACATGTTGATACCTCTGGAAACCCGTTGAAATGCGATTGTGATCTGCAGATTTTTCAGAATATGTTTCCTGTTTTTATTTCAGGAGTCACTTGTGTTTCTCCATTTGAATCCGGGTTTGAATCCAACAACCGGAGTCTAGATGATGCTGTACTGAACGGAGAAGAGTGTGATAGTCTCATGTGTTCGCCTCCCAATCCTTTCTTAATCGCCTATGAAGATGATGTCAATTTAATTCTCCCTTGTCCTTTGAATGTGACAGGTTTTGACGAAATCGTTTGGACCCTACCCAACGGCATGACTCTAAGTACAGCTACAAGCACATGGTCAGAACACCGCGTATTTGTCACTGCTGAAGGGTCTCTAAATTTCAGTGCCGTAGCAGAGGAAATGTCGGGCAAGTACCTGTGTTCTGCCCCACATTTAGGAGCATACTTAGATTATCCCCTACATCTCTCTGTGGCTAAACGTGGACGTTCTGTGACACAAAACATATCTATCGCCGCCTCTCTGTGGAAGGAACGAGCCCATTGCGGTACACATTCACTTATCGATAATCAACACGATCAGGAAAGCATCTTTTTCCCAACGTTTGCAATTATCTTGTTTTCAATTCTGTGTGTCATTGTAAGTAGCACGCTGGCCATCGTTATATGTTGTAGAATGAAGCAGACTACATCAATTGAAAATGAGTCTGATGGAAATTGATGTCGAATCATGCCTACAGTCACAGAGCAGATATGAGTTAAGAAGAATTCCCGGAAGAATTAACGTTAAAGAGATATGATGACTTTACATAAATAATATGGGATGCGTGACCCGATAGGCTATAGGCCAACCGTGAAAGCAGGGACCTAAATATTCCTTATATACATAGTATACAATATATACCAATTATTTCACAAAGCTTCATTGTGTTATGCAAGTTAGAATATTCAACCCACCTAAGTATCATAAAATCAAGATTTATACATAAATTAACTAAATTCCTTATTATTCAAATTCATTTATTTCACATCTCTTAAAACAGGGTACAATGCATAATGAATTAATACAATAGAGTAAAAACAGCAATGACAGTTGTACAATTTAGAATAAAACTAACGAGGAAAAACATAGAGCAATGTATGAGATGTGAGCGCGTAACAAAAAGCCATTGGCCTATCTAGGCTCCGGGGGGGGGGGGCACTCGACCAAAAAAGTGGTGGGGGTGTGCCGCGGGCGAGACAAAAAACGTGGGCCTTGGAGCGGGCTTATCGTAAAAAGGAGGGTCCTCGGAACGGGCTTCGGAACGACAAATGTTTGTGAAAACGGGGGTCCTTGGAACGGCTCGCCAGCGTGTGAGTTCGTATGCATCCCTATGGAATGGTCATGCGTGCATGATTCAGCTATAGCGCGGCCTCCGCCGGGTGAGCTCTGCAGCCGCTTTTCACCAAAATTGCAGCTCATTTTAGCAGATCGATGCGATCGGAGCGGCGTAACAAAAAATATATGCGAAGCTTTGGAGCGGATGTCTCTCTTCTTTTTTCTCGATAAGACAAAAATGCTATGCCTCGGAACGGACATTTGAGTGTAAAAATGGGGGTCCCCTCCGCGGCACATACCCACTATGCATTATATACTGAGTGCCCCCCCCCCCCCGGGTCTAGGCTACTCCATCTTTACATTCATTACTGACAATAAAACAAAACAATATCTTCCAAACAACTTTTGAGATTGTGAAACAAAGATCTCAAAATGAAACCAAATCAGTAGTCTGGTAGAAAAAAACAACAGCAATTAAAAGGTAAAACAAAACGTTAAACAACATTGATCATAACAGACAAGCTTATTCATTGAGTAGTACAATTATTTAACAGGTAAGATTTACATTTTCTTTTAAACGAGTTTAAAGAAGGTTACTATTAACTTTCAGGGGGGCGATTTGTTCCATACGAGTGGTCCATTATAACTTTTGACCGTTCTCGGGAAATTATGAGGGTCAAAAGGATTACATAGTTTATCCAATATACTTGTATTATATTTGTTTATGCTTCGATTTAATGAAAAATAACCGTCAAATGTTTCAGGCAACTTATTCATGTAATATGAAAACATAAAACACAAAGTTTGGAGGGTGTGTATATCATTAATTTTCAAGCTCTTTAACTTACAAAATAAATGATAGGAATAAGCTAAAGACCTGGTCACACCGCCCGATCGTTGTTGGAGCGGTCGGGGAGCGGAGAGAAAAAATCATCACCACTCGCTACCGTTCACCATTTTCGATTTCGATTGTTGTTTTTTTGTTTTCGATTTTTTCCCCAATTTTGTGAGCGAAATTCGACCCTCTCTCCCTACCGCTCCACGAACGCTCCAACAACGCTCGGGTGGTGTGACCAGCGCTTAAGTAATATGACTTATGTTGTTATTCGAATTGCCATTTTCTGTAAGCGAAATATTTGTAACATTAAATAATTTGCACAATCCCACCCCAGACGATATTGCAATGGTTACTATGCTCATATTGATTTTCTATACTCATTCAAATCGGCTGTGTTTTTTTTTTTTTACTTTTAAGAAATATATTTGAAACAATGATCATTTTAATAGGCTGTTGATTTTTTTCTCCACAAAACAGAATGCCAATTTAATACTCGGGTATAATATTCAGCTTAATATTCAACTTCGACATAAAAGAACCCCTACCATCCCCAAGGTAAATTAATGAATAAATAATAACAATGCATATTAATGGTGATGATGTCTTTTTTTGTAAATGTGTCGAACTTTGCAGAAGGCCAACAGTACATTCAATGAAAACGAAACCGCGAATTGGCGAAGCTTTATCATAATCATCATCACAAATATACCATTTTATCGTAGAACCTAGAATCCCCTCTTTTATTTGGCATAATTTAGGCGATTACTCATTCAAGTATGGCCGGGTTAACACAGTCTGAAGATATAAAGACAAAATATGTTGCTGTCCATTTTACTCAACACTCGCGTTTTGACGATCAGTCATGCAAAATTAAGTATTTTGTTAATCATAGCTACGGAATCCGATCCGTGAAAACGCATTTATTCAATGAAATTATGGGTGTGCAACTTTTGTTATTTCCTTAGTTTTTTTCTTCTTTAAAAATAAATGTTTTTCTTTTAATAAGAAAAATAAACAGAAGAAGCCTATTAAGATTGATTGATTTTCCATTAAGTTAAGCAGAGAAAAACTGGTGTATTTTTTAAAGAAAACGTTAAAAGAGGAAATCAGTTTGTATGTCAAATATTTGATTTTACATATTTGAATACAAGTTCTTAGTAAACGACTGCTCTCTGATTAAAATCACAAATTCAGAATCAGTTTGGCTCAATGTTCCGTTTTTGCTTTTTTGTTTCCAAATCAGAAAACCAAATTATCTGATTGCACCATGATTCACGACGCATTGGTTGGTGTTTGAATCTTTTATTTGATCTGTTGGTTAATATGACATCCGAAAATTTAAAGGTAATTAGAATCTGCCAGAATTATGGTTGACTTTTACAATTTCAAGGGTTCGGACCCAAATTATTTTACAAATCCATTTGAGCAGAGTGTAAGATCTATATTTAGTTATTTTAACTCACTGATCAAATCCCATCTTACATACATCTTCACACATCCCCCGCACACCCACCCCGACAGACACATTCAGACCCTCACACATAAACAAATTTGAAAGACAAACGTTACTTTGAGCTAAAGATTAAAATATCACAGTCAAGAAGAGAAATGCGTGTAAAATTTATATTTCTTTATTCATTCAAAACCATGAAAGCAACAGAATATTGAATTAAGTGCATTTGATAGATAACAAACAGCAATTATACAATCTTATTACCGAAATAGATCATTCAGGGACCAAGCGCAGTATGAAATTGCCTTAGATGTTCACTGTTTGGAAATACTTATTTCCATATTTTCCGTGTAATTATGTTCAAACCTTTCAAGAGCCCACACTAATTTTCGTTAAAGGGCTTCACATAGAGCTAATGATTAGTCTAATTTATATTTTTAATTTACTGATTCGTTCATTCATTTCATATCATAGGATAGATAGCCCTTTATAGCTGAGCTGATATTTTTAAATAAATGTGAATACATTTTTATACAATAAAAGGGGAACATAAGATACAGCAAAATTAAAACAAAGCTAAATAACAAGGTAAATTATATAAACAAAACACAGCACAACAATTCAATTACAATTAGAAAAAAAACATGAAAGAAGCAAACGTTTGATAGTAGATCATACAAAACACAATCAAAATAATCAAGATACAGTGAAGAATGACAGCAATATATACAATAGTACAGCACAATACATACATAATTATGTTAAAAAGTAATTAAAATAGGGGGTCAAATTAAAAGAATTTTAAATAACATTGACGAAATTTATAGAATGTTATAAATGAATATAATACATTAAATATTGAAATGAATAAAAACACAAAGGTTGGCAACTAATTTTATTAAGTTATACAAATTAATAAATTTATATCAAGACGAAAACAAATACAACATCCAAAAAGAAAACAATAAGAGGAGAGAAATAAAGATTAAAAACAAAACCATGTATTACGCGTGTTGATTTTTAGAATTAGTTATACATGCTTAAATTCTTTGTCTGATACAGTGGAATAACTTCATGGTCTTAGTACAAGAACTAATGTTATGTAAAGAATATAGAATTTAGTATTGATGGTAAGATGTACGTTGTTTTCTAAATTAAAAGTCTAAATGTTGGTTCGTGTCACTTTGATCTTTTTCAGTGTTAGTGTTTGTTCGGGGTTATGTGTGAAATCACTTTTTTAGAGTATTAAATTAGACAAGATTTTGATGAACCTATATGGTGTTAAAATTGCTTTCACTGAAGAAAATTAAATCCCGATCACTCAATTGAAAATCAAGGTCGGATAACCAAATTATCTTTTTGAATATAACGCGGAAGATGAAAACAGTCTGAATGAGAATTATAGTACCACGGTACAATTGCATCAGATCATAATTATATTTCCTATTTTTCTAAATAATTTACACAGTTTAGATGGTATTTCTAAAATAAAACTTATATATCCAGAAACCTTTAAGGAATAAAATGTTGAAAAATATAAAAATGCCTCTAATCGGTAATATTGGGTATATGATCAATTAGTATCCAAGCCCCAAAATTACAGAAAGCGTCATGAACGGCCTGAAATAATTATCATTGTTTATTGGTATGTCGTTGTGATCTTTATAATCATTATTGTGGTTATTGGTTTAGTATAAGCTTGCACGAGTCTATTTCTGTTCGTCCTATACATTCTATTTTATGTCAGCCACTATGACTGATTAACCTAGACGTATTACTATTGTATAAGGATAGAGAGCCCTCAGATATTGATTATTGAAAGTGAGAAGCATGGGTGTCGATCGGTATTCTTGGGGGGGGGGATGATTGACACAAATGTTCTTGTGGATGGGGATTTTTTGTTATTAATGCATGATGATAAAATGCAGATTCTTACAAAATAAGGCTAGCACAAATTACAAACTGTGGCTTCTCGTGTGCATTCGGGCTTACCGTCATTCCTTATACGATTTTAACCCTGGATTTTAAAATGTTTTAAATGCTTTATAAGTACATGAAAAAAAAACGTAAAAACAATCAAAACTCAACTATCATGTTATGATATTTCTCCAACAATTTTCTTGAACCATCAGTGTGTAATATCAGCTAATATATGTATTAAAATGAAATTTACGTACCGCATGAGTGTGCTCATACAGAATGCAAAACGGTCATCCCTTTCCAAACTCAAAAGAAATTTATTTTTGCCAAAATAAGAAAAAATCAATCAAGTTTAGTTATTCAAGTCCATGACAATAACAAGAATAACATAGAAAAAACATCCGATGTTCATATCCGAAGATATACGCTTTAGAGAGAAGTGAATGATTATATTTTCTGAAACCATGAATTGATTTCACTTATTTAAAAAATTAAAGAATTATTAGTAAAAATATGATCATATTATATTGAGCTCACTGAACCTCAATATTTTCATGAGTGGTACCTGATGGGGTCACATGATAGAATGTTTAATATTAATTACATCCAACGGCATACAACAAAAGCACCATACATAATGAGCTACTGATCACCAAACGACCATTATGACGTTTTAAAAGTGAAATTTTGCATTTGATATGGGCTCACTCTTTCATGACTATAGTCACCTCATTTCCACATAGATATTGAGGACATCAATGCTCTCCTGCAAAATATTATTGACCAAAACCTATTGTTCAAGTCAAGGTATTTGGATATACAAGCACCACTGGTGGGATGGAGCACTCTATCAACAAAAGTTGTTTTTCGTCGGGGTCCTTTTATGTCATGTTTTTAAAAAATATCATATACATAAATATTTCATTCTTTTACATCTTGAACCTTCACCCATCTGTTTAAAAGTGCTGGAAAAGAGGTTTTAATTCATAATAATATACACAAATTGCGGGGGATACAAACTGATTGATGGCATACGATAATCATCACTATAATCCTCATGATCAAATTTTTCCTGTTTTCATCGTCACTTTTATCATTTTTCTACCCTAAATTATTGGGGGGAAGATAATACAGGCCATTCTCCCCCCCCCCTTGAAATATTGGGGGATATATCCCCCACCCCCCCCCCCCACCCCTTGATCGACACTTATGGTAAGGAGCAATCAAATTGACAGCTAGATTGAAGTATATTATCATTATCAGTAGAAGAAGAAGTAGTAGTAGTAGTAGTAGTAGTAGTAGTAGTAGTAGTAGTAGTAGTAGTAGTAGTAGTAGTAGTAGTAGTAGTAGTAGTAGTAGTAGTAGTAGTAGTAGTAGTAGTAGTAGTAGTAGTGGTGGTGGTTTAGGTGGTGATTGTGGTGGTGGTGGTGGTGGTGGTGTAGTATGCTTGTCAGTATTTGTCGATCATTATTCTTTTAAAATTAATTCGCTTTTATCAACTGGTATGTATGACATTCTTTTGCTTCATTGAAACAATGTTTATTATTATTATCATTATTATTAATATAACTAGGAGCAACAGCCGGTGCATTCACATGTTCAACTCTGGAATGATGATAATGATTATAATATAAACAAATACATGTATATTCTATTAAATTTCTATTTTATATTGTACATGAATATTATACATTGGTGTCCGCCAAAATATAAAATGCAAAATATGATATAGACAACTTATAACCATGCTAACTATACGTAGACCAATTCTGGTCATATAAAATACAGGTTAGCGATTGGTGATCGGGATGACTGAGAATCGAGGTCATTGGTTATTATGTGTGATCAATCGCAAAAACAAGAATTAGCGCCATGATCAATTTCTAGGTTTTATGTTACAGGGTCCTCCTGTAAAATGAGAAACCAATTTGAACTCAACTGTACAATTCGTGCCCTTTACAAGTGTGTATATTTATGTTGCTTCTTTAGATGTTGAAAATAAATATCCACAACCTCAAATCTCTTTGTTTGTTTATTTCTTATCGAAGAGATGCATGTATTGTACGTAATTTGTGGCGTGCAGAGACCGAATACAATCAATCTACTGTAGGTGATGTTATTTACAATCTATTGTCTGACAAAGCTGAGCTTATCCTGGCACGCGATTAAAAATTATTATGGAAATAAGTAGAATGAAGAAAACTTATAAAAAAATTGTCCATCAATCTTATTGTCGCCAGTAGCCAATGCACTGGTTTAAATTTATAAAGCGTAATAATTATTCTAGACTTGCATATATAGTAGTCCAACCTCTGGAATGTAGTGGCGGCACCATGATATTTAAAGTAGGGGGATTTGGGGCAAACGAACATTTGGGGGTGAGCAAAGGCGGGCAAGAATTTTTTACCCGTTTCATAAAATCGAGCGTGAATATCGATAATATCGATGCAAGCACGTAGTGCGATCAGAACATTTTGATATATAGCACATTTTTGTTATTACGAACATGTAGGAAGCGTAGGCTCGAATCAAGATGTGCATATTGATTGTATTCCCATGTAATCCTATTAAATCAACAACCACTGCGAGCGCGAAGAGGGAGCGAAATTTTTGAATATTTTTATACTAACCTGAAAAAGGAAAATGTTTGAGTAAGTTTTATTGTTGGAGCTAACAGAGATTGGATGAGAAAATTTTCGAAATTTAAAGAGTAAAAAATGCTGTTGTGGAGTATTTTACAGCTTGATTACGATGCTCGTGACAGCATGTACTATACATTTTTTTCTCTTTTCAGTTTCCAAAATTTCCTCGTGCCAGCCCACCCCCACCCCTTGATACCGCCTCTGCATCTTTTTCAGGTCCATCCTATTTACAATTTACATCTAAAAAAAAATATGCATGACACTAATAATGCACTCCAAATCAGATATGAATTAAGAAAGTTATGACGTTTTAAATTACACAATACGGTTATAATTTCCAAAACAAAAGAATTGTTTTCAGATTTACCTAATCTTTTCAGAATATCGATAAGACTTAAATTCTTGTTGGCCAATGAAAATAATACAAGAAAAATCCTAATGGAATAGAAAAAAAAACTTGTTATCCTTATTTAGAGATAGTTATTTTTAGAGTATGAAAATTGCTGTCAAAACTTTAGTCAGATCTGTCAGAATTATTCCTGTCACCAAATCACTATAATCTTTATCATATACAAGTACTATCATACTAATGACTCGAGCTTATGTTGCAAGACCTCTGTGTGTTCTATCAGTGAGAGCTTTCTTGAATAAAATTCATTGTGACGTCGCCGTTTCTCCGATTTTTCAATAATACGAATAAGAATAACCTAATTAAAATAAAACTTCTGATGATAATAATCATAATCATTAAACAATTATAATTATAAAACTTATAATAATATAACTTATCTACAAAGGCCACCGCACACCTTAACATTGGTCCGCGATCCGATTTTGGAATAAACGTATCAGGATTTGATGCTTATTATTGGGAATGGAATACCTTACTGTGTAATGTTCTAAATCATGTTAAAATCTTTGATTAGGCCATCATCCTTTAGAATAAAAGCGAATTTACTACCTTTTCGTAATGACATCATAACAACTGTGCGAATGGCGACGATTTGAAACTAAGTTGGCCTTTACTCCAAAATAAAGGCTTGCAATCATCCAAAGTGGATGATTTCAATTACGGTGTTGAAGACACCAGCCACAACACCGTACTTGAAATGATGCTGATGTTGGGATTGCATTGGAAAATGTGACGTATTTCCGACAGTTCGTTGAGCGCTGGTGTTGAATGTCTACGTGTAATTTCCACATTCATTAACCCCCAGAGATCGGGAAAATCGTGATTTCATCAAGTTCGGTACTAGTTTTGGACTGGTGGTGTTGGTTATTTGAAGCCCACGAACCGGATGAAACATCGATTTTTACAGTACAGATGAATGCAAATCATTTAGAATCCTGAGGGGCCACTTCCATTGACGAGTGGATACCATGCGCGACCACGGGGTCTTGAAAAGCACCCTAAACACGGATTTTCCATATTTTGAAAATGCACCCCTTAACAAGTATTGGCGTGTGAAACCCTACCCTAAACAAGTATTGGAAACAAATTACGATTGGCAAGTATTCCCAGAACAGAGCCCCTAAACAAGTACAGCGATGTATTTCCATATTCTAAAATGGCACCCCTTAACAAGTATTGGAAACAAAACGATACTCTTAGCACTACTCCCTGAAATGAACCCCTAAACAAGTACAGAGATATTTTATTGTTATGTCAAGCGTCTGTCGGTCATCGGTTTTACCTTAATTTAGACACCATTATTTTGGTTTAGTACGACCCCACCTTCCACAATTGGCGCAAATCGGACTCTAAACACGTAGTGTTGGGGCAAACAGGACATCCGTTATAAAATATTTGGGTTTTCTTTCATCATCCCTGCATATTTGACCCTAAACACGTATATTTTTCCGAGCGAAATAGATACCCTTTTTTCATTTTTTTTCTTTTGTGTTTTGACACCCTTATCACGTTACGTACGTAACGTGCCCTATCATGAAAAAGACATAATTTTTACGTGTTTTTTTTGGTCGCGCATGGTATTCACTCGTCAATGTAAGTGCCCCCCCCCCTTCCCGGTTTAGCCTTCGTATTCCGTACGATAATATTTTACTTAATTTCTCAGCGCTTTCACTTTCGTCCTCGAGAAAGTCTCGCGTAAATTTGAGATGATCAGCAGCTATAGTTTATCTCTGTCAGCAGCGAAGCGCAGAGGCGTGACTTAACTCAGAGAATTTCAATTTAAAATATTACACAATATAATATACACAAAAAATATTTATATTTATTTAAAATGACAACAGATCAGGCGATTTATGTTCATTCTGCAGTAAAGAAGAAGAAACATATGATCATATACTCTTTTCATGTGATAAAATAAAAACTATATGGAAAGAATGTGGGAACATGCTTCAACTCCCTATCATTACAAATATTGATAAAAAGGTGTACACTGGCGTAGAAGGGTCAACTAAAGGAGAGGCTCAATTATTAAATCACATAATAATCCTCATAAAGTATATGATTTTAAAGAATAGTAGAAACACAAAAGATCCACCGACCCTTAACCATATTACATAAAAAAATCTTTGTCGACAACCAGCTTTAAGCATAAAATGAAAAAATTGCTTCTGTCGTTATATATATATAAATATTTCCCATCTTACGTCTCCTTTTGACTTCAGACATGATAACATGAACCATGGACAAATTGTTGTTGCGGCATTTATACTTTGCCCCCACTGATATTTTGTTGAGCATTCTATTTTATTTAGTAATTCATGCCCGCCTCCCCGCTCACGTCTCCCTCTCTTGTTCCCTTTCCTTTTCTTTTCTCTGCCCTTTCGGTGCCACGAGCCTAATTACATCAGGAGGGCTCAAAATATTCGTTCGACCGAACCCATTCGAATTTTTTCAATTTGATGTTGCTGATTGACAAAAATGTAGGAATATGATTCAAAATTAAACACTGATTCTAGAAATGGTAACTACTGAACTTCCTTCGCCCAAATTGGGAAGATAAATAAGTGACTTGGGAACTATTTTTTGACTGGCGGACTAATTAGGGCCATTTTACTGTTTCAGTCGATGAATTTGCTGCATTCATAGTTATCTTCATAAATGGCGATTTATTTTTAAAATGAGCTGGCTACGGTACCCTTTCCTGGTCAGATATGGAATGTCAGATGTATATCCTATCCAATGGTAGGAAACATTCCACCCTCTAATTTCACATTCATTTTTTATGAATTTTTCAAAAGTGACATTTTAACACACAAGTCTATGGGGGAATGTTTTACGCGCGTGACACCTTTCCTTTGTATATAGGTGTCACGCGCGTAAAACATTCCCCATAGACTTGTGTGTTAAAATGGCACTTTTGAAAAATTCATAAAAAATAAATGTGAAATTAGAGGGTGGAATTTCAAAACAAAAGAAAAATCTCTCTGTGTTATTTCAACCTCGTATAATAATAAAAGAACAGTTTTTGTATAGGGCTCTACACCTTACTTAGGTCTCAATGCGCGTTAGGCAAAAGAATGAAGAAAAGAAGAGGGGAAAGCTGCCGGTAATGCTATACTGACCCGACCGATAACCAATATAAATAAAAAGATACTTTTCATTCACATTTTCAGATAATGAGCAGAATACGATTTGTTCTAAAATCGGATCATGAATCTCTCTGTGTTATTTCTACCTCGTATAATAATAAAAGAACAGTTTTTGTATAGGGTTTTACACCTTACATAGGTCTCAATGCGCGTTAGGCAAAGAATGAAGAAAAGAAGAGGGGAAAGCTGCCGGTAATGCTATACTGACCCGACCGATAACAAATATAAATAAAAAGATACTTTTTATTCACATTTTCAGATAATGAGCAGAATACGATTTGTTCTGAAATCGGATCATGAACCAGTCGTAAGCTCTGCGTTAGCCTTAATTTATATGTTGGGTCTGCAATATTAATGATACTAGTTTAAATGTCTATATAAGAGAATAAATCAAATATTTATTTATTTATTAATTGAAATATATTTATTCAGGAAAAACACAGGATCAGTATAAAAACACTGTTTTACATCGAGGTCCTGAAAAGGTTAAAAGGTTACATCAAAATTCTAAAGCTGATATAAGAATACGACCAGCTGCATATAATAAGCTAAAAAAAAAAGAGAGTGGCATTGCGCTATTTAATAAAAAATCAACGAAGACTGAAAATACATGAACATATTTCAAATATTTCTTCCTAAATTGATCCAGGAAGGGTCGCGATACACGATCACAAACTGAAAATAGTGACAATGGAAAAAGTGATCTGCATAATATGATTTGCTTTTAGTACTTTAGCCAAGGGGACAATACCTCATTAATGAGTTACTAAATGAAGGACAAGATTTGTTATTCATTACAAACTAAGATGAGTTACAAAATGCTTAGTCGAGGCGATTGTCGGTCAGAACAAAAATCTGTCTGTTTTATAATAGCCAAAGGGCTCATAGATAATGAATAGCGTGTCGAAGTTGTGATATTATGAAACATATATTTTAGCCGTTGTTCACAAATCATAAGATTTTACGGGGAAGTGACAAGGCTTCAATTTACTTTCTGTCGATAGCCAAGACACTTTACTGCGTACATGTTACTGGGATAGCAGTACGTTCCATCAAAGGTTGACAGAATGTTCAATCTGGTGTAAAAATACAAGAAACCGTTGATATTCGAAGGAACCTATTTCAAGACAAGTGTTGCATCAGTTGATAAGGTAAGGGTAAAATAAGAATAGAGGTCATTTCAATAGATCTATTGACCCCCCCCCCCTTATTTTTTTAGTGAGTCTGATAGTCTTCGAATCATTAGCATATAAATCAACGTATAGATGTAGGGCTTAAGCCTTATGCTATATAGGGTAATCGCGTAACTCGGCCATTCGAAAAAAGGCCCCTAATTTCCGAAAGGTCAGGTTAAATTGATACTAAAAATGAGCTTTTTGAATAGGTGCGCCTCGTCACAAGACTAGTAATATTTGTGAATGTTTGTGAGAGTTTCCTTTAAAATGGCATGCGAATCTGAAACCTTTAATAATCCAACTTTAAGTCCTCAACTACTTTTATCTTGGCAAGATAATTCAACATTCTAAACAGTATAGTCTTGTGATGTTTACCCACTTGAATAGTAACACACTATTTCATTATACTCAGTACTTTCATAGAGCAAAAACTATGTACCCAGTAGCAAAATGGGTTAATTTTTAAGGCCAGAATACATGTTTACGTGTCGAGTTCAAATCATTGTTTTGTCTTTTTGTAATTTCATATAAATGTCGTTTCAAAACGCCGATCGTAAACTTACAAAAAATGTGCTCTTACGATCGTTGTTTCTCCAGACTCACGGTTTCTGGGGAAATTAAAATTCACCGAAAGGTAATATTGTTAATAATTTGTTATAGTGCAATCACGTAAATTATTATGTTGAAAAGTATTTGCAGGACTTACCATGCTCAGAAGAGTCAAACATTATGTTGATGAAGCATCAATGAAATTAGTGTAGTTGACTTGATAGGAAAAGAGGAACAGCAATACTTATTTGGATGTTATATATATATGTATATATATATAAATGTGTAAAGTTATACATGTACAACAGCTTTGGGCAACTCTTTTTTATTTAAATATTGTAAGAAATGGATGAAGAGAACAATGGTAGGCGTAGCTTAAATCAAGGTTCCCCAGAGCTATCTACCCTTTGGAAAAACTGGTGATGCCGAAAAAATGTCTCCGCCGGGAATCGAACCCGGGCCCCCAGCTATATATATATATATATATTTATATATTATATATAGTTATAGAGTTATTTATTCATCATTGTTATTTACATGACACAATTGGTCTACCTACACCTTGCGAGTCCCTTACGACCCTTCTGGAAAGTACAGTGTCACACACTGTAATCACAGTCTGTTCACATAGTGGACTATGTGAAAATTTTACTCACCTTGGTGAAATGCTCACATTGGACACCTCGACAGTGTGACTTGTGACTTTTTACAGCATATTCACATGGTCGAATGTGTGGTATTTTGTGATCAAACTATAAAAATGCTCATGAATATAAACAGCGTGAAGATCATCATGATTCCATTTATCATTGCAACTTTTTTGAGGTACATTCATGTAGGAATTTCAATACATATAGGCATTCTTTTTGCCAATGAATAAACTAGTAAGTGGCAAACGCTTTTTTGTAGGCAGATCCAGGTGAGTTATGTATACCTCAAAGTTGATTTTGAAAAACGACTTAAAATTCCCCTTTTCATGACAGCTTTATCATTAATTTCGGCTCGCGATTTGCGCTCGCATTAAAAAATCGACCCATGCACCCTATTCATAATTAAAAAGGTCGCTTAAAGCGTCCAGTTTTTAGGTCTTAATATCAAAAGATTTCGCACTCTCATGAGGTTTGTCAGATATATAAATAAGATAATAACATATCCATGAATCCCTAATAATTACATTGTCCCTTGTTTCAGAATGGAACATTAACGAGCTAATCTCGAGTTTAGGAAGAGGAATAGGTAAGAAGTCATTATTTTTTTTATTATGACAAAATGCCCTTAAAATGTCCCGATCCTGGGTCAAAAACAATAATTAAAAATAATCAGCTCGCGCTTCGCGCTCGTACCGTTTATTTAACCAATTCACAATTTACCTATTCAGTGCTTGAAATAATGCGCTAATTGACCCTTCTCCAGATCACGCCACAACGCCACAACTGGGCGTTGTGGCGTGTGCCTGTAATCCAAGCTGTGGGGAAGTTACAAATTGATGCGGAGGCTCGAGGTTCGAGTCCTGGTCACGTCTTTCGGATGGTGACGTTAAAGGTCGGTCCCAGACGTAAATAATCATATCTAATTGATACACGTCTGACAAAGCTCAAATACACACACAGATCGGAATATCACTTTATTAAGGTTTAAATTTCACTTTCCCTCTCGCGCTTGCATCAATTCTGTAGTTGTAAACCTATGCTGATCATGATTACAAAAATTGGTCAGAATGTCCAGTTTTTAGGTCGGGCTGACGAATTTTTTTAGCTTTGCGCTCGCAGTAATCATTTAGTTATATAGGCTACGCACCTTGTTCAGGATCACAAACATTGCTCAAAATGTTCAATATGTGTACATAATTTTGCGCATGTGTGTGTGACAGTTTTTTTTTTTTTTGCGTGTGTGATCGAGTGCCTTTGGAATGTTGATTCATGATTTTGTCCCCCCCCCCATCTGAAAAATCGATCGACGCACCTATCGTGTTCCACACTGTGATCACACTGTGCACACACTATGAGACACTCTGTTTTTCACGTAAGGGACTGCCTTACATACACCATTGCAGTCGTTTTATCTCCGTTCGTAAGGCATTCTTACCAACGACGTAAGAGCCCTTTATGACATTCTAACGATCATCTTGGGAATTCAAAGCTTCTAGAACTGTCTCTCGTCTCTCCAAATATTGAGACGTTTCAAAAATCTTTGACAAGATCATCGACTAACGGTTGGGCTGCGAACCCTAGATTCGTATGTCCTCCCAAATGTTAAACAATTCTGTAAGATTTTCTCAAGGACCTTCGAAACTAGCGTTTGCAGCCCGTTTGTAAGTCGATGGTCTGATATTTTAAAACGTCGCAAGATTTTGTAGGGAGGGAGACAATTCTAGAAACCTTAAATTCTTACGATGATCGTTAGAATGCCTTGTTCATAAGACTTATGACGTTCGTAAGAACGCCTTACGAACGGAGATTTGTAGGGAGCTCTTTTACACGAACGACTTCTGGTATTTGTATTCCCTTCCTGGAAGAACACAGCGTCTCACAGTATGTGTCACAGTGTGGAACACAATGTAAAATGACTTTCATGCTGTTTTATAATGTCCTTCTAAAGGTGCTGTCACACCTTGGCGTTTTAGACAGCGTATGCCCGACGTATCAACATTTCTCTAAACTTTGATTTTTTTTTCAATTCTGGGCGTATACTTAGCGTATTCATAACGAGTTGGACGTATACATAACGTATTAGTAGCTTATATCGAACGCTTCGTTAACGTATAAGTAACGTATTCCAACGAATGCTTAGCATATTGCTGGCGTACACAACTTATGCCCTACGATAGCCTAACTTACGCATAGCGCGCGGCAGCGTATTGCTGACGAACGCGTGTCGTAGCCTATAAAAAGGCTGCCGCTCGACTATTCAAATCATAACCGCACGATACATCACCTATCAACACCACCGCCATGCTGAAGAAAACTCCTGTGAACCCCACCTTTATATACCAATTCCTATAAACATGATAAACGTTGTCAATACGCCATTACACGGTAGCTGTAAGTTATAAACACGTTCAGTAAGTTTTGTGGTCGTCCGGAGCACGTCTTCATACGTCAATGTACGTTGGAGTTAAGTTACTCATAGGTTAGAAGTAAGTTTTAGGGTACGCTGGACATTATCTCGACGTACATCGACTTATGAGTAACTTACGAGTAACGTGTGTCAACGTGTATCAACGATCGCGTAACTTGCCTACAACTTATGACCCGCGTATGCGGGACGTATGAGCCATACGCTGGCATACGTCGAAAAATGTTGTGCTTGCACAAAATTTTTCGACGACCTCGCCGTATGACGACGTATACCAGCGTGTTTTGCGTACTCTTAACGTATGCAAAACTTACCCGTAACGTATTTGACGTACGCCAGCGCATTCGCGAAATTCCTCATACGTCGGGCATACGCTGTCTAAAACGCCAAGGTGTGACAGCGCCTTTAAGAAGATTTTACAGAATGGTCTAAACATTTGTTTGTACGGCGTTCGTAGCGGTTATTTGGGACCGAGCCATTAATTCATAACATAACAAATATATTTATACTGATACCAATCAAAAAATATCACAGCCACCTTAATTATTCAAATGCTACGGCTAAATTTGAATCATGGATTACTCATGTAGAGTATTTTGAATTTGTCACTTATTCTCCTTTTAAAGATCTATTTTACACTGTGTATTTTAAGCAACTATTTTTGATATAATTTTAAATATTTTAGACCAGTATTCCGTACACGTGTTTCCATTTGTTTTCATTTATAGAAATGATAAAGATGATGAGAGGTAAAACCGAGCGTTTGGCACATTCAGCTGTACTACAATTGATGAGATCAGCACAAGACATTGACAGTAACTTCCATACCAATGGTAGTGGAAGGAGTCAGATACTGAAAAGCATTCTGCTGTTAATGCTGGTTATTCTCCAGATAGATTACGTCAGCATGTGCCCATCTGGGTGCGTATGTACGACATATTCCTTAAATGGCTTAAGAGTGGATTGTTCTAACGCTGAGCATACTTTAATTCCAGAGGATATCCCTTGTTCGACTACATTGTTCATTCTTAAAGAAAACCTTCTGCAGAGGGTTCACAAAAGGGCATTCCCATGTCAAGTCAATATGCTCTCTTTGATGCTTCGGAACAATGCCATAAAAATGGTGGAAGAACGTTCCTTTGAAAACTTAACGTCACTCATGGAGCTTTATTTAAGAGAAAACAGACTGATACGTCTCCCTTCATTTAGACAATGTAAAGACCTCATGAATGTAGATCTGTCGTTCAACTTTTTAAGTGGTTGGCCCTCACACTTTTCCAATGAATCAATATATTCTCTATTTTCAATTCGTTCCAATCCATTCGATCATAGTTACAAGAAAAATCATGTAGTACCATATGCAGTACAATTCCTTGACATGTCTGGTGTGGTTACGCCTGTGATTTCGTCAAATTCCTTTTCCCACCCTGCTCACACTCTGGAACTAGAAATGTCGTCTTGTGGCATTTACCGTGTAAACGCCCTCTCAGAACTATCTGCCATAAGATATATAATATTAGCTTACAATCGCATAAGATTCATTGATCCACATGCATTCAGAAATCTCCGGGATTTGATTAAATTAGATCTTAGACATAACGACATTCGCACAATTCCGGTTCTTTCTGATTTGCCCTCTCTACAAACGATCAATTTGAATTACAACTCCATATCTGGAGCAATTGAGGGTGCTCTTATAAACGTACCTAGCCTAGAATCTTTACTCCTTCTTGGAAATTCCATTGTTAACTTATTATTTATTCCTCCGATACCATCTCTTAGGGGGCATATTTTGAATGAAAATTACTTAGTAGGTTGTCTTAATCTGACACAAGAGGTATCACACTGGCCCTCCATTGAAATCATAAATGTCGCAGATAACGGTTTAACCGGACTCAATATCGGGGAATGTTCCAAGGTAGAAATGCTACGTGCTGAAAATAATTTCTTGCGATCCGTCTTCTTTGAGAATCCCATGTCATGTACACACATGACCGATATCATTTTGGATTACAATAGAATCTCAAATTTGTTAATTCTCAGTGGTTTGGTAAACCCGGAGTTAATTTCCTTCCGTTCTAATCTTGTAGATGTGTTAGATGAAAATATGTTGATGAATATGAGCAACTTACAGTATTTAAGTCTACAAAAAAATGTGATAAGAGAATTAATTCGTTTACCCTTCTTACCAGCACTTCAGATCCTTGATCTATCTTATAACAAGATACTGTACATTGATGAAACTGCTTTTGAATTTGTCAGTTTGTACCATATCGATCTGAGCGGTAATCAACTTTACAGATTAACATCATTTACTGGGGTACCTTCACTAAAATCGCTGAACCTCGACAATAACCAATTAGTCAATATATTTGCCGAAGATGTAGGGGAAATTCCCTCGTTGGAGACTTTGTCTATTGTAGGAAATGGTTTAGGAACCTTCCCTCTGCTGCCACGTAATCGAATCAGGCTACTCAACTTAGCTGACAACAACATATCGGCATGTGAACTGCATGTAATTCAGCAATACATTGCTTTGGATATTCTCATCATCAGCGACAATCGGATCCATTGCAACATCCGTTTTCCCGCGACGATGAGGAGGCTCACAATCGACAACAACAAAATCGAAAGAACGAACGAAACTTTGAAATACTTGCTCTCCGATGTCGAATTTTTGTCCTTGAGAAAGAACAGAATATCCTCACTTGGTCAAGAAATAAATCCAGGCCCCTCCTTATTATATCTGGATTTATCTCGTAACCATCTGACGTACATTCCACCCTTCAAATTTTCTCTCGCAAGTTCACTGACAACGCTCAAGCTAGAAGGCAATTCTATATCAACCATTAATGGATACTCTTTCTTTGGTCTCGCAAGACTTCACCATCTTGACCTTCAGTGGAATCAAATAACGTCTTTACCCGCTGATTGTTTCTCATCAATACGTCGTCTAAGTCGTTTATATATTACAGGTAATCCAATCCATACGGTGGCAGGTTACGTTTTTTCATCATTCAGGCAAATATTGCCAATTGAATATTTGTTCTTTTCTCACTCTAATAGCTTTGGAATATTCCAACTTTCGCTCCTAAATAGATCTCTGTCTTATCTCATCATGAGGAACAACTCTGTGGTTAGAACCTTGAATCAGAACAAGTCTTTTCTTCTCAAGCTAGATAATACTGTATCTATTGACTTTAGCCAGAATGTCTTAACAAAATACATTCCCCGAATAGATTCAAGGAAACTCCGATTATTGAATATATCGCACAATTCTTTCAAAATGATACCAGAACAGCTCGTGAAAAAATCACAATTTCCTTTTCTCAAAACTATAGATTTATCTTGGAACCAAATCAGAGTTGTTCAAAAGAAAACCTTTTCATACCTGACAAAACTAGCCAATGTTTTTCTCAATCACAACGAAATTGTGCTTATAGAAAATGGGGCTTTTCCGCCATCCTATACGATAGATTTCTTAGACTTAAGTGAAAACAACGTAAGTCTCATCAAGATGGAAGAACTGCCTCCTATACACCCTCATCTACATGTTGATACCTCTGGAAACCCGTTGAAATGCGATTGTGATCTGCAGATTTTTCAGAATATGTTTCCTGTTTTTATTTCAGGAGTCACTTGTGTTTCTCCATTTGAATCAGGGTTTGAATCCAACAACCGGAGTCTAGATGATGCTGTACTGAACGGAGAAGAGTGTGATAGTCTCATGTGTTCGCCTCCCAATCCATTCTTAATCGCCTATGAAGATGATGTCAATTTAATTCTCCCTTGTCCTTTGAATGTGACAGGTTTTGACGAAATCGTTTGGACCCTACCCAACGGCATGACTCTATGTACAGCTACAAGCACATGGTCAGGAAACCGCGTATTTGTCACTGCTGAAGGGTCTCTAAATTTCAGTGCCGTAGCAGAGGAAATGTCGGGCAAGTACCTGTGTTCTGCCCCACATTTAGGAGCATACTTAGATTATCCCCTACATCTCTCTGTGGCTAAACGTGGACGTTCTGTGACACAAAACATATCTATCGCCGCCTCTCTGTGGAAGGAACGAGCCCATTGCGGTAGACATTCACTTATCGATAATCAACACGATCAGGAAAGCATCTTTTTCCCAACGTTTGCAATTATCTTGTTTTCAATTCTGTGTGTCATTGTTAGTAGCACACTGGTCATCGTTATATGTTGTAGAATGAAGCAGACTATATCAATGAAAAGTGAGTCTGATGGAAATGGATGTCGGATCATGCCGACAGTCACAGAGCAGATATGAGATAAGTAGAATTAATTTTAAAGAGATATGATGACTTTACATAAATGAGATGGGATGCGTGACCCGATAGGCTATAGGCCAACCGTGAAAGCGGGAGCCTAAATATTCTTTATATACAGAGTATACAATATATACCAATTCTTTCAGAAAGCTTCATTGTGTTACGAAATTTAACCCACCTAAGTATCATAGAATTAAGATTTATACGAAAACTTTATTATTATTCAAATTCATTTATTTCACATCTCTTAAACAGGGTACAATGCATAATGAGTTAATGCAATAGAGTAAAACAGCAATGACAGTTGTACAATTTAGACAAAAACTAACAAGAAAAAAACATAGAGCAATGAATGAGACGTGAGCGCGTAACAAAAAGCCATTGGCATATCTAGGCTAATCCAGTTTTAAATTTATTACTGATAATAAAACAAAACAATATCTTCCAAACAACTTTTGAGATTGAAAAACAAAGATCTCAAAATTAAACCAAATCAGTAGTCTGGTAGAACAAAACAACAGCAATTAAAAGCTAAAACAAAACGAAAGAACAAAAATATTAATCATAACAGACAAGCTTATTCATTGAGTAGTACAATTATTTAACAGGTAAGATTTACATTTTTAACGAGTTTAAAAAAGGCCGGTTTTCAGTGGGCAAATTGTTCCATACGAGTGGTCCATTATGACTTATGACTGTTCTCGAGAAATTATGACGATAAAAAGGAATACATAGTCTATCAGATATCAATATGATGATCATATTCTACATTTTCATCAATATTTTCCCCACTCTGGAGGAAAATAAGCTATTGCCATGGCAATGGCCCCTTCGAAACATTGATATTTCTTTTAATTTTATTCAAGCATTACCAAGGCAACATGAATTTTATCCTTTTAAACAATCCATGCAGAACACTTTCTTGAATTTTTGTTCAAATGAGTCGGTCAAATTCTAATTGTATTATCCACCTGTCCATTGTCTTGTCTAGTTGTCGACCATGATATTTTCGTAAATTAGATGTTATATTTTATTGTCATGGCAATAACTTATGATGGTATTCATACTTTTAGCAACCCAAATATCTTTGTTAAACACCTTGAAATTAAGGGAAATTAAAGATAAATCAGATTTTACATCATTTTCTTTATCAATTTTTTTCTGGGGAAGAACAAGCAGTTGGAACTTTCTCAGTGATCTTAAATATATCTACATTTCATATGTAATCAATTGGATGCTTGAAAATGGTCTGTTTGGTCATCTATATTTTGTTTATTAACCATTTACATGGAAATGTATGTTATTTTGGAGAAATTAATCCGTTGCCATAGCAACGGCCGAAAATGGCATTTATAAATTTACTTCCCATCTTTAAAATAAGTATTACGGCATATACTAATACCTGTGTAAATTTCATGCTTCAGTCAAAATTTGCACAATTGTTGTGATTTTTAGAGCTTATCTGCTTTACTATTAGCATAAAGCTAATGATTATTCTAATTTATTTTTTAATTTACTGATTCGTTTATTCATTTCATATCATAGGATGAATAGCCCTTTCAGCTGAGCTGATTTTTTAAAATAATTATATACATATATAAATGTAAATATATTTTTGTACAATAAATGGGGAACATAAGATGCAGCAAAATTCAAACAAAGCTAAATAACAAGGTAAATGATATTAACACAACACAGCACAACAATTTAACTACAATTTGAAGAAGAAAAAAACATTAAAGAAGCAAACGTTTGATAGTAAATCATAGAAAACACAATCAAAATTATCAAAGTACAATGAAGAGAGACAGCAATATATAAAATAATACAGCACAATACATGCATAATTATGTTAAAAAGTAAAAAAATAAAAAAGGGGGAGGGGTCATATTAAAACAATTTTGAATAACATTAAAAACGAATATAATACATTAAATATTGAAATGAATAAAAACACAAAGTTTGGCAACAAATTTCATTAAGTTATAAAAATCAATAAATTTATATCAAGACGAAAACATATACAACATCCAAAAAGAAAACAATAAGAGGAGAGAAATAAGGAGTGAAAACAAAACCACGTATTACGCGCGTTGATTTTGAGAATTAGTTACACGTTTAAATTCTTTGTCTGATACAGTGGAATGTCTTCATGGTCTTAGTACAAGAACTAATGTTATGTAAAGAATTTAATATAGAATTTAGTATTTGATGGTAAGATGTACGTTGTTTTCTAAATTAAAAGTCTAAATGTTGATTCTTGTCACTTTGATGATCGTTTTTAGTGTTAGCGTTTGTTTGGGGGCGGGTTAGTGTGTGTGTGAAATCACTTTTCGAGTATTGAATTAGGAAAGATTTTAATGAATCTCTGGTGTTAAAATGGCCTTCACTAAAGAACATACAATCCTTACAGAGAGAGGACGCTCAATTTGACCAATCCAAAAATCACGGTAGGCTTCGAATAACCAAATTATCTTTTTGACTGTAACAAGGAAGATGAAAACAGCCTGAATAAAATGCAAAGGAGAATGATAGTACAACAGTAAAACTGCATGAGGTCATACTTTAACAAAATATTTTCTATTTTTCTAATTAATTAACACAATTTAGATGGTATTTCTAAAATTAAGCACAAACACACACACACACACATATATATATGCATGTTTGTGTGTGTGTGTATATAAACATTTAAGGTATGAAATGTTGATTAATATAAAATTGCCTCTATTCAGTAATATTGGGTATGGTCAATGATTATCCAAGCCCCAAGCATTGAGAAAGCGTCATGGACGGCCTAAGATACATGTAATTTTCATTGTTATTAGTATGTTATGATCTTTATCATCATTATTGTGGTTATTGGTTTAGTATAAGCTTGCACGAGTTTATTTGTATTCATCATATACATTCCATTACTATTGTATAAGGAAAGAGAATCCTCAAATATTAATTAATTAAAGTGAGAAACAATCAAATTGACAATTAGATTGACGTATATTTTTATTACTATTATTATTATCATTATTATCAGTAGTAGTAGTAGTAGTAGTAGTAGTGGTGGTGGTGGTGGTGGTGGTGGTGGTAGTATGCTTGTCAGCATTTGTCTATCATTATTCTTTTAAAATTAATTCGCTTTTATCAACGGGTATGTATGACATTTTTTGCTTCACTGAAACTTTTTATTAGTAGTAGTAGTATTTTTGTTATTGTAACTAGGAGTAGCAGCTTTTGCTTTCACATGTTCAACTCTGGAATGATGATAATAATTATAATATAAACAAATACATTTATTTTCTATTAAATTTCTATTTTATTTTTGTACATGAATATTATACATCGGTGTCCGCCAAAATATAAAATGCAAAATATTATATAGACAACGTATACCCATGCTAACTATACGTAGACCAATTCTGGTCTCATAACATACAGGTTAGCAATTGGTGATCGGGATGACTGAGAATCGAGGTCATCATTATGTGTGATCAATCGCAAAAACGAAACAATAATTAGCGCCATGATCAATTTCTAGGTTTTATGTTACAGGGTCATCCTGTACAATGAGAAACAAATTTGAATTCAACTGGTGTATCATTCGTGCTATTTACAGGTGTGTATGTTTGATGTTTTTTTTTAGATGTTCAAAATAAATATCAACGACCTCAAATCTCTTTGTCATTTGTTTATTTCTAATTGAAGAGATGCATGTATTGTACGTAAGGATGCTAAACTAATCATTACAGCGACGTCTCGGTTTAATTTGTGGCGTGCAGAGACTGAAGACAATCAATCTACTGTAGGTAATTTTATTCACAATCTTATGTCTGACAAAGCTGAGCTTATCCTGGCACATGATTGAAAATTATTATGGAAATATGAAGAATGAAGAAACCTTATTTTAAAAAATGTCCATCAATCCGATTGTCGCCAGTAGCCAATGCACTGGTCTAAATTAATAAAGCGTAATAATTATTCTAGACTTGCATATATAGTAGTCCAACCTCTGGAATGTAGTGGCCGAACCATGATTTTTAAACTAGGGGGAATTGAAGCAAACGAACATGTTTAGAGGGTTGGGCAAAGCCCACGAACAGGATGAAACATCGATTTTAACAGTTAAGATGAATGCAAATCGTTCAAGCCTTAAACAATTTAATGGGCAATGATGTTTATTCTTTCCGATTGTTGAAGTTATTTTAATTTAGTCTTCGTAATCTGTATGATGATATTTTATTGTAATATTTCCCCGCTTTCACTTTCGTCCTCTAGAAATTCTCGCGTAAATTTGAGATGATCAGCAGCCATAGTTTATCTCTGTCAGCAGCGAAGCGCAGAGGTGTGACTTCATAGGCTATCGATATCACGATTGGTATCGTTCCTCTATCCCCAGCTAGGTGTTATTTTAATTTGAACCTCATATTATCATAGAACAGTTTTTGTATAGCGCATTACATCTTACATAGGTCTCAATGCGCGTTAGGAAAAAGAAGGAAGAAAAGAAGAGGGGAAAGCTGCTGGTAATGCTATGAAGATATTATTATCAGTTAAATTAATATGTTTTCAATGTCCAATTGTATCAAATTGCTTTAAGTTGTGTTGGATACTATTCCAGAGTTCCGGCGCTGGGTGCGCAAACCCCCGTTTACCATAAGGTCTTAACAATCACAGGAACATTATATAAATCCCTATATACAATATTCAGGACCGAGTTATATGGAATAGCCTTCCTAGTAGCCTGAAATCTTGCCAAAGTCTTTCAACTTTTAAACGAACATTCTGAAATTTTCTTCTGAACACATATTAATTTGCCTTATCCGTTCCTCCCCCCCCCCCTTGGTTTCGTTTTGGTAGATCTTTTGTGTTATAGGGATTGACCTTTGAAAGGTCTTGAGGCCTATTGTTAATCCCACCACTTTCTGTTATTTACTCTATTTATAATGTGCCCTTTTGTATTCACGTTTGAATGTTTTTTAAATGTATTTTGATGTGTTTTTAATGCTATTGTACCTGTATTTTTATCAGATAGTGGAAAATAAATCTAAATCTATGAAGTGATCTAAGATTTCGAACAGGTTCGTATTTTACAAGTAACTCAGACATAAGATGGAACCATCTGACGAAATCTTGAACTTAATACTTTACCCGACCGATAACCAATACATTTCATTCACATTTTCAGATATTGAGCAGAATACGATTTGTTCTAAAATCGGATCATGAACCAGTCGTAAGCTCTGCGGTAGCCTTAATATGCTGGGTCTGCGATATTAATGATACTAGTTTGAATGTCTACATAATAAGAGAATAAATAAAATAAGGTCGGTGCATTGCGTTATTCAAAAAAAAATCAACGAAGACTGAAAATACATGAACATATTGCAAATATACATAGTTGCTATATGAAAGGATCAAGACACTGTCTATATGTCTTGACAATAAAGCAATCCTAAAACCATGAAGGTCTAATTAGATTCACCATTCCCTTCTTCAGCATTCTCTTCTCCAGCATTTACCTCTTCATTACTTGGCAATGGTGCAACCTTCTTCTTACCCCATTTCAGCTTCATCTTTGCCCATTTCTTTTCCCTCTTTTCCTTGTCTGCGAGACCAATCTTGAAGCCCAGTGCACCAAGCGCAATCCCTTCCGAGGTGTCCAAGCCGGTACTGAACAACTCTGCTTGTACACCCTGAGCGGTCCAGATCAGCTTTGTATCGAAAGTGAGACCAACTTTGCAAAGAATCTTCCCGAGCAGGTAGTTGGCACTGCATATCTCGAACGTGCAGTCGGTGATGACAGTTGGGAATTCAGAGCAATTCAAGACGCAGCCAACGTTGGGACCCACGTATTTGGCATTGACGGTTCCATCCCCATAGTCCTTGGATATGAAGCCGACTCCTGCCGATGCCGACACGCAACTCTCCATATTTGTAGGATCAATTTCGATCCCAACACTTGGGCCCTCCTTTTTGACACCTTCCTTGTCGTCTTTATCGTCGCTGGGACCAGCATTGTCGCTCTTCGGTTGTTGCGTCACGACACCCTTCTCGTCCTGTAAAAGGTGGAATATTTAGAATGAGAAGTATATAGTAGATTGAAAGTAACATGCAGAGAGGGGGAGGGAAATAGAAGAAGGAAACAACAACAAGAGAAAAAACAAGAGGAAGAGGGAGAAGAGGAAAAATAAGAAGACTAATAATAATAGTAAGAGGAAAGAACAACAATATTGGAAGAACAAGTGGAAGAAAAACGAGGAGAAAGAAGGAAAGAAGAAGGAGGAGGAGGAAAAAAGAATAAGAAATGGGAAAAGGAGAAGAAGAAGAAAAAGAAGAAGAAAAGGAAGACGAAGAAAATGAAAAAGGAAAAATACAAAAAGCAAGACAGTGATAAGAAAGTGAAAGGGGAGAATATATTCAAATAAATAGTATAAGACAGCGAGAGGATGTGTGTGAGGGTGCACGTGTGTGTTAGAAAGAGTGAGTGGGTGCTCGTGAGCGTGTGTATATCATAAAAAGAAGTTAAAGGGGAAGTTCACCCTGACAAAAAGTTTATTGTAAAAATAGCAGAAAAAATATCTAAAAATATTGTTGAAGGTTTGAGAAAAATTCATCAAATAATTAAAAAGTTATTAGAATTTCAATTACTTGATTTTTGACGTCATATGCGAGCAGCATTCCTACATAGCGAATGGTAAAAAAATCAATGAAATGTCATTTTCTCAGAAAATTGAAAATGGTTTTTACTGTAACTTTTTTATATCAATAGACAAATCATTTCACACCCGATCATGATAAGAAAACAAAATTAAGTCATCAGCATGATCAGGAACCATACAAAATTTGAAATTCATGCATTTTATATTACATAACACATGGGGCAGCTGCTTGTTTATGACGTCACAAATCCAAAATTTTGAACTCTAATAACTTTCTTACTCTTTAACAGATTTCCTCAAACCTTCACCAATATTTTTTTTTACTATTTTTTTCTGCTATTTTTACAACAAAGTTTTCTTCAGGGTGAACTTCCCCTTTAAGCATTTTGAAATTGAGTTTATTTTTTAAGTGAATCATGTAAGATACTTTATTAAGTTTGTAATAAGTATTTGAATTGGAAGAGTACATGTATAATTTGTACATTTGTACAATGTTTGTACATTGTAATTAAATATCATTTAAAACAATTTAAAACGAACGAAAATGTATTTTTCGTATGAGTGTTCTTCGTCGTCGTCGATCATCGCGTACTAGTCATAATCGTCCCATCTTCGTCATGTTCGTAGTCGTCGTTGTTTTTCGATCTCTTCTGTTCTCGAACTCCACATTTACCCGATTGAGGTTTGATCAAGCAATTGATAAACTCTCCAAGACTTTCGGTAACATGATTTATTTTCGGATCGATCTCCTCCCATAAACTTGGGACAATCAACGATGATTATACTCCTCTTATGCATATACGCCATTTTATGATTTCTATATGCAAAGAATTTGGCAATATACTTATGTTCTCAACGATTCAATGTTAATGACTTATTATATTTTGTGACATTAAATTGATCACTTCATTTATATCTTGAATATCCTTCGGTCTTTTATTCAGGGTGGTTAAGTAGCCTTTAGATTAATAAGTTAATTAGAGCAGTTTCGCTCGTGACAGCTGATATCGCTGCTGGTTTGTAATGATTAAGATTTAGGCCTATATCTCGTAAACGATATAACTTTTAATTCCTTTAATTTACTTGTCTTGCATATGGGATTTCTCTCACTTTAGACATGTCTACTAGTAATAATAGATATGAACAACAGACTCAAAGCATTATCAAATTGAATAATTATTCATCGCCATGATGCCACGTACACATTATGTTCATCTCTCATTATTTTCCTAACATTTTTTTGTGTGTGTGTCACGATTTGAAATTATCCTGATTTAATCATGGAAACTTGGAATCAAGCCAATATAGTTTTGTTGAATCTGCCCCCAATTTGTGTATATTTGTGCGAGAAATTTTATATCCTACGATGTAGAATGAGATAAGTGATTGTATTGAATCTCATTTATTTTCCGTCAGTCAAAAATACAGCAATGATACATATTTAAAATAACAAAAACGATCAATAAAAAGGAAGGATTACTCAGCATTGATATCATATCAGCGCTGTTTTACAAAGGGACTCCTAAAATAGCAACAAAGGAAAATCTCACATAATTGACTACAATAAAGACATTAACAAAATGTGAAACAGTTAAGAAGAAACATTTACTGTATATACACAAGATTTTTAAAAAGGACGAATGTACGTCTGAACTGAGATTTACAGAAAGTCTGGAAAAATGTTTTAAAGCTCTTTTTTGATACGTTGATATTTTTATGTGATGGGGCAGGATATTATAATGAGATGCACCTCTGTATTGGAAAGTATACTGAGAATCTTTTGTTTTTGGTTGGGGTAAGCAAATTTATAGGAATTACGGAGTAAATAATGATGAGAAGATGGTTGAAATATTTCGGACATGGTTGGAGACAACTTAAATCCGCATATTCGAAAATGGGCAAAATAATGGCTTTGTAAATCAAATTTTATTGTCTCATTAATGAAACAGCAGAGTCTTCCCAATTATTTGAATAATTAATCAACCTTTCTACATAGGTTTTCAATATGGACATCCCATTTCAGTTTGTTATCAGTTATAATCCCGAGATATTAACATTATTAGATTTTTGCAGTCACTGGTGTACTGCAATAGTACTAGTATTTACACTAATTGTTTTAATTAACATAAGTATGTCTTTAAACCTATTAGTAAAGATTCGGTTTCATCAAAATTTAATATCAACTTCTTATCGCACGTATTGACTCTATATCACGTATATAGTCAATGGTTTTAATTTTCAAAATAAAAATATCGAGGGCTCAGAGATCTGGAACGAGGGTAAACTGGTACACCACTTATAACTACATCACCAATACGTCTTTTCTAGAAATGTTAAGTCGACCGCCGATATATACAGTATAAAAGGCTCATTAGCATGATGAGGCCTGAAGACAAAAAAATCCCATATTTCGTAATTTCATAATTCTCCTTAAACAATACAACAGTTTAATGTAATAGTAAAAATTTATGATTTTTCACAAACAAAATTATATTCTTTGTATGGGTTATAATGGTTATATAACTTAGAAATCCTCCTCTTTCTCTATATCAATAATATTTTCAATAGTTGTCATTTTGTCCTAAATGCAAATGGTCCTATTTTGATACAGGATTTACAATTGAATTATAATATGTTTGTTTGAATTGAATTGAATTACTGCAAGGGGCAAACCCGGGAATACGAAAGAATGATGATGAATGATTCACGAACAACCTCATCAGAGACAATGAACAATGAGACTGAAGGAAAACAGAAAAGAGTGAATTATATTCTTCGACATAAGTGGTTAGCTACCGCAATTAAGGTGATACATTTATACACACGCTCACAATCAGACTGCACGCCGTCGAATCCCATATTCCCTTATCAAATTATTCGACAAACCTATATTAAACAGCTCAAATACAGAATCATGCCATTTACTTTGATTAATATTAATTGAATTGATGGTTTTGCTGATGGTGGATGCCATTGGAACGTAAACCTTTAGCAGTGTGCAGATCGAGTGCCAGTTATTATTTACGTATTTAGAGGCACATGAAACACTTGCCGGACCTCCGATCGAAATAAATTTTGAAATATTATTTGAACTTTTAAAATACATTTTGATTTTACATCCCTTGCATCATATAGCATCAGACTCAAGAGGGATTTACCTAAACTGAAGATTGGCTATTAAAAGTCCACTCTTTTCTCTTAAAAGATTACATCGACTCTGCTAGGGGAACATTTTCCCCTCTCTTACTCCCCCTCCCCCTCCTCCAAAAAAACCCCACCCTCACCCTTTCGGTGCTGCTTCTATGAAAATAATCAAAGTGAACATAATTATACATAACATACCTGTACATCTTCAGAAGTATCCTGATTTTCTTTGGATTGTGGTTCTCGGCCTGTTTCATCATCATTCATGGCGATGATTCCCTTCTTGTCTGCCATTCTCAAAGACTTGAATAGTTTACGGCTCTATTGATCTTTCTGAAATACTGAGGAAAGTTATAATTCATAATTATTATAGCTTGAACCATTAAAAGAATATAATTCTCTAATCAATGAATTCATAGATATTTATTTGATCGGTTGATTTTATGAATGTGTTCCCATAACCATGGTAACCGATAGAATAGGCCATGAAAATGTAATTGAGTGATGTAATATCCAACTAACGAGTAACAATAAAGCGGGAATATGTTTTTACATCGAGTGAAAATAACGACTAAAATTAAATCGTTATTGTAAAAATCTTTTTACAGTTACTAGTATATCTTTTTCTGAACTTTCATTAATCGTATAGCAATGCAATTAGAGTGAGCACAATGGCGAGAGTGGAGAGCACAACATGATATGTCTTATGGGGTTCGTTCGAAAAGCAAAGATCAATTCTTGAGAAAGTCAATGTCTTTTTTTGAGATATAATTGGTCCTCATCAGATTCTTAAAAAGTATAAGTTTAACTGTTAGTGAATCAACCGGATAGTATTATACATCAATGGATTTCAAGTATTGCTACTAACGTGATATATTTTCGACTTTGAAACATTATATATACATGGAATGGAATCCAAACAGCCAAAATATAAAAAGGGTTTGGCTATCGATCCCTTATTTACTATGGTCAAATTTGTTTGACGAGAGAAGAGAAAAGATTATTTTTTAAAAATTCAGAAATAAATCAAATGGACATTATTTTTTTATGATGCAACTTACTTTCAGTAAAGTGCATAATTATTGGATGGTGTATATCGATCAGTTTATCCTCGTCTTGATCGAGTTCAAAAGCATTAATGAAATATGTACGGCCTATTCTCTAGAATCAATCTATGAAATAAAATTTAGTTGCGGAAAATACAGAAACAGTAGAGAATAATCACTTACATAATTGAAAATAATCATAGGAATGAAAAAGAAATTACTCACTTGGATGAGGTGGAATTTGACGTTGCTCAAGAGTTCACGGTTTGTCTTCCTTCTCTATAGACGTCCAATAAGAGAAGGAAAATCAGTTTCAAATGAACGCATCCATATCATTCAATCAATGATAATCGAATGTATGACAATCATTTTGTCGCGGTTGACTAGACATCATTTGGCGAGAGCTCGGAATTTACCTTTCTATTTGATCCTCAACTACACTTTACTTCGGATTTATCTCAATATTCAAATTTATCAAAATTTACAGTAACTTGAAGTTGAATCAGTAAAAAATCAGAACCATTTTCGCATGATAATAACATATTTTCCCAATTTTTTTCTATCAGATTACCCCGAGTGCACCTTTCAGATGCATTTGTAAGAAAATTAATTTTAAAAAACAGTACCTCAATTCTCAGTATATTGTGATTACTTTATTAGATTGATTTGTGCCACTTGATATTATGGAAAAAGTGATATTTTCTGTTTGTGAACGAGAAAAACTCAGCGAGCGAAAAATTTCCACCTATTACATACAGTATATCATCATTGCGTTTCGAGGAGCTTTTCATTTTTCCTCTGTATTATTTTTCCTAATATGCATCGATGCCTTTCTAATAGTTGTTAAGAATATAATCTCTTTTTTATCAATGTTACTATTTTTTATAATATAAAATAAGAATTATTTTTCGAGAAAATGCACTTTGTAAATCAAAAGAAGTTTATATCAAAAAGGAATCATTATGTCATAGTTACTGTCTCCTAACTATTATATACCTCTTGGTTTTTGCATGTTTTTTGTGTATACGGAACTTAAATGGAATGTTCATTTTGATCATAAATCAAATATTGGTAATGGTTGGTTTCCTTGGCAGACTTAGACGATTGGTTAATGAATTCTTCGGTTATCATTCCACACTTTCATTATGCTGATATTGTTTGGCAATTTGCATCAAAAAAAAATATTTCACTTTATTGCAAAAGCTACGAGATCGAGCAAGAAGAATTATTCTAAAATAATTTTGCACCTGAATATATTAAAATGCAATTTTTCTCGTAAATTATACCTATACTCTCTGCGTACAGAAAATCACCTAAGTCTCCCAAAGTCAAATAGCTGTAAACAGACATTTTTGTATGGGGGCTACACTTTAAAACAAATTACCAATTCATTTGTCGTCTAGTTTAACGGTTCAGTCCTTTGAATATAATATTCTTGTCCCGATTCTTGTATCTCGGTTTTCCATATTTGTTTTTTGGCTATTGTTGCATTTTTTTTTAGGGGTATATGGGCTGGGGTGATTTTTTTGGTATTTTCTTTCTTGTAATGTATTCGATTAATTTTTCTGTATGTATTTGTAATTATATATATTTGTTTTATATGCATGTATTTACGTTTTAGAGGACCCCATGGGAGAACAGTGGTATTTTGTAAAACTGCTGAAATGGGTCATCATCAATATGATGTATACGATTTGTTATATTTGAACATATATATATTTAATTATTTTTATATAAAAACAAGAATTATAAAAAAAAACACATAATTATTTTACCAATAAAAAGAATGTGTATGGAGAAGGTATCAGCATGAAAATGATAGAGGGTTTTATTTTCTGCGATGATAAAACACGGGAAGGCATTACAATCCCGTCCACTATTATGACTATACGTGCAAATGGACTTATACAATATTTTGATGATAAATCCGTTTGCCTCCTTGAGCAATATCATGAGTAAAATATGTTTGTTTTATGATCACACTATTATATATATGTTTGTTCCCTTTTCAATATAAAGATGAGAGGCTGAATGTTGGCAATCCATGCACCGTATTTCAGTGTGTTTATACATGCGCTGTTATTTCACCTTTCTTGTCATATTCACTATCCTCTGATATATACCTACCGTGGCCCCCTCAAATCCATTTCCATAATTATACAAATATGCTAAATTTGTATACACTGTATAAGAAAGGGAGTGTAGCTGAATGTGACAGTTGTAAACCTGCAGGATTTAAGAAAAAAAATAAGGAAACGACAAAAAGTGGGCATCCACATTATTTTTGGTTTTATCGTATTTCTCGTTTAAGATTAAAAAAAAAGCAATACCGCACATAATACATTTGTGTTATTTAATGAGGATGTTATGCTCTTAATCTCATTCTAATCAACTTGTGAGATTTGTAATAAGACGTTACCTGCTCAAACCATGCGTGTGGTATTTTCACAAAAGCCTAGTAGCCATGGTAGTAAGATAACAATGTCACTGTGTTTATTCAGTTGTTTCTCCTTTTCTATTCTTTATTCTTACAAAACGAAAGAAATGTCGAAAAGAAAATGAAGATGGGGACTTGAATGCATGTACGTGCACAGTACCCTTAAAAAGCAACTCATTTTTCCTGAAGGCATCACAGGTGTGCTTTGTTTACAAGGACCAGCAACGCCCACAAGTACATGAGCCTATTCTGTTAAAGGTCAAGTCCACCCCAGAAGAATGTTGATTTGAATTCTTTGAAAAGAAAAAAAATCAAACTAACATAATGCTGAAAAATTCATCAAAATCCGATGTGAAAAAAGAAAGTTGATTTTGACATTTTAAAGTTTCGCTTATTAAAAAAAAAACAGTGATATGTACAGCTCAGTGACGTGTTAATAAGACAGTCGATGATGACCCTCACTCACTATTTCTTTTTTTATTATTATACAATATTTAACTTTTTACAGATTTGAAAATAAGGAAAAACTTGACTGAAACATATAGTTTTAAACATTCTAATTCCACATGTTCATGGAGGAATTAATTGTTGCTTCACTTGACAATGAGGAGAAAATTAGAGTATTTCATAAGATAAGATTCAGAAGAAATAATGAGTGGATGATGTCATCCGTTTCCTCATTTGCATACTGACCAGGGTGTGCATATAACTGTTTTCTGAAATTATGCGAAACTTTAAAATGTCATAACTTTCTTATGACATCCGATTTAGATGAAACTTTCAGTTTATGCCTCCCCCCCCCTTTATTCAAATAATCTTTTTGTTTGGGTGGACTTGTCCTTTATATTTGGATTAACCCATTAATTTATTGCCCTTTATTTTAAATTCTTGAACCCCCCCCCAAAAAAAAAAGACGTTTATTATGTTAAAACTGTCCAGTAGAAGCGGGGGTATGGGGATGCTAAAGCACTCATTTTGTCTGCTTGGGGATGCTGTGTATGTTATACACCATCAACACCCCCTTGAAATCAGGTTGGTATGCCTAAGATGTTGACTACATCATGATAAATTCACCCTAACTTCGAAGAGAAAACACTGTTTTACCTGTCGAGTTGTTTTTAAACCAACAACCCGGCCCTCTTCAAACACCTTTCCCAGGTTCCTGCTCAATAATACAACGTTTAACAAACAATGATACTCTCTTGCCCGGGGGCCGCTCCCTCGCAGAAAAAAAACTTGTTTTATTTTGTTGTAGGCATTGATGCTAGGGGTATCACAAACCTCCAGTCGTACGATATATTATTATGTACAAAATACTAATCCACTCACTTGAAAATATCTAAGTTTTCTCACAGCCAAGCAACTGAAAATAATTTTCAGGATGCGGTAATGCAGCCAAAAAATCCACAATTTACTGTTTATCTTTTACCCGATTTTATACGGTATTATAATTATATTGAGAATGCCAAGTTTCTCTCAGTCTGGAAGATGAGATCTTTTGCTTGCTCACAAAGGTCGATCCATGAATGGTTGAAACATATATTCAGACGTGGGATGTAACAGGCCCCAATTGGTTGAATCTCATCCTTCCGGTCATGAAGAGATATTTCCTAGGAAATTCTGATTCTCGCGAGCATAAAATCCCTTTCTCCATATATCATGGATGGTTTGGGGCCACTTGCCGACAAAACAAAGTTTCACTACCGAGTACCCCCCCCCCCGCCACCATGCCCCCTCCGGTAAAACCTTTGTCCTTCATTCACGGTGCCGCCACTATATAGATATTGTGATTTCTCTCTGTGCTCTTATTTTCTGCATTTGTTTTATTACTGTAGGATCGGTTCGGGGGTTACTGATAAGGGATTATTTTATCATTACTCTAATCAATTATTGTCACTAGCATTAGGAAAGGGCCTATTTTGTAATTATTGTTATTATCAAAATCATTATGATTATCTTCATTAGGATAATTATCATTGTAATTATTATCATCATCTCCATCATTACCATCATCGTCATCATCATCACTATCATCCACCTTCAACATAACTATTAGGCCAATGAAGTGGAGAAAGGAAATAAGTTGTGTTTGATTTGTTTCAAGCAATTAAAATGACTGTAAACATTAAACATTACAGAACAGTAATGAAGGTAGTATATAATTCAATGAAAAATGAACATTAATCATAAGCTACACACACAGAAAAGATATTGTTTGTAACAACGACAAATTTGAAGCCAGGGGGTCTTCATCATAAACTGGCTGTCGTGATTTTACACTTTTAACGTGTTAAAATGGTTTAGTTTTCGTTCAATGGATACCAGCTAAGATATCATTTTTAACACGTGACATGTTCATGGAGAAAACGAAATAATGAGTTTCATTGAGATCAATAAGAGTCACGAAGCATCCGTGATACCAACCCCATATACAATTCCTTCTGAGATCGGCATAGTGCCTTAGGATCGTTGTTTGCTTTTTTTAGTGGTCCCCCACGGTGAAATGATGGGGGAAACCCCCTCACAATCCCAATAATCTTGGCAAGGGTAATGTGGGAAACAAAAAGGATACCGGATCATATTTCATGTTAATTCAACTTGGAAAATAATAATAGAAGATTGAAGAAAAAAATCATTTGGAGCGGGACGCTTCCTTCTGAATAGTTTAATTTTGTCGTAGTCATTATTATTCAGTTCATAAGGGGCAAGTTCACCCCATCAAAACGATGAGTTGAATTAAAGGAGAAAATCTAAGAAGCATAACACTGGAAATTCATCAAAATCTGATGTAGAAAGTTGTGGTACTTCAGAGATTCGCTTAATTTATAAATACGGTATTAGGCCTAAATGCACATCTTGGTGATTATGCAAATGTAGGGACCGATGACATCACCCACTCATTTGTCATATTACCGTATATATGAAATATGACATTCAAGGCATGGTCATGTCAATCAAAGTTTTATTTCCCCTGAACATGTGGAGTTACCATTAAGAGGGTCCTTATTGTCAAATATGTGAATATTGGAATATTGTGTAATTCAAACGATAAAAAAAAGAAATAGTGAGTGAGGGGCGTCATCGACTTCTTATTTTTCTTCATCTTCTTCTCCTCCTTTGTTGGTTTGAGTGGCGATTGACTATTCGTCGTCATTGACTTTATCTTATAAATCTCACTTAAGTTTATTATAACAATATTCTCACATTTGCATCACTGATGATGTGAAAGTTAGTGTTCATCAATGGAGGCTGTCAGATATTATAAAATACACATGCAGTATTGAAATGTGGACACTGTGGGGATAGTGAAATTATAGTGGTATTTTTTTTTTATTTCAACTGAAAATGGTAGGAAAAGGGAAAGATAATGGTGTTTTAAGGTGAATATGAATGAATGGAGGGGAAGGGGCTGTGGGGGGCTATATATAATGAGTGAATCTGATCATGGACCTATGATCTGATTATGGGTCTTGCCAATGGGCAATGTTGGTTGATGCAAGATGTCAGATAAACAAACAGTATCGAAACGCGGATGACGGAGTGTGTAATAATGATGTCAAAATGCCATTGGATAATGTTAAGAAAAAGAAATGAGGTGCCAGAATTGATGAAAATGACCAAAACAATATATATGATGAAGATCATAATGATCACTGAAATGTGGATATAGGAATGTAGTTATAGTGATATGAAATAAGAATCAAAATGTTGTGGATAATACTAGGGATTAAAAAAAAGGAATGAAAATGATATAAATTGACAATAATGACAGTGATAATGAAGATGATGATCATAAAACTTATGGATGTAGGCCTATCAATCATGATGTTCATTGAAATGTGGAAAAAGAATGCGGTGATAGTGATCATGAAATGAATGTCTAAATATAACAGTAGTTATGACGAAACTGCATAATGATGTCAGTGACAATGATAATAAAGACGATGATCAGGATAATTACAAAGATAACTATCATGATGATCACTGAAATGTCAGTGGAAGGACTGTGTTGTGCACATGGAGATGTATACTAATTAGGCGTTATAAATTATAATCTCTCTGGTTGTGCATCGCTGTTTTACTCTACAGTGTGTATCAAAAAATGTTTACACTTTGAAAAAGCCCTGTGAATTAAAAAAATATGCAATGTGTGGATGATTTTTTCACATACAAACTTGGGTTTGGGTCTCATCTATCCAATAAAAGTAAAAGTTTTGACAGAATGTCACACTGGAGTGAGCACTGTCCATTTTTGTAAAGTTCGCAGAAATCTGTTTGCGCAGAAAGTGCTCGTTTTCACGCTCATTGTGTCAAGGGGAAATGGCGAATTCAAACTTACTCTGTGAAACATTTCTCTTACATTTCCCTTGCTCTTTTAGTCAATTGAAATAAATCAGATTCATTCAAGCATTTTGTAATACTTTTGCCACCCAAATTGAAATTACAACACTTTGTAAGCATAACCACCTGGGGGGCCACTTACATTGACGAGTGAATACCATGCGCGACCAAAAAAACACGTAAAAAGGATGTCTTTTTCACGATAGGGCACGTTACATACGTAACGTGATAAGGGTGTCAATAACACAAAAATAATGAAAAAAGGGTATCTATTTCGCTAGGAAAATTACGTGTTTAAGGTCGAATTTGCGGGGATGATAAAACAAAATTAAATGTTTTAGAAAGGATGTCCTTTTTGCCCCAACACTAAGTGTTTAGAGTCCGATTTGCGCGAGGTGTAGAAGGTGGGGTCGTACTAAACCAAATAAGGTAAAGCCGACGACCGAAGGACCCGTAACAATAAAACATTCCTGTACTTGATTAGGGGTTCATTTCAACAAGTCACTTATGTATAATTTTACAGGATATTTTCTAAGTGTAAACTTTTTTTGATACGCACTGTATAATACCGGTTTTCCGGTATGTCGCCAGCTACGGCTGAGAACGATACAACAACGCGCGTTCTTCAAAGATGAGAAGTTACTTGTGGTTGCCGTTCCGGATCCGATGGTGTATTCAACTAAAAGAGAATAATGAAGAGGTAAAAATCACACCCCATGATTAGATGGTTATACTCAGTTACCGATGTATTCAATCTAAAAGTCTGTGCGATCGTGAGTAATGTCATGAGTCTAAACAAACGTGAGGAGGCCATCTCTTTTTGCCATTTTGTCGTGTGCAATTTGTTATCATGGTTATGCACACATTTCTTAATGTTGTCACAAGTCTGTGTTTACGGGCACGGTACCATCAGACCATTTGGATTGTGAATAAATGTGATGGTGGGCTCCAAGTCTGCGCACCTAACAATTTGAGTTAAGATTTAACATGAATTTCTTCTTATTTCACAAAATCTTTTAGTTAATATTGTTCCTTATATTATTGAGAGTAAGTGTACCAAATTCCTCATTTTTCAGATTGAAAAAAAATGGTACCTCATCTCATGTCTGCGCACTCATTTACTTTGCACACAATTCAGCGATTTTGATGAAAAAGGCTTCACTTTGAGGCCCTCACATGGCCTAAATTAATTATTTTTCCACCATGTTGAGTCAGATTTTTTTATGAATATCTGTCTGAATTGCATGTGTAAAGTTTGTGCTCGTTGCGTATCTTCTTTTACTAGAAGAATCGCGCAGATACGTGGATGCGCAGACTTGGGAGACCACGCACATGGGGGAACTGATAGGAGCTAAATCCCTGGAAATAGTATTGGTAGTGAGTCCGTATGAACAATGTTATGATATAACCTTGTCCTCTGCTCCTACTCCCTGTTTGCTGAGCTGTGAGGTGAAGTAAGGTTGGCAATGTTTGGCATATTTTCTGTTTTTTTTTGGGGGGGACAAAGTCCGACAAATGCCTGTTTTTTTTTTCAGTGTCACTCGGTTTCCATTGGAGAACAATTTGTAGATCTAGATAGAAATCATTATGCAACAAATACTAAAATTTGATATGTGATTATGAATAATTATTAGTATTATAATTAATAATAATTTATGAATGTATTAGGTTAGTATTGAATTTTTCTTTCCTTCCTTTTTCTCCTTTGTTCTTTCTTACCTTCCTGATTTTTCTTTTTTTACTTTTTTTCCATTCCTTTTTCCTTCATCCAAAAACTTATATATTCCTTTTTCATTCCATCTATCTTTATTTCTTATCATTTCCTAGCATTCCTTCCTTTCTGTGCTCATTTATTTTCTTCATTCTTTCCTTCTTTAAGTCCTTCCTTTTTTTTTTTTTCCTTTTTATTTCCCTCATTCTTTCTTTCCTTATTTATTTTTGCTTCCGTCTCTCTCTTCCTGTCCCCTTTTTTTGTTTGTCTCTTTCCATTATTTTATACCATTCTCTCCTCCCTTCATTCTCCCCCCTCTCTTTCATTCTATCTTTTATTCTTATTTTTTTTTCACTTATTTGCTATTTCCTTCTACCCTTTCTGTTCATTTCTTTTTCTTTCAAAGAATGAAGGAAACATTTTTTCTCTTCATTCTTTCATCCTTGTTTTACTCTCTTTTTCCTCTTTTTCTTTCTTTTTCTTTTTTTTCTTTCAAACATTCATTTTCTCTTCCCTTCCTTTGTTTTCCTTTCCCATTTTCGATCTTTATTTCAAAGAATGACGGAAACCTTTTTTTCTTTCCTTTATTTTTTCTTTCACCCTTCTTTTATTTAAACTTTCTTTCTTTTCACATTTTTCTTTTTCCATTTCATTTTTCTTCACTTCATTTTTCCCTTTCAGTTTTTCTTTCTTTCTTTTCCAGTCATCTCTTTCCTTTCCTCTTTTCTTTCTCTCTTTCATTCTTTCTTTAAACCCATTTGTTCACACTCAATTTCCTTTTCTTTCTATTTTTCCCCATGTATTTTTCTTTCTTATTACTTTCAGTGATTCCCTATTTTATTTTGTGCCATGGTCACAAAAGTACATGAAAATGTATAATTGATATTAATTAATATGGCATATCAACACACTAATTTCTGTTATGGCTGGCAAGATAAAATCACTTTGAAAAAATTACAAATACAAGGTACATCAGTTCATGTTAATAAAAAAAAAGAGGAAAAGGGCAATGGTTCATGTATAGAACAGCACTACTTTCATTTGAAGCAGTAAAATCTTGTTTTGAAAGATTTTTGGGGGCAAGTGAAATAGATATTCTGGCAAGAATTTTTCAACTATTTTGAAATTCACTTGCCCATCTGGGCAAGTGCTTCTTAAAAGTTATGCAGCACCTTGTACAAGGGTCAGTACATTTAACATCTAAAAAATACTGCAAAAAATTGGCATTCGATGCCCTTGGGAAAAGATTTGGCCTAAATGGCCTTGATGCCTTTCTAAAAGGTATTTAAGGTATAAAGGTATTTCAAGTCCAGACTGGCCTTGCCCTAAAAATGACAAAATTTAAGGCCTGAGAACAGATTTCCATTACAGTGTGCATTTGTCAATCTAATGCATTTATGGTTGTAGCACGAAGGGAGCAATTTGTGTACAATTGGCTACATCCAGCATTACAAGATATTGTCTTCAGCTTGTTTCCGATGGTGTTTACTCCAAGAGGACTGTTAAAGTACCACAAAGATCCATCATTGGGAGGTTTTGGTTTGGGCCTTTGCCATAGCCAGTGGCAATTTCAGTTAAGTTTACTGACAAAGTTCTGGAATGAAGTTACAGGACATGATTTACTCCCTGGAATCTCATACGTGTGGCCACTGTTTGACACCTCATCCTGATCTTCTTTGTTACATGTATTCATTGAGAGACGGTCTTTCTTCTTGATGTGAGTCAGGCCACTGTTGATGTTCTTCTCAACTGTAAAGTCGTGAGGTTTCATTCCATGAATATTTTCCTGTCCACGGTTACAGAAGAAGGTTATGATGTCGACAAAAACTTTAGTTTGTTATCCGTATGGTGTTGTCATGTCAAGTTCCTCTGAATTCTGCATCGTTTGCATGTCCGTTGGGCTAATCACGGGTTTGTGCTGAACTGTACCCTTTCTTCCTTTCTTCAAACTAACCAATATGGCTTCGAACATGCGATTTGACTGAGGAAATTTCACTTTGTCACAGATATCTAAGCCGGTCTCCTCCAAATAGTGTCATTGAACTCCATAATTTAGAGTTTGCATAGTCCGTTTTTATTTTTATTTGTCCCATCTTCTTCGCTGATCCCAGCATAGAACTTACAAAGAAAGGAATCTAGATCAGACAGATTAGATTTAAGGCTCTCCAAATTTGTGTCGGAATACTTGGCAAATCCAATTTCTCTCTTGCAAATTTTAAGGACCTCTTGGTGTTGTCACTATCCACCTGTCCCATCAGGTCAGCGTGTTCTTTGTCCGTGGGGACATGAAACGGCGTACATGTATTCGCCATTTTGCACGATTATATCTCAGCAATCCATTTGCTTTCCGAATATTCCGGAAAATTTTTAGCGATATGGCTCTCCCGCTCATTTCTATTTGACTTGGCGTGCCAATGTTACTGGTACTCAAATTCTAGCTAAAATGAGTGCAATGTCAATTTTCATTGGGCGCCTGCTGCACAACATGCAGACTGCGAAAAAAAAACACCAGGTGAACGTCATGTGATGCATTTTGGCTGAAAAATACATAGTTTTTATGATAAATAAGACTGAACTTGTAACTTACCAATCTACTGATATAAATGAGCCAGGAACTTTCTCTTCGGTTCTGACACATATATGCAATTGTTATCATTCTGTCATGGAGCTGCAGCATGTGTTTTCCATTATTCAGTTTGGCAGCCTGTTGTGGTCCTTTCTTTTGAAAAGTTAGTTTTGTCAGTAACAGTGCCATCATACTATCTTGTTTCAGGCTTGTTGAAATCAATTTCAGTTGACTAAAGACTCTCTCCACTGATGCACTTGAGGAAGGAGAAGTCTAAAAGGATTACAGTACACAACTTGTCCTTTTTTCATCACTCAGACAGTATTCATTTTCAGACTGGTGCCTCTATATAGTTCTTTTACCTCTTTTTCCAATTTTATGGCCTTTGGCCAAAGCCACTCACACCAATGCAAATTTAATATGGTAGGGGAGACCGGAGTTAGTTGGAACATGGGGTAAGTTGAAACATTGTAAATTTCTTGAATGCCTGTAATGTAAATTTATGCAATTGTATTATTAATAACAATAAATTGAGGGCAGAATTGCATAAATATATTTTACAGGCGTTATAGAAAATTAGAATGTTTCAACTTACCCCATGTTCCAACTAACCCCGGTCTCCCTATACTACTGGACTATAAAGGTGGACAAATTATAGCACATCATTGGGTTGAATTCTTCATTAAGTATGGCAGTAGCTAGGAGTTTAGTTTTTCATGTCAAAATATGACACCAGCTGAAAAACTTTCAGAATAATGTCAATGTTATTGATTTCTCTTCCGATTGATAGATTGTATGATTCCATGAGCTACCTGTACAGTATATGTGCATAGATGTTTAGTCTGATGACTTTGATCAACATCCTGTGAAAGTATGGGCAAACCAACCAAGACAAGGCCACCCACAAAGGTAAATATTGGCCTACTAGTAACATCTATACTACTAAATACAATAGTTAAAGCAGCTGCCCAAAGTTTGCCTCTGCTCACCACAGGTGGGGCACCATGTGTAGGGATACAAGTAGTTTGTTACATGATTCACCAACTCTCATGTCAGATCACAAAGCCTGGCATGCCGTTGTTGATTCATTCTCAGGTGCGTCCAATTTCTAGTGTAGTAGTGTACAGGCATTGTGTTTTTGGTCCTCTTGTTGCCTATCCCGTTCCAGTTAATCTCAGCAATAAGCTACACATACCTTATGCCAAAGCTACCAGCAAGTTCTGCTGTTGCTCTGGTAAGTTTTGCAAAAGTCAAATTTGACAATTTTTCTTCGGTATAATCAAGAAAAATTGGATAGTTTGCTCTAGGAATGCTGTTATACCCATCATCTGCCTGTAAATCATGTCCTGTACATTTGAATATGATTTATATGCTGGCCCAAGCAGTGCTTACCTTGGGAACTTAATAATCACAATGATTTTTGTTTTTCTGTACACAATTTCCATTTCCATACTCATACTTTGTTATGGTATTCTTCTTATAGATATTTATCTTTTGAATGGTTTCCTCTTTATTCAACTGTAGGGGAATGGTCAGTCTACGCATGGACACCAGTCTTCATTGGATAACTTCTTCAAAAAGGTAAATGTACTATTCATGCTTATACATGTAGCATTCAATTAATAAATATAATGCAGAAAAAAACACATGTAATTAGAATTGGCTCAGTCTCTCCTGATACATGTATGTATTCAATATAGAGATGTCTTTGAGATGTTGATGTTATCTATTCATATTGGCATTCTGTTGGGGGGGTTAGATTAAAAAAGAAATAACATCCTTCATTGTCCAGTAGTTCTGATTGACTGATTCTCCCCTTTGAACCAAGGGTCATAGGTTCAAATCCCGGCCATGCAGAGTGTTACTGTCAATTATCAGTGAGACATTCAACCACATTGTCATGCACTCAACCCAGATAATGAATGGGTATCTAGCAGGATTTGAACAACTTTATGGGCTAACAGACATGCCAACAGTTCCCATTTTAGAGTATTTGTTCCTCTATTTATGCCCCCGCAGATGGAAGTCCGGAGGGTGCATTAAGCGTTGCCCCTGTCCGTCTGTCCCCCCCCCACTTGGTTTCTGCGCAATGACTCGAAAAACATTAAATGGATTTTAAAAAAAATTGGTGTATAGCTAGATGACACCAAAATACAGGCTAAGTTTGAATTTAGAGTCCGCAGGTCAAATGTCACAGCTCATTAAATATGTAAGTTGGTTTCTGCATGTTAACTTATAAATGAAATAGTAAACAGATACCGGTAAACAAAAAATTGGGTTGTGTAGGTTGTGCATTTTATATATATATTCATATTGATTTCTGCACGATCTTAAGTTCAATCATATTGAATGAATTTGGGTTCGCATTAAGCGGCGCATCTGTGTCCTTTGGACACGTCAAATTTCTAGTTTGCTATGAATACACCAATACTTTTTTGTATGATTTGTTACTTTTTTTTATTCCAATCATTGAGTATGTTTTGTACACAGCACTCGACACTAGTCCCAGACCAGTAAAAATCACTGTCAGGCCAGTAACTTTTTGCATGAAAAGAACAAATGAATTCTTGCCTTCGAGATGTTTAAAAGGGTGAATTATCAAGTTTTCAAGTAGAGTCATTTCACATGTTATTTCACTGATCTCACTTCAACAGGCTGGCGATTGTTACGTTGAGACAAATTCTTAAAATACTCTTTTTCGTCAAAAATACTTTTTTTCCTTCTAAGAATACTTTTTTTTGTCGAAATTGGAAGGTCTGGGCTAATCATGCCAGGGTAATGATTGTAATTTATTTGCCTGTGATTTGGAATAAGCAACTACCTAGAAAGCATGCTTAGAATATACTGATTATTATTGTTATTTTTTCTAGAAATCAGAGCTACCATCCCCTCTTTTTACTCAAGTTATATCGACTTCACAAAAAGGTAAGCGATGTATACATGGAGAGGTTTGTGATGAATCCCACTTTCTCAAATTTCTTGAATCTTTATCAATGAATAGCAAGATAATTGGATGTATCTTTTTTCTATAAACTTGTTCTTCTGTTCTACTTGATTATGGGTTTGTTTTCTTTTTAAGTTAAAGGCAATCAATGATAGACTGCACATGTAGATTAGTATGATAAATTTGACTTCCATGATGGCAGAAATATGAAGAAGAACATTCTTCTTTTTTAAAGGAAACCAAAACCCAAGAAGAGAAGCAATCTTATTGGAAAGAGTAAAATGAGAGGAACAATTTAAAAAAAGTTTCATCAAAATCGGTTATGAAATAAGCAAGTTATGGACGATTGAAAAGTCATGTTGTACTTACTATGTGGATCCTCAAATTTCAAACGTGCTTCAAAATGGCTGATTTTGTGGACAACTCTCCATTTATTTTGTACACATATTTTCAGATTTTCCCCTTTATTTTACATATTTCACATTATCTCCTCCTGACCTTGACATATATGATGTGGATTATATTTTCCCATGACATATGTTGTGCTCAGAAGGAGGCAAGATGCAATTTGAAAGATAATGAGGAAAATCTGAAAATTTGTGTACAAAACAAATGAAGAGTTGTCCACAAAATCAGCCATTTTGAAGCACGTTTGCCAATTTGAGGATGCCCATAGAAAGTACAACAAGAGTTTTCAAATTCCCATAACTTGCTTATTTTTTAACCGATTTTGATGAACTTTTTTTAAATTGTTTCTCTCATTTTACTCTTTCCAATAAGATTACTTCTCTTCTTGGGTTTGGTTTCCTTTAACCACCCCCTCCCTTACTGTATTGCTTTTTTTTTGTTATTCTAGCACTTGAAGTACCATCTAATCTTCATGATTTCATTTGAATGCAAAATGTAGTGGTTTTTATTTGCCTTCGCTTTATTCCTTTACTTTCGTGCCTTACATTTAGGTGTTCAAATTGTACCATTTGATTGGCTATAAAGCAACATTGCATGAGATTTTTGTCAATGAAGACAAAGAGATGATAAATCAAACTTAATCTATAGATATACATATTGGTCTGGGGTTTATTGAAACAAAAAATGTCTTTGTTAGCAAAATAATGAAGCAGTGCATATTTGTTGTACAAAAATGTTGTACCATTTATGGCAACCTTACTCCAACGCAACCCACGACATGTATGTTGGTAAGGCAAGATTTTTTCATCGTATTAAGATTAAATGGTAATTGGGAATCACTAATGAAAAAAAAGGATAGGATATGAGATTCTATTCTCCAACAAAACCTGTACATGTCCTTTGACATTTGTATCATGTATTTGTGTTTTATACCAAATATATAAATAAATTAAATAAATAATAAATGAATCCATGCATTTCAGCAATTCAGACAAACAACAGAAGTGAGAGCTTCCCTGGATGAACTGTATCTTGCCCAGTATGCACATGTCATGTTTGAGTAAAACACTTGACCCCTGACCTTGTTTTTTTCTTCCATGTTCATTGAATCACTTGAATCTATCCTTCAAAATATTTCAAATTGAATCAAGAAGTATTGTGTGTGTGTATTTGAGTTTTGTCAGACGTGTATCAATCAGATATGATTATTTACGTCTGGGACAGACCTTTAATGTCGCCATCCAAAAGACGTGACCAGGGCTCAAACCTCTGCATCAATTTGTAACCTTCCCACAGCTTGGATTACAGGCGCACGCCACAACGCCCAAGAAGTATTTTGTTTTAGTTAATCATTTTGTACAAGCATTGTGTGACTTTCAAAGCTTTTGATCTTTTTTTTTTCAATCTTTGTAAATGGAATTTATTATTAGTCGAATTGTTGCTTTTTACTCACAAAAATTTAAACTGCACCCATAAAAATGTATCATTATCATATTATGCACTTTAAAGACCTTTTCCTTCATGTAGGTTTTAAGAAGCAGAAAGACCCTAAATCCTCTGTATGTAAGAAGCCTGCTGCTATTGCACCTGCCAAGGAATTCAAACGACAGCCTGCTTCATCACTGCCTATAATAGACCCACAAGATGTTCTAGGTGTGTTTTGTTTGTAACTGATCAGGGAGAGAGAGAGAGAGACAACATGTTGATATTTGGATAAATAAGAAAAGAAAGAATTGATTCCCTGAAGACACTTCACTTTATCATTCTGTGCTTTGCAACATACTACACTTCACTTTACTGCATTACACTACACTACATTAGATGTATTTACAGGGTAATAATGACACAAAAGATGTTCAAACAATAACAAAAAATATAAAATCAATAATACAGAAAAAGTATGGTATTGAAACTACTTATGGTGTGGAATTCTAGAAAAGAATTTTACTGAAAGCAAATCACTTGTCTGGGAAATGACATATGTGAATGCCATTGCAGTATTACACTACACTACTGTATATTAACCCTAAATAGACTGAACTATTTCGACACTGAAGAAGACTGGGTGACTGAATCAGCCCCCCCCCCCCATGGTCTTGGCTGTCGATCACTACACCCATGGCATAAACTATAAAACTATAAGATCAAATTCTGTGGAAATCTCATAGTTAATTAATCCTGCTGATTTACGCATAAAATAACAAATCTGTTCTAGATAACTAAAATGCTAATGATTGGTTCACAGACTCTTTATAGGAACTTAATCTAAATTCTAATACACTTTTTTTTTAATTCAACATCAAATTTATTTTCTTATGTATATTATTTTTTTCTAAATTTCTTTTGTATTTCCTTTCTTTTGGACTTTTTGTTTTATTGTTTTTTTCAATGGTAATTGTTGGGAACTTTATTTTACCATAAACAAGATGAAATTGATTTTAATCAGTAAAAGGAAAAATCATGATACATTTATGAATTTTTGCTAAAAACACTATTTGTACACTTATTCATGTTTTTGAGCAATTTTGAGTCTGCATGCACTTACGAAATGTTGCATAATTTGGAATCGCATACCCGGGGGTCATGATTTTGGTCTCAAAAATTGCACGAGACTTGAAAATAAACACTAGCGAGGTGGTCAAAAAAATGTATACTATGCTGTAACGCCACAGTGTACACACTATGCTATCTCTTGTCTAAATACATTTAACCACATGTATGTAAAGTCCATTAAAAATGCATTAAATAACTATTGCTTTTAGTTGGGATATATTTGAAGAAAAAAAGTGGAGCAAGAACATGTATATTCTTCACCATTTAAAAGGCTTTTGTAATAATTTATTTGTCTCTGTTTTTTTTTATTTTTTTTGTGTGTGTTCTTTTTTTACTTGATTGAGCTCGTCTTATATTGTACATGTGTGAATACCCATTATTGGGTTTGCATGTACATGCTTAATATCTAATGTCCATCTTGATAAAGGAGAAATATCAGATCCAACATTTAACCATTTATGAATACTATCTTGGTTGATTCCCTTCAATGAATAGTTATGAAAGGCTACAGAAATATACTGAATTTGTTCAAATAAAATGCATTCATTAGGTTTTGCTTTATCTGTTTTCTCCATTTTTACTTAACTGTCAACAGTTATACCAGCAACCCCAGAATCTGTGCAGTCAAGTACAAGGGATTGCTTCCAGTCACCACCTGCAGTTAACAACCAAGATGATTCTCCTTTCTCACAAATCATCATTCCAGACACACCAGACAATGTTATTCCAAAGAAGAGGCCATTTACCAGTCTCCTCAATCACAGTAGCGATATCTCAGGAAGTACCTTCAAAGTAGATGATTTCAGCAAGAAGGACTCCTCAAACAAATCAAAATATGGAAGAGACATTGGGAGTTTCCCTGTACCCCTTCTCCGAGCCACCAATGCAGAACTGCCAAAGATGAAAGTGAATTTAAAAGGCTCTTTGGTAAAGAATGATAGAAAGATTGATCAAAACTGCTCAATAGGCAAAAAGGAATCAAGTGCTTCTGGAGAAGAGAATGTGATTGCTATTAGTGAAAGAGATATCAAAATAAAGCCATCAAACAAACTGAGCAGGTTGTCAAGAAAAGGCAACAAGTTAGCAAAGTCTAGTAAAGAGGTTTTACCAAAACCAACTACTGGACTAGAAAATGGAGAATGTAAGATAGAAGCAGTGGACAACCGAATGGAAGAACTTGAGGATCGTCATGTAAATAGGATGGAGATCAAACCAGCTGTGTGCAGGGTAAGGAACTCCTCAAAGAAGAATACATCACGGCTGAGTCTATCAAGGAAAGTCCAGAAGCAATTGCTGGATACAACTGTCAGAGCTGTCAAGAGATCACCTAGCAGAGGAAACTCCCCATATTCAAAGCGATTCCAGGATTCTGTATGCACCATCGATGACATGGATCATGACAGAAAAGACAGGGTTAAGAAATCTCTCCTTGAAGAGTATGGAGTTGACAGTCATCTTGCCAACGAAGTGCTACCCTGTCCTCCAAAAGAAGAGCCAGAAGAGTTCATCTCAGTCATTCCAGATTCCTGCCCAACACAACTGGCAAGTGAGCAAGATGCATTGATCATTCCAGACACCTGCCCCATGGTAGAAGATACTCCGGAAAAGATCAATCCTCAGGTTTCAGGGTCTCTGATCTCTGAGAAAGTAACTTTATCTGTAAAGAGCTCATGTTTACAAGTTTCATCGACTCAGGAAAAAGAACACAGAGTGCAATATGATTCCTACACTGCCAGTAAAAATGATTTAACTTCAGAACAACAGCGTATTCTGCAGGAGAATATAGAGTGTGGAGTAATTAATGATGATGTCAGTTTAGAGGAATCATTGTATAAACCTGCTCGTTCCAGTGAAGCTACCAGTACAATGGCAGCAAAGATACCCAAGGACCATGGTCAGACAGGACCTACATGTATAGATCATCTAGATGCCCATCAAATGGATAAAACAGCATCCAAGGCTATGGAAATAGACATCATGCAGGATACTAGTAGTTCTGTAGCATTTGATTCCAAGGATTTCAGTACTCCAAGTGAAACTCAAAGTGGAAAGATTGATCATGGAACTAACATCAGCAGTCCAGGAACAGCTGCCCTCTTAGAAGGACTGGATGACTCATTCCTGGATGGCATCAATTTAGATGAATTGGATAACGTGCAAGATGGCAAGGTCAGTGTTTTAACTCCTGGTTCGTCAACATCCCATAAAATTGTGTGTTGAATCTACTTCACAATTTCTTTGATAGACTACACAATTCATTTTCATAAATAACGAAAAGCCTAATATAAGTAGTATAACATAGATTATCATTCAGAGTCTAGCTCTGCATGAGAAGAGTGTACAAATATTTATTCAATGCCAAAATGATTGTTCGGAAATATTACAATAGAATTTTTTAAATGCAATTTAAACTTCAAATCTACACACTGGCAAATTGCATGTACTAAAGAGGGTCCGTGAAACGGTTTTCAAATTGGGGGAGAAGCTGACCATGCAAAAAATCACCATCATATGGTCATTTTTCCGATTTTGTTTATGGTTTTGGAAAGAAGTGGGGGGCTGAAGGCCCCAGCCGCTCCGCTTCTGCGGCCCGTGAAAGATACTTTTTCTTTAACTTCATTACCGGTAATCAATAATTGCAGCGATGAAAAAAAGTGTGGCTACTTTGAAGAATTCAAACTAATTTTAGGCTTCAAATGATTGATTTTTGTGGATGATCCACTGGTGGTATTTGTCTCAAGAGATAGTTTGACAACATTAACATAGAAATAGGTTCATGTCCATTATAATTTATCTTTAAATGATGACTTCATTTTAATTTTCTAGGTTGAAGGAAATGCAATTTCCAATATTGATAAGAAGTTTCGTGAGTTTTCACCATTCAAGATGAAACCTGGAGCAGACAGCATGCTCAATCAACCTCTTGTTGACCTTTGCCGATACGTGGTGACAGGTGTTCAGGACCACATCAAGTAAGGGCAGATGAAATGCAAATATCAGAACTTGTGCAACTAATCATTAGGGAAGGAGAGGCAGCCCTTTAAAATTATTGGGAAAAAATAAGAAATCGATTGTTTTGGGCATGTCAACTCATATTGAATACAGATAATGTGCCAATTTGCTCAATAATGATAATGTGCCAATTTGATCTGACCAAGATTATATTTTTTTAATATATTTGATTTACACAGATGTCTTGTGTTGAGAATGGAGACCAGGGCTCCAAAACACAAATGTTTTAGACGAATTGCAAATATGAAAAAAACGCACTGATTTGTTCATCATAATTATTTTAAACAGAGTGCGCATGCAAGGATGATCTTGATTGGTCATTCATATTTAGCAATTGATTGAAAACCTTTGTGTTGCAGAGCTCAGGTAATAAACTAAACAAAAATTGTAATCACTGGTACATGTACAAACTGACAATAATTATTTTCATTGTTCACTTTTAATGTAAAACAATTGCAATGTTGGGCCTGTAAAATTAGCATTTAATACTTTCCCAATTTTCTTGCTTACACTACCACTACATACAGAGATACGTTGCATTGTCATTTTGTGTTATTTTTTGATAGATGATTCATGTCAGTGTTTAATTATCATTTTATTAAAACCAGTAATAAGAAGCTGAGTGTAAGGAGTATGTCCGACCAAAGTGAGAAGTTCTGCATCCTCAAGGACACATGGTAAGATTATTAGATGGCTTGATGGATTTTAAACTGCCAACGATTTCGCTCCCGTAAGCTTCGGAATCGCGCTCGCAAACCCTATAGAGAGAGCGATCGGGAAAAAAGAAATCGCTCCCATGATCTTGTGAAGTTGTGTACGTGTACAGTAGATCTAGTGTCTTTGGTACAGATACTAGCTCGTCCATACGTCCGACTCCGCCATCTTCCCTTCGTGCGTGGGCCATAACGTGCACGTAATGTACCATTCACTTTCAAAAAGCTCAACGCAATGAGCGCTAGTATGCGATCAGTATGCGATGGATTGCTCGGGATTGTTTGCTAGTCGAATCGTTTTCCGGGCCGAATCGACTGAGCTGAGGCTAGGCAAGGCCGAGATGACGCGGAGATCGAGAAAACATGGAGCGCTTCCTAATAAAAAAAGCACCGGCTCCGGCCTCGTCGACGCCGCCAGATCACGTCGTACTCGCAGACAAATCTTCATCGAAAAAAATACTCGCAGGATGTAAAAGAAAGCCGTTCCAAAAGGAATCAACAATAAAATCATGGAAATTGGACTGGCTTAGCATCGAACGCAGTTCAGGATCCATAGTTGTCTTCTGTCAGGCCTGTCGTCGGTCGTATGCTGCTACCTCCGCCTCCGCCTCCGGTCCCCGTCGGAAAGGGGTAGTTGTAGGGGATCAGTTTGTTTCAGGCTCCTCTCATGTGAAGCAATTAGCATTTGTTCCTAAGGAAACTGCACACCAAATTATGCTTATTTATTAATCAAAATCCATGAGAAGTGTTCTCTTTTCTATTGGATACTGTACAAAAAAAAAAATTGAATACCAGCCTTTCATGTATTATTTTACATTTGTCTAGACATCTCTCATTATCTCTTCTTTCAAAGTTTCAGGATCACTCGCACAGCCATATTAAAAACTTGATGATCAGATTTTTCACAATAGCATTGAATAAAGACAAATGGCAATATATATCTATAAAGTATGTGATTCATTACTTTTATTAGTAAAAGAAATAGTACAGATGGCCCAATAAAACAAATGGCATTATTGCAATCATTACTTTTGTTGGTAAAACAGAACAAACAATGCTTTAAATTCAACATGTGTAAAATGAAAATTACAAATGACATATGTTTCCTTTTTTTTAATTTAAAAAATGGCTCTAGCAAATTAAAAAATGGCTCTTGGAAATTGAAAAATGGCTCCTTAAAAAAAAGTATTTTTTTCCCTGCTAACTTATATACTGAAATGTAGCATCAATTCTTGAAGTATAATGACAATAGCTCTTTTGATATTTTTGTTCAAATCTTGGCTGTTTGTTTTAAAATTGCAGTTTGAATTCCCAGTTGCATGTGGTTTATAATGATAACCACATTGGTCAGATTATGCAAAGGGAAATGTGTGCTACTATGTAATCTTCAATAATGATTACATGTTTGATTACACTATAATACTACATACATGTACACAGTAGCGCATCAGATTGTCAGTGAATGAGATTCATTACACATTGAAATTATCTAATAATAATACCAACATGCTTATATAGCGCATATCACTGCCGAATACGTCCCTATGCGCTTTTGAAGGAGACAGAAAAGGCAATGAAAAGATGAGAAATTTGCTGGAAATTGTGGCACTAACTCATATAAAAGTCTTTTTGAATAAATATGTCTTCAAAGTGGATTTAAACTTGGGTGGAGAAGAGTTCTTTACATATGATGGGGTGGTATTCCAAAGTGAAGAGGCAGCATGGGCAAAGGATCGTTCTCCAAAAAACTTGGTGTGAACACTAGGACAATTTAAAAGATCTTTCTGAGCTGATCGAAGATATCTATATCCAGTTCATCAGGGAAGGGAAATAGTGTAATGATGTCAAGTGCATCCATTTATTGTGACTTGACACCCCCCCCATGCTCACCCTTATACAGCCGTGCATCAGTTATGCAAAGCCAAAGAAGCCTGGGGGCCGTTTCATAAAGCTATTCGTAAGTTAAGAGCGACTTTAAGAACGACTGGTGAACCTTCATTACGCGCTAAACCATCGCCAATGAATATACCATTTGCCACTAGAAATGATCACCAGTCGTTCTTAAAGTCGCTCTTAACTTACGAACAGCTTTATGAAACACCCACCAGATTATGTCCCACATCTCTGCAGTTTAACAGCTCACTTGTTATGACAGTACAATACCCAAATACTCATTATCGAACAGTCCCATTTGTGATATACATGTCTGCTGTCATGGATTATTGGCCACTAATACTGTGTCAATGGTTATAGCACTTTATGCTATAAAGAGAATTGCTTCGAGTACTCTTGATCAAATGAAAATTGTTATTTTCATTAAAATACTGGTGCAAATTGCAGAACCTGCTAGTGAATTGCTGTATATTCTTGCTTGTATCTCAGGCAAGACTCCCTTGTTGAAGAGGGTATGGTGGTAGCTATACATGGGACGTTCAATGCTGATGGTATATGTGAGCTCAACAACCAATCAGGCTATCTTATTATCAACCCTGATCATTTACTCACTGGAACAGCAGTGTCAAACAGCATCAGGTGTATGAGAAGGTTAGTGGCATATGACACCTGTTTTACAGGTGTTTGTAATACATATTGGTAATAACAAGGGTTAATGCATTACTAGACAACACTGTTTGATGATTAGATAGTCATGACAATCTGGCTATAGGATTCATGATTTGAGAGGTCACTACCAACACTTGACTTTATGTAGCATTTAGTTTGGTAAGCTCACCTCTTACTCTGCGTGTGGCTGCGACTGGATTTTAAAAAATAAAATGTGATGTGTTTTTAATGCAATATTGATATGGGAGATTGAAAGTGCTATGGCCCATCTAGTTCTAGAAAATTGCAAAAAGGCCAAGAATCATTATGTTGTCACACCTGTTGCACCGACTGGTATTTTCTTTTGCTTTCCAACCTGAATCCCAAGAATTGAAAGCAATGTTAATGTTTATATTTGGATGTCCATATAGGATCTCTGTCAGGTACAATTTACAACTTGAACTCTTTATTCCTTCCTATATCAGTTTTCATTAAAATCCAGTCAGAGTCACAGTGTGAGGACGGCTTTAGATAATGAATCATTATCTCACATGTTTAATGTTAATGCACACCTGATGAGAATTCAGTTCAGGTGATGCATGTATCGGAAGAAAGATTATATTATTTTTAATGTCTTGGAGAAATGAACAGATTTTTAATCAGAAATCTAAGAAATTTTTTTTCATGAATTCTTGAAACTTGATGCACATGACAACAATTACGTGACATATTCACTGCAAAATGAGGAATTGACGGGTAATCTTTTTTCTTTCTTTCTTTCTTTATTGCAGATCTGTCTTGAGTGAAAATTTTAAGGTAAACACTCTTGTTCTTCCAGGATATATATGTCTGTGCATTAGGATAGTCGCTGGGCCATAAAAGTAGAGAAATTATTTTAGATTTGAGCACCTTGACTTTGTTGTGCTTCATGTTTTTAGCATTATTTTATTTTGACATCTAGTATCATACTGACATGCTACATGATGTACTGTGAGATTTTATTTCAAAAAATTCAAATAAGTTTGTGGGGGAAGGGGTTAATTGTATGAACTTAATCTAAAGTTTTATCAAATTTGTACTGTATTTGCCATACCCTTATAAAAAAAATGATACCAAAGTCCTCAATTTTGAAGATATGCGACTCCTAATACTCCTTATATGTATATCCATGTCACATTTCAAGTACATTTGTAATATTGATATATATATATGTGGTCACTGTTTTGATTGCTCAGGGACTGGAGAGAGGGAATCGTGCCATGCTTCTTGGGTCTCTGCTTCATGAAGTCTTTGATCAGGTCAGCTACAACTCATCTTTTCTTTATCTCTATTTACGAAAAGATTCGTGTCAATACCGTACTCTTCTTGTACATGCACATATTCTCTGTGTCATTCTTTTAATTTGGAATGGAAAAAAAAGATACTTGACTTTGAAAATAAATGTTATCAATTATCACCAGTCATATGAATAGAAATTTATACAGTGTAGGTCTTGGGTTTAAGGTTGTAAGTCACTTTATGTTAATAAACTTTTTACACTTACTTTCTTCTCTTAGTTTGTTTAATGCTCTATCACACATACTTATGTCTTTTGCACATTATCAGTTGTTCCCTTCTCTTTCCCTTTTTCCCCACTCTTATGCACCAGTTTATTATGCCTTTCTTTGTTACCTGTTTGACCCACCTCTCACTAATTCTCTTGTTATTCATATCTTCCTCATACCCTCTATCACTGTTTTGTTCCAGATCCTGTTTGATGTTGCCTGCCTCATTATCTTAATCCCTCTTGGCTTGAGGTCTTTCTTTGGCCTTACTCACACTAACTTCCCTTTGTGTCTGCCTACTCCTTTTCTTTCATCCCCTTCATTAACCTGATTGGTCATCTCTTCGCACTAATGCCCCTTGTCTCCTTGTTCCAGTGTTGCTGTTGAATGTCTGTGGTCTATATTGTGGTTGTTCCACCTTATATGTTTGTCATTTTGCCTCCGAAGAAGATTCTGCTAGGATCGAAAGCTTAGGCCCCTTTTGACTCTCTTAGTTAATAAACTTTGACAAAAATTCATAGTTTGTCATAATTAAAAAAGTTTAGGATTAAACCCTGTGAAATTTATACCTGTGAGTCACCAGTGATTTATGACGACAAAGATTACAATCATTTGTGATTAATAAACTTAATACCTTAAAATAACATACAAATTTTACTATGATGTAGAAATTACATTTTTCATATTCAAATCATTTTTTATGTTCATTGACATATATTCAATTTTTTTCAGTCTTGAGTATTCAACAATTAAAATCTATTTTCTTTCATTTTATATAGGCCATTTTGAAGAATCAGTTTCAAAAACCCCAACTAATGCAGATTGCCCGTGATATACTCAAGCAGCCTGCATTCCTCTGTGACATGTGAGTATTTGTGTGCACATTACTTCACTGCTCGACAATGTGTAACATTCAGTTTGCAAGATATGTTTCCACCTGACTATAGCTGTTGGAGCCTAATATTATTATTAAATGTAAAGATATTTCTCTTTAACAAAGTACTTCCCATAATTATTACAGTGCGAGACTTTCAAATATGCACTTATAATCTAATTAATTCACATATCTTGATACCATGTTAAAGATCAGAATGAGCTTTGTATGCCTCTGCTTATTGAAGGTGATTGCCAGAGGCATTTTGTCTTTGAGCTGTCCATCCGTCTCATTTTCAATTAGTGATAATGAGAGAACTGTTTTAGGAATCAATTGCAAATTAGTTTGTGTGTGGATATGGGAGGGACAATGGTCTGATTAAATTTGGGGGTCATGAGGTCAAAGGGCACAGAATTCATTGTATGCATTGTAATAATTTGTTCTTGCGATAACAACTAAAGGTTGAATCCCCAACTTGGTTCATGTTTGCATATTGGATCTTATTAGATTTTGGTCAAAATGTCAATAGCAAATACTCAATCAGGCCATATACTCAAAAATATCTTGTTCTCGTGATGACTGAAGTACCATTTGAGGGTTTAACTTCAATCTTATTCATTAATGCATATCTGAGCGATGATGAAGTGATTGATTTTTGTTTTTGGTTCAAGGACAGGTCACAGAAGTTACACTTTGAAGATTTTAGAGAATGGGTGTGTAATTCATGTATATTCTTGATCTGGAAATGGCGGAGGCATAAATTTGATTGCATGCAGTTGAGAATCCATTTAGTTTCCAATCTGAAATACAGTTATCCAATAACCTAAATCTAATTTTAATGGACAGGTACTCATTGAAAGTAGATGAGGAAAACCTGCTAGAGGAGGTAGAAGAATATGCTGATACTATTAAAAGATGGAGTGATTCCTATCTGGGATCAAAGCCTCGAGGCAATGTTGACATCAAATGGTAGGACTTTCCTTTTATGAGGCAGTGTTTGTAAGAGACGTCATAATATAGATCCTTTTCTTTTTAAAGAAACCGAGCTCTATTGGAAAATCTGTTATATTTCAAAGTGAGAATTAAGAAAAGTGATTTGGATAATAAAAGTAACATGATAATATGTTATAAAATGAGAAAGTTATGCAAATTTTGAAGTCTCAATTTACTTTCTGTTGCTATTAAGAGCAAGTACTGGTAACATTGCAGCTATTAAATCAAAATCTGGCATAACCATGGAAATTACAATTAATGATGAAGTTTATATTGTAGCTATTGCAGCTTATTAACATGCCAGAGTTGTATATTTGCACCATTTAATAAAGACATATTTATCCCATAGGTCTGTATTCTAGACTCTAGTTGAATTGAACTCTGGTCTTAAGTTGTGGTTTAACCCTAAAAAGACTGGGGCCCCTCGACATTTTTCGCGATAAATCTGCTGCGCGAATTTTTTTGACTGCGTCGCTTGCTGACTTTTTACTTTCAAGTCTCGCGCAACTTTTGAGACCAAAATTGTGACCCCCGGTACGCGGTTCCAAAATTACGCAACATTTCGTAAGTGCATGCAGACCCAAAATTACTCAAAAACGTGAATTTGTGTACAAATCCAATGCAAATAGTGTTCTTAACCAAAATTCATAAATGTTTCATTATTTTTCCTTTTACTGCTTAAAATCAATTAATTTTATCTCGTTTATGGTCAAAATAAAGTCCCCGACAATTTCCATTGAAAAAACAATAAAAAACAAAAAGTCGAAAAACAAAGAAATACATAAGAAATTTAGAAAACAATAGAATACATAAGAAAATAAATTTGATTTTGAAATTTTTTTAAAATCAATTTGATCAGATGCCTATCTAGAGTATGTGAAACAAAAATTAGCATTTCAGGGGCATTATCTTATTAATTAGAGCAAACTTATGATTTTACGCATAAATTAGCATAATTAATGAGACATGAGATTTTTTGCCGAATTTGATGTTATAGTTTTGTAGATAATGCCATGGGTAACGCGTGTGCCAATTTTCGTCGCGATCGCGCGATCAACGGCCGAGATCATAAGGGGGGGGCTGAATCAGCCCCCCCCCCCCCCCCCCCCCCCGTCTTTTTAGGCGTCGAAATAGCCCAGTCTATTTAGGGTTAACTGAGATAAGCAAAATGTGATGCAAACCCTAAACAGTAGAGGTTCAATTTAACATCATATTTACACTCGAATCAATAATATTAACTGCCTGGAAATCATTAAAAATAGTTTTCCTCACCATTATGGCATGAGGAAATAAATGGTTAACATAAGAAACATAAAATGTATACAAAGTATGGGCATTTTTAGCTGCCTATGAATTTAGCACAAAGACCATGACCTAGGTTAAAGTGAGATTCAGAATATGGGCCAGAGAGTTGAATATTTCTCAGGCATGTTTAGAGCTAATACCAAAGTGCACAGAAGCAACATATGTTTTATAAGACCTCATATGAAATATTTTCTTTCTGTTCATCACCGGTAGGCCTGGCTCCTTCAAGTCTGAGAATTGTAACATGAGTGTTAGTAAGGTCACAGACATTGAAGAGACTATCTGGTCCCCTAGATGGGGTGTAAAGGGAAAGGTCGATCTTACAGTAGAGGTCAAGGTAAGAATTAATAGATAGGATGTATCTGTGAAGGGTGATTTTCATGTTTAAATGTATCAGCTCGTTGATCACGATTAATTTGAATATAACGTACATTTTCCTAGAAAATATAACTAAAGGACTAAGGATACTTGTTTCTAAATTTTAGGTTATTTCATGCATTTTGATTTTAAGCAAGGTGCAAATTTATTTCAAATCATAGTTCAATCGATGTGAGGTCATTATAAGCCATTCTCATTAATTTGAACTTCAGTATTCATGTTATGATTAAGAACTAGGCACAATACAATATTTCATGTCTCAATGCTCACATCAAAACATATGTTTAATTTCAAATAGAGTCATTTACCAATCATATGTTTTGTGGTGGCCTTTGCTCTGCTTGATGATGGTCTTGAGCTCTCACCACAGATGCTAGGGTTCAACAATAAGATATTTTTCCCAACATGAATGCTATTAGAAAATCCTAGCAAGAGGTAGGAGGATGTCCTTGAAGATACAAATTTAGAATTAATCGGAGTTTACTTTTCAAAGTATTCAATTATACTGTCTGTATTGTTCATTCATCCTTATTTTTAGATTCACAGACCATCCTGTTCACAATCTGTTGAGCATGCTATGCCTCTAGAATTGAAAACAGGCAGGGAGACCAACTCTATTGAACATCGTAGCCAGGTAATTTTCAAGATTTGAGATTATTCTAATGACCCATGAAAGCAAGCATACAAATGAATCTAGCTTCCAATGGCTTTCAAATACATGCATAAGAGATGAGAAATACAATATATTATAAAATAGAAATCTGTACATAAACAAAATAACATAGCTTTTTTGCAATAACTTAATACTCTTTCGAATTCATAATTCAAGAGTTAAGATGTCTGCATGCTGCAACCCCCATTTGCGGCGGAAGCCAAAAATTTTAGGGGGGGCCACCACAATTTTTGGACAAGCAAAAAAAAATTTAGGGGGGATCTGCCTATGGCAACCCCCCCCCCAAAAAAAATGCGTATATAATGAATGTATTGGTGATAGATTAGAAGGATTATGAGGATGACGATGATGATTAAGATTTATACATTTGTTGCATTTTCATTATCTTCAGTTGATACTGTACAGTCTGATGCTAGGTGACCTTCAAACGACCTCTGACCTTGGGTTTCTTCTCTATCTAAAGACAGCAGCAATGAAATCTGTTCCTGCTAACCATATGGATAAAAGAGGTATTCAATATTAATCACTGGTATTTGACGTTAAATGTACATTCAGTTTAAGCACTCTGGTACAACTCATCTTCGCTAACTGCTTTGGTAATAAAAGTGTTTATTACATGTTAAACCAATAAGGTTTGCCAATCCATCTATTTGCCAACATTTGGACTGACATGCTTATTTCAAAGCAGATCCCATGATGCCCAACAGCCATATCTAAGACAGTACAAGGGATAGACCAAACACTTTGGCAATTATTTTGAAAGGCTCGATTTCGCTCATGGGGAAGGGCGCCCAACAGCATTGGTTGTGAACCATCGCACATCGGCATGCGGCTGTGTATAAAACATATGGGGAAAATGAGAAGGGTTTTCGGAGAGGGCACAAGGGCGGAGATAGAAATGATTCCCCCTTTTATTACTCAGAAACCCCTGAAATTTATTTGTTTCTAATGTGAGAAAAACAAATTTGAAAGATTTTTTTAAATGTAAAAATCGTCTATTCCTCCATCCATCAACCATTTCCCTTATATGTTTTGTACACGACCAAAAATGGCGATACGTGAAGGCTGGCGAAGGTTTACCTACTCCATGCTGTGAAATGCTCTACCCGAGCACTCCATTAAGTGCACTATTGATTATTCAGTCTTCCCTTTGTAGTGTCTTTGGCCATACTGATAACAGGGGAAATTCTCTCTATACTGTTAACATACTTTTTTTATTATACTGTATGTGATTGAAAATACATATCAACAGTATTTAGGCGAATAGTTACCTCAAAGACAATAGTGGAAGAGCCGTGGTGTAGTGGTTCTGACTCTCGCATTGTAAACAGAGGGTCGTGTGTTCGAATCCCACCGCGGTCTAGCGTCCTTTGGCAAGGCGTTAATCCACACTTTGCCACTCTCGACCCAGGTGCTAAATGGGTACCCCGTAGGATGCGAAAAATATTGTATGTTTGATTTTGCCAGCGCCATAATGTGGCTGCGATGTATGCAAGGAATGCTCCCCAGGGAGTGGAAATTGTGCACTTTTAGTGCTTGATTGAAATGAATCCAATGACCGGGGTAATAATATGCTGTAACGCGCTTTGGGCCATTCTGGCAAAAGCGCTTTATAAAAATTGGCTATTATTATTAGTAGTAGTAGAAGTCACAATGTACTTTTGCCAATTATTTAAGTAGACTAGAATTACCCCCATATTTTTTAGAGAAAAAAAATCACTAAATCTAATGAATGCATGTGTTTGCTGAAAATGATATTAATTAGTGGTGTTTTTGTTTTTTCCTATTCTAGGTTGCAATAATGATACCAATCCTAATTGTTTTCTTTAAAATGGAAACCTAAAAACTATAAAAAGTTTACTGTAGTTTTAATGATCTTTCTCTCCAAATCCCTTGGCTTTGTCTTCACAGAGCTCATCCATCTACGTAACCAGCTAGCCTTCTACCTCTCCCGGACTGCCAGGTCAATAACCACATCCACTGCCCCTTCCTCAGCTGACTGGCCATCCCAAACTAAACCTAATCTCATCCCTCCTGTCCTCCCAGAACCAATCCGTGATGATTTCTCCTGTAAGCGATGCGCCCATCTCCAAGCCTGTAGCAGCCTTCACAAGTATGTTGTACCAAATTTTCTTGCCCCACAGGTTTCTCTCTCTTCATCAATGCAGCCGCAAATTTTTGTCAATTATGTTTTGGCATTGCAAGATGAAGAGCTGTGAATATCAAAGAAAAATAATTCATCATGAACAGATATCTTGCAATTTAAATTTAGTTATCCTGTTATTTTTATTAAGTCATTCATGAAAATGAATATGAAATATTATACAGATATTGACTAATGGGGTGTGTAATATAAACATTCTTTGGACCGCTGGATTTATATTTTCCCGAGGGGTTATATTTTCCCCGAAGCGCGCAGCGCTGAGGGAAAATATGATCATGAGGGAAAATATTAATCCTTTAGGCGGTCCAAAGAATGTTTTTTTTTACACATCCCATCAGTCAATATCTGTTATATTAGATAGCCTTTAATGATGAAGATAAAAATGGCCTAACGATGCGTGCAGCCTATTGTTTACGATAGTCAGTGATTGATGGAACTGGTATAGATCTAGATGTAACTTTAGTCTACTACTACTACTTTAATGCAGTGAATGGCCCTTTTCTAATCAACTCAAGTTTGTTTTAGGCCTAGCCATAGATCTAAGTTAGAGTCCAGTCCAGATACTTAAGTCCCACATATTTTATTTCCGTGTAGTTGGTAACATCTAATCCACAAGAGGGCGCGATACACGTAGAAAAATATATTCACGGACCGGTTGGTCAATATATTCATCGAAGGTGGACCGGCTGGGAAAATACACGGATTTCGATCATATCACGTGACGCGCAATTGACCAATCGCGCTTGGCTATCTGTCTTGGCTATCTAATATTTATAAATATATTTGTTTGATAGTAGATTTTATTTTGTATAAAATGATCGCTCTTTATCAATTCAATTCATCAATTCAATTCATCTTTATTTCACAAGCCAATTAAAAAAGCTCTTTTTAAAAACAACATACATACAGTATAAACAGTTCAAAGATAAAAATATAACAATGAAAAGTAGCTCATCGCAGGATATATAAATGTTCCATAAGGCATTGTGGTAAAATACAATACATGTTGACTAATTATTAAAATATAAGGACGTGTTCAGAAAATAAAGGCTTGTGAGGCACACCTAAAAAGGCCTAGAGGCCTGCAGGCAAGGTAGCCTGAATAGGAAAAATTAGCTATTAATAAAAGAAGAGAACACATAGTTGGAGCAGGAAGCTTAGAAAAAAAAGAAGAAGAAAGGGGGTACAAAACAAGAGAAGAGATAAGAGAAGGGGGTAGATGTGGAAAGAAATAAGAAAAGAAAGAAAAGAGGAGAAGTGAAAAAAAAGTGAGCTCCAAAGTAGGGAAGATGAGCAGGAGAGATTGGATAGAGATATGCAAGTATATAGAGTAGACATTCCTTTAGACCAGACAAACCCAGCACAAAAACAAAAATACCTTGATGTAATGTCAGAGCTGCCAAGTAGTACTGATTTTCCGTATTTAGTACTGAAAATAGAGAAGAATACTGATGGTTTCATGCAAAATACTGATTTCTTAAGTTTCAGTTTATGTGTTGTCCTATGGTATTCCTGTGAAAATACTAATTTCCTCACCAAAATACTGATTTTCAGCCTTGAAAATACTGAAATGTTCTTGTTCAGGTTGGCAGCTCTGTAATGTACTTATGCTATTATTCGATGTGAGCTTGTAGAAAAGACTTGTAATATTTTTTGAAAGTATTTAATGAAGGTGAGTTCTTTAAGTAGGATGGCATATTATTCCACAGCTTTGAACCATTCACTGTGATCGAATTTGAAGAAAGTATGTTTGATTTCATGAATGGGGTGCTGAGATGTTTGTTATGTCTTGTGTAGTAAGAATGAAGGGAGTCTGCAGTGGAGAACATGTTGTCAAAAATATGGGGTAAAATTTGCTTGTGGTATTTATACATGAATAAAGCCGTTTGGTATTTAACAATGTCTGGAAGTCGTAGGATATTCAATTGCTTATATAGAGGGGGTGTGTGAGCACGGAAATCTGCATGCGTGAGGCTGCGAATGACCTTCTTTTGGAGGATCAGTGTATGGTTCAAAGCTGTGGGAGATGCTCTGCCCCATAATATGTTACCATAATTTAAGTATGGCAAAAACAAAGTATTATACAGTACATGAAGTGTTTTTAAAGGTAATACATGCGACAATTTATAGATTATACCACAATTTCTTGACAAGATTTGATTAAGACTGTCTATGTGACTTTTCCAATTTAAGTTTTGGTCAATAATCACACCAAGAAATTTAATACAATTGACTCTCTCAATAGTATTCGAATTAAAAGTTATATCATTATTTTTTATCAATTGTTGATGAAAGCCAAAATTCATGAATTTTGTTTTTTGAACATTAATAGAGAGTTTGTTAGCTTGAAGCCATTCTAATAAATTGGCAAGATTATTGTTAATATCCTCTGTGAGTTTTGCAGAATCTTTGTTACTAAATATTAAGTTTGTGTCATCTGCATATAAAACAGTGTCACAATGTGTTAAGGAATTATTAATATCGTTCACATATAAAAGAAAAAACAATGGGCCAAGAATTGACCCTTGCGGAATTCCGCACTTAACAGATAACAGAGGGGAGGAATAAGTATCGACACAAGTGAATTGTCTCCGCCCTTTAAGATAACGTTCTATAAGATACAGGGCGGTACCTCGAATACCATAGTAATACAATTTTTTCAACATGATACCAAAGTCTAGGGTGTCGAATGCCTTGGAGAGATCAATAAAAATGCTTGTACAAAGTTCTTTTTTGTTCAAGGCATCCGACACCCTATTTATGAAATATAAAAGTGCATGTTCAATGGAATGATTTTTACGAAAACCGAATTGGCTTGGATGTAATAACTTATTTTTTTCAATATAGAGTGATAATCTTTTATAAATAATTTTTTCAAGTATTTTGGAAAAGAATGGCAGGATAGAAACAGGTCTGTAGTTATTTACTTCATGTTTATCACCCTTTTTGAAAATTGGAATAATTTTAGAGACTTTTAATTTATCTGGAAAAATACCTTTCTTTAAGCAGTGATTGAAAATATAACATAGCCGGATCGGCTATGGAAAAAATTACATGCTTTATGACTTTTGACAATATACCATCAAAACCACTGGAATTGCTATTCTTCATGCTTTTCACATGTTGAATTATTTCACTGGGGCTAGTAGGGGAGAGGAATATTGAGTTGGGAAAATTTGTGTTCAAATAATCGTTAAAACATTTTTTTGGAATTGGAATATTTTTATTGAGTTCTGGACCAATATTCTGAAAGTGTACGTTGAATAAGTCGGAAATTTTTTGTTTATCCTGGGTTACATCACCATTACATTGAACATAACTAACATGTGAACCTGCATTTTTGTTGAGTGCATGGTTTATTATTTTCCAAGTCTTTGTTGTGTTACCACATGCAGTATTTAATGCATTATGATAATATTGGCGCTTACTGAGTCTAATAAGTGAGTTTAGTCTATTTCGGTATGATACATACTTCAACCGTTTCAGGGTGGTTGGCTTTTTCAAAACTTTGCGGTATAAATCATTCTTCTTATTAATTGATTTAATAATGCCCCTTGTAATCCACGGTTGTCGTGGACATTCACGATTTACAACATTCTGAAGGGGCAAATGTTTATCATATAGCTCCTGAAAATTAGAAAGAAAAATATTGTATGCTTCATTTGGGTCTTCAATTCCAAAAATACCAGACCAGTCATGCATGCTCAAAATTGACGAAAAGTGGTTAAGGTTGTCGATTGATAAATTTCGTTTTTGAAATTTTGTTTTGGGTTGATTTTGTAGTTTAGATTCTGAAATATGAAATAAAGGAAAATGGTCAGATATATCGGAGTATAAAACGCCATTGTTTGATTTTTTATTACAGAGATTGACAAAAATATTGTCAATACATGAAATTGAAGTAGCTGATACACGCGTTGGTTTCGTAATAAGCGGTCTGAATGAGAAAGACGCAAGTGTATCAGAAAAAGTTTGAGTGGATGCATGATGAGGTCTGAGTAAGTTGAAATTAAAATCACCCATGATATAGGCTGGTTTATTTTCCTGGGTTATATGGCATAGACATTGTTGTAAAGAATTAATAAAAACATCTGGATTACAGTCAGGAGCGCGATATATGATCCCTATAATACACGAAGTCTCTTCACATGTACCTGATAATATTTCTATAAATAAAGTATCAATTTTTTCAGAACTGAAATTCAGATCGTCACGTGTATTATAGACAAGTTGATCAGATACATATAAACAAACCCCTCCACCTCTTCGTGGTCTATATTTTTGTAAAAAAGAATAGTGAGGAATATTATACAAAGTGGAAACAGAGCTCTTGAACCAGGTTTCAGTGAAACCATATATTTGAAAATTATGTGATAAACTCTGTAATAAGTTCATGCAATAGGGGAATTTCTTGGCTAAGCTCTGGGCATTCATATAGAATATAGAAAAAGATGAAGTGTTCAAGTTAGATGTACTACATGCATTATTAAAAGAGTCAATCGAGTAGTATTTACAGCTATTGTCATCCCTAAAAGCTACGTCAAAATTTGACTCGTCAAGTAGAGGAGAAGAGAAAATCTCTAGGTTCTCAAAATGTCGAGTTTGTACAGGTAAGCATGAGGAACATGAGACTGCATTAACAAATTCTTGTTCATTTTTGATATTATAGAAAGGTAAGATAGAGGCAAGGCAAGATGGACATGGCGAATATGTATTGATACCGAGTCCTACTTTATTTAGACAAGTGATGTGTGCAATGGACTCACATATAGTACAGTTAGCAGTATCAGCTATGTCATTCACATCATTTTTGCAGATAGAGCAGGTGTATGACATAGGGAACACAAATACAATTAACAAGCAACAACAATTACACAGTAAAAAGAGAAAAATTAAGACTACAGTTGGGTAAAACAAAAATACCTGATATACTCTCAAGACATTAACAATGGAAGATCAATAAGTTCATCGTGTAAAGTACTAAAGTCCAGTCTTAGAGATTCAAGAGATCTTGTTCACATGTGATGAGTTTCTTCACAGTCTTTCCATTAGTGGAGGGTAGTGACACAAATACTCTGCCATCAGTGCTCCAACAAGATAGGATCTTGGAAGTTTCTCTCGATTTGAGGACCTTCTGATAGAGGATTTGGCGAACTTGTGTCAAATCTTCTTGGATACTCATTTTCTTCCTTTCAGAAGCTTTCTAGCACCAATGACCTTAGCTCGGACTCTGTAAGAACAGAACTTTACAAGCACTGGACGCGGGTGGCCATTGGAAGCTCGTTGCTTTACTCTGTGGCATCTGTCGATATCATCTTTGGATACATTGACTTGTAATTCCTTTTTAAACAGAGAGCACACAACATCGTCGACATTTTCTCCTGATTTTTCTGGAATCCCGAAGATACGTACGCTGTTACGCCTTGTATACTGCTCCAGATTATCAATGAGGGAGGTTGCCTTCTGCAGCTTGTTGTTTTGGGTTTCCAGTTGCTCTTGTAGTTTCTTGACCTCTGCGTGACAGGAGACCTGGGATGATTCTATATCCATAATTTTGGCTTGGTTAATCTCAATTTGATCGATCTGGGCCTGGAACTTGGAGATGGCATCTGAGACAGCATTGCTGACTAATGCTAGAAAATCTTCATTTTCTAGAAGATCCTTGAGTATCTGTGTAATTACACCAGTTGAATGGGAACGGGTCATCATGGCAGGTGACAGAAAGACAACATCCACTGAGAGGCTGGTACAATATATCAAGGTGATGTTTTTATCAATATAGCTCGAGTTCAGCTTAAGTTCAGCACTAGTGTCTTATTGGCATACAATAACAGCGGCGTGAAAATGAGATGTAACGTCAGACTGATTTCACAGATGTCTAGAATCTATGTGATAGGTCATGAGAGCTATCGGGCAAGAAGTACAAAATCAAAAAGAAATTACATGATCACAAGTCTAAACACAAAAGGTAAGAGCTATTGATGACGTGTCCCGGTGTTACCGACGCTACCACGAATATATCATAAACAAGGTCGGCACTACATCAAGATAGGCGGGTGGGACCAGCATTAAGATAGTTGAGTTTTACAGCGGTATTCACTTACAAGTGAAGGCTTTAAAAAGAAGGTCCGTGAAGCAAAACCGGAGTCCGGTAAGATGTTAAACCTGGCTTCAGATATTTTCAACACCAATCAGCAGACTTTAGTTCACAGATAAAGATACAAAATAGTATTTTACATTACTTTCTGAAGACTTGTTAGTAGGTATGTTGCAAAAGCGCCCTCAGCAGATACATGTGTTGAATGTCAACTTAAATTGAAATGGATGAAATCCGGAACCTCAAGAAGCGACTCGAATCAAAAATCAAGTCGATCACAAGCTTTCACAAACTGAAGCAAACAAAGTAGCAAGCTTTCACAAACTGAAGCAAACGAAGTAGCAAGCTTTAACAAACTGAAGCAAACGAAGTAGCTATAAATGAATTTCCGTATGTAATCGATAACCAACGCAGCGAGACGAATCTCGGGTCTGAAATTTATAGGAATCCTTGAGCATGTTTACAGCACCCAAATGTTTATAGCTTATCTCAGATTTCACATAAAGCTTGCATCTCAAGCTCATTCCCTCCCCAGTACCCTCCAATCACAAAATAATCCTAGAGCATTCAAATAGACCTCTCCCAATACTTATGCCATACATGTATGTAACTGATTAATGTCGGCAATGTTTAAGTGTTATTCTAAGTAATTCATTATGTTGTATCATTTTTATTTCTGTAAAGTGCATTGAGAGTCCTTTCAGGTCTGAAATGCAATATATAAGAACTGCATTATTATTATTATTATTCTTCATTGTTAGATTAAAAGTTGTTAAATAATGCTCTTCGGGAATAGAAGCAGATGCAGTTGTAACAAAGTAGCTTAGATGATTTATTCATTCCCTTCTGATTGTTTTATATTCTCCCTCTTTTGTTCAGATTGGAGGGTTCCCCCACCCAGCTACCTTCATCTGTTCAAGGTCTATTCAATGAAACCATTGAACATTTACAAGACTCGCATCTCCAGTATTTTGCTCACTGGTATCTCCTCTGCTGCCTGGAGCATGAGGCCACAAAGAAGAGGAACAATAGTAAAAACATCTGGTGCAAGGAGTCTATTGAGCGGTAGGTAATGTGTTGTGTGTGCTACACATTACACTCAGTATCTATTATTTACCTGGAACCAAAGTATCAAAAACTTGATTGGAGGATACCTATCGTAATGTATCATCAACAGATTAGAATCCTATATTGTCAATGAAAGCAAATAACACGTGCAACGAGACACGCTGAATTGAACTGAACTGAAACGTCCCCTGGAAAATCAGACATGCATTGGACGGAGGGGCAATTTATAAACCAATGCCATCTGTGTTTAATTTGTAGAGAGAAAGATGGTGAATGTTGGAGTAACATGGAGTTTGTGAGCTCAACACCCAAAGATCAACAGAATGGAGGATTTACACTGGTTTTTAGAAGAAAACAAGGAGTGAAAGGGTAAGTAATATTGTAGTACCTAAGTAGGTATTATCAGTACTGTTGGTAGTGGTGGTGATGATGGTGGTGGTGGTGGTGATGGTGGTGGTGGTGGTGATGGTAGTGGTGGTGGTGATGGTGGTGGTGGTGGTGGTGATGGTGGTGGTGGTGGTGATGGTAGTGGTGGTGGTGGTGGTGGTGGTGGTGGTGATGGTAGTGGTGGTGGTGAAGGTGGTGGTAGTGGTGATGGTGGTGGTGATGGTGGTGGTGGTGGTGATGGTGGTGGTGGTGGTGGCTAGAGCAGCATCAGGGGCTTTAGCAGCAGTAATGATAGAAGTGGAGTGGTAGAACCAGCAGCAACTGTAAACATAAAATGTCTTTGTAATATGTTTAATGTCATGTACACTACAATTTTTTGTTTTTCGAATCAAGTATGCAATCTAATTATTTGGTGTAAGCCAAAAATTCATTTGCATTGAAATTGTCTCTATTTGTAATTTAAAAAAATTGTGTCTATTTTATTTAATGCCTTTCTGACCATTGAAAAATAAATGGTAGTATTCTTAAAATTGATGTAGACACATTTCAATGTCAGTCAAATATATTACAATTTGATTTACCATCTTAACAGTGTGGAATCTTTGTAAAATGTTTCAATTTGACTGGTACTGGTTAAAAAAAAAATAATAATGCCTTGCTTATTCTTTTTTTCCAGATGTTCAACAGCCAGCTTGGGTAAATGCTTGATGAGAGATGGTGACAGGGTAGTCATTAGCATTGAAGGGAGTAGAAGAGTTGCTATCTGTGTGGGGTTCATTGATACAATTACTAAAACAGATATCAAGATTAGTTCAGACAGGTGGGTTCATAGATATATATATATAGATAGATAGATAGATAAAAAACACTTTCGTAAAACAGTAACTATGAATTAACTGAAATTTGCATGGATAAAAAAGAATTTTTCAGTTTAATGATATCACTATATTTTTTTCAAATTTCGAAAATAACTCATGAAGAACTGAAATGTTTGATTAATTGGACATACAATCATCAAGGATGCATGAATATTGATGCTATGAACTACTAATGATAATATAATTTGATAAGTTACATATGTGAATGATTTTGTTACTTTGTTTTACATCAGCCAATTGAAGAAGGATGGCAAAGAACCCACTCTTTATCGTATTGACAAGGATGATAGCTACAACAGCATGGCAGCTAGTATGGTCAATCTTACCAAACTCATGAAACCTGAACATACCAAGTAGGTATCAACTAACATGAAATTAATTGATGGGAAAATATGTGGAAAATCACCCAGTACTCACGCTTCACATCACAGGAAGTTTTTACTAATTTTGTGGATTGTCTTGAAGATATTAAAAAAATTGTGTGCTATAATGATGTTTATTAGATCTGTTAATTCAAACAAATTGCACAATTTTTTTGTAACTATTACAGGGTATAATATTTGATATGGGTGATATATACATAATTCATGGAAATCTAACATTCATATAGATGGTATTTCATTTTCAAGCGCTTTAAAGATGTTGAGCACATGTAATTTATTTTATAGTTTTGTTATAAAAACTTGTTAATTGAGATTTCTTTGCATTAAATATCATGTTTGATTGTTTTTAACCAACCAATTTCAGGTTACAAAACATTGTGATCAATAAACAGCCACCTACATCCATCAAGAAACCCAACCTGCCTTCTCGAGCCAGAGGTGAGGTAGCAATAATTATGAAAGACTTGAATGAAGACCAACGTGCTGCTATCAAGGCAGTCCTTCGAAGCCAAGACTATACTCTCATCATTGGCATGCCTGGCACAGGTTAGAATCTTTATCTCAAAATATTTTTTTATTTTAAGATAACTTGTGAGATGTACTAATCATTATGTGATTATTTTAGATAAAAAAATCTAGATGAGATTACTCCTGAAAGAAATTGTTTCCCACCCCTGTCAGGCAAGTTTTCATGAGTTGTAATGTTGTATTTTTTTAGTATTTTAGATAAAAATATAACAAAGTAATTCCTGAATAGGACTTTCATTATTAGCACAAAAAGAATAGAAGAGAATTAATGGAAATTCTAACATGATTTGTTCTATCTCGATATTCTAGAATAATATTTTAGAAGAAATATGCTCCTTCTCCTGCTAATCCAATCCTGTAGGAAGTGTAGAAAATCAGTAAACATCAGTTTATTTCTCAGTTAAGTATAAAGAGTATTTTTTGTGTTTGTCCAGGTAAAACAACCACCATAGTAGCGCTTGTGAGAATCCTTGTAGCATGCGGTATGTCTGTTCTTCTAACCAGCTACACTCACTCTGCTGTAGATAACATACTACTCAAACTACTCAAGGTAAGAATACAATCTGAGTTTTTTCCTACATTCATTCATTCACATTCTCTAATTTCACATCCCATGTGTTGTTAGGTTTCCTTACTGGAAATTTACTACCTACTTGTGTGGCAGCTCTTTTTTAATCCATTCAAACACCTAGTGGGAGACTTAGTGTATTTTCTGTGCAAATAATAACAAATTAATGCACCCCTCCCCCTCCCCCTTTAGGACAATACAGCTGGTTAATTAAAAGAGAGATCTAGAGAAAGAGAGAAAATCAATAATGCATACTCATGGGACAATACCCAGGAAGTTAAACCGAAAGAGAGAGAGGAAAAAGAAAATCAATAAATCCTTATCATGAGACAATACAGAAGGAGATCTTTGAAGCCTATAAAGTCATGTTCATTGTCAGGAGCTATGAGTTATAGAACCTTTGTGAAAAGGGGCTTTTCTCAAAGACACTGGGATCCTGATTCAAATTCCTTCTTTCTTTTGTATGGGCTATTTTAGTCAAATTTGAATGCTCTGGTACCAGTGGAAGCTTATGCAATCTGACCAAGTAAATACTTAGAAATCTACTATACAACACCAGTAGAATTTGAGTTGGGCAGTATTTGTTATCTTCATTAAATTCACCCAATACGGAATATTGTTATCCTCGTGGAAACAGCCAAAAACTTGCAATGTACCGCTCACTTTCATATGCGACTGCAATTAATAAAGTCATCCAGATGGTTTCTTACCCCTTTGGCTGAATGAAAAAAAATAAGTCTTTGCACCATGACCTTCCATCTTCTTCTTTTTCATCTTATTTGTAATGTGGTCTCTGTATGAGATGACAAGGTGTCTTCTAAATCTTCTCATCTCCAGGGACTGTACCTTTCTCTCAGTTTCTGTTTTCACTGTCATCGGGTCACATACAGAATATGGACATGCAGGACAAGGGACCGTAACAGTCTGATCTTTGATCTTAGGGCTTTAATAGTGCAATGCTGATGTCTGGGCTGTCCATGAGGGACTTATTTGCATTTTATTCTGTTTATTATAAAGCAGATTTCAGTTGAGACAATTTATTTGACTTCTATTCATTTGTTAGTTTGTTAACTTTAAATTGGTGACTCTCTCTCTCTCAGTATCAATACTGTTTTCATGAGCAGCCTGGTACATAAAATGATAAACAGAAAATTGAGCAAATTTATGATATTTACATGATTGACTGTTTGTCCCTTTTTAGGTTGTATCAATGGTACATGTAGGTGTTTGGGTGTATCATTCTAAATAGAGTAATTTAATAATCATTCTGATGTGATTTTCATTACTACCGAGTACAAGATTGATATCTTACGCCTTGGAGCACAGCATAACATCCATCCTGAATTGAGAGATTTCTCTGATAGCAAACTGATGAAAGAAGCATCCGGCGTATCACAACTGGCTACACAGATGGAGAGAAAGGTATGAAGTCATCCAGTGTCAGAGAGTTCTTTACATTTAGTATTGTCAGAAATGTGAACAGCCTGTGTTGGAGTGAAGTGAACAAGTGCAGTGTGGATGCGTGAGAGGTTGTTCGGGCCCTCTCCAACAGAATGTAACTTCTGCACATCTTACTTTTAGAAGATGCAATGTTAGCCATAATGTACTGCCTAATGCAACACTTATGCTTATAAGCTGAATTGATATGTTGATTTTGAGTAAGTTATCCATTAACTCTTAATCAGTTCTGGTAAAAATTACATTTAGGATCCAAATTCAAATTTGTAGGAAATCCAGGTTCACCATGTATATGAAATCAAAGTAGAATTGTCATTATGCATGTAATGGTATACATGGAAAGAAAAAAAGATTTGGGTTTCTGACTTAAATGTAGACATTTACTGCATTGAATATGCGTAGAGGCACTTCATTATGACACATGGCATAGCCAGTCTGTAGCACATGATCAAATACTCAGTTCATATACCGATTTGTGTCCTCCTATTATTAAGATTTTGAAACGAGGGTGCATGTCCTTGGGACAAGTTGCACTCTTTGATTCCTTCAGTAATCCCATTTGGATGAGACGGAGAGAAACATGCACTCATGGCTTGCACGTTATTATTATTATTATTATTTTATTCGGCATTTCACCAAAAAAGTTTACAATCAATTTACAGGAGAATATACAATTACAAAGTGAAAAGGGATGTTTACAGAACAAGTCCAGGTTGCCTGGAAAAGGAAAAAGTTAAATAAATTACTGTAGCCCAAGAATAAAAACATGTATATACAAACAATAATTCATATAGAAAAAGCATATTGAAATTGATGTATAAGAACAATCCAATATAGTGTGATTGAAACGTACATGTAATTACAGGACAACTTAAAGAAGTTGTAGTAAATTGGTATTTAGATATACATTTAAATTGGCCAGGTAAATAAAAACTTTAAAATGAAGTACATTGTATTGGGAAAAGATGTATAAGCAGTAAAAAAGGAAACCTAATAAGATTTGGAATTAATAACAAAAGAAAATATGAATGTTAGAATAATGTACCGGTAAATGAGTGTATATTTAAACTGAAATTTGTCAGGTTAACAGTTCACTTAGGAATTACAATATATATGTTTGTTTAACGTAATTCAAACTAAAAGTATATAAAAGCAAATGGATTAAAGAACATTAGATTTAATGCAGTGAGTATAGAAAAGAAAAAGCTGACCAATATTCCATTCTGTTGCTCATAGAGCCCCCCCCCCCCTGCAGTAATCATTATACATCTTATTCAAATAACTCAGTCCGTAAGCGACGTAGCCATGGATTTAAAGATCTACAGACCAGGACAAACTCGTTTCGTAGACTAGGCGTTAATTCCTCCCACACTCTTGGGAAATAGTGGATTGGGGAGCAGTGTAACCTTTGGGTCCTAGCCAGCAGGTGTCTGAACAGTAGATTTTCTTGATGACGGTCATTAATGATTGTTTTGGAGATTATGATAGTAGAATCAATTTGTCTGAACAGGGACTTGGCAAAAAACGAAATCAATAGAAATTTGCGTCTAGAAGCCAGTGTTGGCCATTCTGAAATACGAAGACGATCTTCATATGACATCTGTTGTTTTTTCTGCTTTAACACCATACGGGTGGCTCTCCTTTGCAGAGACTCAATTCTGTCGATCAGACACCTGTTGTGTAGGTACCACGTGGGCATGCCATATTCAATAATGGGGAGTACTAGGGCTTTATACAATGCAAATAAAGCCTTTGTAGATAAACCCTGTGACATAGTAGTGATGAGACCAAGCAGTCGATTTGCTTTGGATACTACATATTCTACATGGGAATGCCAGGTAAGTTTAGAGTTTAATATTAGCCCAAGATATTTGATTTGTGAGACAGAGTCCAGGGGCTTATTACTCATGTCATCCAACAATGCGCATGGTTTTTGTTTTACTAACATTTAGTACCATGCGATTTGCTGTAAACCATAAACATATCTTATCTAAATCGTCCTGCAATATCCATCATGTGGCACATCAATGCCATTTAGGGGTGCAGTTCCTATGCTTGATTTTTGTTTTTGTCTGTGAGAAATAAATTTCTGTCACATTCATTAGTGCTACATTGTAAGAACAGTCATCACTTTACTGAGAAGTTTGAATCTCCCAGCTTACTAGTCTGGAAGCACTTCTGATATATTCTCATCTCGTTGCTCTTCTCTTACTCTGTCAAGCAGATCATCCATGATGTAGAATGAACTCCCCTTGAATTCTGTGGCATTACCTAGAACCACAACCTTGTAATGGAGATAGCTTGCTTCTGATTGGGTGTTATTGTGAAGTTGCAGATATGTACTCACTGATGTTTATTATCCTCATTATCTATTCATTGGTCAGCACAAAAGAAAAAAATAAACGCCATAATATGACTGGAACCATAAAAAAGCAAATTGCTTGTAACAAATGGCCAAGAAGACAAAATAACAAGCTACAAACAATAAAATGTAAATTTCAAAATATGTCAAATTCCATCTGCAAACACACGCAAGCACACACACAAACCTGATAATGTTATAGATTTCTGAGTAAATAATTCCTACATCATTTAAAACAGGGTAGTGATGTACATTTTTGAGATAAGTTGGAAGCTGATTCCACATTTTTATAAAAAGCTAGAGAATTTAGAGAGGAAGAAAGTTTCATATGGGAACATGGAAATTATCTCTTTGTTGAGTAGCATATGAATGATTATTGGAATTGAGAGTAAACATTACAATATTTCAATGGAGAGTCCCATTCTTACTCTGAGGCAAGTTCATGCAGAGGCAAAATATTGTGTGAAAAGGGGTTTACTTGCACTTGCACTTTGCATATTGGACTTTGTAATTTATTTTTTTCTGTAGGTTATGTGAATTCTTGAAGTGAGATTTATAGGTATTGGCCAAAGTGTAGTTACAGTAGTTCAGATGTGGCAAGATAATGCCATAATATAGGATATTTAAAACATTAGCGGATAATATGAACTAATTAGAGATGCATAGTAAATATAACCATCAAGTGTAACCATTGTTTGAAGTGAATGGCATTTTCAATTTGATTTGAACTCAGGGCACATGTCTATTCCAAAGCTCTCTCAAACTTCAATGAGCCACTGACCAATCAAAATTATTCTCATTGCATCTCACAGAAAGTAGTTGCAACAACAAGCTTGGGTATGAAGCATGCCCTCTTCACCCGTCACAGCTTTGATGTGTGTATCGTAGATGAGGCATCTCAGATCAGTCAACCTGTATGTCTAGGACCACTCTTCTCTGCCTCCAAGTTTGTTCTTGTAGGAGACCAGTGCCAGCTACCACCTCTAGTACAAAGCTCCAGAGCAAGGTTATTGGTCATTCTTTCATCATAAGCTCACTATTTGTTTTGCCTCCAACAACCTTCTAAATAATGTTTTAATGGACCACTCTACCATTGTAAATTTTAATGGAAAAAAAATTTTATTTTTTTACCATTCTTGGCTCCTGTTTGCATATGATTTTCCTCTTTCTCTTTGCAACTTAATTGTAAAACCTTGTGGGAAGTACTGTTTCTATCTTATTTTCTGAGCAAAGTCATCCATATTTTCCAGTTACACGGGATGGGAAGTTTATTTTTATGTCCAAAACATCTGTGGATCATTGCTTCTTATGTTCCGTCTCAAAGATCTACAGCACAACAGGATGTGATAGGGAAGTGTATTATAAATATGCAGTAATATGATACAGTTGAATTATGAGTCTTGTCTCACCCTGTGGTAATGGTTGCTCAGTTCAGATGTACAGTGGAACAGGTTGTGTGTAATTAAAAGTTGCAGTAGAGGGCAAAAAGCCCATCCAAGAGGATAGGATTTTATAATTTCTATTGCTTCTTGCCATTGCCATTTACTTATAATCTCAATAAAAAATTTAAAAAAAAAGATAATAATAATGGTACACTCGAAAGTTTCTAAAAGGAACAAAAAACATAGGTTACTGTTATACATGTATGTCATTATTATTGTATTGCTAATATCAAAATATTATAACATTTTTTTTTTTTTAATACTATATCTTTTGGTACCATAGGGATCTTGGTATGGATGAAAGCCTCTTCCAGAGACTGGTGTCAGCACACAGCTCAAGTGCTATGAGCCTCAGTCTTCAATTCAGAATGAACTCTGAGATCATGGCTATATCTAATCACATGGTCTATGATGGAGCAATGAGATGTGGCAATGAGGCAGTTGCCAAGGGAACTGTCTCTTTGCCTTACTGGGATGCATGGTGTGAGGTAGGTTTTAAATCTTTTTTAGTTAATTTCTGAGATAATCTGTATTGCAAAGAAGGGGATATAATTATGAAAGAATTATTGCAAAACTAAACACCTAGGTATACCTAGCACCATATTGTTTTTATAGCAATGTACATGGAGACCTCAGGTCAAGGAAGTTTTTTACTTACCCTCATTACAGTCAGTATGCCCAGATTTGTGCAACACTTTTGATGTTAACTGTATTGTAAAACGGTTTCAAATTAAACTCTTTCTGGTATATGACCAATGGGAAAACAATATTCAACCAATAGTGGATTTCATGTTTTGTGTGAAATCTGATATTGGTGTCCGGGCTGACTTTTACACCAGCCACAGCTCTGAACTTGAATTGAAGCTTGTGCTGAGACTAATGTCACTAGGTGTTGAAATACATGTATCAATAGGGCTTATGCATATGACATCATATTCTCATAGCGCCCTCCCTCAGAGGATATAGGAATACACTTAAACAGAGTTGTTAGAGATGCGCCAGCTGCAGATCACCAACGCACACGAGGTAATCCGGTGACATCAGTGCATAAGGTCAATAGTATTATTAGTACCATTATTGTACAATTATATTCAGTGTTGGAGCTAGGCTAAGCATTCAGTTTCACACCCTTAACACCAACACTTTACTGGAAATTATCAATTAAACTGTCACACCCTACTTGACTCCAAATCCTTCCCTTGTGCTCTCCTATAGGAATCCTGTGAAGATGCTTGGTTAGAAGATGCAGTAGATCCCAAAACCGTTGTGTCCTTCCTCAATACTGATCAAGCCTGTGGTCCAACAGATGAAGCGTCTCCAAGCAACACCAATAGGCTTGAAGCCATCCTGGTCAGGAGTATTGTAAAGAGCCTCATGCAAGTATGTATAGCCTTTTGACAATAATTTGTGAAATTTCTCCACCTCCTAAAAATGGTGCCTGTTGCACATGCCCCCTATTAAAGAGTGATTAATTTTTAGCCCTGATTATGTTGTCAACCTTTTCTCTCGTCGAAGCTTCTGATTAAAACTGTAACTTAACTTAACCTAGAATGATTCCTTATTTTGCTATTATAAGGGTTAACAATGTTCTACTGAGAGTGTACAAAACTACAAGATGTGTAAGCCCAAGTGCAATTTTTTTTTGCAAATTGCAAGACAAAGTAATTCCAATAATATTTAAGTGTTAACCAGAGTTTAAACTTAAAGAAAACAATAGCCTAAAATCGTACCTTTATTTGAGGTATTGTATCTTTGTTCAGATGATTTTCTGCTACATACCATTACATGTATGATATAATATAAAGGAACCATTTTCAGCATGAGGTACCCCTTATTATGACTTGCATTGGTATCAGTACACATAATTGTATGTGTCAATCCATATTTCATTCAGGCTGGTTGCACTGCTACTCAAATTGGAGTCATCTCACCATACCGCAGGCAGTGTCAACTACTCACCTCTACACTCGCCGACCTAGGGTCAAAGGTCAAATCATTAGAGGTCAACACAGTGGACAAGTACCAAGGTCGTGATAAGGATGTCATTGTTGTGTCTTTCTCTCATAGCACGACTGATTCTCAGGTATAACTTTTCTTTATTCACTGCTAACACATGATAGCTAGTGCCTTGAGCACTTTTCAGAGTAGATAAAAGAACTAAAAGAGCTAAATTTCATTATCATTATTGCTTTTGCAATAATTATAATAATAATGTGCAACATTTATAGAGCACGTAATACAATGTTTGGAGGTACTGCATGCTATTACCCTTATCCTGAGCAGGTGCTTCTATTGTCGGATGTTTGGTACTTGAGATGGTGTATCAAACATAACTGTGGTAGCATCAAGAAGATGAAATTGTGTGCAAGGATGTGTCCAGAGTGCAAAAAATATAATTGATGAAAACCATACAATCAAAGTTATGTAGCTTCACAAAAGTCAGTGCAGCATTTCTTACTCAGGAATCCTGCAATTGCATATTAAAGGAGCAATAAGCTGATTGGATTTCAGGGTCATGTGGACAAAGGTCACAGGGTCAAATGTCACAGTGGTAAATACATACATGGAAGTATGTTCTTGAGAAAATTAAGAGGTTTTTTAGGAATTGACTTCAAATTAAATACATGTATGCATATTGGAGGAACAATCTGATTAGATTAGTGTGTAATCTTGATTTGACAAATTTCAATTGCATGCATTTGAGAATCCATCTAGTTTTGTCTAATCTCATACTGTACATGTAGAAGCAATATTTACAAACTTACTATGCAGGATTTTTATTCAAGACATGAAGTTAATATCTTATTGATTTTGTTTTTATTCTGTTCATGGAGGTCAGGTAATGTACATATTTGCGTGTTATAAGTTGCAACTAAAACTTTATGATTATTTTAATTCTTTTATCCCCTTGATGTTGCAGGGTGGATCTATTCTGAATGACCTTCGTCGACTCAATGTTGCCATGACGAGGGCCAAGCACAAGTTGCTTTTGATTGGTAGCCTGAAGTGCCTGTCACAGTTTCAACCTGTCCAGAAACTCATTGCTTTCATGCAACAGCATCAACTAATATCCTTGACAATCACTTAACATATGAACTATGCTTCCATAAAGAGTAGAGATTTTCCAAGTTACTCTACTCTTAATCGCATGCTATATTGGTATCTTACCAAGGAGCATCCCCCCCTCCCTGAATATTTAAGATATTAGCTTTTAAAATGGGAGTCATTGATTTAATGCCATATTCTCTCTACTAGCTATTTATTTTGTAGTCTTATTGACTGTGATTATGGGGATATTAATGAGGTTAATGATGATGACGGATATGATTTGGTTATGGTGGTGGTGGTGGTGGTGGTGATATGAAGATGAGGAGGAAGATGATTATGTGGTGCTGGGAATGGTGATCATGATGTTAATATATATGATAATGATGGGGATCATATCCATGATTAAGACAGCAAAATTATCGATATACATATCAACAGCTTGAACAATTCATTTTCTATGTCATTGATAAAAGCTGCAGTGCGGATGTTCGTCTGAAGTAGTCTTGCCAATTTACCAGACCTATTCCCCAGATTTTGTTCTTAGTGAAAGTAAGAAACCTTGACTTTCTTCTTTACATCAGAAATCTCCCTCATGATGCCGGAAAGCAGACAACCTGACAAGACTCCTGAGCATCTAACATGTGGTGATAGATGGTACTCCAGGAAAAGTTCAGGCAAGCAAGTCCCTTTCAGTTCATTATTTAATGTAAGAAATTATAGATGGTTTAATGATGAAAACTATTGTTTTATATGGTGTTTGTGAGTAACTTGGAAGACTTACAAAATCAGTCGTTAGACTGGTTCTATGGTACATGATGTGAAGATACAGCCATCAGAGAATTGGCTAGGTTTGTATGTCTTCTTAAAGGGCCCAGCAACTGACAAATAATGGGGAAATTGAAACAATACGAAATTTGCAAAAGGCCAATTGACTTGGATAATATAATCCGTCCGTCATGAGCGCCCGTCGGACTAATACGATAGAAGTTCGGACAGCACGAATTTGACCGAACTCGTGATGGTTATTTACTTCGGATCATCGAAGTTCCAGTTTCCAACAATCCCAATTCCTAGACTCATAGCAGGTCTCTTGATAGCTAAATCAATATAAATAACCACTGAAGTTACATGTTTCAGAGTGAAAACACACAGTTTACTTCTGGTTGGTTAGTCTACTAACTATTGCTCTCCTATAGACCTCCCAGACATGCCGGCGTCTATTACATAACATTCCCAGGCATGCAGCCGAGTGAAAGACTTGAATCCTCTGTTCTGATATAAGCCTTGATTTCTTTATGATTTGTCAATGAAAGGTCGCCTTAAGAGGAGCAAACTCTACAAAAGAATGGTGCTGATATCATACCTCTCTTACACCTTTATATTAAAATACATGAAAAGCATCATTATGAAAACATACCTACATAAAAATTATAGCACTAACCTTGATTAAATGACATTAGACATGTATCTAAATATATCATTATTGGCAAGTATAAAAGCTTTTTGGAGTACATTACCAGAAAGCATTAGATGGTATCAGATATTATCTTTTCTGTGTTTTCACCATTGTACCTCTTCATTTGTTACATGATTGCCAATACATGTAGTTCAAATACCAGTGTGTATCACAAAACATTGTTGCTATAATCTTAGCCATCGCAAATAAAAGTCACTTGTGGGAAAGGTGACAATACTTTATATATCAGTTTCTCATTTTACTTAGGAAGACCTTTTACCTTTAATTGTTAAAAATTGCACTTCAAATGTCCTCTAATATATAGTGACTTGTATGATGACCACAGCTGACTTGATTGGGACTACCACTAGTGTGTAGTCCCATATATATACATTTCTGTGCTCACTGTACGTGGCTGTCATCAGAATAGAGTCATTTTCTTATCATTTCAGTTGTTATTGGTGCACGGTGCACTTTGAAACCCTTTTTAAAAAGCACTTTATAAATATCAAGCAAAGCACTGTTGATGAAGCTGGTAGAAAAACTCACTTTCGAGGCAAGCAGGATAATTATCAATATGTTTCCAAGGGGAAACTGAGGAAAGATAGCAAGTACATCCAGCTTGCAGAAGAAGTAATAGTTTGCCTCATCACCTGAAATCAAGAGGTGATTATAAGCTTTATATGCCACATCTGGAACCACTTTAAAAAGAGAAATGAAATGGAGGTTTGATTTTACAAAATAAAGATTTTCTAAAAAAACACTCTGATATGCTTATTTTAGTGCTTGTGCATATTTAAACTACATGCAAATATTTAGATCTTTAGTCAAGTAAGGTGGTGACACAACATTTGCTCCTGTGACAAATGCTCGGGGCTTAATTTCATCTCAGATGTAGGATTAGGGTACGGGTTGCAGTAGGTTTATGTTGGATTTAGGGTAGAGTAAAGCGTTAGGTCCAGGGTTGAAGTTAATCATTAAATAAGTGTGTAAAATGTAGAGCCGACAATGCACGTTCATTTTGCGCAAAACTTTACTGCTTGTGCATACGTACACTTTGCACATGCATCTAGATCTTCCGAGATCATCACTACATGTGGAGAAAGATGGAACAAAAACCACTGCATGGCATTGACCTATTCATTTCTTGTGTACAATGTGTTATGACCCTTTGGGGTGAAGTGGTAAGCGAAACACAGAAGTTCCATCACCACGAGTGATGCTTGATAGGTAGGCTACATTTTATAATGTCATTGACTTTTGTCCAATCCTATATAGCAAGATTCTTAGTATCAGAATATTAAATGCATTATTATCATTTTGAATAGTACTACTATGTCACACCGCCAGTATTAGACATATTCTTCCATATTTCAGTATCTTGATCTTCTTGAATACTACACTATCTGATGCCCATTGTGTTTATGCAGGGACAGCTAGTTGCCTGTATTCACTAAGTTGATATTTATATGAGCAATAATTTATTCACGTGCATGTGTAATCATCCAGTACTTGAGCAGGTAATCTATGCAAATATGATCATTACATTGCACTCACATACTCTATGCAATGAGCTTGCACATGCAGACCTCAAGTATGGTTAACGTGTTATCATTGAGGTTTTTTTTTCTCTCTTTTTTGAGGTCAAATTTGACAACTTTTGGTTGGCAGCTCTGCTTTCGACGACTTGTGAATAGGAGAATAAGATTTTGACATGGATAAACTACATGTAATTCAATTGATAGAAAAGTAAAAAAAAATAATTGAAGTTGATAAATAGGAATGATGATAAGTAGAACGTTTAAATTTTCAAATGTGTGATAGAAAATTTAAATTATATTACTTATCAATGTGTGAGAAATAAAAAAAAATATTTATGTAGAAAGAGACTTTGTGAGATAAATTTTTTATTCAAATTACAGTATTTATTACCCAAATGATATTGTGTATTATAGATGTGAATGATTGGATCCTAGCACTGTGATAAGAAGGATATCATTTGTGATCTTGTTTGCATTACTGTTTCTTATTAATAGATCTTAGTGACAGTAATCATTATGGTGAAGAATTGGATAATTTAAGCAATCCATCCTTTAAGTGGCTGAGTTTTACCAAAGACTTTGAATCTTCTGCCTTCCTGCCAAGCTGTACTGTGAAGGGTAGTATGACATGTACATATTATGTTATGCAGTGCCCAATGGAAGATCAGCCTGTACTATTATTATTATTATTATAAATGATAATAGTCAGTTCTTGTATAACACATAATACATTAGGAATAACGTCTCTATGCGCTTCCAGAAAACTTGGATATTATTACCATGACTTTAGCTTGGCTATCTAGGCGCTCAAGCAATCGAGGAATTTCTTCCTACCGGGTACTTATTCACCTCACCTTGGTTGAGTGCAGCACAATGTAGATATATTTCTTGCTGAAGGAAATTCCGCCATGACTGGGATTCAAACCCATGACCCTCCGTTTCATAGTCAGAAGACTAATCCACTGAGCCACAACACTCCACATTGTTATAATCATCATCATTATTATTATCATTATCATTTTCATTATAATTATTATTACACTGATGATGAAGTTTAAAAACAGAATTTGAAAGTATTGTTTTTATCAGCAGAAATAAAGTTATGAAAACAATCATATTTACCTTTTTTTTCAATATTGATGTTTTATTAATATTTGATATGTTCTTAAGTGAATGTCACTTTTATTAGTGATATTTGTTTTGTCATGAACTAGATGACCACTTGAAACTTATATTCATAAGCATGACTAATTACTCTTCGTGTTCATTCCTTATGAAATTTGTAGTTCTCTATCTCTATTGTCTGCCATTTATTAAAATTATCCTATTTTAGAGAAAATTATGTTTCTGAATAACATTTTTTTTACTTAGACCTTGTGACATTATGGGTTGCTGTTGAATGTATAGTGAGGTATAATTTGAATGAATATGATAACTTTTATGATGATGATGATGATGATGATGATGATGACAATGACGACGATGATGATGGTGGTGCTCGTGGTGGTAATGATGATGATAACAATGAAAGATAGTGATTTCATAAACATTCATCATTATACATTTATTGCTTCAAGTGCAGTGACTTATCGTGATCCATGAATTACATTATATTAACAATCTTTAATTAACTACTTCATAGGCTACTGGTAGGCAAAATTTTGACCAAATAATCAATTTATCTGAAGGTTTTGACATTCAAACTTAAAAATCTATGTAGCAAAGCTTCTTTACCTATAAAATCATGAGAAATCAGCCAAGTAAACATCAAGTTAATATTGCAAACAGAGTTTTGAGATTTTAGAAAAGACTTATGCATGTTTTCAGTTAATTCAGATTTCGAATTGTAGGTCTTTCTAATCTGTTATAAAAATATAGTTGAAAAAGAAAATGGAGTTAGATATACATGTATATTCATTATCAAATGTGAGTGAGATCCAAGAGGTAAATGAGTGTACTTTTCAAGTTCGTATGGATATTGTTCAACTTTTCATGTTGATAAATGAAATGGTAAAACTGGCAAATAATAACATTTATGGTTAGGGTCAACAGCTTGCTAGATCTTGTGAAAAGGTCAATTCTAATCAATTTCACCTCTCCTCGTTTCGAGAAGGGCGCCATCTTATTGTCAAGTTGCAAGATTTAAGATGTGATTTTTTTTTTCTGGCACAAGTTGAACTTAGCAATAATGTGATTGTGGAATCGTGTGTGACCTCACTTGATCACTGTCTGAAAGTCTGACTCTTATTAAGGAGAAGTTCATCTGACAGATAGTTGGTTTTAATCAAAAATAACATCTCGCGAAATCCATCAAATATTAACAGAGTTATGGAATTTTTTTTAATATATATATTTCAAATTTTTAATTTTATAACATCACATGTGATTTGCTCCCTCATGTATTATGAAATATGTATATCGTTCACTGCCATTGTCCCAGAGAATTGGTAAAACTGGTAATACTTGTAAATTCATCATATAATAAATATACCCATATAATAGTATTTTGATTCCTAAACCATAAAAATCAAACTTTATGAAATTCATATTACATGCCCTGTTGGACAGATGCTTGAAGTCATAAATTCAAAACTGAAAAAAAAATTAACTCTTATTTTTGATAGGTTTTCATCAGACCTTGAATGTTCATCTTTATTTTCATATGTTTTATGATCTTTATTGTCAAGGTGAACTTTCTCTTTGTCCCTGAGGAATGAATTTCTGCTGCAGTATAAGTATGGGTACAAATGTCCTTTGATAAAGATACCAGTTACCAACCACTAAGAAGCACAAGGGTAATCTTGAACACTCCACCCCCCCCCCCCCCCATTTCCAAGTTCTTTGACTTTCATGCAAGACCGTTGGCACCTTAATGGTGAACATCTGGTTCAATCAGATTGATGATGCCGTAGGCCTATATGTTCAATCAATATTGTGATTTCGGAAGAGGAAAAAATAATAGTTAAAAAAAAGGAAAAATAAGGAGAAAGAGAAAAAAAATCGAACGGGAAAATGAACGATTACGTCAAATTATATTTCTTATAGAAATCGGTAGTAACTATTGATGAAGTCATAGGGATATAGTGAGGGGGCATATCCCCTTGGTAAAGAGTCACCATAATTTTGCCGAGTTTTTTCCCCTTCGAAATTAGACAATCGTGAGAATATTGCCTAATAGCGCCATCATACAACGAGAATGCGTGACCTCGACTCAAACCGAGGAAGAGAAAGACAATGACGTATCGCTTTCGTTCCCTCATTCCATATAAAGATGTTCGATGTGTATTTCCTCCAAGTTTATTCCAGGAGCGCCCATGACGAGTTTTCACGCCTCGTCCACCAAGAGAGGTTATCATGCGCGTAGGGTAAGAGAGCCGCGACGCCCCAAGTCGCCTTACCCGACCGCCCCGCCAAACGGAGCTTTGGTATACTCTCATCCCAATCACCAAAACCCATGTCGGTGAGAAGCATATGCTAAATCGCTCAAGCGCAGCACTACTGCTATCTGATTTTAACGACCCTGTCAAATTTTCCCAAATGAAATGTATGAAAATGAGTGGAAAATATTCCCCTGAGTATGATTGCATCGCCTAAAAGAAAAAGGAGATGCAAACGTTAAAGATGAAAAATAACGTGGCAATGTCTGCGGTAATGATGATTTGCTGGCTTTCACATTTCTCATATTGGCATGAGATTTTTTTTCTGATTTTGAGAGCGGGGTGAGGAAATGTAAATCTGTGTGATATGAGAAGTTGGGGAGTTAATGATTTAGTAATGGGAAGCTTCTCGTCTCGGCCCTCTTCTATAGTATGAGGATGAGGTAATTACTTCTTTTGACGCCTTCTGACGCGTAAGATTCGACCAAGCGAATCCAACTAGCCCATCGACATTTTGTGAGGAAACTTAAAGGCAATATGACGCGTTTTTAAACACAGTCTGTACTCATATTACTTTTCAATCAAACATGCTTGGTTTCAGCCATTTTTTATTCGTTTATAAGAAAGTGTGAATAATAAGCTTTGAATGCATTCATGTTTCAGCATGATGAAAACGTGCTCCAGACAGAGACACAACTCGCAAGAGAGATTGTATACACCATGAAGGAAGTATATTAAAAGGAATAACTGGTGATATAATTAACAATATGTTGTAGATAATTATAATTTTGCTAATGACCCATTTAGTATGATATCAGTCTTTAACATGGACTGATTTAAAACTAATATATGTTCTTTAAAAAAACAAATGTACGCATATTGCATGTATTGTGTAGAAAATGCCATTTTCGCTTCATAGCTCGTTCATTTAAATGTGTATTAACATGATCACCATCATCGTCACCACAACCATCGCCATCATCGTCCCCACAACCATCGCTATCATCATCACCACAACCATCGCCATCATCGTCCCCACAACCATCGCTATCATCATCACCACAACCATCGCCATCATCGTCCCACAACCATCGCTATCATCATCACCACAACCATCGCTATCATCGTCACCACAATCATCGCTATCATCATCATCACAATCATCACCACCATCGCTATCATCGTCATCACAATCATCGTCACCACAACCATCGCTATCATCATCATCATCACCATCATCACCACCACAACCATCGCTATCATCGTCACCACAATCATCGCTATCATCATCATCACAATCATCACCACCACCACCATCGCTATCATCGTCATCACAATCATCGTCACCACAACCATCGCTATCATCATCATCACCCCCACCATCGCCATCATCGTCATCACAATCATCGTCACCATAACCATCGCTATGAACATCACCATCGCCATTATCGTCAACACAACCATCGCTATCATCATCACCACAATCATCGCTATCATCGTCACCACAACCATCGCTATCATCATCACCACAATCATCGCTATCATCGTCACCACAATCATCGCTATCATCATCACCACAACCATCGCTATCATCATCACCACAACCATCGCTATCATCGTCACCACAACCATCGTTATCATCACCACAATCATCGCCATCATCACCACAATCATCGCCATCATCACCACAACCATCGCTATCATCGTCATCACAATCATCGCCATCATCGTCAACACAACCATCGCTATCATCGTAACCACAACCATCGCAATCATCGTCACCACAATCATCGCCATCATCACCACAACCATCGCTATCATCATCACCACAATCATCGCTATCATCATCACCACAATCATCGCCATCATCATCACCACAATCATCGCCATCATCGTCCCCACAACCATCGCCATCATCATCACCACAACCATCGCTATCATCATCACCACAATCATCGCTATCATCGTCACCACAACCATCGCTATCATCATCACCACAACCATCGCTATCATCGTCCCCACAACCATCGCTATCATCATCATCACAATCATCACCACCACCACCATCGCCATCATCGTCATCACAATCATCGTCACCATAACCATCGCTATGAACATCACCATCGCCATTATCGTCAACACAACCATCGCTATCATCATCACCACAATCATCGCTATCATCGTCCCCACAATCATCACCACCACAACCATCGCTATCATCATCACCACAATCATCGCTATCATCATCACCACAACCATCGCTATCATCATCACCACAACCATCGCCATCATCGTCACCACAACCATCGCTATCATCGTCCCCACAACCATCGCTATCATCATCACCACAACCATCGCTATCATCATCACCACAATCATCGCTATCATCATCACCACAACCATCGCCATCATCGTCCCCACAACCATCGCTATCATCATCACCACAACCATCGCTATCATCATCACCACAACCATCGCTATCATCATCACCACAACCATCGCCATCATCGTCACCACAACCATCGCTATCATCGTCCCACAACCATCGCTATCATCATCACCACAATCATCGCTATCATCATCACCACAACCATCGCCATCATCGTCCCCACAACCATCGCTATCATCACCACCACAACCATCGCTATCATCATCACCACAATCATCGCTATCATCATCACCACAACCATCGCTATCATCATCACCACAACCATCGCTATCATCATCACCACAACCATCGCTATCATCATCACCACAATCATCGCTATCATCATCACCACAATCATCGCAATCATCGTCACCACAATCATCGCTATCATCATCACCACAATCATCGCAATCATCGTCCCCACAACCATCGCTATCATCATCACCACAACCATCGCTATCATCATCACCACAACCATCGCTATCATCATCACCACAACCATCGCTATCATCATCACCACAACCATCGCTATCATCATCACCACAATCATCGCTATCATCATCACCACAACCATCGCCATCATCGTCATCACAATCATCACCACCACCACCATCGCTATCATCGTCATCACAATCATCGTCACCACAACCATCACTATCATCATCACCACCACCATCGCCATCATCGTCATCACAATCATCGTCACCATAACCACCGCTATGAAGATCACCATCGCCATCATCAACACAATCATCGCTATCATCATCACCACCACCATCGCCATCATCGTCACCACAATCATCACCACCACAACCATCGCTATCATCATCACCACCACCATCGCAATCATCGTCACCATAACTATCGCTATCATCATTACCATCGCCATCATCGTCACCACAAGCATCGCTATCATCGTCAGTACTGTCATCGCCACCACCTCCATGTTTCATTGCCACCACTTCTGGACCCCTCAGAAGAACAACCTGTAGCTGAAGAGGTCAATCCATCCAACGAGTGGAAAATAAATAAAGAAATAATTAAAACCTCCATGACTATCATCACCACTATCATCGCCATCATCACCGCTACCACCATCGCCATCATCACCGCTACCACCATCGCCATCATCACCAACACCATAACCACTTTTGCACTGGGTTTTAAGTAATCAGTGTCTATTGAAAAAAATTGCGACAAATACTAATTGATATATTCACAATTTTCAACTGGAACAATATATTATTACTTGAATAATTTTCTTCAATTTGTTGAATTTTAATCGTGTTTTTTATTAATATATATTGGATCTACATGTATCTATCGACTCAACAATTGTATCAATTTAAGCAAAATTACTGTCTGTCATCTTTATAGAAATATGTTTATTATTTTCATTTCCTGGCATGTATTACGTTGTATTTAGAATATATTATCAGCTCTTTTTTAAAGGTGAACTACTGTATCTTTTTATTTTATTTTTTTCATATATGAACCTTTTTAAACACAGATTTTCAGCCATTGGCTGCCGCATGTATATTGTTTCTGAAATAAATAAACCATGAAAACTATCATCGTCATCATCACCAACACCACCATCATCATTGCCATCACATCAGGGGCGGATCCAGGTTTTCCACAGGGGGGGGCACATTTTCTGAGGAAAAATTTGACAAGCAAAAAAAAGTCTTCACTTTCAAAAGGGGGCACACTTCTATTTAAACAGCATTTCTACATTAAAAAAAATAATTATGCCTCTCAAAGGGGGGGGTGGCGGTTTTGCCCCTTCCATAAATTTTCATTATCTGCTCTGTATTTTGGTAATAATCAAATCAAGTTTGGAATGAAGAATGCATAATGGAGTATAGGCCTACCATACTAAACTAGACTAATTTATTTGGGGAGGGTGCGTATGAATGACCATCATATTAACGGTGACCCGTTTGTAAAATTCTATGCAATATTCATACTTTTTTATGGAATTTTTTTTTTTATTTACGTCCTATTTCATTTATGTATAATGAAATAAAAAAAACATATATTGGCTTATTGCGTTAAGTTATGTTCAGTTTCTAAGTGACAATTGCTACGTCCCCTAATTGTACTTTGAAGATGATTTTTTTTTCTTACTGTTATTATTTGATGTGAATGAATAGTAGTCACGGTTTTTTCCCCCTTTTCTTCTTTCTCGATTTGTATTCTGATGGTTACTTGGTGCTAGACTAAAAACAAATAAAGAAGAGAAAACTCGTCAAACGTCTTGGAATTCATAGATCACTTTAAAAATTTACATGAGGAATGGGTTGAAGGCCGTCAGAATGTGCACCTGTTAATTAAAAGGGACATCACTTAAACAACTTCCCGTATTTTTCTCACTACCAAATGGCATTGCGCGGGCGCATCAGTTTTCGCTGCACGTATAATCCTACCCTTAAAATCTTAAGGTTGTTTCGGAGTTTTATTCAAAGTGTCATCTAGCGTGATCTATCATGGTATGGCGGTGGCTCATCATTTGATAAATCACCGTATTATTCAATGCGATAACGAGCCACTAAGATTCGTGATCTATCAACCCCATTAGATCCCCCCCCCCCCCCCCTTCCTGAAGATGTGTGTGCGCGGTGCTCGCCAACCCGTGGTGTGATCGTAGTGATGCAAGCGGGCTTAGCGAGGATATGAGAGCTTGTTGGGCCAGCTGACATGGGGAACGAGTGAAAGTGTTAACCGCACAGAGCACACTTGTCCGATCCGATAAGCTTTGCTCATGATTCATACTGTACGTGCTCATTGAAAAGAAAAAGAGGGGAATGGAAGTGTCAAAGAGATACGAAAATTGATCTTTTCATCTTTCAAAAGAACAAAGCATAGATATGATTTCGTCAAAAAAGTGTGTCTCAGTGGTGGTCGGAAAGGGGGGCGGGGCATACTTAAGAAGATACTTCAAGTCAATCAGATGGTGATACAGTATAGGGTCCAAACTTGTTTCAAAATTACTGAAATCTATCTTGAAAGAAAAATGGAATGGTTGTTCAAATTCAACAATAAATGAAATTACTGTCTTTAAATTCTAAAGAAATGCTAATAATGTTTCTAATTTCTACTCTAAATGTCTGCCTTTGAATTTCCCCGGGGTTCATTGGCGGGGTATTTGATAAGGAGACAAGGCGGTCTATTTATTTTCTCAATCAAACAACAGGGGACTGCACGACCCAGCCCTCTTTTTTTTATCCCGTATTTTTTTCTTATACTTCTTTGGTTCCTTTTTCTCGTTTTGTTTCCCTTTTCACCATTTTCTTGGAAAATCAAAGGGGGTAGTCACCCCACCCTGCATGTATAACCGCCCTGAAAAGAAAAAAAAAATATCCTGATTCCAATATATTTTCTTTATATGTTTTTTCCCTTTCAGTATCTCTTTTTTTTGGGGGGGGTGGTCTGTTTTGCAAAACAGCTTCATAATAGAATGTAAAAGACAACTTGACACGAATTATTATCTATTAAACATTTCTAGATGAACATCATCGTAATGTACATCGAAGACAGTGGAAACTGTGCTTCCTTGTCACAGTATATATACATCTTGACAAATCCCCACTTGACGTGGAAAATATCATTGGTGTACTTTGGAATGACCATACTACAACATAAGTAAATTTACCGGAGCGAATACGAAGCTCATGCAGAGAAAAACGTACCGAAGCGGACTCCAGATAAATGTTTTTTGAAATCATATTACTAACACGTTTTCTGTAGCCATGTCTTTCTCATATAGTCACATTTGAGGTTATTAAATGCTTGTAACATTAATGCAATATTATTATAAATGCTTTTGAGATACTTAGGCCTGTGGATTTCTTCTACATGCTGATCCAGTTTTAGTGTCGAAATTGTCGTGGCGAATTTTATATTAGTGTATTTGAAAGGGCCATCAAATGAAATTACAGTATAAATTAATGAATAAACTAATCATGAATACAATTATCATGATTATTGATAAATGCAATGATAATAATTTTGATGATAAACATTGATATATGATGGGCTTAGACAACGGTCTGTCCTTTACAACAACAAAAATGTGTGTAGTGAATTTTAAACAAATTTTTCCAAGTATTTCAGAATCTGTCCCAATATTTATTTATTTATTTTATTTCCAGGCAAAAGACATCAAGAATAAGTACAGGAAGAAGAAATTACCACCGACTAGTGCCTGAGGATGACTAAAAGAAAAACTAGTTTCTGTATTTTTCAGGTATACTGAAAACACGGTAATTATAGGAAAATATGAATCAAACGAGTTTCACTAACATATAGATATTAATTTAATGGGTAAATTTCGTGCTGAAGGAAAACACCTCATGTCTCGGATTCGAATCAACGATCTTCTGATTTCAATATGAGATTCAGACCACGAGACCTCGACGCACCAAATAGGGTCAAGATTTTTACATTGTGACACCAAGAGCTAATCATGTCTTTTTTTCTAACAATATTAACAGTTTCTTCCCCTTTGTCTTCGCTATCCTTGTTCTTTTTCAAAAACCCTTCACATTAAATGACTACTGACCATGTTGGAATAATGTAATGGAGCATGTCATGTACATCGAACGACCTTGATCCGGCGAGGGGCGAGTTTACGGGGGCAGATGGTATGATGGGTGAATATGAATATCAAGGGCACCGGACCGAGTAATGTATGTCTCACCTGTTAAATATATCGACGGCAAACGGAAAATGTTTCCATATTGATAGTCATTGGACCAATAGTTAGTGTAAATATTATTTCAGGTCCTAAAATCAAACCGTTTACTCTATTCATTTGCGATTATGGCAATAGAACTATAATTGGGGAAAATTATTCTACATGATTTTAAAAGTACCTTTACTCCTGCCCCTGAGTTTGGAAAGGTCTTATATCTACCAACAATGAAGACCGCGAAAATAGGACAGCATCATTGCTCAAAATTAACAGTCGGCTGAGACTAAGCAAGCTTGTAATAGCCTTTGACAAGGAGTGTGATATTAAGTATCCGATCGCTCAAGGAAAACGTTGAATTCAAGGAAGATTAAAAGACTCTTGAGGAGGGCAAGACCATGTTTATTAAGGATGAGACGAAATTAGGGTTTGAAGGAGGACCTAAACAGCCTGGATGAAGGAGGAGGCACCGGAGTGAATCGTGTAGAGTACGCCTCGTTAATGAGTCTCTGAAAGGACATGTCCATGATTCATTAAGCGTTGATGTGAACTAGGAGTATCTGTGTCTTAATTAGGATGACACGTCTTACCTTATAAATTATGGTTAAAATTGGAGAATGAAAAATTGCTTATGAAATTCTGACCTTGAAATTGAAACAAAAGAATTATAAGTTCAAGAACAAGAATAAAAAAAACGTGAGATACGCGTCTATATCTCTTGAAAAGTACGTCATCCATGACGAATAAAATTTAATTTCGAATACTGCATGTGCTTATCATTCATTTTTTTCCGTTGATAAACATTGGTTAAGGTGAAGATTAATCAACTACAGAAGACCATTGTAAACCATGATACACAAACATCTTACTGTGCTTAAAAATATTGTATTTTTAATATCTGTTTTCTTTGAAAAGTAAACCGCACGGTAAGGATTGCAACGATAAATCCATTCGTGAAATATAAAAAGCATTTTGTTATCCCTTAAAAAATCTTTAATTAATTCATCAATAAAACAATCAGATACATTAAAAAGGGGTTCTTATGGTCATATAAAGAAAAGGGAAAACGAATATTTGGGAAAAGAAAAGGGTAAGAGTTAGGAGGGAGAAAAGGGAAATTAGGTTAGCTGAGAATACGATGATACAAGTAGATGATTACCCATGGAGGAGGAAGAAAACGAGGGTGACGAAATGAATCTCGGAACGATTATTATTCAGCTTTGAAAGTTAAAGAAAGAAAAAATCGTCAGGCAGTTGAGGGGTCGTACTCTATTTTTGATCAAGGAAGAAGAGAAGGATACGCCTTACGCGGTTAACATATAGCCCACAGGAGGAATAGGAAAGGCTTTTGGCATCATGAATATATTAATATTGCATTAGGGCGGCGTGCACCGCGCGGAACCGTAGTCAAGATACGCTGACTTTTCAGCAATCCCAAAGGTGTAAAGGTGACGAGCGTTCTCTCATAACCGCTTTCATTCCTTCCTTCCATCCTTTTTTTACTTCTTTACTTTCTTTCCTCCTTTAATATATACTTCTCTTTCTTGTTTCCTTCATCCCTTCCTTTCCTCCATCCTAATCGTTCCTCAAATTTTATTTTATATTCATTCTTTAATAATTCCCCTTTTTATTACTTTGTCCTCTTTTTTATTTCACGCATTTTTTCTGCTATCTACTTTATGCCCCCTCAGTCTATTTTCTTCCTTTCTGTCTTTGTTTATTTTTCTTTCTTTTTTTTCTTTCTTTCTATCTTTCTTTCTTTCATTATTTCATTCATTCATTCTCTATGTCTTTCTTTTTTCTTCAGCCTTTCATTCTTTCTTCCTTTCATCTCTCTGTCATCTCGTTTAGTTTTATTAACCGTCTTCTGGAAATCCTCTTTCCTTTTCTATGTAAAATGAATTTTCTTTAGTAGGTGAGTCGTTAAGATGTGCAAGCAGATCGCTTTCTAAATAGATGAGCCAGAATACCATACAGAAAAATAACCGAGATCATGATTCGACACACTTTGGATTCCTTATTTTTATTCAACTTTTTTTTTCAGGTGGCTGCTCGTCTTAACAGTATATAGAAACATTTCAAAACTTTGTTTTGATTCAAGAAATATTCGACTCCTGTCCTGCCTATATATGTCGCAATTTCTTTCAAACAAGAACTATTACTGAGAGTAGCGACGACTTATCACATGAACGCCTTTTTAGGGACTTTTACATTAATGCATCTTCACTTTTAATAAACATATTAAATTTTCGCAGTTTCATTTCAGGGCCTATAATTATGAAACCATACAAATTTATTCGAATCTATTCAAGTTCAATGAGCATCTGTTCATTTTATTTTCTTTTTTTTTTTACTTTTAACTTTTTTCATAAATTGACTAAATTGATACCACCTTCACTCTTTAGTTTCTTCTCGAATAGTCCACCTAATACCTTTTTTCTCAATTCTCTTCTTCTAAATCATTTTAATCTTTCCACAAATATTCTTTTTTGAAAGTTATGGAGCATGATTATCTCCGAAGAGTGAATCCTTTACTGATGAACAATAAATGTAAATAACTTTAGATATAGCGAAATCAGGATTTTGATTATATCGAGGGAGAAAGGGTGGGATATTTTCCCTTTTTTCTTATTCATAGTCGTAATATCCATCTATTTTTTTTATAATTATATTGGTAACGATGAGGATGATGATGATGATGATGATTGTTAGGAGCATGGTGATTACTACTAGCATGTTCATCAATGCGCTTCAGTCGTGACAATATTACTGAAGTAAATTTTTTTCATTCATATAAAATATAAAGATCTCATTACGTGTTACTGTTATTACCAAACGAGATTAAAAAAAAAATTTGGATTTTTTTTTTTATGATAGCACTATGTTACTTAAAGAAAAGGAATTAAAGGAATAAAACACTGAATATTTAATACTTCATTCTCAGTTAATTAAAGCCCGTTTGTTTATAGATGTGTTGCCAAAACTGTTACAACTACTGTAAGGTCCATACAATTAACAACGTTGTTAAAGACTTTAAAGAGTTATTTTAGGGGAATTATCTCTGTCCACGTGGAAATGGGTTGCATATTTATTTATTTTTTTAAATGCTAAAAACAATCTAATTTTCAAGACCCAGACAGACATGTTATAAGATATCAACTTCCGACCTAAAGTAGCCTTTAAATAGAGTGATTTTTTTAAGACAGTTGGGATCTTCAAACCTGAGGCTATATAGAATAAACGGATAAGACACTATTTATGTATCTGATAAGCTCAATAGGACGAACGCCAGCCAAAACCACACAATGATATTAATTTTGTTTGCATTTGGAATCGGTATCGAATTACATTCGCAATGAATCGTTTTTTAATCGAATAATTCGTTGATTAAAGCCAATATTTGTCTCTGGGCCATTCGTTCTGGACGATAGATTTGGTCAAGACACGGACCATAGTGGTCAGAGGTCTGGGGCAGTGGTCAACCTGTGGTTTTAATCTAAATCTAATTAAATACTTATTCAGTATGTAACGGAGCCATCTTTTGAAGAGAATGATGGGAAAAGTGTTTCACGCCTCGCGCGCCGCCGCGACTGCTTGCAATTTTGTAAATAGTTGGCCGAAGGGGATGTAAGACGAAAGAAACTGTGTCTATCTATCATTAAGTGCTAATTACAGGATTGAACCAATGAAAGAAAATTTTGAGGAAACGAGCAATTTCGATTTAAATATTTGAAAATAAGTTTTAAATACAAATCAAGGTTGACGATCGGAGCACTACAATGGTGATTTTATGCTTTTGTTCTGTCAAGTACAAACAACTTAAAAGATGGATTTGTTTTTTATATTGTTGACGCATGTCTGATCAAGGTTCTTAAAGTAAATTCGCAGAATGTTATTTCAAAGACAATTTTGAAATTAGTCAATGAATTTGAATTTCGACTAGGCCCATTTATGAAGGTCATTCTTATTACTCCAATAAAACCAGAATATGCACTCGGTGTCTATATTTGCAAATATAAACCCTTTTTTCGTTTTTAGTCATAAAGGAATACATCTAAATCGAAGAGATTTTGTCTTTAAGAGACAGCTGAGCATCAAGCTTCGTGAACTGATGTGACCCGAAGCCTCCTACAGTCTCGCCCAATCCCAACTCAGGGGCACTTTATGGCGTATCAGACCCGCCGGCTAGCGCAGCCCCCATGGAACCGCCTCGCTAGCTATCGGTTTGCCTGTATTTTCCAAAAACCCGCTCGACTCGCGAACCGCATCGAGTGTGCATGCGATCGGACACGCATTGGTAGCTCTATGGCGTCCCGCGAGGAGTGGGGTGTGAAAACTAAGGGCCGCGCTGGGTCCCTAGCGGAGTTAACATGTCTCCACAAAATAGTCCCACGAGAAAATGCTGTGATTTTGGATTATTCAGGACAATTATTCTCCGTTTCCTCGCGTCTCGTTATTTATGAATAAACTCGTCAAATTCTCACACCTCATGATCTACGTCAGGCACTAGCACGTCTGTTCTTGGCTAAAACTCGATAAATAAAAGCGCATATGACATACATCAAAAGAGTATTTGGATGACTAGGCCTATATTATGCAGTAATTTTGTTCTCATTAATGAGTAAAATTAAAATGAATGCTTATTACGTTTCAGCATATCTTATTAACTAACGTTGCGAATCATTTATGATCGGAGAATAGGTTTAACTTTCCATCAACTACTAAACTGGAACACTAAGTTATGCTGCATTAAACGAATATAACCATGTTCCTTATACTTTATAAGATGTTTATACCATCTCTGATTCACAGGGTCTGCGCTTGTTCATAATACCTTGAATATTGATCGAGATTTCAATATGCTTGGATTATAGCCCGCTTACTTTCTAATTTTGTTTTACGGCCCTTTTGCTACCTGTTTCACTTATTTATGTTTCACTTAAATAAATTTGTTCCCTATTACGACTATATACGGATACAGTTAATTCATAATTATAATCCCCTCGTGAGTAGGCCTTCTATTCTGTACACAGATGACTAGTATATCGAATAGAGCATGTTCCAATATGAAGATTAGAAACAATATTCATCAAAAGTGGAAAGATGCGCTCAAGATTCGCAGGGGTACACCACACCGGGGTGTACATAAATCCTTTCCGTTTTGAATGTATCTGAGCAGGGGAAATTGGTTGAACCATATTTTATTTGCACTGTGGTGAATAATGTTTTTTCTCTAGTTGGGATATTATCATCGCTTTTTTTTTGGGGGGGGGTGGTAGTAATGAAGGAACATCAGGGATAAACTGAAAATCAATTTGCTACATGATGATAACAAAGTGTTGCAAAAAGCCATATTAAAGCATGGGGACGGGTTTACCAGCCTTGCTCAACCCCTCGATTTCCTTTGCCCTATTACGTCATAAAGTAATGTAATTCGTACTATAATCGATGTTTATCAATATCTCATTGAATGAGGCAATTAGCCGTTTTCATAGTTACAATTAAAATGAATAGTTCATTTATGGTCTACCCAAAAAGCGAGAGCCTGGCACTCGAAGAGTTTACAAAACTTTTCATCCAATAGTGCGAAAAATAGCAATTATCTTCCATTACATGATTTAGACCTTTGATTTTCTTTCTCTGGGGATTGGTGTAGATTTCAGCGTTTCATTCTGATCACAACTCCTGAAATACTTGGACAAGGCAAATTATTCAAATACACAATTACAGACAGAAAACCACATCTATGAAGCGTTTTCTTAAATAATGATATTGTAATAGCTTCCTTGGTTAAACCGCACACACCACGTCTTAAAGCATGCGCGGAGACTTCAAAGGAAATCACAGGACGATTAGAGTGGGAGAGTTAAAGATGTAATTATATCCCCTCTCTCTCTCGCCCATCCCAAATTTCTTTTTAAAAACACTTTCAGACAAGGGCCAAAACACCCCTCATAAAGATAGTGGTAAACACTATCATTAAAAGAAGTTTTAAAGTTGACCAAACTCGTATTATCCCAATAAAATCTCCCTCTTAGTCGAAATCCCTCGACACCTTTGGCAGGAAAATGAATTTCTATCGAACATCGAAAATGGGACGTAAATGAGATTGATGAAACGATAATAGACCATTAGTCAGGATAAGGCAAGATATTTGGATATCATTTGGGAATAAGGTACTTAAATATGCCCATTTAAGACCAAATTGGTCCGCCTGTAGAGTTGTAGCAGCAAATTGGGCTCCTTTTCGTTCTAGCAATTGGCGTTTGAATGGTGCGAGGTCGAATGGTTCAATCGCCTGCTATAATGGTCCCACACGTGTAATCTCCTGCTGGACAATAGAGTGAATAGGACTATTTATTTCACACAGACGATATTGAATACATGAAAACTGTTTAACAGGTAAACAACCTCTCACTTAATAAATATCTTCGTGTGTGTTTTGCCCAAAAATGAGAAAAGGAAAAGATTCATTAAATTTTATGTTAGCCTATTTTTTTTCTAAAAGCATGAATAGGTTTCGAAAGGCTTCATTTTCCTAATTAGATAAATGGTTTAGTGGTGATTGTCGTTAGATACAGTTGCATTTTTTCATCTAATAACAAAATATATATTTTTTATTATATCAAAAAGATGGGATTCGTTCTTTTCTTGATGGACCAGATTGGCCTAAAAACGTTACAAATGAAAAAATCGATCATTTGCCCCCAAAAAGAAAATAATTAAAAAAGATTGAATATATTTGCAGAAAAAAGAATATTGTGATATAAGATATGCTCCGTCGATGTTTATTTCATTTTGATTTTTTGTACATGTTACGAAGTACACGTCATGGTCTTAATTAAAATTCGAAATGAAACAAAATAACGAGCATTTACAACGGAAATGAATGATGGATGAACAAATTACGGCCCTATTGAACTAGAAACAGACATTAAAATGAAAAGAGCAAAATCAAAGAAGCATAATGGTGAAAATTTCATTATAATCGGATGTATGATAATAAAGTAATGTCACACACTATTTTGTTTGTATATATAACAATCTTAATTATTTCCATATTTTGCAAATGCATATTTGACAACAAAGAAGCTCTTGATTGAATCACAATAGGTTACAAAACGGTAATTCTACATATCTGTTAATGAATTAATCGGAAACTGGTTTGATGGCGTCTTAAGCTGGTCCTACTGTTATTTAGAGTGCACCTATTGAAATAAAAGACAAGTAAACATCAAAATTCTTTACACCATTAAATGCTACTTATTACATTGAAAAAGTAACGGCCCATTTTGGTAAAGAATAGGCCTAACCACCAGTTTTGTGTGATAGTTTAAATTTACTTGGTTACAAGTAATGTTGTAAATAAAGAGGCTTTAATAGGAGGAAATTATAATTAGAACAAAATCGGCATTACTCCTATGTGTTTAAGATCACATGTTCGATCTGTAATGAAAATCATAAGTCAGAAAAAAATGGAACCAGTGGGATTCGAACCTGTCATCTACTGCTTTCCGGGCAGCGACTTAACCACCGGCTATGCTGGTTCCCATTTTTTCTGACTTATGATTTTCTTACAGATCGATCTCAAACACATAGGAGTAGTGCCGAAAAAAATTGTTTACGAAATAAAATATTGTTTCCATAATGAAATGACCCGAACTGCAAATAACCATGTAGAAGTAAACAAAAACAAACAAAAGAGTCAACCGAATTCGATTCGGACAAATCTCCGCGATGTGATGTGTGAGAGGGTGTTTTGGCGGAAGGGTGTATGTGTGTGTGACCATGTATGTATGATGGTGTGTGCGTGAGGTTGGATTGTGTGGGCGAGCGTTTTTGTGCGGGTGTGGACGAATAGGTGTGAGCAGTGCATTTGCATGTGTGAGGATGTATGTGTGCGTGAAGAGGTGTGTGAGTGTGTGCGTCTAGAACGTCTATTATTGCTGCGGTGGATTGTGTGGGCGAGCGTTTTTGTGAGGGTGTGGACGAATAGGTGTGGGCAGTGCATTTGCATGTGTGAGGATGTATGTGCGCATGGAGAGGTATGTGAGTGTGTGCGTCTAGAACGTCTATTGCTGCGGATGTGATGAATATATGTATGTATTTAAAAACAAAAGATTTTTCATTTCCAGCGATATGTTTGGATCATAGTGAGCAAACCACATCTTTACTGAAAATATTAACAAGTTACAATTAAAAGTCTGATTAGGCATCGATTGCTTGATTTAATGATAAGACACATCGCATATTATGTGAAATGAACATGATTCCCTTTATCATAGAAAAATGAATAAAAATATAGGTAGGTATCTAAGAGGCTTGATTTTAACAACTTCTTTTGATTCATTTGTGATTAAATGTCGTTACACCTTGAATAAGCTTGCCTTATACTGATAGAAGTCTTTAATAATGATGATTATATCGTTTCTATCGTTATTGTGTGACTGTTTTGTCATTGTCATTTATTAATAGGGCTAATATTGTTCTCAAAATATTTTTTTGAATAGTATGTCTTTCAGTTAATATCCTGGACATCGAGACAAATCGTCTGCACAGCATCGAAAATAAAATGATAAAGGGCAACGGCAATAGACGCCAGACCAGTCGCGACAAGGCGAGAGGTAAAGAGAGAATGAAATCTTCTACCAATCAAATAGGTTTGATGCCATGATAAATGATGAAAAAGACAATTTCTGACGTGCAATAAACGCCAGAGTGACCCTTCAGAATACACACAATAGTAGTAGCCGAAAGCCCACCAATTAATATACTTTCTTGTACCGTGATGATGTGGTAATGGTTGTGGGGGCGCTACACTCATACAAAAGCTGTCTTTTAGTGACTCGAAGTTAAAAGGAGACAGAAAGACACGGAAAGAAGGAAAGAGAGAAAAGACTGAAAGGGCTGCTATTTAAATGCTCTTGAATAAAAGTTGGGAAAAATTACGCCTATGGGTGGGACCCTTTCACAATGCCCATTTCCCGGGTCAGTAGAAAAGAAAATAAACAAATAAAATACAAGGGCTCGTGTCCGATTAAGCGCAACAAGCGGATTTGGTGAAAAGTTTTGAAAGGGGACCCCCAAACACTGACGTGTGCAAACACAAGAAACCATAGTATGCCCTCCGCCGAACCAGGTTCTCAAATAGCAAGGTAAACTTAGAAGGTGGAAAGGTGGTGTTGGTTTTTATTATCGGGAAAGTATTTGAGAAAACCAAGATCAACTGTCCCCCGTCCTCATCCCCCATCTCTCCCCTCCCTCCTCGCAATCTTTCTCTATCTCACCCCCCCCCCCTCTCTCTCTCTCTCTCTGCCACTTGTTGATCTATAAAGCCTATCTTTTGTCAGATATACTGGTATACTATGTAGAGCACTTCAATATTTTAAGAATATCTGAATCGGATTTCCATATTCTCGAAAAGAAAAACAAAGCACCGAATTCAATGCTTTCAATGATTGCGTTTACTGTTGTAATTGCAACTTCATTTTCACATATTTCAGACATTGGAAACAATATTGCCATTATCTGTTTTCTCTTCAGTGTATATCTACCTTTATCCCCAATTGTTCGTGTTGCATTAATTTTCTTTACTATCGACTATTCATTCTTGGTTGATCAAAATTACTGATTATTGGCTTTTTTGCCCGACTTCCCTTTGCAACGTAACAAGGATGCATAATAATATGCGCTCGAGAAATGAATCACACGATATCCATAGCTTTATGTAACACTGTTACAGGGGTGGTCGTTTTGGGGAGTTTAATTGGGGGTAATGATCGTAATGCTTCCTTTTCTGATTTAAAACTGCTGATGAATAAACAGTGTAGACGTATAGATGGAATGAAATAGAAAGAAAGGAAACTCAGCCCTTATAAAAATGTCCTTTGCCCTTTTCCCCTTTTTATACTGGTATGTTGATGACTAATCGCTGGCTTTTTTAAAGTGAATAACAAAGCAGATGATCAATGCATCAGGAGTGAAGTGAAAAACATGTTTGTTAATCCCTGCCAACATATTCATCATGTTTTGTTCCGTACGCCTGCATTTTTGTGTTTTCATTCTTTCCTTTCGTGAAAGAAAAATTGGAGTTCAAGATCGCTATTTTGTGAAGTGCACTAACCGCCCGGGTACAGCACTTCGAACTCTCCAGTGCCTATTATCCACAGCTCATCTAAGGGGTTTCTTTTGCGATGATTTAATACAAGTTTTTGAAATTAAATTCATTAAAATAAAATGTTATTATTCTTCGTTTATGGGTGTACGGAAGCGGGGGCTCTTGCCATCCTATATCAATGATTCAAAAGCTTTTTTTGTTGCGAATAAAAAAAAAATCCACTCAAAGTAAGAACAATATTGTTTAGTTCAGAATAAAAGTTAAAAACGTAAAAAGAAAAACCTGGTAATCAAATCGATTGCTTCGCTTCCTTGCTTTGCAATGTAAATGCTTTATATTTTCTTGCCCCTTTGAAGAAAAATCTGCGTAGAGGCGTGTTTTCGTGAGATCGCTTTGTAAATTACGTAACTTTCAATATCAACTTGTCTCTTATCTGTGAAAGTGAGATTTTGTACATGGGGGGGTTACGATTTAATGTTTTACCCGTCTCTCCCTTTTTTATATCATTTGATGGTGTTCTATCTCAGTAACTTTCTCTTTTAATTTTTATCTCAATAACTATTCTCTTTTAATAATCTTTTTCTAATCCAGTAAAATATGTAACATAAGGTACAGAAAGAAAAAGAAGAGAAGTAGTTTTCTTGTGTAAATAGACACAATAACTGCTTTGTGGATAAAGACAAATTGACAGAGAGAGGGTGCAAAGGAAAGCACTCTTACAGGGCGAAATAAAGATGGAAGAAAGAGGGAGACAGGGGTATGTTGGGATTTTCTGGATTGTTGAGGGAGGGAAAGGGAAAAAAATAGAGCAGAAACCTGAACCGTTGGTGGTATGAAAATAACCCTTGTGGTCCCTCCCCCTGGGCGAGAAACTTAGCTTTTCACCCCACACCGTCGCCCTCCCATTCCATTCAAGAAAAGTTTTGACTCCACGCTGAATAATGCTCCTTCATATTGAGTGAGAAAAGGGAGAGGGAAAGGGGGAAAAGAAACACGCAAACCACGCACTTTGTGTTCTTAGTTTCCTCGTTCTGTGTATCTATGGTGAAAGGTGCGCGGGGTTGGACATACAAAACGTGGGGCAGGCTTTTGTAGTTATTCAGCAGAAAGGTCAGGGAAGGTGAAACCCGTCCCAGACATCACGGAAGAATTGAAAAAAAAGGGGGAGAGGAACTGTACTGAACAAATGTCAATGACCGTGCGTACAGCGCACTCTTCTGGTTCTATACGAAGAACACTGAGTGCTTTTGACGCATGGCGGTATAATAATGAGAGTTGAAGTCTCTTTGGGTGTGTGTGCGTGGGGGTGTTTGTGTGTGTGAGGGTGTGTATATGTCTTGATGACAGAGCGAAGGCAATGACCTTGCTCGTAATAATAAAAAATGATACAATTAAGCTTCGCTAAAGTCCTAAATGATTCTTAGCAAAGTGGGGTTTGGTGGTAGGTGGTTTGAGCCGGGTGTCTTTCGACTCGAGAGGGTCTGATTGATTCTGAAGATCAAGAGATTGTCATCTTATGAAGATATTAAAATGGCGATGGTAAAGATGACCCATTCCTATGGATATCCGATGTGGATTTGATCAGCCCTGTGATCTTTTTACGAAATCTTAATTAATTGCAAGCCTGCGTTAACATGAAATGAAATAATTATGCTGACGTTTCTACTTGTCTTTATCAAAATAAGAATATCAGGACAACATGGCAACTGTAAACACAATATATTATCCTTTAACATATGGATAATATAGATTATCATGCAAACAAAAAGAAATTCGAAAGCTGACTTTCGATACCAACATTGAATAAAGAAAAGACATAATGTGCTATATTACTTTAAATTTCTCTCTTATCAGTCGTCTTTTAATACTAGTGTTAGCAACCCTTAGAATTGATATGCCTCCAAAGTGCATCCCCTCGATTCACAATAGGGAAGGGGTAAAAAGCTGCACTCCTAAGAAAAAAGGGGGAATATCGTAATAGTAGGCTGCCCTAAGAAGGTCACTGATCGAGAGGTTATCGATCTCTCTTATTGTAAACTTAGGTCATTAATCTGGGTTGCAACGAACTCTATTTTAGCTTCATTAAAAAAAAACGATTCGCAGGTGGTGATATAGGCCTAAATAAAGCAGTCATTACCACTGGAGATTGTATCCCAATTTTGAAACATTGCATACCCCAAAAGTCGTCAAACTATATTTCTATTTCGACTTTTTGATCCCATAGACACTTTGTAGATGTTTTCGTCAAAGGAAAGTCAAATGTTATTGATGGATCTTTTAATTTCTGAGTACATGTAATGATCTAGAGGCTATTTCACCTCATGACCACCCTTTGCAATATCCCTGGAAGGTCAGACATTATTTTGGCGAAGTACACAAATGAATAAAAAGATAACATCTTTAAAAATTACAGCGCTTATGGACCAATTCATCATAAAAGATGAACAAAACAAATGAAAGCCTTAAAGAGAAGTCCAAACACACAATACATGAGTGTTTTATGTTGATATCTGTATTCAGTGGATCTGTTTTGCTCACAACTAATATGTATTTTTGAAGGGGCAAAACACTTTATTATTTTGGCAAGGGTGAATGACCTAGGATACAATTTGGTGGGAGCATGAACAATCAAACGTTTAAGCATGGATTTATATTAAGAGATCTCGAATAGGGTGATGCTGGATAGGATGTTGATGACGTCATAATTGGCGCCTGCTATGAATGAAGGTGCTACACGCCTTGAATGAATATGAGGGAGTTATATGATGCTTGGTGATATCGTTTGACTGGTGTTTATTTGGGCCGCTAAGCAGCATCGATTTTCTATTCATTAGGCACACGCCTTGTGATGTAAGTATTACGTTCGAAATGACCGTTGCACCACGTGTCCAAACGGTCGCCATCATTGTAGCCCCTCCCTAGGAAGTGGGTGGGAAAAGGGCCTACCAGTTAAGGGTGGCACGTAATCTTGAAGTACTCCTATTGTTCAAAAGGATTCATTTTCCATTTCCTGGTTTTATGGACAAAAGCACCATCCTCGTCGTTTAGGCATGGTGACGATTTTAATTTCGAAAGCTGAAAAGCGAATTTACTTCGATGTCACAGGTGCGTCACCCTAACGTCACAGAATAGAATGAAACCGCCTTGGTTGCTGATACTTGGGGGGGTCTTGGGTGACCGTGAGCCGGTTGTCTCAAGTAAAAGGACGTTGAGTTGTTAGGGGTCCATTCCATCTCGTTGCTTTGTTCTCTTCACCAGTCCATTACACATCCAAACACGCGACATGGGTGCCTTGTTATTGTTTCCCGCAAGCAGGTTTTAACCCTACGAAAGTACTGGGGTTCAAGACCCTCCAAATTAGTTTAGGGAAAGGGAAAACCTATCGAGATGCTAACCAATTGCCTACTAATGCTATAATGTTGAACTCAATCTACACCCTTCTCCTATTGCCTTACTTGGGATGCTTCAGTTCTATCACTTTTTGAGGCGCCAGAGTCCACTGGTAGAGTAACCCCGATAGAGCGTTTTTAGCCTGAAATTGAACGCAGTAACTTTTTTATTGACTGATAGAAGCTCCTACCATTTGGCTTGGAGATGATTTATCGAGCTTAGAGTGGCATTGAAATAAAGTCTAAGTCATGGAAAGGCCAGACATTGATGATTGGGTCTCGACCCATGCTTGTACCAGTTGTCCCATACATATAGTTTGTAAATAAGTTTACAATTACTGAAGACTTAACTGAATTTGTATTGATCCGTCCTCCAAGAATAACTAGAATTTGTCGGTCATGCCGAAAAGGAAGGAAGTGATGTTTTTCCAAAAGATCCGCACGGCCCATTTTAAACAAATAATGCATTTTAGCTAATCAAAGAAAAAATGTGGTGGTGTTTAGTTAGGACAAAAATACATTGCTGCTTAACTTTTACGTACTGAATAAGCATAGTCAATAGAATTCTCAGTCATCAAAATGTCTTATAATGCTTTAAAATAACTTGTAAGTTTTCATTGCCGATTTATCTCCAGTCGTTATTTGTTTTTAAGGAACAAATTTACCGGGCAATCTTTTCACTCACCTTGGTCTAATGCAGAGTAATACGATTCCTTTCTGAAGAAATCCTATTATTGAATATTTGAAAGATTTAAGTAAAGGCTATGATGGTTCGCCGGATGTTCAAACATGCAGAATGTACATGAACATCCGAAATGTGCAGATGCGCGTAGATTGGCGTGGGTCTTTGCGTGGGTTCCTAGGCGCGCGGTGTGTGTAGATTAGATATGGTTGGATTCGTGTGGTATCCTTTTCTACGTGTGGGTGTACTTATGGGTGACTTAAGCCGACCGCACACCTTCCGACTGGTCTGCGACCCGATTTCAGAATAAAATGTAGTAGAATTTGTGTTAATATTGCGACTTGGATATTCTTACTGTGTACTGTTCTAAATCATCGTGCGAATATCTATGTTCAAATCTGTGACTATGCTGTCATCCTTCTTATAATAAAAGCGAATTTAATATCTAGTCGTAATGACGTCATAGCAGTCGTACGATTGGCTAAGATTTGAAACTAATTTGGCCCTTACTCCAAAATAATGCCTTGCAATCTTTCAAAATTGTTATATTAGCATTCTTTCAATTAATTTTAACCTCAAATAAAATGATATGTTCCATTCACTTTTTCAGAAAATGAGCAAAATGCGATTTGTTCCAAAATCGGATCGCGAACAAACATAAGGTGTGCGGTGGCCTTTAGGATAGGTATGTGTTGGAAGGGTGGGCGTGTGTCTGTGTGTATTTAGGCGTGGATATTTGTGATTCATGTGAGTAACTGAATGTGATGTGCGTGTGGATTCGTATTGCTAATTTGGAGTCGCTGTACATGTGGATTCGCGTTGGTGACTCTGTCTAGGTTTGCTTGCGTGGATTCGTGCTGGTTACTCAAAGCTATGCGTGTAGTTATGTGCGTGTGAAATTAGTGGTGCACTGTAAATAAAATCAGTTGAAATTACTCAATAAAATTGCCTTAATTCTTTCAAGTGTTTATGAATTTGGCAGTTTTAAGCAAAATTTACTTATTTTCTTTGCATCCATTTTACTCAAGAAAATTAAGTTACAATAACTTCATTCAATTAACTAAACCAGTCACTAAAATATTTCAAAATAATCGAATTGGGGAGTTGCTTTTCTTGATTCGAAAGTCTGCACCCCAAACGTTCCACTTTTAGTGGCATGATTTTCATCTTAGACATGTTTTATCCAAATATTAGACTTTGTTCATTGTCACTTACCTGTACATGTACAGGTACTGACATTGATATTTACACGCGATCATTTCATTCTTACAAATAAAACAGTGAGAATAATATTTAAAAAATTCCGAAAACCTAAAACGAAATCTGAAATTTTCTGCTAAATGACTATTTAATGAAATAGTTAGCACACCCTTATCCAAAACAATTTCAAACAGAAATAGATATGGCAGTTATTAAAAAAAAACATTTACTTGCTCTAATGAATATTCATGCGTCATTCAATTAAGGCGTTAATATTTAAAAATATAAGTACAGTCAACATGATTTTATAAGTAATAATCATCTTTGCCTAATTGAGTTAGATTTACTCAATCAAAGCAAGCTAGCAATACGAGAATTTTCTTAAAGGTATATTGAACCCAAATAAATCAAGTGAATTAAAAGACAAGTTAATTTTAAAACTAGTTTAAAAAACGAAAAATAATTGCAAAATTATAAATTCTACTTATATACTTTAAGTATTAACTACTGATTCAGATTTTTTTACAGTGTGTGCGTGTGAAAGATGTGGATCATGGGCGCCGTGGCCGAGTGGACTAAGTGCACCTTATTCGAAACTGGAACTTTTTGGTAAACAATTCTCTTCCAAGTTACCAAAAAGAATAAATTGAAATGTTATGGATACATTATGTGTGCACGAATACTTTTGTTGTTGTTGTTTTTGGTCACAATTGGCATGACTATCAATACTTGTGTGAGAGGGAGAGGACAACATTAGTATAAAGATAGTGAATAAAAGGGGTTGTTGAAATAAAAGCTTGGTAAAGATAACATCTAAAAAAAATGAGCACAATAAAGATTGTATGAGAAATATCTTGAAAAGAAATTAATGGGTAAGGAGAAGTTGAAGAGTCATAAAATCAGATTTGTTGTTAAAGATTTTCTATTGCCATCCCTCCAGATGTTGGAGTGCATTATTCCTCTTTGTGATGATATGGGATACTTATTACGCTTTTGGAAGTCATCATGAAGACTGATTGTAGCTTGAAAGTCATCATCAAAGTATAATTTAGATGCATTGCACTTCTTTCAACACCTACTTTTAAGCTCATATTTTTCTCATTTTAAGCTCACATTTTCTCCCCCAAGGTTTTCAACCTCTTTTCTCCACCGTTAACAATCATAAAACATATGACAAAACAAATGACCTCCTTCGTTTTATTTGCTGTAATGACCAATTAAGCATTTTGACAATAGAAACACATGCAGAAAGTTACAATCATCATTTGGTGGTAAATTAGCTCGTTCACGAATCAAAAACTAATGGTTTCTCCACCTGAATCAGAAGAGGTCGGACGAAGGTTATCATTTATCATTTTGCTCATCGCTTTCCTAAGTGGTGTATTCGTGCCATGTAGAGCTTTGTAAAAACAAACATTCTCTTGCGTTTAGAGGAATAATAATCCAAGAGTGGCTCTCTTTTCCATGTTTTACAACCATGTTCTAGGATTAAGATTTAACCAATAATTCCAAATGAATGTATAGTTACATTTGAATTAATAAATATTTCATGAATTGATTATGAATTGTGATGAAAAAAAGATCCTCAATAACCTGATAACTAATGAATCGATGCCATTGATATTTAGATAGATGTTGGAATTATGTGGCCGAACAGAAGGGTGACATCAATTTAATCAAAATGAATTAATTTTCCACTAATCAATAAAAAAATCACATCAAAATTGCACAATCATCAATCAAAGAACAATGAAACAATAAATGGAAATGCTATACTATACTATACAACGGTAAACAAAGCACGCAACAGTAAACAAAATATTAAATAAGTGAAGGGATAAACAAAGGCCTGAGGTCTATCAATGGCTTGTCCCCAATATGTAAATCAGTCTGTAATTATTAGTTAAGAGTACATTTCATTATTCAAAAGAATTTAATTTGAACGCATCTGAAAGAAAAACACCTTCGCGTTGACATAGATGCCCATTTTTTCTATCAAACCTTAGTGCCATCTCTCACTGAACTAATGAACTGATATTCTTTGTTTAGTAATAAGCCGTTTCTCTACTCAATGCCTTAAATCTCATTTCTCATAACGAATGTAGTTCGTCATTACTTGAATAAACAGAGAAACTCAAATACTAAAGCAAAACATATAGTCGTAGAAAATGTTAGGAAAATAGAAGACAATTTGACCCCATCTGTGATCAAGAATATGGAGGAAAGCGGTCAATTCATCTACCAGATCTCGGGCAAGGTGTCAATATTTTGCTTCCAAATTTACAGAGGACTGAGCTGAAGACCTCCTTAAGTAGGTCACATTCACTTTCCATCAGCCATGATAAAGTGATATACAAATTACTAGGTCACAATTCCCAATAAAATGAAAACTAATTATACAGTAAGGATAGGAATATAAATAGAGAGTCTTTATTACTATGGTAAATGGTGGTGATTTTTTTTTTAACTGATTGCTATAAATCGTGAATGCTTATAAGCAAGCAACCAGAGGACCGACGGATTATGATCCTCTCCGAGGGACCTGGTAATAAGGATAAAATGCCTTACCAAAGGACATTAGCACACCTAGGGCCTGTTGCATAAAACTTTTTACCTGAGAAAACTATGGTAAAAACTGAAAACTAAGGATAGTCTGATTTCTGTCATTGACTTTAACACAGGGCAAAAACTCCGGTAAAAACAACTTGAGTTTTCTCAGGTAAAAAGTTTTATGCAACGGGCCCCTAGTGGGAATCGAACCTGGGGTCACCGGAATCCGAAACCCCCGCTCTACCGACTAAGCTAATGCGCCTCCCATTTTCATTAATTTTAGCACAGCAACAATATGCTATATGGGAAAAAAATTAATGTTCACTTAAAGTAAATGCTAAATTGATTTGCCTATACAACTATATCATCGATTAAATCCGCAAAATAAGGCCTAAATCTGGTCATTTACTATAGTTTTTTGTAAGTCGGTGATATAACTATTTGGTGAAACAGAAAATAAATACCTTGGGCCCTACTTCTTTGTTTTAATAAAACTGTTGGCATGGGAATTATAAAACTGTTTTATCAAGCAAGTGGGTATGCAGCAAAGAATATGACCTTCACCATTATGCAAAATTATTATTATAAGATATGGAATGAATTCATCGGAAAACTCCTATCTGAAGTATATATCAATAAAAGTCTTGGAGTCTGAAAAGTAAGCATATAGCAAGGAGAGGAGGAGCGGTTATACGAGGGGTTGACCCCGGGCCATCCCTACCCTCCCTGCTCTAATGGTCACTGCCGGTCAACATGGTCAAGTTGACCAAAGACAGCGGTATACTACCCCTAACTGATCACTATCGCAGATATTTAACAATTACCAATGAAGATTAGAAGTAATAACAACGCTTAATTGCTCTGTTTGTGTGATTTTTCGCCAGTTATTGACCTTCTGTGACCTACATCCAAGTTTCTTGAGAAAATTGGTCTCTCCATCTCCCTGAGGTCGATTGTCGATGATAATTTGGATAACCACTTAGTAGTTTTCCTCACCTAATATGCCGGCCGTGCTGTAATTACGCTAATGTAGAAAGTCAATCCAATTACCTTTGTTCCTAAGTAACTGAACATCAATCACATCTGCATCTATTTTAATCGTCTCTATTATGTATTCAGTTTATATCATTTCATTCATATATTGAGATATCGATCATAATTCAAGATGTCTAATATGAATGAAAAAGTAATACCCCAATCGATGAGAGGTGTCATAGATTAGTCAACAATGATTTGGAAAGTTGTGGACCTACTCAAGTATACAAAAAAAATGTTTGGTAATAAGAACATAAATTCTCTTATCATTGAAACAAAGTATAAAAGATGATATATACGGTTCTCAGTCTGTAAAAATAATAACTTTATGATGGCACTTCACCTCAAGATAAAATATTTCATTAGAAAAATTGTTCATACTATATGAGTGAGATCACGCCTGAAATTAAATCAAAAGCAAAATAAAAGAATATAACCTGACAAGGTAAAGGGAATAGAGTAATGGAGAGGGTCATTGCGATAACGAATAGAGCTTTCTTAATACATTAGATGTGAAATCGTAGTGGAATTACAATAACGTTTTAATTTTAATCCTGACTATTTTAGGTAATAATCAGATAATGATTTGGGGGAGGGGCATTCGAAGAAGGATCCGTAGTTTGGGCAGTGCAAGCATCTTCAAAAGACTGCTGTTGGATAGTCAGTCGGTATCAGTATTGCTCCTTGCATTCTCCTTCCAAATGGCTGCCTCGTTTTGGAAAGACATTATTTTCGCCCAAATCTACCCGATTAATGATTGTTCGGAAAAGGTGTGACGTGGACCCTTATGATTGTAATCGCGATAGAAAAAGGAAAGCGTCTTACAATCGTATCAGTTCGACCATCTTTTCAAGGTGTGATAAAGAAACTTCCGAAACGAGCCCTAGTGTCTGGTGTTCACCCCTCCTATCATTTTGAATTCAACCCATTCTCTGAAAATCCAATCTTTCATGATTGACTATCTTCACATACGTAGAGGCAAATCATTTCCTGAGTTTAACATTAAACGTTGATACTACGATCAGACGTCAGTGAAAGTAAAAGTGATTGCCTTCTGTGTTCATGGTTTCATGTCCGTCATGAGTTCCCCCTACCCACAAGACAATAGCCCAATCCGCCACCTGACACCAAGCTGTAGTTGAAAACATGTTATGATTTTCCATTCAAAATCGGATTTTTAAACATTGTTTTCTGATAAGGCAAGTAAATGTGAGGTTACTGACACCAAAGATTTATATACATGTATCGTTTAAAATAAACTCTTTGAAATCTACATTTTATATAGCGCATAGGTAATAATATAATAATATAGGTATATTTACCCAGGGAAGCCACTTCAGTTCTGAAAACTGTTCTCCCAGCGGGCCCTGCTATTATTGGTGACAGACGATTTATAGTTCATTGTTTAGTTTACCAGCTTTCCTTTTGAATGAAGATTTATACAAATTACATTACATTGTATTTCGAATTACAAGGGCAGGGTGGGTCGATTAATACTTACATTTTTTTAAATTCTAAACGGGAACAGTTCTTGTATCGTCATTGTTCTCTTCACTAATATATTTGTAAACACTGATTAAATGTAAGTATTCTGTCATGGTGTACGTCATTAATATCGACGCAAGTTTCTTCCAATGAGTTTTACCTTCATTACTACCATGACTTCGAAAAGAAAGAAATAATGAGAAACCGTAACAGAGCCGGAATCGTGGTTTCACTTTGAATATTCCACCGGTTTCTTTACAAACCATATATGTTATTAATGATTATTTCTTCGAAGTATGGTTAAAAGTATCCACCAATTTAACAGTTTTGAGGTATGGACATAATTAAGTATGACTATTGGAATATGGAATAATCTATCCGTTCAAATAAGAACATGGACATCGCTCTCTATGTTGGAAAGAATCTTAGATCCTTATTTTTTTAAAGATCGTCTTGAAAAAAAAAGTGGAAAAGAAATAACTTACTTATCAGCTGTCTTTAAAATCACAAAAAACAAAAATAGGCATTTTTTAACGAAGTAGAAAAATAAAGAAAAAAAAAGAAAGCAGAAAGTAAACAATAAAAATATTTATATGACGACTAAAAGATTGTGAAGAGAAATTCCAACCGAAGGATTACTATTAATCTGGGCAGGTGACAATCTTATGAATCCTATTCTTTTCACTACCCAACCTGAAGATCACTGAATTATCACTTAAGACCATCACCAGTATAGCATGATGAACAGTATGGTATCCGCAAAGATTACGTTTGAAATGACTGTCAATGTTTTGATCCCATACCATTCATCATTATATTCCATTATCATTCTCCTAGACGAATTTTAGAAATCTTTTATGGCTGATATTAGGAGATATTACTCGGGGCAGTTTGGGGATAAGCAAGAACATTCATATACCAAACTTTCTGATTCCTCCATTAGGATGTACGTAATTCCATCCTGTCGGAAAGATGAAAGTTACTCCATCGAGAGAGGAATCAACGTTGTGACAAAGTCATAAAAATCTGCTTATTGGCTGATTGAGAGATATACTAATAACCCCCTAAAACAATGGCCTCTTTGATTCTTCAGCACCAAACCCAAAGATACTTTACACGACTCAGATACAGATTCAATACATGAATAAGCCTGCCTGCTTCCTGATGCTCCCAAATTCCTCTTTTCTTCCCTCGCGAGCACCTCTTCAATTTTTCCCTCCAGAAAATCCCACCTCGACGGGGGTTTTTGGCGCCCAATGTCGCATCGTCTGGCAACTGTTTCCTTTCCGATTTCATTTCAAGCAAACCGATCCTAGTATTGTCGCTTTTCCCTCACTAGCTCTTTATCCGCCACTGCAATTTGCTGAAATAATCGCTCCTACGAACTAAATGAGTTCAAATCTTGCAGTGCTTGGAGCGATTTATCACGAATATTCCTCCCCGAGATGGAAAGGATGTGCTATCATATATATTTTTTTCTAGCATCTCTTGGTGAATTCTTCTCGGATTCCTCTACCACCTGCCCAGAATCCATTTAATGGTGAAACAGTAAGCTCCTCAGATAGACGAGGGACCTCCGCGAGGATAGCTGGGGGTAATTGGACTAGTTTGCTAGTTCTTTGATTTGAAGTCCATTACCACCAAATCACCAAATTACTATGTATGACAAAAGTCATTAAGTTGGGAGCAAAGGGCACAATTAAGTGTTGCATTTCTCTTGAAAACAACAAGCTAGAAAATATTCAAAATACGAAATGGATTTTGAAATAATGTAATCTTATTGGAAGATTTAGACGGGCAATTCCAGCTTTATTTCTCCACATTTTTTCAGCGAAATACTATACAAATTACATTAATCAGCACAGATCAAACAAAATAGTTAATCACAGGAGGTATTCTTGACAGCTTTCATTGTCTTTCCGATATAACTCTTCCGATTATTAATTCATATCTATAAAAAATGTCTTCTTTGTATCCAAAAAGATATTTTTATTTTTAAGTCATGGTAATAATGTTAATGATAAAATTAAAAGATGACAGAATTATATCTTTATTTCTTCTAAAACACACAATACTTTTTTTCTTTTTATGCGTTTCAAAACAACCCGCTGGTTTCCGATCTGAACAATCCAGCAATCTTTTGTTCAGTATGTGACAAAAAATACAAGGCTCATTGGATGGTAATGACATTAATTTCATTTCATCTATTGCTATTTTGTCGTCCGCGCAATAACGATTTTTTTCTAAAAGTGTGAACTGAATCTCTATAAGTGTTAACTGGAACAATTTTGATGAATTTTCAACTATGTTCTAATAAGAAAGATTGATTTCTTAATACTGGTAAGTTGGAATAGTAAATACATAATAAAAGATTTATCTTATTGTTACTAAACATCAAAACCCTAAAGGAGAAATTTCACTTTTTTAAAACAACGTCCATGATTATTCCATTTTGATTTACACGCGACTTGGACAATTTAACACACAATTTAGAGAAAACTACAACCTCTAATTATTCGATTACATCTATGGCCGACGAGAATTGATTAGTACATGTAATTACATCTTGCTTTGCGTGTTTCTCTGACCCCCGGGGCCGCACCTGATTTTGGCGGGAAATCCTTGCCTTGTGTCTACGGTGTCGTTTTGCAAGAAACAGAGAAAACAAGTCGATTTCATGTCTTAATTAGGGAGAGTAACCATTGTTTGTTATATTGTGTTTCTAAACTTGTGTCGTCTTAGTTGAATCCATTTCCACTGGTATCTCATCATCACCTATAGGATTACATTACCGTGTTGTTGAACTCCCAGTTGGATTCGTTGAAATTTGTTTTCATTATTGAAAACATTATTGAATGCGTTGGAACTCTCAATTGAATTGGTTGAAATTTGTTTTCACCCTTGAAAATATAATTTAATGTGTTTGCATATCTGGAGTATTCAATAACTGCTTTAAAATTGGTAAATGATATTGTGGTCCTTTATCAGATAAATGAAGTAGGATTTCATGAAGTCGCTTTTCATGTGGTAGAGGTCTCAATGGCTTTCTTCACAGATTGTCTTGATGAATATGCCACTGTCTTATTCATTCCTGTCATGCAGTCTTGCTGGCCTCTCGATTTCTGGTACGTTCTCATGTGCAGATGGTACCGTAAGTTGTTTCATGTAACTGTTCTTTTATATGAAATAAATAATTTTTACTATGCTTCCCGGAGAGGACCTTAAATTGGGATATCGTCTGGTGTATCAATAACAGGTATTAATGCCAGTATTCTGATAGAACCGTACACCGTAACACCGCTAACCATAGACCTTCCCAGATAGACAGCCATCGAAGGATCGAACCCACTGTTTTAAGAGATATCTTATGAAAAGGCATAAGAACTAAACCAGATCCGTGTTTGCCTTTTTATAAATAATAAAAACGACTGAACGATATCAAAGAAGATATGCAACACAAAGTTGCGAATTAGCCAGGTCCTAGTGGAATATATAAAGAAGCGTAGTTGTTATAGAAAGCTAGGCTACATCCACCTGTTTCTTCCCTCAGCCGGATGTATGGGGATGAGGTTAAGAGACAAGACTGGACATCCCGGATGAGCCACGCCCTAATCCTTCTTTTCCGACAAGACAAATTAAAGGCCGGCGACGGTATTTGAGAAACGGAAAGAGAGTACCATATTCTTCTCATGTTTCTCTTACTGTTCTTCTTTTTGTTTGTATTTTTGTATCGTTGTTAAAGACGTGCCTTAACGAAGGGAATGATGGTTCTTTCATTCAACTTGGTCAATAAGATATAGAAAATCAAACTTAAGAGAAGGCAGAACACAAAAAAATTCACTTTACCCATTTTGTTGAACACGCTATTTTCGTTATTGTTACCGTTGAATTTTTAAGTCATTATTTAGTGAAGGTAGAAATACTCCGGTAAACATTGTTTTGTCTAGACTTTTTTTGTAAAAAAGAAGTTCAGATATTTGAAAAAAAAGTTTACTTTTAAGTGTGATGTTTGGACTCCGAGGACCATGCATTAAATTTGACCCTCCCATTCCTCCCATTTTCACACCTCACCTCAGTCATTAACCTCAAGGTATTATTTTATTGTCAAACTATGGCTCTTCAGCGCATTTTGCTCTACCCTTAATATTATGATTTTGTGAACGTAAGTGTTGAATAACTGTAATATTAGAATATAGCCTTGAAATAATTGATGGTATTACAGTATATCATATTCCTATCCGAAATCAATATTGTTTTACAACACATTATTGAATAGTGCGGTATGTTTTTTTTATCTATCAAGATAAAAGGTTATGTGAACTATTATAATTAATCAGAAGTCTTTATAATTTCCATCAACAAATATGATAGATATGCATGTAGATCTATGCAAGCTATTATGATTTACATGATTTATATCAATATGTGTATGTGTGTGTGTGAGGATGTGTGTATATACATAATCATAAATGGTTAAGTAAATGCCGTAGAAATAAAATCGTGAAAAATCGGCACTCCGAAGTGCAGTCATGCACTATACACGTTCTATAAGAGCTGAATTAGCTCCTCGTGTACGTATATATATATATATATAAAAGTGTGTGTGTGTGTGTGTGTAAAGCTTTACATGTACAACAGCTTTTGGCAACTCTTTTTTATTTAAATATTGTAAAGAAATGGTTGAAGAGAACAATGGTAGGTGTAGCTTAAATCAAGGTTCCCCAGAGCTATCTACCCTATCACCAATCAGCTATCACCAATTTTTCCAAAGGGTAGATAGCTCTGGGGAACCTTGATTTAAGCTACGCCTACCATTGTTCTCTTCAACCATTTCTTTACAATATATATATATGATAAAGAATGGTAAAGGATGATAAAGAAATGGATATATATATATATATATAAATGTGTAAAGTTATACATGTACAACAGCTTTTGGCAACTCTTTTTTATTTAAATATTGTAAAGAATTGGATGACGAGAACAATGGTAGGCGTACATGTAGCTTAAAACAAGGTTCCCCAGAGCTATCTACCCTTTGGAAAAATTGGTGATGCCGAAAAAATGTCTCTGCCGGGAATCGAACCCGGGCCCCCAGCTTTGAACGCCGGTGCCTTAACCACTAGACCACAGAGACGGGTTAATGGCTAGGGCGAACGGATTGGGATCGGATTGGGTTCGCCCTAGCCATTAACCCGTCTCTGTGGTCTTTATTGTTCCTGGCGCTCGCATTGTCTGTTTATGAGATTTATAATCCTGTTCTCCTAAAACCTCCCGTTTTCAAGTCAAGATACACCAAATATATTTCCTCGCACTTCTGTTTTATGTAGTGACATATTCTTCTTTTTCATGACTACTTAAAGTGATTGCCCCATGTTAAGGTCTTAATATAAAGCATTTCCTGTCCGTGATCACGTTCGCATTAGTGGATTAATGAGATTTGTCTGCTCTCCATGAATTCTTTAAATCAGTCCTAGAAATGTCCCTTTTTCTGATCTGAACATCAAAACTTTTCAGCTCGCGCTTCGCGCTCGCATCATTTTGGTTAGTGGGATACGTATGGTCTTAGTTAATCCCTACAAATAAGCCTAAAATGCCCCACTTCAGGTCTGAACTATATAAATTTTCAGCTCGCGCTTCGCGCTCGCAATATTTGATTAGCGACATACGTATGATGCATGATTAGAATGACTACAAAAGTGCTTCATGTATTCAGATGTAATTCTAATAAAATCAGCAAGCGCTTGGCACTCGCACTACATGACTATGGTGAGATATATATTCTCTTAATGGATTCCTTAAAAAATAGTCCTTAAAATATTCCTGTTTAGGGTCAATACAAAAATTTACGCTCGCATCATTTTGGTTAGTGAAATAATTATGGCTTCGTGAATTTCTACATACAAGCCTTAAAATGCCCCTCTTCAGGTCTGAATTTCAAAAATTTTCGCGCTCGCAATATTTGATTAGTGAGATGCGTATGTTATTCATAATTACAATGACCACAAGTGCTTCATGTGTTTAGATGTAATTCTAACATAATTGGCACTCGCATTAGATGACTATGGTTAGATATGTATACTCTTTATTGATTCCTAAAATATAGTCCTTAAAAATCTCCCTGTTTGGGGACAATATGTAAAAAAAATCAGCTCGCGCTTCGCGCTCGTATTGTTTAGCGAGATAGGTACGTATCATGAATACAAAAATGTCATTATAATCTCCCTTTTTAGGTATGAATATCAAAAATTTTGATATTCAGCTTCGTGCTCGTATTATTTCATCAGTGAGATATATCCGTTTAATGGCATTGTCCTTAGAATGTATCTATTAGGTCAGTATACCTGCAACTGCAATACCCGCTCACTAAGTGACTCAAAAATTTTGCTGGTGCCCACCCCCCCCCCCCTCCAACGCCGTGACCCATGGTATGCCACTGGTGAGAAGGGTTCGGATGACATCACGGGGTACATCGAGGGAGATAGTGAGCTGTCCGCCAACACATCTCGAGATGTAACAGAGCCAATAGGAAAGGATTAGCGGGGTAACTCCCTGTGGTGTCACCATCAACTTCTGGTGCCAAATTGACAAGAAAAGAGCAGTCGTTTCAAAAGTTGAACCCAAAAGTGAACCGTTTTCTTGATTTGTATGAATTCTAAATGTACATTTCCCTCTGTACATCATGCCAAATAGTTGTACTCCTTTCCTATTATTCTACTTCATATTTTAATGACGCTTATTTATCTCATTCTTTCTTCTTCTTATTCTTCTTCTTCTTCTTTTATACTTCTACTCCTAGTTCAAATTCTATGCTCTTTCATGTCTTAGTTCAACTGTTAGTTTTTCTTATTTCCACTTCTATTTATTTTACTTCTTCTCCTTTACTTCGATTACAACTTTTTAATTTATTTTCTTCTCATACCCCTACTTTTACTTTAACTATGTCTTCTTCTCTATTTTGCTGTGTGTGCTTTTATTTTTCTACTTCTTCTCTCCTTCTTCTTTTACTCCTTTCTACTTGTACTACTACTTGTACTCTGTTATACTTATAAACTAATACTCATAAATATACTTATAACTTCGTTATGCTAATACCCATGTCTATATTTGTACTTATACTTGTATCGTAACTTCTACTACGAGCTTCTATTTTCATTCTACTTTGATTCTACTTATTTACTACTACTACTACTTTTACGATTACATTAAGCAACATCTATAAAATAAGCAATCAACTTAAGTACTTGTGTGCACTGCATATATGCAAGTCGAATTCATTTATCTTGTTTATTGTCTCTCGACTGCAGCTGTTCTCTTGGTTCCTATGAAACAAGAAAATCAAGAAGGACGACTGGGAGAGAGTCTAGTCCACGCCCTATCACCGTGTACTTCCGTCTCTCATGTCGCCAATTTCCTCCAATTTTTAAACACGTCTTATAAACGCGTAAGATATAAGGAGAAAGAAAATAAAATGTAGGTGAACCTAAGCTAAAGAATATAAAAATACAACTGTAGAGAATTTCATACTGTAATCATTTTACAAAATTCAAGAAATCACCAATGAAATTTGGGTGCCTGTTATATTTACATTTATTCTACAGTTGGATTCATACAAAATAGAAAAGGTAACAGCTTTCCGAGTAGGGAATGTTTGGGAGTTAAGTAATTGAATAACAAAGGACTGATACCCGTCTATCAATACGTTATCAATCTGTGCCAATGTTACTTTTTTTCAATGTTTCTATTCAATAATGCAAATTAAACCAGAATGATATTTTTGATCCTTTTGGAAAGTTCAGGACAGAATTTATCTTTGTATTTCAGAATCTTATAACTCCAATCTCAGGCTGATTCTATCACATAAATCTTGCATATATACATGTGTTAATGTCTCAACCAATCGACTGTTTTACTTTCAAAATGTAGATAACTTTGATAAACAATCTTTGAATGTAAATCATATTCTTATGTAAGCATTGCACAATTACTCCTCGGAATACTGCGTTGTATTATTTTCATATTTCTATATGACTAAACCGAAATTGAATTGAAGTGATTTGTATTGCCTTTTTAAACAAATAGATAAAAATAACAGTTTACCAAAACGCTATGAACGGAAAGAAGAGCATAAAATAGAGTAAGGTGTGGGAAACGTCTAAACGAAATGCCAAAGGTTATATCGGATGAGATAATCAGAGCCAATCTTCCCTTAATCCCTTATATTCACTCGAGAATATGATAGAGAGGAAGAATTAAAAAACAAATTTGTCAAAAGAAGTGAAGATGACAAGAACGAGGGGAGGGTAGGATTAGATGGTGAACCCTCTTTCACCCATCCCTGTCCCTCTGCATGAATAATGGCGTATCAAGTAAGGGGTGCCTTTACAATTGGAGGGGGCAGTTTTATGAGAGCTATGTAAATGGGAATTTTGAAAAAAAATACTGAGCTATATGATGACGGAGTGGGAGGTTGGTCCTGATTTTTTTTTCGGTAAGGCTGTTCTTTATTTGGTATGTAAAATTTAAAAAAAATAAATAAATAAAATCACCATTCAATCACAGGAGAATGCTTCCCAGTTCCCCCATCTTAACCAAGAGCACTCAGCTATCGTATTACTTAACGAATCGATGTGGGTTTAGAACTCAACTTCCGACTGAATCTCCCTGCTCCTGTCTGCCAGTCGGGCTCAATCAAACCTGAGTAATTTGAAGTCCATAACAAACTAGCATGGGAAGACGAAAACAGGGGAAGCAACTTAGATAAAGATCCCCTTTTTAAGGAGATCGTGCGGAGATTTGCTGGCTCGTTTGGAGCTTGTAAAACTCGGATTGAAATGCAATTTGTCGAAATCATTCGGTTATTAAGGAAGTAAAGCATCTCGACGTGTTCCACTTTTAGAGGATAAGGAGGGCTGATACGAGCAGGCATTCAGCGGAAGGTGCACGAGGGGAATTGGGCACGCCCTTACCAAAATCTTTTTCCGTCTCTTTATCCTATATGTGAAAAGGTTTTTTGGCACATATCTTTGATTCAACAGGTTTGTACATATCTAGTTGTGATACATGCATACGATCAGGGGCGGATCCAGCCTTCGTCTATGGGTGGGGCGGATTTTTTTTTGCCATATTTTCCCCGATCGGCCGCTCGAAGATGAGTTTGGTTTGTTTCTTTGAAGGGGTAGTCCTTATAGTCAGTTCTTAGCTTTATTCTTATAAATCAGCATAAATATGTATCATAATCATTATTTATATAATTCGAATGCGAAGCGCGAGCTTTTTGTAAATGTATTTTTCCTGAAATTTGAACATTCTCGGCAACTAAATAAATACTGACTGCTTCCAGTTAGCCATGAAGACGTTACATATTTCAAAAATCAAATAGTACGAGCGCGAAGCGCGAGCTGACATTTTTTGACATTTTTACCTAAAGAATGGAAATTCTATATAATCACTTTTTTAACTTAAACAGAATAGGTATATAACTAAATGATGCGAGCGGAAAAAATCGAGATTTAGACCTAAAAACGGGACACTTAAATCGTGTTTTGCTAATCATGAAAAAGGATGATCAATATGGGATCCTCCTGCATTAATGATGCGAGCACAAAGCACGAGCAGAACATTTTTTATATAATGATCTGAAACTGGATAATGATTTAAATAGAGAAAAATTGGAGTATGTGAATAAACTTGCGCGTGCGTGCTTCATATTTAGACCAAGAATCTAGCTGGGCATTCTAAATACATCTTTTATCATAAAAATCTAAGCGAGTGCGAAGCGCGATCTTAAACTATTTGAAATTCCGATCTGAAAAAAAGAGTAGACTTCAGCTCTATTTTCAAGCACTTTGTAGGAACATTGTGAGGTGGATTTGGATCGCACTTAATAAAGAGCTAATATTTTTTCATTATAATTACTTTGAGTTTTGACATAGGACCAGTACACCCTTACGACATGTCATCATATGAAAATGATGACTATCTTCCGAGGTGAAATATGCTCCATATTGAACAAGATATGTAAATGACCTAACATGCAATGCGAGCGGATATTTCATATAGTGACATGGAAGACTCTTTATTTTCCAAGTGTTCCCCTCAACTTATTTTGTTCACTCGTCTTTCTCCTCTTCTTTTTTCTCCTCTCTTTTCCCTCCCTTTTTTTCTTTTCTTTCTTTCCTTTTTTTTCTGCTCCGCCAGTGACCAGGCTCCATGCCCCCTCCCTGGATCCGCATATGATTATGATTCTTGACAAGATCTTGAAAACTTGTAATTTAGACATTAAATATAAATATGCTATCTCAGCATTGATAAAACGGTTAATGAATACATAAAACCAGTTGCAATTTTCGAAATAACCGGATATTGCGCCCATACTTTTTAAAATGGCTAGAATACCCTTGTTTTCCACGTTTTCAATCATTTCAAAAGATAGTATTACCAAATTTATTCATGATATTTATGACATAATCAATCATTTATGTTGACAGTTTATTTCACATATCAATCATGGCCGGTACTAACTTCCAATTTTAGAGTATATAAATGTCAGGTTAACAAGTAAAAGGGCGAATGAGCTTGGAAAGGTGAACATGAAACTAGTTTTACGAGTTTAACTGCTTTTATCACTCTTTGTCATATATTTAAAGAGAGGGGCGTTTGGATAGTGTTGTTGCCGAGACATAGAGGCGGGCTAATGGACTCGGAACAATGGGTTCACCCTCCATTAACATATCTCTAGCCGAAGTAATAAAAGATTGAACAGTGGAAAGATAGTGGACTGTAGATCATTCACCCACACATCACAATACGCATAAATTCAAAGTCACTGTACATGTATACAATATTTAATTACAGTATAGCTGAATGAAATCGAATACCTTATTTATTTTCATATCATAAATGATACGATTCACAATGTAACAGAGAAAAGGTAAAACGAAATTCATGAAGAGTAATAATCTTTGTATACACATTTTTCATCTGTAGGTGTCGCCCGTCACCCCTTCTGACACTCACTACTCACCCCCCCCCCCCATGCACCCTCTTTCCTCTTACTGACTCGCATATACCAAGATTTACATACAACACTAAACACATCACACATTTTCACATTCACATCCTTCACATTTCATTAAAAAGTCTCCTATCTCATTCTAAGTCGTTTGAATATAATGTTTATACTGTATTCACATCCGTGAATAAAACATGGCATTGAGCCCTAATGAAAAAATAAAGTTAACATAATCAGAGATTATATACATTTATTCTTATTCAAGCAAATCTGTGAATACTATCCCCCGTTTCATACATTTTTTTTATCCAACCAAACGTTCATCCATTTCATAAGTAAATGAAGGTAAGACTTGGTCTCTCTCTTTCATCCCCCGCACCACACTTTTCTGGGGTTTTTGTGTGTGTGTTTTAACAATTGCACACCTAGATAAAAAAAAACAATAGCATTTTCAATTATTTGAATGCAGGATAAAAGAGCATTGTCAATTAACTGCCTTGCTCACGGGCATAGGTGCCGCGGCCGGGGATCGAACCCCGGACTTTCTATGTGTAGTCGGCGCCTAAGAGCACTCGGCAACGACACCTCCACATACCCACCCATCACACACAAAGAGTAAAATCGGGGACTCACTCATGATTAATCGTCAAAGTAGGGACATATGTATAATATCAATGTAGATGTATATATACACACACACACACACAGGTGTGTGTGTGTGTATATCAGCCCATGTCAGCACCCCCACTGAAAAAAAATCGTTCCCAGGGCCGTGCTGGGGAGGTCCCCAGAAGTACGTCATTACAAACTCACAAATGAAGATTCAGAGATTGACATTGTCAGTTTGGGACAATATTAAAAATATATATATATATATTGTTGACGTTGGCATTTACAACAAGGATGTTAAAAAAAGGAAAATGTGAACAAAGAACCGAAAATCATGTTATACAAGCAAAAAGCAGAGGAAACAAAAGAATAATAAGTCGTAGATGTAGAGAGAGAGAGACAGAAAGAAAGGGGGAGAGGGAGAGTAGTTGAGTGGCTTACGGTTTAGCGGTACTAAGCCTGTCATTCCCGCCTGCTCCTTCCCATTGTAACCACGATAACAGCCTGCTAACAACAAAACCTCAGCAGCTGTCTGAGTATAGATGTCATTAGAATTATGGTTTTAGACAAATCTCCCTTAATCTCGAAGGAAATTTACCTGCTACCTGTGCGTAAGGGATCCTAAATGTGGCTGGTGTCACACTCCCAATCATCAACCCTATAATATGCGTAGATTTTTCTTTTAATTGTATGGAATTATAAGGCCTGAGACCGATATGCGAATTTGTATCAACATCAAAATGAGGGTTCTTTTTTTACTATGCGCTGATATGCAAGAGCACATAGTTTTGGCATGGAGCTATTACAGAGATAGCTCTATTACAGTGTATATGGTTTTGGAGTGTTCGCGATGGGATCAGGTACGTCCTCAGTCTGCAATGTGTCCTCGGTTTACATGTGAAGTTCGTGTGGGTGTGTGTAGGGCGTGGGGATATCCTACCTTTCACCAGTGTGTGTTCCTTCACACCTCACACACACACACATACATATATATTTATATATATATATATATATATATTTACATATATATATATATATATATATATATATATACGTTCACTCGAAAAAAAACGAAGAGTTAATTTAGCTCTTATAGAACGTGTATAGTGCATGATTGCACTTCGGAGTGCCGATTTTTCACGATTTTATTTCTACGGCATTTCCTAAACCATTTATAATTATGTATATACACATACACCCCCCACACGTATTACCCCGGTCTACCAATTCTTCATTTTACATAAGATTGTGTAAGGAGAATCAAAGAACAATGATTATGAATGTGCAGAATTTTAATTATTAGGTGGGGGAATCCATTGAGCGTGACCTCTCCATAAAAATTAAGTGTTATGGAGAGCTGTAAAGGCAGAACATTAGTTTTAAAAGCTTCCACACCTATTTGTAATTGATAGGAATACAGTGTCCTTGAATGGCGTTTGTTATACTGTTCAGCTAGACCTATGATTTTTATGGGCCATGGAATAAGACGAATTGCGTCATGATGAGGGTATCATTAAATTATGAAAGTGATATATAAGAAAGATATCGGGTTGATTTTCACTGAAAACAGTTATGGGGTCAAGTAAACAACAGGATGCATTTATGATATTTTTTACGGTGCAACAGTAAATTATAATGGTCTTTTTTATTTGAATAAATAGCTTTCATGGGATACTAGACAATTTTAACACTGAGTTTGAAATGATCACAATAACTGTTAAACCATTCGTCTGTACTGTGTGCCCGCACTCTTAAAAATTTGAATGTTAAATCAACATTTGAAAGGTTGGAGGAGTGACAACCTTTTCCAAATGTTACAACTAACCTTGTATAAAGCTGAATCCAACATTTTAAGTGTTGGGTAGAACCATTTATAGTGGTAAATGCAACATTTAGAAAATGTTGTCACTTAACCTTTCAAATGTTAGGTTAACATTTCTTGTTTTTAGAGTGCGTCCGCGTTTTATTTTAGGGCTATTTCAAAAGTGCCAACTCCCGGCATATGAAATGTCTATTAATGAGGTAAATAAATATATTCAATTTACTTTTAAAGGACAAGTCCACCCCAACAAAAACTTGATTTGAATAAAAAAGAGAAAAATTCAACAAGAATAACACTGAAAATTTCATCAAAATCGGATGTAAAATAAGAAAGTTATGGCATTTTAAAGTTTCGCTTATTTTCCACAAAATAGTTATATGAACGAGCCAGTTACATCCAAATGAGAGAGTTGATGACATCACTCACTCACTATTTCTTTTGTAATTTATTATATGAAATATGAATTATTTTTATTTTCTCGTCATTGTCATGTGAAATGAAGTTTCATTCCTCACTGAACACATGTAATTCCATTATTTTAACATTTTGTGCTTCAGGCAAGGAGGTCCTAATCGTCAAATTCGTAAAAATTGAAATATTGTATAATTCAAACAATAAAAAACAAAAGAAATAGTGAGTGAGAAATCATCGACTCTCTCAATTGGATGTAACTGGCTCGTTCATATAACTATTTTGTTGAAAATAAGCAAAACTTTGAAATGTCATAACTTTCTTATTTTACATCCGATTTTGATGAAATTTTCAGCATTGTGCTTGTCTGATTTTTCTCTATTGATTAAAATCAACATTTTCTGAGGTGGACTTGACCTTTAAGTATTTCGAAATTTTTAACGCACACTTTACCAGATATATTGGACTTGAAGTTTATGATACTGACATGATTTCCAGGTAAAATCAAAATTACTTGATGAGACATGATAACCCAACAAGATTAACATGATACATTTATATAGAGTACATTATACAGTTCGTTTTTAGATTCTCCTTGAAATAAGGAAAGATAATTAATCTTTTTGTATGATCAGGACTGTTACAAAATAGAGCATCCGATACGAAAATAGATCTTGTTAACCTATAGTACTTTAATTGGAGGTGCATCCCTAAAATACACCATTTTTTTAAATAAAAGTGCGCTCATCTTAGTTTCATTTTCATTTTATCTATTCACATTTACAACATTTACAATAATTATGTTTTGTTCCATACATCTTGATTCATAATCAATAGAACAAGGAAAATTTATATAACAATAATGTAGATAACTATTTAAACAGAATAGAAATAGAGGAGGCTGCTGAAAAGCGGAGCTTGTAGAGTGCTGCCTCTCCTATGTTACACTTTGCTCTTTCTTGACACCTGGGGAGCGTTTCATCAACATTTTCGTCCGACCTGACAACTTTCCTTGATGATTGGCTGAGAGGCAATGTTACCATAGTAACTGTCCGATAAAACAGTACTTGTCGGATAAAACGTCTGACAAATCCTTTCATGAAACGCTCCCCTGGATCCATTCTATCAGTAACTTAACAGCTGAGTATAATTCTTATCAAAGTGAAATTATAAAGTCTATAAACTTTACTTTGTAATTTTCCATGAATTAAATTTCGGAAAATAACGTTGCAAAAGGACACACTGTAGCTTTTTGTCATGCACTAATCAGATTAAAATCGCATGCATGAACAGAAAGCTATATCGAATTAAATTCATAATAAAATCATCAAAATTATTTAATTGGCAGACCACACACCGGCCTATTGTCATTCTCATGCATCCTTTGCTCAAAAATCTCTCCTGATTGTTTTGTACCTCCTTGTCAGATTATTTTAAGGGTACCTTTTTCAAGTTGTGGAACAAACAACCTTCTTGAATTGATTTGAATAATAAAATGATGTTCGTACATTTTTCAACGAAATATTATTTTTGTATTCATCACTATTACTAAATATACAATAAAGCACTATGCATTTCAAATAGCATTTTCATGTATTTATTTATTTCTACCATCAAACATAACATAATTAGCTCTTGCTATGATGTACTTTTAGCATGATTAGTTCTATTTTCTTAGAAGAAAATGCCATTATTACCGAATTCCAATTTTCTCCAATTGGGTATGTCCATTTAAAATGTCTAGTCAATATAAACTAATGACTTCCTCTGAGAAGATATTGTAACTTCGGAATCTCATAATTATATAAAATTATAAGTACATGTAGTAGGTGAAGGTTGCAATAATCAAATAACCAGGATGACATTCATACTGGTTGTATTATTATCACATTTCATGAAGTATTGAAACCAAATGATCATTCTGAAACATTATCATATAATAATAACCAGCAATCCACGGACCATGCTGATAATGTGTCGTTTATTTTAATTGATCCTGGCAGTTGATGATGAGTTGATTAAACTTTCTTATAAAATGCGTCTATAAGAGATTTATTTATAACATGCATGTATAAATATTATAACATGATATTCCATCCATACTATTAAGTAATTAACTCTTTCAATTTCGAATGTGTATAAAAATTTCCCAATTTTTAAATCAAGCCACGTACTAAATCCTATTTACTCTGGTTATCTTTCTTTTGTTAAAACTTTATTTTCAAGCGCTAACTAATCTGCAATGAAGAAGGTCAAACCACACAGTCTTCATATAATTGAGATTTTATATATAATCCCTGTAACATAATATTATTCCTTTCCCATTATTAAGTTTTGATCATTTGCTAATTTCTATATTTGTGATGATTATTAAACTAATATGAGCAGGCTTATGATTTAATAAGCTAATACAAAGTTTAATCTGAAAACTTATCCCGGATTTTGTGAGCTCATTTGATTTCGCCTTATCCCCGAAATACTAAAAGAAATGAACTGTTTAATCATTGTAATGATGACTTATGAATATGTTTGATTGGTGTGTCAGCTGTATACAATATTGATACCTTATCCCGTTGTAAAAACAACTAACCACAGTATCATGAAGAGATTAATTTCTAACATTTTGTAAGAGGAAACGATCATTACAATGATTAGAAAAATTCAACTCGCATGAAGAGATTTCTATGTATAACTATTGCGGTGTGGCGATAGTTTTGAAAATAACCTACTCAGTTTTGAGAAAGACAAATACAAAAAAGGGGAAATATATTCCGGCCCATCGATTAAGCCTCTGTGTTTAAAACTTTAATTGATGAACTCAAGATTAACATTGATTCACGTTACTCTTTTTACAAGCTAAGGTCCGCAGTCCCGTTCCTTCATTTACAATATAACATAAGTTACCACTGCAGACTGTTTAAGGGTTATTGGGCTTGGAGTTGAGACGATTCAAAATCTTAGGGACATTAAAAGAAACATATAATAGACGCAAAAATATATAAGCTTTCCATCCTAATAACTAAAGTTAACATTTATTGTGTTTTTCAAATGCCAACCTATAATTATTGTAACAGTTATCGCACATTACCTAACCTTGTTTTAATAAATGCCAGAGCTATCTGTGTTCCTGCCATTGATAAAGAGAACGACAATGTTCAGGTAGCAAGTAGAATATTCCCGCCATTTGTTAGACCATGGGCATCAAAACCATGAAAACGGACTTATTGCCAAGCAAATATTCGTCAATGACTTCCAGGACGATTCCGGTTGTCACGAGAAAGGAAAAGGAGGATGAGTTCGATATCGGCCTCCTTTTCTTTTATAAAACAAAGGCGGTTCCCGTTCGATGTTTCCTCCGATTTCAGCTGTCTGCGTATTTGCTATATTCTCCATACGCTTCCCGCCTTTGCGAGATGTAACTGGATATTGATGCCTTAATCCCACCTTAATAGATATCAAATTTTATTTTTTTCGAACTTCGCGAAGAAGAAAGAATTGTCTGTTCCCATGACTATAAGAGTGTCATACTGTGGAGGCGGGTGACAGACTATGTGTCAGAATTGAGGGTCTTTTCCCAAGGCTATTGAGTTCAAAATGGTCATTTTAGTTGTCAGACTGAATGTTTGTGACAACTTTAAAGCATTTTACCAACAGCAATATTGACTACACTATTTTCAACGTAGGAATGATGTATCTTGCCCAAATGTATCGTATGGAATGATAAAACTAGAATATGTGTTCTCGAGATCTTTGATATAAATATATCGTCTCGATATTGAACTTGTTGATTAATTATCTGCTCACAGAACTACTGTTTTTTCTACACAATCGATTGATAAGCAATCTAAAATCCAATGGATAGCAGATAATGCACTGATGCAGTAACAGTTTCTACCACTACAAACAATGCCGTTACGAAATTTCGTGGCTCTATGGGGGGGGGGGCAAACGACCATCTCCCATATATGTTGCCATAAAGAAAAATCGAAATTTTAGGGTGACACTTCCCTGCACCCCCTATACGAAATTAAATTGGCATATATACCTTGGGGGAAATACTCATGACGTATCAACAAAGGATGTAAATACACAAGGCCCCTTCTTACTTCATATAACATAATCCCAGTATATAACATAAGTATTAGTATAAAAATATAAGTATAAAAACAAAAGTAATCATTATAACAAAGGAAATTTGGAAAGAAAATTACAGAAAAATCAAGAAGGGGGAATCCAGTGCTTCTTTTGAAGCAGTTGTAAATTATTTTTTGCTAGAAATAAAAATGGGGAAGAGAATTGTAAATTGAACATCAAAGAGATGAAAACATAGAAATGTACATAAAAGAGCGCTCGTAATGACACTATTCTCCAAAGCACTTTGGCAACTATATAATATCAGCCAAAGTGGTTTGGAGACTAGTGTCATTGAACCATATAATAGTTAGACCCCTTGATTAATATACTAAATGTCTATTAGACCGAAATATAATTCAAAGTTATGAAAGAACAACTGAAGTTGGACTATGTAGCACATGGACCAAAATTGTTTGATGATGGATCAATAGGCGGAGCCATGATATTTGATAGGGGCAGGAGTCGCAGGACACGCCAAAGGTGACGCCTTTCGATTTTTTTAAGTATACGCGTGCTGCCCCCCCACCCCGTGAAAAATTTCTGCGTATACGGCCATGTATTGAATAATGATGATGATAGGGGTGTTATAGAGGTAAATCACTTTCTCATATGCTCTTTCCCCTCTTATTGTGTCCTCTCTTACCTTCTTTTTATTTTCACTACCTGAAAAATAAAGTGAGTACGATTGCAATTGTCCATCTTAGCACTTCCCCTGGATGGTCTAGATTGGTCTAGATGGTCATTGGACAAGTTACAAAGTGGCAGTTGAGCCACTCGATTTATGGCCAGATTTAGTTTGACGCAGGATAATATCCCATTGGTTATAAGACCAAAGGAACATGTTTACTCTTGGAGTACCTTCATATTATCCCGAGTTGCCCAGTTCACGTTATGGTTAAATAAAATTCTTTCAACAACGTCACATGTATATTCTAAAGATTTTGACTATTGTTCTGTATCCACCAATAGATTTTTATTCCCATCAGGGAAGGCCGACGTAAAACGAAATTCTAAGAATAAATAGTAAAAGGGTAATATTCTCCTTAATAATATGCACAAACAGTGGTAGAAAATTCATATAGTCATAAATCTAAAGTTGCAATTAATTTTCATTGTCCGTATCAACCAATATTTTTAGGCAAGGTATCATTTTCATGGTGACAATCTTGATGATTTCTATCATTACTCTTGACTTGTGCTGCATTTTCTAATCACCCTCAAGTCCTCTGATTTATTAAGCTCGAGATCCCCCGTTTAAATTTCTTAATTTCCCGAAATGAGAAGAATAAATAGGAGAAATTATATTCATTTCAACATCTGGTAGAAATGGAATCTCCTTTCAAAGTCAGGCAAAAGATGGAATTTGTAGAAAGGGAAACTAAACACAAATGTTTTGGGGAAAAGTGACTCTGCACATTCTATTAAGTTTCAAATTCTCATTTTCATTTTCTGTCTCGGATCTCTTGCTGGATGAAGAGCATAGTTTTGCAGGGAACCTCCCGCTTACAATTTCATCCTAATTGCAGCAATGATTTGTGTATTCAAGGCAAACGTTGCCTTAATAAAAGCCAAATTTAGTTAAAATGTCGAGTTTGTGTAAGTAAAAACCGCGTTAGTTCTTTTCTCATGCATGCTCGGGGGTTTGTATGAAGAAAAGACATCATGTATTGCCGCAGTGACCGTAGACGCCGTGTTTGCATGTGCACGTACCCATCTCGAATTTCCCGATGTTGCGTTTCTCGCGCTAGAAATAAGCTCAATTTCTTAAATCGTCTGAAAAGGTTGGCGGTAGGCCTTCGTTTTCTCCTCCCTGCTCGCGGCAGAATTTTCCCCTCCACCTTTCGAGTGAGGCAAAAAAAGAGATCTACCATGACTCATTATCCCGCTATTAATCCGCTTTTCTGTTTCAATTATTAGAGCTAGTATTACATACAACAGCGACTGTTAAGAGTTTTCTTTTCTGTTGTATATGTATTGTTTTTTATGAAGTTGTGAATAAAAGCGTGTTATGTTTAATGAAACAGCAATTAGTGTTTAGATTTTCCTCTCTATTACTCGAATAGCTATTCGGGAGAATAATTTCTACGTTTCATCTACCCATATTGTTTTCATTTTATATAAGGTTTAAGTGAAGGGACATTGGCTAAATCTGTCCAGTTATCACAATTTCTATGATTATGATTAAAGATAGATTTATTGGTCATACTCAGCATTTTTTATTGTACATGATGACAATTGTGAGAAAATTATTTGCAATGTTTTCCTTCATTATGAATTCTTCTTTCAATTTTTGATAGAGCAGTGGTCCAGTTTCTAGTTAGGCCTTGTTGAATTGATATTCTTCTGGCTCTTTAGATTTGTTATGTATTTGTTTGATTTTCAGAGTTCTTGTTTATTTCATGCCTGTTTATAGCTGTAACTTTACCTGTTAAAGAATAATCATTTTCCTCAAATATTTCATGTTATTCAGAACAAGTGTTCTAGTGACATTTCAGTCCTCACTGAAAGTTGTCTTTCTGAAATTATTTACGTTATGCAGAGAAAGTATTCCATTGTCATTTTGGTCCTCACTGGAAGACGTGAAAGTTGTCTTTCTGATTAATCATACTACATAATTATGTTTTGAAATGACATTGGCATTGATTATTTAATGCCACTTTCTTGTATTGGCGAAGTAAGTTCTACTTAGTTAATATTTTAATGATACAATAAGATAAGTGTTATGTTTCAGAATTACACTCAGAGGGTCTTGGGTCTGCTTTTGAAATTACTCCCTACCGTTTAAGACAAACTGGAGTTGAATGAGAACTGATATAAATTACCGTTCTTTGTGAGTTCTACTCGTCAAACCGGTGTCACAAAGAAATATGATAGACGGTAGGAGAGACAGTGGTTACTTATTTTTCTTTTCGAAAGAAATCAGGAGAGGGTCAAAATTTAAGATCAATGTGCATGACTTGACTTGGCGTCGAAACTTGAGGTAACTCCCTAAAGAACCGTTCTTAAAAGCATCTCCGAGCTTTCAAAGTGATCTGAAGATACAGTGATGGAAGGAAGAAAACAGGGAATGGGGATAAGCCGGGAAAGTTTGAACAAACGGAGTTGTGTACATACGAGCGAATTCGGGGAGCAATTCGTTACCCCCTTTTCTGGAGTCAAGAGGGTGCAGTTTCCTTCCCCGCGGGACCACCAGTCACCAGGAGTAGTCCTTGCTCGCACCCCTCTTAAGGAGCCGTGTCAATATAATCAGCGTCCCCCAGCACACAAACACACTTTCCATCATAGTTGATTTTCATCTATTCGTATCATTCTAAAAAAAGCTCCAAATCCACCACTGCAATTTTAAATGAGAAATTCATGTAATCCCTACAGCTGTTTACCAAAGTTTGTGGTGAGAAACCAGTGTGGCAATTGGAGTGCACCTCCTCGGTGAACACGACGAGGATTCTGCAATGTGCGAACATCATCAATGTTTGATCGATAAGTAGACCGTTCAAACACAAGAGCAATTTTAAATCTCACCCCGGTGCCCGGAAGCAAAGAGTTAAGTAGAAGAAAAAGAAACTCTCACGCACATATTATGGAATCGATATTTTCTTTGCTTTTTCACTTTTGTTAATTTTTCATATTTAATCATATTTGTGTGGATTGATGGCAGGTAACACGTGCAAAAATCCCGCTTTAAACTGCGTCTATGAAACGATAGTTTGGCTTTTGACAATCTTATCAGAATGCATTAATTGAAATTGACATTATCTATATTCGATCGATATTAATCGTGGACACACCATTCCTGATATTTATTTCTCCGTTGACAAGGGTATTACAATCTTGTATTATCTGTCTTTACAAATACCAAGTGCATAAATTAGTTATGTGATTACACAATAACTGGTCAGACGTATGGGACACTTAAATCTCTCAGAAAGATGACATAATATTTTATTTTTTTATAGCAAATGTTGCTGATGTTCCATCTAATTGTTCACATTTAAAATCTATCAAAAGATTGCCGTAGTTCGAGGTAAATCCCACGTCATATTATTCTATTCTTAGTTATGATCAGATATAGATCTAAATGAAATTTTGCTTTCAAAACTATACATAATACCTTCAGGGTAATTTCGAATATAGAAAATATAGAGTATCAATTAAATACTTTGTTCCCATCTACCGGAGATAATAAGGGTGCTGTAGCTGAGTCTATTGCGACGCACGGATAAAAAAAATCGTTTGTCGTTTTCCTTCTGTAGTTAAATTAAAAGCTTTGAGTGGACTGAAAAATCACTACTTCCCAATTTAGTGTTTTCAAAGAAAATATATTGCTTTCCGAATTGAACGGGGCTAGTGGATGGTTGGTAGGGGATATGAGGTTGGCGCCTTACGGGTAGGTTTGCCATAAACGTTTTCTCGCTTTTGCTCTCCAAAGTAGGGCCCCTGAGCATAGCGTTATAAGAAGAGAGAAAGAATTGAAAAATCGAATATTCATCCACATCCATCCATTCTTAGACGCCACTTTACCTACCCATCTTTTAAATCACCTCCTTCCTCCATCCTCTCCCCTTCATTTCAGAACTCTTCCTTCTTTTAACGCCCTTATCTCCTTACCCCTCTCCTCAATAATATGTCCTGGCTTCCCCTCTCCTCCTCTCCTCGGATTTCTACCCCCTAACGGCCCGCGTGAAAAGAACTGGGACGATGGTGGCGATTTTCTCGCGGCGCACTATAGAAAAGTTGTGATCTTGAATAATTAGCGGCTGTTTATACAGATGTATTTCCTACTTAGTAGCCAGCGAGTAGCGCAAGAAGGAAACCTGGCCCCCTGAGCTATCGGGCAGCTAAACCGAGGCTGCACCGTGCTCGCCACGTTGTAAAGTCTTACACACCTTTACTTCACAGTTTGCAATTAAAGGATGATTGTGCTAGCTGTATCATAAAATTGAATTCTTTATTGTCAAAATCAGTGAATGATTAAATGAATTTTTGAAACCTTACAAATATATAAAGTTATTTGGAATTATTTACCTAAAATAGTTGCTTGAAATACTTTCATCGTGCGTTTGCCCTGTTCTTGTAGCTTTTGGAACAAATTATTTTATGATAATAATATGTGGACCACTTCTTACAAACTGGACTTTGCAAGTAAAAGATTAAATAGATCGATATGGACATTGATGAAATAAGTGATGTATATATAGGGCTTGTATGCAATCTTGGTGATTTCGTTGTCTTTAATGTCTTTTTTTTTCTTTTTTAATCCAACATGGAACTGTTATGACATTACTTTGAATCCAAATATATTTTCAGATGTATCTATTCTAATAGAATTCAATTTAAAACGTTGTATGAGAAAGTACTATAAGGATATTGGGATACGAGTAGTCGCTTTATCAATATCAATCACTGATGATATACTGAAATGTATTTCAAAGGAAATAGGAATAAGCATTTCTGAACAAATAAAAAAAGTGGAATTCTTAAAAAGAAATTACAATGTCAATTATTTCCCCTCGTTGAATTTCATATAAAAGGATTTAGAGACCATAATGATCATTATTATTGCATTTCAGAATCCATTTTTATAAACCATTCTCATGTTCATTGCTACTATATGAGTACTACTTTGTGGTTTTGTTTGTCATCGTTACCGTAATTATGAAATTATTTTTTTCATATCACTAAAGGCTTTAAATAACAAGCAATAATGAAAAGGATTCAATTCGTTTAGGGGTTTTTTACATTTCGTTTCTGTCTGATATTCGTCATACAGTGACATTTTGAATAAACTTACAAATTTCTTTGAAAGTATTTTTGTGAATGTGGTGTTATCATAGGTAACATAATATCATAATAGATTAGTATTATAAAATGTATCAATGTTTTTGGCTATTATCATTATTATCATCATCATTATTATCATCATCATTATTAACAGTATTATTTACATTAACATCATCATTACTATTCAATCATAAATGAATGATTATTTTGTTCGAAAACGTTGATAACATCAGACTGTTACGAGTAATTCATCGTTGTTTAATATAAACAGTTAGAATTCCTTCAATTTCATAATAAAATAATGCGGAAGATCTGGTCTTCCACATCTTTTGAAAAGGTATGAGAATAGGCCTTTAAGCAGACGACTGTTTCATCGTTGGCGCGCGCGCGCAAAGGCCCTGAAGTAGTGGTAACCAATATCACTCTAACCAATCGATACTACGACTAGTACGGACAAGGTGTTTGTAACGTAAGATCCCCGATTTAGCGCCTTTTTTGCATTTCAGGGGGTAAGAAATGGAGAAGAAAGGAAAGATAGGCACTCGAAGAGGGTAAAATAGAGCAGGAAAGAGGGGAGAAAAGGGCTGACTCGGCTGGGAGCCGGGACGATCATTTAATTAGCCAGATACATGCTAGTAAGTGTGTACAGCTGTAGATTAGGCTACAAACACACGTAGAAAGATGATCGCTCAAAATCTAGGGTCAGTTTAGACTGACGTGATCGTCCGCCCGAGGTGTAGAGGATGCGCGTAGTATCCAGCAGTATCGATCGAGCCTAGATTGGCCGATAGTTTGGTAGTTTGAAGTGACCCGTGATTGCTCCACAATAAGTTAATCAATTGTCTATTGAGTTGGTGTAACACGCGTGCGCGCTTGTATCTCATAAAGTGAAAGGCAATTATTCTCCCGTTTCCGCTTAACTATAATCAATGTACAACAAACAATGTCTCAATTTGTTACTTAACTTTTCTTCTTTGTATTAAATTCAAAATTAATCTTTAATCCGAATGCCGACTATCTCTTTGTACGATTGATTTAAATCGTGATTTTAATCTTAATTCTTAAACATTTCAAATCAGAAAAATAAAATTTTCTGTTCATGGAGTATTGATCTATAGTCGATTAAGAAAACAACCATGTTCAAGCGATGGAAAAGATGACTGATAGTTTAAGAGTTTATTTTGTATTTATAGTCAGTATTGAATGAATGATTAACACATCCATCCTTTTTGTTCAATTTGAATGATTTCGATTATATTGTACTTCTGATTACTTGTAATGATGTTTTTATTATTATTCTTTGTATTCGGCCATAAGAACGTACAAATCTTACAATTGACATTCATATATTCATATTGTTTGTTCTTTTCTACATATCCCTGAAGTGTTTCATTCTAATCATACCTCTAATTTTATTCTTCTTAACACTTTGAAACATTTGTATAAAGTGCTTTTGATTTTTTTCTATTATTTTATTTTTATAATTATTACTGTTTACTTTGTTTTTTACATGCTCATACATCTTTATTAATGGTTCGTAATTAGACTCATTCAATTCCATAAAGTAAAGACGACCGTTGTATAATGTATGACTGTTAAACGTTCAATCAAAACAACTCCGACTGGGTGAGCGGGTGGGAAAATTCATGACGTCACGAAATGTCGTCCATCACTAAAGTTGTCTTCGCTGGTGACAGGATATGAGTGGAAACAAGTTCAATCGCTTACAAATAAGGTGGAAGCATTGAATCATCGAAACGAGCTCCTATAAATTGGATTGCAATCTCTCCGATATGTTAGCTTCCCTCCCCCCTCTCTCCTTGGTTTGGTTTTCAGCCAATAGAATGAAAATATACTGTAGTCCCTTCCATCCTCTAACACCCCTTCTCTTCCTTTTTTGATACAGAAGAATATGGTCTCTTTGCACTTGGGAGTCTGTAACCATGTATGTGCTTCTATACAGTATATTCTTTTTTAATTACTGAGATTATATTCATTTTTGTTAATCAATAAACAAAAATGACCGTACATAGTTTGTATTTTTTAAAGGCGTTAGGATTATAGAAAGAATGTGACCAGTAAAAAATGCACCCATTTCCTAAATCATCACTTATGTTATTTTTATCGATCTTTTAAGAAAACTCAAGTGAAATGTTTTCATACTGGTTCACCAACCAATTGAATAATTTTGCACCTAAACAGAGTATAGAAAGTTTAGAAAAGTTTAGAAAGTAATCTTGTAAAGTATTCGTATCAACTTTTGAACGTTATCGATTCTTACACATATACGTTAGACTTCAATGTTACAAGGGGAAAACGATTTAAACGAAAGTTTCATTACATAGTACTCTGATGTAGAGCACATTCAATGACAATCTTAACATTTTCTATTAAAAAAAACATCTGTTGAGGCAAATCCATCTCGTTCATTTTGTATGGTGATATGTAAAAATACACAGAGATTAGAAGGAATACCACATTGTCATATTTGCTAAATCAATTGATACTAGCTCAAAGGTTTATTGGTGAAATGAAATAAAGAGATTGAGCAGAAATATGCTGAAATGAAATAAGTCAGGTTCAAAGGCTTAGAGTTAGAAATGAACCTGAATTGATCCGTCAAAGCACTTTCAAGAACATGAATTAGTATGTGTTTGCATCAGCACATGACAAAAATGACAACAGAACGGAGGAAAAGAAAGAAGAAGGATGATTTAATTTTCGACCCTCGAGAGATGCTGCAAGCTGAATCTGTTGTGGAGATAAACATTTGTTCTCAATTTTCTGCTCGAAGAATGCTTAGGGCAATCGGAAAGCCGGGTCTGTCCCGGAATCTCTTACCCCTCTCTCAACGGGTGAAAAATGCCACCTCAAAAACCCGATTAGTACCCCTCATGGGACATGCGCACCAATTAGATAAGAGTCTCTCTTACAATTCGAGACAATTCCTTTCGCCAACAAAAAAATACAATATAATAGGTAAAGATTGTCTTCTTCTTTTCTTCTTCGTTCTCAAGTATCTTTCCTTTAAATGAAAACCTTATTCTAAACGCGATATCAGAGTCATTTGAAGGAATCTGAGAAGAGAAGGCGATCCATTTACACCTTTATCAAATCGTTATTGTTTTTGCTGCGTCTATGAAGATAATAAGTGTGATTTCAATGATTTTCAATTAAGTAGAGATATTCTCATCGGCGGAAATATTATCCCTGTAATGATTGCCAAACTGTCTAATCAACCATTCAACATGCCTAAAAGGGCAAGGGTAAAATGGATATATTTTATTATTTCAAGCAATAATGAGAGAAACAAAATGGATAAAGTTTGCTGAGAATTTGATTAAGTTCCTTTAGGCTGGTATAACTCTACCGTGGGAGTACGACTTAGAAAGAAATTATGGCTAGATTTTCTGGACTTGTTATTGTTGTAGCTGAAATAATTTATCGCAATTTGACGAAATGGAATACCCAATATCCTGCTCGTCGTACGTGCATTGTTTAAAAGTCTTTCCTACATAAATAAGTTATCCTCCTAAATTCTTTTTCAGGTGGGAATGGATTTTCCCTAGAATCTCTTTTTAATTTTTCTCTCTTTTTGGGTTTAGGTACCTTTATAAGAAAATTTAAAAATTTAATCTCCTTAAATGAAATTTAAAAGAACGGAAAAAAAGGGAGAAAATTCTGAAAAGTGGTAGAGTCAGAGAAAAAAACCAAGACACATCATGAAGTGATAAGCAAAGCAAAGTTTAGTTTAATATTCTCCAAGGTGTTGACTTTGTTCAAAACCAAACTTTATGAATGTGAATAAAACTTTTTAAGCAGATTTCTGTTCACGCCTAGATTACAATGACACTATTGATTGGTGAAAATATATATAAATATTGACACATTTATTGCTACTTCGTGATAGTCTTCATCAGTATAAGTGATAACGCTTTGATGGACGTAATCTTACCATTCAGCCATGTATCAAACCGGCACCCCTTTCCGTTGAACTCTAGTCCCATAGGCTCACCCTACTTCAATAAAACATTTGAATACCTCCCAGGCCTATTTCCGAACTGCACCGAAACTTACGTTTTCTCCGCAACTACTGCGTTCGCGTTGATATGTTTCAGTATTTGAACATTTCACAAATAATTACAATATATCCATCAGGTCTTTTGTATTCCCAGCAACATTTCTAATGTTTTATGGACGTATGTGCGGGGGCTACTTAGTTTCGAGCGCCACTATTTGCGTCACGGATAACGTAACGCATTTAAGGGAAGGCGGAAACTTATCCTTCGACAGAAGCGCGTGAACACACTCACACACATCCGCACGCACATGCTCACAATACGCACACAAGCATATAAGGCAAACTTTGCACGCCTTCTGTCTGTATTATTTATCAAAAAGAAAATTATATTACACATCAGGATACCAAAATCCTCCTTCGTATGAATGTTTTCAAACGCAAATGTTATTAAAATGTACTCATTTTTATAAAGAATAAACTATTGTTTTGCTTCTTTTTCTTACAAAACTATATAATTCTGTCCAAATGATTTAAGAATGTGGCATTTATCACAGTAAATTTTATGATATCAATGAAAGACTGAAATTATTCCGAAGTATATTCTTACTCTTGTTTAATTTTTCTTCCAGTCTTACAAGTGCCCAGTAAACATTATCATGAAGAATCTTTCAAGACCTTAAATACAAAAAAGAAGAAGAATTTCATTCAAGTCATTAACGAATGATTAGCAGTTGTCAATGATAATGAATAGGCTTGCTGATCAAAACAATATCTTTGCGATTTACATCAACATATGAGATGTAATGTTACTACCTTGACAGAACAAGGCAAGTCATATTTCCTTTACCTTTCCATGCAGCCTGTGCCTCTCTTCCTCCATTTCTGAGGAAGGCATAACCTTTATCCCGTTCAGTATACCCGCTTTCATTGCTTTTCGATTTACCAGAGTAATTTCATTTCGAGTTTATCGAAAATTAATTTTAAAAATAATAATAATAATCTAGTAATCTAAAAATAATCTAGACCTCCTTAGGCACATTTCTTTGTCCGCTAAAAAGGGTGTATTACATACTTAAAATCACAGGAGACTCAGGAACTCACAAACAATCGATATTGACAGCAAAAATTCCACACAATATTCATCTGTCACATTATAGATTTATATATTCAGTAGGAGGATATCGATAAATTTATATCTGTCAACATGATAATAACAATCACCATTCTCGTAGGATTGATTCTCTTTTGCTGATGCATCACTTTCACTTGTTGCTTTACTTTGCCCGAGTGTTATCCATTCTACCGACTGTCTTACAGATTGTGGAACAACCTTAACCACATAACTTGTTGTCTTCTGCTCTTCAATCAATGTCAGTAATTGAAAGATGGTGGGGTGACGATAAGGTTACTATAAGGTTCAAAAAGGGGGAATGGGTACAACTGGGCGGTTGATAGCTCTACTAACTATTAATCATACCACCTATAATCTCCTGTATCATTGTTTGTTGAACAAGATTATGTTTTCTTCAAGAGGGAAACAAGTGTTTGAGTTCATGCTGGTGTTTAAGACCTTTTTTGTTTTGGATTTTAAGAAATAAACCTACACTGATTGAATAAAGAAAATCAAAGAGAAATTAAAAGAGAATTAAGAGAAGGGGAAGAACAAGGTATAGATATCTCATATCAAGAAGACCTGCTTCTATAGTTAAAGGGGAAGTTCGTACTGACGATAATTTGCCTTTAATAAAAAAAAAACAGAGAAAAATATTGGCTAAGGTTCGATCAAAGTCCATCAAAGACAAAGAGTTATAAATTTTTAAGTGTGACGTCATTATGCGAGCAGCTCCCTATATTTATCATTAATTCCATTTTTTAAGTGCACATGATAGAATAAACAATATTTTTTTTCGTTTCTGCTTTTATTAAAACCAACTTATCTTCGGGATTAATTTTCCCTCAATATACAATAAGTATTGGGTTGTGAAGAATTTGTCTAAAACGATTTAGAACTGTTGCTAATTATTGATTACACATGACAAATTTGTATGTTTTCTTATATTTTTTAAATCAAGACTAATAACATTAGTCTATATACATTCACTGATATCTTGTTTTGATTCTTCAAGGTGTATCTCACATTTCAAAGACTAACTTCCTTCTCTGCGCTGATGAAGCAGTAAAACCCATCAAGACTCTTTTTATGAAATCATGGTGAGGGTCCTATAGGACGCTGGTTAGCAATGTGGATTTACTTGTTGGTGTTTGCGAATAATGGTTATTAATCATTCCAAGATGTTGTTGTGACAGTTTGGGGGCCTTCACTTGGTCCGTATGGTAGGACAATATATGCATCTGTTCAAGATGTTGCGTGACATCCTCAGGAAAATACGTCACAGGGATAAGTAAAGAAGCAAATGTAGAATTAGATATATATAATAAAGACTTGAGCAATGCTCTTTATAATTCTACAGCCAAAGTAAAATAACAATAAAATATAATATTGATATTTATAAAAATAATGATAAAAACATTAAACAATACCAAAGTAAAAAATATATACTTCTTATTAGTATGGTCATGTGCATGAATTTGTAATAATCAATTTTGTATAAATTTCACATCTGACGCTGGCCGACTGTTACAGTGAATCTAGAAATATTCATCTCTAAATGAAACTAACAAAATGATCTTTACTAAAGAGGAAACATTAAACAAACAATGTTACAGATAATTATTAGAGAATAGGGAAATGGCCTCTGACTTAATCCAATATGAAGTTCATTTTCTATTCAGAGTGAATTTTAGGGGTATTATGTTATGGCTTTTTACCTCAGGTAGACCGTTACAAGGTAAACTGAGAAAATGAAATAACTGTAAGTATTGATGAAAAACTATGCAAATTGTGAATGTATTATAGTCTGGATCATAATCATGTGTAATGCTTAAGTGTACAACAACAGAAAGCATATCAGTATCAAGTAGTTCAGAGCGGACTCGACTGGGACGAACCCTAAAGGAAAGGGCTGTTTTATCCACGACTTTGGTAAGGAGTTTCGCAGATCATTTGTCTCCTCCTCTGTTTGAGTTTTGGTGATGATTCATACTAATGGCTGGCCAACCGCAAGGAGACAGGCGATTGTGAAGACGGAGGGCTAGGGTAAGGGGCAGGGTATAGAAGGCAAAGAACAAGGCCAAGATACTGCCAACCCCTCCCTACGTCCCTCCCAAGCATAACTCGTCTAATGATGATGACAAAGTCAAGTATTACAGAGATGTTAAGTGCATTAACATACCCAGTTGAACCCCGTTAATCTTTTTTTTTCAAATGATGGTACAGGCCGAGGCTCGATGATTCCCTGTTCCAACAGGGTAACATGCCTTCTCTACTGCCCAAATCTAGACAGTCCGAAAAAAGTCACGGCTGACCACTGTTTAGACCTAATTTACTGTACATATAATACACCTAAGCATAGGCCTACATGCATGCCGAACAGGCCTCACAAAGACACAAACCTCGTAAAAGCTAGCATTTATTTATTTATTTATTTATTGATAAATTCATATTCCACAATCATCAAAGTACATTTCGTGATAAATCATGTTTACAATGAAAAAAATGCATAACACATGCAGGACTGAAACGTACAATGAAAAGAAAAAAGTGGAGGGGCCTACTAAAAAGCAGTGCTTGTAAAATGTAGACCCCCTATTAAAACTTTATACAAGGGTAATATGACACAAATAGAGTAAAATAATCAGCAAAATTCTATACAATTATATAGATATAAACACTGTAACACAAATGTATATACACTATATACAAAATTAAATATTGACTTTAAAATAATCAATACTACCGTGGATAAGTATGAAGTTCACAAATATTTGATTGAATCAATAAGAATTCAGAAGAAATTTTTTGATGAGTAATTTAAATCGGTTAAGATTAGCTGCCTCTTTCATTTCTCTGTCCAGAGAATTCCAGAGTTTTGGTCCTGTGAAAAATATAGTTTTGCTAGAAAATACTGTTCTACTTTTAGGTAGGTGATAGTCGTTTGATTGTCTCGTATTATATGAATGTAAAGTATTGTTTCTCATAAATTTCTTTTGTAAGACATTAGGTACACTATTTCTATCTAGCTGATACATGAATTGGAATAGTTGCAAGCGGTACAGGTCATTGACTTTAAGGATACGTTTCTGACGAAACAATTCATCCGTATGAGATCTAAAGGACATATTGCATATTATTCTCATTACTTTTTTCTGAAGTAGCAAGACTTTATTTAGTCTCGTTTGAGAGGCATTACCCCATGCCAGAATTCCATAATTAAGATACGGTAGGATTAATGCACAATACAACATGGATAGCGCCTGTGCTGGAAGAACGTTTTTAAGCTTATTGATGACTCCAATATTTCGTGACACAGTTTTGCAAATATTGTTGATATGAGCATTCCACGTGAGCTTGTTATCAATAGTAAGACCTAAGAATTTTGTTGTTTGCACTTCTTTGATTTCAGTATTATCTAAAAGTATTTGATGCGGTAGATGTTTCAATAAATGACTAAAAAGCATATAATTAGTTTTTTGCAGATTCAGTGACAGTTTGTTGGCTTTAATCCAGTTTGTTACTTTTTTAAATTCTGCATTCATAGTTCTCACAAGTACATGTGGATCATGATGTGTATAGAAAATATTGGAATCATCAGCAAAGAGAATAAATGAGAGAACATGAGATGAATTTTTCATATCATTAACATAAAGTATAAATAACAAAGGGCCAAGAATACTACCTTGTGGAATTCCACAGGAAACTGGCCTTGTTGGAGATTCTGATTCATTTACTGTAACAAACTGAATTCTATCAGTAAGATAACTCCTAAACCATTGTAAAGCTGTCCCTCTGATACCGTAATTTGATAGCTTATATAACAGTATTTCATGATCTATTGTGTCAAACGCTTTTGAGAAGTCGAGGAATAATCCTACGGTATGATCAGAATTGTCAAAAGAAGTAGATATTTTATTTATTAATGTCAATATAGCATGAGTTGTATTATGTTTTTCTCTAAAACCGAATTGATTATCACATATAATACTATATTTCTTAAGGAAAGCAACTGTCCTTTTATAAATTATCCTTTCAAGAATTTTTGAGAACGAAGTTAACAAGGATATTGGGCGATAATTACTAGTAATCAATTGGTCTCCCTTTTTGAAAATGGGTATAACTTTAGCTATTTTCATCTTCTTTGGGACCTGACCAAGCTGCAATGATAAATTAAATATATGAAGCAGAGGATCAGCAAGAGAATGTATAATGTTTTTCACAACTCTATTTGTAATACCATCATAACCGGGTGTCTTTTCTGCTTTCAAATTAGATACAATCTCAAGTAATTCTTTTCTATTAACTGGAGTAAGAAATATTGAACTATCATTTTGTTTATCCAAAAAGTCCTTAAACGAATTTTCTACAGGTATAATATTTCCAGCTAACTTCGGTCCAATTTGAGAGAAATATGAATTAAATTCATTTGCTATAGAATGAGTATCTTCAACCATATTTCCATCTACACTTAATTTATTAACAGCACTAGATTTGTTAATTTTGTTTAGAGCCCCATTTATTGTTTTCCATGTATTTTTAAGGTCGTTTTTATATGATTGTAATTTTTCTGAATAAAACCTCTTTTTTGCTATTCGGAGAGTAGTTGTTAAGGTATTCTTATAAGACGTGTATCTATTCCGTGAAATATCATTTGGATTTGATATATAAGAAACATACAGATTATTTTTCCGATTGATGGACCTTAATATCAATTTTGAAACCCATGGTAGCTTTGGAACACGTTTATAGTCGTAATTTCGATATTTCTTCAGAGGAACACAAGAATCTAAGCAATCATTAAAATATTTCAAAAATATGTCAAACGAGTCATCGACATTCTCTTTCGAGTTATAAACGTCAGACCAATCAACAGAGCTTAAATTTTCTTGGAGGCGTTCAATATTTTTGTCACTAAAGTTGCGACAGATCCTATATTTCTTTTCCATTTTTGCGAATGATTGCATTGTTTGGATATGGGTAAAAATAAGAAAATGATCGGATATGTCTGTCGTTACAATGCCAGCTTTCGGAAGAGGATGAGAGTTACAGAATATATTATCTATAAGCGTAGCAGAATGATCAGTAATACGGGTTGGTCTAGAAATAATCGGCAAAAAAGTAGAAGTTAACATTAATTCAAGGAAATCGTTTGTTAAAGAGTGATTACTGGTCAAGAGATTAATATTGAAATCACCAGTGATGATACAATTGTTATTTATCAATTCGCCGTTTTGCAAAAGTTCATTAGTAGCAAATAAAAAATCTTCTATACAAGAAGTTTGAGGAGGTCTGTAAATGACACCTATAAGAGTTTTCTTATCTTTTTGAATTTTTACTTCTACAAATAAGGATTCAATGATATCATTCATAAATTCAAATTTATGTCTAATTGCATAATCAAATGAAGACGGAATATATAATGCTAATCCACCTCCAATTTTATTTTTCCTATTGTTTATAACAATATCATAATTCGGGAGGGTGCATAAGGAATTCGGTGTTTCCGTGAACCAAGTTTCAGTAAGAGCAATGATTGGGGGATTGGCAAACTGTGTATTTTCTAATAATAATCGTAATTTCTCGAAGTTTTGGTTAGCGCTTCTTATATTCAAATGCAAAATAAAAACATCTTCTTCTCCAATCGATTTAGCATAGTCTTTGAATGAATTTTCTGTATAATATGGAGATGAGGAGAGATTGTATGCTTTATCATGAATATCGAATTCAACTTGAAGCTCATCAAACTTACTTGTAAGAATATCGGTAGAAAATCTATCAAATGGAGTATGATGATTTGAGATAATATTGCTTTTATCCTGATGATTTAGTAATAAGAAATCATCATTATTCAGATGATAAAATGGGAAATCACGCATATTATCCACCATTTTGAAATAGAATATATTGCCATTTTAAAACAAAATCTTTGTAAGCTGAGCATGTAAAGCATCTTTTAGATTTGATACCAACATGACCCCAAATTCGAGCTGGAAAAATAATGCAGTAGTAATAGTTAACAAAATAAAGATTATCAAATACAATTATTAACGGTCGGTGAAGAATATTTGCACACAAAAATAAGTAAAATGACCTCCATGAAATGCTTGGTATTGAAAAATTATTGAAAGGGCAGTGAAAAAATGCAAAATATACCACGGAAAATAACACAGATGTTGATCGATGCGAAAATTTTTGTGACGAGAATTTCATAAGAAATGAAAAGAATACTGGAAAATGGAATAACATGGATAGTCCTTCTACAGCTTAGAAAAGTCCTCTCTGGAATGAATGATGATGGGTTGACATTTCTCATCCTTCCTTACATAGATTCGGCCATTCTGGGTCCACAGGAACTTGTATCCGGCATCTCGGCGGGCCTTGTTGACATCTTTCATTAGTTCCTTAGTGGAAGCGATCAAGTTTTCATTGAGGTAGATCTTGCCATCGCTGTTGTATCCTAGATCCTTTGTGGAGAGGGTCTTCAGTTTCCTTCTCCCATCATACATGATGTTCCGAGCTCGTCTTGTGGTGAATCGCACGATGATTGGGCGGGCTTTGTTATCAGCTTGGCGTTTGGAACCCAGCCGATGAACCACATCGAAGTCGGATGCTGCAAGCTCAGGGCTGATGTGTTTCGCGATATTAAGTACGATCCTTTCAGGAACCTCGCCCTGTCGTTCTGGTACACCTGCCACCTCCAAGTTGACCCTCCTGTGGTACTGGTCAAGATCGTTAAGCTGGAAGGTCAATTCACTGAATCTCTTCTGAAGACAGATATTCTGCTCCTTTAGTTCTCTGTTCTCCTTTTCAATCTTCTCGGCCTTCAACTTCATTTCCTCAAATTTCTCGTTGAGGAACGACAGCGAGTTCACAATGCTACTTTGTCCCTCTCGTACACTGTCGATAGACTTCTCCAAGACGGTCAACTTAGCACTCAAGGAATTGGAAAGTTTCCCTAGCTCATTCTTGATCAATGATAGAAAATAGCTCTCATTTGTCTCTTCGTTATCACCAGAGTTGTTTTTCGACGACTTTTTCTTCCCTGACATCGTGACGTCACAATTACATGAAACAATCAGAATTAAGCGCACAAAGAATGGTTGCGCAAAGAGATACCAGTGATGCGTTCCATCCAGGCCAGTATGCGTTTAATGATGCGTTGCTAGGCAATGCATGGATAGGTCAGGAGAGCTAGATCACAACTTATGTTTTACAGTAGACTTGAATACTGCAATTCCAATCACTCGGTTAAGGCTGCAACCCTCATTGACCACCTACAACCGTAGAAGTATAATTTTCTGAAAAGCAAAACGGAAAACAAGATCATCAGATATGTCTTTTAGTACTGGTACGGAGAACTTTTTGCATAACATTGACACCAACGATTGATCTTATCAGTATTTTGGGTAGTATCTATATTTTTCGAGAAAGTTATTGCGGTACGATTTTTTATAATTGCTGGGCATGGTGTATCTTGGCCTAAGTTTACCTTAAATATTATGCCACTTTACATTCTAAAATTGGTACTTTGTTTCTCTCGGGCGGAGATCGGCGCTCGAAAACAACACTGGATCCAGGTCTTCCACAATCAGTTGAAGAAATAAGATGTAGAAGGAGTTATTCACATCAACAATCCAAAGACTTGTTATCGTTTCCTTCGATTTAAAACTATCTGATCCTTGAATTTTCCACTATGCAGTGCCTTTGAAAATACTTAAACCCCAACAAATCAGAATTGTTTTACTTCGGGAACTAAACTGCGTATACAACGCTGTTAAAATTCATGCGAATGTTGCATGAAATCGATTTGCAGATTAAGCAAATTCATGTTCATTTTCGGAGTGTTTTCTATAGAAAACGCATACCGGTGAGGTGGTTGTACGAGTATATCATATCCTTGCAGCTTTCCACTGGATCAGATGGGAAGAAAACAGATGGATAAATGAGCATATTCCAAAATAGATGCGACATTATTGCTGTGAAAATTGGGCATTATAAGGCTAACACACAATCAGATAGCATACCATCACTATTCCACCACATGGTTTCTGGAGTAAGGAAGTCACTGTCATTGCATGGAAGGTCGTGACTCAGGTTATCTCATTTCACCTCGGATGGGCCCAAGATCGTAAAATATCTCATGTAAGTCACAGATAAATTATATTCTTTTGTATTCTTAGAGTTAACACAGTTTAGTATCTATTCGGGCTAAGAATATTGGTACTACATAGTTTTGAGTTTATGCACTCCAAATTTCATGGATTTGAAGTAAATCCAGAATGGCTGCTGGAAAACAATTGGGATTTCAATCGACGTAACAGCTTGTTGTTATTCAGCAGAAAGCTGTCATGTAGGGTTCCAATGGAAATGCCGTATTAGAATTACAAACAGAAATATGGGTTGATTTCCATCGTTTAATTTTGGTGTTTTGGTGAAGATGATGTCCTATTATAAACGTCCTCCTCATAAAACGTTCATGAAACGTTGCAAATACGTTATTTCATTTCTAAAACTATTATTTATTTTGTGTTTTCTCAATGTGTAATTTATTTTGATAACCTTTAGTTGTAGGTATGCAGTTGACAGACATTCAGCAACTGACTAAATTGTTAGAACGGTCGGGGATGTATTTTTCAGACGTGTAAATCGCTGAGGGAAAATATAACCCCGTTGGATGCTCCATAGAATTTTGAATTTCCTAGCCTTTATCTCTTATGTTACATAGCTTTTGTATCTTGGCAAGATTACTTCACAGATACCACAGCGAAATAAATTTATGAATCCGAGTAATGATCTACATTTGTTTGACCTTAAAGTCAAATACATCAACCATCAGAGGTAACCGGGTGTAAAAATATATAAAAATGGTTGCCGTTAAATATCATGTGACCAGTTATTTATCAATCACACTTTAGTTTCTGTACATGTACATCTAAAATAAATTTTGATGAAAGCTGGACACACGACACCTTGTTACGGCACATTTTTGGTAAATTGGATTTTGTTAAATTACCAAATTGTGCCGTAATTCTGTAACGGCAAATTTTGGTAACTGCACATTTTTGGTAACTTCTGGCATTATTAGCTCGGTTGTCTGTACTCATTAATTGCATTGAAACCATACAAAATACCCTGTAACTACAGACGAGGAGGGCATTTCAGTTGGTCCATAATTTCTGAAACCACTTTAATTTAGTCTAATGTCGAGTTGGACTAAGATCTAAATGGTCTAATGCACACTACGTCCAATGCCATTTTGTCTGATGACCATGACTTCTAATGCTGTTTAGTAAAATATCATTTTGTCCGATAGCCAGTTAGTCTCAAGCCCCAGTCACATATAGACCCGGACCATCCCGGATCTGATCCGGGGTGGTCCGGGGAGAGATCCGTGTTGGCGCCTTGGGCATCCTTGGACGTCCGGGGTGGTCCGTGTTGGTCCTTGAACGTCCGGGAGGCCAACACGGCAGTTTTTGACTGTCAAAAACATCCGGCGTCATCCGTGGACTGCCGGGTTGGCAAGGCCATCCGGGATGGTCCGTGTAGCTACCGTGTGGCTGCCGTGTAGGTCCGTGTAGCTGCCGTGTGGCTGCCTGGAGTATCCTTGGCAGTCCGTGTTCTTTTTTCCCCTTTATTAACATTTCAGTAGTTGTTAAACAGATGGCACAAACATGCTTGATTTATTTATGATTAAATGGATAATTAAATGATTCAGGATATTTTCTTACGCTTTGGAGATTCGCCCCAACCTATTATTTGTAAACTAAGTGCATGTATGAATAATTCTTTTTCACCCTTTTTTCTAATATTACCCCAACTTTGTCTTATTATTTAAAATTTCATTTTTGTTTAAATATGTTATATGTATATGTTATGTACCTGTTACATCGAAATTGTACATTAATTTTTTATACTACTGCCCTGCATCGACAGTTATGCGTCATGACCTGGGCCTATCTTAAATTTTATTATGTTTTATATTGACTTTGTAGTTTTCTTTCCTTCATTGTGATTTCAATAAAGTGATATCAAATCAAATCGAAATAAAATTTGTCGTTCAAGATTTAACGTACTTAACAACTACTGCTAAAACAGTAAACTCTGTTGTATAAAAAAAACAGCGTTTTTACTGGTTAAGGAAGTTTGGAGTTTTGATATCTTTTTTAAAAAAAACATATATAATGTTGCGACAACAATGAGGGAAAAAAATTAAAAATCAATAAATAGATAAATAAATAAATAAATAAATATCGGCTCATTATTATGAACAGATTTTCATTTGCCGTGCTGGTCAATATAGCTGCCGTGTTGGTCCTTGAGCTGATGTGTTGGTCCGTGTAGCTGACGTGTTGGTCCGTGTAGCTGACATGTTTGTCCGTGTTCACGACGTGCTCTGCCGGCATGGTCCGTGTACATCCGGATGAAGATGCCGTGTTTACAGTCATCAACGCTCAATCCGGGGTAAAACGATCCCGGACATCCCCAGATCATGCCGGCATTGCCGTGTTGATCCGTTAGGATCCGTGTCTATATGTGACTGGGGCTTAAGAGTCACTCCCTCCAAAAGCCACTTCGTCTAAGTGTCACTTCGTCCAAAAGCCTATTCGTGTAAGATTCACTCCGTCCAAAAGCCATGCACTTCGTGTAAGATTCACTTCGTACAAAAGTCATTTTGTCTAAGAGTCAATTCATCCAATAGCCATTCTAAGAGCTTCATCTTAATGCCACTTCGTCCAATAAATATTTTTTCCAATAGCCAGATAGCCGAAAGCCATTTCGTCCAATGGCCACTTCGTCTAAGAGCTACTTCATGCAAATGCCACTTTGTTCAATAAAAATTTGCCCAATAGACAAATAGCCAGTTGGGCCAAAAACCACTTCGTCCAATAGCCATTTGGTGTAATGTCCTTTGGTTCTGTTCGATCCAACATCCACTTGGTCCAATTGACAGTTGGTCCAATACCCACTTGATCTAACGCCCATTCGGTCTAATGTGTATAAGTCTACGAAATCGCGTGGTAATAACAGATGCGAACACTCTCGGATCTTGCCTTTCACGCCCCTTACTTTCCCATCTCAGATAACAATGTGGATAAGTTTTCTCTTCAGATCTCAAAATTGCAAATTTAATTGTTTTCATAAAAAAGCAAGAGGTCCGGTTTCACATTTGTTGGACAAATTTCACATGCTTTTATATTTATGATGAGAACAATTTGCAACACCAACAAAGATTAAATTAGAGAAAACTGGGCATAAGCTGAATGCGTCGCTAAGACGGCTATCAAAATCAGGCTAAAAAATCGCTATTTGTGTCTAAATAATAGGTGTTTATCCTATATTGTTGTATGTTTCTTTTTCTTCCACCATTTTTTTTATCGGGGTAGAGGCATTTACCCTGGATCCACGCCTGCCCGTAGTAACGGTTAATAGACCAAGTTGGAATTGGACCAAATGGGCATTGGACCAAGTGGATCCGAGATTGGACGAACTGTCATTTGGACCAAGTGGGTATTGGACCAAATGGTAATTAGACCAACTTGCAATGAAGTTAGATGAAATGGCTATTGGATGGAGTGTCTTTTAAACGAAGTGGCGTTAAGACAAAAATGGCTCTTAGAGGATGTGGCTATTGGACGAAATTGCTCTTAGACGGAGTGGCTTTGTACAAAATGGCTCTTAGATGAAGTGGCTTTTGGACGAAGTGATATTAGACCAAACGGCATTAAACGTCATTGGATGAAATGGCAGTGGACGAAGAGGCAAATCACCCACACACCAAAAAAAACCTGATGTGCTTGTGCAGGCCCATTACGTTTTAACGTTATATCTTTAAACAGATATAATCATAATTTTCAAAAGTATAAAAGGCGTCTTTAAAATGTTATTAGTATTATTATTATTATTATTATCATTATTGTTATTATTATTATTATCGATCATTTATGGCTCGCCATCTTATCCGACTCTACTTAAGTGGGGGTGCCGCAAGGTTCGGTCATCGGGCCTGTACTCTTTACATGCTACACGGCACCGTTGGAAGATCTTATTCATTCTTATGGTTTCTCGTCAATGATATATGCTGATGACACACAATTATACATCTCATTCAAGTCTGGACAAGCTCTCCAAATGTTGCATAAACTGGAAGATTGTCTTGGTGCCATTCGTTCCTGCATGACTGTGAAATATCTACTCCTTAACGAAAACAAGAAGGAAGTCCTGCATCTGTCCTCCCGTCGTAAACATACCCTTGAGCTACATCTAATTCAAATTGCAAATGTTCATATACATCCCTCTAAAATAGTTACTAACTTACGTGTTTTGTTTCATAAAAACCTTTCAATGCGTCCCCATGTCAACAGCATCTGTCGTAAAGCACCCTTCGCCCTAAGAAAGATTAGTAAAATTCGTAAATATCTCTCTAAGTCATCTACTGAAGTCCTCATTCATGCATTTATTTTTAGTTCACTTCTTGACAGTTGCAATAGCCTTCTCCATAGAATTCTAGATAAGGATATTTTCAAGCTGCATAGAATAGAAAACTCTGCAGCCGTCTAGTTTCCCTCACTAAAAAAACATGACCATATAACACCTACTCTTAAACAATTGCACTGGTTCATATACAATTCAAAATTCTACTCCTAACATTAAAATCTCTTCATTGACATGCTCCAAAATTACTCTCTGAATTAGTCCAGGCATACACTCCCTGGAGGTCCCTTCGTTCTGCAAATGAATTTTTTTCAACAGTCAAAAAGGCAACTACTAAACTTTTTGGTGATAGGTCCTTTTCGAGCTCTGCCCACGTCTTTGGAATACTCTTCATTAATTAACAAAAGTTGACGATGAAATAAAAAGGATATCCAATCCAGAAGGAATCATGGAAGTTTCTATATAGCGATGATGCTGAAAAACTCAAGTGACTGTCTTGTGATACCTACCTGCCTAAAGTGATTCTCAAGTGAAAGGCAAAATAAGTACTATAGTTTCCTAAAATTGGACCCAGGGTTTATTTTTATGTACATTTGATCTATATGTTCATATTATGAATATTCACTATTTCATTATTAATTTGCTGCAAGGTTATTTCTTGTTTTGATTATTTGACTGTTCGGGTTGTTCTTTATTATACATTTACTTCTTGATTCATATCTCTTTATTATCTTTAAAAGTTTAGTTTTCAATCATATATTTCCTGTTCATTTATTCAGTGTTTTCCCACTTGGTTGGTGGTTTCGATTTAAAAAAATACGTGACCCATATAAATCCTTAAAGGGAGCTTATAAAATACAACAACTGAATACCTTACCACCTTAAATGTCCTTGTAACCGCCAAGGTATGTATCGCTATGGCTTGTTAGCCAATTTAGGCGCTAGAAAAGCCAGATATGGGCCGTAGTTATGGGATATAAGGGAGTGAGATGAAGAGACAGGTAAGAGAAAACAAGAAAAGGGCAAGAGAGTGGGTCTGAAATATTCATCTGCCCTGTCGTCAGAAATCGCCTCCAATTAGGAGCAAAGCTTGAAGATGATGCGAGATGATTGGTTATATCTCCTCACCCGATGTTCAGGGAGAAAGGGAAAGAGAGAAGATTAAGAGAGAAGAAGGTAGCAGGCTCACAGATTGAGGGTACCCTGTATCTCATTGTACACCCATCATGCTAATGATATAGCTTTGACCAGAAAGGTTTTTGTAATAATGCAAATCGTTCTTTTCCTTGACAAATTTTGTTGTAACTGAAAGATGCATATATTTGATTTTTTGTATAATGCTTTGCGGACCTGTGCCACATTTCCATTTGCATATTCTGTGTCTGCCTTTTGGCTGGAACGGGGATGTCTATGGACGGAAACACTCTCCCCCCCCCAAAAAAAAAAAATAATAATAAACAAATAAATAAATAAATGTATATATATATATATATAATAATAAAATAAATAAATAGATAAATAAAATAAATTAATAAATAAATAATTTTTTAAAAACTAAGAGTTGGTGATATGATGGAAGACAGAAGGAAAAATATAAAACTAAAAACTTTCCTTATTCATTTTGTTTGATAAAAGTTCTACCTATTCTACAAATGTCTATAAATAAAACAATTTTATATCTAAAATTCCACTCTGAACTGTTTAATTCATGGTCATAATCACAGGAATGCTCAAAATACCCACCTTCCTCTTAACCATACATCGATAAAACAAAAACTAGATTTTCTTTAATATTCCAATGCTTTGGAACAACCTTCAATTCCATTTTAGGAATACTCAGACTGTAAAAACAAAATCAAACCTATTTATAAACGACACCTGTTTTATGCAGATATAACTCATGTATGTTTTTTTTTTCTTTCCTTACCTATCGGCCATGGCCTTTTTATTTCGTTTTATTTATTTTAATTGTTGTCTTTGTAATGTTATCTTATTATGAAATGTTATTCTTAATAAGTGATAGTTGTGCTTATTATGATTCCTTTCTACCTCCCCCCTCCTCTCCTCCCTCTCTCTCTCTCTCCAACTCTCCATCCCTCTCCGTCTTTCTCTTTCAATTCTTACCATTTTATTGTGTTTTCTCACTTTGATTCTTATACTGACAATCAATTTATTTTTTGGTTTTGCTTTGCTTTTGATTCTTATAATGATTTTTTTGGGGTTTTGTTTTCTTCACGTTTTGCATTTTATGTAGATGTATTGAACTAAAGATACAGATCTATGTGAAATGAAAAAATGGTTTTCTTTCATTGAACATTTGAGTTATTTAATATATTTTTTCATAGAACTCAACAGGCTCCTCTAGATTAGGATTTGCTATGATATATAAATAAATTAATGATTAGTCATGCGAAATTCATTTAAATGATACAAAATATTTCCCATCTCTTCAGAAATTTCTATTGAATTATTTTGTCATAGGTGGATAAGGGGAAGAACAGAGAAATTATATTGAAAAAAAGAGAATAAAAAATAAAGTGGAACATGCAACTGTGATTTGATGGATAGAGACAATGGCGTCATCCGCAGGTCATTTCGCCCTTATACCCTGACGTTGCCCTCTGGTTAATTGAAACCGTATTAATATGATGACAAATGTACTTCTGTAGTGTATATTTATCAAATCTATAGTACTAACTTCTGTAAGGAATAACGTCAATGTTCAAGAAAAGTTCTTTTCTCGAGTGCCGATCTCGTATTATGCACATTAGTCGTGTTTAGCACTTAAGATAGTAGTGAAAAGCAGGCAAGTGAGAAACTATGTGATACCACCTGGCGTCCTTTTCTGTAAGTATAGGCCTTACAATTGTCTATTCTCATTATTCGTTAATTTATATTTATCGTTTTTTTACAAACACAGTTGGGAATGACCGTACGCAGCGAGAAAGGGGGCAAGGGGCAGTTACCCCCTCCCTGAAATTTTGAAAACTTACATTATTTTACTGAAAATTTTCGCTAAATTCACCCGAAAGTATGCACGATATCCTATAAATACAAAATGCAAAAGCGCCCCATCGACAAGCTTCGTCGCTTTCGATTTTGTTTTGGGGAGTTAACTCGTCCTGCCCCCCCCCCCCCCATCAACAACAAAAAAAAATCGTATGGCCAAGCAACTGAGATACATATAATTTTGACATTATGTTCCACTGGGTTCAGAATCATGGTTTCCTTTTCTTTTCTTTTAATCCCTGCTTTTAACGACGAATATAACCCAGCATGCTAACTTCTGTATATACATCTCCTCTCCTGCAATGACAAATCGTGGAAAAAGTTTTGGAACACCTTGTACAAGCTACACATGAACCGTAAATTGCAATGGACACCCTTGTTCTCCTTATTCTTCTTCTCCTTATAGGGAAGACCAATTGACATGCAGTCATTAGAAATCCTACCCATCACGCCTAGACCATCTCGGAGACCATGACCGCATTCTCCTGTTTTTTTTTACAAGTCGAAACCCAAACGAGACTGGTTGATTAATCCTGACTTAAAACATTACGCCAGAAACAAAAGCAAGGTCGTCTCTTGGACTGGCGGATCCATTCATATGCTGTCTTCACCCGACATTTCATCGCCTCTTCTCATCACTTCACCCCTTATTCCATCTTGGTAGTACATGGTGACCGTATTTTTAATCTCATGTTAGCCTCTGGGTGAGAGAACTCGACCAGTTAGGTATGGGATCTTGTAATTAAACTTGACTCAAGACCGCATTGCATACAAATACAGCTAAGGTCGTAGTGTAGAGAGGGCTGGGAAATCTATCCATCATGATCTCGCCCTCTAGAATTATTAACCCTCATTTTAAATCAGAGTTTTTATGTGTCTTTGTCGAAATATCTAACCTTATCCTTTCAGTCCAACTAATCTCATTCTCCATTTTTCTTATTCCTTATTTTCACGAAGCTGTGTATGATACAAGTAACGGCCCTGGGAAGCGGGGTTGCCATAGTTACATACCATAGGCAGCCCCCTCCCCCTTTGAAATGTGGTTGATAGCACAAATCTTTTTTTTCCAACCCAGCATCCCCTCTTCAAAAATTCCGAACTAAGCCCCTTGGTACCAGTGTATGATTGGTTATTAGGGTGGGCTCATATACTTTTTTAACGGTTTTCAACCATCCCCTCCCCACCACATTTTTTCCATCCACTCAAGTTTTCTATGTCGATTTATATATTTATTTAATCCATCTATCATGCTGTCTATATTTATTTACTTCTTGTTTTTTTATTTCCCATTTGTGTTTTCTTTTTTTTCTTTCAGCGCTTTATTAACATTTTGCTTCTTTCTCACATTATTCTTGTTTTTTATTTCCCATTTGTGTTTTCTTTTTTTTCTTTCAGCGCTTTATTAACATTTTGCTTCTTTCTCAGATTATTCTTGTTTTTTATTTCCCATTTGTGTTTTCTTTTTTTTCTTTCAGCGCTTTACTAACATTTTGCTTCTTTCTCAGATTGTTGTCTCTCTCTCCTTCATTTATGTCAGTGAAGTTGAACTCCATCCCTCTCCCCCATTTCTCGCTATCTTTCTCTCTCTCCCCTCTTTTCCTGTTTCCCACTATCTCATTCACCCTCTTAATACTTTCATCATGTGTCTTCTTCCCTTTCTGGCTCTCTTCACATGAACAATGATGGTAATTCCTTCTCACAATTCTTAGCCTTGAACTTCTTGCCGGTGGACGTGGCTTGTCTCTACCCCGTCACGTTAGATAACTCTCCGCCGACGCTACTGGCCTGGTTAACTCATACAAGTCTCGCTTCGCGGCCATTCCTATACCCTTATTGGAAGTGACCAAGAGGGTGAAAAAGAACAGCCTTATAATGAATCTGGTTCTTGAAGGAAGTGATGCCTTTCGCCTTCCCTCTGGAAGGTGGTTAATCACTATGCAGTCAGGTAGCTTCTCTTATCTCTGAACTGATTAACCTAATATAACGGAATTTTTTTAATCGTCTACCAATGGAACAGACTTTGGGTATAGCAAGTCAACACCGAGATCCCTCAGATATATTGCATATTATGCTAGATGGATAAAAGGCCAATGGTGAGATGTGTCATCCATGAAATTTACAAATAGATCTTAAATTATCTGATAAAATACATGTAACTGCAGATACAAATTTTTCTTCTCCAGTTCTCCTACATCATCTTTCTGTTCATTGAATTAGGCGCCATTTTGACTGAGAGTATAAAAGAGTGTAGCTGTAACTGAGATCTGACGAAGTAAAACGGAAATGGATAATTCCAAAATTCATTTTGTATCAACATGATCAAATTGGAAACAACTTGACAATGCACGTTTTCGATGTGATAACTCTCTCCAGACCTTCGGGGTTATTTCGGAAGTAATTCATTTTTGAGCTTTTTTATTGCTATATAAGCAAAAGATTAGCTAAATATCACCAAGGATTATGAGTCAAAACTCTCAAGTATTCTATATTTGCTTCCGATCCAGTCTCTTGTCAAATCATTCAAGGTCAAGGTTATTTTCCACTATAGGGAAAGTGATATTCCAGTGATCCGTATCCTATGGTGAACATTACCCCCCCCCCCCCCGACATAAGATGATATGAAATAGATACATGTATAATCATCGTGCACTCCAAAAACACTGAGTAAAATTTACCCAATATTGGGTAGAAAGGGAATATGCATGTTTGCTGGGGGTTTTACCATATATTGGGCTGTTTCAACGCAATATTGTGTAAAATTTACAAAATATTTTACCCAACCAACATGCATGTTCCCATTTTATCAAATATTGGGTAAACCCATGAGTGTGGGGCATTGATGCTATGCTGTATTCTTCTTTCATGTTTTTATAGGGGTTATGAAAAAATGAGTATGTAAATACGTATAAAAAAAAACCAGACCGGAACCAATTGTGAAATTGCCTAATCATATACCAATAGAAAGTTGATAAACTACTAAATACATTAATGCTAGCTTTATGCATTTTCATTACCTACCAGTTGAGTATTTTGCTTCGGAATAGTTCCAATTAATCCGGCTACGAAAACAGGCTTTCTAGCTTTTCACCGGCGCCAAGACCTTGACGTCATCACGGTCATGTTTGTGTTAGAAGCAATGTAATTTTTAGGTTTGTATACAGGTAAGCAGTAGGATTTTTTCTGCTTTTCAGATTACACGTTTTAAGTTCATCACTTCTATCCCGTAGAGAATATATTTTGCTGCAAACTTAAATTGATGAAATCTACAACTTTGAACTAGATTTGGCCATATTTTATTTCCTGCTTATTTAGCTTATGTATGAAAAAATCCTGACATAGCAATTTAGGTCCAAGAAGAGCCAAATAAAAAAATCACAAAATTTTAATGATTCTAATTTGTGCACTACATAACAGTCACTGCCATTTTCATCTGCAAAAAAACGAATTCATTCCATGCAAATTCTTAGACCGTCCGACTTAAAATTTTGTATTTCACAATATTCATTGAACCCCAAATTGCAGCTTTGTGGAAACGTCGTAGTGTAGCGGTTCTGACTGTCACCTTTTAATCAGAGGGTCGGGTGTTCGAACCCCCGGGCGGCCTAGCGTCATTTGGCAAGGCGTCAAGCTACACTTTGCCACTCTCCCGCCAGGTGTTAGATGGGTATGCGAAATAGAGTCTTGGAACGCTTGTTGAAAAAGTTAATCTTACTCTCTAAATTGCATGGATTTAAATTAAATCCAGGTGGACTGTAGTAAGAGACCAATCGGATTCTGGAATTAGATTAAATCCTTCAAAAATATTTTTAAATCACAAAGGATTTAAATTCAAATGCCTACAGATTTAAAACTAATTCTTAGAAGGATTAAAACTCAAATCCCTCCAGATTTATTTTTAGGATTAAAATCAAATTAAGAGTCTGATTGGTCCCTAAACTCAGTTCATCTGCATTTATTTTAAATCCTTGCAATTTAGAATGTACAGTTACTATTCATTTGAGAAAAGATAATCATTATCAATGTTATTTGCATTAACAAGTTTAAAATCTGCCCTATTCCTCCTCAATAATTCGTCACTATTTTTACGATGGCGTGTCCCCCTATTTTGTATTTGTACGTCATTGAAATCATTGACACTTCATCGAGGCCTATGCATTTACCTTGCGTAAAATGTAGGAGTGTATTCGTCATATTTTCCTTTCATTTTAGTCAGGCCTTTCTGTCACTTCGTGCCATGTCATATGGAATCGTATGTTACTACCTGTCATAACGGTGAGCTTTGGCCGAAGGACAAAAGGCTTTAGCTTCCCCAGGTAAGAGTGAAATCAAATCACGAACGGAGAAATCCTTACCGACGATAGCAGGTAGGAATAAGGGTAGGAATTACGGGGACCGACACTGTACCTCACTTTCTAATCTGGATTTTAACGATACAGAATAATGAAAATGAAAAGCAGAATTACTTGCAATGAACCTCCCATATACATTAAATACCTTGGATGATACTTCATTGGCGTCGAAGTCGTCTCCGTTATGTCCGTGAAAGGGTCTTGTATGGGGCACAATACAATAATACGTTGGAGCGCGGGTTCGAACCCTCGATCAAGTCATACCAATTTGTCGAAAATGGGACCACCTTTTTTTTAGTCAACCTGCGTAAACCTTCAAGAATACACTGTCAAATGTAGAAGGACTTAAAGAAACGGGTAATAAACATCCGATTTAGGAACTTTGGGATTTCATAATGCACACTATACCTTCATATTTTTCTTTTTGATACATCCTGTAATCACAACATGGCTATTTCGTGAGCTCGACAAATTTGCCACTTTTGTATTTTTTACAACAAGTTTGAATATATTACTTTTTCTATGATTATAACGATTTTTTTTATGAGGCAGCTTTTACTCTGTTATATTTATGTTGTATTTTAGGCACAAAATGCTTGTGGAAATAATCAAAGGTCTTCCTAAGCGGAAATCTAATAATAGGCAAAAGAAAACACTTGTGACGGGGCTTCACACTATGTATCGGCATTACAAATGATAAGATAAAAAGCCTACATATCGATCTCCCCTTTCCGAGGATTGGAAAGGAATCTTTTGGTAATTTAAGTCACTAGCTGTCGAAATCTTCTTGCTAATTAGAATCGCCGCACTGAGTCCCGGGCGCGAATCCTCGTGATATGCTAACACCGATGACAAATGGGCCCATGTTTAATAACATTTGTCTTTTAGTCATAATCTGTTTGCTTTGGCTCTTAAATTTGATTTGTAGGAAAGGATTGACGGCTCTCATTCGCGGTGGATGTGGTTGGAAAGAAGGACTAAATCGATTTAAAGCATAAAGACGAAAAACAGTTGGTACCTTTACTCTGGAGGAGAGGTAAAAGCTTGATAGAGGGAATTATTATTTCCATTTACGGTTTTATATCGTTTTATCGTATTTCATATGATTTTATTTGAACAAGTTTCGTTAATGTTTGAATATTATTTCATATCGATCGGTTGTTAAATTTAGTGTTTCACATAAATTTGATTACGCACATGATCAAGTTATCATTATTATCTATATTTTATTAACCATCATTATCGTTCATATTATTATTATAATATTTTTTAGCAGTATTTTTATATTATTTTTATATTATTTTCATTAGTGATTATAATTATTTTCATTATCATCATCATTATCATCACTATCATTAAAATGATTATGAATTATTATCGATCTGATTCAACTTATAAATAAATGCAGACAATGTAGATCCCTTGTTCTTAATGTGTGTGTGCGCGCGCTTGTTTGTGTGTCATAGACTTATGACTAGGATATGTGTGTAAGTTGTGTATGTAGGTTTGTGGGTGGGGGGAAGATGTTAGTGTGGGTGTGTGTTGGCTCAAGGACGATTCGATGATCTGTATTACCAAAAGGAAAAAAAATACCCCGGAGAGGGGAATTGAATATATTAATGAAAATTGACAAGAGAAACGATACGAATACACGTACACACACACCTGCACACGGAGGACTATTCTGTCTGGTGCTGCCAAATGAACGAAGTGAGTGGTTTAGTTTCACGATTTAGTCATCTCCCGTTAGGGGAACGAAAATGTGTACTCATTAAAAAACATTTGACCAATCAGCTAACAGCAACCGTATCGTACCCTCAATTTTCAATTAATTATCTTCTTATCTATTCTGTGTCTTGTATATTTTAATAATCTCTTCTTGAATTCCTTTACATTTGCCACCCCCCCCCCCCTTCCATTCTCGCTGATTTTCCACTCTACTTCAATATATTCTCTTCTAGGTTCATTAAACTACTAAGCATAATTGATTAGGACTTTCGAATGTGATAGGTCAAATTTCGTGCCTCATTGACATGAAATAATATTTACCTGGTACTCATAAGTCATGCCATGAGCAATCTGAGAAAATATGGACTAAAAAATAAATCTATGCAAGCGACACTTTGAATCATTTCCCTTTTATCATTTCCAGCTCGTTTAAGAAGGACCAGCAATCACGTAGTAAATACAAATAATTGGTAGGTTTTTATTCAAGAATAAAAATGCATAAATATAAACAAAATAAACATTACATGATCAAATAATTAAAAACAATATAACAATGTAACAATAATCAAACTTAACAATGCATGTAATACAACATCGTAGGGAATTCATATCGTTAAAATGATATCGTATTATGACTTTGAGGGTTGCAATAGTCCAACGAATCGGGTACAATTCTTTGGACGGAAACGACCTTTACTATTGAAATTCAAGTATGTCATCTCCCCACAAGCTTCCATCCAAAATGTTAACCTAAATTCAAGCAGCTTTATATGAACAATCCAAGGCAATTCTGTTCCAGTGATAATTAGCAAAGATGACAATTGAATGTAGGCCAAGCTAAACCACATACTCCTTTACCCTGTCATCATCTTTGATACTGAAATTTGTGTGCATCACCGATTCGTGCCATCAAAGTGTCGTCTGCTGGAACATAACGTCATCTTCAGGCCCACAAGTTGGCATCTGTGTCTAAAAAAGGTAAGGACAAGAGGCGTACGATTAACACGATTCTAACAATGCTTTCGCGATAATCAGTTGGTGGGACTGTAGTAATCCTCGACACCCCCCCCCCCCTTCACTCTCTCTCTTTCTCTCTCTCTCTTTCTCTTTCTTTTTCTAATGTTCTCTATTCTGAATGCACGATGGAGGGCGAATTGACTTTCATTTTTCGAAGTGGTTGTGAAAAGCGTTTACAAATCATCACCCAATCTGGTAGATGAAATCTAATTTGTGTGGTATGACATTGCTATGAGTTCCAACGCCATTTTACAGATGCGCTGGCCTTGACTAGGTGTAAACTTTAATATGAGTTCAAGTGATGTGGACGATATCGGTACACGCCCGAAACGAACGTGATCAAGAAACTAGCTCCCCTTCCTGGTTAAGGGATGAGGCGATTGACCTGGTCAGTTACAAGATTTTGGACATTATATTTCATAGATTTGAGTCCTCTCTCTCTCTCCCTCTCTCTCTGCACTCTTTAAAGAAGAGTTATAAAGTCATCGACATTCATATTTACCTCACAAATCAAAAAGCTCTACAGTATAACAACTGAATTACAGCTAGGCATTAGTTAATGAATGGAATATTTTTAGTCAAAATCAAACATTTTTAAACTCAGCTTACGAATGGTTTTGAATGAATGATTTATATATAATTCCTGTTCTACCGGCCAATTGTAATTATTTGTTAATTATGCCATTGGAAAGGCCCAAAAGATTGTTTCTGTATTAGAAATGCCCACGAAAAAAATGAAGACATTCCAATTGGCTCAATTTTTACAGTTTACCCAATCGCCAGGATGTAATCCGAAGGGCATTTTCTCACCTCGAATAACTCGCTTGTCACAGAATTCAGACATCTAGACGTAAATATAATATGAACTTGTACTTGTCTGCTGACCAGTAGGCATGGTCAACAACCTCCACTTACCGGTCATCGTTACTGACCACTACAATAGAGTTAGGTCAAGACCTATGGTAGCTCGGCCAGTATTCTCATGCCATCTATTCAGGTCGACTCACGTCATAGTTATTTCTTTCCGCATTTATACGGTCATGCATATAAGTCGGAAAAGTACTTTCGACGATTCATGTCACTGACCTCAAAAAGGAAAAATGAATTTTAAACAAGTGTAAAGATCCAAAGCAGTTATTTTAGTTTTACATCTCATTTAAGTACATTTACAATCAAGTTTACATGCAATGACTAGTTTCTTGGATGGGCTAGTGGAGGGAATGCAACAACCAATTTTTACAAATGAATATCTATTTTGTTTCTCTCTGAAAATTGTAATTTGCATCGCTTTTCACTGAGTACTCAACGTTTTTTTTTACTGTTTTCTTAGCACTTGCTCATTATATAATCAATACAAAGTTCGACTGATCCCTAACCACAGCCAAATCATGATTTGTTTTAAATATCTATCATTTCGAGTACGTATTAGCCCAACTTATCTGAGAGAATGCAGAAACTTGACAATGACGATGATGACGACACGAAAAATTATATCAATGATGATAATAATAATTATCTTCATCATCCTCATCATTATAATGATAATGACAATAATAAAGAAAGAGTAAAACCGTTTCTTTCACCCAAGGACTTGCCTCTTCTTTATTATTTAGAAGTGATCTACTTTGACTTAAGAGATGATGTTAACATCCTTATACACGAAATACCCTTCTCTTCGTTTCAACCTCATGATTAGATGAAATGTTTTGCAGAGTTTCACTCTCTGAATCAGCCTACGAATTACATTGGTTGAAAGAGTTTTCACACATCCATACACATGAACTTCCTCGCACCGCACTGCGTATTGGGGGGAGGAGACACGTGATAACAATTACATCTCCTAAGTAGTTTGCTATAACACACATTCAATCAAAAGAGAAACATGAGATTGGTATTAGGATTTTTTTGCATTGAATATTGCTAATCATATTCTGAAATGTAGACGAGAGATTATCGATCCCGCGTATGTTATTAGGCCATATACCTTATTTTTCTCATCCATATACAAATAAAAATATATCATGCTTGATTAAATGATATATGAACTAGTTCAAATTCAGACAACTATTGCCTCCTGGACATAACATTGCATAAGACTCTTTGGCGTTATGCCCAGTTACAATGCTAATAGTTAATCTTTAAACAACATTATCTAGATCCGTCCGATTTAAACTACGGTATAAAAATAAGGTTTTTCCATCAAATGAACCTTTCACTCTGAACATTTAGACTATAATTAGCTGAGTTCTGCGTCCATTCGTCTGACTGTATTCAATAAGCAATACTTTTTGTAGATGGATAATCGGGAGAGGTAGTGAACAAAATTTTTAAAATGAAATAAAAAAAGCATGTGACAGATTCTATAACTTAGTGTAATCAAAATGAAGGAAATTTCAAAATAAAATAAGGAAATGCAAGATGAAATATAATTTCCCGTTGAAATAATAAATGATTATTTATACAAAAATATATACAGATATTTAATATATCATACGCAAAAGATTTACAAATACAACATTAATGGGTTTAAACGCAGTGTAATCCTTTTAAATAAACAAATGAAATATCAGAAGAGAGATGACAATGGTATTCCAATCATCGCAATCAAATAATGAATTTACTCTTGAAAAACACCTATCTGTAAAAATTGTTTTTAAACATGTCAAATGCGACAGCCTCGTTAGAAAAAAATGCGTACGTGTGTTCATGTCGGCCGATAATTTTGGAATAATTATGTAGGATTCGATGTCGTCTGCGTATGCAAGTTCCATCGGCATTCCTAACTAGTTGAATTACAGAGACTGCCAAACTTAATCCTGTCGCCACTGCATCGGGCGATGATGAGCGATATTCAAGGGATCGCGGAAAATTATGATTTGAAGTGATGTCGGTGTAACGACATACACGCTCTTGTGCCAAGCACGGAATTAAAGGATGGGGCCTAAACGACATAATGTCATAAGCTCAGTGGTTATAGTTTGGTTCAGGGGTTCAAACAAGGTTCTAAGCTGAGGTACAATATAGTTCTTTGAAAAAAAAAGTATATCGTTGTGATGGGTACTTCAATCATTCATTCAAATAAAACATTTTCAGTAATATTCAAACTAGAAGAACGGCCTTACAAATTCTTAGTAGAAAAAAAGACCATAGAACTGAATTTCTCTCACCATAACGATCGCCATATAAGACACGGTATGGGGACAGGGCGATCTATGCGTCACTGTAAAATATCGTGTAGGCCCCCAACCAAGCATAATGTGTCCCTGTCTATGGAAGGCATATCGTGCATAATACGTATCTATGGCACACACTTCATGATCAGAAATTTAAACAAGAACTGCAATCGTTTCAGAACGATGTGCATGCATTGACGCCTCTGATCTAATAGAGGGCAAGAAACAGGAGGAGATCAAGAGAAAACTCTAGATGATATACATTCTCAAAATATTAGAGGGTGCTATTTCTTAAAGGAATGATCACTGATGCGTAAAACAAAGTTGGAGTATATGAAATGATACAATTGGCAAACCCTGAAAACATGAGACAAAAAATAAATTCAAACAAGGAAGTTATGGCAATTTAACTATTTCAAGACTTTGCAATAGAAGGCGCTATTTCTAAAGGTTATGGTCCCTAATTATGGATAGTATGTCTACCAAATCAGAATGAATTTGGATGAGAAACGGAGGCAGGAGAGGACTAACAAAAATTACATGTTAATCAAATTGGATTTTGGTAGATTTTGCTTTTCATAGGAAATTACATTCTCGAGTCAAACAAATTTCGTCCATTTTTAGACCATGTGGCCGCTGAAGAAAGAGAGAGAGAGAAAGACGCAGAGAGAGTAATGGAAATAAGCATACAAATTCGCTGACAATTCATCAACGTAACCCAGTGTTAAGTACATATCAGAACGATGTGCATGCATAAACTGAGTGTATCGCCTTATTGGACAAATGGCGTGCCATAGTACGTTCAGTTCGTTTTTGCACGAAACCGATGCAATAGACACTGTACAATTCTGTTGTTGATAATGTGTACATAGTGAGCAGTATACCATGTGTTCAGATTGACTTATCTTGAAATTTTCTGTTGTAACCTATGTCGTATTTGGTATCAATGGAAAGAGTATTCCAATGCGGTGACATTGATACCACTTTTATTTGTGCGCAGGCAATAGACCGGAAGTAAATGCCATATAAAGAAAGACATTAAAAATGAAGGTTTTGCACAATAATTTGAAGCTGACGTCAGATTTTTGTCAGTTTCTGTTACAAAAGGTTGACGAACGGTTGAAGTATATATCAATACTCATATCAGCCAAGTTAGAAAGAATAAGCTTCAATAATAAGGAAATAAGAGCAAGTTGAAGTTGTGCTGGCAGTAAAGTGCATTTTTGGGTATTTTGCTGATTTTCGGGAGCATTTTTGAGATATTTCGTCAGTTGTAAGGTATATATTTTTTTAAATGGCATGAAAGATCATATCTTGAAGACCCTAAATTCAAAAAAGGGTACGGGTTTGGCCACGCATGACGCAATGAGGAGCATTCAAAGGTAAGCGTTTTTGAAACTTTAGAGGGCGCTATTTCGATGACGGAAGGTCAATGATGCGTGAAAATTCAGTAACTTGTATTTTATGATACCGTTATCAATTCCTGAAAGAATGAGCTCAAAATGAATAAAAACAAGAAAGTTATGGCCATTTTACGATTTTTTTACTTTACATTTCAATAAATATGACGTTTTTGAAGGAAGGCTATTTCGGATTTGAATTTAGGACATAAAGATGGCATTTTGAAGGTCAGGTTATACGTCGCAGATGATGGAGCAACTCTTTGACTATCTATAGCAATTTGTTAGAAGTCTGTAGCATGCAGGATAATTGAGATATGAAAGAATGAAGAATGGTATGCAAATGGACTTGAAATTGACAAAATGGCGCCTGGATGGTCATGCATGAGTGATTTTGGAAAATGGAAGACGAGAGGCACAACTAGGGATGCTGGACAACATGTCTACCAAATTTGGATGAATTTGGATGAGGGACGGAGTCAGGGTAGAGCTAACAAAACCATGTGTTAAACAAATGGGATTTTGGTGGAAGAAGAAGAAGAAGAAGAAGATTACGGAATAGGAATATGGAACAAGAACAATGCATTGTCGCCATTGGGCGTCAATGCAACAAAACAGTAACAAAACATAAACACTGTTAAACATTATTCATTGCACAAAGGGCTAAGTATGCAATAAAAGAGCGATTGGAATCGCAAAACTTAGAGCGTAGATTAACGTAGTTATCAATAATCAGGGGCGGATCCAGGATTTTTGGAAAGGGGGCACACTTTAACGGCATTTTTACATTACAAATTTAAATTGTGCCTCTCAAAAGGGGGCATGGGACGGCTGTCTCTCCCTCCCCCCCCTGGATCCGCCTGTGAATAATCTATTGCATACTTACGAAGTTGCAAACCAGGGGACCGTTGCAGAAAGAGTTGCAATCAATCGCAACTCTAAAATTCATACGCAACTTGATATTCAACCAATCAACAGCGCGCATTTGGGACTTACGGATGATTTTTTAAGTTGCGTTTGATTGCAACTCTTTCTGCAACGGACCCCAGGTGTGATATAACTTTAATGACGTAGTACTGTTTTACATGGCATGAAAAACATTCCCCAGGCCCTTCCCTCTACCATGTCTTTCCCATGTTGCATTCATAGGTAATTAATCGCAAACAATCTATTAACATACATCATTTATGATTGATTGTACACATGCAGAACATGAATAAGATAGCGGATCGTCCCCCGTGTATTGTTGTCTTGTTCATATTCCAATGACAGTTCTACAGTAAAATAATACCCTTGCCGTCTAAATTCTTTTGTGGATTATAGTCTTGAAGACAATATTCACGATCTTCAAAATTATCGGTTGATTAACATTCGCAATCATCTGCTATGATCTCGAGCAGAAAAGATCATTATCGATCACCACTATCGTCATGTTAATGAGGGCTGCGATTATTGACATGATCAGAAGCACAAACCTAACCCTGCGGGATCATGATTGACATAACTACAACCAAGACAATCATTGAAGAGCATTATTACTGTCATCATTGTTGCCGAAATCACCATGACTATGATTTTTAATCAATTACCATTATCACCTCTATCATCGAGCATCAAAGAATAGCAAATTATAAAGAGAGTGTATCGTCTACTTAATTCCTACATTGTTTAATCAAAATAATCAAGTAAACTGTTAATTATAATGAGATTGGAACGGAAAACCATCACGATATCGTTGCCATGGTGATATCTGAGTGAATGTTTATCTCGTTTGGTAACGCCTTGTCACCATCCCTCATCTCTTAATCTCATCCTTTTCCTTCCCCTAATTGTCTTCGCATGCATATCTGTGAACTTATCGCTTGCGTCTTACACATTTTGAAACCCAACTCCTTCATTATATCTAGGAGAGGTAGATACATTCAGGGGTATTAACTCCAGCCCCCCCCCCCCTCTTTCTCACCCTTTCTCTCATATACACTCCCTCACACATACGCACCAACACACACACTCTCTGTCCTTAACCACCCACCTCCACCCCTAGAAGATTCTCTCCCTCTTTCTTTCTTTATCTTGACAGTCCATTTTTACTTTGTAATTATTTACGTTTCTTCACAATTCAATAGAAAATGAATATATGAAATTGAAGCGAGCTCTTTCTTTTTTTCAAGCATATAATCTTCTCCGTTGAATAGTTTCATGTCACTATGTCATCGAATATTGCCCCTTGAATCATCTCGTATTTCCTTCTCACTACACCTTAATGCTGTTAACATAAATGATCTTCATTTTCCAGATATGCTGTTTTCATCTCGCCCACCAACGCCAAAAACATATTCACGATCAGCCCTATAGTTTACCGGTTTTCTACTCGGATTCTTTATTAATAAATTATCAGATGTTGTTGATTTTGAATTGGAGAAGGTAAAAAGTGTCTGGTTTATAATGTATCTTGAAGGGAACATCAATCATTTACCTGATTATTACGCCCACTAACACAGCAGTTTAGATCTTCGGATGCTTCAGCCTGTTTTTCCTCAAATAATCCCTTTTACCAACATTTTCCTGGACTTCTCCAAGGCCTTCGACACTATTAATCATGACATCCTTCTTCATAAATTATCGCATTATGGCATACGTTGGAAGGCCTTGGAGTGGTTCAGGAATTACCTCTCTAACAGAAAACAATTTCTTTTCTTAATGACCATTCCTCCAATTTGTGTAATATTAATCGTGGTGTGCCACAAGGAAGTATTCTGGGACCCCTCTTGTTTATTTTATATATAGATGATGTTTGCAGAGCATCTAACATTTTATCTTTCATTATTTTTGCTGATGACACAAATCTATTCTCTCACAATGATCCGCTTACACTTGTTAACATAATAAACTCTGAATTAACTAATATTTTGAATTGGATCAGAGCTAACAAGTTATCAATTAACATTAAAAAACTAAATACATTTTATTCAGCAATACTATAGATTATTTACCTTTTGACATTTTTATTGAAGATTTCCAATTGGAAAGTGTCTCCTCAATTAATTTTTTGGGAGTTCATGTAGATAAACTCTCCTGGATATGCCATATTGAGAATATTTGTAACATTATCCCGAAATATAGGCATCATAAATAGGTTGGAAAGGTTTATTCCTGTTACTTCTCTACTTACATTATATTCTTCTCTTATATTACCATATATCAACTATGGGATCCTTGTTTGGGGCGATACCCACAAAAGTTCACTTAACAAAATATTATTATTACAAAAAAAGCCCTTCGTATTACTTCATTCTCACACCCCCGTTCTTACACTGATCCGCTTTTCCTTGATTATAAAATTTTAAAGATTCAAGACTTCAGCTTGGACAGTTTATGTACATGTATAAAAACAGTATGGTTCCTTTTGCATTTCATGATGTGTTTTCTCAAAATGTTCATAGGTATCCCACCAGACAAGCCGATAACTTTCATCTAACTATCCCAAGAACTCGTTTTGCTCAAAATACTTTTATTTTCACCGCCCCCAAATTTTGGAATTCCCTCCATAAAGATGTTCAACATGCCCCCTCCATCCATTCCTTAAAGAGTAAACTAAAAATATTTCTGCTACTGTCTTTTGATATATGTTTTCACCTTGAATTATAGTTTATACCCTGATAAACGTCCCTTCCCTGATATTGTTCATGATTCTGTTAACCTACACATTATGACGTTAACATGATGTTTGTAGGCAATCAATTTATACGAATATTTTATTAGACCTGATGATGAAATATGCAATTATTGACTATATGTCACATCTTAAAAATGAATTAATATACTTATTTATAACAGGTAGAAGTGTCTATTCAATCTTAACTTTTGTAAACTAGTGCTAGATTTGTCAAATTTTATTAGATTTAGATCATAGTACATTATGTAAAGTATATGTATTCATCTCGAGTTATGAAGACGCTTGGTAACTTTACTAAACATAAATTGCAGTCATTGTAGTCAAATATGCTAAGTGTGTACAAGGTAAAGATGAACGCACGATAGAATTCCACTTAAATTTACACCATGTGCTTTTATTACATTAAAATATTTTTAATTTGTACATTAACCAAATGCCCAAAAGGCATACACTTTCGCTCATTATTCATCAGTACTAAAAAAAATCATTTCCCAAGACAGTTGATAATGAATTCATACTCCCTCAAAGTTTAACAAATCCTTTAAAATCTTAAACTCAGATGGTTAGTCATACATGGAAGGGTCTAATTATTATTACAATGATTTTTTTTTGCAATTTTCGCTATTAGAGAATGGGATGTCCTCCAAGCCCAAGATCGTAATTAAAGTTACAATCTTTCCCTTATATGCATTATGGGTGACTGAAATGAAAAGTAGAAAAAAGAACACAGGATCATCATCTATTTCACAATACTGGATGTGATGCGAAATATACATTTGTGGAATCTCATCCATCATATTTTTCCGGTAACCATATCCCTCCCCCGCACGCAGTCTTCCGCTATTGATATTCTAAAAACGTATCGTCTTCAACTAACTCGTCATTTTACCCCCGACAAAAAGGCTCGCTTTTACCCATCTGTTTTCAAATGCAGACGACTTCGAGACACATAGGAGATTGAGCCTAAAAGAGCGAGGAAGGGATAGAGGGGGAAGAGGGAAGAAATTACTTCAAAAATCCCTTTCATTTTCTGCGTGCCTTGGCCGACTCGACTTTCCCCCATGCCGTCCTCCTTCTATACATACTCTTGAAACTCTGCACCTGTGTGTTGATTTTTAAGTTCACGCCAAGACAACCCCTTAAAAGCATATTTTTCCCCCCAACGACACCCAAGCCCGTGAATATGCAAATCTTGGCGCTCTTTTCTAAAGCGTGAGGGCTATCCGCTTACCCGATCCTTGAGGTGTGTCGGCTTCTGCATTTTTCTCTTCTCGCATCGCTGTCGCTTGAAGGAGAGCGTTAACCCCCTCCCTCTCCCGAAGTCCTCTCATCGTAAGCATCTGCCAATTATCTTATATTTCTAACAGCATTTGAGTTAAACCAGAGGACCCCATCAGTCTCGTCGACAAGGCATCGTTTTTTTATGAACAAGGCAAAGCTGGCTACACTTTGCCATGGGACCATGCGAGAAAATTCGCTCCAGCGGCTGAGGATTTTGCGACAATAAACCTTCGTCTTCTGGGTATATCTTGACTGACAAGTTTAACACTCCTCTATTTTTGTCTTTGTCTTAGAGAGACAACTGAAATCTTCTCTTATTTCGGCGCAACCCGCAACATCCCTTCCCATTTTCTTAGCTGATATACCACCTAATCACAACCGATCCTCCTTATCCCCCGTAGATAACACTTCGCATTTTCTCGCTAGAAGTTATCGAATCGTCTGACGCTTCTTGCTAAATTCGACGTTTACTTTGCAAATCGCACTGCCTCCTCATATTTCTATCTTTTTCATGAGAAGAATACTCGTTGAGTGTGTGCATACGATGAGCTCATAATACTTTGATCGATAGTCTCTTGAGTGTATCGAAGTACTGGTGCAATAACCCTCTCATGATCGAGAACAAGCCTTTCCCCCATTCGTTTGAGGTTCTCAACCTTTTTATAATGTTCCGGTACTCCTTATCATTCTCATTACTACCATTGTCCATACCACTGTCTTTTTGAGTTTCATCATACATCAATCACTATCAAGCCCCAATGTGTAATATTGATAATAATACAGTAGACAAAATATTTTTGAAAATGTCATCACTATGTGACGAGCATCTTCTTTATGTTATTCCAATGATATTGTTTGCAAAAGACATAATTCATTTGAGTTTATTACAAATTTATATACACGTACGTACATGTTCGTATGTAGGAATATCGATTTAATATCCTTAAAATTTCTTGTTACAGACTTACACGGTCTGTTGTATGTTGACGCTTATTGCCCTTGTATTCCACCGCTGCCTCTGACAATGACGTCATCCTGTACGCACGCTCGAAGACTTATGAGGACAACGACGAAGAACTTCACAACGGTCCAGGTTGAAGATATTATGTGATGACCGATCGTACTGATTCACTTTGTAATTCAAATAAAATAGTGGACTTTTTTTCATTTCACTTTTAACGAAGAAAGAGACAAAGAATATTGTTTGCTTCTGATACCTTATCCATAGTTATTGTACTACAAAAGTGAAACCTGTTTATAGTTATCATCCAAGCGAAACATGAAATTTTATCTTTATAGAAAAGCTATCTGCTATTTGTATTGGGTTCTGATACACCTTATCTGCCTCAGTGGGTATATGTTTTATTGGTTACTATGGGCACATGGGTGCTAAAGAAATTGGCCGCTAAAACAGGGTTGACTTATTTTGTTCTCCCTTTTCTTTTATCATACTTCTTTATCTACTACGGCCTCACCCAACGACTTTCACGTTACTCTATTGTTGCTGCCATTTCTTCTGTTCCCTTTTCCCCTTCATTTTCTTTCTTCTTCTTCCTCCTCCTCCTCCTTTTCTTCGTTTTCTTCGTCTTGAACAACTACTACTATTACTATGGGTGCACCATCATAAGGGACTGTAATATTCTTTGAATAGAGAATTCATAGATAGATACCTGCCATACTTCTGTAGGAGCTCCTGTAATTACTCTCACTCATTCTACGGTACGACATTCAGTTCTCAAAGCATTTTTACTGCTTCCTAAAATAGTACTAAAAATACACCTGGGTGGATAATGACAATTGTAGATTGATACCGTACTAAATGACATTAGCACCGAGTTAGCACTCGAACTTGACCAGGAGATCCACTATCCAGGGACGTTCATTCCTACACTGTCTAATGCGACGGCATTGAATGCGCAATAATAATTGTATGAAGTAGAATGTTTTTCTCAAGGAAAAAAAGAACTGTCAGTGCACAAATTCATAGAAGCAAAAAATGAAATAAAATAAGATTACGTGTGAAACGATTTATTGTTCAAATAACTAAACCGTCTCCAGTGTCTGGCTCGAGGGTGGCTACAAAAGAAAAGTAAATACTTGTATTCATAACTAATAAAGTAGATATTATATTTAAGATGGGAACACATTTCTAAACCAGCAAAACGTGATGGAATAATTGACGCAGAAAATGTGAATATGGTGAAAGGGGCAGTGTTCGTATTGAAAGAGGGGGGTTTGCTGGTTGCCTGGACTTGACATGAACTTATGACGTATGTCTGATACTTCAGCAGCTAGTTCAGGACTCATTTGAAGTAATTCGTCACAAGCCGCCATATCCACCCTCGCGCTTTGCCATCACAGCCCAACGCCATCGCGGCGCAGTCAGACAAGTAAAACTCTAGGTGAAGCTAGCAGACGACTATTCGCAGCAGTGCTTGTTATTATGTGTGTCGAGTTTTTGGCCGAGACCATTTTGCCGCGCTCGACTGAATCTCACGCCACCTCACTAGGACGTAGCCCTGCCCCATTTCAATGGAAAACAAGAAAGTGTTCTGACCTCTGATCAAACGGGCTGTCTGGTTGGTTGAGAGAGGGGGCTCTCTCTCACTGTGAGTGGACATCAGTTAGAACATACAACAAACCAATCCCAACCTACCAGCAGAGGCTGAAAGAGGGAGAGGCACACAAAAAGAGGGCGAGAGAGGGGGCAAGAGAAAAAAGTTACGTTGATAACGACCTGAATACCGGCTGATACAAACACTCATTGATTGTCGCGGTTTGTCGAGGGCTCGCACGCTTAGTTTTTTGACAGCTTCCCACCGCCACCGCCTGCCCGCTGATGTTACAGCAAGCTTTGCTAATGAATCCGTCGAACAAATCTTTTGGCGACCGTCGTTACATCACTTTCCCCCCGTGCTCACTTGCGGAACGTTAAGCATCGTCTTCGCGGGAGTCAGCCCGTCACACTCTTCCAGAGCACCGTAGATTTGTCGATCGTCAAGGCACTACAACCAACAAGTTCAAAGGTTTCCTGACGAAAGTTTTTTTTCCCGATCTTACCTGGGACTTGTAAAAGTATAACTGATTCATTTATAAACTTCTCTTTCCGGACTGGACGATGGTCCCTTGGAATTCTGAGTAATTAGGCAAGAAAACATTTCAGGCAAAGAAGTAAACAATTCACCCACAGGCTTTCACCAATAGATGCAGGTATGTTTTTATCCTGGTTCATTATTTTTTTTTATTCAATAGTAAAAAAAAAAATTGAATGTCTTTCTTGATAAATATTATTCGGTAAAATGTGTTTGGATTAAGGCTTAGTTTTAAGCATGGAGCTATTATTTTTAAAGTGATGTTGGTACATCTGCATTTCAGCATTAAAAAATCCATTAATTTGGCTGTTTTTATATGTCATGTCAGGTGTATTATAGTCCACAGTGCATATGTTTAACTTAGTTTTGCAAAGAATTAGTCTATGATAACTTTTTTTGAACATGTGTCTCATATATTCAAAAATATATGATCAGGTATCAATTCATAAGGAGATTGATTAGACGGAGAGTTTGGACCGACCGTAAACGATTTATATCACACATCTAAAATAGGCTGTCTATAAGATGAAAAGATATACCTTTCCTTGGTAAATGACCAATTATAATGTCGCTACTTTTTTGCTAATAACATATAACTCCTTACTGTATTGAGACAGATCAATTCATCTTTGAGCTACTTATAACAATATATACCAACATAATTTAAAACTTCGTATTTCACTCAGTACTATATTGGTAAAGAAATGTGCATATGATTATTTAGTCATCTCTCCGATAATACACTATCCTTTAAAAAGTAACAACGCTTTGTTGTGCGAAAGCCTCAAAAAAATTATTTCTCATATCAAAACAGATTCTACATTTAGGATATTTATGTTAACATCCAGCTAGTTTATTATCGAATTTGTCTTATATCAATAAAATCATTGTGTTACCATTCTGTATTACCTGCATGTCCTTTAGGACAAGTTGAAATCCATACAGTTTCTGAAACTTTTGAGAAGCCGTTAAAAACCTGTGACCTATTTCAGGGTAGTAACGAGTGTGGTCTATAAGGAGTATGTTCTCAATTACCCCGCTACGCTCATCCAGAACACACGATTGAGCTCAAAACTCGGATAAGCTTTCGAAATTCATTCTGACAGCGTTTTTCTTTGCCCGATCCCGAAAGGCCGATGTGAAAAATAATGATTCACCCGTTAATCAGGTCGGAAATCGTTCAAAATCTGAATATTAACAACACAACACGGCAATCGCAAAACTACACACAGGAAAATTAGTTTCAAAGCCCCCGGCGATTGTCATGCCATTGTTGCATTAATATAGGGGCGATAATTTGGCAAGAGGGTCTAAATAAAGTTGTTGACATATAATAAATTATATAATTCTGACAGTAATGCAGAGATTTGACAGGCCTGTCATTGTTTTGTATATAACTAATTGCATGGAGTCGTTATTGTCGAAGTTCCGAGTATAATGGATACAGTGTCTACAATCGTTAAACTGAGATATGCACGTACATGTGACGTATCGAAACCATGGATGTTAAAAGACAGGAATTATATGGAAATTATTAAAATATCAGTGTTACGCGATTAAGACTTCGATTTTATCATCGTAATTGATTTCTTCTCTTCTTTTTTGCATATTTCAAACATAATCATTATACATTACTGTACTTCATTTCGCAGAAATACAGTCACTAACATTCCCATTTAGCCTTGATTTAACTGTCTCTTTTTTATATCGTCAACCCCTATTTCTGCCCCGTATTCTATTATAATTTCTTTTATTGATCCATCCACATGTTTTCAACATAATTATCTTAAATATGAAAGATGTAATAAAATCCAGTTTGATACTACAAGCTCACTCAAGTCGGAAAGTGATGGGTAGTAATCGTCAAACAGAAATAAATTTGCATTTCCTCAACAAAAACTTACCTTTGCTTTATTGTGAATCGGATATATAAAAAAAAATCGGATATACGAAATTTGCTTATGGGGAAAGGTCGATATACATTCATAATATGTGTGACGAGGGTTCTATGAATTATTCTCACAGATTGTTAACATAATCGTATGTGTAGATTAGAGATAAGTAACGTCATCAAAAAGCAATCAATAATCATCACTCTCTGAGCAGTTTCTCTTTTCTTTTGTTACGTGAATCTATCCATTGGCAAAGCAGATGGCATTGTTTTCTTTATTGAGATTTAACGTTCTTTGCTCTTAGTTTTAAAGATGATATATATATATATATATATATATATATATATATATATATATATATATATATATATATATATATATATACATACATACTATATATGCCCATTGTTTGTATTTTGCATATACGAAATCAATATATCATCACAGTTATAATTACTTATGTAGTGCCTAACATTTTATTTATCAGGAGTCGATTAGCGCTTGGATTTCATGAAATGTATACAACATGATTATACTGTTATAAATACTATTGTATTTAATTATTGGTTTTCTTTTCACATATTTTATTTATAGAGTAAATCGTATGTACCCATGTAGGCCGGAGTGCACGTGATGCACTGTCGCAATGGTTATCAAAAACTAATCAATTTTACCGCAAGTCTTATGTTTTTATATACCAAGTTTTATATTTGAATTTACTCAATACAGAACTTGGTAATTCTTCTTTGAGGTGATAGATTGGCACTTATCTTCATCGCAAAATTTGAGACTTTGGAAATAGGAATATGTACCATCGTTTCGTTTGTATTTTATGTTGAGATGAGAAAGCTTGGTATTATTTGGAATGTATCTCATCACCTTAAGTAGACTGAACATCATCGTAGACGATAGCGACACAATCTAACGAAGCAGGTACATTTCTCCGATAAGGATAAAAAACGATATCCCCTTCTTTTTCATAGCACTAATGAAGACAAACTATTTGTGAACTTTTTACCGTGGCGCTGTTAAGATTCATGATTAACACGAGGGGATTAAAACGTGATAAATGATAAGATTTGTGAACAGATTAAGAAAATACTGCCACCGTATCCATAACAAACTGCTCGTTTTTCTTTTATGCTATTTTAATCCCTGAATTTATTTCTTTGAATGTGAGTGACTTATCCATGCATAGTTGTTTCTAAGAAAAAAAAACTGATGTGCAGTCACTGTTCCAATCACATCTAATTAGTTTTCTAAAATTCAACGTACTCTTACTTTTTAAACTTTATCCCCATCTCATATCCCTGACCTTTCATTTTGTAAAATTATATAAACTTCGGCTCTTGGTTCCTGTTTTTCTCGTCCTTGGCAATTCGTGTTGATCTTATGCCCTGCCTTTCTCCTCCTTTTGTTTACCTTGCTTTTCGTATCATACTCGTTTTACCATTCTTTCTGCTAAATCTCTGAAGCATATCAACATGTTATTGCAGTCAGAATCCTCGTTAGTTATGTTCGCCACGTAAATATGATAAGTGTTGTTTCTTGCTTTATTTATTTTGGTAAAAGAGAAATACATCCCTCCTCTTATGCAAAATTACTATTCATAAATTTAAAAAAACCTCACTTACGCTTTCCCCTCTTACATATCTTACAAACAAACATAACAAACAGAGTGATATTTCTAAACGAGTAGACACAACAAGCGAAAGAAATTGTATTTTACGGGCTACTTATAAGTTGGTCACATTTGTTCTACGGCGGCCGTACGGCGAGTCGAAACCAGCCGTTTTAACATTTTTTGTACCAGCTACATGTCGGTGTTTATATTAAAAATGAATAAAACGACTGTTTCCGACTCGCCGTACGGCCGCCGTAGAGCAAATGTGACCATGGTATAACGAGTTGAGGAGCCGCCTCTAAAGAGAACGTGTAGAAGCGGCAGGCCGCCAATAGATGCCTTTCTCGTATTTGGAGCTCATTGTGTTGGCTTTCGCACCTTTTCTTCACTTCTACCAAAGAGAGATAAATGCGTCCTCATATAAACACACAAAGGCGTCGCCAGAAATTGTGGCGGATGCTTCCCTAAAAAGGAGGCTTGAGTTAAAGGTGAGAAAAAGAAAGAGTATTAGGTAGTCGGTTGGCGTTGAGCTTTCGTTTAGAGGATGCTCTCCCTCGTACTTTTCGGCGCACTTCAAAAGGGATTTCCACGCTTTCTAAAAAGCGAGAAATCTCACAAATCGCGGATGAAAACAGTTGAAATGTAGAGTGTCTGTGAGGCTGAGTCGTGGTGGAACTCGGGTCCACGACTCTAGCTAGCATTTATCAGCTACAGATTCATTAATTACGGTCATGGGTTTGGTGCTGAGACGATTAACGCCACGCATTGGTGCTTTGATGCTTAAAGCATTGACAGGGTAGGGAGTGTGAGCTAACCATTATTTTCTCAAGCATTTGGTTTAGGCATCAAACATTTATCCCGCGGCAAACAACAAAGGAACCCGCAAAAATAATCACAACAATTTATTGACCGACTTATCATCAAGCTAAACCGTCTTTCTTAAACAAATCACGCTTAAACTAAAGAGGCAAGCAGCGTAGAAAATACCGTTAGGAAAGTAAATTCACTAGAGAAATGGTTCGGTAAATAATAACCCTTTACCCCTTATCATATCGTCTCTCATTTTGGTTCCCTTTGATAATCTGCTAATGACGAAATAATTAGTTTCAAAATTGTGACCACCATTTGGTTAACACTTTCACATTCCAATTATCTGGCTTAATGAATCAGAAAAGAAGATTAAATAGAATTTTAAAAACTAGGTCGTTTCATTTCAATGATAAATTAAAGATAAATCAATTTGTTTCCATTGCTATTGGCTTGATATAAAACACGCTAAAGTATAGTATGATATTATTTTTGTAGAGCTTTGAAAGCAAACAATATGTTTCAAAACAATGAATTAACCCCTTTTTTATTATCCTTGCAATTTACAGTTCTATGCCTAAGACCTATGATAAAGGATACTTATCAACAAAAACATTTTGGGCATGAATTTCATACAGTCAATATGATGAAAGGTTTCCATTATTTCATAATAACATTGCAGATGTTTAAATTGTTCATAGTCTGAATAGTAATTAAGTAGGTATGAGGTTTATATTACCGGTCATTTAAGAGTATCCAGATAATGTTACTGAAAAAAATATTAATCACGTAGTTATCATTGCATAGGTCAATGGATACATTGAGAATTATATCTTTTAGATAATTTGCGTACATTTTGCAAAATTTCTTATTCGAAAATCTAATCAAACCATGTGTGGGAAAACCATGGTCAAAGTATGTGGTATAATCATGAAAATGGGCTTGAATTATCTGCGGTAAACGTAAGCACTATATATATTACATGATTTGTACACAATTTCAAAGCGTTTTAATAATGTATGTCATCTTTTATTGGGTATTATTAACCTATTGATGTTATAGATCAGTCATCAGTATTCCATGTATACTTTGCTTAAAAGCAGCATAAATATTTGTTAAAATTGTCTATTCGTTTAAGGTTATCTTTATTTGCATTTATCGATTTCTGACCTCGGATCACTTTTTTCATGAAAAAGTGGAATGGAGACAGAATCATATTTGAATTTTTGCAATTACATTGCCATATAAATCATGAACAGGAAATGTTTTTCAGTATTTGGTTTGCGGTATCTTCATTTCAAAATTCATTTCGGGTCAGCTTTTCTACGTAATATTATACCTTGTTTTTCTTTGATAAATCATTTCGACTGAAAGAGAATTAATGTTTTATTGCAGATCGTTCAACCCGGGTCAAATTCATATTTCGCTTCTTCGTTGTTGATTTATTGTTTTACAAATACGCAGATGTATATAATTATGTTTGAAATATGGTCTCCTATTCCGTTTGCTTCCGCTTCTATCATAAAGTGGGTGGTCTCACTTTTTACTAATATTTCGACTCACTTTTTGTTCCCCGTATTTCCTCAAAATTCATGGGTTTGTATATCCATACGTACCCATTTAGAGGGAGGTCTTTTTTTTCTTCGTTTCCTTTCTTTCCTTCTCGTCATTTTGTGGTTGACACGTTTGACTCCAAAATTTAACCAGAGTTAAAAAAGAAAAATTCACGAAATATTGGGATGACTTTTTCTCTATAGGGATGAGGGCCTATTGTGTTGTATTCGCTGTGCTGTTTCAAGGCGACGCGCGCACGTGTCGATAAAACAACACGCACACACGAACACGCGTCAGTGCGTGTGTGCTACGTCTACAGCACAAACCAGACCATTCTGACAAGTTATAATTTTCTTGTTGAGTCCTCGATCTCAAGAAAGGGAAAATTTGGGAAATAAAGAAATATTAAGGGACGCTCGAGAGGCAACAACCTTCTATAATTTTGCATTTATCGAACAATAAAAGACTGTTTCGCCTTGTGTTCATACAAGGAGTCCCAAGGAGCGCATCTTGATTCTTATTTTCTATCGAGTGCGTGTTACTTAATGTCTAACCTTCTAATAATCACTATACTGAGTACAAAGTCGATAAAAAAGAGGGTTATTATTGAAGGGGGAGAAATGAGCCTAAAATTCCACACTAAAATGTTATGACGGATTATGATCCGAAATGATAGTTAATCATGTTACTCCGATAAAGGTTTCTGTGACGGCATGACGATCATCAAGTCTCCATCATCCAAGCGCAGTATCACATCATGCAACATCTCTCATTTTATCTTCCACTCAATGCAGCTGCAGATGTATGAATGATGAGACTTTCTACTTATTTTGACACACATTACAATCTTGAGTCGAGATGAAATTTCCCCCCTTTTTCTCCCAATTGGCGGGTCAGACATCATTTCTGTCTCTCCCAAATTTGTCGGGTTCAAATTGGCGACCACCCCCTCATGCTTCTTTTATATTTCACTGAATAGGAAATCTCTATTGAACCACTTAGCAAAGATCAAATGGGGAATATGACGGACACACAATGCCTCCATTATGAAGAAAAAACTTGAAAGTGAAATTAAAATATAACTTTTGCCCCTAAAATCAAGGCCGCTATAAAAAACGAGTCTCCGTTGTAAGTAGTCATCATCAGCGTCGCCATCGTTATAACAACCATCATTAATCAGATAACATCACCATTATCATTTATAATTTTAATTTATCATTATCTTCTCCTTTCGCATAACGCTTCTCACTTTTTATTATCTCTTGCTCTCCCCTCTCTCCTTTTCTCTGTTTCTTTCTTTTCTACTCAAATGGCAAAGTCATCCTTCCCTAACCCTTGATTTATCCTCTCTATTTTATCTTTTTTTTTCTTTATATCATTCATGTTTACTTCTTTGATAAGCAAACATTTATCAATCTTCTATCATTTATCTTTCTTCCTTTCACACATTCTCCTCTCGCCCATCTTCATCCCTTCCTCCCTTCCTATCCACTTCTTTTCATCTCATTTTACACCAAGCCAATGTGAGATCAGTCGGAGAGGGAAAATCGTTTCTTCCCATCGACTTTCGGCGTTCACAAGTTAAGATCAGAGGTGACATCTTAATTTCATTAGCAGAAAGTTAAACTAAACACACAGGTGAATGATATGATGATACAGGGATAGACACGCCAGTACGGGTAATATGAAACAGCTAATTGACTACACCTCACTGCACCATCCATCCGTCTATCTGTCAAAAGGAGTATTTTATTCAATTTCTACCGATTTATTCCTGAGAGTGGGTTTGATTGCGAGACGCCAGGTTGAGGTTTATGCTAATCAAGTGTTTGCATTTCAAATCACGTATTTTTTTTTTTCTTAATATTTTAGCAGCGTTTAAGGATTGATGTTACGATTGTCTTTATGAAAATGATAGCCGTACGAGTCGAGATGGACGTGATTTTCTATAATAAATGATTATTTTTAGAAAACGACTTTTATCCTTGATTTGCAGTTTCTGTATGTATACTATTCATACGATGTTAAAAGACATTTAACTCTTGGTGAACATATAAACTTCCCTGTGTCATCTTTCTAACAACTTTCCAATTCCATTTCTATCTCAAGCATTCCCTTTTCTTCACACACACACACACACATGCTCACCCACACCCGCACACATAAACTCAAACGTCATCTTTCTAACAACTTATCAATTCCACTTCTATCTCAAACATTTCTTTTTCTTCACACACACACACACACCCTCGCATATACCCTCACACACACACAAACGCACGCGCGCGCGATGCCGCCTCTCTCCCTCTCTGCATCCTCTTACGCTAACATCTTTCAAAGTTATCACACCCCCTGCTTCTCCCCTCTCCCCCCCCCCCCTCTCTCTCTCTCTGTTTTCTTCCTTTCTCTATTCCTCTTGTTTGTCCTTTACCCTCTATTTCCAACCCTCTCTTGTTCATTTCCATTCGTCACCCCCCTGTTACACCCACAAATGTAATAATCGCCCACAAATGTAATAACGCCCACAAATGTAATAACACTTTACCCACAAATGTAATAACGCCCACAAATGTAATAACACTTTACCCACAAATGTAATAATTTCACCCACAAATGTAATAATGCACTTTACCCACAAATGTAATAATTTTGATCGCCCACAAATGTAATAATGACTTTACCCACAAATGTAATAAATTTGAAGGGATTTTTGGCGAATCCGTTCTAAGCTAAAATCGTATAGTAATGCGTTCATTTAGCAAAAAAGTGCAAAGTCTAATTTCCTGACCCGGTTAATTAACAAATTATAACATAAATCCAAAGTCTTTATTCCAGACCCGGTTGTTTCAAAAATGATAATATAAATCCAAAGTCTTTATTCCAGACCCGGTTGTTTCAAAAATAATAATCTGAGCCCAAAGTCTTTATTCCAGACCCAGTTGTTTCAAAAATTATAATATAAATCCAAAGTCTTTATTCCAGACCCGGTTGTTTCAAAAATAATAATATGAGCCCAAAGTCTTTATTCCAGACCCGGTTGTTTCAAAAATAATAATATGAGCCCAAAGTCTTTATTCCAGACCCGGTTGTTTAGAAAATAATAATATAAATCAAAAGTCTTTATTCCAGACCCGGTTGTTTCAAAAATTATAATATAAATCCAAAGTCTTTATTCCAGACCCAGTTGTTTAAAAAATAATAATATAAGTCCAAAGTCTTTATTCCAGACCCAGTTCTTTCAAAAATGATAGTTTAAGTCCAAAGTCTTTTCTCCAGACCCGATTGTTTAAAAAATGAAAATATAAGTCCAAAGTCTTTTCTCCAGACCCGGTTGTTTCAAAAAATGATAATATAAATCCAAAGTCTTTATTCCAGACCCGGTTGTTTCAAAAATATTAATATGAGCCCAAAGTCTTTATTCCAGACCCGGTTGTTTAGAAAATAATAATGTAAGTCCAAATGTCTTTATTCCAGACCCGATTGTTTCAAAAATGATAATGTAAGTCCAAAGTCTTTTTCCAGACCCTGTTGTTTCAAAAATTGTAATATAAATCCAAAGTCTTTATTCCAGACCCGGTTGTTTCAAAAATGATAATATGAGCCCAAAGTCTTTATTCCAGACCCGGTTGTTTCAAAAATAATAATATGAGCCCAAAGTCTTTATTCCAGACCCGGTTGTTTAAAAAAATTATGATATAAATCAAAAGTCTTTATTCCAGACCCGGTTGTTTAGAAAATGATAATGCAAGTCCAAAGTTTTTCCAGACCCTGTTGTTTCAAAAATCATGATATGAATCCAAAATCTTTTTTCCAGACCCGGTTGTTTAAAAAAATCATGATATAAATCCAAAGTCTTTATTCCAGACCCGGTTGTTTAGAAAATAATTATATGATCCAAAAGTCTTTATTCCAGACCCGATTGTTTCAAACATGATAATATAAGTCCAAAGTCTTTATTCCAGACCCGGTTGTTTAAAAAATAATAATGCAAGTCCAAAGTCTTTTTCCAGACCCTGTTGTTTCAAAAATCATGATATGAATCCAAAATCTTTTTTCCAGACCCGGTTGTTTAAAAAAATCATGATATAAATCCAAAATCTTTTTTCCAGACCCGGTTATTTAAAAGATTATAATTTTAGTCCCAAATGAGATACATTAATGATATTCCAGTGGAATAAAAATGAGAATCGAGCTTAGTCTTTTCTCCAGACCCGGTAACTAAAAGCTGGAACTTTATAGTAATGTGTTTATATAGCACAAAAATGCGAAAAAATTTTTCCAGACCCGGTTAATTAAAAAATTATAAGTCCAAAGTGTTTTTTCCAGACCCATTTATTAAAAAAATTATAATAATTATAAAAAACAAAGACCCACGATCCTATTTATGTTGAATAACATGGAAATGTAGCGTAGTCTTTCTGTCAGACCCAGTTATAAAAGTCATTAAAACACAACAACAGCAACAAAACAAAGACCCAGCAACCATTAAAGGTCAAGTCCTCTTCAGGAAAATGTTGGTTTGAATCAATAGAGAAAATTCAGACAAGCACAATGCTGAAAATTTCATCAAAATCGGATGTAAAATTTATGACATTTCAAAGTTTCACTTATTTTTAACAAAATATTTATATGAACGAGCCAGCTACATCCAAATGAGAGAGTCGATGATGTCACTCACTCACTATTTCTTTTGGTTTTAATTGTTTGAATTATACATTATTTCAATTTTTACGAATTTGACGATTAGGACCTCCTTGCCTAAAGCACAAAATGTTAAAATAATAAATTTCCACGTGTTGCAGGGAGGAATGAAACTTCATTTCACATGACAATGACGAGAAAATAAAAATATTTCATATTTCATTTAAGAAAATACACAAGAAATAGTGAGTGAGTGATGTCATCAGTTCCGCATTTGCATACCGACCGAGATGTGCATATAACTGTTTTGTGAAATGAAGCGAAACATTAAAATGCCATAATTTTCTTATTTTACATCCGATTTTGATTAAATTTTCAGTGTTATGCTTGTTGAATTTTTCTCTTTTTATTCAAATCAAGTTTTTGTTGGGGTGGACTTGTCCTTTAAAAAAATAATTTATTGTATATTCCTTCCTTTTTTCTATGAAAAAACCTAAATAACAAAACATTTAAATACATATGAAAAAAAACCTGAGAAATAAGATATCAGTAAACAATAGGGGGATTACTTCCCGAAAACGATAAAGTTGTTGATTGACGATCTATGATATATTATATAAAAGAAAAACATTCTAACAAGAGGGGATAACCATTCCATTCCATGTTTTTTGTACTTCTTTTTGTCTCACCTGCATAGCAGAGTGAGACTATAGGCGCCGCTTTTCTGACGGCGGCGGCGTCAACATCAAATCTTAATCTAAGGTTAAGTTTTTGAAATGACATCATAACTTAGAAAGTATATGAACCTAGTTCATGAAACTTAGCCATAAGGTTAATCAAGTATTACTTAACATCCTATTAGAGTTTCATGTCACATGACTAAGGTCAAAGGTCATTTAGGGTCAATGAACTTAGACCATTTTGGGGGAATCAACATCAAAATCTTAACCTGAGGTTAAGATTTTGAAATATCATAACTTAGAAAATATATAGACCTGGTTCATTAAACTTAGACATAAGGTTAATCAAGTATCACTGAACATCCTCTGTGCATTTTAGGTCACATGACTAAGGTCAAAGGTCAATAAACTTTGGCCATAATGGGGGTATCTGTTGAATTACCATCATAACTTTGCAAGTTTATTGATCTGACTTTTGAAACTTGGACATAAGTGTATTAAAGTATCACTAAATATCCTGTGCAAGTTTCAGGTCACATGATCAAGGTCAAAGGTCATGTGAGGTCAATGAATTTTGGCCACATTGTTTTTTTTTTTGTTGAATTACCATCCTATCTCTGTAAGTGTATTGGTCTACTTCATAAAACATGGAAATAAGAGTAACCAAGTATCACTTAACATCTTGTGCGAGTTATAGTAGTTTTCAAAGTCAGCACTGCTGCTATGTTGATTCGCGTGATGCAGGTGAGATGGTCAGAGGCATTCCACTTGTTTATTATTATTATTTCTTGTATATTCATTCCTTTTTTTATGAAAAAAAACACAAAACCTTTAAATACATATAAAACAAAAAACTGAGGAATAAGATATCAGCACACAATATGGGGATTACTTCCCGTAAACGATAAGGTTGTTGATCGACGATCTATGAGATATTATATTAAGAAAATCATTCTAACAAGAGGGGATAACGTTTTAACAAGTTCTTCGGTACTTTAAATTTTCAGTGTCCCAAGCACCATTTATAATATATTCAGCATTTTTTTTTTATTACTTACAATTCCAATAATCTCAGTGGCCTAAGATATATTTTCTGGGGTTATAAGTAAAGAGAGAGAGAGAGAGAGAGAGAGAGAGGATTTATGTGATCAAGAAGTGATAAGATAGGAAAAAAACTGATTTGAAATGACTGAGAGAGAGACAGGCAAAGAAAGAAGAGCCCCCTCCCACACCCGTACTATAGTTACGGAGTTAGGCTGTCCCGTCGGTGGATTCAGGTCCATCAATATCTTGAGGTTTAATCTTTCCAGGGGGCAAACGTGTGTGTGTTTGAGTTTTGTCAGACGTGTCTCAATCAGATATGATTATTTACATCTGGGACCGACCTTTAACGTCACCATCCGAAAGACGTGACCAGGGCTCGAACCTCGAACCTCTGCATCAATTTGTAACTTCCCCACATAGCTTGGATTACAGGCGCACGCCACAACGCCCAGTCTTTAAATATGGTGTAGTCTTTGCTCTAGACCCATGCAGTTATTTCAATATTAGAAACGATAAAAACAGACAAACAATATTAACAAAGACGCCACAACATCATTCATGTAGAATAAGGTTGTTGTTGTTGTTATTTTGGGTTTTTAAGGCGCGTACCATTCAGATCTGAATATTGACGCCTTTTATTAATTTGACGTTTTTGTGGTATGCCTTATCACAGGGTTTTATATTTTGGGAGATGCTGGTGTCTAAGTTTTTAGATTAATCTTTTGCTTAATTTGTATTTTAAGAGAACTGGATGTGGGGGTAAAGACAACTCTCTAAACCCAAGCGATTTAACTGGGTTTAATTTTAAAGATTGGTCTTAGCTTTGATTTTTTTTCAATATTTGTTTATCTTATAAATAGCTGGGTCTAGACGAAGGTCTAAGCATAATAATAATGTTATTTAACAGGAATAAGAATATGACAAAGTCTTATGTTTTTAAGATTGTTTGAATTAATTTCTAAATGACTGGGTCTGGAATAGAGACAACGCTCTAAACATGTGCTTTTGTACTTGGTCTTAATTTGGAGGATTGTTGGTTCTTAGATTCGTTGTTGGGGGTTGGGTTTTATTGTTTTTTTATTCTTGAAATAATTGTGTCTGCAGGAAAGTCTACAATCGATCTCCATGTTATTCCACAGTAGTTAGATTATTGGGTATTTGTTTTAGACAATTTTATTTTTAAATAATAACCAAGTCTGGAAAATGGACGTTTTCTTTGCAAATGCATTATTACAATGTTTTGTAGGGGTCTTAGTATTGTTATACAAAAGAATCTGGGTGTGGGGTACAGACATATTTTTTACTGGGTGTAACTTTTGAAAACTGGTTTTAGATTTGATTTTCTTTTTTAATTCATTTCTTAGATAACCTGGTCTGGAGGAAAGAGTACGTTTTACAACTCATGTTATTCCAAGAGAATATGATAGGGTCTTATGTTAGAAGATTTTTTTCGTAATTTTTGTAATGATTAGGTCTGGAATAAAGACAACATTCTAAACCTCTTTTTAAAAACATGATCTTAGGTTCAAGGATTGCTTTGATTCCACCAGTTTTAATTAACTGGGTCTGGAGAGAAGACTAGGCTCGATTCTCATTTTTATTCCACCGGAACATCATTATCGTATCTTAGTTTGGACTTATATCATAATATTTGAAACAATCGGGTCTGAAATAAAGACTTTGGACTTATACTATTATTTTTTAAACAACCGGGTCTGGAATAAAGACTTTGGATTTATATTATAATTTTTGAAACAACAGGGTCTGGAAAAAGACTTTGGATTTATATTATAATTTTTGAAACAACCGGGTCTAGTGAAAAGACTTTGGACTTATATTATCATTTTTGAAACAATCGGGTCTGGAATAAAGACTTTAGGCTCATATGATTATTTTTAAACAACCGGGTCTGGAATAAAGACTTTGTACTTATATCATAATTTTTGAAACAACCGGGTCTGGAATAGAGACTTTGGGCTCATATTATTATTTTTGAAACAACCGGGTCTGGAATAAAGACTTTGGGCTCATGTTATTATTTTTGAAACAACCTTGTCTGGAATAAAGACTTTGGATTTATATTATAATTTTTGAAACAACAGGGTCTGGAAAAAGACTTTGGATTTATATTATAATTTTTGAAACAACCGGGTCTGGTGAAAAGACTTTGGACTTATATTATCATTTTTGAAACAATCGGGTCTGGAATAAAGACTTTAGGCTCATATGATTATTTTTTAAAACAACCGGGTCTGGAATAAAGACTTTGTACTTATATCATATTTTTTAAACAACCGGGTCTGGAATAAAGACTTTGGGCTCATGTTATTATTTTTTAAACAACCGGGTCTGGAATAAAGACTTTGGATTTATATTATAATTTTTGAAACAACCAAGTCTGGAAAAAGACTTTGGATTTATATTATAATTTTTGAAACAACCGGGTCTGGAGAAAAGACTTTGAACTTATATTATCATTTTTGAAACAATCGGGTCTGGAGAAAAGACTTTGGACTTAAACTATCATTTTTGAAAGAACTGGGTCTGGAATAAAGACTTTGGACTTATATTATTATTTTTTAAACAACTGGGTCTGGAATAAAGACTTTGGATTTATATTATAATTTTTGAAACAACCGGGTCTGGAATAAAGACTTTTGATTTATATTATAATTTTTGAAACAACTGGGTCTGGAGAAAAGACTTTGGACTTATATTATCATTTTTGAAACAATCGGGTCTGGAATAAAGACTTTAGGCTCATATGATTATTTTTTAAATAACCGGGTCTGGAATAAAGACTTTGTACTTGAATTATAATTTTTGAAACAACCGGGTCTGGAGTAAAGACTTTGGATTTATATTATAATTTTTGAAACAACCGGGTCTGGAATAAAGACTTTGGATTTATGTTATAATTTGTTAATTAACCGGGTCAGGAAAAGAGACTTTGCACTTGTGTGCTATATGAACGCATTACTATACGATTTTAGTTCAAAACGGATTTGCCAAAAATCCCTTCAAATTTATTACATTTGTGGGTAAAGTCATTATTACATTTGTGGGCGATCAAAAATTATTACATTTGTGGGTAAAGTGCATTATTACATTTGTGGGTGAAATTATTACATTTGTGGGTAAAGTGTTATTACATTTGTGGGCGTTATTACATTTGTGGGTAAAGTGTTATTACATTTGTGGGCGTTATTACATTTGTGGGCGTTATTACATTTGTGGGTGCAACACCCCCCCCCCTCGCTGTCCCTCCTCTTTCGCCTTGCTCATCTTCTCCGTTCGTCCAATGATCGTCGTCGAACGGCTGAGTGCGATGGTTAGTGTGTGGGTCAAACCAATGTTAGCTCGGGGAGAGATATAGCTTCAGAAACATCGAGATGTTTAAAGACTCAGTCTCTTTAACCCATTCCCTACTAGACGAGAGGACAATAAAAGTTAAAGCATAAAAGATCAGAACTTAGTAATGTTAATGGGTTAACATTTTACTATAGTTCTGTACAAATAAATCCCAGATGAATATACATTTATTTTATAATTATCTTCGCTCCTGCTGACCACTCGCCCTATACAAAGAACATGTTTCAGACGCATTTTGATATCTTCTTATATATAAGAACATCGAGATCAATGGTCTGATTTGATCAACTGAGCATTTCGTATAGTATTACAAAGATGAATTAGAATATAATGGGGTTTTTTAAAGGAATTGTCAATTTATTAGGTCCACGAAAATTTATCATACATTTTTAAAATCATAATGATAACTATTTTTTCATTTACAAGATTTTACTGTAAAAAGGTGTTAATATATATATATGTTTGGTGGGGGTCTATTCTCTACGTGATTTGTTAAAAGCTCGAAATATGAAGGATTAAAACTACAAATAATAGCGACCTTGATTTGGCAGATATTTGAATCGGAGATACCAAAATAAATGCAAATAAACATACTTGAAGTGATGATCTATTATTCGGACAGGTCGATGAACTTATGAAATTTATCACATGAGGCTTTTGTCGATGGAAAAGAAGCTTTTACAGCATGAATGAAATACTGCAACCAGCTTAAAAGGAATCTTATGAAAGGAAACACATTTATAAAGTTACGGAAGAGATCATTATTTCCGACATGGGTTTCGTTGCACGCCAATTATGATTATCTAGTTTACTTATGGTGTGGATTTTCTCACATTTGAAATAATAAGGGAGGTGGTTGCTTTTGAGGGCGTATTGTTGGCTACTAATGGCTAGGAGTGACCCCATGGACACACGTCACTCACCCATCGTGCATTAATCAATCGATTAGGAGATTCTATAGAAAAGAAAGCTATTCAATATCACTTTTGTGTAGAAGACAGCAAGGTGATAACCTTCTACAAACTAACCAGACTGGTGATCGATCTCGGTTTTTTCCCCTTTCAGGGAACATTTATCAAGTCACGTTCTGGTAACCTTCCTTCAACCCTATCCTCCTCTTCAACTCTTTTTTTCTTTATTTACTTTCTTTGAAGAAAGGGGTGATTGCAGAGTCCAAGGGCATCTGGGTTGTTCGGGACAGTACCCCTACCTAGACAAGGGGTGTAGCCAATATTGTCTCGCATCAATGCTCATGTATGCTCTTCTCATCACCCCCTTGATTTTAACGATTTTCTCTCCTATATACGATTGACCTAAGAAAGAAAAAGTGACTTTAAAGAAAAACGATGTGATGTAGAAATGTTCGTGAAAAGATGTTAAAGCTGTGTGCCCCAAACTCGGAGGAGCGTACATAGCAGTTCCCTTTTAATGACAAAAACTTGATTTTCTTTCGTTAATCAAAATATATATAAATATACATATAAGTGTTTGAATTAAATGGGATTATGATGCAATTCACATGATAACTGTATACATAATCTAGAATATCATCCTTAACTTCTGTATCGTTTGATTTGAATAAAGAAGTTATTCTAGCCAAATGTGCTCGGCAAACAATTGACACCTTTTAACAAGACAATGAATTAAGCCACATGTTGTTTTATAAACCGATGAATTATTTCACTATAACATTTTCGGAAAAACCGTTAACGGAATGGTTTTTATCATAAGTATTCACTAAACCTTTTAGTCCACTGTCTTGTATTTGTAAAGTTTGATTAATTTGTTTTGCTAACGCACAATATTCATCAAACCATCAAGAAATTGCCGGGGAGACAGTACTTCCCCAGGTTCAATCTTAAGTGACAGCAGGGAGAAAAGTAATAAATGAATACCAATAATCCAAATACAGTTACAATCGTGAAATATAGCAGAATTAACACAAAATGAATTTTTCATAACCGAATATCGATTCGTGAATCATTTTCAATTTGAGTCGTTCGTTCTATGTCATAGCGAGCGAAGCAACCTCAACCAGTTTGCTATACATCTCAACATCTACAGGACTGATCGGTGCCTCCCGTGTTCCTCGCAAGATCGTTTATTTTTCACAGCGGCGAATCCGCCCTCCGGTTGTATTGCTGCTAGAAATTAAAATTCCCGCTACTCCCCCATACAGGCCCAGGAATAACTGCATCCCGTATCTGGAGGGTGTTATCTAGCGTTCCAAATGCATAAAAGACTAGAAAAAGAGAGGGAGAAAGTGATGATTTATCGATGAGAATTGGGCATGATTCATTCATGTTTTCGATAAATCGATAACCCCGGTCATTTCTAGAGAGCTTTAATTAAGCAAGTTCCCCAGTCCACCGCCTTCATCAATTCGAGGGGGACGTTTTCTCCTTCAGTTTCAAATTTAAGAAAGCGACGGAGAGGGGAAATTTTCGGCGCCTTAATTTAGTGGTTGTTGACTCGAGAACACCATAAGAAATAAAGTGAGACTATGTATTTAGTTTCGTCTTGTTTGACCCCCGCAAGCAAGTTCAGTTTCAATCGCATATTTATTTCTATATTTGTATTTGCTCTCCCCCCCCCCCCCCTCTGTCTATTTCTTTCAATCTCTTTTTCCTTATTGTCCTCTATTTTATCTACATACGCTTAAAAATTATTATTTTTAATTTTCTTTTCTTTCTGGTCAATTTGCGTTTTCTAGATTCTGTCTCCTCGTAAGCAACAAGAGGACGTACATGACTAGAGTGTCTCAGAGTTTCCCTTTCCCCTCTTCAACGTTGCATCCTAACGCTTTATTTTAATCAAATTTTCCCTTTCTACATTTCTTTGAAATTATTTGCCATGTTGTCTAAGAATCCCTTTTTGATAATATTTTACGAATTATCGTTATCACTCTTAGTTTGTCTGGTTGCAACATATCAATATTAATTTCCTTTTATGTTTACTTTTTCTCTGGGCATTTGTTTTATTTTAACTTTATTTTTCAGATTATCACGCCCTTCAAAACATTATATTGGCGATTAGTACTTTAATAAAATACAAAAACTCATAGGCCTACTTCTGCAAACTGTGCATGCTGTTCATGGTCGCCGTTTTATGGCTGTATATAATGGTTGTATTGACGAAAGTAGCAATCTGCAGAAGACGAGAAAACATGATGCCTTGGGCATGTTGGCTAAAGAATAATACACCCCAACACACACCTCCTCCCCTCTCTCCCTCTCTCTCTCTCTTCTCCTTACTTTTTATCTCTCTAGATTTTCTCTCCATCTTTCTTTTTCTGTCTCTTCCCCTTCTCCTCCCTCCTCCCCCTCTAATTCTCACACACACAAGTCACTCACAATGAGCACCCCACATAGCACACCATCCTTTCTTTATTTTCTGTTTTTAATGAAAGAAAACGATGAATAAAATAAGGTGGTTATGATGAAGTGGGTCGATCACGACAAACTGCAACTGTAGTCTGCAATGATCGACGACTATCGCTTTGCCACAAATAGATAAGATCTAACGGTGGTGGGGTAGCAAAAGTAGTTGTATCGCAGAAGAACAGACGGTTAGCTTTTACAATTTATTAACACTTGGTGTTTCTCAATTGCTTTTCTTGGGGCTCTGTGTTTTTAGAAGCCATCGTCTTCTAGATATGATGGCATATTGGTTTTGTTTGATTGTACTTGTGGAATATTGTTGGCTTTACAGTCCTCTAATTTGAAATCTTTCACATAACTTTACAAAATCATTAAATCTATTGTAAGCATGAAAGATTCATTAATGTGTTTTATTTCTGTCATTTAGCATTTCAAATTAAAAAGTTACAATTAGATATATCACTTTTGTAGCAGGTGTATTTTTAGAAATGTCTTGTACAATTCACGCCATATTCCAAATTTCTGTGTAAAAATGACAATGTACAGCTTAAAAAGAAGAATGAAGATATAATGTTACAATTTGTTTTGTAAAATGATTTTTTTTTTAATATTAAAGAGATTTTTGCAATGACGATCACAAGATGCTCAATTTCTATTTCATCGCTCAGTGATATCTCAACATGCTATTTTGGTCCGGCAATCAAGTGTGCGCTTATTACATCATACCATTACATATCTCATTTTCATCCTTCAGCTCACTTCTTTTTTTATGAATGTTTGCTTTGTACGTTTTGTATGACCGTAAGATAGTTAAAGGACAAGTCCACCCAAACAAAAACCTGTTTTGAATAAAAAGAGAAAAATCAGACAAGCCCAATGCTGAAAATTTCATCAAAATCGGATGTAAATAAGAAAGTTATGACATTTCAAAGTTCCGCTTATTTTCAACAAAATAGTTATATGCACATCTCGGTCGGTATGCAAATGAGGAAATGATGACATCACTCACTCACTATTTCTTTTGTATTTTATTACTTGAAATATAAAATATTTTTATTTTCTCGTCATTGTCATGTGAAATGAAGTTTCATTCCTCCCTGAACACATGGAATTTTTATTTTAATATTTTGTGCTTCAGGCAAGAAGGTCCTTATCGTCAAATTCGTAAAAATTGAAATATTGTATAATTCAAACAATAAAAAACAAAATAGTGAGTGAGTGAGTGACGTCATCGACTCTCTCATTTGGATGTAACTGGCTCGTTCATATAACTATTTTGTTAAAAATAAGCGGAACTTTGATATGTCATAACTTATGTTACATCCGATTTTGATGAAATTTTCAGCATTGTGCTTGTCTAATTTTTCTCTATTGATTCAAATCAACATTTTCCTGAGGTGGACGTGACCTATAAAGAGGAAGTTCACCCTGAAAAAAAAAGTTTATTGTAGAGTACAGTCTAAAAAATATTGGGTAATAATGTTCCATGAAGGTAATCATTTGTCAACAAACATCGGACATTTTTTTTTTTGGGGGGGGGGGCATTTTTATTTACCCAGCGTGATGAAAATTTTGCCGATTCTAAAGTAATTGCTCGTTTTTTTAGCCTTACTGGACAATATGCTCATTATAAAATGCATAAATGTCTTTTTTATTTTAATGGTTCGTGATGATTTATTTTTGTTTTCTTGTTAGGAACGGATGTGAAATGATTTTTCTATTGGTATACTGAAGGTACAGTAAAAGGTAATTTTCGATTTTGTGAAAAATATGACATTTCGTTGACTTTTTTCCATTGTAGGAGAGCTTGTCGCATATAACGTCACAATTCAAATAATTAAAATTCTAACAATATTTTTTATTCTTTGAAGGTTTTTTTCTCAAACCTTCGGCAATATTTTTTTATCATATTTCTGCTATTTTTACAATAAACCTTTTGTCAGGTTCCCTTTTAAGGTAAATTTCAATCAGACAATACAATAATTCCTACCTTCTTAACTTTTATGTGGATTCTATAGGGATACCGAACAGTACAGACAATAGGTTCAAAGTCCGTGTACCAAGCCCCCTCCCACAGCCCCGATACGCACTCGATGTATCCACCCATCTATCGAGCAATACCCTCTCGGTCAACTACCCCTGTGCTACCAGGGGTCGGTCAGCCACTCCAAATTGCGGAAAACTCCCCCATTCATTGGAATACTAGCCTGCTCGCGCCCGATTTTTATCATGAAAACGCAATATAATAATCCCTAGCCCCTGGCAGTATTTATTCTGTACGATGTAGCCCGCTTTGCAACTCTCTGTATTTACCCCTTTATACGTAAAATGGTAGAAAACGCCATGGGAAGCACATTGGGAGGCAACGCCCCCTCCTCCGCGACGCAAAGGGGGTTAAGTAGATTTCTTATATCCTAGAGGGTGGGAAGAATAGGGAGAAACTGATAGACAAGATAAAGATGTAAAACGTACGCTGAGATGGACTGGAAGGTAAGGAGGATTACAGACTGTATGAGAACTGCATCCCTTCCATATCTCGCTCTTCCACTTTTCTCTATATTTTATCCTCTCCATTTCTTGCACTGTCTATACTCCACACATCTTTTTGTTCATTTCTCTGAACATGAAAATAAATTCCCTGCTGGTCAACCCTCAAACTAAGCATAGAGATGATGTATATAACAAGTAATTGCTTTGTTTCAAAATCAAACCGAGGTTTCCCCTACGAAGGATCTCTGCGAAATACGCTGATACTATAAGGATTAGGCCACTGCATTTGGAGTTAGCTGATGTTTCGCGCTCAATGAAACCCTTGGACATTGTTATACGCGAAGAATCTCTAAGAAAAGAAAAAACGTGGAGGGAACAAGCAAATTAGAAGCTTTCGCTTTCTCTTCCTTAACATCTACTCACCACCGAGCCTCCATCAAGATGGCAGGTAGTTCTTGAGGGGAAATTCTGGACTTTTTTTTCATGTTTAAAGATAGGCGCGCGAGTGCCCGGCTCGCGCCATTCCAAATCCCATCTCACTTTACGTCTCCACCCAGATAATCCTACCCCGAAAGAAACGATTAGAACTTCTTTGTTTTCATTAGATATGAGTAATCACGCTCACACTGCCCTTTTATATTCGATTCCTCCACTCCCTCCACATATCTGTGCCCCCCCCCCCCCTTCTTCTCTCTCTCTCTTCCTCTATTTATATTTCCTTCCTTTCAATTGCTTCAGATTCTTTATAACGGATTTAAAACAAATTTCAAAGAAAAAAGGTAACAGAAGTGAAAAAAACAGCCTTGCAGACGGTATCTAATTTTCAAAAAAGTGCGTCCTCTCCGTCTTTTTCTCTTTTTTCGCAATTTACTATCGGACTTTGGCGCCAAACACCAACATCCACTCTCATTCCTGAACCTCTCCTGTCCGCCTAGAGCACCAATCCCTGACTTCATATCTGTCTACCAGCTTCGCTCCTCCTTTGAAGTGAACTGAGGCTATACAGTGAAGACAACACAGACGACACAAAATAAACGGGACACCCGGTCTTAATCGGTAGGAGGTAAAATGAGAAAGGTTTAGGAAGACTATTCTTCCTCGGCCGTCCTTCTTTCTGTGCCCCAAAGAAATGTTACAGATTTCTTTGGTCCTGCAGCAGTTGATGAGAAGGATTGGATGCACGGATAACCCCGACAGGGTTGTTACACAGACATACAAGCACGCCACTCTTTTTCGGAAAGAAATTTGAGCAGGAAACCTCGCTTTTTAGTCGATAGCAAAGATCGATAATCAGGAGATTTGAGAAAATCGAGTTACGTACGATGTCCATGTAATTGGGTATCAGCGTATTCTGGTACACCTCGTTACTAAGACACGTGCTGAATAAACATCCAGATATACCTGAGGCTCTTCATGACTATTCATATTATGCACTAGGTCCCTATTTTCCCTTTCCTTTTTTCTGTATGATTCTGTCAAATTTTTGGAACTATAATAATGGTCTCAATGAAACGAAAGTGAACAAAACTTACACAAATGTTGAAATGACGTCACTGTAAACTTTCAAAAATCCCTTAGTTTACAGTGGGGTTTTTCACGTTAACATAATTTTTGGTGGCACAATTCACTAACAAAGTTTTCTCACACCCTCCCCAGTATAATTATGTTAAAGCTGAGTTTTGATAAGTCTAAATCTTCATCTAAAACATTACAATCATGTAAAGCTCACAATGGCCATTAACCATGTTAACCAAAAGAGTGGTCTTGTCTTTCTCCTTACCCCTACTTTGTTTTACACACCCAATATTTTTGTGGAGTTACATTTATCAGTTTTACTGATCAATGCTGATGGCATATACTCTATGATCTTCACGGGCATATAATAGCCTGTCTGACTCTCAATCGAGAAAATTAACTCTGATGGGATTCGAATCGTTGATCTTCTGATGGCGTAAGTAAGTGGCTACATAACCTACAGGTCTTAACTGAACCTGTAAATAACACTCCTACTTTGAGTGTTAGTGGCTAGAGTTTGCCTTTAGACAGCAACGTCTACTGATACGTTTATTTCCCAATGGGACAAAATTTGTCAAATTGAGAGTATCATCTTCCTAAAGCCAGATCTGAAACTACTTTTTAAAATGTCCTCACAGAATTGTGGCACTCTGCCTAGTGTACATCTCCATCTAATTTCTTAACGATTTTTGTTTGGCTCTGCAGCACAAGTGGATGCAAAGGAATTGTAAAGAAACTTTGTTTTCTATGAAAAAAAGATGAAAATTGTTTTGAGAGCCTAAATGAAATCTGAGACGGGTTTGCTACTTCCCGGACTCTTAGAATTGATCCAACCATGAAAGCAACTCGGGACTTGAGTTACATTAAAACAGGTGAGAAATTCCCACAAAGCTCCAAACTTAAAGAAATAAAAGAGTCGGAAGAAAAACTCCCCAAACCCCGCCAGCTAGTAGTGTCATCTTTCTGTATATTCGGTAGAAGAATCCCCTACAACTACTCTTCATCATTTAATGATATTTGTTAGCTTTGTTACACAAACAAATATTTTTTCCCTCTTTTTCTTTCCCCTTCTTGTTGTAGGGAAGGGTAAAGCAAAGCGAACTCCCACGAGAAAGCTTAGTATTTTTTCATTAGAGTCTACCTGATAGTCTCTTATTGGCGGTGTTACAGCCGTGGGGTATAGCAATAGAGTACATGTATGTATACCTTACAATTTATATTCTTATTACTTTCATATTTCGCGAAAGAGGATAGTCTTTCTTTTCCCGCTGTGATGAGTATTGCTAGATAGGGATAACCCGGTATACGTCTGTATCCCCGAGCCCACGTCGAATCTTCTAAATCGGTTCGATTTCATATCGTCCTCATCCTCCCCATATTTTCTCCAAATGTGCTCAATTTCGCGCCCATACGAGCCCCTCTTTTTGCAGTAATGAAGTATACAATATCCATATAATGTGGCAATCTGTTTCGTAGCTATGTCTTAAAGCACTTGGACACCGGTAGGCGAAAAATGAAGTGCTTACGTATAAAAGAAAGAAACTCTTTCCTTTTTGTTAAAGATGTTGAGTTGCAGTTATAAACGCCAAACGGTGGAAATCTCTTAAGTCTCATTATACTTTTTTCAAACTGTTTTTTATCAAAAGTCGATGTAACATAACACATATTTAACTCTAATACATATAAATCTTCCTTGCATTTTATCTTATTGATTTTAGTTCATATCAGTTAAGAAACAATATTTCTTTCTTTACTACGTGGCCATCAGAATTCGGGACAAATTTCAATATAACAAACCTTTTTTTAACTTCTGCTCTTTTCTTTTTCGGATATCTGCTGATGTTTTTGCTAAACGTAATGCCGCGATCTATTTCTGTCTAGATATACGACCAGATGAAAACAAACACGATGACGTATGAAGAAAAGCAACATTCACAAAGAAAACATTAATACTTTGGGTTAAGTAGGTATCAACTCTACATGCATGGCATATTTGTGAGTAATTATGGAAGAAAAGGGATGGATGAATGCCTTAATTCGGATTTCTTCTTTCTCGGTTAACCTCAACCCGGTCAATGGTAGCATGACCTGTCTCCTGTACTTTTCTTCCAACAAGCAATGTCCAGATTGATTGGCAGTTAATACCAAAGGCATCGCCAGAGTTTCACCAACACACGTGATGGGGGATTCTTGGCCTATCAAATAGGGTTGATACATTGTAAATGTCTCATCACCATCTCGAGTATATCATGTAACGGTTATAAGTATATCTTCCCCATTTCTATTCAATTTTCTGGATTTTCTTGTTTGGTTGACGTCTTAATTCATCTATTTTTATGATAAAAGGGTGTTTTCTTCCCCCATTACTACTGTATTACGATTTACCTACAAATTTTGCTTGCTATCCAAAGATGTTCGTACCATGTTGTCATATCAATAACGTTAGTTAATTAGTTAATTGATCCAGAGTAACGGACGAACATCTAATTGATGCTGCTTGCTAATTACAGGCCTTTGTCCCTTTCCCCGGCAACCTCATTAAAAAATATGTTCTGCAGTATAGATTCTAATTAGTAACGAGGGTGGGCGGGAGGCAGATATCCTCTGAGTCTTCTTACCATAACTAAGCCGTGAACCTTCATGAGCACGTATCAGAGGTGACTGCTCCATTACATAATGGTACGTCCTTCTATACAGACCTAAACCCAGACACTCAGGGGTCAGGTGTACTTTTTCGGACGGGGCCCGATCTGCGGGTGTTCTAGAAGACTTGTTATCGAAGATCGGAAAGCGTGCCAAAACTCACTATTTAACGATGAGACAAAATATACTGTCGAAAAGATTGGATTGTAGGGGTTTGGTTCTCTCTTTCGGGGGGGGGGTGGGACCATCCTAAGTTTACACGCATAATAAAACATGGACCATCTCTATACGGAGGGGGAGGCTCCTGATATTACACGCATTACGGAACATGGACCTCCTCTAACGTACATGTCAATCAATACGAGATCAACATGGCGTTACAAAAGTTGCCATGTTCTTAATCCATTTTTCTCCTCCCTCGGTAACAATACCTAACGTTTCAAACGCCACTGCTCAACCTTGCTGATCGGCCTAATCAGCCCCGCTCTGGAGAGTTTCTGCGCCTGGTGGTTTCCCCCACCATTATCCACCCCTATTGTCCTTGTGTGCGCAGAGCAGCGATTCAAAACCCCTACTACTAATACGGCTTTTCGTCTTGTTTACGATCCATGACAGAAGAATAGCACCCGAACAATGGAAGAGATACTTACTTGGGCCAGACAGATGTCACTTTTAATTATGTTCTCGCAGGTCATGTCCCGTTAGATGATTAGGTATGCATTTCGTCGAATGGGTTTGTCTGGTCGACTTTCTTCAGAAGACTCGAATAGGTTGCCAGACTTATTTCTTTCGATGTGCTTCGATAAGCTTGCTACAATATCTTAAATGTTGATTTCATATTTATTATGTCGTATAAGTTATACTCAAGAATCCGTCCGTGAGAATACATTCCGTTCAATACTTTAATCTCAAATTTCAAATCTTATAAAAAAAAATATTGACATGATAGAGGTCAGTCACCTTCATTGGCGGACATTTAAAGGTTGATCTTATCATGCTTGTTTAATGTGTACAGTTTATCTACCAACTCATACCACAGAGAAGCACTCAATAGTCTTCAAACTGTCAAAAATAAAATTGTGAGAATATTTTCACACACATGACAGATTAATTTTAACCCCTGATCTTATATCATCACGCCATTGAAAAGAAATAAAACTCTAATTTATACTATATGATGAAAGGAAACATTGATTTGGTAACTGTTAAAGGTTTACGTTCTCTTTTTTTCTGTTCCTTCTCTTAATATGCATTCATTTGATTTATATAATTAACGTAATTCTAACATGACTGTATACGGAAGATTTACATATTTATACCTATGGATTTTCCTTAAATATATTTTACTCCTTTTTTCTATAAAAAAGGAAAGAAAAGAAGACAGTGGGTCATGGAGCTTCAAACCTAAAACTATATAAAGACGGAATTAGACCTTAAATGTTAATCACAAGGGGCCTGTTGTTGTAAAACTTTTTACCTGAGAAAACTAAGGTTTTTTTACCTGAGTTTTTGCCCTGTGTTGAAGTCAATGGCAGAAATCAGACTAACCTCAGTTTTCAGATTTAACCGGAGTTTTCTCAGGTAAAAAGTTTTATGCAACAGGCTCAAGATCTTTCAATGTTTCAGTGTATGCAAAGATTCTTATGAATTAATGTAAATCTATAACAGAGATCTAAAGTCGACATTGGATGAATGGCGTGACAAGGCGGATGCCATGACCCTCTCTCGGCTCGCCTATTCTGTTGAAAGCACGAGAATGTGCGTAAAATGTACCGTCATTCCTCTGGACGTAGGTATCGATTTTACGAGTTAATCGTCCGGGAACGAAGCACTTTTACTTTTTTTAATGAAATAGTTTCATCACCAGACCCTCTTCATTTGATTAATATCCTTCGACTAATGCTCTGAAAAAATTATGAAATGAGCGCTTTAGACAGAACTGGCATATTGTTAACGGCATGATAAAGAATATCGGAAGTTAAATCGGTTTTCTTGCCGTTCAAATATTACGTTTTATATAATTCTTGTTTCATACGAAGTCTAGAAGTGAGGCTATATTTTTGTAATTATTTTGGTTATATCAATACTTCGCCTAATAAACCTAGGCTAGACATACGATGCGTGACATGTCTCCGTGTGCTCAGCCCTTCCTCTTCACTACTGAATAAGAAGAGTACCCTCTCCAAACACTCAACACCTACAAGCTAAAAAGCATCTCCTAGGGAAAAGATTGAGATAAGGAGAGGCAAGCAAAAGTAGTGTTTTGCATAGCAATTGCCTTGACGAAGCAACATCAGTATACTTTAGTCCTGCTTATATGATGCGGTAGCGAGCCAGGCGAGTGTTGTAAAGCACCCTGCGTGTGCACCGACAAATGAGGCTGGACAGGGCTGGCGTAACGGACGGGGAGGGGTGAATGGCCGCATCATGGCCAACCACTCGCTCTCCTCGCATGGTAGCTCGTGAAATCATTCCAGACCATCATCGTCAGCGGAACGGTGCTTTCCGATCTCCGATACTTGTATCGCATCAACGTTTTCGTCTGATTTGCATGATGACGCTCAGAGACTGGAGGAATTGTTGCTTTTCGTCCCTCTTCAATTGTTGATCGAGTATAAAGATCTAGTTAGGTGAGCGTTAAGACAAAACCTCGAGGTCTTTATAACCTTTTATATGTTTTTGTCGACAGGTTGTCTTTCTTTCACTGTAGTAATTTACTTCTCAATTTCAATCTAATGGGTCTAATGTGAATCTTTCTATCAGTCTCCAGTGTTCCTGAAAGGTTCAATAGTTTATCACTTTATTTTTGGTAAATTATTAACCTTCGATTGGTACTTTTCGATGAAAAGTAAATAACTGTTTACCCCGCCACGAAAGTTTGTGAAGTCAAAAATTTTGGAATTAAGATAAAATATCTTTCTTTATACCATTGATGCCTTTTTTGTGTTACTTTATCAAAATGATTTATGATTTTCCCTGATGTCAATTTCTCTCCTTCATTCTAATTTCCTTGTCCATCACAATAATTTATGATGTTCATTGATTTCGATTTCTCTCATTCAATTGTTCTTTATTTTAATAATAATAATGATAATGCTTCTCATCCCCTGTTCTCCAAAACAAAGCTCATCAGAGGAATTCCCTTTCTCATGCAGACCATCTCTTCGTATGGATTTGTTTATTTAGTATGCATGTATAGGTGCATTATCAACTATTAATTAAAAAAAAGTATTTGGGCTACAAAGGCGCTGATACTGTTTCAAGAGAAACATTATGTCCTGGCAATCTTGATGGTGTTTTTAACGACTCTTATGACTATATTTTATTTTTTTTTATTTTTTTTTTAAACAAGTGCACACCTAGTTAGCAATAATGCATATAGCATTCGATTTATTTGAATGCAGGATAAAAGAGCAATGCATATTAAATGCCTTGCTCATGGGCATAGGTGCCACGGCCGGGATCGAACCCCAGACTTTCCATGTATAGCCAGGCGCCTTAGACCACTCGGCCACGGCACCTCCTTAATATTTGTACCGATATCAAGATGGCATCTATCAAAACCACATTACCGGCATTATCTTTGAATTTAAACAAAACTATAGGATTTTCATATTTATAATTTATTATGGTAATATTTGCATTCATAGAGGCCAAAACGGTTGAAACTGACGACGTCTTTGCTCCTGCTGGTTGCTTGTTTCTGTTTTTATGGTGGTGTTTTTGTCGGTTTTTATTTTTCTCCTTAATGTTGATGTTGAGTTTCACATTTTGAGTAGCAAGGCTGCAATAATATGTATCAATTCTTATTCGTTCACACTCTGGAACTCATTAGTCGGACGGAGATTGCAATCTTAAGTCATGGCGCATGATTGTTGCGTAAATGTGCTATTTTACCTTACTTTGGCAAAAGGAAACAGGTTACAAAAGTATCATTTATTGTTAATGAGCAATGTGTGTTCATCGTTTACATAGGCGTCAGTGCAATTTAAGAGCATACAAGAGCATATTTTCTTCAATATCTTTTCATAGAACGATTATTTCTTCCACAATTTTTTTTCCTGAACGCGCAAGGTACAAAGCGTGTTTCAGAAACAAGAATAACTCAAATTTGACTGATGTGTCAATTGCTGCATTTTGCCAAAGTTGGGCAGCATAGCTCTATGTATTGGATGAAATCTTGATTGAGGTGGCTTACCATGAATATTAGGTGAAGCCTATATACTCTTGCAAAGAAAATAGATACATTGTGCGCCTTATTTTGTGGAGCTTTATCGAACGTCTCATGAGCCCCATTTATTCCAACCAACATCTGAAATGTTCATGTAGAAAAGCAAAGTAGGGCAAGGGCAAATGAAACCAGTGAACATGGTGAAGATGAAGATTTTGATTCATCAGGAATTGTGTGTCATACAATATATTTATTCTGAATAACAAGTTAACTCGTTATCCAGCATGCTTCTTATGCCCCTCCCCCTCTTTCTTTTTCCCCTCTTTTTCTCCCCATGAAGTTATTGTTATTCCCAAACACGTATAGCCACCCACTTACTCAAATGTACGCACACTTAATAATATACTTACAAATAATTATAATAATAATAATAACGTAGTTTTTCTATAACGCATATCACATTATGTCATAACAACCCTACGCACTTCCAAATGACTTGGATTATTGTTTGTCCTTGTTCTTATATTGTAATCTAATTCGTGCTTGTATTTTCTATTATTAATTCATTTTGTGTCACGTATATCATAAATACACTCACGACGCACACACACGTACACTCGCGCATTTTTACGAGCCACCCAACCAGACATCATCTCTATCTCTCCATTCTTTTTATATATTATTCTTAAACCATTTCTCTTCTCCCTTTATTGATATTATAAGAGAAATCTTGTCTGTGCATCTGGTTTCCCTCCCTCTCATTATTTTCACGTCGGATGTGTTATAGTTTTATCATTTTCTTTCTCCTTTCTTATTTTGACATCTAATAGGTTCCCCCCCACCCTCTTACACAGACTCTTGCGCACATTCTTTTAGAGTTAATTCCACATATATTTGCCACTTTGTTCGTCCCATATTCCTACCATCCTTTCCAATCCCTTCCATTTATAATGGCACCAGCAGAGTTGGCATTATGATTTCTTTGCACTCATCGGTCCCGCACGAAAACCACTCAAAGAAGTCATCAAATCGAAGGAAAACGATACAAAGTCTTTGATTTCTCTCTCCTTATCGAATTCACTTCATATCCTCCTCTTCCTCCCCCACACTCTTTTTTCTTTCTTTTCATTTCGTCATATTCTGAGTAGTGGATGCATATCCCCAATCCGTTTGCCCACAACATTTTCAAGCCCGTTCCACTAGGGACAAATATTTACATACCGACGGTACTTGGTAAGCTTGAGTACGGGGCAATGTCCCGGTAATTACTCCGCCTCTGCCCGCTAACATATCTTAGCAACGTCTTTTCAGGTATATGGTCTTTTGCAAATTATTTTTCAGCTCCCACTTTTTGAAAGCATTAATATCCATCGAAAAAAAAACATTTAAATATTTAAAGACGATCACTAGTAGTCTAATCACTCTGTGACTGTGACAAATTTATCATGACTTACCAAGATACACATGATGGCATAATGCATGCTTTCAAACAATTTCAATATTTTTTTATCTTATTATCCAAATTGAATTGCACGTAAATGAAGCTTTAGGTCTATTATAAAACCAAAGAGAGAGGAAAGACTATATTAATCAGCAAACACCTGTATTCAAGTGGCCACGAATTGTTACTTTTTTTATCTTATCCAGTTTGCATCGAGATGGAGCCAACTGAATCTTATTTCCACATTATGATTATCATGTCACCCATTTCGCTTTTTACTCACTTTTTTGCTTCTAGCATGTCTAGCTAACGCATCATTTTTCTCACTTTATCTCAAATATAATCACTGCCAATGATTCTATTGCTTGTTGTCATGATCTCTTACTAAATGACTTCCTCTTATCTTTGTTTTAACAATGATGAGGAGTACTTCCTCCTCAACATGTTCAAGACACGTATTGTAAAAAAAAAAGGAATAGTGAAATGGTGACCTTAGACTTGGTTAGATCTTGTTATTTCCCAGTTTTCTCAATACGAATTTCATTTCGTTATATGTTCGTTATATGCATTTTGATTTGGAGTTCCAAAATAATTGATTATTATATCACCGCAACCAAGCCCTCTCCGAGTTATATATCTTACAAGTTGATTCCCAATGTTTCGCAATGCAGATAGTAAGTTTTATATTGATAATATTGTTGTTTCTTTGGCTAAGGTCATATGATGTCTCGGTCAGTCATCTGCGGTAAATTGGGGTGCTATACCTATTGAATCTCAATTGATGGGAATAATAATGATGTCGCTGTAAAAAGAAATCTTAGATCGATACTAATTATGATCGACCGTCCTAACCTTCCAATCTCCTTTGTTTGATTATCATTCTTGATGGTTGTACGATCGTCTGATCGGCTGTATCGATTGGTATATTCGACAATTTCGTTTTTGCCTGTTTGGGATGCAGAGTTCATCGTAAGTTCGGACCCTTCCTTGATTACTTTTTTTTGTCCAACTGAGTAATATGGAATGAAATGATACTTGTTTATGTATGAGAGAATGCTTAAAAGCATATGGTCTCCATGCCAACACCACAGTTTAAAGTTAAAGATTTTACTTTTATCGGTACTGTGTTCATTCGACTTGACTTGGTGCTGGTTTGTTGACAACTATATTTACTGGTATAAATATAAATTATATAGCCATGTCCAAGATTACTTTACAAAGACGAGTCCAAAGCCTATGCCACTAGGCCTATCATTCTGTCAGATATACTATCTGACAGAATGATATTAGTGACATCTGCATTGGACTCGGCTTTGTAAAATAAGTTCGGACACGGCTTTATTTCTTTACAAGATATTTAGCGTGTTAGCAGTAAAGTTGGTGTATTTTCAAAATGAAAAGGACCAAAATAATTAAATATTTGTGTAAAAGACCAAAGGCGTGTGTCATGAACACTCTCACAAAACGAGACAGTGGCAAACTTGCATAATTATGTTATGCGATGTAATTTATATTCACTGGATGGAAGCAAGCAATGCAAAGCCACGCTTCCTAGTATTTAACATTTCATGTTTGATTTATTTCAGTTTACCAGATTTGACAATGTTAGTGCTACCAACAATTTTCGTAACACGCTATTAGAAAAAAACGTCTTCAGTGAGAAATCGCTTTCCTTTTGAGGGACACAATTGTGCTCAAACGGTGAATTTTTTCTTAGAATTACTATTCTTCTGCATTTTTTACAAGACCTATAATTCTCACCAAAGCGTTCAAAAGATCTCAAAATGATTTATTTTGAAAGCTTAAAATCCCTACTCTATTTGATTTCATATTGTTTAAAATCAGGTTTTCATCCATTTTAGAACCAGTTTTATTAAAAAATTGCTTTGAATAATTTTACAATTTGACGGTCAATATAACATTGTTGTTACACTCATCGAAATTACTCGCCAAAATGTAACATGTTTGAAAATCATTTCATCCATGCATCTATCACAAACAGAAAGCAAGAACATGTAAATCAGGATTAAAATAACACGGAATATTCTTGCTCACAAACTGCAAAAGATACAATGGAGATACTATATATCTCAAGGATAATATATTTCGACAAACGATACGTTTTCTACATGAAATGAAATCGTTCGTCCAATTCATCTTTGCTTATTTGATACGAGTAAATCATATTATTGTTGAAAGTGTTGCCACATTTTCGGTTACGTAGGCGTAACCCTATGCTTATTTCTTGAGCTCTGTATTTATAATATCGTATACTTTCCTTTAAAAAATGACCTACACTTAACCTTCTTTAGTTTTAACTTTTTGTCCGTTTCTTACTATTAAATATTGGACTTGTTTTGTTAGCACTTCTCTTTGTATAGTTTACCGTTTCAAAATTAATTACAGCTCTTTGTATGCCGTTAACGCATCACCTAAACTCCATTAGATGAAGGAAAATAGTGTTAAATCAACCGATACAGTTTCATCAAAGCTCCAAGGCACTTATAAATGAAGAATTTGTTCTCTATTCTTCTTTATCTTTCTCTTCTTGTGGCGGGAAACGATAGAAACGGAACTTAGTATATATTGTTCGACTATCAACCAGCTTGCCGGCGGTTGTCTTTAGGCTAGACAGATGCTCTCGTGTTCCGGAGAGTCCGGGTGTTCGCCAACTCCGGCTCCACATCGTTTATCCCCTGTCTTATCCCACTTTTTTGTTTTGCAGTTTGACGTACCCGTAGTTGGGGGCGCCTCTCTACTAATAGGGTGTCATAACAGTGGTATCATTTTTCAATTAAAGAAGACCCGTCGAAGATGTGTGGCAAACCCCCCGAGCTGTTTTTCTGCTTTTTACCAAGGTCCTTTGAGTGGTTGGCTACAGTCTTTGCCTAAAAGTTGAATCTTCTGACAACCACACATCAGAAGGGAAACATTCTGTAATATTCAGATTATATAATTTAGATTCTCAAATTTGTTTGAGTTTTTAAGGTTATGAATGGAGATGTGTGTAATGACAATCTGAAGACATATAGTGGTCAAAATGGTTTATTTTATACAGTATGTATTTAGTATAAGACTATATCGATTTATATTCAAGGATAGTTTTCTGAAATAATGATTACATTGAGTAAAAAATGAATTATCAAAGGATAACAAAAACAGTAACAGTATAATTTAACCTTGCCATGTGAATCACTAAAAGGTGGTAATCTGTTACTCTCTTTTCTTCAATATGATTAACATTTTTTATATTCCCTTTGCTAATTTTCTCTTCATTGTTTCCCCCCCCAAAAAAAAAAACTATCGACCAGAAATTTATTAAACCACAATCTTGCGAAAGGAAGGGCGAATCGCGTGGTAGTACTGCCTGCCAGCTTCCCACGGTGATGCGCTTAACGCCTTTCAGACTCCTTGTCTGGTACCCGATCACAATCAATTTATACAAATGATGATAATTCTTCCAGAATTGCCGAGGGTAATTATAATTCTTCTCTTTTTCCGAGGGCTGGCTAGAAAGAGAGACACAAAACTCGGTCTGAATTAGGAAGGGGGTAGCGAAGAGTATTAAGGTAATGATAATTGCCTTCCCGTCGCGCCGATTTTCCATTAAAAAGCAAGTTTGATTAATAAGTGTGATGCTTCTTTTTTTATCTTTTGCTGCAGGAACCATCGCGTAAAGGACGACCACCTCTAGCCATGTTAGCCGCCACATGTGACAGAGTCGCTGAGGGGAGTCCAGAGAGTTTCCCAGATCCACCCAAGGCAAAAGGTTTCCACCCCTTCAAGAGAACGACACCAAGTTCATCTGTTCTGACTAGTGAACATGCAACGTCCAGATTCGCCGGTATGACGGCCCCCGGAAGTATGCTTGGCGCATCTTTTCCGTATCCTCTGGCACCAAGTAGTTCACTTACCTCACCATTTTCAGGAGAATTATTCTTCTCACGAAAATCTGAACCTAGAATCCCAATTGCTACTGAGACACCAAAGTCAAACACCTCACCATATGGACACAAAACCGGGTTTAGCTCGGAGACAGAGCATTTGGCAGGTATCCTACCTCCTCAACTTTGTGGACATTCTGCTTATGAATCGTGGCTGAAAGCGGCAACATCTGCGTCAGTGTTATCGCGAGAGAACGGTGTTCCTGGCTTCAGTCCCGCCTTTTGGGGTTTACCGGGTGCCCAGGCTAGTTTGCTGGACCTTCATAGCAGTGCAGGCACTCTACCTTCACATTTTGGCAAGATGCCAACATGTTCCACCGCGTCAGACTGTAACGCATTGGCTCTGAGCCATTCAGTTTTACCATATCCGCCGCTTACTACTGCAAATCCATCTCTCTTTAGCCCATCACATCTGTTTCCTCCAAGTAGTTTCAACTCATTCTTACCTCCTGGTTACGATATTATGAGCCTGACAGAGATGCGATCCTCCTTCTTTGGACCAGCTGGACTCGGACTTTCACTGTCAAGAGCAAGTCGCCGTTACAGCGGCAGGGCAACTTGCGATTGTCCGAACTGTCAGGAAAACGAACGATTAGCCGCAGCCGGTCAACCCATACGAAAGAAAAATATCCACAGTTGTCACATTCCGGGGTGTGGTAAGATTTATGGGAAGACATCGCACCTGAAGGCGCATCTTCGATGGCATACGGGTGAACGTCCCTTCGTATGTAACTGGCTTTTCTGCGGTAAGCGTTTCACTCGGTCCGATGAGCTCCAACGTCATCTTCGTACGCATACAGGAGAGAAGCGGTTTGCTTGCCCAACGTGTAACAAACGCTTCATGCGAAGCGATCACCTCAGTAAGCACGTCAAAACCCATCAGAACAATAACAACAACAGTGGAAATGCCAACAGCGGTAATGCCTCTAGTAAAGCAGCGGGAGAAACAGGAAAGATATCACCGATTAAGAAGTTAGCAAGTGTCGGTAGCAGCGAAGCGGAATCGAGCCCTAGCGGTACAGAGGGGTCACCGTCACCGGCGTCTACGGGACCGGGACCTATTAGCATGTCCGTTCCACAGTCAGCTGCCCTCAAAATAGCAACACCATAGCAGTATACAATAAACTGGACTTTTGAATTCAAATGACTCCTCAGTGTATTATAGACTTGGAGTATGATGTGAAACAATTTTCCTTTTAGTTTTTAAAACTAATAGATACATCTGGCATCAATACGTCGTTATTAAGAGCTGCAAGGCTGAAAGCAAAAATCAGAGATTGTTGTGGAATCACCTTACCAAGTTTTTGTATGGAATCCTTTGATTTTCAATCATAATTTCTACCATTCCATTCCCCTGAAAACACACTTAATGGCACTTTTCACTCATATGAATATTATTTTAATGTAATTATGATTATTCCTCTTGCATAAGAAGTCACAAAACAGCTGGAAGTAAAGCAGGTTTTTTATCATATTTATTTGGGAAACTATTCCTCTTATTTTCTATCCTGAAATATCAATATGTAATATTGTTAGAAAAAAATCTTTAGTGTATCCCAGTGCATTACGCAACAACACCAACAACTCCATGACACGACCTCAAGGTCTGTAATCTATGAACAAGCACAATCCATATCGACATCTTTGCAATTGATTCTATGTACTAGCATATTTCAAATCCTTACTGCATATCATGTACAGTTGCCTGGTCGTACATTCATTCAGTAAGATATTAATTTTCTCTCTTTCTAAAGTACGAGGTCTTATTGTAAGAAAAAAAAAATATTTTATCTTTTGGTATTCTTTCATCTCTTTTCAGGAAATTTAAGCTGTTTCATCCTGAAAGGATGTTTTCTTATTCTTAAATACTTTGATCGTACAAAAAGTTCTACAGATCGTTTCGATATTTTTAACGCCACTGTTTCCATAAACTTCTCCTGAAATGGGTTTTATTATATTGATGAAATAGTAAGGGTAGACGAGAATAACCTTGTGTAATACCAACTTTTTATGCAGTTTACAACAAAAACATAACTATGATTTCCTATGTATTGCGTATAAATACTGTAGCGATTCTCTACTCACCTTAAACCGTCATATACTTCCTAAATGTTTATCTGTTTTAAAGTGGGAAGAGAAAGATACTTTAAAACGGAATAATATCCACCGTTAGTCGGTGACTGAAATCGTTCTTTTGAAAGCGTCATACTCTATTATTTGTTCGGGAGAGATAAACTCTCCCGGTTAAATCTGAATAATACCATATTTTGTGGACGGGAAGGGTCTGAAGGAGATTTAGGAATATTACATTTGATTTGCCTCACCAATGAATCTTTGGATTATATGCTGCTTCTAAAAGAGAAGATGCAATTTTTCATTCGAGGTATCGACTGTCATTAACCAGGTTAACACCGGATCCTTCCCGATCGACTTTTTCTTCCGTCAAGATGAGCGCCTTAAGAAAAGATAATACCTTCCTTGACAGTGAGAATATCAGAAAAAGAATAGCCATTATCAACCCTCCCAATATGGCGATAATGGCTACTTTCTAACACCCCTGTTCTGAAACATAAGGATAAAGATGGCATTATTGTAGGCCGACTCGATTTGGCGGGGGTTAAGCGATAAGCCATGCCTTGCGTCTTCACGTTCAAGTCTCCAAATGTCAGGAGAGTTTGAACGGCTGTTTTTCGCGCGTAGCCGTATGAGAAGAAAGGTAGAGAAGGAGGAGAGAGAAACGGAAAGAAGAAAGGACACAAGAGGAAACGATAGAGGTTTTAGAAAATGGCAGGCGAGAAAAAAATATGGTGTAGTTAATAAAGACGTATGGTTGAGAAGACGCGAGATGACAGCGAGGGGTTATTGCGCGTTTAGTAGATACCCGTGGCGTGACTTCTGGTGAAGTCTTTCCAACAAATTAACCCAGGGCGAGGAGCTCGAGCTTGAGAAACGGTAGCTAACTACAGCCAAAGTCGCGTTCAGCAGCATAGAAACACTTTCATGACCTGTTCAGATTGTTCAGGTATATATTGTCCAGTGTTTTTAGCTGTATACTTTAGGATGTTTCTACCGTATTCGTTCAAGCGATGGGTGGTAGGCCTACTGCTTTTGGAATATAACCCAAACGAGTTCCTGCTCTCAGATTTTCGCTCCGCCAAGATTTCTCTCTATATTTTTTATGTATATGTATATATATATATATATATATATATATATATATTAACCTATGTTTTAATTTCTCTCTCCCCCTCTTCCATTCTGTCTGTCTGTCTACCTTTCTATCCTTACGCCATTGCCACCTTATCTCCGTTCGCTTCATCTATCCACAATTAAGAAAAATCGGATGTGAATAACGTGCTTGGCGATAATACTTTCATCTTGCTGTATAGCCTCAGATCTATCTTTTGGATCAAAAATGCGTTGCCACTTGACATAGTGTCACCAGCGTGATGAATGGGTGTAAGGTTTTCTTGTTTTCAAATGGCGTCCATTAGTCCCGACCACTCATTTTGTCGATGATATAAGGGTAAATTAAACTTCTATAAAACAATTCTCTCGTTTGTTTCAGTGACCTCTAATGATGCCGTATTTATTATTCAATGATATATTTCATTGTTATTTGTTCTTTACAAAGATTATGGGTCTGTGAATTCCAAATACTTACTTTTCAGCATATTTTCCCCCGAATTCCCTAGAACTCTACTTGTTAGGTTATATCATATTCCCTCAAGCCAGCATTGACAGCCATGTAATCCTTAACTTTTATTTACCGTTTATCATATCAGTTATTTTTTTTTCTTTATTTTGAATGGCCCTTCTTTTCTTTCAGTATTACCATCACCCGTAACAGGAGAGAGAATGTCTTCTAAATATTAACTTCGACTTCATACTGAACCATATGAAAGCCCTGAGCAGGATTATGATGAAACGGTAAATCTTCGACTTATGTCTCTTAATAATAACAAGATATTGATTAAACCTTTATAACAAGATAATGTATTAAATTCCTTATATCTTCAATCTCATCTCGTGGTATTTGACATTGATTTAAAGATGTATCTTATACATGTATTTATGACACAATTTTATTTTTTATGTTTTATCTTGCCGTATGCCTTGATCTGATGTCATTTGTATTTTGTTTATGGTAAACAGGGATATAACGATTTTGGGCATGATAGTGTAGAAAAGACGAACAGAAAATTTGCTGTGATTATTTTATATGTTCATGTGCTGGTGTAACTTGATCATGTGATTTCAAATGAAATTGTCACGTGGTTTCCTTAATGCTAAGTCATCTGCTTTGCATGTAGATGATATTTAAACATTGATTTTCATCAATTTATATTCTGAAATATTACCAAAAATACTACTCATATCAACTATCTATATATATGATTGGACATATTTCATTGGTACGATGGCGTTTTAGGCCGTTTTGTCTGACAAAGGATCTGATAACAAAGGATTTTCTTATGTACATATACTGTGAAATAGTTGAATATATTATTATGCTATTGGGCTGTATCTCTTGCGTTTTTTCTTCGTAAGTTTGGGTGTAATATATGATGGAATTGTATCTAGAAATAAGATTTGATGTTGTACAAAATGTCTATTGTGATATATATACCGAGCTTCAGAGTTAAAAGAGATTTTTGCCGTTCTAAACGGGTATTCCGGGATGTATTGATAAAAATTCGAATTGATTGAGTAATTTTTTTTCCTGTGTTGTGAAAATATATGTCTACGGAGTAAAATGAAATTATAACATAAAAATGAATAGATGATGTATTTGCATTTTTTGCTAAGTTCTGTTTTCGCAATAAAATAGGTATGCATGAGTTAATCTCAGGTGTGGCAATGTGCGAAATGGACAGGAAAAGAAGAAACTTAAATGTACTCACGAGAGAAAAAAATGCATTAAGTGTGTGCGCGTGTGGGGTGTGAGTATGTGTGTAGCAAAGAGAGAGAGAGAAAGAGAGACGGGGGCAAAGAGTCATGATAAAGTGAGAGAGAGAGGAGGAGATACTGCAAGTGGAATGGAGAATATGGAAGAGTATAGTCAAACAAATGCAAAGAAGGAAAAGCGTTATGCTAGTTTGATTTTACTTTACGTTTATTTATTCAAATAAACTTCTTGGTGGGGTAGACTTGTCCTTTTAACGATTTCAAAAAAAAAATGAAAAAAAAATCTTCTATAAATTTCAATTATAGTCCAATTTGGTAGATACCGGCCACTATGATATCGGTTTCAGTTTTTTTTATTTTTATAAGCAACTAAAATTAATATAAAGACTAAACTTTCAGTTGAACTATGATATATTTCATTCGGTGAATATATTATCATGTGCATTTTTTTGTTATGCATAAAGAAAGAAATACATCAAGTAATTTTTTGGCTTAACATCAGAAAAAAGGGGATATTTGAAAGAAGTTCTTCAATGAATGATTAAAGTAGACAAACGTCAGCTATACCATTTTCATAGTAAGGCAGAGATAATTCATTAGACCCAACACACAATGTTTAGATGCAATCAGCAAACATCCACACAAACAGTACAAACTTAACACACACGCACACTTTCGTCTAACCTCACATCATGAATAACCACACACACACCCTCTCCTTCCCACCTACTCTCACCCACAAACACACACCCACACCTTCCAACCTATACTCTCACCCCCACACACAACCATACATTAACAACCTCACGCACACCTTTGTAGTTCGTTTAGCTACAGGAAATATTTTCTTAACACGCTCATCTCCCGCGTTTGGTGACGTTTCTTGCATGTCAGCAGGGTGCGATATAAAAATACATCTTATGCTGAGGAAATAGCAAATGAGATATATGTTTTTCTACTTCGCCATCCGAAAACAAATTCCAGGCCTGGCACAAACACACCCACCAAGCGAGAGAAAGACGAAGAAGAAGTCATTTCACATCTGTGTGGCTCTGGAAAAACATTAATTTGATTGAGGTTCTCCGAGTTCAAGTTAGAGATGTCGCCTATACGCCTTTTACGTGTGCCCTAAATTCACCCGCCAAGATGCGGCGAGGGACGGGGGTCGGGAGTCCGTTCCTCCCGTTTGCTGAGGTCTATTAGCAGATTTTCATGTCTCATATCTTCAGATTACCAGTTTTATCGAAATATGAAAAGTGGGTTGCTTTTTATGAATATGACAGTGTTATTTATCAGATAATTTTTTTCTTAGATACGAAAAGACTCAGTTAATGTTTTAAGAGGAACGTTTTTATCATGTCTGTAAACCTTTTAATAATGACTTACAAAGAAAGACCTCCACACTAGATTTGATTACATGATCATGATCTTTTTTCATACATAAAAACCGAATCTATTTCATTGCAATCCAGTTTCAGTGATACTAAAAAAATGATTTTATAATTTTATTCATCTATTCTTATGTATACTTAAATGATGTTGAATGAGTGAACAGTAAAAGCACATTTCTGTAATCTTTACTATATTATACTTGATACCATCACGACATTCATTGTAACTGAAATATATGAAAAATGACTGCTACTCCCTTCACTAGACTATGACCTATGAACTTAAGCTGGTGTAGGTGTTTCGACACATTTCTCATTGTCCTTCTCTCTTGCTTTTATCTGCCTTTTAAATCTATTTTACTCACTAGTAATTTCCAAAATCATTAATCCATGAATACAAATATCAACATCTAAAGCAAGTTGTTTGACCCCCCCCCCCCCCATCCCTCATGACTAGACCGTATTCTAACCATGATGCACCCCTATGTACCACCCTGAAAAGCTATCTTGCCCCAAGTCAAACTTGATATACCCACCCAGGGTGATTAGAGCGCCAACAAGGAGGATCTCACACGCGAAATAACCATCATCATCCCCGTCATCTACCTCATCACTTTTTATATTCCTTTTCTTTTTCATACTAAACTTTTCCCGTCTCTCTCTCGCCCTCTCTTCTCTTCTATTCTCTTGCGCTTTTTAACTCTTTCGATGCGCAGTCTATCAGTCACAATTTTGAGTTTAAGGGTTATTAGGGTTATTTCAACTTCTAGTTTTTAATTCCACGAAGTCCTACACTTTCTGATATGAATAAATATCTATAATTATATTATACAGGCCTTGCACTTACTAATCATGCCAATTTCGCGCAACGCACATTCAGTTACATACACACATTACAAATACCAAACCGATATCCAAACTAAAAAACGAGTCACATCTATTGTAACATTCGAACACATTCTCTAGATTTCATTTGTCTTAATCTTTTTGGTTCAATCATTTTTTTTCTTCTTAATCTTTTCCTCAAAAATCATCATTTCTACTTTTTGTGCTGTGCTATAAGCATATTTCTTATTGTCTGTATACATATATACTCCTTGGTTAAAGTCAATCTATTAATTCACGATTATCTCAGTGTTAGTAATTGATCGTGAGAGTTAATTTATTTTATGATGAAACCATTACTTGGGGATATTATTTTTTTTCTTTTAAACTTTTTTTGCTAGTTTCGTCCCGCTTTCCTTTCCCTTCCTAAGTATTTGTTACTGTATTTATCATGTTCATGATAGTTCAAAAACAAATTGAAAGTATAACAACACCGACAACAGTTATGAACAATACCATGAAAAAAATTCTTAAAAATAAAATAGCACATGTACTTACTCAGGAAAAATAAAATGCCAATTATATCACAGATGTCTAAACATATCTACACGCTGATACTTGTAGGGAAGTTGCAAGTGAATGCAGCCGTATGCCTGGAGTTCCACAAGGCTATTATTTTTACCAACATTTTAAACGGTTATCATGTATGTACTTTGATATAGTCTTTGACTACACATTGGGTTGAATTATTACTTGTAATTTATATATTTGTACACATTTGTTTGTCATAAATGCTAGCATCTCTGCTGTGGCGGGGAATCGATCTGATGTCGGCATCAATCTGAATAATTCAACGGAGATAGATTGATCATTCATATATTTCATAGCAAAGACAATGTGTTACATAAAGAAAGAAAACAGACAGTTCAAAATCTGTGAAAAAGTCCGTTTTATATCACCAAGTAAACCACTAATTTCCCCAAAATAAAAATGTAACACTGTGATCGACCCCTTTGAAGATCAGATCTGAAAGCCGAGAAGGTTGGTCCTTCCTTTATTTGGAAAAAAATGTATCAATATAAATGTACATCAGAATGATAATGATTATCCAGCCATGAAAAGACATATTCGAGGAATAAAAAAGAGTAGGTAGATAAACATTGAACACGACAGAAACAGAAACAGAGAAAACACTCGCGAAGAGAAACAGAAACAGAGAAAACACTCGCGAAGGCGGGATTTAAAATAATAATTTTACAGGGCAAAGTAGCCCCTTGTATAAACTGATTAACCGACTATTTCTCTGTTTTATTATGAGATTTTTCATTAACAACGAAATGTTACAATCAGTTACTCTCGTCTTTCAATCTGAGGGAGTAGGTTCGATTTCCAGCGTGGCGTGTTTTCCTTCAGCAAGAAATTTACCCACATTGTGCTGCACTCAACCCAGGTGAGGTAAATGGGTACTGGCAGGAAGCAAATTTCAAAAGGTTGTGAGCACAGGAATCGGTAGACTAGCTTAGCCGGGATAATAGCCCAACAAGGTGGGTATGTGCGCCATACAAAACATATTGTTATTAGTATTATTATTATTATTATCATTATTATCATTTTTATTATTATCATTATTATTATTATTATTATTATTATTATTATTACTACTACTATCATTATTATTATCATTATTATAGTCATACGTTTTTACCATGGACATAACAATTCTCTGTTTCTTTTTGCAAGCAGCATTGAGTATATCTTCAGAAATGAAGTTCTTTCTTGTCATGTTTGTAGCGTCATATGTGGAACGGATGCTTTCTACACTGAACAACTGGTGGAGATGGATGCCGTGTATTTTTATTTTAGAATAAGACGATTGGAACATGATTTTTTTAATGTGAGAAAGCGAAGCGTCAGAGCAGGAAATATATTGAAAATGCTGGCGGGTATACAGGCAGCTTTCTTGTCATAATGGGCTGATGAGAGCAGAGCAGAACGCGCACGTCTGGTGGTATCTAGAGCGTTAAAAACGCGCCACTGGGCGAATGGGCATAAAAGTTTAACCGTCTGCACTGCAAAAGAAGAAAAGCCCGCGGAGAGGCAGATTCAAGAACAAGAACTCCTCTGTCCGATGACAAACTTGCCAGATGCAAATGAAATGAATTACCTCGATAAATTGGTTGGGAGACCCATATACAACCCCAGTCCACGCCTTGTGAAAAGAATAAAGATTGAGTGTCTTGTCTAGGAATAAATGGGAGAAAGAAGAGAGGAGCATTGGGGTGGGGTGAGATTATAAAGAAGAGATACATAAACTGATTGTAATTTGGCGGGAAGTATCATCAGATTTCACAGCGATGTTCGTTTGGCCTGCGATGGAAATTAGACTTCTCGTTTGTGATATACATTAACAGACCAGGTGACGATTTATTAGTACAAGTACTTGAAGGTCTTTCTGCCACATATGGAATGTTGATTAAACATGTCTATTCACGAAAATTAAATTGTATATACAACATATTTGTATTATTACAAAATAGATGCTGACAGATTAAGCATATTAAGCGTTACGTATATAACATGTTGGATGATACAAGATCGCATTTCATTTAATTGTACTTAATTTAAATACATATCTCGTTCATTATAGCACGATCTTAAAGCGACTAGGAACTGCATTTTTATCATTTACAAAAAATATCGTTGTACCTTGCAGGACCTGAGATGAAAACAACAACCTTTAACATTAAAAATAGATACTTTGAGACACACGAATTTTTATATCTTGCGTATTTATTTACCGTTACATTTTTTAATTAATGTAAGATGATCATCAAATTATCCAGATTATCTTAATCTTCGTTGTGTATCATTGTTTTTGTTGTTGTTATTGTTGCTGATGTTGCTGTTGTGATTGTATTTATTTCCTTTCATCATTATCATCATTTTAATCACGTTCATTTATTTTCATCAATATCAAAAATAGTGATTATATTATCATCGTCATTATCATAATCATCATCATCATTATTATTATCATTATTATTATTGTTGTTGTGATTGTTCTTGTTTTTATCATCATTGTGTAAACTTATCATTTATATGATCATGATTACTCTTTTATCTATTTTAGCATTCTTGTTCAGATAAAATCCATTCCCGATTGCTCCAAACTTTTAAATTAATATTAAACTACTTACAGGTATCTACCAAGTGGGTGAAAGAATGCTGGGAAAGGTTAAAAACACACGCTTACAAAATTGGAAAAGAATATAAGCATATTAGAAAAGTCTTAAATCAAAATAAATGAATAAACTTTTATTTTCATGAAACCCAAATACATGAATGTCACAAAAAATATATGTATCTTAAACCTTAGGTAACACTTTGGGTGATGTGATGATATCAGAAATCCGTCATCTTCTTTTATGAGCTTGCACATTTTTCAGAAATATTTCTTGAAATCCAAATACCTTAAATCCATTCGTTTGGAGCGAACAGGGCAAGGTGAGTACATCGCAAAGAGAGAAAAATTAGTAGTTGGATGATTCGATATTTCCCCCACTGGAAATTGCATTCTGTCCCTGAAACTCGATACATCCTCCATTGCAGACATAAAACATGTATAGGTAAGATCCCCGAGGTAAAAGAGAAACTAACCGAAGTTGTTGTTTTTTGTGTGTGGAAATATTTTAGAATTTATACAGGATAGAGTTTGTCTACTTGAATGTATTCAGCATTAATCATGGACCTATTTTTAAAATGGGCATTTATGGCCGACTGCGTGTACGTTATCCCATCATGTCAAAAAATGTGAATAACGCAATAGACTACTTTGACCATAAAGGCTTGGCTTTATTTAAACCGTTGTCATTTTATCACTAGCGACAAGAATGCATAATTCAAATGAATATTGAGCTCAAGATGTAACTTATTTTGTTTCAATTTCAACATCTGGAAAATGAGATTATACAAGCCTTTTGGAGGTTCTCCTTGTTAGCAATTTATAATTAATGTTATTACATTATAAAATTAAAAGCATAGTACATCTGTTCATTATTCTATATCTTATATGTTTGAACAATATTTGAATCAATGTAAATCAATTTGTATTGACGTTCGGTGAATATTGTTTTAATAAGATTTTAATGGGAATAGATGAAACTGACTTTGAAATTGATTTTTGAATCGTTTAAGAACTAAGGTCCTACTATTTTGTACCTTGTTTGTTGATTTAAAATAAAATAAGGTCAAAAAGACAACCTCCTTTCAGCCCCCCCCCCCCCCCCAAAAAAAAGCCTTTTTTACCACTGCCTCAAACTGTGAAATCATGTTTATTAAAAGATCATACCAGATTACGGTTGAATGATATTGAAGTAAAACACAGTGGGATTTTTTTTTCATTCATGATTGAATATTTCTTTTAAAAACCAAATCCTTCTCATAAACATATTGAAAAGAGGCAGTCAAAAACATACACAGGATTTTGTTTTCACATACTGAATACTGACCTCTCCATTGTACAACTTGTCATCTGTCATGTAATTATATCATTCATTTTCAGTGGGAGTTTTCTCTTTGGACTACTTTATTTACACCTCCGATAAAATCTTTAATATCACTCCAAAGCTATAGGTTTCGGGGAGTTAAAATACACCGAATTCGTCCGATAAAAGAATTGTGTAAATTGGGTCCAAGGTTATGGTATCCGTAAATACCATTAGGAGGGCCACAAAGCGAACAGGGCATTGACATGTCCCCCTTTCACTTGACTTCTATAATGGTAGGTATATGAAAAATCAACGATGAATAGTCCCGATAATTTCGATTGCTGTTGACGTAAGTATTATATATATATTCGCAAAAAAAACGGCGAAAAGAAATTATTATGCCTGAAGTTTCACCAACAGACTACTGATCCCACATGTGTTTGAATCGGATGTACTCTCGAATAACTTTTCAAGTTTTTATATATTATCTACTGGAAAATATACAAATAGTATAAATTAACTGATATCTTACACAGGGGAGAAAGTATAAACTTAAAATTTGTAATGATAACTAAATAAATCATGGTTGCATCCGGAACAACACGAAGAGTTTATTTACAAATACATGTATGATGCAAATGTAATTCGATGCAGGCCCCTACGAGGTTTCCGATTTAAAAAAAATAAACAAATGTATTATAGGCAGTGATCTAAAGTGGATAAATGAAAGTACTAATTCGACAATTTACTAAGTGGATTATCATGCAATTTTTTAATTTTCTTTAAAGTGTATGTCTAGTTCAATAATATCTTAATGATACAAATTTAGGTGCAGATGTGTGTAAAGATTCACTTTTTAATGGAATATTGTTATTGTTTTACGTAAATGATTTAACATTAAATATATACGATTGTCATACGTTTCAGCCCTGTCTCTCTTGCCAAGCTCCCTATTTCTACAAGAATATGCCATCCATCGCATAAAGAGGGTTGCATGTTTTAGCGGTGGTTCACCCGTTCTTAATTATGGTGGGGTGGTGAAGGGCTGGGAAATGAATTACTGTATACGGGGGTTTTACCCAAACATGGAATCCGTCCCCGCCCAAAATGCTCACTTCAACTTGACACTTGTCTGTCAACACTTCTAATCATTTCGCGCTCATTTACTCGTTATGATAGCCCGTATAACGTTGAACCAACTTCATACCGATCCCGTGCCTCTCACAGGAGGGGGTGTATCATCGTATTTGGGGTCGTCATGCGCTATTTTATGGAGTAAAATATTTATATTGTTACCCTATCAAATAAATATATCAGAATCATATAAATATGCTTCAGATAGGAGTTGATTTTATCTGTTTTTCTCTATCACTTTATCAATGTTCTCACCCCGTCAGCCATATTATGAAGTTAGATTTGAAGTTATTCACTCTTTCCCCTAATCCCTCTTTCTATCTTTACTATAGTCACATCTATCTGCATAGGCAAATAGGCCTATCTATTCATCCATCTAAATTAATATATCTTTGATGTGCTTGATATATCCACTGTTCGTTCTTGTCCGTCTTTGCACATAGTCCCCCCCCCCGTCTGTTTCAATACTTTGAATTTCAAAATCATTCTGTCACCCCGCCCCACCCTGCAGTTGCCCCCTTTCACAATAATAATTTTCTCGCTTATAAGTATAATCATAATAATTGCCAAGCCCCCGATCATGCCGATTGTAAATCACTCGCCAATATCCTGCCTTATTATACTGTGTCGAGGTTTAGCTAGACAAAACGGAGAAGAGGGGAGGACGTGAACTTGCTTGCTAGGTAGTCTGGGACGAGATCGGACGATGAACAAGCGAAAGGGGGAGGGAGAGAGGGCGGATGATCACAGGATAGGAGGTTACTTGTTCAACTTGACCGAAGCAGCTGGTTTAGATATCAGACAAGGAGCGTAAAATCAGGCCGCAACGTCGGCTGAGTATTCCCCCGCAAAACAAAGCGAGAATTAGGCACGTGATTCAAGCTCTTTTTATTGCCCATGCATTTTTCTTTTGACCAGGTTAGCGTAGGTAGATGACCCCAATTAATGTCTGTGTTTGAGTTGTTTTTTAATTTGTAGTTTACTCCCACCTTTCGAGGTTTCTCTTTTAAATAGGGGCTAAACCTAGTTCAGATTATGGAGAAGGCAAGTAACAAACAAAGTGTTTTTCTTTGAAGACACATTAAAGTAGAAATATATTGAAAATCGTAAAAATGGAGAATCATATATCACAATAAAGGAGAAAATAAGGAGAACACGATGGTGTACATCATTTATCATGGAGACGGATGAAACTCAGTTAATTGATAGTTTGAAGTTCTCTCTCTGAATGCTTCAAACACGCAGAATTACGTCCGCGAAATTGGGGATTTTTTATGACGTCACTGTCTGTACGAGAGGCGTGATTGGCTCTCCCACATGAAGCTCCACTTGCATGCAAAACCAGTTGCAAGGGTAGATTTTCTCCACATTGTCACTGAATATTTCGATCCCGAAATGATCGAAAGAAAACCCAGAATTTTATCTAGATTTGAATTTTCAAATTGATGATTTTGAGATGAAGAGAATGATGATGAAGTGAAACAACACAGTGACGTAGTTGGAGGTAAATTGGGGGAATTACGCCGATGATGATGATGAAAATTCAACTTGCAACACAATCACAAGTGCCGATTCGCTACCAATTCATGCTGCTGGAAGTGCTAGCTACACCGCGCGGGCCAAATTGAATTCATGCTGAACATGAATAACCACATCCAAACAGAGTCTATCATAAGAAGGAAAATGATATAACTGTACTTACAAACAAGTGAATAATCCGAACCTGAAGGCAAATCAACTCAACGAATAGTAGCAGACGATATGGTAAATGCACTGACGATAAACTTCGTGTGGCTGGATAGATCGTCACTCGTTCTGTTAGATGTAACTTTTATCTCATTAATTTGACAAAATTACGAAACTCGTGGAATTATTTATCTATGTAAAAATATAGTAACATCTCTTATTATTTTTTTAATTACGATAAAACATGTTTTGAAGGAAAACGTTGAGGTAAATTAAAATTAGATGTAAAAGATCATCCCATCATGCGTAGCATTATGTGATCGTAAACAAACAATCACAACAACACATGCCGTATTGTTTGCTCGCCTTGGCTGAGACTGAGAGAATAGATCTATGCACATGTTGCACAGCTCTCAATCAGCAAGGAAGGAATACGTGCATGTTTGCGATGGTTTGTTTGCAATGACATACAAGCTACGCATGTTGGGGGGGTGATCTTTTACATCTAATTTTAGTTTACCTCAACGTTTTCCTTCAAAACAGGTTTTATCGTAATACAAAAAATAATAAGAGATGTTACTATATTTTTATATATATAAATAATTCCCCGAGTTTCGTAATTTTGTCAAATTAATGAGTTACAAATTACATCTAACAGAACGAGTGACAATCTATATATCCCAGCCACATGAAGTTTATCGTCGGTGCATATCGTCTGCTGCTATTCGTTGAGTTGATTTGCTTTCAGGTTCGAATTATTCACTTGTTTGTAAGTACAGTTATATCATTATTTTCCTTCTTATGATAGACTCTGTCTGGATGTGCTTATTCATTTTCATGGATTTAATTTAGCCCGCGCGGTGTACGTAGCTACCACTTGTAGCAGCAGCTGAGTTGGTAGCGAATCGGCATGTACATGACTTGTGATCGTCAGGCAAGTTGAATTTTCATCATAATCACCGGCATTGTTCCCGCATTATTTACCTCCAACTATACCTCACTGTGTTGTTCACTTCATCATCATTCTCTTCATCTTTAAAATCATCAATTTGAGATGAAATTCTGGGTTTTCTTTCATTTCATGGTAGAAGTATTCAGTGACAGTGTGGAGAAAACGTACCCACGCAACAGGTTTTGCATGCAAGTGGAGCTTCACGTGGGAGAGCCAATCACGCCTCTCGTACAGACAGTGACGTCATCAAATTCCAGTCAATTCAGAGACCGATGCGAGGCATATTTCGGAGGGGCATTTTAGCGTTTTTTTAATCGGCGATTTTCACCTTTTTGTATTATTTTCGGATTTTTTGAATGACCCACTGATGATCCCCACATCATTACCTTTCCATTGATATATAATAAGACCACATTCATAATCAATATATTTCTCCTTTAATTTTGTTTTATCATGCTTAGGTCCAAGAAGCAGAGAAGGCACATGCCCCTACTGTAATTCTCCTTCAAAATTGTGGTTGCAGATGTGCAAATAATATCGAATCGTTTGGAATTGGTGGTAAAAATTAAAGTATTTCGATTCACAAAGGAGAACTTTTTATTGTTATAGGATTATTCATGATAAATCCAATCATATTAATCACATTTTAAATTGAATAGCTTTAGACACCATTATCATGAAGAACCACAGCCTCTGTTTACATACTAAACGAAAATTCTATTCGCGGCATGAAATTGAGTTGCTTCATAATTATTACTGTTTCTATTATAGTATTTTTATTTACCATGTTTTATTCATCATGTCTAGGCTATCACGATGTCTGTTATTTTGGCAAATTAAAAGTATAAATGGACATTTCCAGATCTGATTTTATAAACTTTTTTTATAATTTATTCATAGATTAACTGAATTTTATTCATAAACCTTTTCCAGATTCTTTTACTCGATAGACCCTTTCCAGATTTTAAGTTTATGTTGACATGTTATTAACAAGTTAGAATCATACAGAATTTCAAATGGGTTTTATTCTTGCATATGGCACTAGATCTTGGCGATTTGTAAATTTAATTGGATTCTGGTTCGTTACAGGTGTGTATTCAAAATAGTATTTAGGCTTAGTTTTTTTTAAATGTGCAGTTTGTTCTTTGTATATATCTTTTTTATTTAGGTATATTCTTACATCATTTATTTAAACAAAACATGAATACATGCAATTCATCGTTGGGGGCCACGATAACGTTTGACGTCATTCCTAAAATGCGAGGACACTCCTCCATCATATATATCATATTCTATGATCTATATTTTAAAAAGGATAAATTGAATTTGTTTAAAATAAGAATGTTGCTAATTTTGAACACTTGTCAGGAATAGTAAAAAGCAAACGAGCAAAGATTTGATATTCGTTATAAGATTGTGATCTGAATATAGATGTAGATTAAGGCGTATGGCCACGCGGGTATGGGTATTGGGGGTATCCCCTCCTATAGTAGGGTCTTTTTGTACAAACCCTTTATGTTTCTTAATATATCCCCTCACTTTCTTATTCAATACTTCAATTTCGTTAAAATGAATCCAATTAAAGAGTGTGTATCATAGTGTATATAAAAGGGAATTCTTTGGAAGATTTCAATTCCATCCCTAGAGTTTTGCTTAAAAATTACACAGATTTCTATCCCGTACAATGATAGAAAAGCATGTAATCGTCATAATTGATGACACAAAATTGACATATCCCTTGCTTTCAACACCACTTGGTCCAAACTTCCCCTCGGAGATGCATTCGGACAAAGTCTTCAATCGGAAATGTACCAGGAAATGTAATATAGGTTTGTCTGGAGGAGCGGGTTAACGGCCACGACCGATTCTCTTTTACTCCCCTCTCGTGAATGAAGGGAGGAGTTGGTTCGCCTCAACCAATCACATATCAACGGGAAGAATATACTCTGCTTAGACGATTTGAATTATCCTTGTACGGTATAAGTATACTTATGAAATAACGAAAAAGATTTTCTTTATAAACCAGCAAAAAGCTCAATCTTTAACCAATTACCGTCATCCAATTATGACCAACATGACCACTCTTTATATATATATATATATATATATATATATATATAATATATATAATATATATGACCACTCTTTTATATATATATATATATATATATATATATGTATATATATATATATAATATAATAATATATTAATATCAAAGAACAATTCCATGTTTTGATTGATGGTTTAAATGAGAGTCTCTGTTCATGATGAAGGTTTATCCTATTTCTCAATACTACAAATATTTAAATGCATATTTTCTGATCCTTAAGCGCAAGTCTTGACATTCTATTATCGTAGACTAGGAATTTACAATTTATGTATGTTTGTTGCATTTGTAGTACTTATATATTTCTCAGGCAAGAAACCACGTGACCGTTAGATTTTGCGACTCCTTTTTAAAAAATATGCTGTGAAATAAATGAGAATAGAAAATAATGGTAGGCGTATAATCTTTCATTCAGTCACTCCAATCAGTAGATCTATGTTTCTTTTTTTTCCAATTGGTTGTCTGCAACTAATTTCTTAAAGAGAACAATAGTTCAATAAGATAGTCATGGTATATGACGTATGTTATACTCCAGTCACCAATCAAATATCAGGTGACGGACAATCACAAAATTCGACAAAAATAGAAATTGTATCATGAATTTTCTTTCTTTTCTATAATGATATATAACATAATGATATAAAACTCAGTCAATAATACCTTATTGATTTCCTCAGAAAGTACATGGGAATGATATTCACTACAAAATATAATTCTAGTTAAAAACGTTCCCATATCTGTCAATATTGTGAAAATCACAGTTTAACCTGATTTGTAACTAAAAAAAAGTTCAAACGTGAACTAGGGTTTAATAAGAAGCCCGGATGAAAAGACAAAGGATTACTAATTGGTACGGATGTGGTATTGCCACTGGCATAAAACCCTGTCCCTTGTTTTAAATACCAAGCCGATGTTTATAACCCTGCCCTGGGGTTTGGACATTCACCCCTGTTATGCCTCCAGGCTGGTTAGAGGGGTGAATCTGTACCCCTCTCTTGATCTTCTGTATCTGATCTTTCACATTCAAGATTTTAAAATATATCAATACTTCGACGAAGGGATGATAGAACTGGTAAATAAGCCAATAGATGGATGGGAAGGGGATAAAGTAATATCTAATTTAAAAATCTCCCAATTTGTGATACCTACATGTATATTCCCCAGCAGCATGTTCTTTAAACCTTCTTGTATATCTTCTGGTTTATAGTTCAAATATAGTTTCGTTAAGATGTTTCAAAGATACGATAACTGTTTATTTTTATTATTTACTATGTAATGAATCAGAATACTCAATTTTGAAAAATTAACACCTCACCGTTATTGAAATTTTGAAGGTTTTACGAGACTACGTAATATCAACTCTGTCAAGTTCGGATAATAACCAAATGATAATTATTTTTACAGCTATTCCAGCATTAATTAAATATATTTTTGATAAATGCCCAGCGCATCTTTAAGCAACGAACCTAACGTGAATAAAAAATGTCTTGATATATATATAAGTCTTGTTGACAAAGTTGGACCTTTTTTATTGTTATTTAAACCGTTGATTTTTATTTCGGTTTATACTCAATCTAAAAGTGATTTTTTTTTAATTGATTTTGAAAAACTAGTAGATCACGATAGATACATTAACCGCGAATGGCCTCACAAAATACACACTTTGTAAAGTAAAGATAATTGACATAATTTTTCATTCCGAAATACATTTCGGATTTTCCGTAACGAGTGACTCAACATATTCACCTTTCCTACAGCGGAGCGCCCCCCCCCCCCGTTTCACCCCTCTTTATTCAGAATGCGAGAAACCTCCAGACCTTCGGAAAGTATGACGTCACGGCAGGAAACGTAGAAATACAGATAATTGCACCGAATCGTTCTCTTTAAATGCTAAACCGATGTGAATATGAGTATAATGCCTGGCCCGAGGCAATTGCTAGGGTGATTTGGCCCCATTAAACCTGATTTAATATAGCTCCAAAAACAAGACTTCTTGCTTATTGGGAAAAGTTAAATACTATCACTCTTCTCATCTGTCAATACTTCAAACTCAATCGAAATAATTTTGATTGTTTCCGTTCTTATCTCTGTGGATGAATTTATTTACTTTGTTGTCAAGCAATGTCTGCGTCTTCAATTCATCGAACATCTCATCAATTTTTTTTCGCTGTTGTTTTTAAATCAGTATTACCTGTTTGATATTTCCTTGCGTGTACACCCACTTACTGTTTAATTTCACGGATTTGCAAAAGATGTTATCTGGTCTGGGTAAGAAGGTGTTTAATTAAGATAATTGTAAGAGTAAATTGAATTTGAATTGTATTAAATTTCTCTTTATTTCTGCTTCTCCAGCTCCACATGTATCAAATTTTATATATAAAGCTGAATAGCTCGTTGTTCATGTTGTTTATTATCATTTGACAAAATAATATGAAGTAATCAAGATTCAAACCGCTGTTAACACCTACCTTTCCTTTAAATCTTCCCATCCCCTCCCCCCCCCCCTCCTCTCTCTCTCTCTCTTATGATCTTTCTTTTTCTACGAACATGCACAATTTGGATGCCAATTTAAGCGGAAGTACATTTATAAATGGCATGTGTTAGAGTGATAGATTGATGTAAAGGTGCGTCCCCCTATAACGCCTCACCCACCACTCCAACGCTATCATTTTCATCTCTGAAATCAAACGTGCTCTAATTAAATTGTCTGACGTTGATTATTATGTCTCATGATTAGCCTATATATCTGCCATGATTAGGCAAAAAGAAGCCCAGCGATTGTACCTCTTGTTAATTTGATTTGCCCCGATCCCAAACGGTGAATCGAGCGTCAAGTTCATATTATTTGCACCTGTGCTGTTGGAATTGATTTAACATTTCGTCACTGTGCCTTTTAGATTGACACACTCCATTCCAACTATTGAACAGCCGAGGTTCCAAACTGAAAATAAATCTTACAAGATGGGAGTTCTGTGGCGGAGCGGAGCCAATCAATGGGCAGGAAACTTGTCGGTCACGTGATGTCAAATGATGTCGCCATCACCGTACGCCAAATTCAAAGATCTTGATATGCAGCTTAGGATTGAGTCCCAAAAAGTCATGCTTGAACCTTGACTATCATGTATCTGGGGATATTTTCTCAAGATTACAAAAATTGTTTTATATCCAACGTTGATATATTTTGGAGGCACTTTAGAATCACAGTATTAAGCTTTAGCAATTTACCGGACATGTGGCTCAGTGGTATACTGTCCACTCCACAGACTTGGTGCAAACTCAGGCCGAGTCATGTCAAATGATTTTTAAATGGAGCCTCGTGTATTTTCGGCAGAAACTGGGCGAATAAAAAGGAGAGAATACACTTTAAACTGCTAAATTGAGCACTTCGGATTACTGTGTCTTAGCACTTTGGGCATGTTGGGTGCTAAAATTAGCACGTGATGTGCTACATTAATCACCCAAGGTGCTGTTTTCAGCACCCTTGGTGATGGAAATCAACACCTACGTGTTGATAATCAGCACTTGAAGTGCAGGAATGATACAAGATCCAAAAGATGTTGATTTAGCACTTTTTCAGAGTGTAATATTTACAATTATTGTGTAGCTTACACAATATATAGATTGGCTACCCTTAGCGAATAAAGAGCAGTGTTACTGACAATTTTAGTAAGCTTTTTGTTTAAAGGGAATAATAAATAAATTAAGGGGATACAGGGAGTAATAACTAAACATTTCATGAACAAATTGGAAATATACTTAATATGCACGTACTTTTATTTTATGAATGATTATTGGATAAGATGTGATTGAGACTGGTTGAAATGGCAATTTGTATGATTTAGGTGGAATGTTTTGTGGAAGTCTATTATATTTTTAATCGATATAAAATGAACTAGTGTAGGTGGAACGGAATGTAATTATTTCGTTGTGGTTCCCATGAGCTTCAATTCATTGAATGTTATTGGTATTTGCTTCATATACACTCAAGATCTGAAAGAGAAAAAAATAATACAGTAATTGCCATGGATTATTTCAATATACATAGTGATATTGATATATAAACATATCTATGAATGTATGAATTAATGTTTAACAAAATGGAATGGGATGGAAGAAAATAAATGTTTATTTGAATTGAATTGAGCTGAATTGAATAATCTTATCTAAAGGCTGCTATATTAAAACGATATCACATTAATCGTTAAGGGGCGAAGGGATCTAGAAAATGCTGTTTTTAGTGTAAATTTAGAAGACTAAAAATATAGTTGTGCGGAAATCAATCGATATTTGTACTAGTTGAGATAAAGCTAAAACCTTCATTTTGTGTCTTTTAATATTGAATACGGTATATAGATACACATGTATATTTTCTATTAGAAATTAATCTACCTGAGCCTTTCATTAAAAAAGCACCTGTGTTTATGTATTAAAAAGTAGAAAATGTCCCCGTTATGAATTGATACATCAAAGTGGACATGTCAATCTAAATGACAAGCCTATTAGCCGTACAGTTAATAAAGTATAAACTCGCTTAGACTATGAAGCTTTAAATTAGGACATGAACTAGTTCAGCATCAATCGTGATACCTTATTTATTCTGCTGCAACACCTATAACGAGCTTGTTGGAAGCTGTTTATTTAATCTTCATCATTAGATGACATTTCCAAACTGGAATAGACCAACCTTTCATGCAGGCGGTGGTACAGAAGATGAAGACAGTGAAAGCGCCATCTAAAGGCAGGCTTTATCAATTCCTCAGGACAGCCACTTTTTTATCCAGAAAATGGTATGCTTTTTCAACAAAAGATACATATGGCAAGATATAGATTACTCAAAAACAATAGGAACAACAAGAAGAACAACAACAATAGGAAAAATGTGGAGAAGGAGAAAAATACAGTAAAAGCAAGATGAAAAACAAGAAATAATGAAAGCAATGGGGGTAGGAGGAGAAAAGAAGAAAAGAAGAAAAAGAGGACGAATGAGAAGAGGTGAACAGGAAGAACACGAAGAAAGACGAAAAAGAAATGGGAATAAAGGGAAGAAGAAAGAAAGAAAGAAAGAAAGAAAGAAAGAAGAAAGAAAGAAAGGAAGGAAGGAAGAAAGAAAGAAAGAAAGAAAGAAGCGGAGCAGGGGATGAAAATGGGTGATAAAGAACGTGTGATACTGAAGGAGTGGGGTAATACATGACACACACCCAAACTAAGATGGGTTCCAAAAAAAGCCCAAGTTGCAACCCCTAACCGGTAATTTACACACCTTTTGAATTTACACCTTTTTAACAAAACCAGAAATTTAATATTTGGCGCTATTTAGACATCTTCTGACAACTGTCGTTCGTTGACAGTTTGAATGTGTCTAGATCTGATAAGACTCTTTCCTGGCCATCCTCGTAGCTTGCTGTATAAAATTATGAGCCAGGCCAAACAATTATAGAATTTACACTGGTAAAAAGAACGGCATCGACATTAGATATTACATTTCTTTCTGTATCACTTATTCTTTGAACCATTATCAGGTCTGATGCTAATATTAAGATGTATAAATGAATTATTTTAAGCCGTATTGGGGGGTTATTTTCCCTCATTTAAATCAATCTTGAGGAAAATAAATGCAATGTAGTGAGAATTCGTCTGAACAATTATAGTACTATGAAAAAACACCTTAGAAAATGGAATGAGAGAAGAAAATAGACCTAGAGATAAAAAGAATCAATAAGCACTCAAAATTTATTGCAATTCGTTGGAGCAAGGTATTAAGGTATACAACGCAATATTTCTGTTGTTCCGAAATGCATATCAATAGACAGACTTTCATCTGCATAACTAATGAAAGTAGTATAAAGATGAATGGTGAATACAGAAATATGATTCAGATATGTTAAGAGGTAAGATAATACATTTTTGTATAAATTTTTAAGCGTTAATGAATGAGAAGAAAGGAACAAAAAAATATGCAGATATGAAGTCAGGGGCCGGAGCTTATAAATCAACTGATGATTATCAATATCACGTTCTTGGTCAATGACCAACCCTAATCCTCACATACCATTCAAATAAGAAGTGAGCCCCTCACGAAGGTAGCTCCACTATAATCCACCACCTTTACACCTCTGTCAAGACCAATTTGTTTTCGACTCAGTATATCCATCATGATGATATATTTCTGATTAACAACGAGTTGTAGAGAACCCCCAGTCCGTAATTCAATTGAATCATTTGCTTCAGAAAATAAATACACGTCCGTTATAGTTCTACAATTACGCATGCACGAATTTACGTTTTTGTCCCCCAAAAAGTCGATTGGACAACGCCAAAAATAGACCGTGTATGAGGCAAGAAAGAAAGAAAAAAACTCTTATTCATCGATGAGTTATAATTGTTTGATGAATAGTATTTATATCGTCCTTCTTTTTATTGAATGTTTTGTAGAAAAGTGATGGTTTGTGTAAGAAAGCGAGTGAAAGATTCGGTAAGGAAAATGTCGTTTCCTTCATTTGAGCTTATTTCCTGCAGGAGTAGGGTTTGGTGCAGGGGTCGAGGCCGGACAACCGGGGAAGGTTGGGGGAAAGGTTAGGTGTAAGGAACAGCGAGTAAAATGACTTCTAGTCAAGGGCGCTTTGCCTTATAAAAATGAGATGGTGTTAAAAAAATTGTTTAGATATAAACAGTTACATTTCGTTTTTCGCAAACAATCGCTATATTTCAAACCCCTTTTCGTGAAATTATGCTATCTATCATAAATAAATGTGACTTCTATACATCAAATTAAAATTTTGAAATTATATTTCTTTTGTTTCTAATCTAACAGTTATCCATAAATTCATTTTATTTTGATAAAGATTCATCAGGTTTTCAAAATTATCAAAACATTTGATCCTATCCTATTTTCACTAAAATCATACATTCATGACGTAAGAATACTATTGTAATATTCATGATAATTAAAACAATTAACTAGCGCTAAATAATGAATATATCAGAGATATGTCTCTAAGCTCTTTACAGTTAATTAATTCAGGCTTGGCCACACACAATGAATGCAAATCTTCCCGCCCAGTAAGAATCCAGTCAATTAGCATGAGTAGCAGTTATGTCAATCATAGCTCTAAAACAATATTATAGAGCTGTAAAAGTATGTTAGAAATATAAGAGAATGTATTGGTATATAGGGACATTTATTTACATTTAAAAAATCCCAATTCATCCCAACAACAAGTTAATTAAAATAAATATAGACATTAACGCTGAAATTTTCAACCAAATCGAATGTAAAATATTAAAGTTAAGACATATTGAAATTTCGCTTTTTTTCACAGAATGCTTACACATATCCCAGCATAATATATTTTCTATTATATGTAATATCAAATTCAATAGTTTCAGCTGTGATGAATATGTTTTTACTTATTCAAAATAAACTGATGATGATGACCCTATACACTGTAAAAAAAAATATTTGGTAAAATTTTAACCAGCACGAGGGTAATATGTGTCCAACCAATTTATTTTACCCAATATTGTCCAGTAAGGTTAAAAAATGAGCAGAATCACTTTATAATGGGTAAAATTTTCATCATACTGGATAAACAAAAATGCCCAATGTTGGTTGGAGCGTTTTACCCAATCAATCCAGGTTCTACACTACTAGAGGAAAAATGGAAATATTTGGTATTTCAAATGATAATTTACCAAGAATATAGTAATTGCCTAATGTCGGCAGCTCCTATATTATTTGTATTCCGCAAATTATTAGCACATCACTATCTTGTGATAATAAGCGATATCTCAAAGTTCAATTAATTTCTTATTGTACATTTGACTTTTGTGAATTTTTAACGTGATGTTCGTTTGATTTGGTAAAGCTAACCTTTCGTTGGGGTAGACTAGGCCTTTAATTGCTCGATAGCAAATTTGTATGTAACCGGCAAAATAAAAGTGGCTTTTCATATTTTGTTCAACATGCTCTATAAGATAACTTTAAGGGGGGATATTTTTTTTAGTAAAATAGTAAAGAATCAAAAGTCGAACGAATTTTTCCATTTATTTTGGGGAAAATCAATTATTGACAAAATTGTAGTTTATTTCATTCAAGCTTTTATTCATCATTTCTCAGAATGTATCATCAAAAAATGGCATCTTCCCGATTGGTTATTATGCTAATGGGTATGGTGTTCAATTTTCATGATATCTATAACCCATAATCAAAGGAATTTTAACACGAATTATATGGATATAAGCGAATCTTTTCATGGCTAAAGTATTACCGCCTGCAACCTCTTTGTTTCTCTTGATTAATGTTCTGTAACGAGGATAACTCGGTGCGATGACGAGCTGTCAAAATAATCTAAAAAGCAACCATCCATTTTTTCTCTTTCTTACGGATCACTCCATTCATATTCTCATTTTAAAGATATTAATCGCCAGATTTACAAAAGCCCTGTTCTCAAAACATCACTGAAACCCTAAACCAGATCATATTGCTAATTCTTGACCCTATGAAAGTTTTATAGAGGTAAAAAAATAAGTAAACAGACCGAATAATGTAATTTCGTGTTAATGTTTGAGCTTGAGATTGAGAGAGGATGTGTGTGTGTCTGTGTGCTTTCGCGCACATTTGAGGGAGTGTGCGTGTGTGGGAAGTGTGAGTATGATATAAATAGAAAGGATCGAGAGAAAAATTCAAATGACAGGGATCGGGTTCACAAGATGCACACATAATTTTATAGACACACAAAACACCTACCCGCGCGCACACACCTAGAAAACACATACACCCTAAACCAATTTTTGATTCATTGCGTTCGCATCCGAGCTCAATACACAAACAGATAAAGTGGATTTTAAAGCATAACTTTTGCGCTTGTGGATGTGGGTGTGGGTATATTTCAATATTCTCATTAGAGCTTTTCCTTGCCTAAAACAGGTTCAGAGACCCAATCAGATGTGTATCAGAGGCGATGGTGTGTGCTGTGCGAGTACGTGAGTAAACATTGGCTTAAATAGAAAACAAAATGTAAGAATTATCTTGAACTCGAAAGTAGCCTCCCTATTGGGTACTGATTCCACTTCAGCACGTAAGACAGCGTTTCTTTTTCATTACACATTGAATAAATTATATTTAAAACATTATTGCGAGGTGCAAGCAAGATAATGAACACAATGGAGTTGAAAGCTTTGAAACATTCTAATGTTCAAGATAGTACAAACTTAAACAATCCTAATATTTATTAATCAGTTGATTTTTGGGCTATAATTATTACCAAGCTTACAACAAAAACAAACTTGTCGATTAAAGTTAATGAAAGCTTTGACCCTAGAGATGTACTTTATATTTGCTTACAAACCTACATGCATGGTTGCCCATTCATCCTGCGTGGTATCCACTCTCCTTTAATGGAAGACTAATAATCGAATTTTAATTGGTTGTTATACCGTACCCTCTATATCCTCTAATCGTCATAAAAAAAAGACTGTGGTTTAAATTGTGTAATATCGAGAAACCCTCCTACCACTGGCTTCCATTGTTTGAGTTATTAGAATAATCGTACCGCTTGCTATATATTGATTTTAGTTTGACATTAGGCGCCAAATCAGCGACTTACAAGTGACAAAACAAGTCAGGCACAGGGGATCAGAGTTAAAGAGGCTAATTGAGTTTAATGATTATTGGAAAAATATATCAGATTCTTTTAATAATATCTGCCAGATATTCAACCAAATCTAAGACCAACGAAAAAGTTAAAAATACAAAAACAATACAATCATTTTACAGAAAAACCATATTCTTTTCTTGAATCCATTGTCGGTTGGGTATCAGCGATCTATATGTCATGGATGTAGATGAGTGATCGAAAGCTAAGAGGTGTGTCATAATAAAAAAAAAATAAAGTCGGTTTATTTTACTTTGGAAGTCAGCTTCGAGGATGCTCATTTGCCATGACAAGAATTCTCTTCGTTATGATCTGTCACATAACAAAAGAAAACATGAAATATGAATTTATGTAGAAAATTTTAAAAGTATTCAGGAGTCAGGTTAAAAAGAAGTAATTTCATTGCAACCAACCAAATGACCGAACGAACATTGATTTAAATACAATTCAAACTATTTACAATTAAGATTTAGACCTAAAGGGGAAAACACTTGCCGATTTTTTTTCCACTTTTCATCGTATATTAGTTGACCCCTAGCTAGGTCTTTGTATGGGTTTTGTTTGAGAAATAAAATCAAGAGAAAAGACCGGTCGACCCCGTAGGCGGACGTATATATTTATGGAAGAAGCATTTTTCCCAGCGTTTCGTTGGGCATTTCACACACGTACGCGTACGCCCGTCACGCAATTAGTCGTAAATTTGCTGGCGATCTAGAGATATAGAGAAATTTGTGATTAAAGATGGTGGACGGTGTTTGAAAGTGACAATTACTGTCACCTTCACTGTACCATTCAACAATCGAACTTTAAAAAGGTGGACGAGTGTAAAATTTTGACTGAAAATGGCGTGTTTAAGTGCGCACCCCGCAGGGCATTGGAGCGGAGGTATTACATAAAGCGACCGTGATAAACGAGTGTCAGAATAGTGTGTGTTTTACCGTTTCTAAGTACGTATAGCGTTTATACGATTTAAAGATTTCAGACACGCACTCACAAGTGCTTCTTGCAATTATCACCCTGATTGCAGAGCAAAACAAAACGATAAACAGGATAAATGATCAAGAAAATTTGAAAGGAAAATGAAATGATAAATTAGTCTACAGAATACGGAGAAAAGTGACCAATTCAGCAAATATTGGTTTGGTAAAAGTAGTTTTCTTTTCAAAACAAAATAAAAGTTTTAATGAAGGGTTTGAATTTGATATGAAATCATAATCTTACATTAATAATGTTCACTAATGTACTTATGCAGTTTTTATAATGTTCATGGGGTTTTTCTTCTCTTTAGTCTCTGTGACCTCCCTCTATCCCCCTCAATTTTCTCATTCTGTAATATTTTTCTACTTCTATCCCCCGCTCCCGCACTTTTCTTTCTCTTATACATCTCTTTGTATTCATGAAATATATATAGATCTCCATGCAATGTTTAATTATTGATACCATTCAATCATTGAGCCAAAATCCTATTTACTGTACTTGTATCTATTTTTTTTTACTTTGTAATATTGTATATTAACCCTTTCAGCCCTGCTGCTGGTCAATATTGATATGTGCATATACCAATAAATGAATGAATAATAAACAAATAAATAACATAACATTACTCATGCATAAATAACTCGCCCCGTGCTCTTCATAGTGTTCAGCAGTATGAAAAACAGATCCTTTATAAATTTTAAACAAAAGATATTCGGAGAAGGGGATTAGTTCACGTCACTGTATAAAGGAATCCTAAAAAGAAAGAGGAGGGGAAGGTTTTAGCGTTAACCACCCCTCCTGATAGAAGAGTCACCCAATTGACCCTCTAGCACAACCAAATGACGAAGCGTCACCCCCACTTAGCCCCAGGGCGTAACCGAGAATACCCCTCCGCTAGACCTAATTTCTGAAAATATTCTAAATCATCATCTTTCGTCCCATTTTTCTCGCTCATTTAAGTCCAGACGATTTATTTCACCCTTTATGCAGTCGTAACTAAGTGTATCAATATGTTTATAGTTACCAGGCACTCAACTATTCAGTAACTAATATTTGTTACCAATTATCGCTTAATGTACGTGAAAGACATTTTGCCCATGACTAATTATCAGTTTGCTAGAAGTGCCATCGCTCACAATCTAGAATTTACTTTGGTTGACGTCCTCGCATTTTGTGATCCCGTGTAGCATTTTATCCGCTCTTGTTTCCAAACTTATGTTTTCGGACGTTAATTGTCAATGGTCTATTAATATAGTTAAAGTTCTCAAGCAGATTAAGTAGAGGTTACAATTAAAATTGGCAATATGTTCTTCGTTCATTGTGTTAGCTTCTTAAAATCATAACACATAACATCCAGAGTTGTAGGTTTCGAAGTATCTGAGGATCTAAAAATATTTATACTTTAAGTTTGCGTCCGAGTATAAAGCCCAAGGGCTTTTTTGTACTCCTTTCGTTTTGACCGTATCCGAATTTCCTTCAGGTACCTCAAGAAGTGATTTGGACACAGACCCACAAATTCTTGAAGAAAATATCAAATCCATCACTTAATTGGTTTAATGAGCCTTTATGCATGTTTTGTTCTTATGTTACTTCCTACGTTCATTTAGATCGGACGTGAACGGCTAATAGTCTCGATGCGCCGAAAAGCCCGCAGGCGAAATATGAATAATACCCACATGTAGAGAGAAAAATATTACTTTGACTACCCTCCCATGTTCATGAACCCCTTACCTCTTTCCTTTCTCTCTCATCTTCCATCTCTTGCATCATTTTCTTTGATATCTATTCACACGTTCCTCTATCGTTTTAATTTTCTTGCCACAATTGGCGTTGCAAGTGGCTGTTTAATCCATCTTCGTTTTCTAACACTTTTCTTTTTGTTCTAAATCTTCTACTGTTTTTGCTTCCCATTTCTACATTTGTACTCGCCTGCTCACCATTTTCTTTCTCTTTCCTTCTTTTTTCTCGTCGCACTACTGTAAGATACACTTAAAAATAAATCAGTCAAAATGGCTAGAAAATCGGATCAGCTGGGTGCATCTGTTATTGTAGTCATATATGACTATTTTCTGTTCGTATTTTACAAGAACAGACAAATTTCTGATTAGAATATAATGTCAGAAATGTGACTAGACATACCAGTTGCACCAAGCAGACTATACAGATCTAGTCAATTCTGACTGATTTGTTATCAAGAAACAATTATAAATTCATATCGTTAAGCAAGAATTCTTCCCAAACTGCGCTCGCACTGGATTTTCTACTTTGTCTTCTTGCCTCCTCACTGATGAGTCTTTATCATTAGATGACCGCACTCTTCCTTCACTCTTCAATTGCTTTCCGAACCGTTCCTGAGTAGCGCCCAAAGACATGCTCAATTCCCTTGGGGGCGCCCTGCAATTTGTCATTTTTAGCCATTCTGATTAATTTTCAGCGCCGGCCGTTTTCGTTTCGATATTGTTCAGAAATGATTTTGCGAGTGTCACTCAGTCAAGAAAGGGATGACGCAGTTAACGTCGAAAGTAATACTCTCCACCATCATTCAGTCTTTCACCAATCGTCCCGAGACTCCCCAAACATTCTCTTTTCCCAACGAAAATAAATGTTTAAGCGGTTTTTTGGAGAGAAACTCGGGTTGAAAAGGGCTAACGAGTGGTGATAAGGTGGTGTCCTTAGTCCCGCCTGTTGATTGACGCGGTGGGATCAAAACTTTTCATCAGAGGGCACTGCCAAGGCGTAGATTGTTCGCCTTTAAGGCATCAGGAAGGATGATATGTGTGACCCTATAGAACTTTTGAGACTAATTGTCTTTCCCTCGTTCTTGATGTCGAACTTCTCAAAAAATTTCCTTTTTTACATTTCAAATTTTCCATTAACGCGATTGCTTAAATCCATTCCATATTGATTTTGCCGCATCCTCGGGCCAAATCATGGGCCAATGAAAATAAATATCCCCAGTTCATGATCCCACTGCGATGTACAGACAAGTTCAATTATGTCCGTTTCATAATTTGCTCGGGATATGAAACTTATGTCTGCTTCGTTTCTTATCCTTTTTCATCATTAAGCAACCAGCAGAGCAACAACAACAGCATTAGTGGCAATATGTGCGATGAAGTTGTAGCTTGACGTTGGAAGGAAACTTGGATTTAACGCCTAAACCTGAAGAATATGGAACTTCCAGAGATGTCAGAAATGAAATTACAAGTTTATTCTCGTCCCACACTTACAACTTTTCAGCCATTGCAATTCTAAATGAAAATTTTAAGTATGACTGAAGTATTTCGTTCTTTGTGAGCTTGGTAACAACTCTGGCTACTTGACACACCTTCTACGTTTAGTCACTTCTGAACCATCGTCTTCTCACAGATGGAGAGGAGCTGGAGGCCGGAACCATGATTTTAAACACACATCTTTACGCACACACTCACATATTTTCAATCTAATCTCTCTCACAACACACAACACCATACCGTGTGTGTCATTATGACTCTGCTAACAATGCTTCCAACAATTGCTTTCGACGCATCCAACGCATCATAGACCACACACGTCGTTGACGCTTTTCAATTCTTTTATTTCATTTCCATTCAAAACATAATACAAAGTAATATAAAACAATACAAATCAAGTACAATTTTACAGAAGGGCATTCTTACTTCGTAAAAAAAACAACAGTATAATATAGAGCATAAATGGAAATGAGGGGGATCCACTGTTCTCCGTCGGGCAATTGATTTCGTATATAATATACAAAAAATAGACCTATACCTCTCTTTCAATCACCATACATATTCTATATCTTCAAATAAATCATCATCACATAAATTTACATTTCAGCGGGAAACCCCAAAGTCAATGGTGAATATTTTTAATAGGAAAATTTCAAAATTTAAGATAATATTTGGTTTATATTTTTGTTACAAAGACGAATTAAAAGGGATATAACATCTTATAATTAATTGAAATACACAAGAGCATGCCTAATCATATAACGTATTCTTCAAATTACAAAGCTTACCACCCCACTCCTTTAAAAGAAAGGGAATAAAAAAGGCAACAAAAGTGTCAATTTAACGGACGTCATTGTCATCTGTGCTGAACCTCATTTACAAATCAACCTGCCCAGGCCTGATCTTCCCCCAAGAGTGGCCTCTAATAATGCGTAATATTATACCGAGTGTATCATAAAAAATAACGTGAAAGTTTGCTAGATATTTTAAAATCATTAATGAGTTGTAAATTACAAAATGTCATTACGGTAGAGTTTTTTTGTTTTCCCCGAATCTCTTCATATAATTATGCGTGGTATATCTGCACTTTATCATGAGCGGAGGGGGGGTGTTTGAAAACTGTCCAACCCGAGCTTGCATGGAAAATTTGACATCAATATGGTTTTAATCCATCAATTGAGTTCTCCATTAACCCGAGTAGAATCAAGTTTTAAGATCAATATACGTTTTTTTTAATATGTATTCCTCTTCTCGCTTAATTACGAAAAATCACTTTCTTGCTATATACCCCTGATCCGATTTTTGCCGGATCAAACAAATAAATACGATTCTGTTCGATGGTACACTTAAATCAACCCCAATGATGCAGCTATTTTCTATTGCTTATCACAAAGTCGGGTCTCATCAGATTATATTTCACACCCCATAAAATCTTAATATAATGTAGAATTACTTTTTATAGAATGTAACATTGATATATATGTCAAAATGATATTTCATTGAAAGCTGTCATTCTTTGAAGCAACAATGTTGGTAATTTTCCCATTATGTAACATAAACACGTTTAAACGAATAGCATGATGTTGGCAAAATTTATGATGTGCTGACTTCAAATCAAGATTTTTTAAATAATGAGTTTTTTAATGAAATTGTAACTTTGCATATCAAATTAGATTTTAAATTCAATCATAATGCTATATTGTTTCCCCACATAGCAAGAACTCCGTCAGTTCATCGTGAAATGTAATTTGATATTAAATGGAAACATTTAGGTCTTCACAGAAAATGTAATTCTCTAATGTTCACTGTGGCTTCAAAATTGCAACAATCCCGTTATGTTGTAAATTATTGTGTCATTACGAGAGAGAAGGAATGATTATATTTTTTGTTTTGTTGTGAGAGATTGCCATCATTTAATGGTCATTAGTTCGATTTTCAAAACGACCATTGCAATCAAAATGTTTAGGTTCCTCAAAGGGTGAATAAAAGTGCGCCATAACAAATCGATGTTGGATAATTTCCTTATGTATGATGATAAAATAACGAGCACTTGCAAAGTGTTTATTAGATAATTTTGAATTGTTTTGGTGAAAACCCCCTTTTTCTGACTCACCCAATATAGTCAGATATCAAACTTGGCAAGAGGTGATATGATGGTTTCAGAGATAGCATCATCGTCTTGGATCAGACATCATCTAGTATAAAACTAACCGGTCTCTAGGGGCATGCATCTTCAACAGTTTCGAGATTCTTTGAATGGGCTTCCAAACAACTAAGATCAGATGTTGTAAGATCACTTAAAGTGTCATTTTCTGGTTTCTGCTGATTCTGTAAACGTCACAGGGATTTTTGACACTAACCTTTTCTACGGGACAAGCCTACTGTTCATTCCAACTTCAAATCGTTCAGAATATTTGTATTATTTGGCAAATAAAAAGAATTGATGGGGAGCAAATCATGCAAGAGTATGAATGAAAGACAACGCAAAATTGGTAAGACATCAAGAAAGAGGGAGGTATTAAACCTGGCATATAAAACTTCAAATCTTTAATTGATAATATAGTCGGAAATGCATCATTTTGATCATATCTACAATCGTATTTTTTTGTATCACCAATATAAAGGTCCATAGCAAATTACATAATCCAATGATCACGAGTGGCACCACTGAAGAAAAAATACATAAGAAAGAAAAATGAAAAGGGGGAGGTCTTGGTATAGTATAACTCTTTATCATACCACGATTAGTCGATTAAGAAAATATGACGTCACACTTAATTCGTCTTACCGCCTCCACCCCATTGCCCTATCATAAAGTGTCGCCGCCCTGCCAATGATGATTTTTATATCATTAAAACGTTGTCTCAAAATAAAGATACATATTACCAAAATACAAATTATTTGTATATGAACTCCACTCAAGCCAAGGAAAGAGATGTTATATGCAGAGATGCAGATACCAATAATGGACAAAAATTCATAAGAGGGAAAGAAATAGAGAAAGCACACAGAGAAACAAAATTGAGGGTTTCTATAACATTATAGGATAAGCTTTTTAATGACTTGAAAAGGGGCTTACAATAAATGGGATCATCAAATATGATGTTTCCATAAAGGTATACAGATTTCACCAGTAATATGATCTTTCCCAGCATGCAGATGAGCGTTAGTATCTCTTTAACAATGCATGAACTCTTGTTAAAAGTCAGGTTACCGAGCCATAAGTACGCAAGACCGTTTTACTTGTCTCAGAAGGTCATGAAGAAAATTAATCAAGTCTTAGAATCTCTTCATGATTCAACAAGGGGAAGAAGAGAGTACCTCAGTTTACAAACCTGATCGAGCCAGTGTGTAAGATGGCCAAGTTTACAAACAACGTAAAAATTCTTGAAGACACTTAAAATGACGTCATTTCTATTTTGCACATCATGAATATCCTTTGGTCTGCGTCAATGCTTCTAAGAGATACCAAATACCTCTTCATTAGAAATAACGGTTAGTTTTTGTTGCTAAGTAACGGCTGCCTGTCAGTTGAAAACATGAAGCCAAATCGGTTTCTCAGGAAATTAATGAATCTTAAAGTTCATTGATGTTCTTTAATAATGGTCACAAGTTTATCTGACGACAAATAGTTGTTTCAGTGTTGAACTGTTTAGTTTTTTCAAATATAAATTTAGCCAAATGTTTAAAATGTCTACAATATGTGTGACGTCGAATTATACTCATACAGTACTCTATCTTGAAGCGAAGGATGTACTGTTCTGATCTTTGCGATCACCTTGTTCATGTTCAATGAACTCGGATGTTCTTACGTCCGCCTACGCCTTTATCTATGTCAAAGCCTCTTCCTCGTAATTAGCCATTTTTAAATTAACCGTGAAGCTCCAATTGTCCCACCAGCAGCTATCAAATTTCAAAATACGGAAGTATTAGTTTCACTCTTCCCCCATCACGTAGAAAATATTCAAGTAATTTTATTTTCCTTAGCGCTAATGTATGTCTGTCTTCACGTCTCGTGTTGCGTGCGGCTAGGAGGACGTCCCATCGGACAACGCCCCGGGGGATGTACCCCTAGGCTTGAAGTAAGGTCTAAAAGTAGGACGAGCACCCAGGGAGAGAGGAGGGGGTTTCACTAAAGGAGTAAAATCCAGCGTGTGAGGTTCTTCATGCCCCCTTTCATGGTCTAGACTATTATCTCATGTCTTTGACCTCAGGTTTTCAAAGGCAACATGAAATTCTTTGATGCTTCCTTACCAAGTTATTTGGAGCAAGGTCAGTATTTTTCATACCCTTATCATAGTCCTATATCACAATTCGATGTCTTCAATATTCGCAATGAACGAAAGTAATAAGGGGCAGTCCAAGTGGGAGTTTCCTGAAGATATAACGATCTTTTCGACAATATCCAACCGTTTTTAGTTGTAATTTCGTCTTAAATAGAACTATGTCTGTGAATCATTAGCAGATACGAACATGGGATGGGTCTCATCATGGCATGGGGATCAAGCAAACGAGTTAAGAGGCTAGTATATCAAAACACTGACATACTAGTGGGGTACACAGGCGGGACCCCACCCCAACCCCTCCATCATAGAAAAAGTTAAAATAGATTTAATGAATAAATTCGATATTATGAATAAATAAGCAATAAGCAAATAAATGAATATATATAAAAAAACAGCAAGTTATAACACAACAATAAAATAACAAATAAATAATAATGAATGAATGAAATAAAAAGTGAAGATAATTTGCTATCAGCCACTCTAATGCGACGATTTCAGTCGCTTTTAACAGCTATCGTATAATTTTACAAAGTGAATTCTGATGATGACGTATAAAAAGTGATCAATATATCACCATCAGTGTATACTTAAACAATAATGATCCTAATGCTGATAGCCGTGTAAAATATTTCAGTTCTTATTTCTTAAATAAAGGCACAAACATAGGACTATCATTCATTTTTTCACCACTAAGCAAAATTTATTAAGAACTTTGCTGAGAAGGAAGTTATTACTACATCCTTCTCTATAAAGCTAGCCACTACCACCCTTTTTATCATCACTCCCATTACAATGGTTATGCCATAATGCCTTTTGGAAGAAGGAATCACAAATTTTCAAAAGAAAATGGGTTAATATAATACTGTCCGCGAGAGCGATTTGGGTTTATCATAACAACCAATTCGTGTAGGGTTCATCGCTAATTAACTATCTCAAACAAATTTAAACCAGATAATTGGTTGCATACTTTCAAATTTACGTTTACATAAATCTATGATAAATAGAATTAGAGTGAATTCATCGCCAATCGTAAATGTTGGATCTCCATTTTGTTACGTCATCAACCCAGGTGACTTTCCTTTTCTTTATGGCATATTATAGGAGGGGTCACAAAGCCTATCTTTATGACAGGAAAGCCTTCGAATGTGACTTGATTGCCTTCTAATGATGGCGTTTTAATCACCCTCGTGAGAGGATGATAACGTGTTGAGTCTAATGGCGCGCAGACCATTAAGTAAGCTATTGCTCGTAATGAGTTGGCTTAATGACCGCCCAAGAAAAGCCAATATCACCTACCTATACCACATTAACAACTTGGCTCCTGACCCAAAGCAGAGAAGCTAACCCCTTAACACATGAGATAAACATTCGAATAATGCATTCGGATTGCTTATTTTTTTTAATTAGAAAATTCTAATAACAAGACAACACAAAGAAGGGGAGAATAATTCAAATTAAAATCAATAATTGTGGTACATAATGTACAGAAATATATCAAAAAAGTGTTGTCAATTCAAATGTATTTTTTTTGAGAGAGAGAATAAAATGCTATTTCTATAGTTAATGAAATACTAGTAGTCCAGGAATTGACCATGGGGAACTAATGCCACAAAGTAGAGAGAAAGTTGATAAATTAACAAGCAAACAATACCAATAGATTTACTAAACCTTGATCCCTGTTTGCAATAATAGTGTAATACTTATATAAAAAAATAGTATTCAAAATTATCAAAATTGTGTTATATTCTTTATCACCTTTTTTCTTCACCAAAAGAAATAGTTTACCACAGGCCCGTTTCATAATCCAATCAGGTGACTGAAAACTGAAAATTGTAATGAGAAAGAGAAGGGGTGAGAGGTAAGAATGGATTGAAAGAGGGAGGAGACGGAGATCAAACAAAAGGCAGAAAGAGATAAAGAAATAAGGAAGGAAGGAAAGGAAGGAAGGAAGGAAGGAAGAAAGAAAGAAAGAAAGAAAGAAAGAAAGAAAGAAAGAAAGAAAGAAAGAAAGAAAGAAAGAAAGAAAGAAAGGAAGGAAGGAAGGAAGGCAGGAAGGCAGGAAGGAAAAGGAAGGAAGGAAGAAAGAAAGAAAGAAAGAAAGAAAGAAAGAAAGAAAGAAAGAAAGAAAGAAAGAAAGAAAGAAAGAAAGAAAGAAAGAAAGAAAGAAAGAAAGAAAGAAAGAAAGAAAGAAAGAAAGAAGGAAGGAAGGAAGGAAGGCAGGAAGGAAGGAAGGAAGGAAGAAAGAAAGAAAGAAAGAAAGAAAAAATGTAAAGATATAGAAAACATAACCATAAACATTTCCACCAATAAACGATTTTTGTCTTGGTGTTGCCCCTTTAAAGCTGCAGAACTTTATTTTCCTGATAAAGTTGATGGTGATGTAGCTAATGATGCAGAGACCATTAGTTAAGATATAACTGGTAATGAAGTCAGCCTACCAACGCCTTGACATATACCTCCCACATCAAGCGTGGATTCTTAGATGATACCCACACCCTTTGTCTTAGGCTTTAATTAAGAAAATTATGTTGGTCATGACCTTTTGAGGCACGCTTCTTTATCTCACTCACACCCATTTTCTATCGTATTCCGTGCTCCCCCCCCCCCCCCACTATCCAACTCTCATCCAATCATTCCTTGTAAATTTTGCTGTTCAGTCTCGTACCCTCCCCACCCTTTATCATTTTTTTCCCCCAATTTCTTCATCCTTTCCCCACTTATCTTTTTTTTTTGGGGGGGGGGTGGGGTCATCTTTTAATCCTTTTCCGTTCCTTTATTTCCCATTTAGGCGCTATTCTCTGCCTTAATGTTCTTTGTTTATTATTTCATTTTGATATCTTTTTAAAACTTTCTCTATCAGATTTTGTGTTCTTGTACCATCTTATTTCATTAGTACTTTCTTTAGACATCATATAATAGAGGTGTTATTGGGAAGAGGTAAAAATATATCTTTGAATGCTGGCATTATGGTTGGTTCTTGCAACAGCACTTTTGTCACTGAGCGAGGTAATTCATTTACAATTCTGTTAAAATGAATGGTATTTTACATATTTACATCACATATGCAAGTATTCAATTGAAAAAAATACCCCAATACAATTTTCATAATTAATATCAATACAGTATTGATATGAATGACCAATGGCTTCCAACATGAAAAAGTATGGTTTTACTTGAATACTATTTCGAACAAAGTTCACGATCAATAAAACATGCAAACTTATCATTTTACCTCAAGATGGCCTTTGATATAAGCTTTGTAGGTGTGGATGTGACATTACCTAATTTGTTCAAAGTTCAAAGAAAATTTACATAAAAATAAAGAAATAGGATATGCTTAATCATTTGACCTTTCGACCCCTAGATGACCTTTGACCTCACCATCACCATAAATGTGGTGTTAGCCAAGGATTATTTTGTAACGAGTATGACCTCAATTGATGCATAAATAAAGAAATGAGAGCAAACAAAGAAAATAAACATTTTGTATTAGACCAATATGAAAAGGGATTACTAGGTCTCTGCCAAACTATGTTTGGGTGAGACAAAAATTTGTTCAGGTGAAACAAAAAGGTTATTACTTACAGAATGAAAAACAAAAAAAAATGTATCATTTTATAGTCATAGCCTGCCAGGTATTTATTTTCATAATATACATTTCATAAATGTCTTTTAAACAATTTGTTACAGGCTATACAGAGCACGTATGAATCACATCATTATACTTCTTTATCATCATTTGTTTGCCATATCAAAGTTAGCCTACACAAAACACATAAAACAATGATAACACCTTAATTCGTATAAACATAATAGAATTTACACAAAGAAATGATCATATCAGTCAATAGAATTCAATGTCTACTAAAATATATTTCTATTGATTTTACATTTTTGGATAATCTCATTATCATAACGTCAGTACACAGGTACTATGACCACTATACATTTGGAATTTAATATACATAAAATTATATATCACATAGATAGTTAAAATGAGAAATTAAACATATACTGTGTACTTGACGCAACTGTTTACTAGACATGAATCACCAGGCATATCCTAATAGATATAAAAATCAATTCCCATACATAACTGTATATTGTGTATGATAAAATATAATTCAGTGACTTTCTAGGAATGAAGATCACATACACATTGTTTAAACTCTCATCCTTCTCTTCTTCTTCATCTTCATAAGAAAGAAACTCAATTGAATTACATTTAGCTTTTTTTACAAGCTCACCAATTCCTGAATATAATTTTGAATTATAAATAAACATGAAAGGTATATTATTTCAAACTCTTCAGGTAAAATAATAATTTGAAACAGATTTTTTAAAAATACCTTTCAGTATTTGTCAGTATCCCAGTTTTTTATGTCAAAGATGTAACTAAAAAGCAAAACACCTATGACACTTAGAATATGAAGAAACTGAACATTAAAAAAAAATTGAAATAAAAATAGATGAATATTAAAACAATGATGAAAATAGGAAAAAAATTATATTACATCCCTTTCAAAAAGTAATTATTTTTCATATAAGGGGTTGTAAATTATTTACGAAGAAAATATATAAACCCTTCGATTCTGTTTTGGAACATGTTATTAATGTCACAAGGGCAATAGTAGAAATATTCTTCACATTGCATTACACCACAAACACATTAACATTGCTGTCAACACATAAACATATACTTCATATAATGTAAGCCATTGTACAAGCATAATCCACTTATTTGCTGGAGTTTGTTTGTGATCCCTCATAACATTCCTTGTGGCTAATTTTGTCATTAAATGAGATAAAGGAAATAAATGTACAATGGGCATTTCTTCTGGAGGTCAATCACTGGTCATTGATCATTCTTAATCCAACCCTCTAAGATAGGTATTTACTTACAAATAACATTCCAGTTAACTTTAAAGCTTCAACGGAATTCACATCATTGTGACATGCATTATCAAGCCACGCCTCTATCCTTTTACATACTATGTTTCCATGATTAATGTTAATTCATAGTATGTTACAAATTTGTGATAGACCATTCAAATGCAATCAATTTAAGTAAACAGTGTTAGGGAAAAGGCAATCATACATTGATCAGAGTAAAAAAAATGCAATTGAAAGTACATTTAATTTTCTTGATAAGTAAAATGTCACATACATGTAACACTTATAACATGATCAATAAAGTCTATATAGCACAAAGGCAATCGGTAGTACTAGTAGTAATGTATAGAAACTTATTTGAGAAAACAGAAACATAAATAGGCACTAAATTTAAAGCCACATAGAAAAAGCAACAAACTAAAAGATAATCTCTTTTATATATATATAAAACAAAAATATGAGGATGGAATGAACTCATAGGATGGCAAATTAGGCAAAGTGCATAAATAATATATCAATATTACCTTACCTGCTAACCTAGCTGTCTTTTTGAGTGTATGTTGAAATTTAGTATAAAGTCATTCTCCATATTCTAAAATCTGGTTAAGGTTCAACCTTGGCCAAGTCTGAGATAAAATTTTGCATGCTAATGCTGTGTTAATAATATAAAAACTTCCTTAGCACTGTTACTGGGCTCCTTTTTGTTCATGTATTGGTGGTACAGAAAAGTATTGGATTCATTATTTAATACCAACTGTTGGCAATTTGAATGCCAAATGCATGCTAAAATAAACATCTACTACACTTATTCTGTAATAGAGAAATTTCATATTCATGCAAAGACGGTATTTTCCATGGTACCTTCAGTCAAAGATACTACAAAGGAAAGATCAGACACTTCAGCGATTTTTTGAAACGCTCAATAAATGCCCACTAGCGTTGTGTAAGTAAACCTTCACACATCGACACGCTTCTGTGTATAAAAAAATATGGGAAACGAGAGAAGGGATTTTGGAAAGGGCACAAGGGCAGCGCATGGGAATAATTCCACCTATAATTACCCAGGAACATCTAAAATATATTTATCTCTAATTTCATAGAGAAATATTGATGAAAAAAAATCCTGAAATGTAAAAATCGTCTATTCCTTCACCCCTCCACCATTTCTCTCATATGTTTTGTACACAACCATCTCGCGATACGCAAAGGTCGAAAAAGGTCATTACTTACTTAACGCTGTCGGGCGCTCTTCCCGAGCATTTCATTATGCGGTCTATGTACTGTCCGACCTTCCCCTTGTACTATCTTTGCTTCAGTTATTTAACCATTATAAGGCAAAGAAAAGTACCATCACACACATAAAAAAACATTACAGGGCCCCCCATAAAGCCCCCATCACACTTATTCCTAATCAAGCAGAATTGGCCGAAATCATGGGAATGAAAGCACTATTGTTCTATAAATCTACTTCGAACACCGTTCGAAAATACCTCTCGAATAATTTGAACATGACCAAAACCTTCGAGACAGCCAAAAATATTTTGAATGCACTCAGCATGCAGTCAGAATATTTAGAATGCGCCTAGAATGTCCAAAAACGTAGCACAAATTATCAATCTGACTCCTTGCAGTTCATTTTGACTAGTGTATGATTCACCTGGTCAATTTACTGAATTCATCAGTTCCTCCCAAAAATTTCTAGATTTTTAGAATATTTTTTTCAATCTAGCTTCTGCTTGATTCCTGCTGATTCCGAATAAGTGTGATGGGGGGCTTAACATGAAGCTTTTTAAGCCATTGATCATTGTTCTGATTCCTACAATTGATTGTATTGATTATATTAGCCCGTATTCTGAAGTCCGGTGTAACTTAAACTCAGGTTTAAAGTTGTGGTTTAAGTATGGACAGCCAATTGTCACATAATCACTAACAGTAAAGATATCATACTTCAGCTCATTCGACTCTCAAATCATTTACTAATTGTGTAGGAAGTATAAATAAATGATTGTCTTCACCATCGATGAATCAGGAAATAGCACAGTAAACATAAGAAACATACAATTTGATGAAGTTATGTGACAATTGGCCTTCCATACTTAAACCACAACTTTAAACCTGAGTTTAAGTTAAACCCGACTTCAGAATACGGACCATTGTGTATGATCAATCACAAAATTCAGCCCCCAGATCAGTAGCTAGGCGTTATACAAACGGTACCATGCAGAAGATATCTTTGACAAACACTGTACTTGTGCGACCTCTTTGGTAACTCATTTATGGATGGTAAAGAAAATTTCATCTTCAAAGAGATCTACTCCCATTACATTGTGATATGTCAGCAACACCTTAGCTCCCAACAGTACATGTTGACTATTTATCATGGCTCAGTCAAACTTTTGGAAGAAAAAAAACCACTTGAAATTATTTTAATAGACATGTATGAGAATGTTTACACTAAAGGATGAAATGTATCACTCGGACAAAACTGGTCATAATATACATTAAGATCACCACAGGTGGTCTTTACACTATGTGGTGGGTTAGGTGTAATCAAATTGTTGTAATACTTAAGCTATCTTAAAGGCCTAAATTTCACAAAGGTGGTTTTGAAAACCACTGGTTGAACCCATGGTTTATGCAGATTTTCTGTATAAATTACCCTTTATTATACTGAAAAGTGTCCAATGCTGATGCACGCTTTAATCACAGTGTACCATATTTACGGCTGTTGCCATGGTTAAGTACAATATTTTATTAGGAGTCCACTGTTTTGAATTAATGATCCCACTGTTGAAACAGTGGACTTGTAAATAAAATAAAGCGTAATTTATACAGAAAATCTGCATAAACCATGGGTTTAACCGGTGGTTTTCAAAACCACCTTTGTGAATTCGGGCCATTTTGTTTGCTAAAGGAACCAAATGGTCTTTGTAATTAACTGATAAACAAAATTCGAACTCAAAAAGGTTATGATAATAGACAAAAAGTCTATTGAAGGAATGAAATGATGCCATTTCTAATACTATTATCAGCATGGGATGCATCATACATAATTAATTACAAACATCCATCCCCACCCCCCCCCCAAAAAATGAATGCCTTCCTAAATGTTATCATAATATATCATCATTTATGCAATTACGCATATGTTTTTCTTTCTATATGTATGTAGGCTTTAACTTATTTCTCTCTAAAGATAAACTTTTATGTACATTTTCTTTTTTTTACTAAAAATAAAACATCTACATTGAAAGGATAATGGTATATATTTACTGCATATTTCTGGAAAGTTAGATAAAGCCATTTCTGTTTCCTTCCTATAAAGGAATAGGAGAGAACACAGATAATTTGAAGATCCCCATGTATGGGGTAGGGTGCAAGAAAAAATTCTTTGCAAAATTTTGAGTCATTACAAATATTCATATCAAGTAGCATGCTTTACCTAAATTGATTAACAACCCTAATTCCACATTTTGTAGTTTGACTCGATAGACTCTGGTACCTTTAAATAAGCACAGACATAAATCTCTCTACATAGCAAACCATATTTTGTCAATGCAGTTTGATTCTGCAAATAAAAGAAATAAATTGACAACAGAATGAAATTCCTTGTATTTCCAATTACAGTTGGCATTTAGGTTTACTTAAATAATGTAACATATCATAAAGTTCATTAGTGAATGTTGTCAATCAAGTCATATGCAATCTTGTCTAAATCAATCATATATTAAACAAATATATCAGGCTTTGAGAAAGTATAGTGGAATCATTTATCCGAGGTTGGTCTGGCAATTACTATTTTTCTATATATATATTTTTTAATATGGTAGTTTTGCCAGTCCAACCAAGGATTATTAATTCCCACCATCCTTTCAAATGAAACACCTGATATATTTGTTTTATATCCTACTTTTAATAATTTATAAGCAAAAACTATGAGCTGAGCTTGAAAAGTCTGGTTACTTTCGTCGAATTAACTACTTTTCTCTGAGCCACCGCGCTCAGCGGAACGCAGATTAGTGCCTGCGCCGACACATCGCGGGACTTGCCCGGGAGAGAGAGAGCTCGCTGGCTGGTGCGCCCGAGAGTTTAGCTAAATATCCAGTTTTCTGAAATAATGAAGTCAGAATTTGGTATAGCAAAAAACATATCGAGGTCTGACGTCATGCAACATGATAGTTGAAATATATTCGGTCACATGATGCTATTTGAACCAATCACTATACAGGATTCAATCTATGTAGGATATAATATTTACTCTGTACTGCCAGTAAACAACAAGACAATATAAAGATGTAAACTGTTTTGGCACCCATGTCCAAATGATATATCAGTTAGACAACCCACATTGTTGTCTGTAATATAATCATAAAAACAAGCCATGTAATTTTTGTGATTCAAACAAAATTAAAGCGTAAATTCACCTGTCTCATTGAACTATGAAAAAAAAACAGGTAATAAACAATGCATTTTTATCACTTATTGAACATATCATTGCACAATATTCAATAACTGCACATTTGCAGTCCATGTGTTGTACAGTAATCTTTCCCATGGAAGAGAGTCAACATCACATTTTACATTAGAAATAAATTTATTGCCTTGGAAACAGGAAAGTTAACTTTCATAGGGATAATTATCAAAGCTCACACCAATGACTGGAATAAAAGCGAACTTTTTCTTCAGAAATGGGTAATCTTACGACGTAATTTGGATACTTTAGACAAGAAAAATAAACACAAAACACAATAAGATAAACCCTTCATAACTAAGAGGCTTCAAAATGCAATTTCTACTCCAGAATAATTAATATCACCAATGAGAATGCTGTGCAAAAAAGCCTGAGATACTTTGTTTACAAATAACTTTAATACGACACATTGCCTTTTTTATTTCCTCATAAGTATACAATGACGGCTAGCTGAGCGTTTACAAAGATGAGTTCATAGTAAATTAATAGTACACAATTGACTGTTGACATGGAATAAACATACAGGAATGTGAAAAATGGATTTGATTAATCAAGGCTTGATGTAGCTATCCCAAAACATTTAATATGGACTTCACGAATTCATCACATAAAGCCCACATGTTTGAATAATCACAAGTTGGAAGAATTAAGGAATTTTGAGAAAAGATTGAAGGTCTTCCCTTCAGTGTAGCATTTCTATTGTAAAATGTGAATAGGAGCTTCATACAGATGGTTTAATGTTAGTGAATGTAACATCATCATAATACTTTATACCAATCAAGTGAGGACTTCTCTTAATGGAAAACGTGTACATAAATTCATAATACATTAGACGAATTATACACAGGATGAAATTTAGAGTAACAACTAGGACATAGCTGCAGCCTACATATTGATTATAGGCTAGAGGACAAGGAGCCTAATCTCCAAATGTAATGATTACAATTGAGTTGTAACAATGAGGGCAGATACAGAAACGATCTTGATATTTCCTGCTATGCTGTAATTGGGTTTCTCTGCTTCAAAATATGAAGACTATAAAATGATGTGTGATGCATAAAGAATCACATCGTCAATGTAAGCAATCACCCTTGACTCATTCTCTTGTGAATCTATTGATATAAAGAATGTAATCACTTCTCACTTCTCTAAATCACCATCCTGGTGAAGACGGCAAGGATAAGATCAAACACCATTCTGCATTGACATCCTGAATCATCCGGAACTCCATGTTCCTCTGATACTACTATGATCTACTTGATCTGATTATCATGGGTGGTATCTACTGGGGGTGGGGCGGTTGAGACAGTGGATGTTGTTCCCTGTGTCAGGTAACCCGCTACTCCAGGACCTGTAAGAGACAGGAATGAATGTCATGAAGAGAGCTGATGATAATTTTTTTAACTTTCCAAACACTATTATTTGAGGTATGTTATAAATGTATATTTTCACCACAACTTCGAATCCTCAGAAAATAAAATACCCATTGAAAACAATAAGAAACTCATTGGCTTTTCATATTACATTTTCTCATCACTATTGTATTTGCTTTTTTCTTCAATCACATAACGTGATATGAAAAATCTACACGATATTTGCAATCTGAGAATTACAGGAAAAATGTCTACAAGATGAGTATCATCTTACCTGTTAGGTAGCCAGATACTTGGTTATCACTCAAGAATAGATCATGCCTTTGTTCTTTGTAAGTAGCCCAAACTGATGACTTATCAAGTAGAGTGTTTATCTGGATAAGAAAGGATTGGCATAAATATTATTCTCAGTTCAATGCAAAATATATTACAGATGATCATCCTGTGCATTTAAATTGTTATTTCTTATCAGTCAACAAGAACATAATTTTCATAATCATCATTATCACTACTACCACCACAATGTATATTATTATCATCATCATTATTAATCTCCTTATCAACATCAGCAAGACATCATCATCATCACCATCATCCATCATCATTAGTCATCATCATCAGCACTATCATCATCATCATCCATCGTTGTTGTCGTCATTGTAATCGTCATCATCACCATCATCGGTTATCACCATCACTGTCATCATTATCATCATCATCATCATCATCATCACCATCATCATCATCATCATCACCATCATCATCATTATCACCATCATCATCATCATCACCATCACCATCATCATCACCATCATCATCATCATCACCATCATCGTCATCACCACCATCATCATCATCATCATCACCATCACCATCATCATCATCATCACCATCATCACCATCATCATCACCATCATTACCATCATCATCACCATCATCACCATCATCATCACCATCGTCATCGTCATCATCATCACCACTACCATCCATCTTACCCTTTCTCCATGTTCTAAGCACAGTGCCATCGACTTGAGAGATTTAACAATTTGGGCTTTAGTTGCTGCAGCATTCTCTATGTTGTTCAAATTGTCCTCCAGAAGGCTCAATAAGTACGGAATTAGGCCACAGCTCAACGCCTGGATGAAAGGTTGAAAAATGTCAACTATGCAAATTTCATTCAGGTTTGTGCAAGAACATCCTTATAATGTATACATGAATCTTTGCAAAGAGACATCCAAAAATCTTGTTACTAACAGGATTCAGAATAAGTTTAGGTTAAATACATGAAATAGTTTATCTGATTCGTATTTCAAGGAGTGGAGTAAAATGTTAATATCAGAGGTGCTTACAAACAACCATTTCAAAAAAAAATCTTACTGAAATTTGAAAAATACTTTACTTCAACTCTTCTAGGCCTAGCTGAGTAAAGAAGCCCTAGGTTTTGTTTCCTGATAATTTTCATTGATGAAGAATCCTATACATCTCTGAAAAATGTGCTGTTGCCCAATTACATGGCATGATTTCAGTAGCTTATTACAGCTTCGTTCAACCTAATGTTGATAAGAGGTTTTGTGACAGAGGTTCCTCACCTGTTCAACAAGCTCTGGATGGTTCTTTTGGAACATCCTGTGAAGGAGTTCACAAGCCAAGGCAGTGGTGTCTGTTCTGAGCTTCATAGCCGTTAGGATGGGACCAACACACTCTATCTGGGCAAGACTTCGAACACAATTCTGGAAGTAAAAATCAATATCAATATTTAATTGTTATCAAAATATTGTGAGTAGCTGTTTTAGTATTCCTTAATCTAAAATTAAAGTGTATCTTTCTATGTTCTGCATGAATTTTCAGTTGCATTTCACAATTCATTGGAGTGTTTTAAAATTCCTTTTTTTTTCTCTGTCATATTTTTCTGCCTTGCTTTCTAATTCTCCTTGCATCTAGATTATTGTTATATATTACTAGCATGTTTATGACTTACATAATTGCAATGTAGGCTTTTTTTATTAAAAGCAAATTTAATGTCAAATAAAAATTAACTCCAGGTAATTCAGCAGCAATATCCTGTCATTTTTGTCTCAATATTCCAATTAACAACATATTTATATAATTCTTACAGTTGTCTTTTTCGTAAATTTAAATTAATCTACCTACCAGTCTTTTAATGAGTTAATCCATCATGCAAGCTATCCCATTATATACAGATATCATATTCTTTTACTCATTCATAATTGGATCTTACCCTACTTTTTAAACATCTATTTAGTGTATTCCTCTACCATGTAAGACTAGATAATTTGATACTCACATCACTGTTTGATATACTGTGTATGACCATCAGACCACACTTTGGAATGGCATCATTCTTATTCTGGAGGCATTTAGTAATGACCGGTAGATGACCAAGCTGAGGCATCTGATCTGCCATAACAGGCTGGGCAGTGAAGAAACACACGACACCAGTCGTAACCATCTCCAAAGTGTCACCCTGAAATGTCAAAGGTTAACAGAGGGCAAAGGTCAAAGTTGTAAAATTGAATTTAGATTTGGTGCTTAAACACTGCGGGGGGAGTAGAGAGGGGGTAGATTGCCAAGCTGAGTCAACTGGTTTGCTACGGTAGACTAGGCAATGAAAATATACTAAGACTAGTAAGCATCTACTTTATATTATCCTAGCATGTCAAAGGTCAACAGAG